>NC_068926.1:60810000-62060000 GCF_023091745.1 Budorcas taxicolor
GGAGGATGCCCTGGAGAAGGAAGTGGCAACCCTCTCCAATATTCTTGCCGGGAGAATCCAATGGACAGAGGAGCCTGGCGGGCTGCTGTCCATGGGGTCGCAAAAGAGTCTGACATGACTGAGCAACTAAACTAACCAGCATCAGCAACAAGTGCTCACCAGGGGCGTTTGTGCCCACTGGGGGACGCTCAGCTGTGTCTGCAGTGGTGTTTGGCCGTCGGTGTGCAAGGTGCCAGTGGCCTCAAGTGTAGGCCAGGCATCCTCCAGGGCACAGAACAGCCGCCCCACAACAACAGATTATCCTGCATAAGACGTGAGTGGTGCTGGGCTGGAGAAACCCTGGACTGTAAGGAAAGGGACCTTATTTGCAGAGGAAACAGCAGAGGAGCTGTGAGCGTGCCAGTGTTTTTAAATAGGGCTGCTGTCGGCATGGGATGAGGGGCGTCTGAGGGTATTTCATCTGTGAAGCTGCCACTTAGTCAGTGCCACTGATGTCCCCGCCTTCATTGTGACAACCAAAAGCAACCCCCTTCTGGGCAAGGGGTGCCTCTTTCCTTAAGAATCCCTGCCTCGGGGGCTTCCCTGGTAGCTCGGTGGTAAAGAATCCGCCTGCCAGTGCAGGAGACAAGGGTTTGATCCCTGGTCCAGGAAGATCCCACGTGCCTCGGAGCAGTTAAGCCCACGCACCGCAACTTCTGAGCCAGTGCTCTAGAGCCCAGGAGCCACAATCCCTGAAGCGCACATGCTCTAGAGCCCTTGTTCCACAACCCTTTGTACCACAGCTGGACAGTATGCCCTGCTCACTGCAACCGGAGAAAGCCTGAGCAGAGCATGGAAGACCCAGAGCAGCCAAAAAAAAAACTAAACAAAAAAACCTGCTTTAGTTTTGTTTTTAGTCATGACTGTATGCCCAGTGCCAACCTAAAGTCTTACGCATCCTTTTTTTAAAATAAACGTTTCATTTTCTTGGCTGCACCACGCTGCATGTGGGATCTTAGTTCCCGACGAGGGATCAAGCCCGAGACCACTGCATTGGAAGCGAGGAGTCTTAACCACTGGACCTCCAGAGAAGTCCCTTTGCACACCCCTTTTTATATTTAGTCTTTACCGCAGTCCCAGGAGGTCGATGTTTCACCTCCATTGTAAAGACGAGAAAAAAATGAAGACTAGAGAGGCGACAGCCCTTACCTGCAGCCAAGAAGCAGGGAAGGCAGGGTTAAAACCCAGACCTGTCAGAGGCCAACGTCTCAGTCACTCTGCTCACCGATCCTCTCGGAGCCTCTGTCTCCTCACCAGTTAAATGGGTGGAAGTCATAACCATTCTCCCATCTCAGATGTTTTCCTGAGAATCATAAGAGAGAATGCATGCAAAAGGCCTTTGGAAAAGTACAGGGTACAGATGTAAGGAAACTGTAGTGATTGTTGTACCTGCCAAGAATCTAAAGCCATCTGAACAGTAAAAAGTGTTTTTCATGAACCCATGTCATCAGCTGAGTCAGTGGCCCCTGGAATGTGAGCCTGGAAGATCGCCTTTAAAGCTAGACGAAGTTGAGGCTGAAACATGCAAAGTGGCCACATGGCTGTCTCAAATTCCCTTTGGGTGATCAGATGCTGGCTTCTTCAGGACTGTTACGTGCTGTGTCATTAAACTAACTGGTTATATTATGGTATTTCAAGGGGGATGTTTTTTAGAGCGTTGAGTTTATACAAAAAGCATCATGGGTGTAGTGGTTAAGTCCCCCCAACCCAGAATCTCAACAGAGCAATGTTCTGTGCTGTCTCTCTGTCCCCAGCTTGGATGGGTGATGGGGGGTGGGGGTGGGCAGTAAGTCGGGGAACCAACAGCAGGGTGGGCTGCATGTCCAGATCACCTTGGGGACTTTTAACAGTGGGACAGACAGAGCCTCATCCCAGCCCAATTAAAGTGGAGCCTCTGGGGACTGGCATTTTTTTTTTTGAACAACTTAAGTAAGAATGTATTTCTTCAAAAACAGGGTTGTTTTTATCATTGCAGTGCAGTTCTCAAAAATCATGAAATTATCTTGGATGCAGTCACTTTATCTAATCTACAGACCTTATTCACATTTTGTCAGTTGTCCTAATAATGCCCTTTATTTGGGGAGGGGGCGGAGGGGCCAGGTCTGATTCAAAATTCAATCCAGGATCGCATGTTATGCTTAGTTTACTCATCTCCCTAGTGTTTGTCACTCCAGTTGTGTCTTGACTCTGTGCGACCCCATGGACTGTAGCCCACCAGGCTTCTCTGTCCGTGGAATTCTCCAGGCAAGAATACAGGAATGGGTTGCCATTCTCTTCTCCAGTGGATCTTCCCAACCCAGGGATCCAACCTGAGTCTCCCACATTGCAGGCAAAGTCTTTACCATCTGAGCCACCAGGGAAACCCAGTTTCCTTTCATTTTGGAGACATTACCTGGCATTTCTTTGCCTTCCGTGATCATGACAATTTTGGAGCAGCCAGCCAGTTGTCTTGTAGACGTTCCCAGCTGTGTCTGCAGGCTGCTTCCTCGGGATTAGGTTGGATCGAGGCTCTTTGGTGGCAGTAACCTCAGAAATGGCATCCTCTGAGGTGCCCAATGTCAGGAGGCACCTCCGCTTTGTCCCACTGCTGATGATGTTATCTTTCTTTTTAATTAATTAATTGGTCGCACAGGATCTTAGTTGTGGCTCGAAGGCTTTTGGATTCAAGGGCTCAGTGGTTGCAGCGCACAGGCATCCGTCTAGTTGCATTACAAGGGCTCGGTTGCCCCGTGGCATGTGGAATCTTAGTTCCCAGACTCTGCATTAGAAGGCAGGTTCTTAACCACTGGACACCAAGTGATGTTATCTTTGATCACTTGGTTAAAGTAGCTTCTGCCAAGTTTCTCCACTGTTAACCTATTATTGTTCCCTTTGCAATTATCAATATTAATAGTAAATATCTCATCTCGGGAGGTGCTTTGGGGCTCTGCAAATATCCTGTGTCTGGGCTCGCCATACTGCGGTTAGCATCCACTGATGGTGCCTGAATTATCCATTGCTGTGCTGGCTAACAAATGGTGATTTTGTAATTCATTCATTGCCCACGTTTATTGGTTGGTAGTCTCCTGGGAAGAGCCTCTCTGCCTTCTCCCCTACCCCCGCCCCACCCATATTTATTTTTTAAATTTTTATCAGTGTAGGCTCAAGAATTATTCAGTGAGTCATAACCCATGATCATCATTATTTATTATGTTATTGAAATTGTCCCCAGTTTGGCCACTGGAAACTCCTTCAGGCTGGGGTGCATCCTTTTGACATGTCTCTCTCTTTTTTTCCCCTTTGAGTACTTCCTTATCTTCTGGCGTAACAAGACATTGCAGATTCATCCTGTACTTTTTCAGCTCCAGCCCTGGACCAGCCATGTCTCCAAGGAGCCCTAGTTCTTTTCAGTGGGTGGTGGTATTAAGATACCCAGATCTGGGTGCTGGGTGTGTTCAGGGGTCTCACGGCCTCTGGACCAGGATCTTAGCTCTTTTAGGGCAGGGTAATTTGCTGTGATAGAGGCTGTTCTGCGTATTGTGGGGCATCTAACAGCATCCCTGACCTTTAGTGCTAGATGTTGGAATTTTAGTGTCTGGAAGCAGTGGCGGTTACAGAATTTCTCCAGTGGGAGAGATGGGGTGTCTGCAGGGACTCACGTAGAAGCTGTTTTCACACGGTAAGGAAGCATATGTCTTAGAGAGCAGGTGGCGTGGGGACAGTTGAAAGTCCTGAAGGCTAAGGTACCCCCAGGTCACTCCTTGGAGCCGTCTGTGGTCTTGGTCCAGCTCCCCTCCCCAAAATTCTCCAAGCCTTCTCATCTCCCTCTGCCTAGGGCTCTCATTTTAAATTCACCCCAACCCCAGTGCCTTCTCGCATCCTTCCTGGTACCAAACAGGCCTTGTCTTGCAACTCTTTTTTAGTATGACCTTATTTAAAATAAAATGTGCTGGTCCGGGTCCTTTACCTCTGAAGCAGAAGTGTAATACTGGAACACAGAGTGATGCCCAATTGGGATGAGGCTTTACAGTCTGCAGAGCCCTTCTGTGAACCCCTGTGGTGGCGGCCCGGCCTGGAGGCCAGGTCACACATGGGTCAGTGCCGTGTCCACTGGCCCAGAGTCCCACAGGCCAGGTTGCCGATGTCACTGAACAACCTGTTAAAATGTGGAGAACCAGGCAGCCTGTTAGTCTGTCCATTCCAAGGGGAGTGAAAAGTTTCTTCTTCTTCTTCTTCTTCTTCTTTTTTTTTTTTAGTATTTTTTTAATATTTATTTGGCTGCACTGGGTCTTAGTTGCAGCGTGGGAGATCTTTCATTGTGGCATGCGGACTCTCGGTTACGCCATGGAGGATCAAGTTCCCTGACCATGGATTGAGCCCAGGCCCCCTGCCTTGGGAGCCTGGAGTCCTAGCCACTGGACCACCAGGGAAGTCCAGAGGTTTTCCTTCTTTTCACCGCAAGCCCGGAGACCACCCCCCAGCACTGCATCTCCTCCTGTATTACCACCATTCAGTGTCTGGCACCCCAGTTTCAGAGCTTCCTCCCCCAACACATCCCCAGACAGCTCCAGGCTGGACTTCCCAGGACCCCTGCCCACTGATGGGGCCTGGCAGTTTCACGGCGGGAGTTGCAGTTATGAGAGCCTTAGCAGCTGGGGTGCTGGCCGCCGGGTGTGGTCCTGGACACACCCTCGGGTGGAGGGTGTCTGCATCATCTGTGTGGGCAGGGTTGGCTTCCATCCGGACGGATTGGTCACCTAAAAGAGCCATTCACCACCCCAAGAGTTAGTGTTATTTCCAGAGTCAGTGGTGTAAGGAACAATGGTGGTTTGTAGAATGAAGGGTTTCTCCAGCTCCTAGAAGCAAGCTCCACTCAAGTCAGGGAGACAGGAGGTCACAGTGCCATAAACGTGGCTCCATTTCTTGTCCACACTGCCACCTAGCATCCTGACCATCCTGTCCTCTCCTGTCCCCAGCTTCGTCCTCCTCCATCCATGGGCCCCCAAAGGAGGAAGGAAGCCATTCAAAAGCTTTGAGAGGCAGTGGCTTTAAAGAAAGCTTCCCAGGTGGCACAGTGGTAAGGAATCCACCTGCCAACGCAAGAGACATGGGTTCGATCCCTGAGTCGGGAAGATCCCCTGGAGGGGGACATGGCAACCCACTCCAGTATTCTTGTCTTGGAAATCACTTGGACAGAGGAGCCTGGTAGGCTGCAGTCCATGGGGTCACAAAGAGTGGGATATGCATGCACAGCTTTAAATAAAGACCCCTGAGGCTCTGGATATAAAAGGAACGTAGCTGACAGCCGGAGAAAGGCACAGTTGGGAGTGGATGTCCCTACAGCTTTTCTAATTCACTCGTTTCTCTGCTGCAAAGGTAGATAGGGAAGGCATGCCCACCTGGATCCTGGGAAGAAATGTTCTCAGCCTCCCATCTCTCCAGTCAGGAACCTTCTCTAGCTGCGGGTGCTTCGATTATTTTTTTGGGGTGGGGACATCAGGCCACACGACCCTCATCGTCCTTCCTCTGTTCCCATGACAGATCGTTAAATCATTCCACAGGAGCCAGCACTCAGGCTGAATGACCGCAACAGCCGTATCGTGGCAACTATACCTGCCTCCGGTTCTGTCACTTCCTTCTGCAGCCGCGGCTGCCGAGAAACTTGGTTGAGAAAAGTCATTTTCAGGGCCGGGTGGGGAATCCAAGACAATAAGTGTTCCAAACCTCCCTCCCGTGTCCACACACCCTTTAGAGCAATGCCCCAGTTAGGGCAAAGCTTGCCCGTGGAACGAAGCAGATTGGGGGCATGGGCATTTGGGAGGTGATGTAGGTGCTTAGGTTGGCAGGCCAAAAACTAAAGGGCATTACAGACTAAGTGAAAAAAAATTTTTTTAATTTTTATTTATTGATTATTATTATTTGAGGGGGTTGCTATGCTGGGTCTTTGTCGCTGCGTGCAGGCTTTCTCTAGTTGCAGCGAGCTACTCTCTGGGCTTCCCAGGTGGCGCTAGTGGTAAAGAACCCGCCTGTCAATGCAGGAGACAGAGGCGATACGGGTTCGATCCCTGAGTCGGGAAGACGCCCCTGGAGCAGGAAATGACAACCCACTCCAGTATCCTTGCCTGGGGAATCCCCATGAATTGAGGAGCCTGGTGGGCTACAGTCCACAGGGTCGCAAAGAGGCTGACACGGCTGAAGTGCCTGAGCAGGCATGCCCTCTCTAGTTGTGGTGCTCGGGCTTCTCGTTGCAGAGCGCGGGTCTAGGGTGCGTGGACTCACTAGTCAGGGCACATGGGCTCCGTTGCCTGTTTCACGTGGGATCTTCCTGAACCAGGAATGGGACCCATGTCCACTGCATTGGCAGGCAGATTCTTAACCACTGGGCCCCCAGGGAAGTCTGACCAAGTGACATTTGATGAGGTCCATGGGGCAGCAAAGAGTCGGACACGACTAAGCGACTGAGCACACAGCCACAGATACCGTCATTTGGTTCTCCCCACACCAGAAGCTTGGAGAAAGGAAGTAGAAACAGAGAGATCAGCAGGTGACCCGGGAGCACCGAGGGGAGGTCAGGAAGCAGCAGTCATACCTGGGGGCGGCCGAGGCCACTGCTGTGTCACCAGGGCCTGATCCCACGGAGACTCCTGAGATGGGCACAGAGGCCTTTCCAGAACAGTCCGCCTGAGAGCCTGCGCCCTGCCAGCTGGACTGCCCCCCAGGGCCAGGGCTGCCCTGCACTTAGGATTGAGCAGGCACCGGGAGCAGAGTGGGGGCCACCGGAGGGGGCCACTGGCAGGAAGGGGGAGTCAGAGTCCTCAGGGGACCGGCCGCCACAGCTGCAGCCACACGCCCGCACTGGGGAGGGAGTGTGTGACAGAGTCTGGTCCCTTGCGCTGCTCCCCACGGGCAGCTGCTGTAGCTGGTGGCTTGTGCTTCTCTCCAGAAATAGTGCTGTGAGCACATGCCCTCCCGTGTCCTGCCATCTCCCTGCTGGGTTTTGTTTTCTTTTTTTAACTCCCTGGCACCTGTTTTTTGGTTTTGTCTTCTTTTGTGTTGTCTTCCACTTAATCAACTATCTTGGCTAAGTCTGGTTTGGGAGCAGTTTTCTAACATTGCACCCCCAAAGGGGAGTGGGGAGAAGAGAGAGGGGAGTGCCCTGTTCTTCTGAGCATAGCGTCCTCTCCTCTAAGGACAGAGTGTTCAGGCGGATATTCTCTTCTTGTAGTCCTAGAAAAGCTGAGTTGGGGGCTGCTGGAGTGTCTCCAGGCCCAGCCATCTGCAATGGCAGACTCCCGGGAAACCATCCCCTATTAGGGTCTCCTCCAGTGGATGTCGCCTTGGGAGGGTGAGCGGGGGAGGTCTAATGGTACTTTATGCAAACCTCCCTAATTACCAGCTGACATGAATTTTCTCACGGCCTCTGATAGTGCCCCCTGATCATACAGACAGACCTTGGAGATACTGTGGTTCAGATCCAGACCACATCAATCAGGAGATTCACAATAAAGCGAGGCGCACACACATTCTCTTTGGTTTCCCAGCACACGTAAAAGTTATGTGTTCACTCTTCTATTAAGAAAATCCATGAAGTGTGCAACACATTGTGTCTAAAACAATAACGTACTTAGCTTAATTGAGAAGTACCTTCCTGAGAAGTCCCTGGCAGTCCAGGGGTCATGACTCAGTGCTTTCACTGCTGAGGGTCCAGGTTCAGTTCCTGATTGGGGAACTAAGATCCCACAAGCCTCTTGGCATGGCCTAAATAAATAAGTAGTTCCTGATTGCTTAAAAATATCAAAATGATTACAGTCATCACATCCAAGATCACTGATCAGGGACCACCACAACCAATATAACAGTGATGCAAAAGTTTGAAATGTTTCAAGAATTGCTAGAATGTGATGCAGACACAGAGTAACCGGATTCTGCTGAGGAAAATGGTACCAGTAGACTTGCTCAATGCAGGGGTACCACAAATCTTCAATTTGTTTTGAAAAAAAGTGCTGTTACATCTACAAACCACAGGAAAACGAGGTCTGCTTATAAATACCTGATCAGGGGAAACAAGTAGCCCAGGAAGGGGCCAGGAGGTAACGACACCTGGTTTTCAAGGTGATGTGAGGAGGACACGGCTGTGCAGCGGGAAGGTTCTGACCTGGGGTGAGGGGCGGGTGAGGGCGGGCAGCGACAGTGTGATGACCGAGGGGAGTGGGATTGGGCCAGAGGATGAGATTGGTCTGAAACTGGGGTTGTCAAACTTCTGTAAAGAGCCTGTGATGGTTAATTTTAAGCATCAACTTGACAGGGCCACCAGGTGCCCAGAAAGCTGGTAAAGCATCATTTCTGTCTGTGAGGGCCTTTCTGGCAGGGGTGAGCCTTTGACTTGGTGAACTGAGTAAAAGGCAGGAACCTCACCAGTGGAGGGGTGGGGGGCACCATCCACGGCCTTCCGCCAGAGCCCAGATAGAACAACACAGTGCTGGAAGCGGGGCTCTGCTCTTCTGCCCCCAAACATTGCCGCTACTTGTTCTCAGGCCTTGGAACTCAGACCAGACGCACGCCAGAGGCCCCTGGTTCCTGACCCTTTGACCTGGGACTTAAACACCATTGCTCCCCTGGTTCTCTGACCCTTGGACTTGGACCAGAGCTAGCTTTCCTGGGCCCCCAGCTTGCAGGTGGCAGATTGTGGGGGCCAGTCTGCCTTAGTAAATGTCTTTCTCTGTATGTATTGGATTGGCCAAAAACTTTATTCACGTTTTCCCTACGATGTTGTGGAAAAACCCAGATAAACTTTTTGGCCAACACAAGATAGATAGATAGATAGATAGATAACCTATTGGTTTTGTTTCTCTGGAGAACCCTGAGCCAGAGAGTAAATATGTTCGGCCTCATGGGCTGTGTGGTCTCCATCAGATACTCAGCTCCGTCTGACTCGCCAGCAGGCCTAAACAGACTATAAGCAGACAGGCAGAGCTGTGCTCCATTGAAACCTTACCGACCCAGAGAGGTAATAGGCCAGATTTGGCCCTTGGGCCATAGATTGCCAACTCCTGATTTAAAAGAACCAGTTGCTTTTTCCTCATCAGAATAGACACGGATATTGGAGAGCAGGTGATGCGTCTGCTGCAGTAACTGACCGTCCACCCCACCCCTCAGTCCATCCCATATGCCATCAGTGAGTGTCCCCAGAACACAGTAGTAATGTTCACTGCCAGAGCTGCTCCCCACCAGGGAAATCACACACAGACACACACACCCCTGCAGAATCCCAGGGTCCAAACCACACCTATGTGCAGCTACCCTGTTTCGCTTTGGAGAGGATGAACTCTAGCATCCCCGGGCCTTGGGGCAGCCCGTCCGGTGAACAGAGCATCAGTCTGTGGATGCTGAGTATCATCAGTCTGTGGGTGCCAGTCCCATCTCTGCCACTTGACCTATAGAAGGGAGGCGGGGCCAGGGGCCTTCCCCCTCTTCCTCATCTGTCAGGGGGGTTGCAGTCCTGGCCCAGGACTGCTCTGCATTGGCTCAGAAAGTCAGAACTTGCCAGAGAGGAGCACCCTTACCTGCCTCACCTGGTCCCCTGTACTGACTCTGTCATCCTCCCCTTCATTTGTCTCTTGTGCTCTTAGCATGCACTAGGGCACAGCTCTGTGTGAAATGCTTTAGACATGATGTCTCCTTTAAGCCCCACCACAGCTCTGTTGAGTGTAGGGAGTTGTCATCCCCATTTTTACAGACTCGCAAGCCAAGGCAGAGAGTGGGGGAGGCAGCTTGACCCCCAAGCTTGCGTTGTGAGCACGTGTATCCCTTGTCGCCTGTGCCTCCCGACCTGTGATCTCTCCCACGTTGAGTGGTTATTGTTGTTGTTTAGTCGCTCCGTCACGTCTGATTCTTTGTGACCCCATCATGGACTGTAGCCGGCCAAGCTCCTCTGTCCATGGGATTTCCCAGACAAGAATACTGGAGTGGGTTGCCATTTCCTCCGCCAGAGGATCTTCCCAACCCAGGGATCAAAGCCTCGACTCACATCTTCTGCATTAGCAGGCAGGTTCTTTACCACTGAGCCACCTGGGAAGCCCTGGTTTGAATGGGGGCCACCCCAAACATGGGGTGCGAACTCATCCTTGTCTTTGGAGGAACAGCTCCCCACCAGGGGTTGGTAAACAAGACATCTGATCTGTTTAGAATTTCTGTTTCACTGGGGGTGGGGGGTGGCTTGAATGGAGCCAGAGAAATCAAGCCTGGTTTTCTTTTCTCTCCCATCTTGCCCCACGAGGGCGTGAAAACCTTTGATTGTTTTTCTCTCCCAATAATTCCCCACGCCCACCCCAAGGTGCGCGTCGCCCCAGGTCTGCTGTTTCTGAAGAAGCTGCAGCCACACTTCCTGTCTTCCAAGTGAAACGGGGGCAGTAGAGGGCAGCCGGGGGGGACGGGAGACGCAGCCAAGATCCACACCCCATGTGCCGAGAGGCAGCCGGGAAATAAAGCACATCCAGAGCTTCATACTTTGCCAGAGACAGGATAATTTACTCTTCCCTCCTCTGGAACTTTGCAAAGGACTCTCTTTAACTCGCTGGGTAGATAAACAGTGTTTGTTGCAGAGGGGACCTCTCCCTACTGATGACTGACTCTTCCCTTCCTCTTCACCTCTGCCTGGGGCTCGTCGATTTTCTTACAGCCCGAATCCTATCTGGCCCTAAGTGGGTTTCTTATCACGGAAAGACCTCCCCACCTCAACCTGAGACACCTGTACACACTAAGATACACCCCACGGCAGGACCCATCGTGGCCCTCATGTCCAGACTCTCTCCCTCTCCTCCCCCCAGAGCCACTGGAACCGGCTCTCCAGAGGCCATTTCTCTCCGTCCCTGACTCCAGACCCCTCCAGCTCTCGGCTCCCACTGGACTCTCAGCTCCTAAACTTCCTCTTCCCTCCTGTAGTTGAACCGAGCTCTGCGCTGGTTTATTCAGCC
The DNA here is from genome assembly GCF_023091745.1 of Budorcas taxicolor. Lineage (NCBI taxonomy): Eukaryota > Metazoa > Chordata > Mammalia > Artiodactyla > Bovidae > Budorcas > Budorcas taxicolor. Next base: position 60,820,992 of record NC_068926.1, read on the forward strand.
CCAAACAAATGGCTCCCTCTTACCAATCCATTTCAACCTCTCCCTGCCTCTGAAAACTTGCCAGCCAGCCCGAGCTTGGCTTGTTTTATTGTCATTTTCTTTCCCAGGCTTTTAAAAATCCTGTTTGTCCCAGTCAGTCAGAGTGAGCATCGCCCTCCCGCTCGGCGCCAGTGAGGGACCGTCCACTCCCTGTCTCCCGCCGGCCCCTGGAAGGGCCTCCCAGGCCTTCCATCAAAGGCCCACGCTGTGGGCTTTCCTCCCGCATCGTCTGCAAGAGTGTGTCAGCCCTCTTCCCCCTGGTGACAACCTGGGGCTTTTCTTGGAAAGCTCAGATATCGAGGCTGCCCGCTTATCTGAGGCACAATCCAGTCTGAGCCCTCTGGACCAGAGAAGGGGGTCCCTCCCGGGTGTGAGGTGTCAGTCTGGGGGCCTGCCCGGCAGACCCGGCGACCACACTGTCTGCCTCTTCCCAGCCATGAGTAGGGCTCGATGGATGCTCAGGACGCTTGCTAAGGGGATGGAGAGCTTCCTGACGCTGTGGGGGTCCTGGAGCGTTCCTTCTAACGGCAGGTGTCAGAAGTTTCTAGGATCCCGAGCTCTTCAGGAGCTGCTTTCCGTATCTGTCAGCATCTCCTTAGCCTCTTTTTCTGCTCCCTCCCATCACTCGCCTGATGGCTTCCCAGTGGCTGGCAGGCTCCAGTGAGAACCTGAGGAGGGGTTGCAGGAACAGAAGTGGGTTACTGCAGTGGCCTGGGGACGCAGGACAGCAGAGGAAGAAGTCGGGGAACTCCACGGTCAGACATCCCTGGACATCGCCCTGTGGGTTCAGACAGACAGCCCCTCGGGGTCACGTACACTCTGGGAGCTCAGCCTCCATGAACCTCGCTCCCAGCAGTGAATGAGAGCAACAGTCTCCACCTTTTTTGGCAACAGGGACCAATTTCATGGAAGATGGTTTTTCCCTGGACCGGAAGTGGGGGAGTGGGGGTTGTTTCAGGATGATTAAAGCACATTACTTTTATTGTGCACTTTATTTCTAATCCCGTGCTGCCGCCAATCTGACAGGAGGTAGGGGTCCGCAGCCCAGAGACCGGGGACCCCTGGATGAGAGCTTCCTACAATGGCCCCAGGTGCCCGTTTACCTCCCTGAGCTGTGTTTCCTGTTTCTGGCATCGAGGACCTGGGTCATAAGAGGGACCACACATGGTTTGTTCTGCTGCACACCAGGCGCCGTTAGCCCCATCCTGGGCCCTGGCTACACAGTAGTCCAGCAGGGAAGAAGGACCTTAAACAAACAGAGAGCAAGATACACGGAAGGATAGAAGTCAGTGACATCAAGGAAGAGGTATGCCTCGGGTGATGGCAGAGGCAACGCTGGTGTATGTCAGCGGGCTGGGTGGGAAGCCTTCAGGGTCCTCCACCTGGCAGTCTGTCCCGCTCGCCATTTTTGTGAGGCGACAACCAGGCTTATAGGTCTGTGTTGACCTCCAAGTCACTGAGCCCAGGACACATTACAGAAGGCATGTCAGGGCTGTGTAGATACATCTGCCATTTGCTCCTGCACCTGATGGCCCCAGGCTGCTGTGCTTGGCCAGTTATTTTAAGACCATGTTTTGGTTTTTTTGGATTCACACAAGAGTCAGCAAACTAAGGCTCACATGCCAGCCCCCTGAGGCTTCCCAGGTGGGGCTAGTGGTAAAGAGCCTGCCTGCCAATGCAAGACACTCGGGTTCAATCCCTGGGTCAGAAAGGTCCCCTGGAGAAGGGCATGGCAGCCCTTTCCAGTGTTCTTGCCTGGAGAATCCCATGGAGGAGCCTGGCAGGCTATAGTCCATGGGGTCACAAAGAGTCAGACACACTGAAGCAGCTTAGCACAGCCCCCTCCCTTTGTTAATAAAGTTTCACTGGCACATAGCTGTTTGTTGACACACTGCAGTGGCAGAGCTGAGAAGTTGTAAAGGCAGAACTATAGACTGTCTGACCCTTGGCAGAGGAAGCGTGTGTACCCCTGGTCAGCCCTCACTTCTTGAGGCCTTTTATTAACCTCTTGGCCCTTCTCAGCTGCTCTGGGACAAGAAATTAGATCAATGAGTTTGCAAAGTAAAAGCAAACAGGCTTTCAGTGGGAGGGGGCAGGGTCAAGGGCCCTCCCATGGGTGACCAGCGGAAGGAAGCTCAGTGCGTGGGCTTCCTGGCATCATTCTCTTTTGCCCGTGGGACTCTGCTTCCTTCTGGAGTCTACACGAACGCACGGCAGCATCTCCTCCTGCAGGACGCAGGAGCTGTGTGGCACGGGTGGTGTGCAACTTGCCATGCTCTGAGCCCCCTGCTCCCCGCGCCTCTGTCCTCGACCCCTAAGTGGTGGCGTTGACTCGCATCCCATTGGAGCTCCGATTCCTGAACCTGTGCAGGATGCTCTCGCCTTCCCGCCCCTTTTCCTAGAGCTGCTGTCGGGACACTAGAGGCTGGTCTGGATGCCAAGTTGCCACCTTGTGCTTCTCCAGAGAGATGAGAAGGGCCGGGCCCGCAGCCGTGAGGCAGGCATGCTCACTGGTGTGCCCAGCAGCCCCGAGTCGCTCTGTGGCCCATGTTCAGTCTCCCCGGGATGCATCAGGAAGTGGGAGATGCTGTTGGCAGCTGTGGGCTGCTGGTTGGCACTACAGTGGGGGGACCATCAGTGGAGAGTTTCTGATCCCCCCAGTGACTAGAACCTTTCTGCTTAACCACCTGTGCCCCTTAAGATCCCTTCAAAACCTTACAAGCTCAACAGAAGTTCTCCCCGTATTTGTAAAATCTGGTTTCTCTTTTTTTTTTTTCCTGCACATCCTCCTTGTCTTCGTCTACCCACCGTCCACAGTCCCCCGTTAGGACCTTGTGGGTCACTGGGAGACCTGTGCCCTTAGCTTAAGGTGTCAGAACAGGCCATGTTAGTTTGGGAGAGTGGTGTGGGCCTGATGGCAATCAACCGGAGGTCATCTGGCTTCATGACATGCAGTCCTCCCTAGGGTTCTGAGCGTTAAGATGGATCCAGAAGAAATGACATTGAAGGGTCCCTTCTGTGTGTGTATGGGTGTGGCAGAGGAGGGGGCAGGCACTTGAGTGGAGGTGCCAGGGGCTGAGAAGTGGAGTGCCCCCCCCCCTTCATTCAGCCTGCTCAGGAGGTCTGGCCGTGACCTGGCAGCAGGCATCATGAGGGCTGTGGGCCAAAGGGCAAGGGGTATCTCTGCCCAGCACACATGCCCATCCTGGATAGGGGGTCCAGCTGCCTGCCCTGTTTAGCATGGGAACTAACCATACCCTTTCCTGCCTCATAGAGACCCCAGGAGGGTACAATTCTAATCCAGTATGAGAGGGCTCAGAGTCTGGTCGTGAGGGGGAGTCCTAGGAGTGGTCCTTCTCTGAGTGAGCAGCAGCAGCGATGGGCAGAGTCACCAGGTATCAAAAGGCATCAAGTTGTACCCACGTTTAACACCGACTTCAGACTTCCTGGATGCTCTCACCCTCATTTCCTATTTTCTGCAGTTACCGTGGAAATATCGGGCACCACAGAGACCATTGCAGGAAGTCAGATACGCAGCAGGTTAATTCTTTAATCAGATGTAAGCCCACCAGAAAGAGGCTAGGTTTTAGAGGAAGGTTTTTTTTTCTTTCTTTCTAATTTTTCCCCCCTCTTGAATATTTTCTGTACTGAGACTAACACCAAAGGGTGTTAAATTGGTTCTGAATGTCCAGCTCTGGCTGCCCACATTCTTGTAACGATTTCATTAGCCTGAATTATCCACTTTATTTTCTTGTAATGGGATTAGCTGTACTTGAGGCAGCTGAAGACCAGAGGGGGAGAAAGGTGGTGGGGAGAGCGTCCGCCACATATTCCATTAGGTCAGCCCGGCAGAGGCGTGGAACCCACCAGAGTGCACGCCCCAGGCCGGCGGGCATGTCTAGGAGCTCTCCTTCCAAGAGGAAGAGGGGACACGTGCTGTCCCAGTGGGCTTGCTCGGCCCAATGAAGACGGAGGAGCCTGGGTCTGGCTGAAGGATGCCTCCTTGGGGACAGTTCTTCTGATTATCTTGTAACACCGGTAGGACACGTGGGGAAGATGGAGCACTGCTGCTGTTTTCAGGGCTCCAAGAATCACACAGTCACATCTGGCCCTCTTAACCTCTTCTCCTTGCAGGAAACACCTGGGTTCCCCTCGGGAGGGGCCCTGACCTGCCCCGCCTACTCCTTCTCAGCTTTGACCTGGCACATCATAAGAGCTTGGGAAGGGTCACTCTCTTGGCCCCAGTACAGATCTGTGTGAAGACAGGGGCGTTACTGATAAGACAGCTTCCCTTTCTTCCTCACTTGTGGGACCATGGTGTCAGCAGCCCCTAAAGCTGACGTCAGGTGCAGGGCTAGAATCTGAAGCCACGTCTGACTCCAGACTTAGATTCTTTCAGCGATGCTGTGACTTGGCCCCTCGTGGTCAAAACTAGACTCATTCTGAGCAGTCCCCCACTTGGCATAGTCCCAGGTGAATTTGAGGTTTCACCCAAGTGTTCAAGACAAAGACCTTTCACCTGGAGGTGTGTGACTGTCTTACTTCTCTTTCTCTTCCAAATTGGACTTCCCAACTGTGTTCCGTGGAATACCAGTGTCTTGGGAGATGCTCGTTTGAAAGGAGGAAAGATTCAATGGCTGGATGAGCTTGAGAAACGCTGTTTTCTCTCTCGCTCTTCTAGATCCTGCTTGAGATATTTTAAAGGCACTGACAAGGTCTGCAGCCAAGAAGCTTGCTGAGTTCTGTTTAGCCAGATCTCTCCTACATGTATTTAATTTCAGAAGTCTTCTTATACAAAATGCCTATGAACATCTTTCAGGACAAATTTGAAAAATGTTGTTTTTTTTAAAGTTGCCTGTTATTTCAAAGTCTTTTTTTAATGGCATTTTCTGCCTGAAGCCTGTACTTGGATCTAACAGACAATGTTCAGTCTGGGGCTGCGTCCTGAAGATGGTAAGGCACAGTTCATTGGTTGCATATGTGCCACCCACGAAGATGTCCATGCCTGGTTAGGTGCTGCATGGCAAATGCAATGGGAAAACCCTCTCATCCTCAGGGAGCCCAGGGGACCAGGAAGGGTAGGACAGGGGCTCAATCTGGGGTAGTAAAGAGTGGAGGAAATTCAATCACTTGGGAAGTAGACCAGCCCTTCTGCTCACTTAGGATGGAATCAGAATAGAACCTACATGTGGGGATGCTAAAAACGGGGAGTCGGGTATCTTTGGCAACTCAGCACTGAAAATGTTTCAACTTTGTTACCAGTATTTGAAAACTCTATTTCTTCAAAGAGTCTGGACTGCAGACCTCTTTAGAAAAAAGATCTCCCAGCTGGCTGTTTGGGATGGGGCCGAGGGGTCCCTGCCCACTCTGATGGAGCAGTGGTCCTCAACCTGGGCAGGCGCACCCTCATCTGGAGGGCTTGTTACCACCTGGACTGCCGGATCTCCCCCAGTTTCCGATTTCAGAAAGAGAGGAGTGGGCTGAGGCTTTCTGACAAGCCTCGCAGGTGACATTGATGCTACTGGTCCAGGAATCGCCCAGAGTTGGGACTTTGCCAGTTTGCCCCAGCTCTTGGCCCCCTCCTATTGTCTGTCTGGCCCCAGAAATTTTTGACTTGAGGGCCAGCATTCTGTCCCTTACATTGTCCTGGCCCTGGCACATCTCAAGATGTTCTTATACACCTTCCTCCCTTTCTCTCTCTCTCTCCCCTGATTATCAGTCCAGCCTGGAAACGACTCAGCCAGGGTCACACAGGCAGCGAGGGCAGAGCCGGGCCAGGGCCCCTCCACCAGAACCTCTCTGGAGAGTCTGGGTTCTGCCTGGAACGCAGGCCCTGAATCTGATTCAGAGATACCATTTAACTGCTCATCCCCGAGAGGGTCACGCCTGCCTGCAGAGGACCCTGTGAAAGGCTATTGAGAAAAGCCAAGCGCTATCCTCCACACCTCCTTTCTCCCTTTCTTGGAAACCAGGCCATTCTTCAGCCTCCAAGAGGCAAGAATGAAAGGACTACTGCGCTGATGGTGATAAGGTAACCTTTCTACATCCAGCTCTCACCGTGATGAGTGGTGAGTAATTGGAAAAGTTCACTCTAAAAGGCACTCTTTAAAAAGCGAGCGAGAACAAAAGAAGGAGGAACAACTCTGAGCTTAAATATGCCGCCACGAACTGACTCCCAAACCCATTGCCTGCCCCCTGCCCACCACCACCACCCACGACAGAGTAGAGGCCCGATTGGGGTCAACACACACCTTTATAACCTTTTGGGGGAGCCTCGCACTGAGACCCTCTACTCCTGGCTGCAGCTTGGCCAGGGTTGTCTGGAGGGAATGATGTCGTTGCTCTCTGACCCAGCAGGGCAGAATTCTGAACCCCATTGTCTGGGCTCTGGTCCCTTGGTGAGTAATCCTGCCCCCGCCTCCCCCCACCCCCGTTTTGCCACTGTTACTCACTCCCTGCAGTTGAAGGAATCCCTTTGGCTACTTTGGAAGGAGCGTGGACCTCCAGGGGCCAAACACTCCCTGTGATACCGTGTGGTTGTGGAACATGAGAGAGTGTGCTGAGGACAGAAGGACTGCGTGTCCTGGCCTGGCCCCAGACACGCTGATGTCTGTCGCAATAGCGTATGCCTCGTGTGAGATGATCAGAGCGAAGGAGGGGGACCTGGCGCTCACTGAGGACTCGGTCAATGTCAAGTGAGTGTTTTTGTGAATGTTTACAGGGTGTTTTCTGTGGGCTAGGCACAGGCCAAGGTTCCACAGACGCAACAGAGACTAGACCCTGCTGTTTTAGAGTGTTCTTTCATCTCTTGTGGTTCTTTCTGAACGGCAAGGGAAAGACAGGTAAACAAGCCATTCCAGACAGTGCTCAGGGGTGACAGAGAGTGGCTGGTGCGGCAGAGGAGCAGCGTTAGAGTCTGGGTTCTGCCTGGAATGCAGAAGGCCTCATTGAGAAGGTGGCATTCAAGCTGAGACTGGATGACAAGAGGGTCGATCATGGGAACAGCTCAGCACTGAGAGTTCTGGGTTATGGGAAGAGCAGGGTCGTAGGTTCTGAGGCTAGGCCAAGCTTGGTGGCTTCAGGAGCAGGAGGAGAGCCAGAGTGGTCAGGTTAGCCTCCGTTTCCCAGTTTATGAGTCCAGAGGATTGGACGAGGCAGCCTCGGCTAAAGGCTTTGCTCTGTACACATTCCAGAAGCTGGAGGTTTGGGTGATGGGTCGTGTTGCCCGGCCTCCCTCGGTTGCAGAAACCCACCTGTCCTAGATGGAGGGATGGGTTTGTCCTTAGGTGTCCATTCAGCCCATCTGTCCCTCTATCCTGCTTCAGCTGGGGCCCTTAGCATCATGGCAAGTCAGTAAGGAGAGGAGACATGAGACGGGACGCCGGGCGAAGCAGCTGCCAACCTGCCACATTCACTTATCTGGTGGGAGCTACTCCGTGGGTCCCTGAATTCACGGACGGACTCTTCATTAGCATGCGGGAACAGAGGGAGAGTGGTGAGCAGAGATCAGAAGCCCCAAGCTGTGGACACTAAGCAGTTGAGATGGGAAGGGGATTGATCCCAGAGTCCTCTTTTTAGACCCTTGGGCAGTGGTGGGAGAGCTCACCGCCTGCCTGTAGCTCTTACCTACCAGCCCAGGATCCCTAAGAACAAAGTTGATGTCTGGCACACCCTCACCTCTCACCTGGCAGCTTGCACAAAGAGCCCTTTGGCCAATTATTGATAGACAAGACAGACCACGCAAATGCCCAGTGAGCAGAGGCTCAGGGACAGACTGCCCACTTGGAGTTCAGCCTGGCTCGTGACCACCTGTGGGACCTTGAACAGGTCACTTCACCCCCTGTTGTAGGTAATGACTCAGGGGTGACCTTGGAGAAATCACATAGTTTGAGCCTCAGTTTTTTCCATCTATAAAATGGGCACAGCAGTGCCTAGATCATGAGGCTGTTGTGAGATCATGTGCAGCCCGTGTTTAACACGCTGCAGGGCACGTGTCACTGAGAAGGACCGTAGGAATGGATGGATATGTCATGTGTGTTAGAGAATTGCTGGTGGCAGTGGTATACTGGAAAGGCTTCTAATACCAAGAGATTTAGCCCTTTATTTCTTGGCTCTAGAAGAAACAGAAAGAAGCCTGCAGTTTATTCTTATCACAAAACCAGCCCTTCATCTCTTTCTTGTTCAGACCACAGTGTTGTTCCAATTCTGGATCCCTTGGGTGGCAGCTGATTTCTGCCCCCTCACCCCCGCCCCCGCCCACTCAGTAATGCCTTGAGCACAGGTGGAGAGATGTCAGACTTCCCCCACGTGACTCAGCATTTCTGCTGGGACGCTGGTTCCTCCAGTGGATCCACATAGGAGAGCAGTAAGGACTTGTGTCCTGGGAGCAGAAGGGCCGAGGCTCCCTAGGGCGTGCCTGACCTCCACTTGGTGTCAGCGTGCAGGGCGGAAGGTTAGCCTTGCATGAAGCCTCCAAACCCAGGCATCAGAGTAGCTACAGAATCATCAGGTTCGGCATCTCTGGAGGGCTCTCTCTCTCTCTGTCTCCCTATCACTTCCTTCCCTTCCCCAACCCATCCCATCACTTCAGTGGAGGAGAGAGAGGCTGCTTCATCCTTTTTAGTAGCAGAGCCAAAAATAACCCCCACTCCCCATCCGCCGAGCAAAGTTGCCATCCAGGACTGCAGCAGGTCTCGTCACAGAGCCTCAAGGGAGAGGATCCCTACACACATGCACACACACGCGCATGCACACACACGCGCATGCACACACACACACACACCCCCACACACACACGTTGTGTCTACATTCAGACCTTGTGTGCAAACAAATTTGCATGCCTGGACTTGTTTATGAGGCCCAGGCATAATTGGCTTGCCTCGCTCCACACCTCAGCGCCCCCTTCCACCTCCCCTCCCCCCTCCCCCAACCCCCACTGCACCTCGAAAGAAGCGAGAACCGTGACAACAAACTCCAGTTGTTGAAAACCCACGAATCCCCTACCAGCCATGCACTCCCCTGGCGTGGCGGAGACGGGGGTGGGGCTGCGGCGTGGGGGGAGTGATGGGTGAACTCGAGGTGAATGAAATAATTGGAAAAGTGAGGTGTGAGTTTGTTACTGAAGTGTGAGCGTGGTGGGGGAGGGAAGGCGGGCCATGTTTAAAAGCCCGGTATGTCCTCTTTATTCACAGCTTCTGATACAGTAATTGCTATTTTGTGGTTTCTATTATCTACACAGTAGGGAGCATCCGTGTCTCCTTCCCAAGCGGTAGAGTCTGGGCTTGGGTAGGGGCGGGTGGGAGGGTGGGGTTCCTGGGTGCCCTGTCATCTTCTCCCTCTCTGGTTCCCTGGTGGCCTTGCCCAGCCTCACCCAAGCCTCTGCTCCCAGGAGACACACACAACTTTCTGCAAAGGCCGCTCTTAAACATGGCTCCGTGGGCTTTGCTGTCAGATAAGAACCTTAATAATGGTTGGTATTTATATATCGCTTATCTCCAAGGAGCTAAAGGTACTTCATTGATTTTCTCCGCCGCCCCCCACCACCCCCCATCCCACCACACCAACCTTTTTTCTTTTTCTATTTTAATTCCCTTTCAGTATCTCTCTGAGATCATTAGTATCGGCTTTATTTTCTCCCACACAGTAGTTTCAAACAAAGCCATCCACGTCCCCAGCAGCCTTTCTCCGCCAGGAGCAAAAGCTGGCTTGGGTTTCGCGTCCCGGGCCGTGGGGCTTAGGCGGGCCACTTGGCCTCTTTGGCGCTTTAAGTTTTCTCATCTGTAAAAACAGGAGGCAGCGACCCTTAACCCACAGTTGTTGTACCTGGAAACGGTATGTTTAAAAGCCCTAGCACGTCACAGGCACTCTGTTGGTCGCTGGGGTGACAGCCACAATGACAGTGTCTTGACCCTCCAGCCATTCATTCTGGGGCTTCACAGGTAGCGGTTCTAAGATCTAAGCCTAATCTTCCAGCTGTTTCAGAAGCCCGCCCTCTCTCTTGTCACATTCTCAGAAGGAAGGAACAGACGGGCCCACCATCGCCCCTTCCCAGTCCTCCAAAGGATGCTGGGGTTCTGTCTCTCAGTCAGGTCTGAGTCTTTTACGACCCCATGGACTGTAGAGCACCAGGCTCCTCCACCCATGGGATTCTCTGGGCAAGAATACTGGAGTGCAGGGCCATTTCCTCCTCCAGGGGATCTTGATGGCCCAGGGATCAAACCCATGTCTCCCACATTGCAGGCACATTCTTTACCATCTGAACCACTGCAGAAGCTCCCACCCCCCCCACCCCCCCAAAGAATAGTTTTGGTTTTGCTTTTTAAGCTCCTCAGGTCCTGGGACAGCATTTCCTTGGCCATGCAGATGTCTGTCTGGACAGCCCAAATGGGCTGTGACCTCCCCATCAGCCCACCGTCTCCCTGGGACAGGACCCCAACTCCCTGGTCCCTGCCCTCATCCCTTATGGATTGAGGCTGCCCTTCCATCCAGGCTTTCCCAGCCGAGCTCTCATATCCCACTTCTCCAGGCCACGTGAGCATGGCTCCTTCAGCTTCTCTCCATCAGCTTTATTCTCCACCTTTTAATTATTTTCCTCTCCTTTCTCCGGACCCTCAGCTGCTTACCATGCATAGGGCGTCCACAGCTTGCAGTGCTCTGCGGAGAGGGAGGAATTAACCTCACCAGTCTCTCCCTCTGTCTGTCTCTCATGCACGTGCACGCACACACACACACACATGTGCGCACGTGTGAGCTCCCCTGAAAGGAGCCAGGCACAGGAGGTTGGAGCCCCTGTGGGCAGACTCAGGGGTTTGCACACAGTACAGAGGTGGAAGGAACTGGAACTCAGTCAGCCGCCCTCACTGCGATCTCAGGCAAGTCACTGGACCCCTCAGAGCCTACACGGGGCGATCCTTGCCCCCTCCTACACTTAGCTTTCCTGCTTCACGCCAGATCGGACCACACCCCAGGGACAGAAAGTCCCCGCTCCTGAAAGTGGTCCCCTCCAGATAACGGAAGGAGGTGAAACACTGGGCAGTGGAGAGAGCTCCGGGTTCACGTCAGACAGTCCCCGGCTCACTCTCCAGCCCTGCTGCCTACTCGCAAGAAGCACTTGCCTCCCTGAACCTCAGTTTCCTCATCTGTAAAATGGGCATGGTGAGACCAATGATAATGAATGTTTGTGCTATTGGTGTGTGTACCCCGTGGCCTGGTTCCTCCACCCTCCAGGTTTGGGTGTGATGTCCCTAGTGGTCGTGTCCCCCTTCCACCAGGGGTACTGTTTCTTCATTCCAAAACTACCTTCAGACATCCACGCTGAGCCAGGCCCGGGGTGCCTAGCCACAGATCCAGTGATGAGCAAGATAGAAAGATGTGGTTTCTGCTCTTGCAGAGCTGGGTTCCAGGCTCAGAGGGAAGCAGAGAATTACTCGGGTGTCCGCATGGCAGCACCCTGAAGCACAGTGGGCCCTCGAACCCCAAGCAGATCAGCCAAGGCTGTTGCCTTAAGTCAAAGCCTAAAAGAGCCTGGAAGCTGGGGCAGGAGTGGAGGGCCGGGCGGAGAGACCAGCACACCCATAGGTTGTGTCTGTCCAACGCCCAGCATGGCCTAGACACATATGAGTGCTTGCCAAGGCCCCCCTGCGCCAAGAGCCTTCTCAGACCAGGTTTGGATCCATCCGGTGCTCCTGCCCCTGCAGCCCCCGTGGCTTTCTGAAGAACTTGGGGCCAAAGGGCGGCTTATATTTACCAGAAGGGGCCTACCAGAGAGTGTGTGTATCCCCTGCCTTCCGTGTCCAAGGCCAGCCCTGGAGGAGGCGCTAGGGCTTCGCTGGAGAAAGAGGCAATGTGTCTGTTGCGGGGCGCGTCGGCCTTTAGGTGGCAGAATAAAGCAGGGTTTGTGGACTGGGCTCCACTGGGTGCTCTCCCACCTCACCGTCCTGCTCATCCCCACCTGCCCAGCCTCTGAGCCCTTCCAAGTCGGCCATGAGCCCCAACTGGGGGTGGGGGTGTGGGGGGTGTTGGGAAGACTGACAGGGTGCCCCCCAGCCCCTCCCCTTCCGGCAGGCCAGCCTCCTCACCAGCAGCAACACCCCCACCCCCTGCTCAGAGAGAGGCCAGGAGGGGGAGCGAAGCGGCCGGTCACGCGCCAGGGAGACGTGCAGATTCATTTTGAGGCCTCATAATGCCGCATTTACACACCATCCTGCCTCCAGAAATTGGGCTGGCCGATGCCTGGTCATGCTGGCAGGGCCGCGGGTTAACTCCTCGGATTTAGCTTAGATCATTTCACGAGAGCTTACGGCCTTTACTGTGTTTTTTTCGCCCAATCGGTCTCTGGCCCTGAGGCGTCCTAGACCGTCGTGGGTAGGTGCGTATGCCCTGGCACCTGCAAGTGTGTGTAGATTTTCAAATAAAATAATACCTCTCTTCAGATGCCGCACACATTAAATATTTATCGGCAGCAATCTTGTCTGTATATGTTTGATAAACGGGCCTGAGGAGTAAAACGGGGTGGGGGCAGGGGGAGTGGGACGGGGTAAAAGCAAGGGAGGCCCCATCCTTTTGTCCCGGAATTTCTCAAAATTATCCTTTTGGGGCAGGGGGTGGAAAGGAGGGGAGGGGCTGGGGGGATGGCCAGGGACCGTGTTTACCTGTCTGATCCCTGTTGGGAGGGGGCGGGGGGGCGAGCCATTTTCTCCTCCAGCACTTGGCCTGACTTCGCTTAGCACATATCAAAACTCAGAGGCAGGTGGGAGAAGTGGAGTTCAAAGGGTGTGGCTGTGTGTCATTCAAGCGCCAAGCACTGAAGAAGCATTTCAGGTCTCGTGTCTGGGATCAGGGACTCATCCTGCGTACACAGTGCGGCCGTGGAGCCGATTTCAGGTCAGGAGACTGTGCTGACCCCGAGTCCGGGGGCCCCCGGCGCGCACACATGAGCAAGCCCTGGCTGGTCAGATGTGCAGGAGGCTGGATCCCCGCCCCCCACTTGCTGAACATTTACCCCTGCCCTCCAACTCCCCAGGGGCAAAGGGAGGATGAATGTGTCCACCCATTAGAAAGGAAGGGAAAAGTCTCCATCAGCCAAGTCGTCCCCGCTGCCGGCATGATGACCAAGGCCTGAAGGGAGGAGGCCACCCACGTGCCCCCGCCGGGGCACATGCTGGCCAGCGGGGAGCCGGCACTGACCCGAGTGTGTGCACACCTGTCTGTGCACACGTGTGTGGTCTGTAAGCACCCCACTCTTCTGGCTGGCAAGGATCAGCGAGTGGGGATCGGTCCTGGCCCACCCTCATGTCTGCCCCTGACCCGGCTCCAGTGCAGGCAGTTCTGAAACTCGCATGTTTTTGTTCCAGCACCTTTGGGGAGCTGAAGACCGTCCGCTTGCCGAAGAAGGTGACCGGGACCGGCACGCACAGAGGCTTCGGCTTCGTCGACTTCCTCACCAAGCAGGACGCGAAGGTGAGACCAGGGTCCCTCCCACCCAGCTTCTCCTTTCTGGGCCATTTTGCCAAAGAAGCAACAAGGCCTCTTAACAGATGTGGGTGCCCCTACCCACCCCCCGCCGATGTGGGTTTCCTCTCCCCTCCTCCCCACAACCCTGCTAATTTGTATGATGTCCTTGGAAGAGAAGACCCTGGGTTTTGTGTTGGAGGAAGGGGCAGTTCAGGGTCCCAGCTACTGCAGGTCAGACGGCAAGCATGGGAGACAGTGTGGAGAGTGTGGAGGGGAGCCGGTGGGTGGTACTCAGTGAAGAGGCCACCAGACAGCCCAGTGGGAACCCCTGGGGTCACCTCTATGCCCACTTCTTCCCACTGGTGCCTGGGGCTTCTGTTTTGTGCTGGTTTCAGGTCAGGCCAGGCAGGCGCCGCTGTGTGTAAGCACAGGTGCAGAGCTACTTGGAGAGAGCTTTTATTTTTGAAGCAAGGCGGCCTCTCTCGGTTTGGGGCTTGGTGCACGGGGGTCCTGAGTCCTCATCCTCTCTCCCCAGCAGCAGAGAGGGCAGAGGCTATGTGACCCGGGGTTCATTCAGCTGTGTCCGTGGTCGCTGGGCCGTGGCGCCGTCACCGTGGGCTCCCTCTGTGAGCCGTGCCACAGCCTCCCCACCCCCACCCCGGCCTGTCTTCCCTTGAGGGCTCAATGCAGCAGGGGGCAGCTCACACTGAGGGCTGGCACGCGACCTGCCTGCGACAAGGCATCTTCGGAGAAGCAGGGTGTTGGTTGGGAGCACACCCATTGGCCTGCTGCAGGGGTGGAGCTGGAGGTGGCAGCTCAGGGACACAGCTGCGGCCTTTGTGGGCCCTGGGAAACATGCAAGGCAGAGAGGGTGCCCTGGGACCCCAGCAAGCCTGCCAGCCAACCACCTTTGTCTCTCAGCGTCTTGAACTCAAGTGCCTGCTTTGTTGACACGTGGCCATGTTTGTCCAGACATCTGCTCCTCTTTCTTCTCGCCTGGCAGCCCTTCCCTTGCCTCCCGTCCTCGTGGCAGGAGAGACTGCACCCCCTGCTTGCAGCCGGCCCATGCACGGCCTGGACACTCACCATAAGGGGTGCACCTGTGGGGGTGCCCACGCTGGCTGGGCGGGGAGCTGGGAACAGCATGTCCAGAGCACAGCTCCTGACGGCTGGCCGCTCTGCTTTCCCAGCTCTGCCCTGTTCCCCAGTCTCCTCGTCTGTAAAAAACGGGGCGATGACAGGTCCCATGGTCACAGAGTGAAGGCAGATGGTGACACGGGTCCTGGCACACGGTGCTCATTCATGCCAGCCCAGGTGCCTTCAGGACCACCAGCTCTCCACCCGCGGACAGGAGAGGAGAGGCCTGCAAAGTAGTGCTTCTCCGCTGCGTCCGTCGAGCCCTGAGCGTCCGTGTTTGTGTAGAACCACCGTCGTCTGCTCTTTGTCAGGGAGACTGACCAGAGGAGAAATGAAGGGGCTTCACTCCTGGTCCCTGAATCACATCTTTTATTCAGGGACAGTTGGGTTTCCCAGGTTGCTCAGTGGTAAAGAATCTGCCTGCCAATGTAGGAGAGGCAAGAGATACAGTTTCAGTTCCTGGATCAGGAAGATGCCCTGGAGGAGGGCATGGTAACCCACTCCAGTCTCCTTGCCTGGAGAATTCCATAGACAGAGGATCCTGGTGAGCTACAGTCAATGCGCTCGCAAAGAGTCGGACACGGCTAAAGCTACTTAGCATGACACAGCACAGCAGGGCTGGCCGTCAGGGCACAGACTCTACAGCCAGGATCCTAGCACTTACCTGCAGTATGACCTTGAGGGGGGGTCCTACATGCCTCAGTTACCCCCCGTATAAAACAAGAACGGGACTTCCCTCATCCTGTTGTCGTGGATGAAGTGATAATCTCAGAGCAGGATTTGGCCTCTGTGAGCTCTGTGTGTTAACTGCAGTGAGGAGGAGGATGGTGAGGGTGGTGGTGGTGATGATTTGAGAAAAAGGCATAGAAGGAGCAAAGAGAAAAGTTGTCAGCACTCCTCCAGCTGGAAGCCGAGGCCTCTCCCCAGAGCTTGACGGCAGAAATAACGTGGCTCTCAGGGCCCAAAAGGTGGGACCAGACGTGAGCTCCCAGCCTTGAAATTCCACGTTCCCCCCGTCCCTAGGACACAGTCAGTATTGCTTTGTTCTCTGGGATCATTAGAACAGGGCAGGGAGGCGGGGGTCCGCAGGTGGGCAGGGCAGTGCCAGCGCCTCGCACTGGAGGCCAGGCTGCAAATGTTCTCTGCCAAGCCCAGCACAGCCCTCTGCCGATTCATGGAGGTGGCTCCTCCTCCCCCCCGCACCCCCGCCCCCGTCCCTTCTCTCCCTTCCATCCTGGGCTCCAGGAGGAGAAAGGGCAGCTGAGGACAGCGAGGATGCAAGCCCACACCCCTCCGGCATTGGCTCTCACTGCCCCTCCCCTCACACAGGCGGCAGCCGGGCTCCTGCGCTGTCCGTCCCGACGTCCCCGTCTCTCAGGCCCTTTGTGCCGCCGAGGAGCAAGCTGGTCTCCCGTAAAGTCTGAACCCGCCAGGAGCGCGCCTCTCCTGCGAAGATCCCTTTGCTCTTTTTGCTTCCCGGAGAAGCCGCGTGCCTTCTCCCGCTCTCTCCCGGTCTGTCTGAAGAACTTTATTGTCTCCCGAGTGGAACATTTAGCGCTTTCCACTGACGCACAGCGCTGTGCGCGCTGCCTGTCGGTGAAAAGGATTCTGAATATTGTAAATACCTGGTTAGCTCAAGGGTGGGCGTGAGTTTGAAGAGGGAAAGCAACGCTGGAAGGAGACATTGAGTTAGAAAACCCCAGAGATCCTTTTTTTTCCTTCTCCAAAGACAGCACTCATGGGAATCCCAGGGCTGGCAGAGGGGCCTCGCGGGACCTCTCCCCCTCCCCCATTTCTCAGGGCAAGCACCCTCCCGACCCCAGCGGTTCTCCCTTTGAAGACCTGCTTTAGAAACCCTTTCCAGGTCTTGACTGACCCCTGGCCATTCGGCTCCCTCACCAAGGGCTTCATTTCATCCCCGTTTTTCTCTCCCACGTGAAGGTGAGCAGTCAGGCACTGTCTTGGCATCAGCAGTGACTGAACCTGGAGATGTAAGCCTCCCACAGGGACCCCAAGAAGTCCTCAGACAGGAGAAAAGGCAAAGAGGAGGAAAAAAGGGGGAGGGGGACTCCTACGAGGGGCAGAGGCGGGGAGGAAGTAAAGGCCGATCGCAGCACCTTGGGTCCGGAGAGCAGTGAGGAGATGAGGGCTGTAAGCCCAAGTGTGTGACTCTGGGCACAGGGCTCCTCCCTGGCACCAGCTGGCCCACTTCACCAGCTGGCAGAGGAGAGAGTTAGGCTCCCCAGTCAGTCCCCAGAGGTATGCCCCCAGCACCCAGGTCTCTCTTTGGGCCCCAAGCACCAGCCATCTGCGTCCTCCCCACACCCAGGGATTCTCAGTCTTCTGACCTTGCTCCATGACCCCGTGTTCCAACCCAGCATATCCTGGGGAACTCCATCATCTGTCTGCCCCTCACTCCCAGCGTCAAGCACACACCCCCAAACAGGAAAGAGAATGCTAGTACGAGGCTCCACGGAGAGCTCAGGGTAACCAGGCAACTGAGGACAATAGTCAGAGGCTCTAGCGACGGCCGGGCAGGCTTTGTGTGTGACACGTACGCGGCACACGCATTGTCTCATCCCAACCTGCGGCAACCCCGGAATGCAGGAGGGGTTTGCATTAACTCGCTCCCCGGTTTCTCCGAGCACTGGCTAAGCTCTGTGCGTAGAGGGCCGTGGGAAGCCGGGACCTGGCTCTCGCTGAGATGCTAAACTGGGGGTGGGACCTGGCCGTCAGCCCCTATCACAGGCTCCCGAAACTGGCAGGTTCTCCCAAACCTAGGGCATTTCACCAGCCCCTGATGCCCCAGGCATAAATGTCAGCCCCTCTGGGGACTGCTTATTATCTGAGCCTCCAGGTGCAGTGAGCCTGCCTATCTCAAAGAACCTTCCCCCACGTGCTGGAAAGAAGCAGGGATAAAGGTTGGTGAGAGCAGACGGGAAGTCCCAAATTCAGTGGTCTTCTCCCATGGCCTGGGTCTGCCCTTTCATGTAGGGGTGTTTGTAGTGTCTCAGGCTCACACAGTTCTCTGGGCCCTGATGATGTTTCTGGAAGGGGAGCCCCTTGGCACCGATTTAAAAAGCACATCCACTTCTAAAAGCCCATCTGGGCATTCGCACGCATAGGCTTAAGGAAGCCATTTGACAGATGGAAAAACTAAGGTTCAAAGGGATGGGGCCACTTGGCCAGAGCTGAGAAACCCCACATGTCCATTTGATTCCAAAACCCACGTGTTAGCACTTCCTCCCTTCATTCACGTATTCACTTACAGCGAGTGTTGGCTGCAACCAGATGGTGTGCCCAGCCTCTCTGCCCCACACCCCCAACCAGCCCCAACCCCCCTAAAGAAAAGGACTCACCAGGTAGACATTTTGGAGGAAGGCCAAAAGGCTGGGCCTTAAATCGTCTCTTGGGAACAGGCCCAGGATGGAATCAGCTCCTCCAGGGGCCCCAGAGAAGTAGCGGGCATCCCTTTAGCGGCCTCCACAGCCCCAGTCTCCATCCAGCCCTCCCAAGCCTTGGAGGAGGCAGCTTTCTACCTGGACGGGCGACCTGGGATTCCAGACCAGCT
This sequence comes from Budorcas taxicolor, assembly GCF_023091745.1. Classification (NCBI taxonomy): domain Eukaryota; kingdom Metazoa; phylum Chordata; class Mammalia; order Artiodactyla; family Bovidae; genus Budorcas; species Budorcas taxicolor. The sequence goes on from NC_068926.1 coordinate 60,839,191, forward strand.
GTGTCCCCGCCCATTGGCCAAGAGGCCACCAACAGCCATTGGGATTCCATGTAGAAGCCGCCACCTCCTCCGTCTTTACCTGGACCGCCGGTCAGTCACTGAGGAAGAAGAACAGACTTGAGGCTCAGCAACCAGAACATTCTTTTTTTTTCTCTTTTCCTCCCCATGCATGCGCCTTTAATTTCTCCCTTCTCTGAGCCCACCGAGCCTTTGTACTTTTGCAGTTGCAGCTGTTTTTATTTGCCATCGCTGCTGTTGTTTTAAAAGGTCTATTTTCACATGGAATGTTATCCAATTAGCAGAGCAATGTGTTGGCTTAAATAAACACTTGGGGGGAGCCGGCAGTAGGGAGATGGGATGGCGGGCGGGTTGGCAGGCAGTGTTCTTCTCACTGGTAAACAGCCGCAGCTTTAATTGGGGGGTCGCCAGTTGACGTCTCCTTTCCCACTTCTCACTTTTCGCACGCTGCCGGCGGTGGGGGAGGGCAGGGAGGGGTGATGTGGGCACACGGCCTCAGGCCCACTGCAGTTGGGGTGATGCTGAGCGTCTCGTAGGGGGAGTCCCACCGGGCCTCTCCGCACCTATGGACTTCGCCTTGCAGATTCCACCAAAACAAGACCAGTGGTGGGAAGAGGTGATGGCGAGCAAGCCAGACAGAGCTTCTCAAGGCGGAGACAGCCGCCTCCTCGCTGGGTGCCTGGCTGTGGTGCAAGGCCCATCAACAGTGATTGCCATCAGGCTAGTGGTGGTGTGCGGTCTGCACACATTTGCTTATCTGAGTGCAAGGACTGCAGAGAGTACAGCCTGCTCCATGGCCCCCAGGGACTGAAGGGAACTCGGCCCCTTGGGAATGAGGAATCCAGGCTGTGTCCTCCCCCGGGCGGCCCATGTTCTAGAAAGGCGGGGTGGCATGGTGGTTAGCAGCGTGGCCTGTGGAATCAGAGCTGCCTGCTTCCATCTGTGTGAATGTGCACAAGGGGTTTTATGTCCTCGCACCCCAGGTTACTCATACCCCAACAAGAAATAATAGTACTACCGCTTGAGACAGCTGTGAAGGTTAAGTGGAAGGATGCGTGCCAAGAGATTGCCATAGGCTTTGACAGAGGGCACCAGATAAAGAGAGGCAGTGGTGTGCTCTGGGCCCCCTGTGAGGTGGTTTCACTGCACTTTGGAGACAGGGTGTCAGTTGCCTTTGTTTCCTTAACTGGACACAAATCCAGGAATTAGGGTGCTGTCCCCACTGGTCTATTGAAGCATGTGTGTTAAGTGTGTGTGCATTCGTGTCTGGGGGGGTTTTATTTATTCTTAGTTTTGACTGTACTGAGTCTTCATCGCTGTGTGGGCTTTTCTCTAGTTGTGTCGAGCGGGGGCTACTCTCTAGTTGTGGTTCGAGAGCTTCTCACAGTTGTGGCTTCTCTTGTCTCTTGTTGTGGAGCACCGGCTCTAGGCGCGTGAGCGTCAGTAGTTGTGGCATTCAGGCTTGGTTGCCCCACAGCATCTGGGATCTTCCTGGACCAGGAATCGACCCGTGTCTCCTGCATTGGCAGGTGGACTCTTAACCTCTGGACCAACAGAGAAGTCCTCATGTTTGTGCTTTAGTTGCACGTTTTGCCTAGTTCCTATCATCAGGGCCCAGGGCTAAAAGAAAACACCTTTGAATCCTGAGCCTTGCACTTGAGAGCAAGGATTTGGACTCAGCCAGCACATCTATGGGCTGAGAACCCGGGATCAGGACAAGCCACCCTCCTACAACAAGCAGATGTTCATCCATCGCCACCAGGCATGAGTGGTCCGAAGCATCCCCGCGTGCTGCCTGTGCCCCTCTGTCCCTCCGTATGTCCTGAAGCTGCCCCAACCCCCTGGGGTCAGAGTGGAGGCCACGGGGCTCCACCGCTCTGAGAAGGGCTCGGGTTCTGATGTGCTCATCTCAGATTTACTCAGCGATCTAGACCAATTCCCAGGGAACGGTAGCCAGCCCAGCTGAGCTGAACGGCCTTTCTCCCTCCCAGCAGCACAAAGTCATCATCATCTTAAAATCAGATTACCAGGAATTCCCTAGCAATTCTGTGCTTAGGACTTCAGGCTTTTGCTGCCGAGGGCCCAGGGTTCAGTCCCTGGTCGGGGAACTAAGGTCCTACAAGGCGTTGTGGCACAGCCCAAAAAAGCAATGATGAAACTGAACTACCAAGGGCAGAATCACAGGTCCGAGCAAGCACAGGCCCTGAGTGTGTGCCAGGCGCTGGATTAAATGCCTAGTCATGTACTCTCAGCCTCAGGAAGCCTGAAGCTCCACCACTTTGTAATCGAGAAAGTGAACACCGAGAAGTTTCTCGTCAGATCAAAGGCAAGAAAGCACCAAGACCAAGCTTTCTGCGCCACTGTGAAGCCCAGGGCCGTCGCCAGACCCCGCCGCCCCACTGCCTGGTCACTCTGGGCCCTCGGCTCCCTGGGGGGCCTCTTTCTCTAGTGGCTCTATTCTCCGTGTCTGAGGTCAGAGGTCGTGTGTCGCCTTCCTGTTCCCTGGTTCCGTCCCTTCATTTGGGCTCTTAGTAGGTCCTCCAGTGATGCTGAGTAGAGTTGAGCTGTGTGGATGGATGGATACAAGGTAGAGACATCTAATCATATGAAAGATTTAGACACAACAGCCTAGAAAATGGGTCCCTGAGCGTTCCTTAGAAAACTGCCCTCAGCTCTACAATGTCAGAACTCGGAATGGCCCTAGGTGTTAAGTGGGGTCCCCCAGTCGAAGTCACCAGTGTTGTGCAAAGAACCCCACTTATTCAGGGGGCCAGCTCCTCCCCCGTGGAGGCCAGAAGCAGCTGGAAGATTTGCCAAGAGCTTGCTTACAGGAGTCCGATAGTGTTGGTCCAGGGACAGAAATGATGTGTCCCTCGGGAGCGTGATCCAAAAGAAGACAATACCGAACGTTCCAGGGCGGCGGCCCCTCCTCCCGGGAGCCACCGGCCCCTGGTGTCTGACACCCTCGGCCGAGAAGGAGCTGCGGTCCCAGCGGGGCCGGCACTCCGAGCTCACGTGGTTGTTCTTGGCTGGCACGGGCCGTGCTTCCTCTAGGCATCGGGGGCACAGATGGTTTGGGACAGGTTGGCGGCATCCGTGTTCAGGTGGATCTGGCATGTGCTGAGAGGTGCTGCCCTCCCTCTCGGCAGGAGACAGCAGAGGGGCTGAGAGATGCCCTGGTCTTCTCGGGACAGGAGGCCTGGCCTCGGTCCCTGAGACGGGAGTCCTGCCAAGGGCATCGAATGGGCCTTTGTTGCCAGGAGGCAGAGGCCTGTCTCCAGGGAGAGCCGAGGAAAGACCTCCTAGCCGGCACTGGAGGCCAGGGCTCTCGGGGCCCGCAGTTGGTGGCTTAGGATAGAGGAGGTGAAAGAGGCGTGCTTCTGGGACAGCCAGGGTAGAGAGCCGGGTGATGGGGACAGCTCCGGACCCAGGCCTGAGACCTGCTGTCTGAAGCGGGCCGTCCATCTGCCCGGATCAAGGCAGAGGGACTTCAGGCAGCCATCTGCGTCAGCAAACATAACCCAACCCCAGATGGTTCCAGGGAAGAGAGATTCGTGGAAGGGTAAGAAGGGCTCGGGCTCGCCAGGGACCATGCAATCCACACCCCCCCCCCCCCCCCGCCCCCAGGGCCAGTGACAGTGGAAGCTGCCGCCACCTCAAGCTAAGGGACCTTAAAGGGACAGGTGAGGGCTTGAGCTGTCAAGGGGGAGCCACCAGCAGGAGCTGTCGTCCTTGGCGGAGGGAGCAAGGGAGAAAGTCCCCCGACCTCTCCAACCCCTCCCTCCAGCCTCCCATATGCTTGTCCTAAATTGAACCCAGGGCCCATGAGCCCTGGTTATCCCCCACAGGAGAGTCACCCCGGAGAGGGGGTTGCAGAGGAAGAGCAGAAATAACCAGCACAGGCATGTGGGACCGTGACAGGAAGTAGCCCCGAAGTGGCCCGATTAGGGGTGGGTGTCTCATCTTCCGGGGCCTCCTCCTCTTTGCTAAGCCAACTGCATCCTCAGAGTTCTGTTCTGCACCTTCAGGCTTCGGCCAGCCAGGACCAATCTCAGCGTCCCTCCTGGTCTGGAGATGTTTTCAAGATCCTCGGTGGAGAAGACTCCAAGGCTTGCTCTGTATCTACTGAGCATGTGTTGCCCCGAGCAGTGTGCTGGGGATAGCAAGGATAGAGACCTCCCTTGGAAGTCCAGGTCAAGCTGGGGAGCCCGGCGCACAAGCAGATGCTGGAAGACAGCTGGGGGCGCAGGGCACAGCATGGGGGGTGCTAGAGTCTGTAGGAGGGGAGCAGGGGGCCACCAGCACGTCGGCTCTGAAGGGGAGCCCTTCCGAGGCTGAGGAGAATGTTGTGAAGGCCCAGGGATGGAACCCGTAGAGGCAGAAAGGATAAGTAAGAAGGACCTCGTGCTGTGCTGTGCATAGTCGCTCAGTCGTGTTCGACTCTGCAGTCCACGGACTGTAGCCCACCAGGATCCTCTGTCCATGGGGGTTCTCCGGGCCAGAGCACTGGAGTGGGTTGCTGTGCCCTCCTTCAGGGGGTCTTCCCGACCCAGGGATCGCACCCAGGTCTCCTTTTACAGTCTGAGCCACCAGGGGGGCCAAGGATACTGGAGTGGGCAGCCCATTCCTTCTCCAGGGGAATTTCCCGACCCAGGAATCGAACCAGGGTCTCCTGCGCTGCAGGCAGATTCTTTACCAGCTGAGCTACCAGGGAAGCCCGAGAAGGACCTTGACGTGCCTACAAGTTTTGGCCTCAGTTTTCCTCTCCTTGAAATGGGAGCATGACCTGTCTCCTCATGAGTAGGCTGAGGTCATGTGCTTAGAGTTCTCTGGAGCCCAGCAGATCTGTAATCCGGGGTTTGCAGCCCCTTGGATGGCAAGGGAAGAACACGGGCACCAGAAGCAGGATTTGGCGAGAAGCGGGGAGCTGGGAACAGCTGACTTTCCACTTCCTCCTCTGTTGGAACACCCAGCCCTGCACAGAGCCCTGGGCAGCCTGCCATGACTGATGCCCCATGGGCACGCCAAGCCTGGAGCTGAGGTCTGGGAGGCTTTTCTCTGAGGAGAAGGTAGTGTGGGTTGGGAGGAAGCTGCTATCAGACAGCAGTCCAGAGAGGCTGGAGCTGTGCCTGGAACCTTCCCCTGCACTGGTCCAAAAGCTCGAAGGTCTGGAGCTGGGTCTCCCCCTCACCATTCCCGTGGCTCAAATATATAACAGACTCCTCTGGGCTCTTTTTTTTTTTTTTTTTTTTTAAGCAGATCGTTCTTTTTAAATTAATCTGTTATTTCTGGCTGCCCTGGGTCTTCCTTGCTGTGTGCGGGCTTTCTCTAGTTGCAGCGAGTGGGGGCTCCTCTTCGTCGTGCACAAGTTTCTCATAGCGGCTTTTCTTGTGGAACACGGGCTCTAGGCTCGTGGGCTCAGGAGTTTCGGCTGCCAGGCTCTAAAGCACAGGCTCAGTAGTTGTGGCGCACGAGCTTAGTTGCTCCACAGCACGTGGGATGTCCCGGGCCAGGGATCAAACCCATGTGCCTTGCATTAGCCAGCAGATTCTTAACCAGTGGACCACCAGGAAAGTCTAAACCATTTCTTTTTGTAAGTCCTTACTGAATTTGTTAACAGTATAGTTTCTGTTTTATGTTTTGGTGGTTTTTTTTTTTTTCTGGCTCCAAGGCATGTGGGATCTTAGCCCCCTGACCAGGAATTGCACCCCCTACAGTGGAAGGTGAAATCTTAACCACTGGACCACCAGGGAAGTCCCCGGGCTCTTTTAAGGAAGCCCAAATTACTCGGGATTATCCAAGGCCAGTTGTAGCCAGGAATCACTGTCCTTCCTGCCTGGGACAGTGTGAGGCCACCACATTCCAACCAGCGAGGCAGTGGGGCTGGAAACACAGCCTGATTTCCTATTCACCTGAGGGGATTAGAACCAGGAAGGGTAGTTCTGCTATTTTTAGAGATTCACATGTTGTGCTCTAACCCCAAATACAAAAGAGCTTTCATAGCCTACTTACTATTGTTCCTGCTCTTCAGCGTGGCAATGGGAAGTCGGGGACACATGTCATAATAATAACAACAGCCAGCCTTTAGTGAGAATTAGCATGTGCCGGGCAGTGCGGTGTTAGACTTAACAGTTCATTGAATCTGCGCAACCATTCTTCTCTTCTGCCTCTAGACTTACACATGGGGAATCTGAAGCTCAGAGAGGTTAAGCAGCTTGCCCAAGATCACACAGCTTACAAGTGATGAAGCAGGAATTTGAACCATAAGTAGGCTTAGACTGTAAAGAATCTGCCTGCAATGCAGTAGGCTCGTGTTCGATCCCCGGTTCAGGAAGATCCACTGGAGAAGGGAATGGCTACCCACTCCAGTAGTCTTGCCTGGAGAATCCCATGGCGTTCATGGGGTCATGGGAGTCAGACACGACTGAGCAACTAACACACAGACACAGCCCAGATCCAAGACCCCCAGACTTAACTGCCATGCATCCTCATGTCTTAGAGTGAAAAGCCCTTCCAAAGAGAAGGGATGAAAATTTGAAAGGGGTGATGGGAGGCCAGGAGACGGAATTTTTGGCAATTCCCACAATGAACAGGGCTTTCCTGGTGGCTCAGCCGTAAAGAATCTGCCTGTAATGCAGGAGACACAGGTTCAGTCCCTGGGTTGGGAAGATCCACTGGAGGAGAAAATGGCAACCCACTCCAGTGTGCTTGCCTGGAGAATCCCGTGGACAGAGGAGCCTGGTGGGCTGCTGAGGTGAGCCTGGTGGTCGGTCCATGGGGTCGCAAAGAGTCAGACACAACTTATCGACTTTACCACCACCACAGTGAACAGAGACTGCTCCAGGCTTTGTGCGGCACTGGAATGGAGAGCGGGTAAGAAAGAAACACAGATGTGACGACTGGAGCCAGAGAGAGGCTGGGGTTGGAGCATCACGCCTGGACCCTCCTTCCAGGCTCCATTATCACTTCTTCGGACTCTGACTTAATAACCCCTCCCAGAGGCCGCCATTTGGCCACCCGCACCCGACTGTATCCGCGGGACCACCGCTCCTCAGGGACGCTGGCACCAGAATGGAGTACCCACCATGCCAGACTCCCAACCAATTTCTCTCCCCTCTCTTAAAACCCCAGCTCCCCCAGTCAGGCTGTTTCTCTGCCTTGCCAGCTGAGAACGCGTGTGTTTTAAAGCTCTGAATGGGCCATTTCGGCTCGGAGTCCAGATGCATTTTTATATCTGTGTGGGAAAAAAAATGCAGAGGCTCGGCTGGCAGTCAGAAAGAGTTTTTAAATTAACGTTTTAAAAAAAAAGGGAAAGAAAGTTTCCTGCACCTGTCCCCGCTCAGAAAAGCACAGAGAAGAACAGAGGCATTTCATTAATTTGGCCCCACCCACATTTAATCTTTAGGAGATAACCTGTCCCGCCCAGGTGCTTCTCAGATGCAGCTGTCTATCAAATACCTACCCTGTGCCACCCTCGGGGCTCATACTGTGTAAGTTGCACAAGTAACCCCATTTTACAGGTAAGGAAACTGAGGCTCATAGTGGGGCAGTTGTCTTACCTAGGGTCACGCTCGTCTTCCTAGGCTGCCATGGCTTAAAACAGCAGAAATGTCTTCTCTCACGGTGGGTGCTTGCTAAGTTGCTTCAGTCATGTCCAAGTCTTTGCGACCCCATGGACTGTATAGCCCACCAGGCTTCTCTGTCCATGGGATTCCCCAGGCACAAATAGTGGAGTGGATTGTGGTGCCCTCCTCCAGGGATCTTCCCGACTCAAAGATGGAACCCGCATCTTTTATGTCTCCTACATTGGCAGGAAGGTTCTTGATCGCTAGCGCCACCTGGGAAGCCCTTAGTGTCAAGGCCAGAAATCCAAGATCAGGGTGCAGAAGTGTTGGTTTCTTCTCAGGAAATCTCTGTTCCACGGCCTCTCCTAGCTTCTGGGTGACAGCCAGCATTCCTTGGCTTGTGGACATCACTCCAACCTCAGTCCTCACGGGCATTTACCCTGTCTGTGTCTTCTCGTGGCCATCTCTTGTAAGAATGCCAGTCACACTGGATCAGGGGCCCACCCTGCTCCACCATGTCCTTGTCTTAATTTAACTGCAGCTGCAAAGACCCTCTCTGCAAATAAAGTCACAACCTGCTGGGGCGTGGAGGGAGTAGGGCCGCCCCTGTCAGGGTTAGGATTTCCATGTGTCTTCTTTGCGACAGGGACCCAATCCAACCTGTAACCATCACAGTACAGATGAGGTTCGAGAAGGCTTGGTTCCTGTCCAGATCACTTCTGGGTACATGCTGCCTCCTCGCAGCATCGGAGAAGCCCGAGGGACATCCCTCCACAGTGTCTCTTCTCGTAGCAGATGGCAGTGACTGCTACCCAGAAACAAAAAGCAAGACATTGCTGCCAGCTGCTGCTGCTCCCCAGTGCTCACAGCGCCCAGGGACCTGCCCTCTCCAAACTCAGCGCTAACCCAAGGCCCTTCTGCCAAGAGAATAAAAAATCAGAGCTGTCTGTGGCGGTAACACCACCTCCAAGAGAACTAGCATCTATTGAGTGCCTGCTGTGTGCCCTTAGGCTGTTCTGGGCACTTTGAGTGTTAACGCTACTCTAGAACCCTAGAGGAGGGTGCTGTTAAAACACCCATTTTACAGATGAGGAAACTGAGGCCCGGGAGGTTTCTTTAACTAGCCCAAGACCCTTAGGCTAGGAAGTGCAGAATCCGCCCTGCCCAGGCAGAGTGGCCTCAGAGCCCAAGCTCCTGGCCACCAAGCACCAGCAGCCTCTGTGTACATCAGGGGTATTTTGGGAAGGCCCCCAGCACAGAGCCGTTTAGCTCTAGACCCGGTGATACTGAAGACGGAACCTGCCGCTGCCGTACAATTCCATTTATATGAAGAACAAGCAAATCTGCAGACCTGGAAAGTGGACTAGTGCTTGCTGGGGGTCCTGGGGGGTGGGGAGTGGCTACTGGTGGGTCCACAGTTCCTTTTGGGGTGATGATGGTTCAACGAGCTCTAAATGTCCGTGTCCATCACTATTCTGAAACAGGTGTGAGGACGGTCACGTGACTGAACAGACTAAAAGCCGTTGCATTGTAGATGGGCGACTCGGGTGGTAGATGAGTTATATCTCAGTAAAGCTGTTAGAAAACAAAAATCAAAAAGAGCGAAGTAGGTGGCATGCAGGGGAGGATCGGGAAGGGTGGGAAGCAGGAGGGAAGAGCTGGCTGGACGCTGGCAGCCCTGAGCGTGTTTCTGCAGAGGGCAGCAGAGAGCCGGGGGCCGGCACCCCCAGGGCCGGCAGAGGACATATCTGCCACCCAGTGTAAGCAAGGGGCCCGTGTGCTGGTCATCGAGGGGCCAGACCAGCTCGGCTTCCTCAAGAGGCGCTGCCCCAGGAAGAAGGTCAGCCGACTAACGGGCTCGCCATCGCCAGACAGGCTGTGACCCTGGAGGGGAGCTGGCCGCCTGGCCCAGGCACCGATCACAGGCCGGGACGGCGGCTGTTGTGACCACCCCTGCCACATGTAGCTCTGCCCTGGTCACGTAACCCTGTAGTGGAAGAGGAGCGTGCAGTGCCTCCTCACACCCCCACCAGGGAGTGGGTGTCCCGGGGCCAGAGCTGGCCTTTAGCTGTGTGGGGCAGGCAGCCAGGCTGCAGGGAGGTCTCCGCTCATGCACTGTGTCTGTCTCCAGAGAGCCTTCAATGCCCTGTGTCACAGCACCCACCTGTACGGCCGGAGGCTGGTGCTGGAGTGGGCCGACTCGGAGGTGAGCCTGCAGGCCCTGCGGCGCAAGACGGCCGAGCACTTCCACGGTAAGAGGACTGCAGGGGGCCAGGCGCCTGGTCCCGCCCGCCTCTCCATCTCTTCTGCACCTGCTTTCTGTATTCCTTCTGCTTTCTCTGAGCCGGTGCAGGGTGCTGACCTCTGCGGGTGGCATCAGTGGCCTCCACACCCTTGGTGTTTGCCCGTCGACTCTGGTCATTGGGAGGCCTGGCAGGAAGTCAGGGAGAGGGGGAGCCTGGGTCAGGGTGGTCATCCTCACCACCCCACCCCCACCCCTGCCACCTCCCCACCTGTCTGGGTGCTGCTGCCTAGCTGTCACTGCCACCGAAGGCCACAGCTCCCGTCAAGTGGCCCTCTCCACCCAGCAAGTGCTCTCTGTCCAGGGTCCAGTGGCCAAGCCAGGGGCCCCTTGCCCCGATTTCCCTGCGCCCACTACCCCTTTCCTTGTCCGTCCTCTGTTACCCGGTTAGAGCCCCATGTACTTCCTGCCAGGACCAAGCCTCGCCTCTCACAAACCTGGGTGGTATCACCCGGCCTCACCGATGACTCAGCTCACCCCCGCTAACTATTAGTGAGCCCCTGCCGTGTCCCATGCCAGCAGTGCAGCACTGACCCGGGCGGGTGGCGGGGGGGTTGGGTCCAGGTGGAAGGCGCTGGATCCAGAAAGGCCTCCCAGCAGAGGTGACACTTGTGCCCACAGGGGCTCCCTGAGGTTAGAGGTGTGACTCATGGAGAAGCAGGCTGGCCGGCATGGCGGGAGCAGGTGGAGTCGGGAGGGTGGCCAGAGGGGCTTACACGAACCTCGCCTTCTCCAGCACATCCTCCAGAAGTGGAACGGAAGCCCTGTGACTGTAGCTCCGCCCATCAGGCTCCTTAGAACACACCCCCCTCCCCACCCCAGGGGCCTCTCCCGTCTATTCCTTCCCCACCACGCCTCCCTTGGAGGTCACTGTCCCCAAATGCCCAGCAGGACACTGACTTTGCATATGCTCTTCCCTCTGCTCACAATGCCTTGCCTCAACTTTTTTTGTCAAACTGGTCAGTGCCTATCTAGCCTTTAAGGCCCAGCGCAAAGGACACCTCCTCCAGGAAGCCTTCCCTTTCCCCGCTCCTCAGGTTATCAGTAATGGCTCTGTTCTCTGCTGTTTCCACCTGTGTTCCTACATCTCCTTGCCTCATAGTCATGTATGTATTTACGATTCTTCTCCTCACTGGACCAACGCCTTTCCCATAGTGGATGGAGACTGCGTAACTGGGCTCACCTTTGTCACTGATGGGTTGATCTCTGAGCCCCCATGCCAGCCAGGGCCCGTCCAAGACTAGGGAATCCATAAGTAAAGGCAAACGAGAAACCAGAGACGTTAGGGCTAAGTACACAGCCACAAGCACACAACTCAATAAGTCCCCAAATCCTATCTTTATCGACAGCCATTGACAGGCCCAAATGCACCCATCGGCAAATGTTTGTGTAAGGGACTCTTCCGTCCCCCCCCACCGCCCCTCTCTGGGGCCAGCAGGCGAGTGCAGGCTCAGCAGTCCTGCCCTGCCTCAGAGAGCAGCCCCCTTCAATAGATTGATCTCCAAAGACAGCCTCCCCCCAGAAGAAAGCCGCAGCCAGAAGCACTTCTGTGAGATTGGCCATCTCCCCAGGTCAGCCATCTCCCCAGGTCAGCCGAGGCCCAGACAGGGGCAGGTATTAGGTTGGCCAGAAAGTTGGTTTGGGGGACTTGCCTGGTGGTCCAGTGGTTAAGAATCCACCTGCCAATGCAGAGGACACGGGTTCGATCCCTGGTCTGGGAACTAAGATCCCACATGCCCTGCAGCCAATTAAAAAAAAAAGGGGGTTAGGGTTAGGGCATGTGGGGCCGTGCATGCCACCATGCACCACACCTGCTGAGCCTGCACCCTAGGAGCTGTGCTCCACAACAGGAGAAGCCACCTCGATGACAAAGCCCAAGTACCACAACTAGAGAGTAGCCCCCGCTTGCCACAACCAGAGAAAAAGGCCGTGTGCAGCCACCAAGACCCAGCAGCCACCAAGACCCAGCGTGGCCACCAAGACCCAGCACAACCAAAAATAGATTTTTTAAACAGTTTCTTCATGAACTATCCAGAGAAGGCAATGGCACCCCACTCCAGTTCTCTTGCCTGGAAAATCCCATGGATGGAGGAGCCTGATGGGCTGCAGTCCATGGGGTCATGAAGAGTCAGACACGACTGAGCGACTTCACTTTCGCTTTTCACTTTCATGCATTGGAGAAGGAAATGGCAACCCACTCCAGTGTTCTTGCCTGGAGAATCCCAGGGACGGGGGAGCCTGGTGGGCTGCCGTCTCTGGGGTCGCACAGAGTCGGACACAACTGAAGCGACTGAGCAGCAGCATAAACTATCTTTTGAAAAACCTGACGATGGTTTGGAAAAGATGGTATGGAAAAAAAGCAAATGAACTTTCTGGCCAACCTAATGCAATGATAGCAGGAAAACAGCCGTGGATTTGCACCCATCTTCCTGTTCATGCTCTCATGGCGCTATGCAGCGGGTGTGATCAGCCCTATTCTGCAGGTGACAGAACTGAGACCAGCTGAGAGTAGAGGGACTCACGACAGCTACCGTGTATTAATAATAAGGACTTCTTCTGTGCTGGGGCACCGTCTGTATGTGACACGCGTCGTCTCTCCCATCGTCACAGCAGCCCCTGCTGCCGTGGGCACTGCTCTCCCCAGCTTGTTGTTCGGTCACTAAGTCGTGTCGACCACATGGACTGCAGCAGGCCAGGCTTCCCTGTCCTTCACCGTCTCTTGGAGTTTGCTCAAACTCATGTCCATTGAGTCAGTGATGCCATCCAACCTTCTCATCCTCTGTTGCACCCCCTTCTCCTCTTGCCCTCAGTCTTTCCCAGCATCAGAGTCTTTTCCATTGAGTCAGTCCTTCGCATTGAGTGGCCAAAGTATTCATCTTACAGATGAAGAAACAGGCATGGAGAGGTTCCGCTGAGCGCCTCCTAGCCGAGTGTCCTGGGACAAGTCACTGCGGCCCCTGGGGCTTCTGTTTGCCATTCCACAAATGAGGATATGAATAGTTCCCCCGTATGGAGTCATGAAATGATCAGCGATAACAAGAACAGCACAAGCTGCCTTTTCCCACCCCCACAGCACCCCTAGGACGTTGCTGTTGTTTAGTCACTCAGTCGTGTCTGACTCTTGCGACCCCACAGACTGCAGCCCCCAGGCTTCTCTGTCCATGGATTTCCCAGATGAGAATCCCGGGGTGAGTTGCCGTCTCCTACTCCAGGGGATCTTCCCGACCCAGGGATCGAAACCATGTCTCCTGCATTGGCAGGTGTATTCTTTACTGCTGAGCCACCAGGGGTAGATGCCCTCAATCACCCCGTTTTACAGATGAAGGGACTGAGGCTCGCATAGATGATGGAACTTTCCCAGGGTCATCTAGATAGTAGGGGGTGGAAGCAGAGTTTCCACTCTGGGACAGCCTGGCTATAGCACCCCATCCTTGGGGTGACACCCGCTCCGTCCCTCCCCAGTAGGCAGAACACTGTGGGGGAAGCAGGGCAGACACGTCAGCCGAAAACCAGTGCTCTGAAAATGTCAGCCCTCTCACCCACCCGCCCACTGTCTGCTGGATCTCCTTGGGAACGGGGGGTACCCGCAGCGGCCTTAAATACTCAGAACAGGGCTGCTGGCCTCCTGCCCTGCTAGCTGCACCCTTTTCCCGGCTCTGCCCCTTTCCCATGGCGAAAAGTACCCAGCTCGTTTGTGTCAAAATCCTCATTGTTCAGAGCTTCCAGGGCCCTGGCAGACTTCAAGGGCAAGTGGGATCTATGCCCAGTTCATCCCCCTTGGCCCCAGTCTGTGCCAGGAAGGCACTCAGATCTCAGGTGGAGGCCTTGAGCCCCATTTGCCCAACCCGAGCACCGAGGCCACAACAAAGGGCTCCCTGGGGAAGGTGGGCCTCGGAATGAAAGGCCGGCATCTTAACCATTTGGGGGGACCCAGCAGGGAGCTCACTGGTGATACCATGGCCTCTGAGGTGGCCGGAGTGATAGAGAGGCCCTCCATTATGGCTGGTGCAGTCAGCGTGCATCACCCCAAGTTCACCCTCACCTCCAGGGCTCAGCTCCTCCACCAGGCCCGCTGCTCCCCTGGTGGAGACCGTGGGGACAGGGCGCTGCTGGGCCGAGGGCTTCCCAGGCCCTGTGACCAGCTCTTCTCTTCCCTGTCGGTCCCTGACAAGCCGAGGTCAAGGCACACAGCTCCACGAGCAGTTCGGGCCAAGTAATACTCATTACTGTTATTATTCCCATGACAACCTTCATCTGTTAAGCCTCACTCCGTGCCAGGTACTGTCTACGGGCTTTCACAGGTATTAATCCTGCAGAATCCTGGCAGGTAAACACCATCATTATCCTCAGTTTCCCAGATGAGGAAACCGAGGCCCAGAGAAGGCCAGTGACTTCCCCAGGGGCGCCCAGCCACTAGTGGCCAAGTCAGGAGTCAGAGCTGGGCCTCTAGCCATCCTGCCGGCTGCACGTGAGCAACGGTGTACACGGCCCCTTACGTTTCACCCCAGTCTGTGCAGTGACCTCAGGCAGGTTGCTCTGCCTCGGTTTGCCATCTGTACTCTGGGACTAGGGTGTTACCTCATAGGGGAATTGGGGGGCGGGGCTTACAGGAGATGATGCTTCTGAAGCTGTGGGTACCCAGTGAGAAGGCAGCAGATACTACGTTTTCTCCCCTCCCCTGCCAGGCGCTTACGTGTCCTGTTTTCCTTGCATTCCTGTGGAGGCAGGCCAAGGGAGGATGCTCTCTGGGCAGAGGAAAGAGACATAAAGAGGACTCCTAGTTTTTAGAAGCCCGGACAACAGGGAATGTGTGAGAGAGAGGGAGGGAGGGAGAGGGGATGAGAATGAAATGCCCATCAGCTGGGCAGGGCATGGGATGGTACATTTGCATCTGATCCTGGATGCCACCTGGTCCCCATGCCTGGCACACAGAAGGCGCTTCTAAGTACACGGTAACAATAAGGAGGAGGAGATGGATTCTTTGCTGATAAAAACTCATGCTCTCTGGCCATCCGATGCAATCGACAGAACTAAATGCCCTCAGCCCGCCTGTCTCAACTTCACCACTTACCTAGGGTCCCTTATCAGCAGCCACAAAAGCTCAGAGAAAACCCCCCAGTGCCCCTTCCCCAAGGCAGGGGTGGGCAGTCTTCATTTCATCCACCGGTGTCCCTGATCATGTGGGGCGTTAGACAGTCCCTGGTGAACTGGGGCTTAACGAAACACCCATCGAATGGACCAGCCGAGAGCAGGTCTTTGAAAGTCATTGGAAAAGCTGCCCCAAGTAGGCAAAGCCCTTGACTCCGGACAGTGACGCTCGCACCCAGGGACGAGCACGACCACCCCGTTCCTCAGTCCCGCCTTCCCGTTGTCTCCCTGCCCCCCTTCCTGGCCGGAATCAGCTATCTCGTCCACAGCTCCGTGGCCCCCCGGCAGGCGAAGTGCTGTTCTTCGGTGCCTTGCATGTAGGAGGGTGAAAAGAGAGAACACGAAGGCAAGAAAGAGGAAAGGCGGCTACTGGCTGCGTCCCATTCTTCCTGAGCGTGTTACAAACCAGCAGGGTCAGGGCATTGAGAGGCTTTCAGGGCCCCGGCAGGCTGCGGTACCTGCAAGCGCCACCGACAGAATATAATGGTACGGAAGCAATCCGCCCGCAGAACCCTCTGTTTTCGAGCGCGCACAGCCAGGGAGGCCGGGGCAAACAGGCTTTTATTTGGCCGGGAGCGCGGCTCTGCTTCCCAGCGTTGTCTTATTCCAGCTGGGAGACTGATGGGCTGTGGTTAGCGGCTGCACCTTTCACCTCCAGAGCTGGGAGCGCAGACATGACCAGCATGGCAAGTGGCTGGCAGCGCCGCCGTCCCCCTACCCGGCCAAGCCAGGCCAGCCTGGGATGTGAGAGCTGCCATCTTCAGGCCCAGGCAGTCACTGGCCTTCAGCATGGTGGCCCTCCCCGCTGGGGAAGTAAGGAGCCTGATTCCTGGGCCCCTGGCTCCGTCAGCCTGGCCCACCCACCCGTGACCTGAGATCTGAGCCCAAGTCTCAGAGATTGGACTTCTCCCGGACAACCTGCCGTCCTGGGAGTTCCCCTGTCACACCCCACACCTTGTCTCCCTGACACTTTAATGAACACAGGTTCCCGTGCCTGATGCATAGTGAGGTCAGACTGAAACGTGAGAAAGGTTTATTGCAGGGCCGTGCAAAGAGACAAGCTGGCTTCTGACCCCAGAAACCCTCAAGCTCCCCTAAGGGTTCCAGCAAAGCATTTTTAAAAGCCTGGTGGGAGGAGGGGATCCCCGGATCCGTGATCAGATCATGCATAATTTTCTGACTGATGATGAGGTAGCGGGGCGGTGTCACAGGGGTTAACTTTATCAGTCCTTAGGCTCCAGGAAGCCTGGGGCTATGAGCTCACGGTCATCAGGTTGTTGTTCAGTCGCTCAGTCGTCTGACTCGTGATCTTATGGACTGCGGGATGCCAGGCTTCCCTGGTCCTCCCCCGTCTCCGGGAGGTTGCTCAAATTCATGTCCCGTTGGGTCGGTGATGCTGTCTAACCATCTCTTTCATCTCATCAAGTAGTTAACATCCTCCATTTGATGGGGTGGGTGTTCATATCTGCAGAACAACTGGAGAAATTTGCATCAAATATTGCTGTCTGGACACTTCAGAGAAGAGCTAAAGTAGAGGATATCAGGGAGAGCCTGTCCTGGGAAGGCCCCATAGGGTCCTGCTCTGTTGCACTTTGTGTTCACCTCTGTGGTTTAACCTGGCTACTCCCCAAGAGATGTGATCCTCCAGGGAACGTGGTCCTCTCCGCGTCCCCTGCCTCATCTTAGCATCCAGCACAGAGCAGGTGCTCACTAACAACCTGTGGGGTGAATAAGCGAACAGAAAAACCCTGATCATCAGAAGGGCCCCTTTTAATGGAGCGTCTAATATGTCCTGGACTCGGTAAGAGCGGCCCTGTGTACTATGCTGCCAGGGAGCCCTGACCTTGACCCTTGAAACCCCACTGGTCAGAAGAGAGGCAGTCAAGTGCCTCCTTGTTAAAGATGAAGTCAGAGAAAGAGGAGAGAGCTTTGTTGAAGATGTACCGTGTGCAGGGGGCGGTGCCAGGTTTCATGCACTGTCTCATTTTAGCCTCAAAACTCCCTAGAGAGAGGTGCTGTTCACGTTTTTCGGAGGTGAAAACAGCCCCAGAAGGGTCGAGTGACTTTTCCTGAGGAGATGCTCATCTTTGCACACTATAGGACAGCTCACCCTATCACCACTGCCGAGACCCCAGCAGTTCCTAAATCCCTAATTATCCCCCCACCTTTTATCAGATCTGGATTCCATGGTCCAACTAGGACCATGGTTACAAACTACAGCCCACAGCCAGATCCAGCTTAATGCCCATTTTTATAAACGCAGCTGTTTTTTGGCACACAGCCATGCCCATTTTTCACATAAAGTCTCTAGCTGTGTCTTCACACCGGAAGGACAGAGTTGAGTAGTTATGACAGAGACCCTACGGCCCTCAAAGCCCTAAAATATGTACTGTCTCCCCTTTTACAGAAAAAGTTTACAGCCCCTAGAGCTTGTGAAACGGCTGCCCTTCCTTTATGTCTGAAGCCATGTGGGTGGCTAATTCCTCGCACATAACCCCCATTCTCAGAGAGTGTACTATTTTAGAGGCATCATAATCACAGTCTCATCCTCCCACCTCGAGGCCTCTGCCTGGGAATCCCCCAGCTTTTCCTGGAGCAGAGGCTCCAAAGCCTTGCTTCCCATTCTGGTCATTCACACCATCAATTCCCCATTGATCATCTAATTATCCAGCCTTAACTTGGCAGCAAGGACAAAGCAGCCACCAGAAGAGACAGTCCCTGCCCTCATGGAGCTGGTGTTTGAGTGGGAGAGACTAATGATTTAAAAAGTAATGACAAGAAAGTTCTGACGATCGCAAGCTCTGTGCAGGAAATGCAGAAGGCTAATTTATTCTCCTCAAGGTGGGAAGAGGGAGGAAAGATTTCAAATGTGGTGGTTTTGTTGCAGGAAGGGAGACCCTTTCCGAGGCCCAAGAGCAGGCTCTTGTCTAACACTCGGAAATGAATTGTCCAACGAGACACATGTGCTAAGACAGCAAGAGATTTTGGGGGAAGGGACACCTAGGTGGGGAGCAGGAGGGTAGGGGACCCAGCAGGAGCGCTCTGCCATGTGGACTCGGGCTTTGTGGCGATAGGGTTAGTTTCGGGGCTGTCTCTGGCCAATCATTCGGACTCTCCATTCCCGGTGGCACGTGCATTGCTCAGCCAGGATGGATTCCAGTGAGGAGAATTCTGAGAAGGTGAGTAGGGCATATGGACTGGTGTCTCCTCTCTCCTTTTGACTTTTCCCAAATCCTTCTGGTTGGTAGTGGCTTGTTAGTTCCATGTTCCTTGCCAGGACCTTCTGTTGTAAAATAATTCATGCAGATGGCTACTACAGGGTGGGCAGGGTGGGCAGGTGGGCAGCTTCAGTCAGTGTTTGCCCTAACAGTTCCAGAAAGTCTTTCCCAGGAGTTGGTGTTTTTGTGTGAGGGAAAGGAGCCGGCCAGCCCAAGAACTAGAGGGACATCCTTCCAGGCGGAGGGAGCCGCAGGTTCAAAGGCCCTGGGGCAGAAGGCTGCTCATAGCAGGCCATTGTGGCTGGAGAAGTCCCAGGTGGAGAGTGGTCGGAAACAAAGGCACAGAGGCCAGCAGGGCTCCCTCATGGGATCTTGTGGGGTGGGATCTTATGGGGTGGTGCAGGAAGCCTGACTTTTCGTCAAGTTACATGGGAAGTCCCTTGAAGATTTAAACTGGGGAGTGCCATGGCCTGTCGTATCACACTTCATACTTCATGCTCGCTGCTACAGGGGGCAAGAATATGGAATAGGAGTCCCAATGTAGTCGTCCCAGCTGGCCAAGGCAGTGGTCTGAGCAGGGATGGAGACCGGAGGGGTGGACAGAAGGCAGTGGTTTGAGCATGTGCGGTAAAGATAGAGCTGGCCAGACTTGCCTCTGAAAGGCAGAGGGGAAATTAAGGCCAGAATGGACATATTTGCTCTAGAAGGCAGAGGGGAAGTTAAGGCCAGAATGGAGATATTTGCTCAAAGCGAGCCTCTCAGAGGATGGTGGTGCCACGAGATGCTGAAGCTGGGAAGAGCGGGTGGGTGTGGGGGGTGTGATCCAGACACGTCGGGTTTGAGACACCTATTAGGACTCACCGTGGGATGTCAGGCAGATAGATCTATGAGTTCGGAGCTCAGGGGCAAAGTCCAGGCAGAGATATAAATTTGGAAGTCATCAGCATACAGATGATATTTAAAGCCCGCAACAGTTCACCAAACCCTCCCCTTCCATAACTTAATCATTCACAGGACGGCACATTTTCAAAAGATCGGGGACCAGGAGAGCCTGTTATCCCCACGCCAGCCCTTGCAAATGGCCTCCTTGATCTTGGCCATGAAAACATAATCTTCAGGCTCTAAAAATCACAGTCAGGAAAGTTCGAGCAAGTATGTGGAGTCACAGAATTTATTATTCCAAATATCCCTCTGCCATGGATCTTGCCAGCTACCTGGAGACAGAAGGTTCCCATAAGCTCCCCTCACCTCGTTTTTATTCTTCCATTTGGGTGCCTCTCATTCCCACCTTAAGGCTTCACAGTGGCAGCCCTTGTTTCAGAGGTCTCGAAGGGCCCAGGAGGCGAGGGAAGACTGTCCTAGATTGCCACCAAGGGTCCCGATGGAGTAAAGGCCACCATGGGCCCTGGGGCGCTTTACAGGAGGTGTTTCACCCTGCCCCTTGGAAGTGGCTGCCCGCCCCTGTCCAGGGTGCTGAATTTAGTTCCTTCTCCTGCTCCCAGCCATGTTGACGAGTGACAGCAGGAGAGGTTGACACTGACCAGGAAACACACTCTTCCTCAGACGCCCCTGGCCACCCCAGCTGATGGAGGCAGAATCGAGAGAAGAAAAATCAGGAAGCAGGAGTGGTTTCGGTCACGGTGGCTCCACAGTGGCAACTGCTAGCAAGGGTACCAGTGGCTGGGCCGTGGGGAGGGAGCCAGGTTCCGAAAGCCAAGTGTTTTCTCCCTGCAGAGGCGCTGGGGAGGCTGGAGGGGGCCTGGAGCAAGCCAGAGCAGGGGTCTCCCTGGGCGCCCCCTCCCCCTTGCTCCCACCCCCGTGCCCCGATCTGCTTTGAGTGGTGTTTTGGAAATATTTCCAGGCGCTCTGGCAATATCCTACACACTGTCTCCGCCTTCCCCCGGGAGTGGCTGTCCGTGCGGAGAAGGTACTTGCTCCCAATCCAGCTAAATTGTTATTGACTTGTGTTCTCTGCGTTCTGCAAACATTTCACTCAGCCATCGCCAGCGAGGCCAGGAATCCCTGCTAGGGCTAACGGGGAAACCAGCTGTGCCGGGCCATTTCTCCTGCTCTTCCTCATCGATCACAGAATTAAACTGACAGAAGGAGAATTTCAGAGCAACTTGGGAGGGGAAGGGGCCGAGCCCGGATTGGATGAAGGTTCAGGGACCTGGGGACCGAAGTGCTAGAAATAGGGGCTGGAGGAGGGTGGACTCGCCTCCGGGTCTGTGGCTGGTGGCAGGGGGTGGCCAGGTTTGTTTCTGAACCGTAGGCTGGCCCAGGCCTGAGAAATCCAAGGAAAACACACAGACGAGGAGGTTGTCATTACTGCTTCAGGACCACAAGTGAAACAAGTGGGGTTCTATAGGCAGAGAGAGTAAATCAGGCCACACTGGTGAGCCATCGATTAAGATCATTGGTCTTTATTTTGCCTAGAAGATAGAAAATAAGGTGGGTTTTTGAATTAATATTATTATTAATTTTACTTACTTAGTTTCGGCTGTGCTGGGTCTGCGTTGCCGCACCTGGGCCTTTTCCTCTCCAGGTGTGGTGCTTGGGCTTCTCATTACAGTGGCTTCTCTTCTTGTTGGTCTCTCTTGAGAAATAAGACCTGACCACTCCTGGTCCTGCATTCACATAGGGTAGCTGGGGCCGGGTTACATGGGCTGTTTGTTTTATTGTTGTTGTTTTTCCCCCTTTTGCCACAGTTCGCATCCATCCCTATGGTCACCACTCAGACCGATTAACTCCATCACATTCCTCCTTGGCCCCTTTAGGCGTTTGCACTTAAAGATCCTGGTACAGACAGCATCCCACCTTGGCCTCTTGAGATGACGTTACTGATTCTTTTGAGCCTCTTCTCCCAACCCAGGGACTTTGCCAAAAGAAAACGGACAGGGATCTCATGCTGACCAAACCCCCAGAAATGGGAAGATCCCTCCAGGCCTGAGACGAGAGAGTGGGGGGCACCTTCCGCCTCTCCTGGTTTCTTTTCCTTTTTTTTTTTTTTTGGTCCTCTGCAGTGAGTCACCTTCTTTTGGCCTCCCCACTGCCTCCCCACCCTATACAGGCCTCTCCAGCATCTGTAACTAATGCAGAAACGTGCTGGACCAAACCCCAAAGTCCCCAGGCTTAGCCCAGCCCCAAGGCCCTACCAGGGACTAAATCCACAATAATCCAGGCCACACAGCTTCACCAACCCCCGTGGATGGGAGCCCACCAGCCCGGCTACCTGTAACTCCTAGGCCCCCAGGATGCCCAGAGCATAGCAAGTTCGACCTGCTGGGCTTCACCGGGAGCTAGAGTCCTGAGCACTGTGAGTAATCAGAGCAGTAGTCACAGTAACCAATGCCCACCCCAGGCCGTTTGCATTGGAACCTCTAGGGGTAGGGTCCAGGTATCAGAGGTTTTATGATTCTATCAGGCTGTGGGTTGGGAATCAATAGCAGCTTTTTTTTATTTATTTATTTGTGCCCCATCTTAGTTGCAGCATGTGTGTATCTAGTTCCCTGAGCAGGGATCAAGCTTAGGACCCTTGCATTGAGAGCTCAGAGTCTTAGCCGCTGGACCACCAAGGAAGTCCTCAGTAGCTCCTGGAGAAAAAATAAACAGCTGATGTGGGCAAGGGGGTGCTGCCACGTGGCCTGCATCTGTTTCATGCCCTTCCTGTCTAGGAGTCTGGGCCGCTGGCTCCCCCTGCAGGATGGGCAGCAGAGCCAGGGGACACAGGTGTCTCTGGGGCATGACAGGAAGGCCCCGGGACCAGCCCAATCTGAGCTCATGGCCCCACGTGGGCACATCTTCCCCAGAGCCCTAGAACGACTGCTACCACATCTGAAAAATGGGGCAGTGATATCTCCTGGCTCGTGGGAGGCCTGTGAGTCCACGCCCAGCCCTCTGCCTGCAGCCCAGAAAGCTGGGCTCGAGGCCCGAGGATGCAGGGTTCTCTGGGCTCCAGCTCAGCGCATTGGCTTCGCTGTGTCCTGAGCAATGCCCGCCCTCCGGATGTTCTTTGAAGACACTTGTATTTTTACACCTCTGCGCACCTGGCACTGGGTTGTGAGTGTCCACACGTTATTTGTTGACTCCTCTGCAGTGGCCTCTTCGGTCACGCCCTTTCTACAGATAGGAGCGCGAGACTCGAGTAGATCAGAGGTGACTGGGGTGGCTACTAGTGGGGGTGACAGAGCTCACAGCCCAGCTCTGCCAGCGCCGGGGCCCCAGCATGGCCTCTGTGGCTGCTGGTTCGGTTTGTCATTTGTGGTTTTCTTGGCTGCTGATCCCCTAGCACCAGGCCTGGTACCATGTGTGTCTGTGTATTCAGTGACGTGTGTGTGTGTGTGTGTGTGTATTCAGTGACTACTGTGTGTGTGTGTATATTCAGTGACTACTAGGTGTGTGTGTGTGTGTGTGTTCAATGACTACTTGCTATGAATGACTAAAGGCTGGAACCTTCAAGGCCTGAGATCAGGAGAGCAGGCACTATCCCCATTTAACAGATAGGAACACTGAGGAATGGAGTTAAGCAACTCCCTTAAATCCTTGAGGTGCCAGAGGTGGGCCTGGGACCGAGTCTCCCACCTGCTGGCTCAGAGAAGATTCTTTCAGATCACATGCTTCTTTGGGGACCAGCTGTGCTTTGAAAAGGTACCTCCTTGAAACAGCCTCCTTGTACCAATAAAGTGCCACTGGTCTGGTCGTGGGAGCCAGGCTGGTCCTGTCTACACACAGTGCCCGTTATTCTGTGAGCATCTAGTATGCGCCTACTGTGAACAGAGCCCTGGGAGGCAGACCTGTCTGGGAATCTGAGGATTTTGCCCACAGGGTCCGCAAGTCTGGAGCATGGGAGGCAGGGCTACCCTGGAGCGGGAGCCTCAGACGCTAGGCCAGCCTTCGGGGTGCCCAAACCCCCCCACCCCCGCCGACATGGCCCACACCCTGTGTCTTCAGCGCCTCGTGTGCTTGATGGCCTGGGGCAGCAGGCCGTCTGTAGGTGGTGGGGCCCTGTCCCCACCTGGAATGCCACCCTCCACTCCCTGCCCCAGCCTCCTTCCTCTCCTCCCCTCAAGGGATAGATGGGAGAGGGGTACATCTGCTACCCTTTCCCCGCCTCCCCCGGCCTGTCAGAGTCGCCTCTGTTTCGAGTTTAATAGGGGAAACCGCTACACGGCCTTCACTTGACAGTTTGCCTCACCTGCCCTTCGTCTCGGGGAGCAGCGAGCCTGGGGCCTCCCGGAACAGACAGAAAATACCCAAACAAGTGAGGCCTCCTCTCCAGGGGCAACCAGCACACAGCCCATCAGTTACCCTTAGGTGGGGACATGGGCCCAGTGTGGCCAGGTTAGCCAGTTTCAAGAGAAACTAGAAATGGAGACTCTTGTGTGCCTTTCCCATTTTTAATGTTCGATGATGTCAGCAAATCCAGATGCTCTTCAGTGCGCCGGCCCCGTGAGGCCCTGCTTCGTGCTGTTTGGTCACCTGTAGACACAGTGTCTGCCGTTTGCGTGCCTTAGTTTGGGTTCCCCGGAAGCAGCCCCCAAGATGTGGGTAAGGCTCCCAGCAGAGCACCTGGGAGGGGCGCCGGTAAGCAGTGTGTGTGCAGTGTGCAGCCTGGGGGCATCCCCCTAGAGCTGTGCCGCTCCAAACTGTCCCCCAGAAGTCGAAGGAGCCGGGACGTCTCTTCAGGGGCCTCAGTCCCCAACACTGCCAGCCTCTCCCGTGCCAGGGCCAGGGGTGCCCTCGTAGCCAGAGAAGGCCCCTGGCCCTCCTTGTGGGTAGGGAGCCGTTAATACATCCCCAAGTTGTCCGCTAACGCCGTGGGTGACCCCCAGGAAGGGGTAGCCGCCACTGCCACTGTTATCTGTCAAGGGCTGGTACCGCCACTCAAATTCGTCTAATGCAGGAAGGAGGTGACCAGCCCACGTGTTCTCGGTCACTGCACCCGCTGATAACAGTCAGGGTTGGCTTACCTTCACCGCGTGCCTCGTGGGTGCTGGGCTCTTGTAAAGGCCTTCAGCGCCTCTGCCCCTCTGATGGCTCTTTGGCCTCCGTGAAGCCGGGTGCTCTTCAGTACCTGCCGAGATGGAGCGCAGAGTCGGGAGGCCAGGCCCCCGGTGGCCCAGCAGGGACAGCAACCTCACCAGCGATCTGGGCAGCCTGGCTCCAGCCGGCCATGCCATCGGTTGTGACCCCTCGTCCGTGGATGGTCACACCGGGGTCCCTTCCAGAACCCCCTCCTCCCTGACCAGCCGTGAAGCTTCCTCTCCTCCCAACAGCCCCCTGCCCCTGCCCACCCGCTCGCACCCTTCCCCCTGCCCGCCCCCCACCTTCTACGCAGGGCGACAGCGCCAGCCAGGGACGGGAGAGAGATGCGGGCTGGCATTCTGTCAAGGAATTAATTGAAAAATAAAATCATTAGATGGGGAACTCCAGAAATGCAAAATGGTGGTTGGGGGGCGGTGGGGGGGGTGGACGGGGGCAGGACTGGGGGGTTGTTGGGGGACGGCTGAGCTCTTTGTCAAGTTAATTTCTTGGGTATTGATGTTTGGTGACATTCACTTGTTGTTTATCTTCGGGTGCAGCTGTAATACGGAAAGAAAACGCACAGCTTGTTTCGTTTATTTATTTTACACCTTTCTCCGGCTCTGCATTATGTTTGTTTGGTGAAAACCCACTGAGGCTTTTGATGTCAGGGAAATAGGATTTGAGCAGCCGTTCCCGGCAAGCGGGGTGCTCCGCGTGCGGGCAGGGCCGGCAGGGGGTGCTGGGTGTCGCTCGGTGGGGACTCGGGGCCTGACACGTCCTCCAGGGAGGGCGGTGCTGGGGGCCCGGCCTGAGCCAGATACGCCAGCCCCCCCCGGGTGCTGAGCCCTCGGGGTGCCAAGCTCCCATAAACTTGCTAATCCTCGCCACCACCCCAGGAGGTGGATGAGTCCTGTGCCCGCCCTCAGTGGACCGACGAGGCAGCCAAGACCCAGGGAGCGCAAGTGACCTGCGCAAGACCCAGTGCGCAGCGGCAGCGCTGTAACCTCAGACCGTCTAGCTTCCGGGCCGTGAAGTCGGCTGGTCGCTAATGACTTCCCCCACCCCTCACCCCACAGCCCGCAGGGGAGACCCCTGCGCTTCCGGCTAGTGACTGGAGGCGGGTAGGGACTGGATTGTACTTGCTTTGGCCTTGATGAACCAAATCGCTTCGTTCCTTTCCCTTTTATTGATCGCCTGCTGTGTACTGGCCTTCCTATGACAGCGCCACCCCCTGGCCAGTGGCGCTCCCTGGCCTGATGGTAGAGGGACATGTTACGTCAGCGCCTCTGATGTGAGGAACAGCAGCAAAGGCGGTGGTCTCGGCGCTGCCGTGGAGTCCTCACTAAGTGCTGGTGTCACCCTCTTCTCTCCTTCAGTCCTCGCCGCAGTCCCGAGGTGGGCAGTCCTAGCGGCCCATATTACAGATGAGGATACTGAGGCCCGGAAGGGCTCAGGCTGCGGCACACACCAGCCTCCAGTCAGTGCTTGGGGCTGCGGGGTCAGTGCCCACCGTTTCTGAGCTCAGTTACGACAGGTGCTGGGGACAAGTCCAGGGGCTTTGAGGGGTTTTCAAAGGAAGGAGGAGCCCTCACTCTCAGGGGAGGTCACGAAGACAACGGAAGGCGGCTGAAGAGAAGAGGGGTAGGGGAACAGCCATGTCCCCCCATTTTATACATGAGGGGTTCAATCCCGGACCGGGCACGTCCCTGCCCAGGGTCACCCAGCTTGGGAAGAGCCGAGGCCAGTGCAGCCAACCCTCAATCCAGACTGTGACCACCTGCCCTGTCACAGGGTCCTGGGTGACCTGGGCCCTGCCACGTATCCCCGCTCCCCGGGGGCCCCATTGGGAGACGCCTCTTCCCTCCCAACACAGAGCATGCGTGTTGCAAACTGGACTGTCTGAGATGGAAGCCAGGGGCTGCCACGTGTCAGCTGGGGGGTCTCGGGGGTCGCACGCTTCTCTGCACCTCTGTTTTCCCATCTGTGAAATGGGGGCAGTGGCCTCACACTAGGGGGCGGGGGAGCCGTGTGAGACCCAGGTGTAGCCCTGTTTCTAGAGTACCTGTCCCGTATGTTTCCTCTTCCAGCCACGCCCCCACCAGGCCTCAGTTTCCCCAGGATCAGCACCTCTTGTCCCGCCTCTGTTTAATTATTGTCCTGACAACTGCTGTTTTATTATTTAAAAGTTCCCCACCTCAGTGCCCAAGAAGGACTTACTCATTCATTTGCCTGTTCATTTGTCCATTCTTGTGTTCGCCAGATGACGACCTACTGTGTGCTGAGGCCTGGGATAAGACGGTTCCCATCTCACAGGGTTCAGTCTGGCAAGGCTAGGCCAGCATGGTGCTGGGGACACTCAGGTGGCAGGGGGCCCTCAGAGCCCCCAGGCCCCTGGACAGTGGGCCATGCTACTCTGAAAGGTTCCCCCAGGTGGTCTGGTGCCCTTGGGGGTGCCCTGTGCTGGCCACTGGGGGCACCGGGAATGTAAGCCACAGTCACTACCTGTAGGGCACCCCTGAGCCAGCTGGATGAGAAGCACCAGGTGCCTGGCACTGCCCCCGTATCAGTCTTGGAATCGGGTCAGGCCATGGGAAAGAAGAAACAATTCTGCCAAAGTGAAGACGGTAGCTGCCACCGTCAGGACTACCGCTGGCCGCCACTAGCTACCCCCTCGACCCCAGGCCAGCCCAGGAGAGCAGGGACGCGTCGTTTCCAGCGCTCATACCCACCCCATTGTTAGTCACTGGGCGGGGGGGGCGGGGGGGGCGGGGGGGGGGTCCGTCAGGGACAGGCCTGCAGGTTCTCTTTGCTTCCATTTCCCGGCTCCTGTTACCTGCCCACAAATTCCATTTCCAGAGGCCATTGTGCACCTCTGGTGATTATGAGGAAACCCGGGGTGAGGAGAGGAAGGGGCTGACTGCCCTGCAGGTGGCCACCTCAGCTCCTAGCCCCTCCGGTCCCCTCTCCCTCCTCCTCCTCGTGACTAACAATGCTGGTGATGCTGGTGTGGGGCTCGGGCCATGCGGGCCCCCCACCCCTTCTTCACCTTCTCTGAGGGGCCAGCTCCACCACGTTGCCCCTTCCTGCCTCATTCGCTCAGCCTCCCATTCGACAGCTGCTCGTGGGCCCCCACGAGGTGCCCAGCAGTGTGCTGAGGCAGGGGACACAGCTATGAGCAGGACAGTTCTGTCCCCAAATGAAGAAATCATCGGTGGTGAGAAGCGCTTCGAAGTGAGGGGGTCCTGTAGACAGTGGCCTAGACGGTGGCCAGGGGGTCCTCACTGGGGAGGAGATGTGGGAGGGGGAGTCTTGGGGTGGAAGCACACCCAGCAGACCCAGGGAGGGACCAGTCCAGTGATGCCCTAGGACGGCCTTTCTGCACTCAGCAGAGCTCCCGGAGCAGAGCAGGAGCAGAAGGATCCGTTGGGCAGCTGTTGGGGGCAGGGTAGATGGCCGCAGGGGTGAGCACAGAGGCCAGGAGTCCACTGAGAAATGGGAGTGCTCAGGTCAGGCAGGTAGTCATGGAGAAGAGAAGGGCCAGTGATGGCGTCAGTTTCATGGGAATGAGATGAAGAAATAACCTCAGAGACCAAGTCACTCTCCCAGGACCACCTGGAAGAGACCCAAGATGCTTCATCTCCAGGGCAAGCGTTGGGCCCTGGGGAGACCTGCCGCCTGCAGGAACCCCTGACCCAGCGGGGGAGATGGACGCTAAGGGTCACGGGGGCGATTAGTTCTAGCTGGAGGACTTCACAGAGGAGGTGTTGTTTGAGCCAGAGGAGGAGAGGGGATTGGGACAGCCTCTAACAGCTGCCTCTAAACAAGCCCACCATGAATGAGTGGTTAGATTAGCAGGAGACACACAGAGTCGGTCTAAGCTCAGAGCCTAATGTTCCCCCATCCCCACAATTCCCCTCCTGGGGGGCCACGGGGACCAGCACATTCTCTGCTCCTACCCTTTGTCTCCCTGGCGATCTCTGGGCAGCACCAGAGACTTAGGAAAATAGGAAAGACCATGGGCTCTGCTGTGTCTTGGGTCCTGGCTGTACCGCTTCCTGGCTGTGAGACCTCAGGCCTACGTGCCTGCACTCACTCCTGCACCTGTGCAGTGATGACATCAGCTGCCTGCGGGGCCGCGGAGAAGGCGAGAGCCGTGGCGCACAGCAGACCATCGGGAGTGTCTGGGACCCAGAAGACAGACATGTTGCTGAGCCTGCCACGTCCGTCCTTCCACACTGTGCATCTCTGTCCCCTTCCCCGTCTTCTCACAGAGAACTCCTCCACATTCTTCAAAGGCCAAGTCAAATACCCCTCTTCTCTAAAGCCACCTCTAATTGTTATTCCCTCCATGTCGCCTCCGGAGGCCTTGAGCATCTTGTCACCCCCCATTTCCTGAACACCTGCCGTATGCCAGCTGCCTGCTACCCCATTGAGAGTCCATGACCTCCAAGCAAACAGGAATAGTTCCTACTTGTTCCCTGACCTCCGCCCTCACTTGACTCCGCCCCTCTGTCTCCCTCTACTCCCCCGCAGAGATGCTCTAACCTCTGCCCCTGCTGGGAAGGGCCTTCCTCTCTTTGCTGGGTGGGTGGATGATGGGCAGGGATGGCTGGCAGGACCGGGAGAGGGGCCGCCCCTGGGCAAAGCAGAGACTAACCCTCCACGTTTCTCTGCCCGCCTCCCTGTGCTCTCTTCCCCTTTCTCATACCCGCTTTGATCCTCCTTCTTCCCACCCCCCCATTTCTTATGCCTTCTGCATCGTCTCTCGCCTCCGCGTCTATATCTGCTCTCCCGTCTCCCGCCACTTCCCTGTCTTTCTCAATTTCTTCCCCCCTCTCCTCCCCATCCGCCCGCCCCGGCTTTCCCCTCCCCCTCCCTCCTGCTCTCTGTCCCCGCTGTCTTCCCGCCTCCCAACCCTGTCGGCTGTTCTTTCCTCCTCTCTTGCCATCTGGGCTCCCACAGAGCCCCCGAAGAAAAAGCGGTCTGTGGTGTTGGATGAGATCCTGGAGCAGCTGGAAGACAGTGAGGACGACGGCAAGGAGCAGACCCTTCAGCTGTGAGCTGGCACTGAGGGTACGTGGCAGTGGGGCCCTGGGGACAGGGGCACAGCCGCGCCGGCTTCCGCACCCCCTACCATGAGGGCTGGGGTGGTGGGGCGGGAGCCCCACGCTCCACTGGTCCAAGGTCAGAGGGGATGAGGGTCTCAGCTCACAGCCCCGGGCATCCCGGGCACTGACTGTGCCTGCCCTGTGCCAGGCATTGGAGGCCCAGAGAGCAGGTGGGGCACCACCATGCTGAGGCGTCCCGCGCAGCAGCACAGGCACCCGGAAGTGGCCAAACCTCCCACCCCCGAGTCCCGTGGCTCACTCCTCCTCCCAGCAACCCCGAGATGCAGGCAGGGCCCCATCCGCCTGGGGCGAAGGTCAGAGCACAGAGGGACTTCGGGGTGCTCACTCCAGGGCGGGCAACTGCATGGCAGTGAGGACCTTCAGGCCCCACTGCCCTCAAGCCCAGAACAATCCCCAGGATGACGGCCACTCTGTGGAGCTGGGCCATCTGGGCGTGAAGCCCCCCAGCCCACCACACCCCACTCCGGCCAGCACAGACCAGGGACCCCAGCCAGGTCAGCTCGCCTCCCTGGGCGCAGCCTCCGCCTCACTAACTGGTTCCCACCACGTAGGGCTTTAGCAAGAAAGAATCGAATTCATCAAAAAGAACGCAGACACGGTGCCAAGCATGTAAGGCAGCTCCAGAAGCTTCTCTTCTTGTCCCCTTCTAGGGCTGCTGAGCTGGAGTTCCCACCTCCGTCTCATCAAGGGATGGACGGCTCAGAGTCTGGAACATGGCCTCCGTCCTGCCCCTTCCTCGCCACTCGGGACTGCGAGCCGTGCTTTAGTCCTCCGTCCGTCCTCGCCGACCGTGGGGCCACTCACGAAGCACCAGGCTCCGAGCCCAGACACCAGCTCAGGTGGAGCTCAGCCACATCCACTAATGGCAGACACCCTCTGCTCACAGGCCGGGGACCCCGCGAAATGCGAGCAGGTCCCCAGCCCTGGCCAGTGGGCTCCCAAGGCTCATCCCAGACTTAGGGCGCCCACATGCCCACACCTGTTGGAGATCCCAGCCCAGCACACGCCAAGATGGGGGTGATGGGCAGGAAAGAGCAGTAGCGTATCTGCTCTGGGCCTGAATCCCAGCCCAGCCGCCCCCAGCTTTGTGACTGTGGACTAGCAAGGTTCTGTCTGAGCCTTGGTGTAAAGGCATGATCTTGTGCCTACCTTACAGACGGTGCTTGGACCACGCCAGTCAATCCAAGTAAAGCCCAGAGCAAGCACTCATCAGCATTTTCCTTTCCCTCTTCATTTGCAGGGCTGGGGGGCTCCAAGCCAGAGCCCTGGGGTCTTCTGACTGGCTGTGTAAAATTTGCTCTGTGTGTTTTTTCTGGGAGGACTTTCTGATCTACATCTGGCAATTTCCAGAGTAGCCTGGAATCCAGGCAACACCACACAACGCTGACCGCCCTGCGAAGCTGAGCTTGTCCTAGTTCCCTGGGAGGCAGGTGCCTCCTAACCCATCCTAGCCCATACCAGGAATGTAACAGAAGTGGAAGACAGATCCAGTGTGTCTCATCCAGTCTTTATAGTGGAGTATCCCACCAACCCCAGCATCAGACCTTGGCGTCTGGGTAGGGCCCCTCGGGGACCAGGCTTTTAAGTTGCCATGGGTCCCAGGAACGATAGGGCTGAGGTCCATACCCTCCCTCCCCACTGCTCGTCCTCTTATAGGCCATGTGGATTCTCCTGAAATAAGATTGCAGGCCTGACACGGAAGGAGGTGACTTTGGCACTGATCTCACTGACCCAGATGAAGGTACTAGAACATCCCTAGAGAGTGGTTTGCCACCTCCTGGTTTTGCTGTGCCAGCTCGGGCTCTGCATTCAGACCATTCTGAGTGACTTAACCTTCAATTCCTCAGTTTCCTCATCTTTAAAATGGGCTGGTGCTGACAGCGCCTCCGTCACAGGGGTGCTGGGAGACCCAGAGAGCTTCGGGGATCCACAGGATGAGACTCCGTCTGACACCCGGGCCTCGAGTCTTTCTTTGACCTTCATGCCTTACTGCCTTCCCTGTGTCCAAGAGAAAAAGCTCACAATCCACAGACCAAGCCCAAGAAAGCTGAGGAATATCATGGGAGCAGGGGGGTCAGGAAGCTGATGGTCTGAGAGAGCTGCAAGGGAAGAAACCAGCCACTCACCCGGCCGTTCACAGGGAGACTACGGCCCCTCCCTTCCTGCCTGCCCGCCCCAGCCTGGCCTCTCTGCCTCTCACCCTGGGGGCTCCCTGTCTGGAGTGGAAGGATCCCCCCACCATAAACAAATAGGAACAGTTGCTTCCACACCCCTAGAGATTTCAGGGTGCCCCGACACCCCACCTTCGTGCCACTCCTGGCTCTCTTAGATGCCAACAGCAGACTCTACCCTTTCCTAGAAGCACCGCATTCTCCACACACAGCCATAAACTGGATCATAATAGGTACAGTGGCAACCCCACACCACACTTACAATAAAATCATCCTCTTCACCAAGACAAGAAGCCCCTGTCTCATCTGCCCTGACCCTGACTCGCGGCCCTCTGGCCCTCACAGCACAATCTACCCCAGGGCCTTTGCACTTGCTCTATCCTCTGCCTGGGACATCGCCCTTCCCCCACTTTTTTCCAGACTCTGTCCTTTCCCACTTCCACCCCACCTGCCACTTTCAGATCTTAGTCTAAGCTTCCCTCCCTCACTCAGAGAGTCAGCCCCTGACCACCTTATCGCAAGCAGCACACACAGCTGGTCTCTCTGCCCAGCCCTTGCCCCCACGTCACTTCTCAACCCATCTTGTCCCTGAGAGGCATGGGGAGGGCCTGGAGTTTGAACTGGTGTCTCAGGAATACTGAGCCCCATCCCCACCCCTGCACCAGGTCTTTGCTGTGGCATGCAGGCCTTGAGAACAAGGGACCAAGTGAAAGCATTTTAGGGAAAAGGAATCCATCCAGCGAGTGCCAGGTGAACTGGGAGACTTCATGCCTTTGAGCCAAGGCAGTGGGGAGACTGATGGTCACTGGGCTCACCTGGGAGGTGGAGCATAGGGGGCTTTCAGGGAGGGGCTTCAGGTGAGCTTGAACAATCACGGGACATCACTGGTCCCAAACCACTGCAGATCTGAGAGAGATTCCAGAAATAAAGCACAGAGGTCACGGCTGAAGAAGGATGAGGCTTCTGATCTTCATGTAGACAGGAGACAGTCTCACCCCTTCCCAAAGGACCTGTGTCCTCCCAGATGGTCCAGGGAGAGCTAGGAAGAGCCCCTGATGGGGGCCAGGCTAGAGTAGGTGCCCAAGAGAGGGCAGGTGATGCCAAAAGCCCAGAGAGTGTGAGGGCAGTGGGGCCATCTGTATCTGGACAAGGCCTCTGGGCTTGGCGTGTTGACACCTGGGGCCTGGATGGGAGAAAGAGAGGCAGCTGAGGCCCCTGAGCCTGGCGGGACAGACACCTCTGATGGATGGAGAGGGTCCCAGCCCTGCTGCAGAACACAAGGGGTCAGCCTGCAGGAGGGGGCAGGGGTCAGCACACATGGGCCCTGAGTCCAGGAAGGCCTGGTTTGGGATCTCAGCAATGCCACCCACTGCCTGTATGACCTCAGCACCTCTTGCCTTGATTCTCATACCTTTAAAATGGGTGTAAAGTGAACCAGTCCTGCAGGATTTTTGTAAGGACTAACTAGAAGATCTTCGATGGGAGATTCCCTGGTGCTTTGACTGCCATGGCCCAGTTCAGTCCCTGGTGGGGGAACTGAGATCCTGCAAGATATGTGATGCAGCCAAAGGAAAAAGAAAAGGATCCTGGAAGGAAAGGATTTAGCAGACTGTTGGGCTTCTCTGGTGGTTCAGGTGGTATAGAATCTGCCTGCATTACAGGAGACCCAGGTTCAATCCCTGGATCAGGAAGATCCCCTGGAGAAGGGAATGACTGCCCGCCCACTCCAGTATTCTTGCCCGGAGAATTCCGTGGACAGAGGAGCCTGGCAGGCTACAGTCCCTGGAGTCACAAAGAGTCGGACACAACTGAGCAACTAACACTGTGATTTTTCATACCTAGTGAACCGTAAGTAATGGTGAGTGAGTGAGTGGTGGTCACGCAGTCGTGTCCGACTCTGTGACCCCAGGGACTGTAGCCTGCCAGGCTCCTCTGTCCATGGGGATTCTCCAGGCAAGAACACTGGAGTGGGTTGCCATTCCCTTTTCCATAAGTAATGGTAGTAGTAGTAGTAGTAATTATGATCCTTATTCAACAAAGAAAACTTATGGGGCTACACCCAGGAAATGCCTAAGGAAGTCAGTACCTCACGTGTACGTGCCAGACCATCTGGGCCCACGCTGGAGGCACAGGCAGGACTGGGTGGGAGTCAGCAGGAGGCAGGACATGATGGGAAGGAGCCGTGGTATCCTGGAAGGCAGCCTGGAGGGGGTGCCCTCTGCCCAGCACTTACACAGTCACTCCTCACAGAGCCTACAGCAGACTCGGGAGGGGCCCACGGTTGCCCCCTCCCCCAGGATCCACCGCCTAGGTGTTGCTGCGCTCATTCCTAACCCTTGCAATCCTGGGGTCACCCGTGGGCAGCAACACCCCCACCAGTGTCGCCAGGCTCAGGTCCTTGTGTCAGCGCTTCTGGGCCATTGCACAGACCCGAGCCGTTTAAAGAAAGGCCCTGGTCAGCATCCTGCCAGCAAAGGCCCTCAGCCTTGGGGTGATGCCAGGGTGTGAGGCCTGCCTCTTCCTCCCGGGAGAGCCGAGCTGATGTCCTCCAGCAGGTTTGCACACCAGGCAGGGGCTGGCATGGAGGATCACGAGACCAGAGAGAACCCAGTCCTAGCGGAAGCACCTTGACCCCAGGAAGGATGCCAGGCACCTTGTGGTGTCTCAGGAGACTATGGGGGTGGGAGGGAGGGCAGAGACCAGAGGCAGAGAGAGGCTGGTGCAGTAAGTCCTCAAAGCCAGCCGCTGCTGTGTCATTCACCCATTCATCCATTGCACACTGGGCGTCCCTGTGGGCTCAGCTCTGCTAGGTGCCCAGGATGGTCTCTATCCAGACAAGGGTCTCTCCCAGGCTGAGACCCACGAACCAGGCAGAAGACAAATCTCCAGCGGCCTTTGCCCTGTGGTTTTTCCTCCTTTCCTTTCACGGCCTTCCTTGGGCTCTTTTGTCTTTTGTGGCAGGACCCGTCCCTCCCAGCGCCCGCCTGAGCTCCGCAGCCTCTAGGAAGGGATTAGTGCAAGCCGAGCATGCAGGCTTTGGTGAACAGAGCCGAGTTTGGTTTCAACATCTAATTCAATTTGTTCTGCCGAGATTGAAATATGAAATGGTTGCCAGTCAAACGTTCAAAGGACGGCGAAG
This sequence comes from Budorcas taxicolor, assembly GCF_023091745.1. Classification (NCBI taxonomy): domain Eukaryota; kingdom Metazoa; phylum Chordata; class Mammalia; order Artiodactyla; family Bovidae; genus Budorcas; species Budorcas taxicolor. The sequence goes on from NC_068926.1 coordinate 60,873,905, forward strand.
GGAGAGTGAGCGCCTGCTGAAATTTAAATTTTAATGAAAATGACTTTAACCCTTTGGTACTCCTCGCAGAAATGGAACATGTGCTCCCATCCCACAAAAAAAGAAAAAAAAAAGCCTCGGGTTCTCTCTGCTGAGCTTCATTAATAATATGCGATCATTTTTTTAAGCAGTATTAATAATAGCAGATTAATAGAATCCTGGCTTAATAATAATCTGTTCTCTCATGTTGCCCCAGCTGTTGAAATAAGCACCTTCCCCAAGCTGACTTTTTCTAACTCTACACTGGACAGTCCAGGCTCCCCTGTTAGAATGGCCCTCATAACACCTGAGCGCCTTCCTGGCACCTGTGCTATGCTTAGCTGCTCCGCTGTGTCCGACTCTGTGACCCCATGGACTGTATAGCCCACCTGGCTCCTCTGACCCTGGGATTCTCCAGGCAAGAATACTGGAGTGGGTTGCCATTTCCTTTTCCAATGCATGAGAGTGAAAATTGAAAGTAAAGTCGCTCAGTCGTGTCCAACTCTTCGAGACCCCAACAGGCTCCTCCATCCATGGGATTTTCCAGGCAAGAGTACTGGAGGTGCTTGTAAATATCTGATGAAGGAATAGATGCCACTTGATCCAGCCACTGTGAAAGGGAAATTTATGAGATTTACAGAAAAGGAGCATCAGAGGGACAGGTGACGTGCCCCCAGGTGACACGGCGCAAGGGGCTGCCTGTGGGACACGCCCAGCTCCGCACTTTTCTGCCCGAGGCAGCACATGCTCGCCAGAGAGCCTGGCCCTGTGCAGGTTGCAAATGCACGCCCTCCTCTCCTCGCCCTGTGTCGGGGGTGGACGGCACTCCTGTCCCCATTTTACAGATCAGGAGCTTGAGGCACAGGAAGGAAGGCCAACGTGCTAGAACTCCAAACCCAACCTCAGGGCAGCTGGAATGAAAGCCATCAAATCACTTTCCCCCCAGTGAGGCTCTTCTTGCTCAGCATCTACTTGCCATGAACCCCTAACAGGCTTTTTGATATTGTTTTTAACACCATCAAATGCCATCGATCCCCACTACATGGGAGTTTTTTGGAGGCTCAGTGTGGCTGTAGAGGGCACCAGGGTAGAGAGTCAGGGTGATGGGGCACCCCCTGAGACTCCCGGAGGACGGTCGGCTCCCAAGGGCAGAGCCCGTGGCCTCATCCCTGGGGGCTCCTGTTGCTGCAGAGCCAAGGAGAGGACTGAACCCGGAACACCTGGGCACCTGCATCCCACAGGTGTTTACTGAGGCATCTGTGCACCACGCCCAGCCCTGGGTGCTGGAGGCAACCGTCCAGTGTCCCCAGGCGCTGTCAGTGGAATGTGGAGAAACAGCAAGCAAATGTTTTCTCCTTTGGTGCCCCTGAGGCTACTATCCATGCGGAGGTGTCTGGAGGGGCCAAGGGAGGGCTCCCCGAGGAGGTGGTGTGAGAGCGGAGGGGGTAAGTGGCAGGGCAGTGGAAGTAAGGTCTCTGGGGTGGGAGAGCCCACTGCGCAGGCTCATTTTGGTTTGGGGAGTGGGGTACAGCCCTTGCAGTAATCCAGGGGAGATGTGGCAGCTTTGACCAACGGAAGAGGTGACAGGGTCCCAGAAAGTGAAGCCCAGCGGACAGGTTAGAGGTCTGGCTGCAGGCTCTGTGGAGGCATGCTTGGGGACTTTAGCAACTGGAAGAAAGAAGGCAGCGTGTGCTGAGACAGGCCAAGTGCAGGAGCTGGCCCAGAGGGAAGCCAGGAGTTGGGTTTTTGATGTATTCGGTTGGAGACAGCCGTCAGGTGGAGATGGAGAGCTTCCTGGTGGATGTGTATCTCTAGTTCAGGGGAGAGGGCTGGGTCAAAGGCATAATGGGAAATCATGTTTTTCCCTTTAAGAAATCCAAAAAGCAGCGTGGTACTCAGAGCCCCATGCGGGAAGAGCTGGGATGTCCTCCCTCGGAGCTCACCAGTTCCTAGTTCATTTTGAAGCTACTTTTATAGTGTTCCAAACTCTTTGGATCACAAGACCCCTTTTCCCAAGCAAAAGCCTCAGGCAGAACCCCAATGGAGAAAACAGAGAAAATAGAACCGCTGTCTTCAAAGTCAGGCAGGATACAGGGTCTGGCCTCCACTACCTGAGTGGGCAGAGAACTACTGATATATATGTCTCATGAAGCACTGGCTTCCCTGGTGGCTCAGATGGTAAAGCGTCTGCCTGCAATGTGGGAGACCAGGGTTCAATCCCTGGGTCGGGAAGATGCCCTGGAGAAGGAAATGGCAACCCACTCCAGTATTCTTGCTTGGAAAATCCCATACGGCGGAGCTTGGTGGGCTACAATCCATGGGGTTGAAAAGAGTCATACATGACTGAGCGACTAACACTCACATTGGTGAAGCATGGAATACAGGCTTCCATGGCATGAGTGCTAAGTTACTCCTGCTGCTGCTGCTGCTGCTAAGTTGTTCCAGTCGTGTCCGACTCTGTGCGACCCCATAGACGCAGCCCACCAGGCTCCACCGTCCCTGGGATTCTCCAGGCAAGAACACTGGAGTGGGTTGCCATGCCCTCCTCCAGAGGATCTTTCTGACCCAGGGATTGAACCCATGTCTTCTGTGGCTCCTGCCTTACAAGCTGATTCTTTACCACTGAACCACCAGAAGACCCCTTCCATGGCACACGAGATGATTTTAGGCAGTCCCTGAGCTTTTATTTTTTTAACTTATGGGTTTATTTTCACATGTATGTTACACAGCTAGCTCATCAAACCAATGGTTTTGCTAAACTGTAAGAAGCAGGTTAAAAAAAAATGAATTTGTATAAAGAAAATTCTTAAGAACATGAATGTGATATAAAGACGTGGTAGAGAAGGAACATGAGTGACCTAAACCAAGAGTCTGTATGCTGCAGCCCGTGGACCAGGTCAAGCTGCTGCCTGTTTCTGTAAATAAAGTTTTATTGTCACACAGCCACACCCATTGGCTTCCAGATGGTCTAGACTGCCTTCCTGCTGATTCAGCAGAGCTGAGTAGTTATTAATACAACAGAGACTGTATGGCCTGCAAAGCCCAAAATATTTACTGTCTGGCCCTCTTCGTCAAGTCTGTCTGATCTAAAGCAAGCCCTTCCAATCTTACAGCTCAGCAAGCCAGCGCCAGAGAGGGTGGGTGGCTTCCCCGAGGTCACACCGCAGCATTGCTCCCCATTCTGTGCCCAGACCCCGCCAGGCTCCCCAGGCTGGAGCCCCAGCTCTGCTGCTGACCTACAGCACAACCTTGAGCTTGCTCCTCGACCTCTCTGAACCTCAGTCTTCTCATCCATGAACTGAGGACGACAGCCCTACGACTCCCGAGGTTGAGGGGATCAAACGGGTACAGTGTGATCCCTGCCACGTGGCAAGCCCTAGACAAGCAGGCACTGTCGTTACCCCCAGTCCCCTAGGAGCAGACGTGCCCCCCGAGCCCGGGCAGGCTCTCACCATCACCCAGCACCCAGCACAAGCCCCAAGCCCAGGACCTTCTGGCTCAGCGACAAAATAAGAGAGGCCTTGCAATCTAATCAGAGCATCGCCAGAAGCCAGGGCTACATCCCCTCCAGCTTTCTTAATAGACCCCATTTCCCCTTAATTGCAGCTTTCATGAAAACGATCCTCTGGGGCTGCAGTGCCCCATCCTTGGGCTCAGGCCAACAGCAAACATTTCTCTGTGGTTGTGCAGATTTCTGGATGGCAGCTGCTCCTTCCTTCCCTGGGAACTGTCAGGAGCCCTTCCCTCCTCCTGGTCCCCCGAGAAGATTCCAGGCCATGATGCTTCCACCACCTTGCACATCTGGGTGTCACCCCACAACACAGGGCTGAGTCTCATCTGAGACGAGGCAGGTGAGGAAACAGGCTTGAGGACTGAAGGGAGCCTCCCACCCCTAATACTCCAGGAAGGTGCTGGAACAAGGCAGGTCTCCTTCCCTCCAGGCATCTACACTGGCCACCGCCCCACAGTCAAAGTTTTGACGGCTTGGGAGAAGGAAGGACGCTTGAGAAGACATAGCCCAAAACACTGGTTCCTCTAATGATTCTCCAACTGTGCTCCCCAGAGGAGCTAGGATGTGGGGCTCCTCCCGCTCCAGGATTTCTACTCTCAAGTTCCACGCCCAGCTTTTGTGGAATAAACATGTCACTGCAACAGTTTTGAGCTGCGAGACCTTCTGTATACCCTGACATGGTTAGCCAGCTTCTCCTGGTGCTCAACTGAAGAACAGGAGCCAGCTAGGAATATAGCCAGCTGTGGTGACCTTGCAGACACACGGTATAGCAGTTAGAGTATATGTCCCCTTGTTGTGACAAACCCCAAAATCCACGGTTTTGAAGCAGATGGAGGCGGACTCAAGGAAGCTGTCTTCTCGTCTCTGCCACGCTGCGCTCAATCGCTCAGTTGAGTCCGATCTTTGCGACCCCGTGAACTGTAGCCCACCAAGCTCCTCTCTGTCCATGAGATTCTCCAGGCAAGAATACTAGAGTGGGTTGCCATTTCCTCCTCCAGGGGATCTTCCCAACCCAAGGATCAGACCAGGATCGCCTGTGTCGGAGGTGGATTCTTTACCACTTGGCCCCCTGGGAAGCCCCCCAGCCATCCTATGTGTGGCTGAATGTGGTCCTCACCATGTCTTCTCACAAGACTTTCAGGTGATTCCTAGCCAGGAAACAAAAGCAGAATCATCCCGTTCTCCAGTGGATTCGAATGAAAACTGGTAATAAAATCAGGTACGACCCCAAGAGAAGACATTGAAGAAGAACCAGGCTGGGTCTATAAGGAGCCTCGCGTAGGAAGTAACACCCACATATGTGGTGTCCAGGTCACTCGTGTCTGATCACATCACAGTAGAGAGAACGTCACTACTGTCTGAACAGGCACGTGTGTCTTATGGGACAGATGGGAAGGCTGTTTCCCTCGTCGGTGTTGCTCAATGAGGGCTTCGGCTTAGTGATAAACATGTGAGAGCTTTTGTTGGAAAAAAAAAAAAAGGAAGCCTTCAAGAGCTTGTCCGCAAGTGTGGGGTTCCCACCAAGTCACTGACCTTAAATTGAACTCATGTAAACTAATACCAGGGTTTAAATTCACTTATGTTTATAATCATGTCATGTCGGTTCATACATATATTTTGGAATCATGTCATGAGAATCTATTATGTGTAAATTCATCAAAGACGAACATGCCTGTTCGGGCTGAAGTATTTCCATGCTACCAAGTCAATGTCAGTGTGTGGAATTATGTTTTTGCTTGTTTTTTGTTTAAAGCCTTTAATTAATCTTTAACAATTGTTCTATAATAAATACCCGTTTTCATGTTTGGAAAAAAAAAAAAGGTCATCCCTAGTCCAGCCTCTGGAGAAGCAGGCCATTCAGAGACTCTTTAAATTGCTAAAACCAGGAAAGTTCTAGCCAGGCAGGTGAGTCTGGCCTCCTTGATGTATCTTCTCACTTCAGGAGCATTCGTGCTGCCAAGGGACCCAGATGGAGCTCATCAAGCCCCCAGGTGTCAGTGGACCAGCAAGTTTATAGCCTCCTGCCGGAAGGGTCTGTGCTCTTTGCCCTCTGATCTCACAGCTGGGTGGGCCCCAGCACTGCCCGGGGTCACTGGGAGATTACCTCCAGCTGGGGGAGGCTCAATCCCAATCCTCCTCAAAGGGGAGCCGACCCTTCCCCACAGTGTCTCATCCTACGTGTGAGACATGGTTCCCATCCCCCCATTTTTAAAAAAGCCCCCAGGTTCTTTCAACACCCAGATCCAGTTCATTCCGGTTCCCAAGACTCAGTCCATTCAAAGCCCGTTTTCTCTGGGAAACATTTCAATTTGAAAATCGGAGTTTGGGGTTTAGCCTCTGCAGCCTGGCTCCTGTCCAGTCCCTAGGTCACCTGCCCTGGCCTTTGGAAGCTGGTAATCTGGGTGGTGGGCAGTGAGGGGAGAGAGGGAGTGTTGCAAAGTGGTTCCTCCTGGTTCCTGCTTGGAGAGGCCAGACTTGAACTTCCTAGGGTCTGGAAACCATCTGGCTACTCCCCACCGTCTGCCCAGCCCCTCCTCTCTGCCACCATCCAGACTGGAAAGCCCTGCTTCACCTCCCAGTCCCTCCATGGCCGGGGATGGACAGCTGTGAGTCGGGGGCCCTGCTGCGTGTGGGGCGGCTCAGGTCCCCGTATCCTCAGAGAAGCCGCCTCCCCAAGGCAGAGTCACGTGGCAGCTGAGGTTTCAGACGTATCCACCCATGAATATCAATCAGGCCTGGTAATTCACAGTAAGTGGGCTCCAGATTGACTAATAAGCAAGGCTTTCACCCCAAACCAGGGCCCGGGGAAGGAGAGTGCAGGCGGCAGGCAGGTGTGGTCACGATGTGACCAGAATCAGGAAACCTGACGGCAGGGCTGCAGACGGTAAGATGGTCCACGCGTGGCCGCTCACACCCTCACGGGGCTGCCAGATGGCTTGGGGAGTGAGGGATCCCTTACACAGCAGCCAGCACCCTGGGGGAGCTGGGGGCAGGTCCTGGACCCTGGACCCAGAGCATGTGAAAGGGCTGGGGAGAGGGGATAGGGTCTTTTGAAGATGATGGCACCCACGCTGCCATCATTGAGGGTGGCTGCCAGGCATGGAGGGTGTGGGACCCCGAATGAGAGCCAGGTCAGCGTCTCTTGGGGATGTCCTGACCATGGTCGCGGGAACCAACCGGAGACCCCAGGAGAGACATGTTGCCAGGGGCAGACCGTCTTGGGAAAACTGAGACTCAGCACCAAGTGAGGAAGGCCTGGTCCTGAGAGCTGTGGGCATATCCCATGAGCACCCGGCTCACCCACCCTCCCCACAGCCCGAGGTCTGTGAATCTGAATCAGGCACAACTGAGTGGGAAGGGCCAGACTGCTGGCTGGACCCCAGCTCGAGAGCTTACAATGAACTCTGTGACCTCGGGGCCAGATGGCCTGGTCTTTTTGTGCCTCAGTCTCCTCTTCTGTAAAATGGGGATGACAGGAGCACCCACCTTGGAGGAGTCAGTGAGCGAGACTTGGTGGGTGATCACCCCGCTGTGTGACTCAGGCTGGACACTGAACCTCTCTGAGCGCTGACCCCATTTGTAGGCTGAAAGAGACATAAAGCCCCTGGCACATGGTGGGCCTTAGGAGATCCTTCTTTCCTTCCCTCGACCTCCCCTACTGTGGTCTTGGCTCATCCACCATCCTAAATGACCATCAGCACCACTGCCCTACTTAATCCTTCACCACCTCACAAGATGGGCACCGTGATCACCATCCTCACCTCCAGTTGAGGAATCAGAAACCCAGAGAGGTTAACTGCCGTGCCCAAGACCACACAGCTCCAAGGTGAGCCAGAGTTGGAAGCAGGCAGCCGACTCCAAGATGTGCTGCTCCCCACCCAGCCCTGATCCTCCGTGTCTGCCTCTGCCTGCTGTCTCTCAAATGTGGGAACACAGCCCCGCCCGTCTGAGAAAGCCCTGGTGAGGCTCTGAGCCTCCCTTCCTGCTTGTTCTTGTTAGCTGGAATCTTCCCTCCAGCCAGGCTGATGGCAGCCAGAGCCGGTCCCTTTTCCTCTTGTACCTGGAATGTTTAGATTTTATATGTATATATATTTGGCTGCTCCAGGTCTTAGTTGTGGCATGCAAGATCTTTAGCTGGGGCATGCAGGATCTAATTCCCCGACCAGGAATCAAACCCAGGCTCCTTGCATTGGGAGCGCAGAGTCTTAGCCACTGGGGCTTCCTAGATGGTGCTAGTGGTAAAGAACCTGCCTGCAAAGGCAGGAGACGCAACAGATGCAGGTTTGATCCTTGGATTGGGAAGATCCCCAGATCGGGAGGATCCCCTGGAGGAGGGCATGGCAACCCACTCCAGTGTTCTTGCCTGGGGCAGAGGAGCCTGGCATGCTACATGATCCATAGGGTCCCAAACAGCTGGACAGGACTGGAGCGACTTCGCACACACAGTCTTAGCCACTGGACCACCAGAGAAGTCCGAGTGCTTGAACTTTTAAACAGAGCTCGTGGAGGCCTGCAGAGACTACATCCTTCACTTCTCTGGGGTCCTGCCGCCTTGGTGCCACAGTCCCTAACTGTTAGGATGCAATCTGCTCAAGAAGCAGCACCTGCCCTCCTGCCCTCTCTTCACCATGGGTGTGGGGGCATCATCGGTATTCAGACTCCCATCGAGAACCTGCACTCTGTCTCCAAAGGCAGTCGGTTCTGCCAGGGATGGTGGTCAACCCAGAGTAAGGACTTGAGTGATTTGCAGCCCACATTGGAAGACCCTGAGCCTCCCGGGCACACCCGTGACAGAGTCTCAGGGCTGAGTTCTGAGTCCTAATGACTCAGCCGTCTTTCTTTAAGAGCTCAGTCCTGGACCTGGGGATTCAATGATATAGTTCAGTCTAGTGATCAATGACTGAATCCTCACCACAGCTCTGCGGCCCACAGGCACTGCTCTTTCCCTCCATTTTGCAGATGGGAAAACTGAGGCTCGGGGCTATGTCAGAGACATCCCTGGAATCTCCTGGCTCCTTAGAGGCTGGAGTGTTCCTGCCGGGTCTTCTTGACATTCATCCACAAGCCCCAGACCACTAGCCAAGGGCTTTGAGAGAGAAGGTTGACTGGCACTTTCCCCAGGCCAGGTCCCAGGGTCCACGGAGAGGAGGGGCAGACATAGCCTCCCTCGGGCCCCGTGGGCTGGGCAGGAGCTGACGGTTCGGACTGTGGCAGCTGAGACTGCTGAGCAGGGGGATCCCCTGGGGACACTGGTGATCTTCCCAGTTCTGATGAGGTGTGTGTGTGTCTGTGCGTCCAGTGTGCAAAGGACAGGGAAGCCAGGCACAGACACTCTGCGTCGTCCAGAGCTTAGCTTTGGCTTCAGAAATCTGTGTGCCCTGCACAAGCCGCCACCTCTGCTGCCCAGACAGCAACCAGGACACATTTCCAGCGTCCTCTGGGCCCCTGCCCACCACTCTGATTGAGGCTGTTTCTCTGATTCAGGGCAACAAACCGGTGGTTTACAGACCACAGCCTCTGTGACCCAAGGAGGTGAAGAGGTCAGATGCCTTCATCACGAAGTCTGGGTCCATCCCTGAAAGGCCTGTAATAAAAGATCAGGCAGAGGGAAGGGCTGGAGACCAAAGCAAGAAGAGGGAAGTGGACAGGCGGAACGCCTTCACACGGGCTCGGGGGCCAACTCTGCCGAGGCAACAGTCACCCACCATCCCCGGGGCCTCGTGATGACCGGCATGCAGTATGTGCTCAGTAAACAGCAGCGCTGTCGGGGGCGATCAGCGTTGTTCACTTTATGGTCGGTCCCATCGATTCTTAAGGAGCCGCCGGGTCAGCTCCAAATTCCCCAGTCGAAAATGCAAAGGCGGGCGATATTCACGCGGGGCCCCGGGGAATAGCTGCTGCTGCTGGTTTTCATTTGCATCTCAAGTGAGTCTCCAGGCCTCCAAGCTGCAGGGGAGCGCCGCGTGGAGGCGGTGGGTGCCCGGGACACCTGCCTCCTGGTCCCAGGGCTTCCAGTTTCTCCCTCACTCCTGGGGAGGAGGCAGGGTGAGGGTCGGCCATCGGGGCTCAGGAAGCCCAGCCCACTGCCTCCCATGAAACACTGGGTAGTTTCTCATTTTCCCCTTGAGCAGTTTCAGAGCCCAGTTAAACCTGCGGCGAAGGCTCGATGGGATGGAGACCCCGGCCTGGGTAAGGAGGAGGGTGAGGGAATAAATACGCCCAGCACGGTGCCCTGCCCCCACCAACAACAAATGTGAAATAACCAGGAAGAGCTCAAGGGAGAAAGTGATTTACAGACACTGGCCGTGGCCCCTTCCTGGACCCACTATGAGTATTTGCCAAATACATAAATATTCCCAGCCTATAGATTCCGCTTTGGACATTAATTTTGCCAACCAGGCGGCAAACCATACAAAGACACCCTGTTCCAGCTCTTTGAAAGCAGAGGTTTGTCCCCTAGTTCATCCCCCTAAGTGTGGTTCAGCTGCAGACTTCTTTTGCTCATAGAGATACTCTTTAGGTGGCCCACCAGAGTCTGATCATTTTGTGTATCAGAGCTGTGTTGGAGTCAAAAGCACATCTATTGAGAACCTCCCCTGAGCCAGGTTTTTATGAATAATTTCCATCTGTACCATGTGAGTGGAGGTCATGTACCCATTGTCCAGATGCAGAAACTGAGGCTCTGAGACACATGGAGTACCTTTCCCAGGATTACACAATTCAGACACAGCAGAGTCAGCCTTCAGAGCCTGGGGTCTGTCTGACTCCATGGCCAGTGCTCTTTTCAAAAAATACCCTGGTGGGTGGGAGCAGTGAGGGAGAGAGGGGTCTTTCTGGGCCCATTATCTTGAAAAGGGTCCCACATCTTGGGTCCAGGGAGTTTCAGGCCAGCCACAGTCCTGACAGCATCATCTTACCTTCCGGCTCACTGGGCCCCTTTGCAACTCACTTTCAATCAGCCAGAGCAGCTGAAATGAGATCCCCCAGCAAGTGTTGGCCCAGGCCCGCCAGCCATGGATGGCATCTCCAAACACTGTTCCTCCCTGTTCGAACTGCAATCAGATTTAACCAGAGACTGTCTGAGCTCAGTTGCACTGAGGCTGGCCTCATGGAACCTCGAAGCATCAAAGTCTTCAGGAGTCTAGCCCCGCCATATCCTTGCCATTGTCCCAGTCTCCAGCATTGTGATATTTCTCAGAACAGAATCATCCAGCTGGGGCCTTGGGGCTTCGCTTTGCAGCCCCTCCAGTGAGCATTCCCTGCCCTCGCTTCCTTCAGGAGGCCTTTCCTTCCACTGTATAAAGTAGCACCACTACCCAACCCGCTCTATGCTCTGACTCTGTTTCATTTTCTTCCTAGCATTTAGCACCCTCCGACATCCTTTTTGATGATTTATTATTCGTCCCTCCTCCCTATCATCTAGAATGTTCCCGGAGAGCAGATGTGTCCTCTAGGCCACTGGTAAGTCCTCAGAGCCCAGCACATCACGTGGGACAACGGCGTACGGATTACCCAGCAAAGGAATCAGGTTCTGCAAGTAGCCAGTAGGTTCTTTCTCCTTCAGTCGGGATGGCTCTGCCAGGCGAGTCTTACCCCCACTTCACAGATGAGAAGACTGAGGCCCTGGTGCCCGCCCAGGCACAGAGAGCCCCCTGTTGTTTCGCCCTCCAGCGGCAGCCAGCCACAGGACCTTTTCCCCTCCGTGAAGGAGGGATGTCCATCCAACTCTTGGCAAGCTGCTTTCTGAAAGTGACAAACGGGAATACAATCAGACAAGAAGTTGGAAAGTTGAGTTGGCCAGAGGGGCTCCGGGCGGGGCTGCAGCCGCTGTCTGCGCCAGAGCCTGAGCGGCCACGGGGTCTTGGGGTTTGCTGGCAGACGGCTGGCTGAAGGCTCGCGCCTCCACTTAGTTAGAATGCAGCCGTTAGATCGCTCCCTTCTCTCTGATGGCAGCGAGTGATTGACACTTACAAATTACCCAGCCGAAAGTGTCGAGTCTTTGACCCCTGAGTAACATCTTTGGCAAGCCTGAGATTTGCCAGCATTTTGTCATCTAATTACTACAAATCCCTTGAAAATTCACTGGCTGGTGAATTTTTAATGCGGGGCAATTTCAATGTGATGCATTGCCCAGATGGGTTCTTGTGTTTCTCACCTCTCTCTCCCTCTCTCTCCCTGTCTCTCTCTCATGCTCACTCTCCATCCCTCCTCACTTAACTTTAATAATCTCACAAACTTCTGGATGAGCTGGCAGCCAGACCCCAGCCTGAGTCGGGGCAGAGCTGTTGGAGGCTGTGCTGTCTGCCCATCTGATCATGTCTCTGCTCTGTTCTTTAGAAATGGCCACACAACTGGTCCTCAGAAGGACGCTTCATTCCTGCCTCCCAGCCAGCTTGTGGATCTCTGCCCTCTCCCGCTCCATGTCCCCAACTAGCACAAATAACTAAGCTATAAAGTAAACCAGTCTCCTTCATGACACGCTGCGTGAGTGGTCACTTACCCCGAACAGAGGGGCTGGTAACTCTTTGTGAGGTTGGTTACTTTCACGCTAAATCCTTGGGCAAAGCAAGTATTTCAAGACATTGTTTAATTTTCCCTGCCTAGTTCTTTGGACTCTTGAATGATGGCACTCACCAAGGCAGGGGAGAGAAGCTGCCTTTTTTTCGGAGCAGAGGAAGGATTGTACCTTCCACTCCATGTACCCAGACAACCTCCTGCCTCCTCCGACCCCCAAAGGATGCCCAATTTTCTGCATCCAAGCACCACACTGACCCACCGGTGCTCAGGATGAACTTGGACTATCAACCGCCAAGAAGCCAGCACTTAGAGCTTGCTCCCTACAGGAACAAAGCTATTGTCAAACCACGAGTGAGAAGTGGCCAGTGAACAGGAAACCCGACTCCGTCCTTTCCCATAGAATTATTCTCCTGTCGCGGCTCAGTTTTCAAATATTTCTTACTCTTTTTCTCTTCTTTCACCTTTTCTATCTATATCAGATTCTTATATTTAATACAAAAACAAGATGCCTTTTAAACTTCGCCCCCAGAACAGCCCACAGGGGTAAGGTTTTCCGAGCTGACAATGCGGAGAGTGAAAACCACGGTCGCATCCGTGTTCTGGTTGTTGACCTCTTGCAGATAAGTCCCTTCCAGCCACCCCGCCAGCCCTCTCCACCCCCACCCCCCTTCCCCTATTCAGGGAAATGAGCTTTTGCTTTTCAGCCCCACTTCTGGTTACATATGTACACGGCTGATAAAATATTCCACTTCACCCCTTCTCCCCATGGGACCCGCCGTCTTACGGGAAGAGGGTTTGTATGACAGCAACCGCGACAAACCACGTGTCGCCTGGAAACAGTGATGGTGGGGGGGAGGGGTGTGGGCAACTCTCTCTTTGCGGCTCCTTTTTACTCAGATTCCTTCCTCTGCTTCTCAGGAGGGCCACTGCTGGAGAGAAGAGCCCTGAGCCTCCTCTGTGGGCTCCGGGCAAGGCCCAGGTGTCCCCCCTTCCTGTCCCTCTCGTCCTTGGAAGGAGAGATGCTGTCCCAGCCCCGGCCACTCCCCGCCTGGCTACAGCCCCCTCCCCTGGACATCCCCCGGGGCCACCCAGACACGCAGAAAAATCAGCTCTGCCCCAGCTGTGACTGTTCAGTGCCCCAGGTCCCCCTCCCTGGATGCCCCCCAAACGTTGGAGCCAGAGCAGAGTCAGGTGGCAAAGTTGGCTGGACCAGAGGGGACCCAGCAACTGGAGGAGGAGCTGAGCCTTGTCCACAGGGAAGAGGATGTCACGGCCAGCAGAGGTTGTCCAGGAAGGAAGGAGATTGAAGAACAGTCCGGGAGTCCCACCCACAGAGGCCCTCGAAGGGATTTGACGCCACACTGCAGACCCTGATCCCTGCTCCCCTCTCTGCCCACTTGCTTCTCTTACGTCTCCCTTCACTGATGTTCTCAAACCCAGAACTTTTCAGAGGCCAAAGCAGGGGCTGAGGGAGACATCCCAGGCTTCTTTCTAACCCCCTTTTGCAAAAAGCTCCAGCCCCCTTTGCTCTGTGCTCATGGGACCGGGGGCTTGCACCCAGCATTCTTTTTTTCTTTTTTTTTAATATTGTTTAATATGCCATAGTGCAAGTTCAATTACTTTTTTTTTTTTTTTGGCCACGCTGGGTGGCATGTGGGATTTTAGTTCCCCAACCAGGATCGAACCCAGGCCCTCTGTACTGGGGGTGTGGAATCCTAGCCACTGGACCACCAGGGAAGTCCCTGAATCCAGTATCCTGAGAGGTGCCCCCAAGGGTCTGTCTCTGCAGAGTTTCAGCAAGCTGGGTACCAAGGGGCAGAGCCACAGACACTGTGCTAAACAGAGCTTCCAGTGGGGTGTGGGGTTACTGGAGGGGCAGAGAATTTCAAAGGTAGGAAGAAAATGAGGTTTTAACAGGAAGACAACCAGCATTCAAAAAGCACCCACTCGGTGCCAGACACCAGGGTGGCAAAGATGATAGACATGGTCCAGGCCTCGAGGGGTTGAAGTTTACCGGGAATGACCTCTGCGTGCAGACGATCCCTTAGAAGGGGGGCATCAGACGGCAGGTTGCAGGTGGAAGCCGGGGCCGCTACAGTCGTCTTCGTGGGCCAGGAACCACTCCTGCCTTGAGACCCTGCTAAGCCTGGCCTGGGTGGTTTTCAGGCAAGCTTTTTTCAAACAAAGGTGCCCCACGTGCATTTTGCATGAAATAAAGCCCGGTCCCTCCATGCCGTGGTCCAATTAGCACAAGCGAGCAACGCTGGGGCCACGTGAAAAGAAATGCATTGGGGCCTAAAAATAAGAGAGTGCTGCAAATGACTCGTTCTGTTTATCTGCCCATGGATGCTACCTGTCATCCCCCTTGTGTTCCTCAAGGCAGGAGTGAAGCAAAAAGGCTGATGGCAAGTACAAAGGTGCCTTTATTATGACTCAAAATCCCTCTGCTTTTTTCTCCTTTTGTTTTATTTTGGAGTGTGTGTGTGTGTGTTTGTGTACACGCATTTTACTCCTAACAAAAGTGCTCTCATTTGAAGGTCTGGTTTTTTCTGAACCATAGTCTCCACTTGCCAGTTATCTGCCAACAGTTCTGAGACTATCGACATTTTTTCCCTCCACCTTTTCATTTATTCATTCAGCAAATATTTTGGGGCACTGTGGTTTGCATGGAGAGACATACTGCTCGAATAGAAAGTCCTGCTCTCCCTAAGTCTCGTGAGGAGAGAAATGATAAGGCAAATCATACAAATACATGGATGATTTCACGTAGGGATGAGGGTTAGCGAAAGGGCGGACTTTGGTCTGGGAAGGCCATGCTGAAAAAGCGAAATTTAAGCCAAGACTTGAAGCTTGAAAAGAAACCACTCCTGCATGATGGAAGTGGAGGTGGGACACAGGATCTTGGGCAGAGAGACAAGTGAATCCGAAGAAGCAGGGGAGCCTTTCTTTGAGGACAGAAAGTTGGCCAGGGTTCCTGGAGCAGAGTGGATGATATAAAGAACGGACACGGGAGATAATTAGAGGCAACTGCTGAGGGCTCGCCATTCTCTCAAACAGGAAAGACATAAAGGTTCCAGCAGTGACGTGTGGGAGGTGGGGTAGAGACAAGAAGCGGCAGATGCTGGGGGATAAACAGTTGTCTCCAATCTCCTTCACCTGTGCCGCCCTCCACTTGCTTTCCCAAGCCCGTTCTCCCCATGGCAGCTAGAGGCATCTGAGAGACAGTTCTAGGCAATCAGACATAAGCAGAAATCTGCTAGAAGCTTCCTAGGAAAGTCTGTATTTTCCTGACAGAGAGAGAGTGAAAGTGCAGCATCTTTCTTTTTGCCTTAAACTTGAATGTGACGGTTGGTGCTCCAGCGTCCATTTTGCAACTTTGAGGGTAAGGTCAAGAGAATCACAAAGACAGACAAACCATTTATAATCCACACTTCCCTCTAGTCTTTTTATTATATGAGAAGAACACCCTCCCCCCATTCATTTAACATACAGTTAATTGGTTTTTATGGTATGTGTTGTCAAAAGCCTTCCTGGGCTGGTACATAGAGTAGGGAATTGGGACGGGAGAGAAGTGAGTAACAATATGGATGAGTCTGAGTTCAAAAGCATCAGACTTGGGACCTCCCTGGTGGTCCAGTGGCTAAGACGTCACACTCCCAATGCCTGGATTTGATCCTTGGTCTGGGAACTAGATCCCACATGCCACAGCTGAGTTCTCATGCCACAACTAAAGATCCCCGAGTACCACAACTAAGACCTGTCACATCCAAATAAATAAATAAAAATATATTTTTAAAAAAGCATCAGCCTTGAGATTCTAACATGGAGCACCAAGCGTGGAAGAGCCATCTGTGACAAATAAACCTACTGGTTTACTTAAATCTCTCTGCTTCAAGTGCCATGTTTATCAGGAAAGGCTAAGAGGAGATGAAGCAAGATCGATACACACCCTTTATTTACATGTGATGCTTATTTCATCCAAAAGCAAACTGTCTGTGGACAGACATCACTCTTTCAGAAAGACTGCTTTCTGAGTTTTAATTCATGTATTTATTGAACTTTGATGGAGAAAAAGCCAAAGGAGATGAAGGGTGAATCAGAATGAGAGGAAGAATATTTTTCTCCTCAAGCCCCCAGAGGCCCTCATGCTATTTCCTGGATTTCTGGGGTTTGAGGGACATTGTGACAATAAACGTTGACATTGTGACAATAAACATTGTTGTGAAACAAAAAACAAAAATTATTCAATGTCCTGAGTTCTCAAGAGGCCTAATAAATCCTTGATAAGTGAAGGTATGCCTCAAAATAGAAGTCATATGATGGCCACAAACTTCAGAGTTTCTAGAGTTGAGGCCTTTGAAAGCACAGATGACAAAGATGGGATGAACACAGAGCCCTGGTTCCTAGAATCTGGCATCAGGGCCATTTCGATTCTGCCCTCTTAAGCTGGTTCCAGCTGAAGTCAAGGTCCAAGTGGACCCAGAGAAGCCATCGTGCCTCAGGGGAAGGGGCCAATGCTGTGGCTCAGATGCTGAACCCACCACTCTCTGCCTAAGCTTGTGGCACGTTGACATTCCATCAACCAACGTGTTGAAGACCTACTATGTCCATACTGACTGAGGTGTTGAAATCATCCGGGTGCAAAGGATTATGAACATAAAAGGTGGCTGTCAAGGTAGCTGCCAGGACTGAGAATTGAGAACATCATGACAGCTACGTTCTCTGCAAGAAGGTGTGCTTTTAGCTGCCTCTCAACCAGGATGCCCCTGGAGGGGGAAATGACAACCCGCTCCAGTATTCCTGCCTGGGAAGTCCCATGGACAGAGGAGCCTGGTGGGCTGCAGTCCGCAAAGAGTCAGACATGACTGAGCACGCAGCCACGACGTGATCATTCCATGCCTGGAAAACGCCAGAAGCGGCATAAGAGGTGAGAATCAAACTAATGTTGATATTAGCATCATCTGGAATGTTTTAAGGTACAGCAGTTTGGAGGAAGTATCCCAGGATCTTGGTGTCATTGAAAATACAAAGATTTCAGGAAAGAAGCTAGGAGACATGCAGAAACCCCATGTACCTTGGACTCAGCTCTGCTTTCTGCCCTGCTCTGCTACAGCTCAGCCCTTTCTACTGCTGGAGGAATGTGGCCACATAGTATTCTAGCTTTCGTTTTCGCTAGTGCAAACCAATTTATCACCAAAAATTAGACTTGGGGTTAGTTGTGTCCTGTCGTGTTGCAAAGAGTCGGACACGACTTCGTGAGTGAACAACGACAAACAACACGGTGAAGGAGGAAAAGAATAAAATATTTAAATCAGGACACAGACACAAAAACATCTGTATCAGAATGTTAAACAGCAGCTCAGATTGCAGGGGCTAAAGGCTGGAAACCGCCCAAATGTCGATCAACAGTACAATGGGTAAATAAACTGTGGCGTGTTCACACAACTGAATACTTGTCAGCAGTGGAAAAGAAACAAATGACGTACCCTACTGCACAGGTGAATCTCACAGGTGGTGCATCACGGAGTGAAAGGGGCCAGACACAAAGCCGCTGTGACTCCACTTGGTCCAGAGTTCAAGGAGAGGCCAAACCAACAGCTGCTGGTAGAAGTCAGAAGCGTAGGTCTCCCTGTGGACTGAAACAGTGACGCAGGGGCTTTTGGGGGGTTGCCATGGCTGGTCACATGTGCACGCGTGCTCAGCTGTGTCCTACTCTTTGCGACCCCATGGGCTGTAGCCCGCCAGGCTCCTCTGTCCATGGGATTCTCCAGGCAAGAGTGCTGGAGCAGGTTGCCATCTCCTATTCCAGGGAATCTTTATCACCTAGGGATTGAAACCGAGTCTCCACATCTCCTCCACTGACTGGCAGATTCTCTACCACTGAGCCACCTGGGAAGCGTGCCACGGACTGGAGAGGTTCAATATCTTGTCTGGATTGTGGTTATGTGGGTGTTTACACAGGTCAAAAATTCATAGATGTGCATTTTATGTCTCCATTTTTTTTATAAAAGGAAATACAAAATCACGTCTGTGTCATCCAGTTATAAAACCTGTTATGTGATTCATCTTCCCCTGCCTGCATATTAGGATACCCCGAGGAGTTTCTTTAAAATGCATCCCTGGGACTTCCCTGGTAGTCCAGGGGTTTAGAATTCGACTTCCAATGCAGGGAACACAGGTTCAATCCCTGGTCCGGGAAGATCCCACATGCTGCAGGGCAACTAAGCCCACACGCCTCAACTAGAGAGAAACCTTCATGACACAATGAAGAGCCCTCAAGTAGCACTGAAAGATCACAAATACCGCAACTAATACCCAATGCAGTCGAAAATAAAGAAATAAATATTAAAAAAAAAAAAAAAAACATGGCCCTTAGGACTTCCCTGGTGGTCCAGTGGATAAGACTTCGCACTCCCAATGCAGGGGGCCTGGGTTCAATCCCTGGTCACGGAACTAGATCCCACATGTCGCAACTAATGATCCTGTATGCCTCAACTAAGACTCAGCGCAGCCAAATAAATATTTTTAAAACAAATATTAAACAAATGAAATAAATATTTTTTAAAAATAAACTATATTTTTTAAAAGCACAAGTAAATAAATAAAAATTGGGCTTCCCCGATGGTTCAGATGGTAAGGAATCTGCCTGCAATGCAGGAGACCTAGGTTCAATCCCTGGGTCAGGAAGATTCCCCTGGAGAAGGGAATGGCAACCCACTCCAGTATTCTTGCCTTAGAATCCCATGGACAGAGAAGCCTGATGGGCTACAGTCCAGGGGGTCGCAAGAGTCTGACAACTCAACGAAGACCCAGGGCAGCCAAATAAATATTCTTAAAATAAATATTAAAAATATTAAATATTTTTTGAGAGAGAGCACATTTTTAAAACATATATAAATAAGAATTAAAACTAAAAACACATGCCTTGATCCCACTCCCAGGGGTTCTAGAATAACTCATCTGGGACATGGATGATGCTTCAAGGCTCTCCAGATAATGCTGAGAACCGCTGCTCTGATGAGCCAGTCTGCAGCCATGCATGGAGCTTCCAACCTGGGGCTTCGGCCTCAAGAACAGCCCTATCCTCCCTCCCTCCGGGTGTTTTTCCATCTGTCCCAAGAGACATCAGAAATGACTGAAAGCTGGGATGGTCTCTAGCTCCAAAGAATCTCAAGCAAGAGGTTGGCACAGACCTCAGGGGAAAAAAGGCTTTGTGGACAAGAAGGATATCAAGTTAAACGGGTCAAATGAAAGCAGAGGGAGAGTGGAAGGATAAGCATTCCAGGGTGGAATGGCATGAACGGAGGCACAGAGGCAGACCAGCCTCACTGTGAAGGGCACTACCCGTCTCTTAGTGCCTAGCCCAGCCGGAATCCTCTCCCTGGATTCTCCTCCGCCTCCTCCTCACCTCACATGACCTTTGTACATCCCTCAACTTACCTCCCTCCTATGGTAGACTGTTGATTTTGCAAGCCTGGCTCCTTATTAAACCATAAGCTGCCCCCAAAACCATCATTGACATATCTGCTTTTGAACCCCACACCTTCTGACTCCATTTCTTGGGTGAGCAGGGAGAAACGGATAAAGTTTCCAGTGGGAAGTCAGGCTGAAGATGGTGTCAAATAGATCTGACCCCAAACGGCTCGGCTTGTAAGTGGTAGAGGTTAACTCAGGATCAGATGCTGGACACCATCCGTTTTTCCAGATCTACTGTCCACCTGCTCTGTGCCCAGGAGGCTGGGCCAGAGGCACTGCATCAGTGGACCCCTTTCAGGCTCCCAGGTGCGTGTGGCCCACGGGAAGCTCTGGAAGACAAGAAGCAGGAGGAGAAAGAGATTGGGGTACGGATTCATCAGCTCCCCCTGCTGTGGGGCCACCAGCACTGAATCCTTCTGCCAGAGGTCACAGCCTCTGACCGACACTTCTCTCTATCAGTTACAGCAAGGTTTCTCAGCGGTTTTCTTTTTTTCCATCATCATCCTTCTCAGAAGACTTTTTAAACACTTTTCCCCCAATCCTTTCTTATCCTCTCCCATTATTGAGACTGTAATACCACAGATACACTGTAGATCTGTTTCTATGTGCTGTGTGTGTGTTTGTGCTTCATAAATAGACTAAGATTATCTCCATAAACAGAGTAAAAAATAATACGCCCATAGAGTCCCAGGGCTCCATGTACACGATCTGAAAACTGAAATAACAGCTAATGTCTATGGAACATGTCTTAGAAGCATGGTGCTGTTCTGAGCGCTTGACGTGTATTAATTCATTAAATTTCCCCTGCCATGCACAGTTCATATCTGTGCCCATTTTCCAGATGAGGAAACAGATTCAGAGAGGCCTTATAATTCATATAAGGCCACACAGTAAGTGGCCATGTCAGATGAAGAACTCAGGGAGTTCTGTGTGCATGTGTGTGTCTGCTGGGGTAGAGAGACAAACTTCCAGAAAGTCACAAGCTCGGGGGAAAGTTGCCCAAGTGCCAGGCACTGTGAGGCTGGATTACCAAATGATGCCCATTTTGCAGAAGAGGAGACAGATTCAGAGAGGTTGGGTAACTTATCGAAGGCCACACAGGAAGTGGTCATGCTCGGTGAAGAACTCAGGGAGTTCTGTGTGTGTGTATGTATGTGTATCTGTGCTCACAGGTGACTGAGGGCCATGCTATCTTCCCCTGATGTCCTCAAGATGTGTGTCTACACTGCAGGGTGGGCCTTGGGGGTCCAGTGGCTGCCTCAAGCCACTGGAACTTGCTGGAGCCATGGGCCTCACCCTCCAGGGGGACCACAGTCACCCTGCAAGTGTGAACACCCCTCCCCCCGAGTCCCCCCAGAGTTCACAAGGCAGGAAATTCTCATTTTCACCCAGAAGACAGCCTGTCTGTCGAAGCGCTAGGAGCCTCCTTCTATTTTTTTTTTCCTGAATGATAATTTCCCCCCCTTTATTTTGTAGCTAAAAATCACCCAGGCTTGTCCAGACGAGAGGGCAGAAAATTATGCAGTGAAAGAGAAGGGAAGATAATTTCTCTGGGTCACAGGCATTCTCACTTGTCATCCGTCTGCAAGAGGAGAAGCGGAGGGTGGGAGAACCAGCCGGGATGCGAGAGCAGAGGATGAAAATGAAGGCTGGCCCAGATCCATCACTGTCCGCCTAGGTGCTCCCTGGGGGAATGAGCCTGGGGGAGGGCGTGAGGAGGGATGGGGGCTTTGGTCTCTGATCAAGGGGCCAGGAAGAGGGGGAGAGCTGCAGAGGGCCAGAGGGAGGGCAGGCCCACTGTCCCAGCCGGACAGGCCCCCATGTCCCCCTCCTGGGACAGTTTCCCTGTCAAGAACCCCCTCCTCCACTTACCACCTGCACCTCTCACTCACGCCAGAGATAACAGATGGGAATGTTCTGAAGAACGTGGACCATAAGAATACAAAGTCCGGGGACTTTCCTGGTGGTCCAATGGTTAAGAATCCACCTTGCAGTGCAGGGGAAGCAGGTTCGGTCCTGATCACCAAACTAAGACCCCACATGCCCCAGGGCACCTACTTAAAGTTTAAGGACTGCCTTAATACTCCATGTTTAATTGTTAATTGAGAGTTTAAAAATCAAAAATGCCAACTTTGCCTTTGATGAGATGGAAAATTATGCTGCTGTAGAAGGTAACATGGCCCAGGGCAACTAAGTCTGCATGCCACAACTAGGGAGCTACAGTGAAAGATCCTTCATGTTGCAAAGAAGATCTTGTGTGTAGCAACTAAGGACCTGATGCATCCGAACAAATTTTTTAAAAAGACACAAGGTGTGAGAGGTAACGTCACTGAAGCTCACCCGAAGCAGATGAACCTGCAGGCTAGAGGTGCGAAGGAGTGAGTTCAAATCCCAGTGCCATCCCAAGGAGGGCTTGGGCAAATCACTCCCTTGTCTGAGCCTCAATTTCACCATCTGTAAACTGGGGATAATAACACAAGCCATCTCATTGGGTTATTGAGAGGATGAAGGGAGAATTATAAATAATGCCTTTGGCATATAGTAATCTCTCAATTATAACAATATGCTTCCCTGGTGGCTTAGCAGTCAAGAATATGATGCAGGAGACCCGGGTTCAATCCCTGGGTGGGAAAGAACCCTCGGAGAAGAAAATGGAAACCCACTTCAGAATTTTTGCCTGGGAAATCCCATGGACAGAGGAGCCTGGTGGGCTGAATATAGCCCGTGGGGTCGCAAGAGAATCAGACCTAGCAACTAAACCACAACAAACTGTAGTAACAACAGAAATGATTTAAAAAAATTCCAAGGGAAATGGGAAGGAAATCCAAAAAAGAGGAGATATGCGCCTATGTATAGCTGATTTACTTAGCCACACAGCAGAAACTAACACAGCATTGTAAAGCGACTGTACTCCAATAAGAAGTCAAGTTAAAAACAATCGCAAGGGAATGACCCTACAGTCGCCCGTTTCATGATGGGTAATGCCTTAGAATCTCAAAGTCTCCTGTGTGTGTTTTTTTAATATCTCCTAAGCTTTTAAAGAGAAACACGGAATCTATTGTCAGACAAACCGGTTTGAGTCTTAGCTCTACCACACACTGTGCGACCCCAGGCAAGTAACTTTACTTCGGTGGGCCTTGGTTTCCCCATCTGCCAAGAGCAGGTTGTGATACCTCTCAGGGTCGCTGGGAAGATTATAAATACTGAGTGAGGCGTGCCTAGTCTGATCATGACTGCAGGTCTCCAAAAGCGCCAACTCTTCATCATTTCATATCATTTCTTTCCCTCTCCTTCCTCTTCTCCTCCTCCCGACAACTCCTCTCCCTCTCTCCTGATTAAAAAAAAAAAAAGGAAGGAAGAAAGGATTTTTTTTAATTAAAAAAATAATCAAAACCCCTACTCTGACTTCTCATTTCTTTGAGCTTATCATGTTCCTCCTGTCTCAGGGTCTCAGCATCTACTGTTCCCTCTGCCTAAAACGCTCTTCCATGCCTCTTCACCTAATCAATGCCTCCTCACCCTCAGCTCAGGTATCAAGAATCCTTTCTTGACAGCCTGCCTCTCCTGCCCTGATATTCTCCCTCAGAGCATGGAGAGTTTATGATTTGATAGCATCCCCTCCTCCACTGGATGTAAGCCCATGTAACTTGATCCATTCACTTTACAGATGCTGATTGAGAACCTCCCATATGCCAGGTTGAATGGTGAGGAGGCACAGGAAGCAGGAAAAAGCTAGATCCTTACAAGAAAATAAGTGCATGAAGCCAAACATGGCTGGAACAAAGTGAAGAGGGAAGGGAAGAGCAGGAAGAGATGAGGCGCAGGGGGAGGTTGGATGAATACAGAAGGGAGGCTGTATTAGTCAGCTACTATGATGATAATGCTGCAGAACAAATAACCCAACATTCAGTGGCTTGAAACAAAAAGCAGTAAGTATTGCTTCATGAGTCTATGGGTTGCATTTCTGGCTTTGTCTGGGCTGTCCCAAGCCTCTGTGGTCTGCCGCAGGTCAGGCAGGCAGCTCTGCTGATGGAGACTAGCCTCTGTTACATGTGTGAGGATCAGTTGACTGACAGTTGAGCTAGAATGGCTTCCGCTGGGAGGACTCCGGTCTCTGCCATGTGGTCACTCCAGTAGCAGATTTGCTTAGGCTTGTTCTCCAGGTGGAGGCAGGGCTACGAGAGAAAGCTGAAACTTTACAGTCTCTTGAGGTCTAGGCTCAGAGCTGGTGGAGCATAACTTCTGCAATAAACTCTTGGCCAAACCAAGCGTGGAAGCCAGTTTGGTCCACCATTTATCTATGTCCTCAATAGCACAGCACCAGGCATAGGTGAGGATCTCCGTCAATATTTGTGGGATGAAAGGACAGGTGAAGGAATGACGGATGGATGTTCTTGGCCTTTGGCTGGGTCAGAATTACAGGGGTCAAGACAAAATCCCTCTGCCTGGATAATTAGGAGCCCCCGCTCCCCTCCCCCAGGGCTGAAAAGAGGAGAGAAGACAGCGTTCTTCCTTCCCAAGTTTAATTAAGTGATCTGCCTCCACGGGGCTAATCCTGTTATCACTGCCCAGAGCTGACCACAGGGGCGGTGTAAAATGTCAGCTGTCTGGAGGGCCTGGTGGGGAGCTGAAAGCCACTGGAATTTGGGGATTGGCAGGGGGTGGAGCGGAAGCCAGAGCCCCCATGGGGGCAGAACATCCGCTTTCCAGATGCAACACAAAGGGGCAAAGCTCAGCTTCAACCCTATCCCAGGAGGAGGTGCAGAGGAGGGAGTTGGCTAAGAAGCTTCTGACTCAATGAGTGGACTTTGCTGTGGCCGCTGCCCATCCCAGGTGGCACATTCCAGGGGGAAGCTTCCGGCCCCATATTCCGTCCTCTTCTAAAGAGGTGGACACTCCCCAGTCGTGGACACTCCCCTGTTCCGGACACAAAGTCCTGGGCCAGAGGAGCTTAGGTTTGGATTCTATGTCAACCATTTCCTGTGTGGCCTTGGGCAAATTGCTTAACCTCTCTGAGCTTCCATTTCTTCCTCATCTGTACAATGTGGGTGATAATATCAATCTTCGCATGTTGTGAGTGCTCAGAAAATGCTGTGCAGGGGCTTCCTTCCAGTGTTATGATTATACAACAAACGGTTCCTTTGTCTCCCCTACCTACCTCTGGGCTCTTGGGAGCAAAGACTGTGTCTTAGACATAGGGCCACTACCCTGCTCCTTCAAGGCCACCTATCACCTCGTGGCTTGTGATCAGTGCCCCTGGAAGGTGTGCAGAGCACATGCTCAGTGACCTTACCAGGCAGCTCGGCTCACGGCTTGGCAGGTGCTGCCCCAGCTTTTCACATGTGACTCACTCATTCATTCATCAACAGATACTGGTTGATACCATTCCCCTGTCTATAAAAAGGGGTGTGGGAACAGAGGCAGGGTCATCCGACAAGACTGTTCCTCTTTGCTCTAACATGTGGTGGTTTTGCTGGGGGGACTTAGAACTCCTCTTTTTCCCTGAATATGATTCCCTAACCTATCGCCTAATATTCCCCCAAAAGGCAGAAGACTTGCTGGCTTCCAGTCATGAAGACTTAGGACACCTGCCAAGGTGGGAGTGTTTAAGAGCAATTGCTATTTGAGAGAAAGGAATTAAGCTCCCAGGATGGAAATGGGGAGGAAAAAGCAGAGCCCAGGGAGGCAAGGACCTTCACTAGTTCCCCAAGCTGACCCTGGATTCACCTTCATTTATTTATTTTTTATATTTATTTGTTTGACTGCATCGGGTCTTAATTACAGCATGGGAGATTTTCATTGCATCATGCAGGCTCTTATGGACTTTCTAGTTACGGTGCACAGGCTCAGTTCCTCTGTGGCATGTGGAATCTTAGTTCCCCGATGTGGGATTGAGCCCACGTCCCCCTGCATTGCAAGGCAGATTCTTAATCACTGGACCATCAGGAGAGTCCCTGGAGTCATCTTTATAATAGTCACCAGCTTGTCCCCAGAGCTTTCCAACCATCATAGTCCACCCTAAGCATTTATATTCCATCCTCCAAATAACCTGAGAAGCAGGTACTATTTTTACTCCCATTTTACAGATGAGGAAACTGAAGCTCAGAGAGGTGGTTGAAGTCACACAGCTGGTACATGGGGAGCCAGGCTACCAATGCTCTTGGAACCTCTGTTTTCTCATCTGTAAAATGGGGATGAGTCATTGTGCCTACCTCCTGGGGTGATCAGAGGATGACAGAGCTGTGTGTGTGTGTGTGCCCAGCACAGAGGCAGCAGGTCAGGGAGTCAACCCCACACATGGCTGCTATCCGGTTTGAGTTCATGGTAGTCACCAGCCAGAGATGGGAAAGAAGACTCATCTGCCTCATGCCACCGTGGTCTCCAGAAGTCACGCAGAAACAGCAACCCCAGAGAACTGCATAAAATCCAAGTGGTAGTTAAGTGGGACTCCTGAACGAACAGGAGTAATTAGTGCACTTCACTCAGAGAATAAAACCCAAATGTCAGACAATGCCAGGGCCATTAAAGCCGGTCTCCACTGCAGCTCCCGCCCGCCGCTGGCTGGGTCTCCACCTGGCCGCTGACCTTCTCGGAGGCCGCGGACAGCACGGCGGGGAACTAGCCAGGCCTGGGGACTTGACTGAAGGACACTGGGTCAGCCATGCAATCTACTCATCTCTGGGACCAACAGAGCCTCAACGTCATCTGTAAAATGGGTTGTTTCTGCCTCATAGAGCTGTAGGGAGAATTAGATGCAGTCATGGATCTGGAATGTGAGTCATGTGACAGTCACTCTCTGAGAAGCTGGTAAATACTGTGAGGGCGGATAGTGCCTAACACATCGTAGGTATAACAGATGCAGCTGGTAACCACCCTCCACCCCAGATCGCCTTTCCCCAGCACCGGTCCCCCACTATCAGGGTGGCTGCTGAAGGCTTCCAGGTCCAGAGACGTGCCCTTGGCCAACGGGAGCTGCCCTTGAGTAGCCGGTAGTCACCCCATCTCCCAGGGCAGCCTGCAGCCAATGCTTAGTTGATACAGGAGTACAAGAGCTCCACCGTTTGCTTCAGGAGCTGGGGCAACCCTATGATACCATTCACACACACCCCAATCCTGAGCTCCCCGCGGCACTCTAGCTAAAACCACTTCCCCCAGCGCATTCCCCCGCTCCATCTTGCTCCCCTCATCTCTTACAGATTTCTTCTGCAAATGCCCCCTTTGATAAAATACTTCCTGTGAATCCCCATCCCAGGCTCTACCTAAAAAGGGAGTCACTTAAGCCCATAGGTGTTCAATAAAGACTTGTTGAAACAAGGTATTGTTCGCTATTCCAAAGCAAGCAGGGTGTCTAGGGTGTACAAAGGGCACACTCATTCCTAGAGTTGTGCAAATGCCCAGTGCTGCTAAAAAAAAAACTGGAAACCGATAATACATTGATCCATCAATAGTCAGCTGTTGGGAGGGGGGCTTCCCTGGTGGCCCAGTGGTTAAGAATCTGCCTTGCAATGCAGGGGACACAGGTTCGATCCCTGGTTGGGGGACTAAGATCCCACATTCTGCAGAGCATCTAAGCCCTTGTACTGCAATACTGAGTCCTCACTCTACAACTAGAGTCCATGGGCAGCCAGGAAAGATCCCAAATGACTCAACTAAGACCTGAAACAGCCCAATAAATAAATAATTATGTTTTTAAACCCAGCTATGTAAATGATGGAACACCCTGAAAGTTCGTGGTTTGGAAATTGATCCTTGAGTCGGTTGCAGATAGACCTGAGTTCGAATCCTGGTTCTGTTACATCGTAGCTGTGACCTCGGGCAAGTCACCTTGCTTCCCTGAGTCTCCATTTCCTCATCCCTCTTTCACAGAGCTGTTGGAGGATTTGATGAGATTATGTTAATATGCTTTGCTGTGAAGGTGTCCTAGGTGGGATGTCTCCTTCTCATGGCTGCTCTGTGGTCCCATCCCAGACTGCTGCTGGACTCCTCCATTCCGATTCTCACGTACTGTGCCGTAGAATAAATGATTAACTTTTAATAATGCCTACATTCCCTCTGCTTCCCAGTGGGCAGCTGGATCGATGTGTAAGGAATATTTCAATCATAATTATGATAAAATGAGGTATGCATAGGGGCACCTCATTCTATGAATTGGAAGGAAGGAAGCTAAAAGTGGGACTTCTCTGGTGGTCCAGTAACTAAGAATCCACCTTCCAATGCAAGGCATGAAGGTTTGATCCCCGGTCAGGGAGCTAAGATCCCACAGGCTACAGGGCAACCAAGTCTACATGCTGCAACATAGACACAGAATATCTAAGATTTAATAAATAAATAAATAGCCGTTGCAGATCTGCAGTTCACTTTCCCCTGAGGGGGCTTCGCAGGTGGCGATACTGGCAAAGAAGTCGCCTGCCAATGCAGGAGACATAGAGATTTGGGTTCAACACCTGGGTTGGGAAGATCCTCTGGAAGAGGGCATGGCAACCTACTCCAGTATTCTTGCCTGAGAATCCCCAGCCTGGAGAGCCACAGTCCATAGGTCACAAAGAATTGGATATGACTGAAGCGACTTAGCACGCACGCGTCCCCTAAGAATCAGAAAGGAAAGGCGGGAACAGTGGCCAACAGAAGAGGCCTCCAAAAAATCTGTGGGAGAAATGAGCTTAAAATAAGGAGATGCCATGCTACTGCAGGCTCTGGAACAGTCATACTTCCAGAGGGTTTGTAACTCAGCTCTGCCACTGACCAGCTTGCTGTGTGGCTTTGGACAAGCTTGATACCTCTCTGATCCTAACTTTCACATCAATAAAATGGAGACGATCACCCCTGCATTCTAGTGTCAGCAGGAAGAAAACTGGCTGCATCCAAGTCCCTCTTCTCCATTCAAGCTGCGCCACACCAGACACCTAATGTTCCCATTTTGTGCCTCAGTTTCCTCAGCAGTAGCAACAAAACCTAACTCACAAGGAGGCTGGAAAGAGGAGACAGTTCAATTAATTAAATGCTAGGAACCAGCCTGAATTTAACAGGTGCTCAATGTACCTGGCTGCTGCTATTTTCTGCTACTTCTATATTAGTATTATCAGTAGGAATATTAATATAATGTCAAGCACACAACACAGAGCCTGGGGGACTGTTGGTCCCTTTCTCTTCTCCGGATGAGCATCCTCGCAGTGTCCACTGGCTGACCCACCCCAATTAGGTGGCTCTCGTGGTAATATCAACACACAAAGGAGCCAGCTGGTGACCTCTGAACTCAGCTCGCCTGGGATCACAGGCTGATTCCGGACCCGGCCCTCAGCTCCGAGAGCAGGACTCGCAATCTTCTTTGATGTCAAAAGGAGCCAGCCTCACCCTGACCTTTGCTCCCTGGCTCCCCGAATCCCAGCGTTCCCGACAGGAGTCACACTGCCCAAGCACAGACGTGGCCTGGGCTGAGCGAAGGCAGAGCTGCAAGAGCCAGTGTTTGCTGCTTGGAGGAGGGAGAACCTTTTGAAACAGGAGGTTAAGGGAGCAGGGCACAACCTTTAAAACAATGACAGTGCCATAGGACGTGACATCAACTGATTAGAATCAAATAGGTCCAAGACGGCAGACGAGTGGACTTCCACTGGCCCTTAAGCCTCAGTATATGCTCACTGTAACGCATCAGCAAGCTAAGTGACACACCCACAGCCACCGTGATAGTTCCAAGGCTGACCATAATCAAAAGGGGTTTTTTTGTTGTTGTTTTTTTGCAGTCAGAACCGCTAGAACTTTAATGGACATTTAATGGACACTTAGTAACTTCCCTGCAGCTCAAACGGTAAAGAATCTGCCAGCAATGCAGGAGACCAGGGTTCAATCCCTGGGTCGGGAAGATCCTCTGGAGAAGGGAATGGCAACCCACTCCAGTATTCTGGCCTGGAGAGATCCATGGACAGAGAAACCTGGTGGGCTACAGTTCGTAGGGTCGCAAAGAGCTGGACATGACTGATCGACTAACACACACACAGTAACTTCTCAGCTGAAGGCCATTTTCCATCTTTTCCCAAGGGGCTCAAGCTCCCTGCATGGCCGCCCCACTGGACACTGGAGGGATGGAGGTGAACAGGGTGAGGAAGCAGTGCCCTGACTTTGCAGGCCCCTGAGCAGGGCAAGGATCAGACACTGTCAGGTGCTGGATAGCGGGCATTTCATGGCCGGGCAGGACTGACAGCGCTAAGATGGGTCTAGGGCACCATGCTCCCCCATTTAAAGGCAGAGGGCACCTGGCAGATGTTGGCATACATAGAAGGAGAAGTCTCTGATTTCAGTCAGGTAGCAGTGACGTTGTTCATGAAAGTGCACTGGAATCCCGGGGACTCCAGCAACTGCCAGATCTTTTCCTCCAGGTAGTGGGTGCCTTTGATCTGGGGCCCAAAAGGCTTGGGGATGCCCAGGTTCAGGCCCATCCTGGAATTCCCCACCCCTTCCCCAAAAGAGCTGGAATACTTCTTCCATAGGCTAATACTCATTAGCCAGTGAAATTACTTATCTCTATAAAAACTGACAATCCCATACTCTGGCCCCACTCTCACCTTCCAAGATGGGCCATTCTGTCTGTAGAGTGTGTTTCTCTCTAAATAAATCCACCTCTTCATAGCTCAGCTGGTAAAGAATCTGCCTACAAAGCAGGAGACTCTGGTTCGGTTCCTGGGTTGGGAAGATCCGCTGGAGAAGGGATAGGTTACCCACTTCAGTATTCTTGGGCTTCCCTGGTGGCTCAGATGGTAAAGAATCCACCTGCAATGTGGGAGACCTGGGTTTGATCCCTGGGTTGGGAAGATCGCCTGGAGAGGGAATGGCTACCCACTCCAGAATTTTGGCCTGGAGAATTCCATGCATAGAGGAGCCTGGAGGGCTACAGTCCACGCGGTTTCAAACAGTTGGACACGACTGAATGACTTTCACTTCGCTTCACCTATCACTTTGTCTCTCACTGAATTCTTTCTGCTATGAG
Source organism: Budorcas taxicolor (assembly GCF_023091745.1). NCBI lineage: Eukaryota > Metazoa > Chordata > Mammalia > Artiodactyla > Bovidae > Budorcas > Budorcas taxicolor. Next base: position 60,904,405 of record NC_068926.1, read on the forward strand.
GCATTAAGAACCTGAGCTTCATTAAGTCCTGAGACCAGGGGTGTGCTCTCAGTTAAAAGATCGTGGATTCAAGCCCCAATCCGAGTTGCACAGTTTCACTTTGATTCAAGAAAAATTAGCTAGCTTCTGGGTAGAACATGGCTACGTGGGGGCAGACTGCCAGCCGAGGAGCCCAGTTCGGAGATCTCTGCAGTCATCCTGTGGGGAGATGCTGATGGCTGAATTTGGGTGCCAGTTGGAAGTGAAGCATGGATAAGACAGAAACTGGAAAGGTGGGCGCTTCGGGCTCATGGAGGAGTACTGGGAGGGATGGTCTAGGAACAAGCTCCCTTCCCAAGTGCACACACACAGGTAATGTTTTTCTCACCAGACAGGAGATCAGGCACCTCATTCACTGCCCATGTCCCTGCCATGAGTGACTTGTTCTGTCGCTCAGTCATGTCCGACTCTTTGTGGCCCCGTGGACTGCAGCACACAATGAGTGACTCGAACCTGGCAATTAGAAATTACCAGTAGAAATGGCCTTGCATCCCTAGCCTGCTGTCTCCACCCACATCCAGCACTGGCCTCAGCCCCGCCTACCTCCGACAGGGAGCCCAGGAAACAGACCCAGAATCTGGTGATGCCCAGGAGGAGTTTCTATGGTAACAAACATGCTGGCACAGCAAAACGGGGAGTTTTACTGACCTATACCCAGCCTGCCCTGTTGACAGAAGTCATGAACTGTCACCTCTCCTTGGAGCTGGCACTGGAGAACTTGACTCTGGATGTCCCCTCAAAGGAGAGGTTTGCCCGTGGTTGTGACTGGACAAAGAGCACCAGGCCACCCTGAGGATGGAGCTCTCTAGGTCATTCCAGGGCTTCCCTGGCAGTCCCGTGGTTAAGACTCTGAGCCTCCACTGCAGGGGACATGGGTTCAGTGCCTGGTTGGGGAACTAAGATCCCACATGCCTTGCATCATGGCAAAAGATAGTCTCTGGGTCCTTCCAGATCTTTCTATGATGCCTTTGATTATGGTCCCTTCTGGAAGACAGTCTGCTTCCATTTTCTCCTTGGACTTCTGCCCTCCTGTGTTGATGGGAGATGATGCCCCAAGCCCTGGATTGACTGACATCCACCTGAAACTCCTTTCTGTGATGGGCCTGGTGCTCACAGAGGGTAGACAGGGATGAAAGAAGTGTCAAAATAAATAAAATTAAGGGTGTGGGCTCTGGCCTCTGTGTGTGCTTGATCTGACCCCGTCATCCACTAGCTATGTGACTTTAGGCTGGTAACTCAACGTCTCTGGGCCTCATTTTCTCATTGGCAAACTGGAAGTGATCACTGTAGCACTCATTTTATTGAAGTGAGCATTAAATGAGATAATACTGGACAGTGCCTGGCACAGCATAAGTGTGTTCAATTCTCATCACTCTTTCCATCTTTGAAATCACTTGTTCTCAGGAGGAGGAGCACATATTGCTGGCCACAGAGCCACGGAGACTCAGAGCATTAATAAAATTGTAAAAGAGTAAACAAGTCAGAATTAAGTGTTCTGAGAGATACAAAGAAGGGTGCTTTCAAAATATGATCTGAAAAAATAAAATAATAAAATAAAATATTATCTGCACTAGACTGTAAGCTTTTAGGAGGTAACAAGCAGGTCTGTTTGATTTACCCCAATCTTCCCAACAAATTTTCAGAGTCTGAAAATACCATCATTGTAAGAGGCATCCATTTAATTATAGTACTTTCTGGAAATAGATGTGGGTATTATATATAATATAGCCTAGTTTCAACATGCTAAGAAGAAAAAAAAAGAAATTGATCTTAAAATTGTGGAAATAAAGTAATAGGTCAACAATCAATAGTAACTGCCTGTATGAATGAATGAATGATTGCAAAAGCAATACAAAAGCATATGGTAAAATACCGTGCATCACCAATATTGGAAGATTAAGGAAGGAGATATACCATCACAAACAGAATATATCTGGGAAGACTGCCTGGAAGCAGTGGCCCATGAGTGGGAACAAGCAAGAACTTCCCCCATGCAGGCAGAGGAAAAACGGTGGGGGAGGAACATCTTGATAAATCAGGAAACCAAGTGACTATCAACCTCACCCCCTTGGTGCCCCTCTCTAGGCAATGGAAAATGGCAGAATCATCCAGGGAGGTGACTTCTATGTCAGCCTAGAGAAGTCAAGACCAAAACAGATACAAGTCCCAGGATATGGGCCTGCATCAAGCTAAACAACATTGGGGACTTCCCTGCTGGTCCAGCGGTTAAGAATCCACCTGCCTATGCAGAGGACATGGGTTTGATCCCTTGTCCAGGAAGGTTCCACACGCCGTGGGATAACCAAGCCTGTGAGCCACAACTACTGAAGCTCACGCACCTAGAGCCCTTGCTCCGCAACAAGAGAAGCTGCTACCACCACCATGAGAAGCCTGCGGACCGCAAGGAAGAGTAGCCCCTGCTCGCCGCAACTGGAGGAGCCCACACACAGCAGTGAAGACCCAGCACAGCCAAAAACAAACAAATAAATAAAGTTTTAAAGAAACATCAACCAAAAAAAAAAGAGAAGGGGGACTTAAAATACACAGGCATGTGTGCTCAGTCCTGTCTGACTCTGTGCAACCCCACGGACTGTAGCCCGCCAGGCTCCTCTGTCCATGGAATTTTCCAGGCAAGAATACTGGAGAGGGTTGCCATTTCCTTCTCCAGGGGATCTTCCTGATTCAGGGATCGAACCCGCATCTCCTGTGTTGGCAGGCAGATTCTTGACCACTGTGCCACCTGGGAAGTCCCAGTATATGGGCACTGGTGGCAAAGAAGCCTGGGTTCCTTAGCTGGGCAACCCCAGGCTGATGACTTGGCTTCTCTGAACATCAAGTCCCTCACCCAGGAAGTGGGGAGACCAACAGGGCTCTGAAGTCGGGCAGGCACAGACTCAGATATGCAGAAAGTGCCTCATAAACATTAATCTGAGAATAAATAGGATGAAAGGGGAGATTTGGAATTAAAGTCCACCAGCATGGAGCCAGGAGACAGACCATCCTGTCTGCTGGTTCTCCTTCCAGCCCTGGAATTAGAGAGCCCCAAGCTCTTCAAATGAGTTACTTTCTCCCAACCCACCAATACAGAACGGGGTATTTTGCAAGGCCCACTGTAAAATGAAAATGTGGGGTTCTTTGTTCAAAAATTATTAAGGACTTCAAAAGGAGGACAACCGAGCATGAAACCAAGCAGGGGGGCCTTCTAAGCACCGTGCTCTTACTGTTACAAAATACACGAGCCCATGATGTGGGCACTGGCCGGAGCAATGTGCCCTCCAAGTTGCCTCTCTGGACCTCTCAGACGTCACCCAGCCTCCAGCCATAATCCTGCTAAACACCTGGAAAGGATATTAACATTCTACAGTCCCCACTGCGGACTGGAACACACTTAATCAGAACACAGCCTTGTAAAGGAGGTAAATTATTATTCCAAGCTACAGATGAGAAAACTGAGGCATACAGGGACGGACCACCAGGCGGGCCGCCAGAGGGCGCACAGCTGACTAGTGGCTTAAACCCAGGTCTGGGAACCCGCGCCCCAGGGATCTGGAGGAACCTGACCTCCACTAGTTCAGTCCTTCCAGAAGATGAAATATACATTTCCGCCACCACCCTACCCCCACCCCTCCCCCTGCCCAATGCTGGCAGTCTCTGATGAGGTCAGATTTTTAATCCCAGCCTCGGTGGGTACCTCCTGTTCATTGCACCCGTTTCCTCCAGCAGGGAGCCCCCTGCCTCCAGCCAAGTTGCTCCCCGGGCCGAGGCCAAGAGTTAACGTCGGAAGGGAGCCGGGAGAGTGTGCGAGCGGAAGGACATGTCAAATCAATCATATTTAAACAAAAGCCTCTCCCGCCCAAGGGCCCTTTTAAAAGCTGCTTATTTAATTAAAAGTCCCATTTTCCATATTTATGGCCCTTATTCAGTTAAATATTAACCGCTGGGGCCAGGGCTGCTGTGTGCTTTGCGAGCGGCGTGTGGGGAGGTTCATTACCGAGGCCGGGATTTCTCCGATGGCGGCGCGGCCGCGGGATCAATGCGCCTCCTTGGACAAACACCCGCTCCGCCCGCCGCCCGACTGCGCGCGTCTCCCTCGCTCCCACCGCAGGCTCTGCCTGGAGCCAGAGACCAGGGCCGTGAGAGCCAGTGAGGCTCCCGGAGAGACAGGGAGAGACCCCGTCACACACACACCCAGGGACGGGGAGCCAGAGCTAGAGCGGGACCGTGAGAGACAGCGAGAGATCCAGGGAGACAGCGAGGGAAAGGCATGCAGAGGGACGCGAAAGACCGGGAGAGACAGTGAGACTCAGAGACCCAGTGGGAAGCTGAGCGACAGAGACCAGGGAGACAGTGAGAGAGACAGAGACACAACGAGAGACCCAGAGAGACGGTGAGACGAGAGCCCCACAGAAAAAGTGAGGGACTGGAGGGACAACGCATCTTTTTTCTCGGTGTCTCCCTGTGACTCAGTCAGGACCAGGTACTTTGTGGGGTCAGTGAAAAATAAAAATGTCCAAAGTCAAGACTTTGAAGACGTTCCTGCATGACTGCACCGGGTGCAGGGGGCGGGAGGGGGCGCCCTGGAGTCTGTCAAGAGGGAGGTGCGTGCTGGGTGCCAGATGGCAGAGGTGCCAGTCCCCCCCCCACCCCGGGGTGGAAAGGAAGGTCCCACGCTGACCCCACTCACTGCTCTTCCTGGCCCCCACTTCACTGGGAGATTGGCCAAAAAGAGGGAAAGGGGGAAACTGGCATCTCTTAAGTGTTTGGCTCCTGAAAGCTCAGGGATAGGAGGTGTGGGGTGGGCAGTGGGGGCAGTCCCTGGCCAAATACAGCCATTACAAGGAAAGGAATCTTCAGGTGAGGAAGGTGTCTGCCCCCCAGGAGGATGCTGGTGACTGCAGGATTGTCACAGTGCAAACTTCATGCAGGCGTCCCACGGATCTGGCAGCACCTCAGTCCTGTCCAAGGATTGACTCGGAATCCTCTCTTCCATCTTGCGAGGTGGGTACCAGTTCGATCCCCATTTTCCAGATGGGGAAACTGAGGCTTGGGAAAGTTCAGTACAAGTCCAGGATCACAGAGCAAGTGAGAAGCAGACTTGGGATTTGACCCTTGTCCTCTGACTCCTAAAGGAAACCAACCCTGAATATTCATTGGAAGGACTGGTGCTGAAGCTGAAGCTCCAATACTTTGGCCACCTGATGCCAAGAGCCAGCTCATTGAGAAAGACCCTGATGCTTGGAAAGGCTGAGGGCAGGAGGAGAATCGGGTGACAGAAGTGGGGATGGTTGGATGGCTTCACTGACTCAACGGACATGAGTTTGAGCAAATTCCGGGAGATGGTGAAGGACAGGGAAGCCTGGTGTGCTGCAGTTCATTGGGTCACAAAGAGTCGGACACGACTGAGCAACTGAACAGCAACAACTGCCGACTCCTAAGCACACAACAGAAACTTCCAGGTCACTAAGACCAGGCTGAGGGCCACCAGGGCCTTTTATAAGCCCTGGGACCTCAGGAAAGTTCCTGACCCTGCCTGAGCCTCAGTTTCCCCATTTGGAAAATGGGAGGAGAAGTTTTGGTGGCCATTTTGCATCTGGTTCTTGGTCGCTCTACACTGGGTCCACTGCATGCTGCAGCCCCTGGTCACTGCAGGTGGCAGACACACTCAGCCGTGTCCAAGAACCACTGCTCTCCCTCCCACCCCCTACCCCTGCCCTCCCTGCCCCCTGCAGGTCCCACCAGCCCTTGTTCTGCCACATGACATGACCTCTGGATGTCTGAGACAAAGCCAGAGTGCTCCATCATCAAGTATTCAGTGCTCAGAGGGGCTTTCTCTGCCCACCTCTGGTCCCACCGCAGGAAGCAGCCTCATGAACGGAAAAGGTGGGCTTTAAGGCCACAGAGTCCTAGGTTCAAATCCCGCCTCAGCCAACTCGGGCTGCTTCATATCACCTATCTGAGCCTCAGTTTCTCCATCTGCAAAATGGGGGATAATGATAGAACCTCCCGTTAGTTATTTCAACTATTAAAGGACATGATTCTTGAAGAGAGATTGGCTGAGCCTGGCATCTAAGGAGCATCACTGCCAGCCCTGCAGGGCCTGTGAGGGGTGGCTGCTGCACAAGCTGATGGCCTGGCCCCCTCCCAAGAGACACGGCTCTGAAGAAAAGTAATACTCCAGTTGCCACGTCCACTTTGCCCATCTCCCAGAGTCCCAACAGGTCGAAGCTTGGGCTCCAATGCTACCTACTATGATCTCAGTCGTTAATCATGCCGCTGCGCCTTCTGGGGCCTCAGTGTACCCATCTGTGGAATGGGGATTGATGGCTGTAGAAAATCTGAGGGCCATTCACAGGGCTGACACATCTCAGCAGCAGACAGGGTGACGAACTTGACCTGAATGTGAGAACCTTGATCAGAGGTGCCCATTTATGCTCTAGAAAGACCACATGAAGGCAGAGGCAGTGCCCAGACCCTCAGAGGGGTTAGGTGCCCACGCCAGGCTGTGCAAGGTGCCTTCTGCATCACAAACACACAGGCACGCCCATGGACACACATGCACACACCGCGTGCACTCACACACCGCCCTTTGGCCCTGCGCTCTCCATCTCTGGGTGCATCCTGTTAGGAGCCTGGTTCCTTCCCCCGCTACCCCCTCCCCCAAAAGAAAAAAAATTCTGAAAAGCCAGATTAGAACTTCACACACGCATCACCGGGAAAAATCTATGTCACATTTTCATATCTAGCAAAATAAAATGACACCAGAACACTCTAGCAAACCCCTAGAGGGGGAAGCGAGTCTGCAGAAGACGAGGGGTGGGAGGGGGAGACACCTTTCCCAAAGCGGGGAGGCCCCAGGGCCAGAAACACAGGAGGGGGCCTGGGGCCGGTAAGAGGCTGGGGGTGAAATTGATCAGACCATTTTCTCCCCGGGTTGGAGCAAGGCTGGGGGTGCCTGGGAAGAGCCTAGGTGTTGGGGGTCGGGCTGAATGGGGGGTAGGGAGAAGGAGAGAGAGGAGGAATAAAATCCAGGGGATGGTGGTGTGAGTGAGGGAGCGGGAGAGAGAGACACTAGGTTATCAGAGAAGTGTGAAGACAATAATACAATCTGACATTTCTGAAACAAGACCCCCCGGTTGCCATGGCAACGTCTCATGTGGGAGCAGCTCCCAGGAGACGGCTCCGAGATGTACTATAAATGATGTTTGATTAGAATTTAAATCATTTAGGCAGAGAGAAGATAGGCCTTTTGTCAGCAAGGGGACCTGGGGGTGGGGAGGGAGGGGGACCGGGGGTGGTGGCGGGGGAGGGGGTGCGGCCAGAGACCGCAGGCTTCGGCTCCGCCAGCCTGGGCGTGGGGAGCGGGGATCGGAGGTCAGCCCGGGGGTTGATTACTTTTGCCCTCGGCTTCATTCCCGTTTACAGTAACCTTTCCATGGTGGCCAGAGGGACTTGGAGGGCAGGAGAGGAGAGGCCTGGGGGGACAGGGGGCGTGGGAGGGGTGTGAGTGAGAGTGGCAGAGATGGGGAGAGACAGAGATCATGGAAGAGGGGAGAGAGACAGATGGGGAGAGAAACCGGAAGAGACACAAAGAGAGAGACAGACACACAGACCTGCAGAGGGGCAGAGGCGTGAGACGCAGAAAGGATACAGACCAAGATAGAGGCTGAGAGGCATGGAAAGAAGGCACAGAGCGGTAGGTAGGAAAGAGACGGGAAACAAAGAGGGACAGAGAGACCAAGCAATAGAGAGAAAGAGACACACAGAGAGACAGAAGGGGTCAAAGCCAAAGCATTTGTTGCTAAAAGAGACGGAAAGAAATACTGAGACGCTAGGCAGAGAGACAGAGACTAATCCACAATCTGGGAATCACTCTCCAGCTTCTATAAATAAAATGCGTCTTGAATGTAGGGGCCTTGGGATGAGCTCAGCACTTAGAAAAAGCTCCCCTTCCACCTCCCACTCTGGTTTCCCCCATCGACAGGGAAATTCCCTGGGCCTGGGATTCCTGGACAGGGCATAGGGACCCACAGAAGAGGCACTGCCTGTTTCTGGTCTCAGAAACATAGGTCAGGCTGACCCTCCCCACGAAACCTTAGGCAAATCACTTCGCTCAGACCCTCAGTCTTCATCTGTAAAATGAGAAGTCTGAGTCAGATCAGCACGTGGACAATGAGTTCTGTCTCATTCAGTTTTGATTTTTAGTTGCATTTGCGGCCAAGGAGACCTCATATAAATATTTGGATTTCTGGGTTCTTTAAAAAAATAGGGAAGTCTAACCACGCTGGGCCTGCACTTCTGCGTGGCAGCCACCAGCTAGAGTTCAGTAGCAGTCTCACCGCTTTTAGGCAGAGCATTAGTCTCCAGTTTGCCTCAGTCCCCACCACTCCCTTTTGTCTTATACCCAGTCACATTTTACTCATTTCCAGGTCCATAGGAAAGGATAATCCTCTGCTGTTTCTGTCTCCACATTTTACTATTCCTGGATATTTTTTTTACTACTGGGAGGTTAGACTCTGACTAGACGTGGGCACCTAAAGGGTGACTCCCAGAAAAGCTAAGGCTGACAGGCAGAGTGTGGGAGGCAGGGAGATGTCATCTGATCATTTCTGAGGGTAGGTGGGTCATTCAACATTGCCGTGCCAATGAGCTGCACACCTTGAACTGGAACTCCCATTAGGTGAGAGGCCCTTGGGGGCCTGGGGAATTTGCATATCCTTTTTATTAAAAAATGTTTATTTATTTGTCTGCGCCCGGTCTCAGCTGTGGCATGTGGGATCTTGGATCTTCATTGCGGCATGTGGGATCTTTACTTGCAGCATGCGAGCTCTTAGTGACCAGGGACTGAACCTGGACTCCTGCATTGGAGCACAGGATCTTAGCCACTGGACCACCAGGGAAGTCCCCCAGAATATTCTTTCGACTAGAATGGAAGCATAATCAAGATGTTGCTTGTGGTACACTTAGCACAGTGCCTGGCCCCGTGGAGACTGCTTGTGGCATCTGCCTCTGGGCCCTGGTGTCATGTCGCCTCAGCCCCTCTAATCAAGTGCAGGTTCTGTGCAAGCAAGCTGAGATTCGCATCTGTGTTGACAGCATCCTATCTTGAGCATATCTCTGTGTGCCTTTCCTCCCACCACAGATCTCGCCTGATGCCTTGCGAACCCACTCCCACTCAGTGCAGCCTGGGCATTTAGGTTACAGCTTTATATTAGTTTCCTGTGACTGTTGTGTCAAGTTCCTGTGCTGTTTTCATGGGAACCCAAGCTCCGACGGTGCTCAATAAATGGTAGCTATTGCACTGGTTGAGCTGGAGGTGATAGATACAGCCGTAGTGGCTTGAAACAACACACATTTATTATCTTACGGTTCTGGAGGGCAGGAGTCCAACATGGGTCTCACCAGCCAAAATCAAGTGCCACGTTCCTTCTGCAGGCCCTGGGGGAGGATCACTTCCTTGCCTTTTCCAGCTTCTGGAAGCTACTCCACATTCCTTGGCTCCTGGCCCCTTCCTCCATCTTCAGACTCAGCACCATTAGGCCAAGTCCTTCTGGCCTAATCGCTCTGGTTGTCCATCTTTTGCCTCCCTCTTCCACTACATATATGTGTCTGTGCGTGTATATACACATATATATGGGCCTCCCAGGTGGCACTAGCAGTAAAGAACCTGCCTGACAATGCAGGAGTTGTAGGAGATGAAGGTTTGATCCCTGGGTGGGGAAGATCTCTTGGAGGAGGGCATGGCAACCCACTCCAGTATTCGTCCCTGGAAAATCCCATGGACAGAGGAGCCTGGCTGGCTATGGTCCATAGGGTCGCAAAGAGTTAGACGTGACTGAAGCGACTTACACACACGCGCGCGCACACACACACACACACATATTAATATATATGTATTTAAATGGGGCATAGTTGCTTTACAATGTTGTCTTAGTTTGTGCTGTATGACAAAGTGAATCAGCCATATGTCTACACATATCCCCTCCCTCCCACCTCCCCCACCCCACGGCACTGGGTCATCACAGAGCGCTGGGCTGAGCTTCCTGCTGCACAGCGGACTCCCACTGCCTGTCTGCTCTACACATGGCAGTGTGTATATGTCAGCGCCACTCCCCCAGTTCATCCCACCCCCGTGTCCGCACGTCCGTTCTCTGTGTCTGCGTCTCTACTGCTGCCCTGCAAATAGGTTCATCTGCACCACGTATATGCGTGCATATTCAGTATTTGTTTTTCCTTCTTCCATTTATAAGAGTTCTTACGATGACACTGGGTCCACCAGGATGATCTAGGATAGTCTCCCTATTTCAGGTCAGCTGACTAGCAACCTTAATTCCATCTGCAACCTCCATTCCCCTTTGCCATGTAGCCCACCACTGCACAGGTTCTGGGGTTTACAACGTGGACAGCTTTAGGGGCTATTATTCTTCCTATCACATCTCTCATGAGGTCAGCCCATCAGTGGAGGACAGAAGCCAGGGCATAATGCTCCAACCTCCTGGTGTTCAGTAGATAATTCTGGAAGGCATTCTCTATACTCCTCAGGATGTCCTGGAAAAACCAAATCCCAATTGTCTGCAGTAGCGACGTCAGTAATGCACCTTTATATAGATTCTCCTCCTTCCCGGAGTCACTCTCGCTGTGCCTCACTCCTGCTCCCAGAGATCGGCTGCCATATACACCATCTGCACTCCAGTCCTCATCTTAAGCTCTGCTTTCAGGGGAACCCAAACTAAGACAGTGCTCAATAAATGCTAGCTCTTGCCTTGATTGAGCTGGAAGGGGAGAGAGGTGATAGACACCCAGTTCAAAGTGGCTTATTGTGTACTGTGCTGTGCTGAGTCGCTCAGTCATGTCCGCTCTTTGCAACCCTTTGGACTGTAGCCCACCAGGCTCCTCTGTCCACGGGATTCTTCAGGCAAGAATAATGGAGTGGAGTCCTCCTCCAGGGGATCTTCCTGATCCAGACATCGAACCCAAGCCTCTTGTGTCTCTTGCATTGAGAGATGGATTCTTTACCACTAGCACCACCTGGGAAGACCAAACTGACTTAAACAAAAACAATTTTTTTTTCTCATTAAAAAGTTTATAGTTATATCTAGGACTTCAGGTACAGCTGGATCCAGGTCCTGAAACAACGTCAAAACAATGTCATCAAGAATTTGTTTCTGGCACAACATTGTAAAGCAGCTATACTTCAACAAAAAAATTTTAATTGTCTTTTTTTCATTTTGAAAGTTGTCCTTTCCTCTGAGTTGGCTTCATCCGCAGGCAGCCCCTCCTCACACTTTGGCAAAGATGTCCTCCAGCTATCCCAGGCACCAACCACAGGAAAAATAAAAGTGATTTTTACCCAAGAGTGCCAGCAAACATCAGGTATCCTGTTCCTTAGCTCTGATTGGCTCATCTTGGGTCATGTGCCCATGCCTGAACCAATCACTATGGGCAGAGAGAATATGGCCCTCTCATTGGCCCACCTGGGGTCACCTGCCTATCCTGGGACCCGGGGGTAGGGTAAGCCATTTCAAGGCCACCTGGCCTGATAGCTAGTAAGCTGAGCTTCTATAAGGAAATTGGGGTTATTTTAACGTAAGAAAAAGAAAAACAGAGACATCCTCAGCAAGTAAGAGCATCATGTACTGCTAATTTTAGGTAAACCTCTGCCAGGGTTGGGAGACAAGATGCTGCACAGCAGGTGGGGGCCTGGAGCTGGGAGGAAGGGAAGCCAGGCATGGTGCCAGTCAGCAGTGCCAACCCGTCCTGGCTGGAGGGAATTCTCAGGATCAGTAATCTGCAGTCTGAGAACTTGTCTATGTTTTTGCAATTTCTATTTTCTTCTCTCCAAAGCTGAGGGAAAGCCAAAGGAAATAAAGTTCCTTTCAGGAATGCCAGGTTATTTGTGCTGTATGAAACGGCATATGAAGGGAGAAAGCACATTTTGTGGCAGCTTCTGGAGAAAGAAGAGAGGGTAGAGGCCAGTGGTGGCAAGGGAGAGGTATGGGAAACCCCACCCTCTGGGGAAGAGGCGAACAGGGATGAGGAGGGAGAAAATAGGTTTTTTTCTGCACAGGATGAGTCCAGGGAAAGTTTGAGTGCATCGACTATTGAGAATCACACAGACATGAATGTGAATCCCAGCCCTACCATTGTGTAGTGGTATGGCCTTGGGCATATTTTTTCATAACCTCTGTGAGCCTCAGTTTTCCCATCTGTGAAATGGGGAGGATAACAGTCCCTCCTATGTCTCTTGTGAAGATTAAATGAAATGATACATACGAAGCCATTAGTTTGAACCCATGGTGTACAAAATATCACAATTTTAACTAAAGATACCATCTAACTGTACTTTTTTTTTTTTTGCTTCACTCTAATCCTGACTTGTCTGGCATTAGGCTGTAGGCCAGAAGCTGGTTGTTTCTGGGGCACTACAGGTGGGCACAGAACTGTCAAAACTCAAAGCTGGCCTTCTGGTTTGTTATGATGACATATTTGTTCAGGCAGGATAGAACATATTTTATTTATGAGTTTGTTGCACCAGCTTCTTATTGTGGTGGTTTCTCAGGAGGGCTACAGTCCATGGGGTTGCAAAAAGTCAGACACGACTAAGCACAGCACTCTTTTTGCGGAGCATGGGCTATAAGTGCTCGGGCTTCAGTAGTTGTGGCACACAGGCTTAGTTGCTCCACAGCTTGTGAGATCTTCTGAGACCTGAGGATCAAACCCCCAGCATTAGCAAATGGGTTCTTAACCACTGGACCACCAGGGAAGCCTTATAACATTTAAATACTCAGACATATGGCTCAGTTGGTAAACGGAGACCCAGGTTCAATCCCTGAGTGGGGAAGATCCCCTGGAGAAGGAAATGGCAACCCACTCCAGTATTCTTCCCTGGAAAATCCTATGGACAAAGGAGCCTGGTGGGCTATAGTCCATAGGGTCATATCTGACTTAGCGACTAAACCACCACCACCATGGTATATGAGCTTCCCTTTGTATTCTTATCTCTGGGCTTGCTGATGTTAGTGGCCAGTGGTCCTCTCCTGAGTTAGACCTTATGCTGTGCTGGGAGCAGGATCCTGTACCTCCCAGGCTAAAGGGGCAGAACAATCGTGGGCTAAGATCAAAGGACAAGTGCTGCAAGAGGAGGGGCAAAGAAGGGGAAATAGTGGGTTTGCCAAGAAGGGACAGGGAGTGAGCTGGGTTGAACTGTAGTCCCTCAGATTTGTGTCCATCCAGAACCTCAGAATGTGACCTTATTTGGAAAAGGGCCTTTGCTGATGTATTAAGAATCTGAAGAGGAGGTCATCCTGGATTTAGGGTGGGCTCTCAATCCAATGCCTCATGTCTTTATTTTTAAACAGTAAGGAGGGAGGAAGACTTGAAACAGACACACAGAAGGGGCACAACGTGACGACGGAGGCAGAGGCTGGAGTCACGCACCTGCAAGCCGAGGGCTGTCAGCTTTCCCCGAAGCTAGAGGGGGCATGGAACACATGCTCCCCCAGAGTGTCTTGTCTAAAAGGCACCACACTTGCCAGTACCTTCAGTTCAGACTTCTGGCCTCAGAATCTATACAAGGATAAACTTCCGGGTTTTTTTAAAGCCACCCAGCTTGTCATCGTTTGTTATAGCAGCCCCAGGAATTCAATACAGGGAAAAGAGGCACTTGGGGCAGGGGATCAGCCAAGGCAAAGGCCTGAAGGTTCTGGGATGCTTACACTGCCTTAGACAAGGCTGGACATTCCCATCAGAGCTACCCAGAGGTACACACCTTTGTTTTATATGGTTAAAGCACTAAGACACGTGTTAATTTCCTAATATCTCAACACTAGATTGTGAACTCTGGAGGACAGTGACATCATATACTTTAAAGATGCCAATGCAAGCTTTGGGTTAATGAAAACAAATGAAGCCTATGTTAATTACTAATAGTATATTGCATGCTCGCTAAGCACCATATGCAGGCCAAGCATTTTTTATACATGATCTCTTTGAATCTTCACCTCTCATTGGAAGGACTGATGCTGAAGCTGAAGCTCCAATACTTTGGCCATCTGATGCGACTCATTGGAAAAGACCCTGATGCTGGGAAAGATTGAAGGCAAAAGGAGAAGAGGGTGGGCAGAGGATGAAATGGTTAGATAATGTCACCAACTCAATGGACATGAATTTGAGCAAACTCCAGGAGATAGTGAAGGACAGGGGAGGCTGGCATGCTGTAGTCCATGGGGTTGCAAAGAGTTGGACACACCTTAGCGACTGAACAATCTCTAAGGCAGATATGTTAATATCCCCATTTTTCAGGTAAATACTCAAGCTCCCAAAGATTTGCTGCATTGAGGAAAATAAAACCAACAGCTCATATGTAATGAAAACAATGATGGCACTTCCACAATGCTCAGACGTGCCTGTTAACAGCCTAAGAATTTTGCATATGTGTCAACCCATTTCACCCTCTGGGTGACCTGATAAGGGACTTACTATGGTTTGGTCCCATTTTACCAAATGAGGTAACAGAGGTAAGGAGACATTCAGCTCTTGCTGAGGATGTGGCTGGAATTTGCACCCAGGCAGCACCTCTCCAGCAAAACTGCTTCTCATTCATTGAAGGCTTGTGCCAGGCAGCAGGCTGGACATTCTACATGTTGAATCCTCCCAGCCATCCCCAGGGAAGTGCAGAAATATGATGACTGTTTTGTACAGAATATTTGAATAATAAGCAGATGATAGCAGAATGCAGGGCTCAGAGGTAAAGAATCTGCTTGCCAATGTAGGAGATGTGGGTTCAATCCCTGGGTCAGGAGGATTCCCTGGAGAAGAAACTGCAACCCACTCCAATACTCTTGCCTGGAGAATCCCATAGACAGAGGATCCTGGCGGCCTGCAGTCCATGGGGTCGCAGCAGATCAGACACAACTTAGCGATAGACAACAACGATAGCAGAGCACAAAGGGACAGAGGCACTGTGCTGCCTTTGGACCTTAATTGCTTTTCTATGTATCCCCTACCCTCCCTGCGAGACTCCCAGAGGGCATGGGCCATTGATCTGGAACATGGATTCTTGGGTCCCAGATACACAGGACGGGGCCTGGCACATAGTAGGCATGCATGTTTCCTGACCTTCCAACTGCCCACATGCCGCCTTCATCTGGCATGAGCCAGAGAGGGGCAGAAGGCTAGTGACGCTATTTGGCTGAACTGATGCCCTCTCTCCCTCCCCAGGGGCCAGTGAGGAGGAGGAGGAGGCAAGATCCTCTCCAGTGCCGCCCTGATGGGCCTATACATCACCCAGTATAAATGGATCCACTCAGAAACGTATTGAGCGGAGTGAGGCAGGTGTTTCGAGGGTAGCACGCCTGCTTGTCCATCAGAGCTGCTGTCACTGCTGCCCCCGGGCGAGGCCATGGTGGGGCCCCTCGCAGGTGCTCCGTCAGGGCCCCCTGCCCCCAGTTATCCCCTTGGCAGATGGCTACGGGGTGGGGGCGACTGTCACTTAAGGATAAGCGTCCTCTTGGAGCCCCAGCTGTCCTGGACTCAAGCTGGAGGCGTGATGGGCAGATAGAGGGTGACAGGAGGAAGTTTATAGTTCTGATGGGGCTGGGGCAGAGGCAGGTGGGGCCAGAGGAAAGGTCAGTGCCGTCGATGGTACTTCCGTCCGATGGATCTGGGTGGGTCCAAGGCAGATGACCGCCGAGACAGCCAGCCTCCATCATAGAGAGTTCAGACCCATGGGTCGGGGACCAGCGGCCACATATGGGCAAGTGGAAGGTGTGTATTTTTAGAGATGAGTTGGGGAAGACGAGAAAAAGCGTGGAAGCTGGAAAAGTTCGGGCAGCTCTCGGGGGAAAGGGCCAGAGACCCCTGGGTGCTCATTCTTTCTCACCCCTTCTGTCTCTCCTGTCTCTGTTTCTGTCTCCTTATTGCTCTGCCCGCTTCCCTCTTTCTCTGGTCTGTGTTTTAGCTTTACCCTGTCTCTCTCTAGGACTTCCCTCGTGACAGTAAAAAGAAATCCACCTCCAATGCAAGAGAGACCCAGGTTTGATCCCTGGATGGGGAAGATCCCCTGGAGAAGGGAATGGCTACCCACTCCAGTATTCTTGCCAGGGGAATCCCATGGACAGAGGAGCCTGGTGGGCTGCAGTCCATGGGGTCGTGAAGAGTCAGACTCAACTGGGAGAGAAACACTTTCACTTTCACTGTCTCTCTCTACCAGTTCTTTATTTCCTGTCCTCCTTGTGGTCCTCCTCCCCCTCCTCCCCTCCCCCTCCTCCCCCTCCTCCCCCATCTTCTCCCCCTCCTCCTCCTTCTCTTCTTTTCTCTCTCTCCTCTACAGGTATGTAGTATAGCTGGCATTTACTGGGCACGTGATATATTCAGGACACTGTTCTAAGCTCTTTAATTCTATTTGCATACATTACCTTGTTCCATTTTCACTCAGCCCTGGAAAGTTGTTAGCTGCTGTGGATCCCAGTGTTGTAGAACACGCTTATAGCCGATCTTATACCCAGTGGTTTGTCGGTCTCCCTCCCCTGCCCTTATACGGCCCCTCCCCTTCCCACTGATACCCACTCATTTGTTCTCTGTACCTGTGAGTCTGCTTCTTTTTTGTTTTATCCACTAGTTTGTTGTATTTTTTGGATTCCACATATAAGCAACATCATAAACTATGTGTCTCTGACTTATTTCACTTAGCATATTGCCCTCCAAGCCGATCCATGTTGAAACAAATGGCAAAATTTCCTAATTTTTATGACTGAGTGATATTCCAGTGTGTGTGTGTGTGTGTGTGTGTGTGTGTGTGTATGTGTGTGTGTGTGTGTCTTCCCAGGTGGCACTAGCAGTAAAGAGCCCACCTGCCAATGCAGGTAGATGTAAAAGACACGGGTTCAATCCCTAAGTTGGGAAAACCCCCGGAGGAGGGCATGGCAACCCACTCCAGGGTTCTTGCCTGGAGAATCCCCGTGGACAGAGGAGCCTGGCAGGCTGCAGTCCAGAGGGTGGCACAGAGTTGGACACGACTGAATCTGCTTAACGTGCACACACATATATAAATGTCACGTTTTCTCTACCCATTCATCTGTTGACAGACCTTTAGGTTGCTTCCATATGTTCACTATTGTAAATGATACTAACAGTGTGTTTTGAAAGTGCTTAACATAGTACTTGGCACAAAGTAAGGACTCAATACATAATAATATAATAATAATTATTAAAATTATTATTAAATATTAAACTAGGGAGTTAGTTGGTTGTTCTTTCACCATGGCAGCTTCCCTCATTCATAGCTGCTAATTCATCAAAAGAGTTCGATTTAGCACTGGCAAAACACGGAAAATTATCCAATGCAACCCCAAAAGCACCTTTAAAATTGCACATAAGGACTTTCCAGGCTCTTGAAGGGCTGCCGCAGTAAAACCAGGTGACAACTGCAATATGGAATTGGTTCTTCCTACCAGCTTAGAATCTTCTGCTTTTTCCAGTCAGTGGATCATGACTCTTGGCTAATTAAAATCATTTGGGACTTTTGAAACACTGTTAATGCCACTTGAAAACCTGCATCTTGGTGTGGGACCCAAACACTGGTATTTTCTAAAGCTGCCCAGGTACAGTTATTGGGTAAAACACAGGATGCCCGGTTAAGTGTGAATTTCAGATAGACAACAAATAAATTCTTTTTAATATAACTATGATCCAAATTTTGTGGGGGATATACTCAAACCAAAAATAAATATATTTGTTATCTATCAGAAATATTTTATTTGCTAAATCTGACAACCATATGCCCAGGGAGATAGGAAAGCACTCGGGCAGATGACTTCCTTGTCAACATGGAAAATCAAAAGATGTTAAGTCTCATGGCGCCAAGGGCTGGGGCTTCAACATCTAGGCTGTGGTTTGGGTTGATTTTCTCACCACTTTTATGGGTGTATCATGGCATGACAGGCTCAGACACACCCAGGATGAGGAGGGGGTCTGGGACTTGAACCTAACTGCCACCATCCTGGCTTTGATTACACTGATTAGAGGCTCTTTGCAGTGGTCACTCGGCACATTACATTCTTCTCCCAAATATTGGCGCTACAGTGTGCTGTAAGCATAACCTGTCTTATTATAATTTATAGGAGTCTCAGTTACTGGTCTAAATTTATTGGTTTAATTAACCTGGTCAAAATTCCACCAGGCCAGGGAGCAGGCCTGTTTTGTCCTCTGTGGTATCAACACAACACTTAGGTGATGAGAAATACCCAATATTAATGGGCAAGATAGACACATGATGAAGCTTTGCATCTCCCTGGTGGTCCAGTGATTAAGACTCCACCTGCCAAGGCAGGGGCACGGGTTCGATCCCTGGTCCTGGAAGATCCCACGTGCCGAGGAACAACTAAGCCCATGAGCTGCAACTACTGGAGCCCTAGAACCCGGAGCCTGTGCGCCAGCAGAGAAGACACTGCAAGAAGAAGCCCAGGCACCGAAACTGGAGAGCGGCTCCTGCTCGCCACGACAGAGAAAACCCATGTGCAGCCCAAAAGCAGTTTTTAAAAACATAAATGATAAGGTTTGGGGGTAGCACCAGATCAATTTCCTGGTTTGTGTCCTTTCAGTATATCAGTCACTACATCTTTGCTACTCCACATGTGATCCATGGACCAGTCGCATTGACATCCCCTCAGAACTTGCTAGAAATGCAGTCTCAGACCCCACCTGGACCGCCTGCATCCACTGATTGTAGTTTACCGCTTGCCTGTGGATCATTTCCTCCAAATCTCCAAGTCACCGTTTCCTCAGCTGAAATATAAAAGGTCCTTTACCACCTCCTTCTGACGCTGTCGCCTATCTCAGACGAGAGAATGCACTGGAAGGTGCAAACTTGAACATGCTTCTTGCAAGGTGGCGTTCTTATCATGAGTGTCTGCAAGAGTATAAAATAGCTCACTGTGTCCCCATTCCCTTCCCAGCTCATCGCTCCCTCTCTGTTCCTCTGCTCCACGTTCCTGGTCCCTAAATAAAATCCAGGTTTCCCTTCCTGCTTCTCTCACCCCTCCTCTCCGAGCTCCTAGGAGCAGGGGAAATCGCCCAGGTGCTTCTCAGTTTGGATGGCTTGAAGCAAGCACTTGGACACACCTGTCTGAAGGAGGTTGAGGTTGGGGGAGTGGCTGGGTCGATAGCAGGACCAATTCAAGCAGGATCTAGTCTCCTGGACTCTGTTTTGTCTTTTTGCAAATGTGCTGTTTGATGCGGGCCTGATCAGACACATCCCTGAACAGGGGGATGTGGGAAACAGCGGGAGGAATGAACATTTTTCCCCTTGCAGAGCCTGCCAGTGTTCCATCTCCTCCTACACGTGGGCCCCATGGGGATCGCATCCAATTATAGATGGACTTCCAAGTCCGGGATCGCCTTTACATCCTGCATCAGCACTGAAGGTTTTCAAATGAGTGAGCTAACATCTATTAATGTTTTCGATGGGCCGAGCTGGTGCTTTACAAACATTTTTCTGGGGTTACTGGAAGAATAAAGTGAAATACAGGGTTAATGCATTTTCTGAAATCGAAAATTCCATCAACTGTAGCTTTGCCCCTCGATTTAATAACAAGCACATTAAATATATAAGACGATGGTTTCCCAGCTACTCAGAAGGTGGTCCACAGGCTGGCAGCATCCATTGTCACCTGAGAAGTCGTTTAGAAATACAGCATCTGGGTCCCACCTCAGAGTTACAGAACCAAAATCTGCAACTTAACAAGAGTCACCAGACAATCTATGGGCATTCCAAAACCTATCTTGGTTTCAGAATCCTTAAAATACGGGGAAGTGGAACAAGTTTTAGACACAAGGACGTAGAAAGTTTTCCACTTCAGATGAGTATGTTGAGGCTCAGAGAGGCAAAGCAACTTGTCCAAGGTCACACAGCTTATAGATGACAGAGGCAGAATTTATAGCTCAGGTTTCAAGGGGTATGCATGCTGTCGGCAGCTTGAAATGAGGGGATTAGAAGTGGCAGCAGCAGAAGAAAGAAGAAAGAGATGGGGGATCCAGCCCCGTGATCTTCCCACCCCACTGCACTCTCCTCCACCCTCCTCAAATGGAGAATGTCATTGTCATCAGTGATAATCAATACATGGTTTTTGATGTCAGCTCCAGATAGTTACCAAAGACCAAGTGTGTTTCTCCTGTCACTTTGAGAGACTGACCTTGTCAACCATATGGGTCTGGCTGTGAATATTTGCAGGTTAAAAAAAAGTTCTGCAGGGTTTAATGTTGGTAATGTGGATGGCCATATTGTAATGATCAAATAGCAGGTGATTTTCTACAAAGAAGAGCTCTCTGCTTGCCATGTAGTTCTCATGTATGTGTCCCCCCTGCCCCCACCGCCTGCCACTAGGGGCTGTCCTTGGGGTAAGTTAGGCCTCTGTTCCTTTCTAGGACACTGATGTGCCCTAATTCTAAGTGTGGCCCTTCTCATTGGTGAGATAATCTTGCTTATTTACTGACTTTGTTTATGGTCTGTCTTTTCCCCACTGGAATTATCAGCTCCCATAAGGGCAGAGATTCCATTTGCACAGTTTAACACTGGATCCCCGTTGCCTAGGAAGGGCCTGGCACATGGTAGGTGCCCAACAGATATTTGTTAAGTTGGTAAGTGGATGAATGAATGCATTTTTAGATGGATGAACTATTGTTTGGATGGATGAATGAGCAGATGGGTGGGTGGATGGGTGAATGGGTGGATGGATGGATGGATGGTTATGTGGATGGGTGGATGGGTGGGTGAATGAGTAGACGGATGGATGGTTATGTAGATGGGTGGATAGATGGGTGGATGGGTGAATGGGTGGATGGATGGATGGATGGTTATGTAGATGGGTGGATAGATGGGTGGATGGGTGAATGGGTGGATGGTTAGATGGATGGGTGGATGGATGTGTAAATGGGTGGATGAGTAAATGGGTGTGGAAGGATGGGTGGTAGATGGTAGATAGATGATTAGGTGGGTGGATGGATGGATAAGTGAACAGATGGGGAGAGGGATTTTAGCCAGAGGATTTGAGAAGGATTCAATGTTCCCCTTTTAGACTTTGAACGATCAAACCAAAGTCTGTAATAAAAACCACTTTAAAACATTATTCTCATCAAAATGAAGGAACAGTCCCAAGTGCTATAACTGAGAGAAGTGAAAGAAATTAAGTTTCACTATGAAAGAAGAAAATTTACCAAAAAAAAGAAGAAACATTTACTTGGCCCAATGGCTCTCATCTTCAAGCAGTTGAGGACATTTACAGGCAAAACAAAATGATAATCTTCCCCTTTCCATTTTCTTGCTTTTTGCTTCTGTCCCTTATAATTCAGTGGGGCTGAAACTGAGCCTTCTTCTTCTAGACTCTTGGCAGCTTGGGGGCAGCTCCTGTGAGTCACCGGGTTCTCACCGCCTCTGAGCCAGGACCATCACGAGTCCATATGGCACTTTTGTGAAAACTAGAAAAAGACTTCCCTTCTCCCAGATGGGCATGGCCCTGGGTCATGGGAAACGGTTTGGTGAGTGGACCCCCAGGCATCTCTCTCCTTGGCTTGGGACTTTTGTGCAGGGACCAATCTGCTCAGCTCTGCACGGTTGCCTTGTCTGACCCCCCAGGACTGGTTTGTTTCAAGCTCACAGGCTCTGAACTACCCATGACCTTGCCACATCTTCTGAATCCCAGCCTGATCTTCTTAGGTCATCCTTTGATCCTTTCCTAAGCAAAAGCCTATTGGGAGAGCTGGTTCTGAGTCGCCACCCCCCCTACCTACTGCCAACAGATGTACCTTTAAAATGCCTCTCTCAGCCCAGAAAGTTCTCTCTCTCTGTCTCTCCATCCTCTCCTCTGTTTTCCTCTACAGTTAATTGCTGGAGTCTTCCCCAATGTAACAGCTTCCCCAAACGCCCAGCGATGTGGGCTCCACCAGGTGGCAGTCTGAGTGATGAATCACAGCCCCCTTCCCTCAGCTCTGAGGACAGGTACAGATGGAGGGGCCAGCCTGCATCCTTGCTCGTGTAAGGATGATTCTGAGACCCATGGCCAGAATCCTGGCCTTCCAGGACAGGGCAGAGACTATGACTTAGCAGTGAGGAGCCCGAACATAGGAAATGAAAAGAATTGGACCCAGATCTGCTTAGTAGATGCTAGTTCAGGCAAGCGACCTGACCTCCTGGAACCTCTGTTTCTTTTTCTGTGAAACAGGTATAAAGATCCCCATGGGGCAAGGCTGTGACAATGAGAAATAAAGGGTTAGGACTGCCATTCTGATGGGAGGTTCTGGAAAAGTGGAGGGAGGGTGAAGGGAGATGGCCTCCTGCAGTAACCAGGACATGTCAACCCAAGTGCCAGGGGCACGAGGATGCTAGGAGAGATGGGGGAGGCATGGGGAGACATGCCCACCAAAGACTGGGGCAATTTTTCCATCAGTGGGCGGCAGGTTTGGTCCTCTGAGGTTGGAGACACCTCTGGGCAATGTCTTAGCCTCCATGGCCCCCTGATCAGCAAGGAATGGGAATTCAGCTGAAGATTCGTGAGTTCTAGCCAAGGCCAGCTCACTGGGGCCCTTGAGCCACATACTCCAGACTCAGTCTTCTCAGCTGTCCAAGGCAGATGAGGAGCCCCCTTACAAGGCAGCTGATGGAAAATGACAAGGGTGAGAGCACCCTGCAAAGGCCTTTACAAACTGGGAAGGGCCTCACAGTGTGGGCAGGTACTTTTTAAACTGGAGAGCGCGCTACAGATGGAAAAGTACGTTATCCAGTTAAAACCTGTGAGCTGCAGTCCCTGCCTGGCCTGAGGCAGCTGAAGCAGCTCCTGTCGGGGTGATGTGGGTGGCTCTAAGCCGGGACACGCAGCAGGTGGGGATCTTGGCATTGGGGGACCAGATAGCCAGCAGGACAGACCTTTGGCCCAGAAGTTGCTGGCTGATAGCTCCAACCTCACCTGGGGCACAACTCAGACTCATTCCTGGGCCTGTGCTTCCCTTCTCTCCTGGCCTGAATCTTCGTCGCTCTCTGAACTGTTGTCCCCTTTGGGATTTGGAGTGGGGGGGGCGGTGTTTTTTAAACGCAGATTCCTGGCTCCACCTTGAACCATATCCACTGAATCACCATCTCTGTGGGGGGGCCCAGGAACCTGCATGTTAACAAGCTCCCTGAGGAATCCCAATGCTCTGTGATGGCTAAGAAACACCCGGGGAACTCCCAAGCCCCACTCTGTGTACAGCGCTCCGAACACAGTCTCTGGTGCATAGCAGGCACCCAGCATATGCTTGCTGAATGGACGCCTTAATGAATGAAACCTTTACAGGCCTTAGTGTCCTAATCTAAGAAATGGGAAGAATACTCATCCCTGCCTTTCCCACTGTCATTGGAGGCGTTTCAACAAACAGCACTTCTTCTGAGGATGGAGTGAAGGTTAAAGGTTAAGAAACATGGTCCTAGATAATCCTTGAAGACCAGAGTGCCCTCCTTTTATTTTTCTTATATTCCAGGAGAGCATTTTCTCAGTCCAGTGCAAATGCTAAAAGTATAAAGCAAGTAATAAATGCCTGTGGGTTGGAGACTCAGGTTCTGTGTGGTTGAAGTGGATGCTATCTGCTTAGCCGTCAGCCAGATAAGTGTATGCGCCTAGACGTGGCAGGCAGGGACCCTCCATGCAGATGTGGTCACAGTATTGGACATCTATTGAGCACCAGCATTGTGTGGTGCATTGCACTGGGCATAGATTTGTGGGTCTGCTGGGCAGTGACCCGAATTCAGTGCTGGGTAGAGTGCCGGCTGCATTGGGGGAGATCAATAAGCAATTATAATTATTATTCCCATTAATAATAAATGCTACATGGTCTGGACAAAGAAGCTACAATGAAGTGAGCGCCTCAGAGCCCAGGTTTCAAATGTGTAGGTGAAGCAGCCTGATGTTGCCTCTGATTTCAGCCCTGTGCAATCATAGAGCGCTGCTCTGCATGGAGAGATGGGGAGGGATCTGTTCTTATAGTCTCTGTCCCCATGGTGTGCTTATTCGTAGCTTCCCTGAGAGGTTAGGAAGGAGTCAGGGATCCACAAGGAAAGCAGAGTGGTCAGGAGACATCCCTAGGGGTTGACTGTTTTCCAGAAGATTCCATTGGATGATTCGGCTCAATGGACCTCAGTCCCACACTGTCCCTGGGCAGAGTCCATTGACCCTTCCCCCACCCATAGTCCTTCACATACCCTCTGGGAGAACTCTGTTCGCCTGTACGCATGTGATAACAAGGTGGCAGTGTCTCCCAATAGTTAGGCATGCAAGTTCAACAGCCGGGCCTCCTGCGTTCCAGTCTAGGCTTATGAGCTGTGTGTCCTCAGACAAGTCACTTAACCTCTCTGAATCTCAGTTCACTCTTGTATAATGATGACAACAATAGTACCCATCTCACGGGGCTTTTGAGAGGATGTAACTAAGAAGTATAAAGTGTCTTGCATACAGTAACCACTCCAGTGGTCACTGTGGATGTTTACTTTCCTGTCTTGTTTGTCACCGAAAGCCTGGTGTCCTGTGCAGAGAAGGGGCTTGGACATGTGGGTAAATCAGTGGCTCTATGAATAATCACAGCTGGTATTTACTAACTGCTCACTTTCGTCAATCATTATTCTAAGCATCTGTTTGCATCTATTAACTAGTCCATCTTTGTGCCAGTTCTTAGAGGGAAGGCCTTTTACTGTTTCCATTGAACAGATGCATTACTTATTTCATTCACTATCATTCTGTTAGTGAGGGGTGAGCTAGAACCTGAACCCAGTCTTTCTGGGCTCAGAGCCTCTGCTCCTAACCACTGCACTGGACTGCCTCTTGAAGGAAGGAAGAAGGAAGAATGGGGAGAGACAGAGAGAGAAATGAGACCACTAGATGGATAGCCGATAAATTCATGGAGAGATGAAAGAGTGAGAACTGACTTTAGAGAGTTACTGTGAAGATTAAAACGAGTGAAGAAGCTGGGACTGGAACACAGTTCGTGCTCAATAAACGTCAACAACAATGATGATGTTGTGACGATGGTGACAATGAAGACAGGATGGTAAGTGGATAAATACCTGTTTGATAGTGAATGGGAACAGACCGTGGACATTTGGAGGCTCTGACCAGCCAGATCTCGCGACATGTCAGCACGTGAGATACCCAGAAACTTGGATTTCTACCCCATTGCACAGATGCGTAATCTGAGGCACCAAGAGTGGAAGGACTCTCCCAGGGTCACACCGCTGATACTGGAGGCAGGATTCAATTCCAGGGCAACCGCCTGGGCACAGGCTCTGTCCTTAGGGGTCTGAATTGGCTTCTTACTGTATCAGAATGATGGGAACTTTCTAAAGGACTGAGGCAGAAGTAGAGAACAAAGCTCATATTTTTCAGTTCACCAGGCATTTGTCGAGTGAATGCCTGGCCCCATGTGAGGGGGTTTCTGATATGCTCATCCACGTTCTGTTCACGTGTCCCCTGGCTCCTGGGCCCTGGGGCCCTTCTGGAGGGCAAAACCTTGGTGGGTAGGACTGGGCCGGGTGCAGAGTGGCTGCCATCGGAGGGAAAGAGGTTTCTGGCTGTTATCCGTTAGGTTACACCACGATCCTGTTTACTGACAGACCACAAGGAGGAGGAGGGGCCTGTGGCTGCAGGTGGGAGCTGTTCATTTGCTGCTCCCGCGAGAGGCCGGCCAAGGGGCGGAGCCTGAGTGCAAGGCTGCGGTTGGGCTCAGTCTATGGTTGGGACCAGGGTTCCATCCGGGACCAGTGTTAGGGCTCCATCTGTGACTAGATCTGGAGTAGTGAGTATTTGCCGGGATCAAAGCTCAGTTTGTGACTGGGATGGAGAGGGGGAGTCAGGAAAAATCTGTGAGTCGGGTCAGGGCTCAGCTGGAGCAAGTTGTGTTGCTGTTAAGTTATTAAGTCTTGTCCAGCTCTTTGTGACCCTATGGCCTGCGGGCACGCCAGGCTTCCCTATCCTCCACCACCTCCCGGAGTTTGCTCAAGCTCATGTCTGTGAAGTCAGTGATGCCATCCAACCATCTCATCCTCAGCCTGCCTCTTCTCCTTATGCCTTCAATCTTTCCCAGCATCGGGGTCTTTTCCAGTGAGTCGCCTCTTCACATCAGGTGGCCAAAGGATTGGAGCTTCAGCATCAGTCCTGCCAATGAACATTCTGGAGCAAGAGTCTGGGCTTAATCTGGGGCCAGGATGAGGGTCCACCCCTTGACTAGAGTCTGGATTGCCCTGCGGTCCAGCAGTTCCTACCAGTGTCCAAAGCTGAAGCCTCACACACCCCAGGAACCCCTGATCAGAGCATCGGTATTAGCGCAAAAAGCACAACCCTGAGCCCCAGGCCCCCTGCCCTGCTTCCACTTCCCCAAGACGACTGTCCCAGAGAGGCACTCCCCTCTCTCCCTTGCCCGGCGGCAGCCCAGGCCAGCCCAGCGTGGTCCGGCACGGCCGTGGGCACCGGGGGCCACCCTCAACCCTGCCCGCCCTCCGCGCGCCTCCCCGCCGCCTCCCTCCCTCCGCCGCCAGCTGCCGGCTCCGTCTGCTCCTTGTCTCCCCCGCTCCCCCGCTCTGCCTTAGAGACAGCTATAAGTCTCCCGTGAAATATATACAGTGTAAATATATAAAAAGCTTGTGCCTGCCTGCTGCTTATGTATTCATGAAATAGTAAATAAATTTTATGGGATAATTTGAAGGCTGCCAGGAAGCCGGGAGATGAAAACGAGAGCCTAATGAGATGGAGTACCAGGGCGGCGCACGCACAATCGATCTGCAGCCGCCTGGGCCCGAGCGGGGCGAGCCCATCTCCTGTGGCCCAGGGCCTCGCCGCCCGAGACACTTCGGAGGGGCTTCTGGGGGTCATAAACCACAGGCGGCTGCAGCCGGGGAGGCCCGGGCCGGGGAAAGCCGGGATGGCGGGCTGACAGCCGCCTTCTGGGAAACCCAGGGAGGGGGAGACGTGGGCTGGGGTCCTTTTCGTAGCTCTGCCCAGGACTTGCTGTGTGACCTTGAGCCAGTCACATTCCCTCTCTGTGCCTTTGTGTCTCCACGTGGGTGAGGAAGGCCTTGAAGGAGACGGCTCCCAGGCTGGGGCACGGCTGGTGACAGAATCCCCTGCTCCTTGCCACCCTGTTACTTACTGCAGTGGGCAGCGTGGTCTTGGGTGCACGTGTGCTAAGTCGCTTCAGTCGTGTCCATCTCTTTGTGACCCCATGGACTGTAGCCAGCCAGGCTCCTCCATGGGATTCTCCAGGCAAGAATGCTGGAGTGGGTTTCCATTTCTTTCTCTAGGGGATCTTCCCAACCCAGGGATCAAACCCCTCGTCTTTTAGGTCTCCTGCATTGGCAGGCAAGTTCCTTACCACTAGTGCCACCTGGGAAGCCCTCAGCATTGTCTTATTTTATGAATGAAAATGAGACAGATGAATATCTGTCTCCCCACTAGACTTCCGTTCCATTTGGACAAGGGTCTGTGTCTGTTTTGCTTAGCGTTTCGCATCAGGTGTCTGGTTCAGAGAGGGCTCTTAACAAATACTAAATATTTACTGGTAGGAGGGATAATGGAATAAATGAGTGAATGAATGAATGAGTATATGAGGGAAACATCCAGAGCAGATTCAATCCTGCCCACTGCCACGGTCCAGGCCACCATCATCTCATGCTCTGACTGGTGCAGTAGCCTCCCGTCCAGACTCCCTGTTTCCACCCAGCCTCACTAAGGTCCATTCTCCCCCATGGCCACCAGAGGTATCCTGTTAAATCTAATAAGTCAGATCAAGTCCCTCCTCTGCTCAAAACCCTCCCATGGCTCTTGTCTCACACAGAGAAACAGCCCAAGTCCTCCCCGTGGCCCACAGGGGACATGTGACCTGCCATTGGCCCCTCTGGCCACCCGCACCCCCTTCCCTTCTCCTTCCCTCCCTACTTCACTCCAGCCACAGGCTGCCTCTGCTCCCACCTCAGGGCCTTTGCACTGGCTGTTTCCCCACTGCCGGGACATCCTTTGCCTGGATGGCCTCATTGCAAACGCGCTCACCTTTCTCAAGTCTTTGCTGAAATCGCATTCTCTCTCTCTGAGAATACAGACACTACTTCTGTCCTCAGCCAGCACATCTATAAAAGGAAGCTGTGGGTCACACCTGCAGTGTCTAACTCGGTGTCCCTGGGCCACCAGGTGGGGTGGGAGTCTTTGAGGAGTGTGTTGCTGGATGTTAATAAGATGGGCTCTGCGTGTGCTCATTGTCTGTCCTTCCAAGAATGTGAGCTTGGGAAATCCAGTGCTTGCCACTGACGGGCTGTCTCCACCAAGCAGAGAAATGCCTCACCTTCCCTGGTGGCTCAGTTGGTAAAGAATCTGCCTGCTAAGGCAGGAGGCACAAGAGACATGAGTTCAATCCCGAGGTCGGGAAGATCCCCTGGAGGAGGAAATGGCTACCCACTCTAGTATTTCTGCCTGGAGAATTCTATGGATGGAGGATCCTGGCGGGCCGCAGTCCATGGGGTTACAAAGGGTCGGACACAACTGAGCACAAGCAAGCGCCCGTCATCCCCCTCCCTCCTCCCCTCCCCCTCACCCCGTCCTCCCCTCCCCTCCTCCTTGTCTTCTCCCTCCAGCTCCTCCACCCCCTCCCTCTCTTCCCCCCCTCAGCCTCCTTCCCTTCTCCTCCCCCATCTGCAGCTGCTTTCCCACCCTCCCCATCCTCCTGCCAGTTCTCCTCACAGCAGTGAGCACGTGTGGACCTTGGCACTCCAAGGGGCCCTCGTTAATCCTGGCAAAACTTTTCCCAGCAAGCCCTTAATCCGCTTCCTCCCGCTAACCCAGAGAAGGCAGAAGCACCAGCCGCCCTGGGGTCAGCCAAGCCTGTGGGCCAGACCTTGGGCTCCTCTCCCCTCCCTTCTGTCCACTCCCCTGTCCTTCTTGGGGCTGCCTCCTTTAGGAAGTAGAGATGGCCTTTTCTTCTTTTTCTTTCTCCCAAAGCCAATCTTTATATTGATTTCTCCACCTCCAGCTGCAGTCAACAGGCATTGAGAGAGGCTGAGCATGTCGGTTTTGCTTAAGAGTCAGCCTAGCCTTCAGCTATGGGTTGCCATTTCCTCCTCCAGGGGATCTTCCCCACCCAGGGACGGAACCAACTGCCACATCCATCTGGCTACAGGGACCTTGGCTGCCTGGCACAGTCATCCCTGGGACTCCGGAAAAACACAACTAGCACCCGTTCACGGGCAGGCTGGATCCATCATTTATGCCCTAGGCATTGTCTGGGCATCTCGTGTGTGCCAGGCTCAGTGCCTAAGGTGGAATCACTGAATGACTCATTCAGCTAATATTTAATGAGCACCTACTATGTGCCAGCACTCTGCTAGGTCCTGGGATACAGCTGTGAGCTTCATTCAGAGATGAAGATCCCCTCCCCTTGACAGTGTGGAGGAAAGGAAACCTTCCTACACAGTTGGTGGGAATGTAAATTGGTGCCTGTTATGGAAAACAGTACAGAGGGTCTGCAAAAAGTTATAAGAGAGCTACCAAATGATCCAGCAATCCCACTTCCAGATGCATATCCGAAAAAGAGGAAAACTCTAATTCCAAAAGATACGCACACCCAGATGCTCAGAGCAGCACTGTTTACAATAGACAAGACACAGAAACAGCCCAAGGGCCCACTGACAGACAAATGATTTTAGAAGTGTGGAAACATAATGGACTATTACTCAGCTATTAAGAAGAATGAAATATGGCGTTTGCAGCCACATAGATGGACCTGAAGAATACCATACTAAGTGAAATAAGCCAGATAAAGACAAATATTGTATGATATCTCTTACAGATAGAATCTAAAAATAATACAAATAAATATATACACAAAATAGAAACAGACTCACAGACATAGAAAACAAACTTACGGTTACCAAGGAAGAAAAGGAGTAGGGGAGGGATAAATCAGGAGTATGGGATTAACAGATACAACTACTATGGGCTTCCCTGGTGGCTCAGAGGTTAAAGCGTCTGCCTGGAAAGTGGGAGACCAGGGTTCGATCCCTGGGTCGGGAAGATCCCCTGGAGAAAGAAATGGCAACCCACTCCAGTACTCTTGCCTGGAGAATCCCATGGAGGGAGGAGCCTGGTAGGCTACAGTCCATGGGGTCGCAAAGAGTGGGACACGACTGAGCGACTTCACTACATATAAAACAGATAAGCAGTAAAGAGTTACTGTATACCACAGGGAACTATGGTCAATATTTTATAATAACCTATAATGGAAAATAATCTGAAATATATACATATAACTGAAAAAATGCCTCTCCTTGTAGAATGGGAAACAAGAGAAAAAATAAGAAAATTAATACGTCAGATGGTGGTAGGTACTCTGGAAAAAGTAATGTAGACGGTCCCTGAAAGATTCTTTCACCTTTAGGTGTGAAACTTCATAATGAAATGTTGGAGACCAAGAGGTTACTAAGACCTTCCTCACAAAGTTAATGTAAGGGCCAAGCAGGATGAAAAGCTATGACAAACCTAGACACCATATTAAAAAGCAGAGACATTATTTTGCTGACAAGGTCTGTACAGTCAAAGCTATGGTTTTTCTAGTAGTCACGTATGGATGTAAGATTTGGACCATAAAGAAGACTGAGCGCCAAAGAATTGATGCTTTTGAACTGTGGTGCTGGAGAAGACTCTTGAGAGTCCTTTGGACAGCAAGGAGATCCAACCAGTTAGTTAATACTAAAAGAAATCAGTCCTGAATATTCTTTGGAAGGACTGATGCTGAAGTTCCAGTACTTTGGCCACCTGATGTGAAGAGCTGACTCATTGGGAAAGACTCTGATGCTGGGAAAGATTGATGGCAGGAGGAGAAGGGGGTGACAGAGGATGAGATGGTTGGATGGTGTCATTGATTCAATGGACATGAGTTTGAGTAACTCCAGGAGATGGTGAAGGACAGGGAAGCCTGGCATGCTGCCGTCGATAGGGTCACAAAGAGTCAAACATGGCTTAGCAACGAAACAACAATAATGACAAAGCAGGACGAAGTTTACATAGTGACCGGTCCAGAGAGGACATGATGCATAAGAGTTATCATGATAAACAGAGATGCTGCATGGAGCACAAGGAAACATTTGGAAAGGAGAGTGAAAAGATGTGAGATTTGTCAGACCCAAGTTGGCTAATCTTTCCTATTATTACAATTTTAATTTTTTATGTGTTTGAATTGGTAGTACTTGTATGTGGTACAAAATTCCAAAGCCACAAAAGAGCATAAAGAATGAAATTTTTTCCTTTCCTTGGTCCCCTGGCTACCAAGTCTTATCCCCAGAGGTAATCAATGATAATTGCTTCTTATTAATTTATTTCTTATAATTCTTTTCAGGGATACTCTCTCTATATCCATAATTGCATATATTTCTCTAAGATGTTCCAGAAAAACCTGAATGAACTTTTTGACCAACCCAATATATAGTTTCTTTTGTCATAGTAGAATGATATACACTGTTCTAACATTTTTCACTTAATATATCCTGATAATAATGATTGATTATATACTCAATCTTGTCTGACTCTATGACCCCATGGACTATAGTCCATCAGGCTCCTCTATGCATGGGATTCTCCAGGCAAGAATACTGGAATGGGTTGCCATTTCCTCCTCCAGGGGATCTTCCTGATCCAGGGATCAAACTTGGGTCTCCTGTGTCTCCTGCATTGCAGGCAGATTCTTTACCTGCTAAGCCATCGATGAAGCCCTTGGGCTGGTTGCTTAACTTCTCTATGCAGGTTCTATAAAATATGGATAGGCATAATACCTGGCTCTGTTGCCTCTCAGCTGGATGGCCTCAAGCAAGTTGCTTTTGCAGGCAGATTCTTTACTGCTGAGCCACCGAGGAAGCCCAGTACTTCATATCAATACATGTAATCCATTCATAGTCCTT
The DNA here is from genome assembly GCF_023091745.1 of Budorcas taxicolor. Taxonomy (NCBI): domain Eukaryota; kingdom Metazoa; phylum Chordata; class Mammalia; order Artiodactyla; family Bovidae; genus Budorcas; species Budorcas taxicolor. The sequence continues at coordinate 60,936,389 of NC_068926.1, forward strand.
TATATGACTGCATAATACTCCATTGGCTGTATAGACCAAGTCTATTTCTTTGTTCCCATGTTGATGTGCACGTGGGTTGTTTCCATTGTTCATTAAACAATGGTGCCATTGTTTTAAAGACTTTGAATCTTGCATCTCTCAATAAATTGAAGAATTAGTGGGTTTCTCTGATCAAAACCCACGGCACATGATTAAGTCCTTGGGTTTCTTCACTCCAGCTTTTATTAAATTATCCCAATTTGTCCTTTCAAATAGATGTCTTTTCTTAAGTAGTGATTTACCACAATTAAGCCCCCCAAAATTAAATTAAATGAATTACATCTCTTAGGTTGGGTGTGTGCGGGAACTGAGGTTGGGTGCAGTAATGGTCCAGATGCTATTAAAAGCAAAGGCAGGAGGATGTGTGCTGGGTTAGAAGGGAAAATTCATAGCTCCACTGATACGCCATGATAAATAATTATGAGTTATTAATTTTAAATTACATCTTTAATGCGTTGCATGATTTTAATTCCCCCTACAGTATTAATACCGGACTGGCTTTGATTAATTTAAAGCAGAACAGAAAGGTGCCAATTAAGGGAACTAGCTGGGAACTTTGAGGTGTTTATATCTGTCTCTTGATAGCCCCCACGGTGGGGGACAAGGTCATTGCTCAAGGGAAGCGGGTGATTATCCAAGAGAACCCAGGGTGGGATGTGTCAAGAAGAGTGGGAGATGGATGTTAACCCTTTTTGTGTCTTTGAGTGCCGGGAAGGAGAGAGATAAGGATGGGAAAGCAGGAGGCGGCTGTACAAGTGCTCGGAATGAGCCCAGAGCAGGTTGGAACAGGGCTGGACATCCCATGGCCACAGAGAGGACACCAAGGACCAGGACTCCTGGGTTCTGGGGTTTGCTGCGTCACCCCAGACCAGAGCTTTGACCTTCCTATGCCTTTATAGAATTCAAGACTTGGAAAAAGGGAGGCTCACACTCGATAAATATGAAGCCAGAAGTCAGAGTTGCCTAACTAGCTAAATGGTAGCAGAGTAATGCATGGGGCAGCAGCCCACGGTTAGTTAATGGCATACATAGAGCTGCTTTGGGGTAGCTGATGGGCAACCGTTTTATTTTATTTTACAGCTAAGCATTCACTTTCCTGTATGCTAGAAAGAAATACATAACCAGCCCACTGAATTCACGATTTCATAGATGATATTGCTTAGGTTGAGGCTAAATTTAAGGGGGAAAAGAACGACCCAAAACAAAGTGTTGAGTAATTGCAGTATTTGGTGTGTGGCTATGGCAAAAAAAGAATAATAATGATGCTTGTGATGATGATACAGAAGTAACTAGGTTAGCATCATCAAATTAATGTCATTACAGCCACATATGACATCAAGCCCTAGGCTTGGGGAAAGGAGATAGCACTTGATAAATACTAAGCAATGAATCAAAGCGTTTTCTACTCAGCTCAATGGCAAGAGGGTAATGCCTGGTATTAGATACTGTTAGGATATGGCACCAATGAGGATACCGTTTTTTGGATGGGAGGGTGGATATTATTTCACTTAATAGCAAAGTGTTTAGTGGAATTGGTGCCAGCCCATCAAACTTTTGGTTTCATGAGTAGTATCCCTTAGGTTAAGGTTATATTTAATTTTTTTTTTTAATTGTGATTCCAAACAAAAGCATTGTTTTACGGGGTATGTGACTATGGCAAGTCATAATAATTATGATGATGATACACAAGTAACTGAGGCTGGTGAATATCAAATTAATGTCACTACAGCCCCATATGATAGAAATCCTAGTCAGGGCTCTGAATTAATGACCCTAGATGTGAGTGAGCTGAAAAAGAAGTCAACACAAGCCACCGTGTGAATTATGACCCCCTTCTTTTCCATGACAGAACAGCCGTGATATTGCCAGAGCTCTTTCCCATTTGGTACCTCTGATCCTTAAAATAATTCTAGAGGCATGCAGTGCCGAGGAAAGTGCCTACGTCACGGCAGATGCCCAATCTGGTGGTGGAGGGAGGGAAGGAAGCACAAGGAAGAGAAACCAGGATGGAGTGGAGGAAGAGATATTAGATACGCTCACATGACTGTCCCACACCAAGCATCATTTCAAGAGCTCAGCATGGACTACCCAATTTAGTGCTCTAGCAACAACCCTAGGAAGCAGGTGTTAGGCATTCTCCTTGGTCCTGATTCACGAACGAGGTCTCTGAGGCTCAGAGAGGTGAAGCAACTTGCTTGAGGTCATCCACCTGGGAGGCCACAGAGCCAGGCGTTGTGCCTACCCATATTTTGTAGAACCTGCACAGAGAGGTTAAGCAACTGGCCCAAGGGCACACAGACATTAAATGACTGAAAGCCGGGCAGTCCAGATCCAGAGTGTCCGCTCTTAAACACAGAACTGTACTTCTTATGAAAGAGATACCCCATGTGAAGATGGGGAAGACTGAGACCCACCATGTGCTAGTCCTAAGGGCACCAACTCAGGCTAGGATTGAACCCAGGTATCAAGACTCCCTGCCCCAAGTTCTGGTTATCCCAGGCAAATGTCTGCATGACCCCATTAACACTGAAGAAAGGTCTCATAGCAGGCTGAATCCTGTCCAGCACACAGTAGGTGTTTCCTTGTGGCTCCATCCTGGCTCTGCTCACTCGGGACTCAGCTCCCTGGCTGAATGGACTCCCACAAGAACCTCCTGGGGCCTCCGCGGCTCTGGGGGCGTCCGGAAGCCCAACCCAAAGCCCCAAGCTCAGGCTTCCCAGCAGAGCTGCGGAAGCGAGACAATCGCATTAGGTCCCTGGAGCGGATTTGGCAGCCTTGTCATGCCCTTGAAAGACCAGGATCGGCCGCTGGACAGCGGGAGCAGCCGGAACTGGTGCCCGTTCAAAGCTCCTTCCTCCAGCGGCATTAAAGATGGATTAGAATTCAGAGGGTTAGAGAAGGGCCACTGAAGCCAGCCTTCGTCCCAGATAAGATGGCCACGCAGGTGGGAGCTTCCTGTCAAGCGACAGCCAGGGTCCAGAGACAACAGCAATGGCCACAATAACAAGAATTGTGAGCGCCTACCAGGGGCCAGTGCTTTCTAAATGCTGTAAGTCACTCGTTTTAACTCTCACGGTCCCCAGATGAAAAAACCAAGACACAGAGAGATCAGTTAATCAGCCACAGCAAGCCAGCCGGTTACGGGGCAAAGCTCAGATTCAGACTCACAAAGGACACATTTCGTGCTTTTCACTAGCCTGTCCCCCAACAGTAACGAGTTAACTATCTGAACAATTGGCTAAGTCCCTCTCTTCCTTCTGGAGGAGGGAAGGCAACCCACTCCAGTGTTCTTGCCTGGGAAATTCCATGACAGAGGAGCCTGGCAGGCTACAGTCCACGAGGTCACGAAGAGTCAGGCATGACTGAGCGTACACACACTGTCTTCCCTGCTGCTTACGAAATCAAGGCTAAGTTCCAAGTGTGTTTTACTCCCATCCTATCTCCAGGGTCAAGAACAGTGAAGACTACAAAACCAACACGGCAGAAGGTGTGAATGGGGGATGGAGGAACACTGGGGACCAGTTTCGTCATCTACGGCACCATGGTTCAATAGTCAACAAATGTAAACTGTATGTAGTAAACAGCTCCCTTCTATCACCAACTCATGACAACCACTGTCATTGGCTTTTTCTATATCCACCTGGAGATATTCTGATTTTACAACATTTATAATAATTTTCATGCCTCAGTTTTCCCAACCTATTTCTTATTATCCTTCTAAACTCAGCACCGCTGACTATGTAAAACAGAGGTCCCCAACATCCAGGCCATGGCCCAGTACTAGAATGGGCACGCGCAGCAGGAGGCGAACAGTGGGATAGCGAGCAAAGCTTCATCTGTATTTACAGCCACACCCCATCATACAATTCAGGGGTCACTGTCTCCCATCACCCCCAGATGGGACCATTTAATTGCCCAAAAACAAGCTCAGGGCTCCCACTGATTCTACATTATGGCGAGGTGTACAATTATGTCTTTATATATCACAAGGTAATAATAATTAAAAAAGACAAAAGCGTTAGTCGCTGAGTCCTGTCTGACTTTTGCAACCCTATGGACTGTAGCCCACCAGCCTTTTCCGTCCATGGGATTCTCCAGGCAAGAAGACTGGAGTGGGTTGCCATGCCCTCCTCCAGGGGATCTTCCAGATCCAGGGATCGAACTGGGGTCTCCTGCACTGCAGGCGGATTCTTTACTGAACTGGGCCACTAGTGCACAATAAATGTAATGTGCTTGAATCATCCTGAAACCATCCCCTGACCCTCATCCGTGGAACAACTGTCTTCCAAAAAACTGGTCCCTGGTGCCAAAAAGGCTGGGGACTGCTGGCATGGAGGCTGTGATGTCAATGCCGCTTCACATCATGTCTGTGATGTCTCCACCACCTTTGGCACATCATTTCCACTCTCTGAGCCTTATTTTCTTCATCTGTGAAATGGGCATGATAGTGTATCCCTGATGAGGGTTATGATGAAGCATAAACAACGTGCATGGAGAGTATTGGCTATATAACTGCTAAATGCTTTGTCTGTATGAGTATTGTTGTTGTTGTTAGCTCAGGAAGGCACTATTTGCTCCGCTGGTCTCAAGACTTCTGGGATTCCCAATGGGAAAGGGCTTTCCTTCTCTGGGAACCATCTGACCATCTGCCAGGAGGGCTCTCTTTTTAACATGCTCTTATCATCTTTGCTGTGATCATGACTCCCTTCCAAGCCCGGGCTGTCCTCTGGGACCCAGCCACCTCTTAGGCTAAGCCCCTGCTGATGCTCTGAGGATCTAAGCACCTGACCCACATTTCAATACACCCAGCCTGTCCCTGAGCTTGGGTACATCCTGGAGACCTGCTCCAGGAAGGCAGCTACACATTCTCTGTCCTTCCAGAAGCTTCTGCTTCCCCACCATCAGGAACGGTGATCCATCCCTGTCTTTCACTCAATAAATATTTATTGCATCCTCCACTATCTGCGGAGCCCTGTCGTAGACCTCGTAGCGATTGTCAGTAACATCTGAACGCTGCTTCTGAATCTGCAGTAATGTTAGGGCTTCTTGAAAGGAAGTTGAAATGCTTGGCCAAAAACAGGGTAATTTATGATTAAGCAAGGGCTTCCCTAGTGGCTTAGCAAGGTAAAGAATCTGCCTGTCAATGCAGGAGATGCAGGTTTGATCCCTGGGTCAGAAAGATCCCCTGGAGAAAGAAAGGGCAACCCACTCCAGTATTCTTGCCTGGGAAATCCCGTGGACAGAGGAGCCTGGTGGGCTACAGTCCATGGGGTAGCAAAGAGTTGGACACGATTGAGCGACTAAACAACAAACAGTTCAACAATCCACTTGCTTCCACAAGTTTATCTAAAGTCTCTGTCTTAGGGAACCCTAGGTGAGTTCTCTAGAAGCAGACCTGTGATGGGGTTTCAAAAAGAGCCAGTGACTGATTGAGAAAGCTCTCAGATGACACCTCGAGGGGAATGAGGGAGGAAGGAACGGGCAGGGGGAGAAGCCAAGCAAAGACGTGACATCTAGTCCCAACCCGATCCCCAAGCGAGCTCTGGATGGTACACTGCACCGCAGAGTCTGTCCCACCTGAAGGCAAGGGGGTGGGGCTTCTGTACCCCCACGTGAGTCCTCCGTTGGCTGCGGGCCACCCAGGTGTCTTCGGGAGGCACATGTCATTCCAAGGCAGTTCCGGCAAGGCAGCTCCCATCATTGTCCAGGGCAGTCCTCCAGGGAAAAGTTGTCGGAGTGAAAGCAGAGTAGCAGCACCTGCAGCAGCTGAGGTGGGGGGCGTCCACTGAACCAGAAAAGAAGCCCCGTGGAAATAGACAGGGCCCCTCTGTACCCCATGGGATGAGATAAAGGGGTGGGGGTGGGGGTGGGGTGAACACCCTTCCCTGGGCTCCTTTCCTGTTTGGGTTTCTGCATCATGTCTCTCCCTGGCTCGGCTTCTAGGAGCCTTGACTACATCACTGGTAAAGTGACTCTCCCTTTGACGGATGAGAGGCGAGGTCCCTTGCCCAGGCACAGGCACGGCACAGGTGGCTAAGCAGGATTTGGCCCTGGTATGTCTTAGGATCATGCTCAGGCTTGGCTGATCTTGGCGGAAGCCCGTTGCAGCTGAACACCTGCCTTGCCAGGGGAGGCAGAGGACACGTGGGCACTCCATCAGGGGCTGAGTGGAGCTGGGTCACAGAGCCCCTCTCCAGTGAAGACACAGGACCTGCCCTTTGGGATGAGGTCACTGGGCAAGCAGGGAAACAAGAGATGGGGTGGGGGACAGGGGAAGAAGGAATGAACTGGAGACTGCTCCATCAGGTAGGGGGGCGGGGGACCACCCACACTCCAGATGGGCCAGGGTCTCAGGTGGCAGAGTTACCCAGCCCTGAGTCAGACAGAGCCAGCTTCACTCACCACTTCAGGGGTACTCAGCGTTCCAGCAGTCATCAGGGACATCGAGACCTGTTCTCGTACAGGCTCAGGGCACCTGCCACGGAGATGGCACGGCTGAGCCAAGGATATCTGCAAGCGGCCAAGAGCACCCCACATACTGTCAGGGGCTGCTGGCTTTAAAGGTCACATCCAGAGAGAGAGGCTTTCCTGCACGCCCTTGTCTCCCAGACATGGATGCTCTGGAACTGAAGAAGGAACGCCAAAGGCCATTCTGTCTATGCGTGCATGCTAAGTCGCTTCAGTCACGTCTTCCTCTTTGTGACCTCAAGGACTGTAGCCCGTCAGGCTCCTCTGTCTGTGGGATTCTCCAGGCAAGAATACTGGAGTGGGCGGGCTGCCATGTCCTCCTCCAAGGGATCTGTCTGACCCAGGGATCCAACCTGCGTCTCCTGCAGCTCCCGAATTGCAGGCGGATTCTGTACCACTGAGCCACCGGGGAAGCCCCAGTCTGCCTGTACCTACTTCTCAATATGGTCTTTGTCCCCAAACCCTGCATTAGGGAGCATTGCTGGCATTTACCCATCACCCCTTCCAGACAAAGAATTCTCTCTACAGACTGGCAGATTGGTCCATATCATCACACCTTCTCCCAGTGTCTGAACACATCTCCTTCCCTGGGAATGCAAACAGGGAGATGTCAACTCATTCATTCCATGCAAACTCATTCATTCCACACCCCTACTGTGTGCCGGGCTCTGTGGGATCCAGCGATGGACAGTTTAATTGGGGGGGAAGGGATACAGACCAGAAATAGTAAACACACAGCTAATGTGTGTAGAGTAGCTGATAACAGGATTAACCCTGCAGAGGCAGGGCACTTAATTAACTTTGGGGACCAGAGAGGGGAAGGGAAGACAAGGTTCTTAAAGGGACAGGTCGATGGATCTCATCCTGTTCAGTGATCAGCCAGGACTCAACCAAAGGCATACAATCTCTCATTCAATAAGTATTGATTGAGCATCTACTGTGTATCCAGCACCATGCTAGGTACTGGGTAGGCAGGGATGAGTGAAACAGACAAAAATCCTGGCCCACGTGGAGCTGGCACTCTTGTGGGAAAGATTAAAAAATACCACTTGGGGACACAAATAAGTGCATATTATTAATAACACCTACTGATGTGTATTAAGGCTTCATCTCTACCAGGAAGTGTGAGGTGCAGACAGGCAGGAGGATACAAAACAGGAAGGACTGCCGCCCTCTCCCTAAAGTGTTCTTTAGTCGCCAAGTCATATCTGACTCTTTCATAACTCCATGGATTATAACCTACCAGGCTCCTCTGACCACGGGATTTCTCAGGCAAGAATACTGGAACAGATTGCCATTCCCTTCTCCAAAGGATCTGCCTGACCCAGGGATCAAACTCACGTCTCCCTGCATTGACAGGCAGATTCTTTACCACTGAGCTACCTGGGAAGCCACTGCCCTAAGCCAGCAGCTCAATGGACATGTTCATTGTCAGGGGAGATTGGGCTGAGATGGCACAAGCCTCAGGAATATCCTCTGGAAAATGGGAACAATGGTGGTACCTCTCTCACATGATTAGAATTAACCTCATGTAATATGTGTGGGAGATGCTCAGAACAGTACCAAGTGCCTTGTAAGAACTGCGTCACTCTAAGCTAGCGTTATTATTTAAAATCAAGGGAGCTCAGTTCTACCCTAGCAAGCCTCACAAGCTCCATTTCCTCTGCCTGTAGCACAGAAGGAGGAATGTCCCCTCCTGGGGTCTTCACATCTTCCTTCACACTGCAGAGCATCCCAGAGGCTATTTCCACAGCAACTGTGGAGGACTCTCCCCTGTGCCAAGCTCACAGCCAACCTGTCTGCCATCCCCACAATAGCTGGCAAGATGAGGTTAGCCACAATCATTCCCATCAGTGTGTTCTCACCATCTTCACAATAACTTGGGGCAGTTGGGTAGACTGTGCCCATTTTCTAGATGAGGAAACTGAGGCTTTCCTAGAAGGAGTTAGTAATGGAACCAGAACTTGCACCCCCAAGGAAAGTCAAGAATTCTCAACCTTCATGATCTTTGTTCTTGCTCCATCTTTGTCTAGAAGGCTTTTGCCTCTAGTCTTCACAGCTAGCCCCATCTCCGTGCTCTGATTGGCCAAACCCGGGTCACACAGTCAATCACAGAGACCAGGAGGGTGAACCCCATTCAAGACATGCGACCTGAGCATGTGGGAAGGGAGAGTTCCAAAAAGGAAGGTCAGGCAAGATACTAGTATTTCTTTAGAGCAAGACAGATTCAAACAAGCGGAGGTGACATTTTGTACTATGATGGATGGAAGGGGACAGACTGACACAGCCTCTTTTAGTGAGGATTTTACCCTTTGATTGGAGTGAAAAACGCTCAGGAAACAATTCAGGGGTAGGGGAGAAAACAGAATGGGCAGAGGTAAAAAGACATGGGTTAAAATTGTACATCTGAAATGAAATAGCTCATAAGTGGCACTCAGGGCTGAGATCATGACAGTCCAATAGAAAGATGTGAGCCACATATGTTATTCTGAATTTTCTACTGGCCTTATTAAAAAGAAAAAGTATAAAGACACAGCTGAAATTAATTTTTAAAATATATTTTATTCAACCCAGGGTGTCTAGGGTATTATTTCAACATACAATCAATTAAAAAGTATTAACGAGATATTTTACATTTTTTGCACTAAATCTTTACAACCCCCTGTGCGCTTCACACTTAGGGCACATCTCAATTTAGATACATCACGTGTCATGTGTCCCATAGCCGTGTGTGACCACCATGCTGGGCAGTCCAGCTCTAGACCTGACTAGAGGAGAGGATCTAGAAGGGAGATAGAAATGCAGAGTCTCAGGCTCCCACAGACCTCCCCAAACCGAGTCTGTTGTTCAGTCCCTCAGTCGTGTTCAACTCTTTGCGACCTCATGGACTGCAGCACGCCAGGCTACCTTGTCCTTCACCATCTCTCAGAGTTTGCTCAAACTCATATCCATAGAGTTTGTGATGCTATCTGACCAGCTCATCCTCTGTCATCCCCTTCTCCTCCTGCCCTCAATCTTTCCCAGCATCAGGGTATTTTTCAATGCTCTTCGCATCGGGTGGCCAAAGTATTGGAGCTTCAGCTTCAGCATCAGTCCTTCCAATGAATATTCAGGGTTGATCTCCTTTAGGATTGACTGGTTTGATCTCTTTGCAGTCCAAGGGGCTCTCAAGAGTCTTCTCCAGCACCACAATTTGAAAACATCAATTCTTCAGCACTCAGCCTTCATTATGGTCCAACTCTCACATCTGTACATGACTACTGGAAAAATAATAGGTTTGACTATACGGATCTTTGTTGGCAAAATGATATCTCTGCTTTTTAATATGCTGTCTAGGTTTGTCTGTGTTTGAGTCTATGTTTAACCTTGTTTATCCCAGGTAATTCCTATGGAACAGTAAATTTGAAACATACTGATCTAAACCAGTGTTGTCCGAAAGAGCTTTCTACAATGATGAAAATGTTTTATATCTGTGCTGTCTGACGTGGTAGCCACAAGCCTCATGTGGGTATCGAGTACTACAAAAGTAACTGTGAGACAGGAAACCAAGATTTTCATTTTATTTCATTTTGATTTAAACAATCACAATGACTGTCTATTGGACAGCACAGGCTTAAATCAGTATCCAGACTCTTAGACGTCATTGTTGTTGTTGCTGTTATTTTTACCTAGTTACTTGGTCAAGGGGAAGCATGAAATAAAACAAAAATATATTAGGGTTTCCCAGGTGATGCTAGTGATAAAGAACCTGCCTGCCAATGCAGGAGACATAAGAGACGCAGGTTCAATCCCTGGTTTAGGGATGATCCCCTGAAGGAGGGCATGGCAACCCACTCCAGTATTCTTGCCTGGAGAATCCCAGAGACAGGGGAGCCTGGGGGGCTATAGTCCATGGGGTCGCACACTGTTGGACACAAAGGAAGCGACTTAACACACATACGCACAACACATATTTAGCAACGCGGGCTCACTGTTTCTGGGGTAGGTATGGAATTATCCTCATCAAGCGGATTTGGAAAGTGAGGTTCAGGACATAGGAAATAGTAATGATCCAGCCAACGTACATCATTGATCAAGCCCACCTGTATGTCAGGAACTCTATATACTTGGTTTTTAATCCCTTCACTAACCACGGTGTGATTATACCTGCCATTTTACCAATGGGAAGCTTTGGGAGACTCAGAGAGGTAGGGTGACTTGTCCAGGGTCACACAGCATCAGGGTAGTAGAGTTGGGATGTGGGTCCCAGGCCTGTCTCACCAGCTGAGGTTTCTCTCAAGGTGGTACCCAAGATGTACTCTGAGTAGTTGGGAAGGCTAGCCACGCTTGAAGGGCTCTGCAGCCTGAGGCACGGGGTGGATACTCTTTACCTGGAAATGCTGCTCAGAAGTTTGTGCTGGGGGTGGGGAACCACAATGACCTCCAGAGCTCCCTCACTGCCCTCCAGAGGGGTAGTGGCAAGTGCCAAGCAAGCACTGCAGCCCACAAGAGCCTCCACTTGCCATGTGGAGCAGTGTCGGGTCAGCTCAGACTGCGGGCAGCAGCCACCAGGGGACATCAGCTGCTTCCTGTGGAGCCGTGCAGGCTGGCGGCTGCGGCCAGCGAGGCTCAAGAAAGTTCCGCCTCTGCCTGCCCTGTCTGCTTGTTGCGATGCCTTGCTCCATTTCCAAGCAAGCGTGGGTGCTCCGTGTTTGTTTGTCTAGCGACAGAAGGCAGCCTCCCAGGGAAAGCCGCCCCTCCTTCCCCGGCCCCCCTCCAGGCTCACACACCCCGCCCAGTGCTGCCTGCTGGGAACAGGCAGATGATCAGAAAGCGGGCTGGGAGCATCCGCGGAATTGGCCGCCGCTCTTGCCATTGGCCATTGCCTTCCACAAAGGGGCTCATCTGGACACTCCCAAATGTTAAAGACCAGGGGCTGGCCATCCCCATATGGTGATGGGAGTCTGAGCTGGGAACTTAGAGATTATGGGGTCCAATCCCCAACAGATGGAGAAATAATAATGATAACAGCAATGAAAATTGCAGGCGCCCTTAGTGGACATTTATTATACGCCACACATCTCATGCACATCAATTTTTTTTTCTTTTTGGCTGCTCTAGGTCTTCACTGTGGGGTGTGGACTTAGTTGCTCTGCAGTATGTGGGATCTTAGTTCCGCCACCAGGGATTGTACCCGTGTCCCCTGCTTTGGAAGGTGGATTCTTAACCACTGGACTGCCAGGGAAGCCCCCACGCACTTCTACTCTGATCCACACAGGCTCTGCTATTATCCCCACTCTACAGAGGAGCAGCTGAGTCTCAGAAAGTTCACACAGCAAGGAAGTGACAGAGGTAGGATTTGAATGCAGGTCTGCCTGAAAAACAGGAGGCCAGTTAGAACCATAGAGGGGGAAAGTGTGGGTTTGGGAGTTTGAGGTCCAGGTCTGCAGTCTTTATTGTATCACCTTGGGAATCTTAAGTCTGTACAGTGGGGACAATAAAGCCAAATATTCATGAAGAGTAGGAGAATTAAATGAGATGAGACACACAGTGTTCAGGAAGGAATCAATGGGTGAAGGAACGTACGTCACAAATGCAGCACAGCACCGGTATACAACAGGCACTTAATAAATGGTGAGTCTACACCATAGAAGAAGTCCCTTCCCTTAAAAAAAAAGTTTATTCAGGTCCTCTGCCTATCATTTTAAAAGATTTATTTTGAGGTGTACCACTTTTCAAGTCTTTAGAATTTTGTTACAATATTGTTTCTGTTTTATGTTCTGAGATTTTTTTTCTTTTCTTATTTATTTATTTTGATGGAAAGGTATATGGGATCTTAGTTCCCCGACCAGGGATCCAGCCCACATCCCCTGCATTGGAAGGCGGATTCTTAACCACTGGACCACCGGGGAAGTCCCAGGCCCTCCCCTTTGAAATCTCTGGGCCCCACCACCTGGAGCAACAAGGTCTTATCCCCAGGGAGAACTAAGCATTTTTCTCCCGTTATCTCATTTAATCCTAACCATCTCCCTCTGAGTGTGATCAGCCCATTTGATAGACCTGAAAACTGAGGCTTCAAAAAGTTCGATCGTCTGCTGGGGGAGCGCAAAACTGCTAATAAGCATCTGAGCTAGGAAAACAGACAGGCTCCAGTGGAGTCACCATGCCAACCAAATGCCCTGTGGCAAGCCAGAGCCAGGCCTCCAACCAGGGCCGCCTCCAGGGCGAGCATCGAGGGTGGTGAGTGAGATGTCTGCCCCTCACAGATGGAAAGCTGGAGGGGAGCCGGTACAGACTGCCATTCTTGCTCACACTCACACACAGCTGCTGCTGCCGCCGCAAAACGTCCTTACCCAACTGCTGGGGACGGCCATCGCCATGGCAACCGCCAAAGGCCAGCTGGCCTCAGGTGCGAGGAGGCGCCGTGGCCACCTTGAGCCCTGGCCCTGGTGCCCTCTGACCACTCTTGATGATGTGTCCAGTCTGGCAGCCTCTGGAAGTCACCAACCCTGATGGCCGGGTGAAGGGAAGAATCCTGGGAAATAAGCCCTGCTGGCCACACCCCAGCCTCTGCATCCAGGGTCCTCCTCTGGTCCCAAGGATACTGTTGCTCTGAGAATCTGGGGTTCCTGTCCAGAGAAGAGCTGGAGGCCCCAGCTCTGTGGGCGGGAACAGCTTAGCAGTCACAGCTCTGTGCTACAAATATTAATTATATCCTAACGACTCTCCAGGCAGTCATTATATCTCAGCTGCTGGCAGCTGTTCCTAAAAATCTACCCAAGGCGTCTCCAGGCAGAAAGGAACCCACCCCAGTGGCTGGAGGGGTTAAAAAGGCCCTGCCAGCATATGGGGTCAGGATAGAGGTTGGGGGACTCTGGGAGGGAAGGGAAACTGCTGTCCTTCAGGGAGGAGGAGAATTCACTAGCAGTGAGGTAGGGAGGGGTCTGAGTGAGAGAAAGCTCTGGAAAGACAAAAATTTAAGGCTGCAGAGATGCCTAGTCTTTGCTGAAAATCACTTGCATTTACTAAGCATTTATAACATGCGTGCGTGCTAAGTCGCTTCAGTCGTGTCCGACTCTTTGCAACCCTAAGGACTGTAGCCTGCCAGGGTCCTCTGTCCATGGGGGTTCTCCAGGCAAGAATACTGGAGCAGGCTACCGTGCCTTTCTCCACAGGATCTTACCAACCCAGGGATCGAACCCATGTCTCTTACATCTCCTGAGTTGCATGCAGAATCTCTATGGCTGAGCCACCACGGAAGCCCATAACATACCACGTGCTTTAGTGTCTTGCTACTCCATGGCTCAGTGGTAAAGAATCTGCCTGCCAACGCAGGAGATATGGGTTCGATCCCTGGGTGAGGAAGATCCCCTGGAAAAGGAAATGGCAACCCACTCCAGTATTATTGCCTGGGAAATCCCATGGGCAGGGGAGCATGGCAGGCTACAGGCCATAGGCTTGCAAAAGAGTCTGACATAACTTAGCAACTAAACAACAACAACTCCAATTGTGGTCCACAGACCTACCACCTCAACATCACCTGGGGGCCTCAGTTTCCTCATTTGTAAAATGGGGACAACCACAGTACTTGCCTTGAAGCTGGATGGTCCCAATTTGATGAGACAAGGTGTGGAGAACACTTAGCCCAGGGCCCAGGGTTATTCTTGTAAGATTGTTTCTAAAGTGTGGAGCAGGAACCAGGTAGTCACAATAATTGTAAGTGGTCCAGAGATGGAGCATAAACTAATAAGAACAACAGAGTGCGAAAGGCATTCCTTTTTAATTCTCTTGACCCTTCTGACAGCATTGAAGAGAAAGGCTCAGTTCAATACTGCTTCATCTTTGACCCCTTCTAGCTTTCCTCTTTTTAAATACCTTTTCAAACAATTTTTATTGAGGTATAGTTGATTTACAATGCTGTGTTAATTTCTTTCCTCTTTTTTAAAAAACTGAGGTATAACCACTTCTTGCACACAGTACTCTTAGCTTTCTTTTATCAGCTTATTAGCCGCTAGAAGCATCTGATTTTAAGAGCCTTGGCCTATGGGGTTTTATAAAGTCCCAGTCAGGTTGGAGAGTCTGAAAGAGGTGGTGAGACAGATTCTGATGGCTGAACAACCATTAAATGGGAAACAGCCGTGCATGCCAGGACCCAAAGCAAGGAAATGATATTCATTGTTAGGTCACCGACAAAGCTCCAGCTTTGGCACCCAAAGACCGGGGTTTTATCTCCTTCACTAGCTATGTGACCTTGAACAAGTCGTTTCTCTTCCCTGTGTCTATTTCCTCACAAGTGCAAGGAGATACATCATAATGGACATGTATAGCCTTCTTCTTCTCGTCATGTTGTCCTTGTTTTTCAGTCACTAAGTCATGCCTGACTCTTCATGACCCCACGGACTGCAGCACACCAGACTCCTCTGTCTTCCACTGTTTCCCCAAATTGCTCAAATTCATGTCCATCGAGTCAGTGATACTATCTAACCATCTCTTCTTCTGCCGCCCCCTTCTCCTCCCGCCTTCAATCTTTCCCAGCATCAGGGTCTTTCCCAATGAGTCAGCTCTTCGCATCTAGTGGCCAAAGTATTGGAGCTTCAGCTTCAGCATTAGTCTTTCCAACGAATATTCAGGACTGATTTTCTTTAGGATTGATTGGTTTGATCTCCTTGAAGTCCAAGAGACTCTTAAGAGTCTTCTCCAGCACCACAGTTCAAAAGAATCAATTCTTCAGCCTTCTTTATGGTCCAACTCTCACATCCATACATGACTCGTGGAGTTCTCACAACAGACCCTTTGAATGCAAGGCACACAGTAGGTCTTCATCACAGGCCAAAGATCACCATAGTCATCATCCTCCCTGGCCTTCCCTGCACAGAGATGCCCCCAGTAGCCACCCGGGCCTCTGTCTCTTTCTTCGGAGAGCGGCTAGGAGGATGTGCCAATAAGTAGCTAGTTAACTAAATAAATGAATGAGGCAGGTCTATGCTGATATAAATCTCTGGAAGAGAACATTTAGACACTCCATATTCGAGCTGGATGTCATTTAAATTACCAGGCTGCCTCCTCAGCCCGTAGCCCCTTATTACTGTGTTTTTAAAGCTCGGAGCTTAATTGCACATCGCCACAGCCTTTACCCACGGCGCTTGTGGAAATTAGAGGTGCTTGCCTGCCCACTCATTTGTAGCCCATCACTCCCTGGCCAGCACATGGCCTGGGGATTGGGCTTTGGAGGAATGGGTGTGTGGGAGGCAGGATCCAATGTAATACAGGGGTTGGGGGAGAGTGGTCCAGGGAAGAAGTTTATCCATCACTTGCCTGCCTCCATCTTCGCCCCCTGATGGGCCATTCTCCACGCAGCAGCCAGGATGACCCTTCAGTATAAATCCCATGATGTCACCCACCCCAGATCTGACTCCCAGATCTTTGACTCTCTCAGATTAAAGGCCAAACTCCTCACATTAGGCCCACGTGTTCTGTGGGATCTTAACTCCCACCACTTCTCTGATCTCCACTCCCATTACCCCTCCCACCCCGCTTTGCTTACTGTGTCCCAGGGAAATACCAGCCTCCTCACTGCATCTCCCACAAGCCACTCTGCCTCAGGACATTTGCACCTGCTGTTCCTGCTACCGTGTGCTCTTCCTCTGATATTTGCGTGGTGGGCCCCTCCACCTGCTTCAAGTCTCTGCTCTCAAGAGACTTATTATCTAAACCGTGTCCCCTCTCCTACACTGCCTGCACTTTCTGCTTCATTTTTCTTCATAAATTTCAGCACTGCATATATAAATATTTTGCAACTATTTGTATATCTTTTTTTTTTTTTTTTTGGACTCTCCTCCACTGGAATGTCACACCATGAGGGCAAAGGCTTTGGAGAAAAAGCAGGAAACAAAGACAGGCCCTTCATGGTGCCTCCACAGTAAAAACTCAACCAGTGGCCATTAAGAGAATATGTGAATTGTTATTACTGGATCACAATTCTAGGCCACTTTTACTATTTTGAGCATATAAGTTCCCACATCACATTCAGCAGAAGTGATGGGAAGAAGCAGGTAGCTTTGCACCATTTGATAAATGGGAGAATTAAAAAATCATTTTTTTGGCTGTGCTGGGTCTTCATTGCTGTGTGGTCTTTCTCTAGTTGCAGCGAGCAGGGGCTAGTCTCTAGTTGCGGTGCATGGGTTTCTCATTACAGTGACTTCTCTTGTTGTGGAGCACAGGCTCTAGGGTGCAAGGGCTCAGTAGTTGTGGTGCATGGGTTCAGTTGCCCTGCGGCATGCAGAATATTCCCGGACCAGGGACCAAATCTGTGTCCCCTGCCTTGGTAGGCAGATTCTTAACCACTGGACCACAAGAAGTCCCTGATGGGGGAAGTGAAGCTCGGGGATGTGACATGAGTTCCCAGAGATCACATAGTAAGTTGGGGGGCATGCTGTCTTCCTCACTCTCTGACCAAAATGTACCTCATGCCTCCCACCACAGGGCCTTTGTACAGACTGCTCTTCCTGCCTGAGGAGCCCTTTACCCCACCCCCTTGTGAAATCCTTCTCTTCCTTCAAAATCTGTTCCACATCACCTGTCCCAAGACTAGAGCAGACCTACTTTTCAGAAGTTCTCAGCATCCCTTGTGTCTCTTCACAGTGCTGATCAGAGCCGTAAATGTAAAAACGTGAGAAAATATTTTTTGTTAACTTAGGAGCCTCTGTGGAATGCAAATGCAAACCACTCTCTTAGACTGGGTCCCTGCAAAGCAAATGCTGAGACAAAAGAGGAGGAGGAAGCAGTTTTCTTTGAGACATGGTGCCAAAAAGCAGAAAGGAGGGATGGAAAGAAAGGGGAAGGAAAAAGATTATACGGCATGCATTCATGAGCTGCTATGGGGAAGGGGAACTCAGTCCTGCGGAGGGCATTGGACGGCTGCATAGAATGTGCCTTTGAAAGGCAAGGAAGCTGGGATTTTGTGAGCCTGCTCCCATCGGTCATGGATGAAGATTGCCCCTGGGAGCATTAACTTCCTAGCACTTGTGACCTACCCTGTGTGAGAATGGAGATCATTCCTATGACCGTAGGAAGCCCCTGGGCAGAGAGAGGCAGGTGTTGGAGGTAGGTCCCCATCAGTTTGAGACTTCTCCTCTGAACCTGGGGTGGGGCCAAGTGACATGTGTGGCAGCTGACAGTATCTGCTACAGCTTCTTTTTTTATTTTTAATTTACTTGATTTTATTTGTTAATTTTTGGCCACACCAAGCAGCAGGCAAGAGACGGGATCTTAGTCCCCCAACCAGGTATTAAACTTGCACCCCTTGCATCAGAAGGTGTAGTCTTCACCCCTGGACCTCCAGGGGAGTCTCTGCAACAGCTGCTTGCTAGAGTTACTTTCACATATTTATAAAACAATCACTCAACAAATACTGTATTTCCTAACCCTGACTGTGCATTCAGCTCTGAGCCTTGAGGATCACACAGAAGCCCAAGACCTTGGCCCTGCCACCCTGGAGCAGAAACGTGAGCTAAGGAGCCCAGACACAAACACTCAGAACAGCTCAAAGAGGTGGGGATATTTCCCAAAAGCAGTGCAGTAGCACAGAGAGGTGAAGTAATTTATCCAAGGCCACACAGCTAGTAAGTGGTAGTGCTGGAACTTGAACCCAGGGCCACATTCTTATCATCCATCTGCAAATCCCTAACAATGCACCATTAATAGCAGCTGTTAATGTTATTCTTCCCAGTGACCCTCCCATTGTATGAGTAAAGTTCTGATCTCCACTATCGTCCTATTTTACAGGTGAAGAAAGTGAGGACCAGCAAGTGCATGATCATAGGACAACTGAGAGCTTAGAGGCGCAAGTCGGTTACCAGTTATCAGTCAGCTCCATCACTTTCTGCTTTCTTAGCCCTCTGGAGACTAGCAAGCAGAAGACCCAGAAATAATGATCACTGCCATTTAGTGAGTGACAACTATTTGCCAGGGCCTTTTGCATAAACTAGCTCTAGCCCTCGAATTATCCTCCTTCTGAAGTGTTAGTGCACCCATTTCACAGCCAAGAAGACTGACAGAAGCAGGTTTAATTTTCTTCTCCAAGCAAGGGACAGAGACAGGACTCAAACCGTGGTCCATCTGACCCCAGAATTAAATCCACCTTTCTGCTTAACATAAGAATTTCTATTAGGAAGTCTGAGCTTGATTACTTCCAGTGAATGGTAGGGGGCTCCCTATCTTATAAAGCATGCTGGGCACCTCTAGCTACCTTCTCCCTGGTTGCCTATGAGGATTCCAAGCTTCAAGCCTCAGTTTCATTCAACTAAGGACCCTCAGAGTCCAGCACCAGCCCTGACCTTCATGGACTGGATCATTTTGAGCTGCAGTCTCTTCCCTTGCAAATTCTATATCTTAGTCCACATCTGTCCTGTGAGACACGAAAATGTCAACTTAATCTCTCTGGGGAGAGGTAGAGAGACAAGGAAATAAGCTGAAATCACACAAAATAGCATATGTAAAGTCCAGACCAGTGTCCCCAGCACATGATACACAAAAAAGGGAAGCAGATATTATCATCATTATTATTTGCATTATTATTAGATTATTAATAGCAGCAGCAATATTGGAGCATTTAAGAACATTTAACATTGCTAATGATGAACATTGTTTAACATTGTTAACAATGAATTTAACATGAACATGTTTAACATTCTTTTCTTTTGTCATTAGTAAATTTTTATGATAAAAACTCAGGGCTTTATAACATAAAATGTCTATGAGAAAAGCATAATATTAATTATCTAAGTCAAGAATTAGAAATTTGTAATTCTGAGTTAAGCTTTTCCCAATAGGTAGTCTGAAGTGTATGATGTTTAACATTCTTAACATTGAAGAACTCCAGGCGGGGGGGGCCCTAAGCACAGTCACCACTGGAAGACCCTCTGATAGTGTATCCAATACACAGAAATTTACACCCCCCATTAAAGACAATTTTCTGCAAAAAAAAAAAAATCATTTGGAACGAATTTTATAATTTTGCTCTGGATATTGCTATCAATTTTCATTCTGAAAGTTCCTCTTCACATAACAGAAGTAGTTTCCCGCCCCCCCCCCCCCCGCCCCCGCTCAGGTGTCAAACACTCTGGTTTAGGAATTGGATGGGGAAACTGAGGCACAGGAGATGAAGCTTCTTGCCCAATGAGACACACTTAGCAACACTATTGCTATTGCTAAGTCACTT
Organism: Budorcas taxicolor; assembly: GCF_023091745.1. NCBI lineage: Eukaryota > Metazoa > Chordata > Mammalia > Artiodactyla > Bovidae > Budorcas > Budorcas taxicolor. The sequence continues at coordinate 60,956,094 of NC_068926.1, forward strand.
CAGTCGTGTCCGACTCTGTGTGACCCCATAGTTGGCAGCCCACCAGGCTCCCCCGTCCCTGGCATTCTCCAGGCAAGAACACTGGAGTGGGTTGCCATTTCCTTCTCCAATGCATGAAAGCGAAAGGTAAAAGTGAAGTCGCTCAGTCATGTCCGACTTAGCGACCCCATGGACTGCAGCCTACCAGGCTCCTCCATCCATCCATGGGATTTTCCAGGCAAGGGTACTGGAGTGGGGTGCCAATAGCAACACTGGCTGTGTTCAAACCCCACTGGGTCTGACTCCAGACCTCGCCTTTCCCCTTTCAGGGTGAATCAGAAGCAACTCGTGAGAAGGGGTGAGTCACCTCAGGAAGTGGAGGGCATTGTACTGGGGATGAAGGGTCAGCAAAGGCGGCGGGGGGGGGGGGGGGTGGCCTTGGGAGGGGCGGGAGCCCCCCTCACCCCCCACCTGCTTAATTGCTCCCACTAAGGGTTCAGGGCCAAAGCTTCGAAGAGGTATTATCTTGGTCATCACCATTTTTCTTTCTGGGCAATGAAGTTAAAAATCCCAGCACTCCGATGGGGTTTTGTAAATGTAGCTTCCATATCACTATTTAACATGCACTGCTAAAAAGTCGATAAATAGCGACAGTCATTTGAAGATTAGCTCTTCACATGACGAAATGATTTATTTAGATGATTTCTCTCCTTCCCTCCCTCCGTCTCTCTCTCTCTCTCATTCCTTGGCTAAGAACATATTAATCAGAAATTAAGGCCGGGGGAGGAGTGGAGGTGAGACTGGTGGGGGATGGTGAGGGAAGGGGTGTGGGAGGCAGAGAAGACAAGTGTGAGGAGATGCTTAGGGCAGCTGGCAGAGGGAGGGAGGCTGGAGGGACCAGGATGCTGGGGGCGCTGAACGCGGGGTAGAGAAGGGGGAAATAGGGAGCTCCGGGGAGGGTCTGGAGAGAAGAGAAAGCAGGCAAGGGCTGGCAGGGAGGGTGGGGAAGGACGCAGAGAGGATTGGGCTAGGGCAGGCTGGTAGAAACACAGGGAAGGAATCAGCAGAGAGGAGAGAGAGACAGGAGAAACACAGAGGGGAGGGGGAAAAAATAAATGGAGAGGGAGAGAAAGAGAGAGAAGGTGGAGGGAAGGGAGTTACAGAGAGCTTAGAAGGAAAAAAATACAGAAAAATATAGATACAGAAGGTCATGAAGATGGGAAGATAGAGAAGAGAAAGATACAGGAATCTCCTTGCTGAAGGGAGATGGGTCCCCAGGAAGCTGGCTACTTGGATGCTGGTCCCCTACCCCACTGGCCAGGCCAGCCACCCTCCTTTCTCCCACCCCCGTACCCCGCCTCCCTGCCACCGCCAAGGCAGGTGGGGGAAGCAGAGCACACGGAGGTCTCTAGAATCTTCTCCACGCCTCCCAGGCCAGGCAGAGGGGCCAGCCTACTTGCAGCCAGGCTGCCTCACTGAGGAGAGAGGAAAGAGCTTAGCCTCTTGTTTGGTGCTTCCTTTTTTCTTATTTCATGCATATACATATATTTATAGCAATTTCTATCAAACGTAAATATATATGTATAAATCTCTGGCTTTCTCTTGCAAGCCCGCGAGATAACCAGGCCTGGAGCAGAGGCTACAGCGATAAGAAGATTAGAGAGGATTGGTTCATTTGTTGTAGGATACTCCAGGAGGGATATTTCGCTCTCAGAAGACCAACCGGAAGGTTATCTAAATAGGCTAGGTCTGAACTCACCAGAGCTGCACCCCACTGGGACATTAATGGTACAAAGAGCGAAAGACAGGAGGGGCGAAGATGAGTTATAATGATTATTTGATTATCTTGGGCTTTAACAAACCCAGCCAGTTCGTCTGGGTGTGAAAAATTAGCTGTTCTCACAGCGGCAAATTTCACAGCATTCAGCGTTGTATATCTTTTTCTCCAGAGAGGAGGCAGGCGCTGCACTTCAGTTCTGGGCTGACAAGGACACCCCCATTCCTCTTGAATGGGGCCCAGTGGTCCTGTCCTCTGCACAAGGAAGTCACCAGTTCAAAGAATGTTCTGGTGCAACAGCTTAAAAAAATATTTGTATATACATACACGGTTGGCGCAGTGGTAAAGAATCCACCTGCCAATGCAGGAGACATAAGAGACGCAGGTTCAACCCCCGGGTCAGAAAGATCCCCTGGAGGAGGAAATGGCAACCCACTCCAGTATTCTTGCCTGGAGAATCGCATGGACAGAGGAGCCTGGTGGGCCACAGTCCATGGGCTGCAAAAAGTCGGATACGACTGACGCAACCGAGCACAGCGCAGGAAGGTTTCAGGCAATAGCATCAAAGAGGAGGGATTGTAATTAGAGTCTGATATATTACGAGGACAAGGGCTGACAGAATTACTTGCCGCTTCCATTCCGAGCACATTATCAGGTGGCCTTGTTCCTTTAGTCACAGCTGCCCTGAAAGGTAGGGTCAGGGTTGTCTCCACGCTGATGTTTATTGAGCACTTACTGTGTCCCGGCTCTGTGCTGACTCAGCACTCATGCTCTCGTATCACCCCCATAGTCAAGGCTGGCAGGATCGTTACCCCCAAGGAACACATGTGGAAACTGAGGCTTGGACAGGTGAAGGGATTCGCCTGAGGTCACCCTGCTCATGGGATTCACATCCCTAAGTCACAATGGGCAGAGGTTTTATTCCACCACCTGCAAACCCAGAGACACGCAGGCTGAGCAGAGCATGGGGGGCACGTGGGGACGGGAGATATAATCTCCACTATCTGGATTCTCACCTTCCTTCTCCAGGGCAGTGCTGTTTCAGGTATGGACAAGTCCAAGAGGAAGCAGAGGGATCTGGGAGGGCTTCCTGGAGGAAGGGACATACCACCAGGCCTTGATACAAGAGGAGGGGTGCACTGCAGGGCAGGACCTTCTGGACAGAGAAAACAGCAGGAGCACACGCAAGTGGGGCTTGACTCATTCTGGCAGCTTGGAGGTGCCGTGTCCAGTTCCCCAGCTGTTCCACAGAGCTGCTGATAGCTGCCCCGACTCTATCACAGGCAGCTGCCAACTTGCACTGAGCTATCAGACAGGAAGTGGCTTGAAAAGTGAAAGTGACCAGCAGACATGCCTGTCAGTGTTGTCACCAATGTCACCCCATCCTTGCCCTCACTCCACCCTCTCTAAGCTGGCTTCTCTCTCCATAAAACCCCAAATCCATCCCTGCCTTGTCGCAGGCCCGCCCTGAATTTTAAGATGAGACTTCAATTTGAATCCTCTCTGAGTGAAGAAAGAGAGCCTGGAGGGACCTGGACCACACTGGGTTTGTGAGAATGGACCTGGGCCTGGGGCAGTCCTGAGTGTGAGTGCTGCCGTGCTGGGTGGCCTTGGGCAGTCACCCCACCTCTCTGAGCCTCAATTGCCCCCTCTGTCAAATGGATTAGCTGCTCCTTTCTAGGTGAGGTCCTCCATCAGCTACTTTGGGTCAAGGTACACAATATGTGCTTCATAAATGCTCATTAGGAAGCCCCTGGGATAGACACAGCTAATTGCCTACCCAATATCGTAATATCATTTCCCCGCTTTCCTTGCTGAAGAGTCTGGATTTTATTCCAGGCAGCTTTGGGCCGGTGGAAAGAATGTATCTTTTGGCTTTCCTTGCAGCTAAGCTGGCCGATAAGATGTCCACAGAAGTCGGGGAGTAGAGATCTCGAGGGCTCTTTAAAAGGGGCTCTCCCAGGAACTTCCCTGGTGGCCCAGTGGTTAAGAATCTGCCTTGCAATGCAAGGGACACAGGTTCAATCTCTGGTCCGGGAAGATTCCACATGCCGCAGAGCAGCTAAGCTCATCTGCCACAACTGCTGAAACCTGTGCCCTGCAATGGGAAGATTCCCAGCGATACAGTGAATATTCCGAATGACGCAACCAAGACCCGATGCAGCCAAATAATATTCAAAAAAAGAAGAAGCAGCTACCCTAGCTGGACAGTGGGTATCCCCTTTACATCCTCAATCTGCTCTATCCTTCCACCTTCTTTGAGCCTAGAATAAGGATGAAAGTTAAAGTGTTAGCAGCTCAGTCATATCCGACTCTTTGCAACCCCATGGACTGTAGCCTGCCAGGCTCCTCTGTCCATGGACTTCTCCAGACAAGAATACTGGAGTGAGTAACCACTCAATTCTTTTCTCCAGGGGATATTTCCAACCCGGGGATGGAACCTGGGTCTCCTGCATTGCAGGCAGATTCGTTACCGTCCGAGCCACCGGGGAAGAATAAAGATAAGGGGGCTGGAAACTGGACCTGGGGTGGCACCTCATGGTCTGAACCCCCACTGTTTCCTGAGGCCCAAGGCAAGTGACCGGAGCACTGTTACTGCTGATTTTGCTGAGAGAGGGCAGGAAGGAAATTAACCAGCTCAGCCTGCTCTCTGAGGGCATTTTCCAGGGACAAGTGCTGGTGGCATCTTACCCTTATTATGATTATCACCGTCATTACCATCATTATTGTTGGACAAAGCCAGCCCTCCTCTCTCTTTCTCTAGCCTGAGCCCTGCCACCCTTCTCTCCCTGAGACACCTTGGCCTCTGTCTGTCCATTCTCTCCCCCAACTCCCTCCTTTTTCCTTGTATGTTTTCTGCTCCCCACCGCCGTCTCCACTCCCCTCTCTCCTTCCTCTTTATTTTATCTCAACTTGCCACAAATCTGTTCCCCTACAAAGCAGCTGCCATCTTTGTTCTGGGCCATTATCTGTGGCAGCATGGCCCGAGCAGGGCCGCCGGGCGGACAATCACCGGTTAATAGAGTGTCTGTGAGCTATTGTGGAGTGTGTCCCAGCCGATCCATCACCCGCCGCCTGACACCGCGCGGGAGGCAGCCAGAGAGCCCGCCGGGGCCACTCTCGGAATCTCCACCCTGCCCCTCCAGGAGCACAACCGGGGACCACTGCCCTGGGCTTTCTCTCCACCTGAAGGCCATGGGCTAGCCCTGGCTCTTGAGGCTGTAGCACATTTAATTCAGGCTCCAGCTCTATCAGAGGAAGGTGGCTTATTCCTCTCCAGTTAACAAATGTGAAACTGAGGCTCAGAGAGGGGAGGTCATTTGCCCAAGTTCACACAGCAGAGTAGAGTTCCAGCTGAGACTTGAACCCAAGTCTGTCTGCCCCAAAGCCAGTAGTTGTTTTTTTTTTTTTAATAGTGTTTTTTTTTTTAAGATGTTTTAAATATGGACTCTTTCTTTAAAGTTTTTATTGAATTTATTGCCATATTGCTTCTGTTTTTAATGTTTTGGTTTTTTTGGTCGTTAGGCATATGGGATCAGGGATCCCACCTTAGTTCCCGGGTCAGGGATTGAACCTTCATTCCCTGCATTAGAAGGTGAAGTCTTAACCACTAGACCACCAGGGAAGTCCCAGGCGTATAGTCTTTTTGGTTTATTTGTTTAAAGAAGAAAGCTTCTTCTTCTTCTTCTTCTTTTTTTTTTGGCTGCTGGGCATGTGGGATCTTAGTTTCCAGACCAGGGATTAAACCTCTGCCCCCTGCAGTGAAAGCCTGGAGTCTTAACCACTGGACCACCACAGAAATCCCCTAAGCCTGTAGTCTTATATACCCTCAAGATGCTGTTTCCCAGAACCTGCTGTTGCAGGACTGCAGTGTTATACATGTTCAGGACACAGTGTTGGCCCAGTATCTTTAGGACCGTGCCTAGACACGGAGAAAGCAGTTATTAGAAGAGACGTACCCCAGGCATCCGCCTACTCCACCCTGGAGCTGGTGGTCTAATGGAAAACCATGGGGGAAGCAGAAAGAAACATTTATCATGGCAGGAAAGAGTGTCATTTTAGAAGCCTGGTTTGCCTTCCTGCCCTGCCACTTAAGCTGTGTGGCTCTGGCCAAATAGCTTCACCTCTCCGTGCCTCACTCACCTGTGATAATGACAGTCCCTCTGTCATGGGATGGCTGGGAGGATTCAATGCATAATGAAAGAGCCTGGCACTTAGGAAATATCATGTTAGATATTTCTTTTCATCCTAGGCTTACCTGAGGCCTCATGTTTTATTCACTTTATGCCACATGCTCAACAAAAAATCCATGCAAGGTAGGTCCATCCCATTTTACAGATGCAGAAATTGAGGCTCACAAATGTGCCCAGAATCACCCAGCTAACAAAATAACATTCTTCTTTGTGCATCGTTTAGGCATTAATTGAGTGCCTACTGCAGGCCAGACTTTGTCAGAAGTGCTCTAAGAACCATCAAAGGGTGACTTTGTGCAGCTCCTGGGTTTATTAGGAGCCTTTCTCTCTGTTAAGCATCTGAGCTCAGTTAATCCCCTAGCATTCCTCAGAGTGTGTGTGTGTGGGGGGGGGGTCATTATCCCCATTTTACAGATGAGAACACCAAGGCACCAAGAGGTTAACTAGCAGGCAGAAGATCTCAGAGTCCATAACTGGGACATCCAGGACCATGCCCTGGCAACCTGACTCCAGAAATGGAGGGACAAGAATCACTTTGCCTGAGAACACTCTGGTCCTGAATTCACAGGGGAAGGTCAGCTGTGGAGGCTCCTAATTAGGGTGTCAAGACTTAGAGCCACCCAAATAGAAAAGCCACCCCAACAGGCATTGGCAGATCAGAAGGAGAACTCAAGTTAAATGCCACTGAGGGGATCAGGGAAGGCTTCCTGGAGGAGGAGGAGGGGCTGAATGGGGACCCCAAGAGCCCCAAGAGTGGAGGCCTAAGTCAGGCAGGGGCTCTGGAGCACCTTGTTTAGCTGGAAAGGACTCACGGGAAGAGAAAATCAAGACATTCTGGCCGTTAAGCTGAGCTCACCACCAGGGCTCTGCAGGACACGGCCCAGAAATCTTGAAATGTTCCCCAGGGATCAGTCGCCCTTCTAGACATTTTAATCGAGTGCCTACTGTGTGTCAGACCCCTGCCGTGTGCCCCCTGGCCTTAAATTGCTCACAGTCAAGCAGGGATAACACAGAGTGACATGCGCTTGATGGAAAACATAGAGAACAGCAGGGTCTCCCAAGAGGGCCAGGGACCCTCTTAACTTTCGGAGCTCAGAAGGTTTCCGAGGGGAGCCATCATCTAAGTTGGCACCCAGAGAATGGGATGGGGTCTCAGGAAGAGGAAGGGGGATGGGAGCAGAGGCACCAGTATGCAAGAGTTGGGAGGGGGGCCACAAATGGAGCTTGAGGGTGTCAGGTGGGGAGCAGGAATAGAGTCTCAGCAGTGGTTGGGATTTGCAAATCAGCTGAACAAACAGGCCTGTGCCCATGAGAGGGAAGTTCCAGCTCTTCATGAATAAGTCAGCACAGAAATGCTCAAATGGGTTACTCTGGGGGTGGGGGGTGGTCAGTCCACATTAAACTTATGATATCCACACTCCATCTCTATCAATCTCTTTCCATAATCCTTATTAGAGAGGTCCTATTATCATCCCCATTTTATAGATGAGGAAACTGAGGCTCAGAGAGTAAAGTCACTTAGCAAACATCTGAATTTAAGAGCCCAAACTTTCAGCTGCTGCATAAAGCAGAGGCCCTCCTTGCCCAGAGGATGGCTGGGGCAGAGTCTTCTCTATCCAGCCATTGTGGAAGCTCCTCCCACCTTTCCAGTGGCCTCCCCCTGTCCTGTCCTAGTCACACCCATCAGTGAGGCTCCCTGCCTCCTTCTGCCGGCCAGCTCCTATTCATCCTTCAGGACCCAACTCAGATGTGCCCACCCCTGGGAAGCTTTCTTGGCCAAACTGCTCCCCTCAGAGTCATTTCTCCCTGTGAAGGGCACTGTGTGTGGAGCCATTTCCTGGGTTTCTTGATTAATAGCTTGATGTCTCTCCATAGCAAAGTTATCACTTTGCCGACAATGGTCCATATAGTCAAAGCTATGGTTTTTCTAGTAGTCATGTACAGATGTGAGTTGGTCCATAAAGAAGGCAGAGCACCAAAGAATTGATGCTTTCAAATTGTGGTGCTGGAGAAAACTCTTGAGAATCCCTTGGACTTCAAGGAGATCAAACCAGTCAATCCTAAAGGAAATCAACCCTGAATACTCATTGGAAGGACTGATGCTGAAGCTGAAGTTCCAACATTGGCCATGTGATGCAAAGGGCTGGATCATTGGAAAAGACCCTGATGCTGGGAAAGATTGAAGGCGGGAGGAGAAGGGGACGACAGAAGATGAGATGGTTAGTTAGCATCACTGACCCAATGGGCATGAATCTGAACAAACTCGGGGAGGTAGTGGAGGACAGGAGAGGCTGGCATGCTACAGTCCATGGGGTCGTGAAGAGGAGGACACGACTTAGTGACTGAACAACAATTATTTACCATTTATTAAACACTAGTACATTCCAAGAACTGTAACACAGCAAATGTAGTAACAGTCATAGAAGTTTTAGACTAGTAATTATAACGCTAACAGCCCCGATACTACCTGGGGAGGCCTCCAGCTCCAAGAAGACAGGAGGGGTCCATGGAGGTGCAGGGAACTCAGGAGACAGCAGGGGGGGCTGGCTGACCAGAGAAGCCCTCCAGGACACGCGCCCATCAGGACGATGTCAGGGTGGGGAAAGGCCGGGGGGCAGCAAGGAAGGTGGGAGATCCTGTGGGGTCAGGAGATAGGAGCCCGGAGGCACCGTCAAATGGCATGACCCAGATCAGAGGCTTAATTGCCTGGGGAGGGATTGAGGAGAGCGCTAGACTGTATGTGTGTGTGTGTGTGTGTGTGTGTGTGTGTGTGTGTGTGTGTGTGTGTGGAGAGAATGGAGATAGGGTATGTGTGTATGTGAACAGAGGATGGAGATGTGAAGAGTGTGTGTGTGTGTGTGTGTGTGTGTGTGTGTGTGTGTAAGAGGGCAAGACAGACTGGATTACCCTTGAGTATAAGCAAAGGATCCAAGAAGACCCCAAGTCTCCTCCTGCCTGAGCAATTCCAAGAAACATACATGTATAAACCCAATAGACTGCAATGCTGCTTAAAAGCAAGTGCTATATATATATATACATATACAAGTGCTATATATATATATATATGTACATTTTTTTTCCTTTAAAATCAAGAGCTGCCGGGAGTGTCAGGGAAGCGCCCCGCGCCAGGCCCCGACGCGGTAATTAACAAAGGAGCCTCGGTTTCCCCGTGCCTGTATTTACTGATCTATGCATGCGCACACAAGGTGAGATAGGATGAATGGCTAATTTCCCAGCGGCTTTTGCTCCTGCTTGCTGCAAAGTTGTGAACAAAATGACTGGCCATGCATTGAACTGGCTTACACAGCTCTCCATATGGAAATTAAGATAATCCCGGGCCCAGCTTTGTGTCTCGGCGACGGCAGGGGACCAAGGAGGGAAGGGGAGGGGCTGGGGAGGCTCCGAAGAGACGGGGTGAGGCTCCCGGGCCTTTCAGAAGAACAGTTTACTGCGCGGGCTGGGAATTTAGCTAGATTTTGTTGGTCAAACACTCGGGAGAATGTATTCTTTCACCTTCCCCCCACCCCCGCCCCACCCCCACTCCCGCTCCCTGCCACCGTCTTTCTTCGGCTCAGACCTCACCAGGGATGGAACGCTGGGTCCAGGGTAGGAAGGTTTTAGGCAACCGCACAAAAGAGGAGGGATTATGGGTAAGGTCAGAGGGTGCCGGGGATTAGAGATATGATGTATTAAGAGGGCAAGGCTGCCAGGAATACTTTCCGTTTCTATGAAGCCTGTGTTAATTGATGGGAAAAATCTCTCCCTCCATGAATCCCCTCCCACAACCTCCTCTCCACGCTCCATATTCAGCTCCTCTTTCTTGTGTCCTTGCCTAACTCTCTCTTGTTCCTTTCTGGCTTTCCCCCTTCTCCCCCACCGCCACCACCCCAATCTCTTCCTAGCCACAGCTTTTCTGGTGTGTTAGGGTTCTAGGTGGGCTTCTCAGGTGGCACAGTGGTAAAGAATCCACTTTCCAAGGTAGGAGCTGCGAGAGATGCAGGTTCCATCCCTGGGTCCGGAAGATCCCTTGGAGGAGGAAATGGCGACTCCAGTCTTCTTACCTGGACAATTCCATGGACAGAGGAGCCTACAATCCATGGGATCACAAATAGTTGGATACAACTAAGCACGCACACAGGGTTATAGGTAAAGGCAGAATGATCTAGGTGAGGTGGTCCTGTATAAGAGGTGAAGTTTGGGCACCATGTCCCCTGCAACATACACACACAGATATTCAGGCATACACACACACTATATATGTGTGATTAGGAGAGTTCCTTCATCTTGCTGAACCTCAATTTTCTTTCCCTTTTTCTCGGCTTCACTGTGAAGCATGCGGGATCTTAGTTCCTGGACCAAGAATCAAACCTGTGTCTTTGACGTGGAAGCACAGAATCTTAACCACTTGACCACCAGGGAATTCCTTAAACCTCAATTTTCTACTGTGTAAAATGGGAATTAAAATAGCAATGATTTTTTCTTTTTTTCTAATTACTTGCTTTGGACCAAGCATTGTGTTGGGTTCTAGAGGTTGGACGTAGTGGGGAGCAAGCCCCATCCCTTCTTGGAGCTCACAGACTAGTGGAGGAATCAAGCCACAGGCAGGTAAATCAATAAAGAAAAGAGTGTGAGGTTGAGATAAGGGACATCAACAGGGTACGGGTGATGGAGGCTAACAAGGAGTAAAGATTCCAGAGGGAAGTCTGCAGTGATTGAGGAATCAGGGAGGGCCTCCCTGAGGAGGTGTACCGAAAGGTTGAGAAGGAGCCAGGCTTGTGAAGAGTGGGGAATGAGCTAGGTTCTCCAAAACCCAGCAAATGCTAAGACCCCAAGGAGGGAAGGAGCTGGTGTGTATGAGTAGTAAGGAGACTGATATAAGGGGCAAATTTCAAAGAGAGGCTACAGGAAGTCAGGTTGGAGATCTGGTGGGAACTGGGAGAGATTTATTAACCCGGAAGTCAGAAGTATGTACGTCCGCGTGCACTCAGTCGTGTCTGACTCTTTGCAACCCCATGGACTGTAGCCTCCAGTCTCCTCTGTCCATGGGACTGTCCCGGCAAGAATACTGAAATGGGTAGCCACTGGAGGGTCTCATGCAGAGAACTGATGTAAACCAGATGGGAGGGCTTGCGTTTTTACAAGATCACTTGGTGCTGGGTGGAGAACACTTCATGAAAAGGCCACAGAGGAGGCCAGAAGAAACCATGAGTGTGGCGTGGCATCCCAAATACAGACTCTGGAGCCAGATAACCTGGGTTTGAAGACCTGCCTTCTCTACTTGTCACTTGGAAGACAGTCAACGGACAAATGACAAGAATGTCAGGGAGAACCCTGTGAATCCAGTTCAGAGTTGTCCAGAGATGAGAGGTGTTGCCTTGGTAGGGAGTGACCTCCCCGTCACTAGTGGCATGCAAGCAGAAAATTGATGATGAACATCTGATAGGGATAAAGTGTTATGGTGGGAACATTTAAGTTGTATGCTCATAGCAACTTTCCAGTATGCAATACAGAATTATTAACTCTAGTCATAATGCTATTGAACTCTTTCTTTTTTTAATTAAAAATCATTTTTAAGCTTCTTTTTAAAATATGGACCATTTTTAAAATCTTTATTGAATTTGTTACAATACTGCTTCTGTTTTATGTGTTGGTTGTTTTGGTCACAGGGCACGTAGGATCTTAGCTCCCTGACCAGGAATCAAACCTGCACCCTCCACACTGGAAGGTGACAGCTTAACCACTGGACCACCAGGGAAGTCTCTACTTTTAAAATTTTAATTTAAAATGAAACCATGCCATGATTATATATGGAAAATCAGTTTTTCTTGCCATAAATTGATGGTAACCATACAAATAAGTACAAGTAACAACAAAAACAAAATTATGCTATTAATTTAAGCCAATATTTTTACCTGTTGAAGGCTCCAGGCTCTTTCTGCTCTCCCTTCATTAAAAACAGAGGTGAACAGTTATTAGAAAAATGCTAAAGACCCATTGACACCAATGGAGACTGTCTCCTTGCTGGAATCCCAAGACTGGAGGAAGACAAGAGAAAAAAGGCAATGATTTCTCACCATGTGATTCAAGATTATTTAAAGTTCTGTGAGCTACTTACCCTGGAGGAGGAAATGGCAACCCACTCCAGTATTCTTGCCTGGAAAATCCCACAGACGGAGGAGCCTGATGGGCTGCAGTTCTTGGGGTAGCAAAGAGCTGGACACAACTGAGCAACTAACACTTTCTGTTTTTAGGAAGCACTCTGTCCTAAATAAAGCTGCATAAGCTAATAAGATAGCCCATAGCCTCGTGTGGCTATTTACATTTCAATTAATTTAAATTTAATACCATGAAAAATTCAGCTCTTCAGCCTCACTAGCCATATTCCGAGTGCTCCATCACCACACATGGCTAATGGCTACCACATTGGGCAGTGTGGAACATTTCCATCATTGCAAAAAGTTCTATAGAACAACGCTCTTCTAAGGCATTTCCTTTTGATTCAGGGTTTGGGGCCGCTTACTGACATAAGCATGTTTCAAAACTCCCTTCTCTAAGTGCTGATGAAAGGGGTCGGGTCAGGTGTCTCTGGAGACTGCAGGGAAACAGATGGGGCCGAGGCTGCAGTGAGGCAGATGGGGTGTCAGCTCTGCCCCTTCTGGAGCTCACCAGAAGCCCCTCCCACCTGTGCATCCTGAGAGGGAAGACCCCCTTGCTGCTGTCTCCCGGAGAATAGGGCCCCTCCAGATCTCTTCAAAGCCTCTTTCTCCTCTCCACCACGCAGCATCCAGAATACCAACCCAAATGCCTATTACTGTCTATCTCAGAGACAGGCCAAGACACAGCCGGGGTCAGGGTGGTGGAAGGGGGAAGAGAAAGATGGCTTAGAAATTAAGATTTTTGCCCAAAGTGGTCACTGAGTCTAACTTGACCATCCACATCAGGGGTTTTCCCGCTGTCCATACTACTCAATTTTCAAAATTCTTTTTTTCCGCCTCCTTCAGAGAGATGCAGGGCCAGTATTTGGAGCATATTGTTGTTTTTCAGTCACTAAGTCATGTCTGATTCTTTGCGATCTCATGGCTGGTAACCCATCAGGCTCCTCTGTCCATGAGATTCCCCAGGCAACATTCCTGGAGTGGCTTGCTATTTCCTTCTCCAGGAAATCTTCCCTCATTAGGAACATAACTAACCACCTATTACCTCCATTCAAACCCTAACTCTGCCATTTGTTAGCTGGACAACCTCGAGCAAGTTGCTTAACCTCTCTAAGCCTCAGGTGTTCTGCCTGTAAAATGAGGATTCATCATAATATAGTGCTCACAGGATTAGGTGAAACAACATATGTAAAGTCCCTGGTGCATGGTTAATGGTAAAAGAAAATATCAGTGCTTATTTTGAGCACTGAAAAGATTAAGAAAGATATCTGTGGATATCCTGCAGAGAATATAAAGAAGTACAAAAACAATAATAACTGAGAATTTTAATATTCTGGAGGAAGTTATTCTTGGGCACCCCATTTCCCAGACCCCCAAAATCTCTGATCCCCAACATTCTAAGAAGCATACAGTAGATGTCATTAATATCCACCCATGTCCAGGTCTCTAGTTTCGGGTTCAGAAAAGGTTACAAGTTCTCTTTCCCTTGAAAGTAGGTGTGATCATGTGACTGGATTTGGCCAATTACATATGAGCAAAAGCTCATTACATTGCTCATTAAAAAAAAAAAAAAACTACGTTGCTTCCCGGCCAAAGCATTGATTTCCGGGTGCTTAGACTCCACTGTCGTCTTCCGCTAGTGCGTGGATCATGGAAATGTATGCTGAGATGTCAATGGCATAAAATGGTGACTGTTCCTCTAGCTGCATCCAGGAGTAACTCCAGTGAGCAGAGATGTACCAGCTGACCTACACTGGGCATGTGGAAATGAACTTTCATTGTTTTATTTTTTATTTTCTTTAGTTTTTTTAAAATTTATTTATTTTATTTTTTTGGTTGTGCTGAGTCTTCATGGCTGCGTGTGGGCTCTCTCTAGTTGTGGAGACTGGGGGTTACGCTCTAGCTGCTGTGCGAGGAGGGCTCCTCATTGTAGCTCCTCTTGTTTTGGATCACGGGCTCTGGGCACAAGGGCTTCTGTATTTGCAGCACGCAGGCTCAGTAGTTGTGGCTTGATGGCTCTAGAGCTCAGGCTCAGTACTTATGGTGCATGGGCTTAGTTGCTCTGTGGCTCGTGGGATTTTCCCAGACCAGGGATCAAACCCATGCCCTCTGCATTGGCAGGAGGACTCTCAGCCACTCTACCACCAGGGAAGTCCGAACCTTTATTCTTTTAAACCGTGAGATCATCAGACTACGTTATAACAGTAAGACCTAGCCCATCCTGACTCGTACAATGCAGTTGGCCCTTTCCCAAAGGCGGCATATTAGAAGCAGAATTTAGGTTTGCTCCTGCACTGAGTGGGACTTCCCAGTGGTTCAGCAGGTGAAGAACGCACTGGCAATGCAGGAGACCCAGGACACTTGGGTTCAATCCCTGGGTCAGGAAGATCCCCTGCAGAAGGGAATGGCAACCCACTCCAGGATTCTTGCCTGGGAAACCCGATGGACAGAGGAGCCCTGAGAGCTACGTCCATGGAGTCGATAAGAGTCGGACACGACATGCACTATATTGAGATGCACCTCATACCACTGCTGAAGGAATGTTCAGCTCTGGAATCACCAAGGCCGTGAAACTTCCCATGACCCCAGAACTTCAACCTCTACCCAGCCAGTGATCCCACACATTGTCCAGACATGGGATCCAGCTGGGACACAAAGACTCGGATCTCACCAGCCACGAGTTACAGAAAGAATTCCAGCCCTTCACCAAACTTCCTCCTCCCTGCCTGCACCAAATGCCTGCCAAACATTATGTGATCTGGCTCAAGTCCAGAGACATGTTAGTCATGACACTTTTAAAAACCCGCATCAACAAACAAGACACCACAGAGAATTCACTCCCCTCTTTCCAAACAAGAAGAGCCATATTGCTCTTCCAAAGAGCCACATTGCTAATTACACAAACACTCTCCTAGTTACCAACAGCAGTGAGCGCTTTGCAATACTGTTTGCATGCTTTGGTTTGAAGAAAACTAAGAAAATAATTACAAGATTCTAAATTATCTGCTAAATGAAATTGTTCTTCAGTAGACTGTTGATTTTTTTTTTCTTGGCAGCTTCAAGGGTTGTTTGGGGGCTAAAACTGCATTCCATACTAATTGTGTAATTTGTATGACGTTTGTCATTCCCTTATTTGAGACAATAAAGCAACAATAATCTCAAAACTAATAAGAAAATCCCTTGGTCTTCAGATTTCCTGGGATGCTCTTGAGCCTGTGAGGAAATTCCGTATTGGTTTCTGGCACCCTAGAATAGAGCATTTGAGAGGCTGGGGTGGGAACTTGGCCTTTGAATTATGATGGAGCACTAGGAAGACTCCAGAAGAGTAAGCCTTGACTCTTGAGCTTGACCTGATTGCTGAAAGGATTATCAACTCTGGACCTCCTCAAGGCCAGCCTTGCCCTCGACTCATCTGATTTCAGTGTGTTGTTTTAGAAATAATATTTTTGTTGGCTTTCCTGTTAAACATATAATGAGATTCATACAAAATCATTCCCCATCCCTTCACGCAGTTCTCACCATTGTTAACAGTTCAGGAAAAATCTGTTTAAAATTTAGAATGAATAGTAAAACGTTCAAGTATGTTAAGGAGCACAGATATTACGGTTGTAATACAGTCCCCCCGGATCATTGTTGACTGAGCCACATGTCATTGCGATACCTGCAACTTACCACCTTTCCCTTTTCTGAAAAAAAGATTTATTTATTTTTGCCTTTCCACACTGTTCATGGGGTTCTCAAGACAAGCATACTGAAGCGGTTTGCCATTCCCTTCTCCAGTGGACCACGTTTTGTCAGAACTCTCCACCATGACCCATCCGTCTTGGGTGGCCTTGCTCTGCATGCCTCATAGCTTCGTGGAGTTACACAAGGCTATGATCCATGCGATCAAATTGTGGTGTTGGAGAACACTCTTGAGAGTCCCTTGGACTGCAAGGAGATTAAATCAATCAATCCTAAAGGAAATCAACCCTGAATATTCACTGGAAGGACTGATGCTGAAACTCCAGTACTTTGGCCACCAGACACAAAGAGCCAATTCATTGGAAAAGACTCTGATGCTGGGAAAGATTGAGGGCAGGAGGAGAAGGGGATGACAGAGGATGAGATGGTTGGGTGGCATCACTGACTCAATGAACAAACTCCGGAAGATGGAGAAGGACAGGGAAGCCTGGGGTGCTGCAGTCCATGGGGTCGCAAAGAGTCAGACATGACTTAGTGACTGAACAACAAGGATACCAGCCTCCTGGGTTTCATACCCTGTAGAGGATGGGTGAGGCCTTGACTTGCTTCTAACCAACAGAATACAGCAAAGATGGTAGATGTCACTTCCTTGATGATGTAACATAAGACTGGCACTTCCATCTTGCTGGTCAGCTCTTTCCCTTGCTGATTTTGATGAAGCCAGCTGCCACCTCTACCAGGCAGAAGTCCACCTCTGCTCCAGCGATGAGAGCAATGCTCTGGGCACAGCTTTGTGTTGCAGCAAAATTTCTGGGAGCATGCTTCAGCTTCCTCAGAGGAGGAATTGTCTTTAAGGAGTATAGCATTTTTTTTTAATTTTCATTTCTTTATTTATTTGGCTGCGTCAGGTCTTAGTTGTGGCATGCAGGTACAGGGGCTTAGCTGCCCTGTGGCATCTGGGATCTTAGTTCCCCAGCCAGGAATCGAACCCTCATCCCCTGCATTGGAAGGCAGATTCTTAACCACTGGACCACCAGGGAGGTCCCAGGAGTGTAGCATTTTAATTGCTAATTAAATAGGCTCATTGGTAATAATATAGAAATTTGCTGAGTGCTTCATACATGCTAGGCACTGCCCAAAGTCCTTTACCTCTCTTCAGTCTTTAAAAACATGTTGTGAGATGGGAATTGTCCTTATGTCCATTTTACAGATGTGTAAATGGAGGTCCCGAGGGATTCTATAACCTGCTTGAGGTCACCCAGAGACTGAACCTGAATTTGAACTTTATGCCACCTGCCTCCAGAGCCCTCATCCCAAGGCACTGTACCTTGTTACCTCTGCAATTGCTATTTCCCAGTGAATGCTATCTCTGCATTTGGAAATTCAAGGCCTTCATTTAGAATTTTATATGAAGGAAATTGATTTCTTATTGATTGGGGGATATTTAGTTTTCAGACCTGCTCCTCATCCAAGCCCCTCTTTGCTCCCTCCACGCCTCCAGATCAGAGAGGGGTGATTGTTTCTCTATAGCATTTGCATTGGCATTCACCCAAGAGTTGCTTTGATAAAACGACCTCCGTCCGAAGGTTTCCTGCTCTGACTCTCACATATTCCCCTTTGATTCCATTCTTGTTCCTTATAATTTAGTTTCAAGATTGTGAGCACATCCAGCTTTTTCTTTGTATACCTCGGGCCAGCCATTGGCCCACAGCAATTTCATCCTCAATATTACTCCTTCTACAAACATTTCTGAGATACAGCTTTTGCAGACCCAAAGCCTTGGGCAAGTGGCAGGATGCTCAGAATTTGTGACCCCTGGGCCTGAAATCCCCCGAAATCCCAAATCCACACATAGCTTAGTGCCTAGGATTGAAGAGTTTTGATCCTTTGTCCCACTCAGTGAAAGAGACTTTGACTGGCAGAGCCAGAGGTAGGTAAGTCGAAGGAAGTTCTTAAATCAGACTCTTCACGCCCGAGCGTGTGAATACATAATCTCCCGCATATGCCAGGCTACACAATACATCATCATCCATAATCATAATATGGCATCATATATCACCTGCTCATAATAAATAGCATATCATCTGCTCATAATATTTTATCATATAATATCATGACATCTGCTCACAACATCATATATTATGTGATCGACACTCAGCATTTCCTCCTAGAAGGAGCGTCCTCAGATATATTTGTTTAAAAAAAAAAAAAGTGCTGCTGACTTTTGTTAGAAAGTGGGGTGTTTTTTAAAGTCCTGGAGGCTGACTTGAATAGAGTTAGAAAAATCCTAACACAACATTTCAGTGGTGAAGAATCTACCTACCGGTGCAGGAGATGCCAGAGATGTGAGTTCGATCCTTGGGTCAGGAAGATCCCCTGAAGAAGGCAATGGCAACCCACTCCAGTATCCTTGCCTGGGAAGTCCCATGGACAGAGGACCCTGGCGGGCTACAGTCTATGAGGTTGCGAAGAATCAGACATGACTGAACAACTGAGCATGCAGTCACAGCAGTGTAGCACCTCACCCATGAGGCATGGTTTAGGTGGGACAAACAGATAAGGCGTTTACCTTCATGGGCTCAAATCCTGGGAAAATAAAACCGGTTACACAGTGTGTATATATCAGATTCTCAGTGGACAGTTTAACACATGGTCCCCAAATTCTTGTACATCTCTCCACTGAGTAGGGGTCATCTATGTCCTGCCTCTTCAATCTGCGTGGGCATATGACTGTTTCAACCAATCAAACAGGGCAGAATCGATGTGTGGCTTCCCACACCGGGTCATAAAAGATCAACCAGCTGACCGTGACATAGGCTGTCTGACTCCCCTGAGGCCGCCACGCTGTGAGGAAGCCCAAGGTTACGTGAGGAGGCCACGTGCAGGTGCTCCAGTCAACAGACCTTTCCTCTGAGTCACCCCAGCTCAGTCTCCAAACATGTGCATTGAAGATGTTTCCAGGTGAGGCTAGCCCCTAGCTGCTGTGTTATATTCTGCCTTCAAGGGTCGCCAGCCATGGTCCCAGACAGCATGGAACAGAGACAAACCATTCCCACTCTGCCCTGTCTGAATTCCCACCAGACAAACTCTGGGGTTATTTTCTTTTAATTAATTAATTGGCTGCATCAGGTCTTAGTCGCAGCATACAGGACCTTTCATTGCAGTGCATGGACTTTCAGGTTGTGACTTGCAGGCTCAGTAGTTGCAGCAAGTGGGCTCTCTAGCTGTGGCTTGCAGACTCTAGAGCTTGTGAGCTTCAGTAGTTGCCATAAATAGGCTTAGTTGCACCGAGGTACATGAGATCTCATTTCCCTAACTGGGGATTGAACACATGTCCCCGGCATTGCAAGGTGGGATCACCTGGGATTATTTTAAACCACTATGTTTAGGGTCTTATGTTAGGCAACTATAGTAACTGGCACAATATGCATGGAGGCCGAACAGAGCTATCAATGATGATAGTTATAGTAACAATGATAATAGTAATAATCACCAAAATTTGATGAGTACTTGAACGACCCTATGGAACTGGTATCATTGTTATCATGCTCATTTTACAGGTAAGACAACTAAGGCACATGGATTTAGTCAGTAAATAGGTATTAAGGATCTGCATAAGGCAGATGCTATCCTAGGGACTGGGGATACAGCAATCAAACAAAACAGAGATCCGTGGGAGAAGCTGACAATAAAAAATAAACTCCAAGAAATTAGTGATGCCCAAAGTGAGTCAGGATGCAGAAACTGGAGCCCAACAAGTCTACCTGAAGTCATAATTGTCTGGCCCACTGCTTGCCAACAGTCAAGGACATTATTCCTATATGGTCTCTTGGACCAGATGATTTAGAAATATTTACCTGCAAGTATTTTTTGCTACACCCAGAGATAGACTAAAAGGTGACTCAAGATGTTAACCAACCTTGACGGCAATAGCACATCCTTTGACCTCACAATGAAACGTGAGTCAGAAGCCTGACTAGCCCAGGAACTGGGGAGAAATGCTGTCTCGGGCCCTGCCCTAGACCTGCAGAGTCAGACTGCAAGTTGATAAGATCCTCAGGTGATCCGAGAGCACGTGACAGTTTAAGAAGTGCTGTTGGACACAGGATGTTCATATTCAGCTGCTGTTAAGTAGAAGAGATGTTTTTGAACTGTGGTGTTGGAGAAGACTCTTGAGAGTCCCTTAGACTGCAAAGAGATCCAACCAGTCAATCCTAAAGGAAATCAACCCTGAATATGCATTGGAAGGACTGATGCTGACAATGAAGCTCCAATACCTGGGCCACCTGATGCGAAGAGCCAGTTCATTGGAAAAGACTCTGATGCTGGGAAAGACGGAAGGCAAAAGGAGAAGGGAGTGGCAGAAGATGAGATGGTTAGATAGCATCACTGACTCAATGGACATGAACTTGAGCAAACTCTGAGAGACAGTGGAGAAGAGAGGAGCCTGACGTGCTGCAGGCCATGGGGTGACAAAGAGTCAGGCACGACTTAGTAACTGAACAGCAGCAAGGTAGAAGGAAGAGGGTCTTCTGGGCCTGTATTCATGCCCAGCTCAAAACGGCGAACAAGCAAGGAAGATGTGTGACTCCGCCCTCACGTGCCAGCGGTGCCCAAGTACAGGCGCCTGCACATTCTCTCACACACCTCCAGGAAAGATTCTTGAACCTCAAAACCAGTTCCCAGCAAGCACCATGCATTTCCACTTGATGTGACAATTGCCTGGCCAGGGGCGTTCAGGCTGTGAAAATTTCTATCAGGCCAAGTATTTTTTTAAACACATTTATCTTTATTTTATTTTTGTAAATTCCCCAAGGGATCACCAAAGAGTTGAAATTACCTAAGTAAATACAGATTTTTACTCTTGTATTTAGCATCTGATCTCTGGTTTCTTAATCTTGTCTTTTAAAAACTATATGTATGGGACTCCCCTGGTGATCCTGTGGTTAAGACTCCACACTTCCAAGGTTGGGGGGAGGGGTGTAGGTTTGATCCCTGGTTGGGGAAATAGGATCCTACATGCCACGTGGTGCAGCCAAGAAATAAAAAAATTAAACAATGTCAAAAAATAATTCTAATGTTAAAAAATAAATAAAACTATATGTACTAATGCACAGGTACTTCCTTGTCGTGAAATGAGAGATCCAGATTTACAAAGAAACACTTTTTAAAATTTAAATTAAAAAAAACCCCTCAATTCCAGGATTTCTCAACCTCAGCACCACTGACACGTGGACTGGATAATTCTCTGTGATGGGATCTAGGCATTGGAGGATGTTTAGCAGCATCCCTGGCCTCTACCCAAGAGATACTAGTAGCGTCTTCATCCCCAACCAAAAATGTCTACAGATCTTGCCAGACGTCTCCTAGGGGTCTAAATCACCGAGGTAAAAAACCGCTGTATTATCCTACAGATCAGAGACTCCCAACACCTTGGTGCAGATCCAACCCCAGTCCCATCTTTCCAAGATGTTTTGAATGGTCAACATCCTGGGTAGATGGGACAGCTGTCAGTTAACGCCTTCTCCTCACCCGATCTGTTTGTGCCCCAGTGTGAACTCCTAGGTGACTATGTGTGTGTGTGTAGTACGTGTGTGTTATTCCAGTAATTCTTTTATCTACTTCTCACACCCTGAGCTTTATGAACATTCATCAAAATAATTGACGCGGATGAAATTAGCACTTCCTGCTATGTCGGGCAGATAAACTTTGCTGAATATTGATTTCACACAAAGAAAATGACATGTGCTTAGGCCTAACCCTTTATCTGGCCCGGCCAGGGAAATACGGCAGGAGGGGGACGGGCCGGCCGCTGCCGGTGGAGAAGCGGCCATAAGAATTACTTTTATCTCTTCTTCCACAAGAAGACAAGGGAAGATAAGGCGCCAGAAAGAGAGAAAGCACAGCCCTGGGCATTGGGGAAATCCGCAGAAGGCGTGGGACAGGGCAGTACTCCGGGGACCGGGGGGACCGGAGCTGATGAATTCAGAAGAGGAGGAGGAACAGGGTGGGAAAGGCTGAGGGGGGGCGGGTCCTGGGGGAGAGGGGGCTGGGAGGAGCTGGCTGGCCTTGGGTTCAAATCCCAGTCCGGGCGCTTAAAATGAGGGTGGCCAATCATTCCAGTTTGCCCGGACTGAGGGGTTTCCTGGGATGCTGGAATTTCAGTGCTAAAATGAACAGTCTTAGGCAAGTCGGGACAGGTGGGCATCCCTCATTTTAGCTGCATGGCACCAAACCAACTGGTCCTCAGCATTCTTTTTTTTCTTTTAAGATTTGTTCATTTACTGGCTGCTGTGGGTCTTTATTGCTGCATGAGGGCTTTCTCTACTTGAGGCAAGTGGGGGCTCCTCTTCGCTGCATCGTGAGCGCTTCTCATCATGGTGGCTTGTTGCGGAACACAGGCTCTAGGTACACGGGCTTCCGTAGTTACAGCTACTGAATGTAGCTCCTGTAGCGACTGTAAGTTATGGGCTCAGCAGTTGTGGCTCGCAGACTCTAGAGCACAGGCTCAGTAGTTACAGTGCACAGGCTTAGTTTCTCCATGGCATGTGGGATTTTCCCAGACCAGGGATTGAACCCATGTCCCCTACATTGGCAGGTAGATTCTTATCCACTGTAAAACCAGGGAAGCCAGGCCCTCAGTTTTCTTATTTGTAGGAATGACCTACCTCTCTGGTCTGGGACAGGGACAGAAGTGAAAGCCCCTTGGAGTTGAGACATGTGGAGCCCCCAATCCTGAGAGGCAAATTCTAGATCAAGGTCACTTCCTCCCAGAAGCACTCCCTGATCACCCCAGCTCACAGATAACTCCATGTTCCATGAAGGCCCCCAGCTCCAACTGCCTGGCTTTTTCTTCCAAAACCAAGTAACGCAGAAGAGGCAGTTTCAGAAATGCTGGTTTCCTTCCTTCACCTTTGCTTGCAAATCATGTACTTCTCATCCTTGCTACTGGCTGAGGCCAGTCAAGTCTCTGAGATGGGAAACATTTTCCCTGAGATGGCCAAGTTCACCTTGCTGCAGGCCTACTATGTGCCAGGATCTATGTCAGGAGGAGTAGGAGGTGTGACGGCTGATAGCCAACGGCCACGCCTTCCTCTTCACAGAATCCCTAAACATCCTCAGGGTCTTGGGCTTACACTTAGCAAAATGTCTGGCCACACCCCACCCCGAAAAGGAAGCAGGCTGGCTTTGAGGTCAGACTCTAGATGGGGTCCCTGCCACTCCTGAGTCACACTACCCAGGGTTCTCATGACACGTGGGGAGCACGGCTGACTGTCTTGACCTGACTGGTTCATTCATGGGAGCACAGTGAGTGGCCAAGTGACCAGCAGAAAATAGAAAGAAAGGCACTGGGGAAGTAGGTAGCAGAGAAATGGTTAGGGTGATTCGAGAACTGTCTAGGCCTGGGTTGATTCCCAGCAACACCTTTTACTGTGTGACTAGAGGAAAAAAGCTGTCCTTGTTTTATTTTCCTCTTCATTGAAAAGTGGACGTGGACCTAGGAACTTCCCCTGGAGGTCCAGGAGTTCAGAGTCTATGCTTCCACTGCAGCGGGCACGGGTTCAATCCTTAGTCCAGGAACTAAGATCCCACACGCTGCATGGTGCAGCCAAAAAAATAAAAAAACAGAAAGAAAAATGGGCTTATAATAGGAGCCACCTTGTAAAATTAAGTAAGGAACAAATGAGCTAAAAATATGTGTAAGGAGCTTAAGACAGCGCCTGGCATGGGGCAAGTGTTTACCATCTTTATCAAAATGAGAGTTGCTGTGTTGTATGACATGAAACACAATGGGAAGGGCATCCCCTGGGGGTGTGCAATGTGGATTCTCACAATCATCTCACAGTCATAATAGGGACAATTCTGGATCAAGGTCACCAACTCCTAGCAGCCCTCCCTGACCACCTCAGCTCACTTCTGCATGCCATGATGGGTCAGTGCCACACCTACCTGGCTCACTCCAGAAGCATTAGGGAGTGTTCATGCAAGGCCGGGCTGTCTTGGTCATCCCCACACCCACTCAAAGCCTCTGGGGCAGACCAGACTGACTACACTGAGGAGCGCATGTTTGCCGGCAGGCAGCCCACCCCCCCAGACACCACAAGATGCTTCTCTCTTCTCCAGTAAAGCTTGATCAGGATGTAATAATAACATCTGTCATTCATGGAGTCTTGTCTGCTGCCATAATGCCTTATATTCTCATTTAAACCTAGAAACAACACTATGACGTGGGCAGTAGTGTCCTCATTTTTCAGATGAGGGAATTGAGTCTCAGAGAGCAGAAGGCACCTGGCGGAGGTCACAAAGCTAGAGCTGAGACTTGTACCTGGTGGGCCTTAATCACCACCCTCTTCTGCCTCCCCTTGGAGGTCACTGTAAGAGGCAGCTGTAATGACCTTTGAGAATCCAACAGGCCAGAGTTCAAGTCCTCCTCTTGCCACTTCCGGAGTGACCTTACAAGAATCCCATAACCTCTCTGAACATCCGTTTTACCTGCAAATAGGAGTCATCTCCCTGCCTCCCTGTTTGGGAGGATTTATGGTCAGAGGGGAAGCACCCAGCACAGTGCCAAGAGCACAGTGGCTTGCAAAGAGATGCTCTGGGTACCATTTCTACAGAGGCAAGAGTGTGCCACGGTCAGAGCCCCATCCAGCACCCCCTCTACGAAGGGCAAGAGCAGATCATTCCTAATGCCCCTCTGGCCTGAGTAGGTCTTGGCCTTGACTATTTGGGAGCAAACTGTCCCTACTTCAGCTCCAGTCAGGCCCCACCAGGCTCAGAGACCAGTCAGGTCTGAGATGGTCAAGTTCAGGCACTGCCACACTGTCTCCATGGGCACTGGGCGGCAGCCCCACCCCCTGGCCATTCCCCACTCGGTGCCCAAGTCTCACGTCCCAGCGGGGGGCCGTGGGGCTGCGGCTAATTGCAAATCATTTCTCAGGGCTCCCCGCTGTTCAGCTAAATTCACTGGAACTAATGTGTCCCGAAACAAATTTCACAGAAGAGCCAGGGCAATTACATGATGCTTAGTTCCCCCCTCTCCACCTCCCCCAGCAGAGGCTCCGGACTGGGGGCAGAGAGGACTGGGTGGAGTGGGACAGGGAGCATGGACGCCGGACGCCTCCTAGGAGCCAAGCCCCTACTCCATCCAGCCTTCCCAAATCTTATCACCGTGATCACACTGTCCAGCATCATCCCTCCTTGGGCCCTCCTCCCTCCCAGCATCTCCATTATCTTCATTTCCAAGCTGATGACACATTGAGATATAATGAAAAGAGTAAGCACAGAACCAGACAGACTTGAGTTCAAATCCCAGCTTCAGCACTCATGAGCTGTGTGTCCTTAGAAAAACCACTTAGCGTCTCTGAGCCTCTGTTTCCTAGTCCCCGGAATGAGGATACCAAACTCAGCTGGTATTGGCTATGGTGACGACTAGAAAGAATCACATAAGATAGTTTATGTGGGCCCAGAACATACTAGGCCCTCACTAAATATTGGTCCCTTCCAGCATCTACTTTATATGAGCCTTTCACGGTGATCAGGCAAACATCTTCTGAGAGTCTCAGAATCAATTCAAAGCAAGAGAACCAGAAAGCAAAGACCCAGTCTCACCTCCCCGAACAAGGGACTAAATATGCAATCTCTTTGCCTACCGTTTTCTCTTCTCATCTCAGCCTTATCTTTTCAGAACCTCCCCCTTCCTCCTCAGACCCTCAGCATTTCCCACGAGCCTCTCTGAGAGCTTTATTTCATCCTGCATCTCCAGTTTGTTGGTTGGCAGAAATCACTTTACAACTCTGTGGCCAAGCTGACTTGTGGAGACCGTTCAGGCCAGTCGCTGGTGAGCATTTTTCTATCACGGGACTCTCGGCAGGCAGGCCCAGGTCCTGCAAAGGAAAACAATAATTTGTCATCAAGATTGCCAGCAACAGGGGCTTCCCTGGTAACTCAGTGGTAAAGACCAGCCTGCCAATGCACGAGACATGGGTTTAATCCCTGATCGGGGAAGATCTCACATGTTGCAGAGCAACTAAGCCTGCGTGCCACAACTATTGAGTCTGTGCTCTGCAACAAGAGAAGCTACTACAAGGAGAGGCCCGGGAAACTAGAGAAAAGCCCGCACAGAAGGAAGACCCAGCACAGCCAAAAAAAAAAAAAAAAAAAAACTAAATAATAAATTATTTTTAAAAGATTGCTAACAACAGGACCTCAGTAAATGTTTCCTGAGCTGCAATCGAGTGGGCTTGGCTGAGAGTCACCTGTCACCATGGGGTGGTTGGGAACCCACTCTTTTTTGATCCCTGCTCCAAGACAGCATGCCAGCCTGCAAGGAGGTGCCTGGGAAGACTATCCTGTGTGACTGAATTCCTGCCATATTTTGTTTTTCAAAAGTTAGGAAACCACTCACTCACTGAAAAATAACTAAAAATGCATCTAGTCGTGTGCTGAACCATCAGGGTTCAATGACTGATTTGACAAATGCTCATTGAGCCCTGCTATGCACCAGCTCCTCTCTAAGTTACTGAGACGCCTACTGAACAAGACAGATCCGCTTCCTGCCCTTGGCTGACAATCTGATGGGAGGAACAGACATGAAACAAGCAAAGACGCAAGATAGTATCAGATAGTGCCAAGAACAAATAAGATAATAAAGATAGAGGACAGAGTGAATATTAGAGGTCTGCTAGATTGAGTGGTCATGAGATGGTGACATTTCAGCTAGGTTAAGTTCCCAGAAAGAGCCAGGGTGGTCGGGGGTAAAGTGTCCCAGAAAGGACCAGCAAGTACAAAGGTCCTGAGATAGAAATGAGTTGGAGTAGTTGGAGTTAGGTGGGCAAGGCAGGGAGTGAGAGGAGGTGAGATGAGTTGGCCAGGTCATGGAGAGCCTCAAAGGCCAAAATAAGGTTTCCGAAGATAAGGGGAAGCTTTTGAAGGCTGTAAGCAGAAGAAACTAATTCAGGTTTTTGGAAGATCTCTGTGGCTGTGATATGGAGAAGGGAGAGGACAGGGGAGAGGGGAGAAGCAGAGAGGCCAGAGAGGAAACAGTTGTCCAGCGAAGCAACCAAAGCACGTGGCCAAGGGTGAAGGTGAGACAGCTGCAGACATGTGATCGAGTCTACCAATCATGCAGGTGGGCAAACTAGATTCAGAAGGGAAGCCATCTGCCCCCAGGTGCCCAGTCAGTCAGATGTGCAAACCCAGAGCTCCTATCTCAGGCCAGACCCTGTTTGACTTCCCCACCATCAACTGCTCCAGAGGGGAGCCAGGCTGAGTGAGCTCCAGCTAACATTTCCACACTTCCAGGCTTCTTTACCACTTCAAAATTCCCTGTAGTGGATTGTTTGGTGATGAGAATAATCCACCTGTAATTTATCTGCTTCAGAAGTTTGGTATCACTTTTAAGCACTGTGAACATATCTGTGTTCCTGTCCAGAAATAAAAAAGCTATTTAAGAAAAACTTAACTTGGGGGACTTCTCTGGCAATCTATTGGTTAGGACTGGGTACTTTCACTGCAGAGGTTGAGGGTTCAATCCCTGGTCAGAAAACTAAGATCATACAAGCTGTGCATGGCCAAAACAAACAAAAACAAAAACCCTAACTCTGTTGAAGGGAGGGCCATTCTTTCATGTCAGAGAGCACCTTTGGGGGCAGAGGCTGTGTAAGTTGTCTCTGGGCACCCCTAGCAAACAGCAAGCAAAAAGCAAGTAATGAAAGCAATCCCTTTTAAGGGCAGTGATGATACTACCCTTCTGATATACTCAGTGATTGCCAAGCAGTTCCATTAACTTTTCATTTAATCCTCATAACATGAAAGAAGGTGGGCTTTACTGTTGTCCCCATTTCACAGATGGGGACACTGAGGCTCAGAGAGGTGAAGTGACTTGCCCAAGGTCACACAGCCTCACACAGGAATCAAGCCAGGTAACAATTAAATCCATGTTCTGAAATTTGAGGTCTATTTTGAGGAAGGAAAGAGGGAAGGAATACTTACTATTAAAACTCACTTCCTTTGTCATCCAGTGCCTCTTTAATTAAACCTTAGATGATCCTCCTCCTCACAGGGGTAGGGGGTGAGCAGGGGGAGGGCAGAGGCTCAGCCACGGCTGGCTGAGAACTGGCCTCTGTCACCACAGAGTCTCTAGCACTCAAAATCTCTTTTCTGCACTGAACTGGTTGTCCCCAACCTCTCCTCCAGTTTCCTTATTCCCTCTTTTCCAAAGTCCCCACTAGAGAGTGGGGGCAGGGGGACACAGAGAATATATACACATATGAGTAAGTTGTCTCTTGTGACCCCACCTGCCCTTGGCTAAATGAATGCAGTGTCAGCCCAGATAATTCCAAAGCCATAAAGATGATATAAAAAAAAAGTGGGGGAGTCGGTGCTGGGTAGGGATGGTGGTAGAGGAGATTACAAAAAAGGAGGATGAGCTGTGTGGCTTTGCTCCTTATCTAACCCGCAGCAGGCCTGGCTGGGGGCTGTCTCTCTCCAGGGGAGGAATCAGTGCCACCACCCCCCAGCCAGGGTGCCCCCTCCTCAGTCCCACCTCTCCCCCACCCACCCCCACAGTGCAGCAGGAGGCCCCAGAGAAAGAAGGACTCACCCCAGCAGAAGCACAGGATCAGTCTGGGAGGCATTAACAGCTGAGTAGGAGATGGTGAGTTGGAGTCTCCAAGAGCTATCTCCAAGGCAGGGGCCTGGGGACCTAGGGGCCTGCCTGCCTGCCTGGGAGACCCAAGACACAGACCCCTGCTGAGAAGGGACAATGTCCCAGGATGCTAGAGGTCACTCTTGGACAATTTGGTTATTTTTCTGAATATTTGATTCTGGAAAATGGGGCAGGGCAGGGCATATAATCACTGGACTGACACCTCTGAGCCTCAGCTTCCCCATCTGTACAATGGGCTCCATGAAGCCCCCACTCACGCCCTTCTTTCCTGAGATGTCAATACAACTGTTTGTGGGAGGAGGAGGGGCAGGGAGCGGGGCAGCAATCCAACTGCAGGGGCTGAGGGTCTCCACCAAGGGCATCCTTCTTTGTACTGGAGAGAGACGGACAGACAGACACATTCACAGAAACAGAGAATTAAAGCAGCAAAGAGAGACAGAGTAAGATGGTCAGAAACAGAGAGAAAGAGAATCGGAGAGGCAGAGCGATGGAGACAGTGAGACATACAGAGATGGACCCCGAGATGGAGGCAGAGACAGAGTTAAATAACCAGAGGTCAAGCGAAATGAAGAGAGAGAGCGGAGAGGCAAGGAGATGGAAACACAAAGGTGGAGAAATAGAGACAGGGAGACAGTCAGGGGCAGACGGAGAAAGAACGGAGAGAGAAAGAGAGAAGGGAGAAAGGAAGGGAAGGAGGGAGGCGGGGAGGAACAGAGAGAGAGAAAGCTAATGTAGGCCCAAAGACCGGGGGTGTGGATAGCAGAGAAGATTTGCCCCCCCCTCCCCAATTCGGCCAGCCACCTCCTTCCTCTCCAAGCACCCTCCATCCTGCCTGCCCCACCCGCTCTCCCCCCTTTTGCCCTCCCACCCTTGGGCTCCAAGTGCCCCTTCTTTCTTGCCTATGCCCCGCCCCTGCTCCAGCCGCCCCCCCGACCCCATCCCCAGCAAAAGGGGGTCTCTAGATCCGGCAGTGATGATGTCAGGCTCTGACCCGCACCCCCACTCCCATATCCAGCACCTCCATCCTGCCCGCACCCCGACTCCCATGCTTTGCCCCCCCATCCTACCTGTGCCCCTGCGGCTCGTCCCCGCCCCTCCCCTCCCCCCTCCGCCCCCCACTCCCCTCCAGGCCGCACTCTGCACCCCACCCCCCACCCCCCACCCCCCCCGCTGGGCGGTTTCCCTCGCTCCGGGTCCTCGCCCCAGCCTGCCTGCGCCCCCTCCCTACCTCGCGTCCCGGTGGCTCCCTCCCCCCACCCCCACCCTTCCGAACACGGCAGGGGTTTCTGGCGCCTTTGTGGCCGGCCCCGAAGTGCGCGGCGACAATGGCGAGGGTGACGGGGGTTAATTCGCGCGCGGAGGTAGGACGCGCGGGCGCCGGCCCGAACAATGCCCGCGGCGCGCCTTTGAGGCGGCCTATTGTGCGCTGTGTGAAACGGGAAATCTGTTCCCTGCGCCCAGATGCGGGCCGGCCCGCGGTGGGGGCGGCGGTCTGGGAGTGAGCCGGGCCGGGGGGCGGCTGGGGCTGCCGTTCCGCGTTTGGGTGGATTTTAACCCCTGGCTGGTCCTCTCCGCATCCTTGAACTCTGAGCTGGGGAGGGCCAAGGGCAGCGGGAGGTCAAGGGTCTCCTCCCGCCCTGCCCCTGCTGGGCTGGGTGACCTGGGGCAAGCCCCTGTCCCTCTCTGAGCCTCGCTTCCCCACCTGCGGACTCAGAGGAGGGATTTCGACACCTGACTCGGTCTGCGAGGCTGAAACTTGCGCCCGGACCGGAAGGGGTCCACAGCCGAGGCAGAGTGAGCAGGCCTGACGCTCACACAGGCTTCCCAGCAAAATGAGGTCTCTAGATCCGGCGTGGTGATGTCAGGCTCTGACCCGCCCGCCTACCCCTTTCGCCCAGTTCCAAACACCCAGCTCCACCAACACCCGCTGTGTGACCTTGGGGAAGCTTCCGACCCTCTCTGTGCCTCTCTTTCTTCTCCTGTGTGATGGAAAGCATTCTACTACTTTCCTGAGGGAGCCCTTGTGAAGACTGAAGCAGGTGATGAATGTGAGGCTCCTAGTGGGGTCTGCTTTTAGATACATAAAGCAAAATAATAATTACATTTACTGAGTCCTCACTCTGCCAGGAACTGCTCTACTGTTAGGAGATATCTTTTTTTTTTTTCTGTCTTTTACACACACACACATAATACATATATAACATATGCACGTTTACATATATGTAAAACATTTACTGAACTCCATTATTCACTAATGTGGCCACTTAAGCCAATGCCTCTCTCTGCTCATCGATACAGTGGGGACAACGGTTCCTACCACGCAAGGCAGCATGGACTCTCCAAGTCCTCTTTCAGAAGCCTCTGTGCTGGAGTGGGACAGACATGGACCCCTTTCCTCTCTTTCCATCTCCCCATCCCCCTGGGGGGGGTGGTTTCCATCAAGATCCCCACAGCATAGTCCATCTCCTTGGAGAAAGGACCTTCCTGGTGGACATGACCCAGCCCAGGCGCCTCCTCTCAGCACCTGGTGGACAAACCCCTAATGACTGAGAAGTGAGGCTGAGTCCCATTCAGTGTGTGGGTGCTGGCGGGAGCAGGGAGAGAGTAGGGACCAATGGACAGAGCCCTGCAGGGGTGCGGGGGTGTCTCACGGGTTGCCCTGTGAAGCATCTCTTTGCTGGTGTCCTCACTCACATCGGTCCATGGTGTGAAGGATTTGGATGATTCTTCCAAAATCATGGAGAGAAGGAAACAATTTCAGAGATGCTAATCTGAAGATACTTCACCTCTTCTGGGGGCTTCCCTGATGGCTCAAGCATGTAAAGAATCTGCCTGTAAAGCAGGAGACACGAGATACGTGGGTTTGATCCCTGGGTCGAGAAGATCCTCTGGGTAAGGAATTGGCAACCCACTCCGGTATTCTTGGCTGAAAAATCCCATGGACAGAGGAGCATGGTGGGCTACAGTCCAATAGGTCCCAAAGAGTCAGACGCAACTGAGCGACTAAGTACATAGCACTCCTTCTAAGGTCATCCATGCTTAAGAGCATCTATGGATGCTCCAGAACCTCTGCCCCCCAAAAACTGCCTGCCTGTGTGTCTACCCACAGAACATTCGCGTTGCAACTCGAGGCCCCCACATTCACCCTGCAGCTGGCTGAGAATTTCCACGGTAGCAAAGAGAATCCAAAGCTGAAATACGGATCTGGGCTTGACCAGGTTCACTGTATGGATCAAATTAGTGGTCTCCTTTAGCAAAAGCACTGGTCAAGCACTTACGCCTTCCTGGCATTCAGAATCAGGGTGTTACCACTGCGTACACCTGGCCCCACAACTGAGTTTGATGTTGGGTTGATGTACACTCTATCCGGGTCGAGCATAGCGTTGACCCACCATCCTCCAGGTGATGCTGGTGCAGGTGGCCTGTGGGATGCGTCTGGAGAAACCTTGATGCAGGAAGTCGGTGAGAATGTACACCATCCTCACTTCCGGCTCCTGTCTTTCTCACCTTGCTTTGGCACTCTGCCCTTCATCTTCCCTCATCTATTTCAAGTCCTCTAAATCTCCTTCCCAAGAGAAAGTTGAAGCCCAGTCTCCGGTCTCCCTGAACAGTGCTCCCTTCTCCATGAACAGCGTGGACAGGACTCTGAAAAGCCCCGGACTGCTGGGAGGCAGGGGGAGCAGGGGTGACCAGCAGGTGCCTACGGGACCCTGCGTGCCGGGACGGGCACAGATGGAGTGGCTCTGGGCTAGGGGCAAGGGGCAGATGCAGCCATCCCTGGAGCCTCAGCTGCCTTGTTATCTCTTCATTGTCTCCCTGTCACCCCAGTCCACTACCCCCTCCCCAGCCGCCCTTCTGTCATCTCCACGTGCCCCGCCCTCCCCCAGCCAGCAGCCCAGCCCAGGGACTCCAGAGGAAGCTCCCGAGAGGGTCCCCAGGCTTCCCTGCTCTGGGTGGGGGGACGTGGTGAGCAAAAGGGTGGGGGCCGTGGGGTGAGTGGGAGGGAGGGGGCTTGGCTGGAGAGGCTGGGGATGGGGGTGTCAAAGTCTATAAATCACGCCCCACTGCGCTCCTGTTTAACACACACTTCTCCGACGAGTTGTCAGTGAAACCGTTAATTAATTAGCTAATCCCGCAATGAAGTGGATTCTAAATGGCGCTCCCCCTCCCAGCCTCCCATTTAGATAATTGCTGCTGAGGGATCTTTTGTGAGTCATTTTTTTCCAACAGGGATGGCCCTCCTGGAACACGGAGGGAGATAAATTTAAAGAAGGGGTCAGCCACTGTCCCCCAAGCTGTGATGAGGGGGAGACAACCCAAGGAAAAGCTGGAAAAGGCAGTTGGCTGTTGGAGATGAGATGAGAGGTAGGCAAAGGGAGCTGAGTTCCTGTGTTTGAGGGTCTGTTCTACATCGCTGTGATGCTTTGAGACTCTGTGGGAATCTTCCTGGGGCAGGGGCCTGAGGCTGGTAATAATAATAATAACCAGGACGATGGTGATGATGACTACTGCCAAATTGTTGCCTGGAGAATCCCATGGACAGAGGAGCCTGGCGGGCTACAGCCCATGGGGTCTCAGAGAGTCAGACACGACTGTGCGAATGCTAAACATGGGCCAAGCATCTCTCTACATGCGTGTTCTCATTCATCCTTCTCACAACAGCTCTATGAGTAGGTAGGTTGATGGTGGCTGGGGAAACGGAGGTTCCAAATAGGGAAGTGAATCATCCAAGGCCGCAGAGCTGGGAAGCGGCGGAAACTAGAATGAAACAAAGGTGTCTGACCTCAGAGCCAATAGTCTTAAGGATGAAAGGGTTTTAGGAAGGTCTGCACCTTTCACAGAGGGGTACTGAGGTCTTTCAAGAGGGATGTGATGAACTTGAAATCACACAAGAAGAATAAGGAATATGTGATGACTGAATGAAACCCAACTCTTCTGACTTATGACTCAGCATTCAGAAACTTTGCTGATCCTCTGTTGACCTTCACTGGGAGCAATGGAGAAAACACGGAGAAAAAACGGGAGAACCTCCTTTCCCCAGCCTCCATCATCTTACCTACTCATGGAGCTGTTGTGAGGAGGATGAATGAGAACACGCATGTAAAGCATGTAGCGAGATGCTTGGCCCATGTTTAGCATTCCGTGAAAAAAAAACGTGGAAGTGTTAGTTGCACAGTCGTGTCTGACTCTCTGAGACCCCATGGGCTGTAGCCCACCAGGTTCCTCTGTCCATGGGATTTTCCAGACAACCATTTGTCATGTCCATGTCCATCCTAGTGTGGAAACAGATGACTTTACCTGTCCCCGCTTGTGCTTGCCTCCATCTCCTCCATCTCCACCCATGTGGTTTCACTGGCGCTGACCCCACCTGCAGCCCCAGGTCACTCCCCAAGCCTGGTCAATCCAGGTATATTTTCCACCACAAGTTCTATTCTCAGCCATACTGGAGTAAGCCAGAGATGGATGTCTGACCCCCTAGGGCTACTAGGAAAGAAGTGTTCTTCTTTCTCGGGATTGCTGACCTGATAGCATAGCAAAGTCAGCTTGCAGTTGCTAGAAAGCATTTTGCCACCCAGAGTGGAGCCACACAGAGGAACCACAATTACTAACAACATTGTTTGAGCACGTGGATCCAGCCATGCCTGAAACCCATGTATGTCAGGATTCTCTCCTTTTCTCTTTAGCTGTGTGTGTGTGTGTATTAGTAGCTCGGTCATGTCCGACTCTTTGCGACCCTGTGAACTGTAGCCTGCCAGGCTCTTCTGTCCATGGGATTGTCCAGGCAAGACTACTGGAGGGGGTAACCATTCCCTTCTCCAGGGATCTTCCCAACCCAGAGATCGAACCCAGGTCTCCTGCATTGCAGGTAGATTCTTCGTTGCCTGAGCTGCCAGTTACATATGTTTTATTGGTATGGCAGATGCTGCTGGTCACCTATCAGTATCCATTTTTCCTCTCTTCCTTATCCACACTATCCAGATTTTGCTTGAGGCCGCAATGCAGCTAACTGAAATGTTTGCTCAGACCTTTTTGCAGCTCTCAGTGGCCATGTGACCCAGTTCTAGGCGATGAGATGAGTGGCAGTCCTTGGCAGGACATTCATTCTCAGGGAAAGACACAAGACCCTGGGAGAAGGCTCTTAGCTCTTTGCTCTCTGCCCTTCCACTTTTTCCTGTCTGGATGATAAATGCAATGTTTATCTCTGGATTTCTCGTTACCTATGAAAAAATACCCCCTCTGCTTGTTTCAACTATTGTACTATCATCTGCAGCCAAATACAACCTAATTGGCAGAGCAAGGTTCCTGTATTTGAAACTGAAAACCCCCTGCCTCATACATCCTCTCCAAGAGTTGTAAGGAAAGTGAGAAGAAACCGGAAGGATTGGGAGAAATAGCTTTGACATCCCTCCTGCTCAAAACGATCACCCACTTTGCTCTCTCATCTCTATTACCCAGCAAAGATAGCAACCTGGAAGAACCATAAATCGTAAGGAGATGGGGAAGAAAATTGGCCTTTAGCAAGGACTGGCTCCAGGCAAAATTTCAAAATAGGAAAGGAAGGAAAGGGTCTGAAGAAACAGCTCTCGGTTTACATCGGGATACAAGAGCCTGCCAGCTAAGAAGCCTTCAACACAACTTATCGGTCCTGTGTTGTGTTCACTCAAGGACCTGCCATCTACCAACTGGTGTCTGCTCATTTAATTAGGCAGCATCTCCATGCCTGTGACAACTCCTGGGTCCACGGAAGCCAGCCTTCAATGCACCTAAGGTGCCCCTCGTGGATGTGGAGAAGATAGCCACCTGGAGCTGGTGATCTTCAAGTTCTATTCCAGAGCCAGGTGCTGGATCTTGACCTAAACCTAGAACTGGACTAGTGAGCCCCAGGAGAATCTGGGTCCAAGCACTGGGAAGGTGACTATTTGGCTTCAGAGATATCTCTCCAGCTGCAGATTCTGCAAGAGATCGTAGAATCTTGGAGTGAGGGAATTTTAGAATATTAGCTCAAGAGACACAACTATGTTATTTTAGAATTTTAGGAGACAAAACAATAGCATCTTAAACTTAGAGTTTCTAAATATTAAACCAAGAGAATCTTAAAATTCTAGCTCTATAAGAACTCAAAACCATAAAATTTCAGAATTAGAGAAGTCTTTTAAAATTGAGTCCCTAATGCCTGACAGCTCTTAATTTATATAACCTAAGAATCATAATATTTTAGAAAATGTAATGAGTAAGATCTGGGAATTTTTGTGGCACTAGTGATAAAGAATCTGCCTGCCAATGCAGGAGAAGCAGGACATGCAGCTTTGATCCCTGGGTCAGGAAGATCTCCTGGAGGAGGAAATGGCGACTCATTCCAGTATTCTTGCCTGGAAAATTCCATGGGCAGAGGAGCTTGGCAGGCTACAGCCCATGGGGCTGCAACGAGCCAGACATGGCTAAGTGACTGGGCACAAGCACACAATAATATTAAGCTAATTAACTTTATAAACTAGCTTTCAGGTGCCTTATATCCTTGAAGCCTTATAATTGCATAAGAATCAGGGAAGCATAGACTTTTTAGATTATTAAGTAAATAGAATTTTAGAATAAAATATACAAAGTGTGAGAATGACTGAATTTTAAAATCTTAGAATTATGGCGTTTTAGAACCCTAAGACATTCAAGTGATCAAGGTTAACAGCAGGAAATCATATTGGTCATCGATGGACCTTGGAGACCGTGTGATGAAGATGGCACTTTGCCTCTGTGGTCTTCCTCCCGAAGACCATCACCCCAGTCTAGTCATGAGAAAAACATCTGACAAACCCCAGGTGAGGGGCAGGGGAAGTCTGAGAAACTATCTCAGTCAAGACAGTCCTGAGGAGTTAGGACCGTTAGGTGCAATGTGGTATCATGGATGAGATCCTGGGACAATGGGTAAAATTAAGGAAATCTAAATAAAGGATGGACTTCAGGTAATAATAATGTATTGATATCGGTTCATTGAAAGTGACAAAGGTACCAGAGCAGTGTAAGACACTAACAGGGGAAATAGAATGTGGGTGTATACAGAACTCTCTGTACCAGCTTTCCAATTTTCCTGTAAATCAAACTAAATCAAACTATTCTAAAATTAAAAGTTTACTTAAAATGAAAGAGAGAAGGACTTCCCTGGTGGCCCAGTGGTTAAGAATCTGCCTTGCAATGCTAGGAGACGTGGGTTTGATCCCTGGTTGGGGAATTAAGATACCACCTGTCTCGGAGTCACTAAGCCCAAGCCTCACAACTAAAGATGCTGTATGCCGCCACCAAGACCCAATGCAGCCAAATAAATAAACATTTTTAATGTGTTTTTAAAAATGATAGAGAATGGCCTTACAAATGTCCATCAGCAGAGGAATCAATAAACACTCTGTGGTCTACGCACATGATGGAATACTTGCTCCTCTGTAAAGGGAATGAACTATTGATACACACAGATGGCATTGATGAACTTCCAAATGTTATGCTAACTGCAAGAAGGCAGATCAAAAAAGACTGCATAGTATATGACCTCTTTCCTATTCAACTTTAGCAAATGCAAAGTCATCTATACTGAGAGAGAAAGCAGACCGGAGGCTGTCTGGGGATGGGAGTGTGGAGAGAGGGAAGAGGGAAGAATTGCAAAGAGAGAATTTTCACAGGTGATGGATATGTTTAGTATCTTGACTGTGGTGATGGTTTTAAGGCATATGCTATATCAAAGGGCTTCCCTGATAGCTCAGTTGGTAAAGAATCTGCCTGCAATGCAGGAGACATGGGTTTGATTCCTAGGTCAGGAAGATTCCCTGGAAAAGGGATAGGCTACCCACACCAGTATTCTTGGGCTTGCCTTGTGGTTCAACTGGAAAGAATCTGCTTGCAATGCGGGAGACCTGAGTTTAATCCCTGGGTTGGGAAGATAGTTATACTTTAAATAGGTGCAACTTATTGCCTGTCAATTACTCTTCAGTAAAGTTGTTTTTTTAAAAAATGAATGTCCAGGGAATTCTTGGGCAGTCTAGTAGCTAAGACTCCATGCTTTCACTGCAAGGGCACAGGTTCCAACCCTGGGCATGGAACTAAGATCTTGCAAACCGCACAACCAGGCAAAAGAAAACAAAACCCAAATAAATAAATAAAAATGAGTGTCTGCAAAGAGACATATGAGGGAATTGATGGTATTTATGGCCTGAGTCTGTGGTGGGAGGGGGGCAGTGGTCAAAGTGGCCCCAAATGAGAGAGACTGAGAACAAGCCCACCCTCGCTCATTTTTCTTTAAAGATTTTCTGATGTGGACCATCTTTAAAGTCTTTATTGAATTTGTTACAATATTGCCTCAGTTTTATGTTTTTTGACCCCAAGGCACGTGGGATCTTAGTGCCCCTGAGCAGGGATCAAACCCCTGTTCCCCTGCACTGGAAGGCGAAGTCCCAACCACTGGATGGCTGGGGAAGTCCCCCTCCTTAGGGAATCAGATTTCTGCTCACAGGACCTCTGGTGGTTAATTCCTTTTCCCTGGAGGGAGTCCTGGAAAACCAGGCCTCATTACTTGAGCGCTTGGGTTCCTGGAACTTCCTGTTTGTTAAAGATTAATGGGGTGTCTCCAGCATGGGAGCTGAGGGGTCTCCTGGCCTCGTTTCTTCTAAATCAGCCCCCTGCCATGACTCATCATCAGTCACGGGGGAGACAGTGCCGCCTGAGAGCTGGGGAAGGAGGACTGGGGAGAGCTAATGGGCCTCTCTCCGTCTTCCCCACAGGCCTCCTAATTTCCTCTAAAGACCAGAGAGAGAGGGAGGCCACCCACTCAGCATCCTGGTTCTTTTTTAACACGACTCAGCATAAAGGACAGAAATGGTATGGACCTAACAGAAGCAGAAGATATTAAGAAGACAGAAGCAGAAGATATTAAGAAGAGGTGGCAAGAATACACAGAAGAACTGTACAAAAAAGATCTTCACGACCCAGATAATCATGATGGTATGATCACTCACCTAGAGCCAGACATCCTGGAATGTGAAGTCAAGTGGGCCTTAGAAAGCATCACTGCGAACAAAGCTAGTGGAGGTGATGGAATTCCAGTTGAGCTCTTTCAAATCCTGGAAGATGATGCTGTGAAAGTGCTGCACTCAATTTGCCAGCAAATTTGGAAAACTCAGCAGTGGCCACAGGACTGGAAAAGGTCAGTGTTCATTCCAATCCCAAAGAAAGGCAATGCCAAAGAATGCTCAAACTACCGCACAATTGCACTCATCTCACACGCTAGTAAAGTAATGCTCAAAATTCTCCAAGCCAGGCTTCAGCAATATGTGAACCGTGAACTTCCAGATGTTCAAGCTGGTTTTAGAAAAGGCAGAGGAACCAGAGATCAAATTGCCAACATCTGCTGGATCATCGGAAAAGCAAGAGAGTTCCAGAAAAATATCTATTTCTGCTTTGTTGACTATGCCAAAGCCTTTGACTGTGTGGATCACAATAAACTGTGGAAAAATCTTCAAGAGATGGGAATACCAGACCACCTGACCTGCTTCTTGAGAAACCTATATGCAGGTCAGGAAGCAACAGTTAGAAGTGGACATGGAACAACGGACTGGTTCCAAATAGGAAAAGGAGTACGTCAAGGCTGTATATTGTCACCCTGCTTATTTAACTTATACACAGACTACATCATGAGAAACGCTGGACTGGAAGAAGCACAAGCTGGAATCAAGATTGCTGGGAGAAATATCAATAACCTCAGATATGCAGATGACACACCCTTATGGCAGAAAGTGAAGAGGAAATAAAAAGCCTCTTGATGAAAGTGAAAGTGGAGAGTGAAAAAGTTGTCTTAAAGCTCAACATTCAGAAAACGAAGATCATGGCATCCGGTCCCATCACTTCATGGGAAATAGATGGGGAAACAGTGGAAACAGTGTCAGACTTTATTTTTGGGCTCCAAAATCACTGCAGATGGTGATTGCAGCCATGAAATTAAAAGATGCTTACTCCTTGAAAGGAAAGTTATGACCAACCTAGAGAGCATATTGAAAAGCAGAGACATTACTTTGTCAACGAAGGTCTGTCTAGTCAAGGCTATGGTTTTTCCAGTGGTCATGTATGGATGTGAGAGTTGGACTGTGAAGAAAGCTGAGCACTGAAGAATTGATGCTTTTGAACTGTGATGTTGGAGAAGACTCTTGAGAGTCCCTTGGACTGCAAGGAGATCCAACCAGTCCATTCTAAAGGAGATCAGTCCTGGGTGTTCATTGGAAGGAATGATGCTAAAGCTGAAACTCCAGTACTTTGGCCACCTCATGCGAAGAGCTGACTCATTGGAAAAGACTCTGATGCTGGGATGGATTGGGGGCAGGAGGAAAATGGGACAACAGAGGATGAGATGCCTGGATGGTATCACCGACTCGATGGACGTGAGTCTGAGTGAACTAAGGGAGATGGTGATGGACAAGGAGGCCTGATGCTGTGATTCCTGGGGTCGCAGA
This sequence comes from Budorcas taxicolor, assembly GCF_023091745.1. NCBI lineage: Eukaryota > Metazoa > Chordata > Mammalia > Artiodactyla > Bovidae > Budorcas > Budorcas taxicolor. The sequence goes on from NC_068926.1 coordinate 60,996,035, forward strand.
GAGTCAGACACGACTGAGCGACTGAACTGAACTGAACTGAGCACCCAACCATCCCAAGGGGGTGTTTCCCCTTCAAAGTGGTCGCCTTGGGAGGTTATATGCTTATTCCAATGAGGCTGCCATATTGCAGGATGGTGGGGATAACTTCCGGATTAACAGCATCTCCAGAGAGTTTTCTTCAGCACGTCTCCCAGGTAGGTGGTAGGTCTTCCTCCAACTGATGGGTTCCGTCTCTGGAAATGGCTACAGGTTCAGGGCAGCCAAAACACCTGCATCTTCCCCCTCATGTCTGATCAAAACTGTTATTTCTTCTTTCATGTCTCTGAGCTCTGAAAGCCTGGGATCTTGTCTGCTTTGTCCCCTCACTGCATTTCCAGCACCTAGCACTGTGTGGCATACAGCTAGTGCTCAGTAATTGCTGGATAGATTAATGGATCATCTCTCTATGCATTCAGACTCTCTCCGATGATGACAATTCTCTCCACAACTTTTGCCTCCACCAACCTGGTGCAGGCTACATTGTGTCTCACCAGGACACCAGGGGTTCCCCTCACAGAACCAGCCCTACTTTCTGTTTTGCTTTCAATCCCTGCAGATAGCAGCCAGTGAACTTTTAAAATTAAACCAGGAATGGATAAAGAAGTTGCAGTGGTACTTTGTACCACACATACACAATGGAATATTACTGAGCCATATAAACGGAATGAAATTGGGTCATTTGCAGAGACATGGATGGATCCAAAGACTGTCATGCAGACTGAAGTAAGTCAGAATCAGAAAAACAAGTATCGCGTTAACTCATATACGTGGAATCTAGAAAAATGGTAAAGATGACCTTATTAGCAAAATAGAAATAGAGACACGGATATAGAGAACAGACATATGGGCACCAAGAGGGAAGCATGGGGGATGAATTAGGAGATTGGGATTGACATATATACACTACTATGTACAAGAATAGGTAACCAGTGAAAACTTACTGCATAGCACAGGGAACTCGACTCGGTGCTCTGCGGTGACCTAAATGGGCAGGAAATCCACAAAAGAGGGGATATATGTGGGGGCCAGTGGGGGTGGGAGTGGAGAGGAGGATGTGGAGCTGTCAGTGGGACTGCTGGAGACAAAGTTTGCTCTGGGGCCCCCAGCCCAGCCTGAGAATCAGGGAAATTAGTGGTGTTTGCTGAGCAAACATCGCTGGGTGGGAAGAAGCTGCCGGCGGAGTGTTTAACACACATCTCGTGTTTGCTGGCAAATATCCCCAGCCTGCCAGGCCCCTCCAATGGGGCTGCTGGTGCAAAGAGGATGGGGGAGCCAGGAGAAGGAGCAAAGGGTTCCCAGGAAGGGTCTCAGCAGGGGAGGGACGAGGGAGCGACTCCACAAAGACTCGCCCTGCAGCTGGGAGGACGAGGGTGCCTGATTTGAAGGCCCCTTGGAGAGAGAACACTTTCTCACCCTCAGCCTTGTCTGAACCAGCCTGGGGTCCACATAGCCCTTGGGGAGGAGACAAGCGAGGCCCTTCAAAGCCGATGTCTAACCATTTTCATGCTGTGTGAAGATGAGCCTTGGACTCAAATATAAATGCTCAAACAGCTAACATTTCTTGAGTATGTCCTACAGATGCAAGCTGCTCTATGCCTCAGTTTCCCCATCTGCAAAATGGGAGCAATAACAATGCGACCCTCATACTTGTGTTTTTCCTTTTTATTTAAACCAGTTTCAAACCTCTTGAAAAGTTGCAAAAATAATAAACCCAAGAACATCTGTATACCTTTATCAATATTCCCCGTGTTAATATTTTTCTTTCTTTTTTAAGCGTTAATATTTTGATACATTTGCTTTCTCAGCATCTGTCTCCCTATCCATCTGTCTGTCTCTACTTTCTTTTCTTTGTTGGACCATTTGCCATTTCTCCCCTTAGTACTCCAGTGTGTATTTCCCTAGAGCCAGAGCCACAATTAACCACCACGTAATTATCCAACCTCAGAACCCTGACATTGCCACAGCTCTACCATCTAACCCACACCTTGTCCATTGCTGTGAGAACTGAGTTAATGTTTTAAAGGATTTAGGAACATGCCAGGCACATAACTCAGTAACTAATACCCATGTTTAAAGCGGTCTTGTTACACTGATTGCTATTGTTGCAGTTGTTACTTTGAGCAGAGAGGTCATTGCCATCACCTTCTATGACCCAGGACTGTTTTCAGACCCCTTCCCCCTCCAGACCTTTGGGTGCCAGTCACAGTGAGGGCTCCAGGATGTGAGAGTGCTCTCTCTGCAGGAACACTGACTCAGAAGATAGAATACAAGCAAAGAAAACCATTAGCATTATCCCCCACCCAACCTAGACCCTACATGGAGAAGAGGGAGGGTGTCGGCCATGTGGCAGCCTAGAGGAGGGGGCCTGAGCCAGCAGCCAGCTGGTCCCCTAGGGGACTGGACGGGCCTCACCTGGCCCTGAGAGGCGCAGCCTTCAGGGAGACTAAGTGTCAAGACAGCTGTAGCCCCAGGCTGCCGCAGAGTGGGTCCTTGGGTCTTTTCTTCCATAGGTTGACCTGCCCATCAGGGGCTGAGTCAGACCTGCGCCCAAAGAGCCTTTTACAGTAGGCATCTGGGTAAGAAAGGGAAGTTACCCAGATGTCCATCAGCCAATGAATATATAAAGAAAATGTGGTAAAGACATACATACGACTGTTATTCAGGAAGGGAATCTCGTCACGTGCTACAACATGGATGAACCTTCAGGATGTTTTGTAAAATCAAACAAGCCAGTCATAAAAAGACCAGCAGGGCTTCCCAGGTGAGTCAGACGGTAAAGAACCCATCTGCCTTGTACTTCCCTTGTAAAAAAAAAAAAAAAAAAAGAACCCATCTGCCAATGCAGGAGACTCGGGTTCAACCCCTGGGTCAGGAAGATCCCCTGGAGAAGGGCATGGCAACCCACTCCAGGATTCTTGCCTGGAGAATCCCACAGACAGAGGAGCCTGGTGGGCTACAGTCCATGGAGTCGCAAAGAGTCAGACACGTACTGAACAGCAACAACAAAATGCTTCCCATCTCCAGCCAAACGGCTTCTTCATTTATTTGGATCTGCATAAGGACGGCCCTTTCTCCCCCCACCCTCTCTTCCTTTCTCCTTTTCTTTTTCTTCCCCATTTATACTCACTCCAAATTTCCTTCTCCCAGATATCATTTTAATGATTGCTTTCAATGTGTCCTTGCAAAATAGCCAGTTATTTGCGTGCGTGCATTTTTCACACATGCGGATTGCGCTGCATCAGATATCTCATTTGCTCCCTCCTCTCCCCCTCCCCGCGCTCAGCTCTCTGCTTGTCTCACAGGTAGCTTCCCAGTACTGCGTAACCCTCGATGGTGTTTGCTGAGCTTGAGTCTCCCCCACCACCACCACCACTTCCTCCTTGTGTGCAGGTAGGACATTGGTTGATGATCCCAGGAAGCAGAAGGGAAGTCGTCAGGGAGAAAAAAGAAAGCGATACTGAACATCCTTGGCAGTCCAGTGGTTTAGCCTCCACGCTTCCCCTGTAGGGTGCGTGGGTTCCAGCCCTCGTCGGGGAACTAAGATCCCACATGTCACAAAGCAGAAGCAAAAAAATTTTCAAAAAGAAGGCAATACCAGAGTGAATTGTGGAGACCATTGCCTTGGGTCCCTGGAGCTCGGTTCTGCTAGGAACCCCCGAGTGTACCGAATGCCTTCCAGGACCATCTGCTTAGCTAAAGGAAGTGGAGAACCTGTCTCCCCACTAGTGGAGCTAGTCTCCACTAGACGCCAGACCCCATTGGCTGAGATTTCCACAGGGGAAATGAAATGCCTCTTTGTCATAGAAGGACCAAACATGCCCATATCAGGGCTTCGCTGGTGGCTCAGCACTAAAGAATCTGCCTGCTAATGCAGGAGACGTGGCTTCGGTTCTCCACGTCAGGGAGATTCCCCTGTAGAAGGAAAAGGCAACTCACTCCAGTGTTCCTGCCTGGGAAAGCCCATGGACAGAGGAGCTTGGTGGGCTATAGTCCATGGGGTCGCGAAAGAGTCGGACATGAATTAACAACAAACAACAATTGCCCACATCAGAGGAGGGTTGAAAAGACACACGGTGGTCGCTTCCCAACTCTGTTCTGCCATGTCAAGCAGGAATATTTGCACCGTGGAAACTGACAAGCTCACAGATCGGAGAGGGTGGGCAGGAGTGATAGAGCCTGATGTTAAAGCTTTACCAGCACACCACTGCCTAAAACCCTCATGGTGGCTTAAGACACACGGTCATTTCTGTCTGCAAGTCTAGAAGCACAGAGAGGCAAAGATCCCTTGCTTTATTTGGGGGACCAGGAGAAATGGACTTGCCTCCCTCAGGTCTCAGACCAACCAGGAAGGAGAAGCAATCCATATGGGTTCCCAAACCAGTCAGCCATCCTCCTTCCCCAGCTCAGCCTCTGGGCTAAGACCAGACATTATCCCCACTGAAATTTTCACATCTTCCAACCACTCTGACCGCCCCACGCCTTGTTTCACAGACCACAGTTTGCGGCAAAAGAATGAGACAGCATTTTTCATCCTGAGAATGACTCTCCATAATTGGGGCCCCTACTTGCTATTTTTCTGCCTTCTATTTTGCCCGAAAAATGCCTGGCAGTAATTGTCCATCCTCTGGCATGGTGAGGAAGCCAGCCCCTTCTGCCGTTCAGACTCCCAATTGGGCTATTACGGCCCCGGCCCACTTTCTCTTAAATGGCCCGGCATCAATTTGTCGACATTTTGAAAAGGGTCTCATCTCTCTCACGTCTCACACAGAAAAAGGAGAAGATAGAATAGCTCACTTTATCTTTCAGGGAGATTGCTTCTTGCTCATCCTCCCCGCCCCCATTTTTTTTTTCCTCAGGGAAAATCCGAGGCTAGTCGTTGTTCCCATTTCATAGATGAGGACACCAAGGCTGATAACGGATAGCACACAATTCCATCATGAAAGAAGGATTCCAGGCAGAACCATTTCCCGATAGGTAGGCACGTGGACACGCTTACCTTTAAGCCTCCTTCCCACATTATAAAATCCAACTAAAAGCAGGACAGAGACCTGGTTTTGCTGTCAAAAAATCTGAAAGGATTTTTTCACATTTTCCTTTTGCAGTTTGCTTGTAAGGGACTCACTGAATTGATGGTCGGCTATGATTGCCCAGCCATCCGCAGGCGTGCTTGGCAAGTTCTTGCAGACTGAGAAAAATCTGATCTGAAACTAAAGGGATAGAGGGCTTCCCTGGTGGCTCAGTGGTAAAGAAACTGACTTGCCAGTGCAGGGGACGGGGGTTTGATTCCTGGTCCGGGAAGATCCCATGTGCCTTAGAGCAACTAAGCTCGTGTACTGCAACTACTGAGTCCACACCCTAGAGCCTGTGCTTTACAACAACAGCCTCCACAGTAATGAGAAGCTCTTGCATTGCAATTTGAGAGCAACTCTCGTTCTCTGCAACTAGAGAAAAGCCTGCACAGCAACCAAGACCCAGCACAGCCAAAATAAATAAATAAAATTATTTTAAAAAATAAGAAGAGGAAGAAGAAACGGATGGGAATTCCCTGGCAGTTCAGTGGTTAGTATTTGGTGCTTTCACTGCCAGGGCCCAGGATTCAATCCCTGGTTGGAGAACTAAGATCCCATAGGTGTAGCTACAAAATGAAAAATTAAATAAATAAAGGAATGTTTGCGGGGAAAATATAAAGAGATGGTTACCTCTGGCAGGGAGGGAAAGGTTCGGAATCAGGATGGGAGGACCAAGATAGTATGTCATGATACACTGTCAGTGTGGTATGAGTGTTAAGTATGTTATACTAAGTAACAGCAATGCTCCAGATTTGGGTTGGTCCCCAGGTGTTTAGTTATATCATGGGAAAGGAAGGAGACAAGGAGGGAGAGAGGGAGGCACAGATGGAGAGAAAAAAATGAAACCTGCCCCACGAGTTCTTTTCATACGCAGTGAAATTTTTGTGAATGTCGAATTGAACAATTAGGACAGCTGACCTAAGATACATTGTGCAGACTTTAAAATTCTGCATTGATTCGTGTTGGAGCTGAGGGCTTTATTTTCTTATGTTGCAGCCGGCCATTTTCCTCCAGGTCTCAAACATTTTCGCAAGATGCTGTCTGGTCTTAGCCACCGGGAGAAATCAGGAGCCCCAGGCTCTGCGTCTGATCCCTCTAATGCTCTGCTGAGGTCTCAGGGATTCTGATGGAGGCTGAAGGGCCTGTGCCCTCTTCCTGGAAACCTCTTGGCTTCTTTCAGGAATGCTGACCAAGCCCACACCAGGCCTCGGATGTCTCTATTGCCCCTGTCAGGCTCACACGGGCACACGCTCACACACACTCGGTCCTTCCCAACACACGTGCCGGCATCCACGCCTTTCCTTTGGATCCAAGGAGCTGGCAGGGACCAAAGGGAGTACAGTCCGAAGCTAAGGGTCTCCCCAGCCCCGGTTTATGGTGGGGGGAGGGTCTCTTCCCCAAGAAGCCCCCTCTCTTCCTCTTTTGCGCTCTGCTCCCCTCCCCCTCCTCCAGATTCTCCCCAGCCTCACTCGATCGGTGAAAGAAATACTTTGCAGCGAGGATGTTAGGTCTTTGTTGGGGCGGACGAGGACGCAGCATAAAGGGTCTGAGAAAGTGAAATGGGGTGTGTGGGGTGGAGGGAGGGAGGGGGAAGCCAGGGGAAGAAGACGGATTCTCCGTATCTAAAAGGGAATTAAAGTGCTTTTACTGGAGTGAAGAAATCAGCTGAAGAATGGCCCGGGAACAAAAGCAGAAAGACTGTGGACAAGCCCTGCTGAATAGGGCCCGATCCCCTTAAGTTTGTAAGCTCCCCTCCCCCGCCCTGTAAGCCTTCCTTACTTACTTCTGCTGAGAACAAACGCCAGGGAGGAAAACGCGCCCGGGGGAGGGAGCGGGGGTGGATAGGCAAAACTAGGGGAGAAAAACCCTAAAATAAAAGGTAATCCCTCCAGTACTTTGCCCTCCTAGTGCCTACCAGGGATCTGATTAAAGGTCCCAGATGAAGCCATTCCGCTATTCACATGCAAGGAGCGGGATTTACAAGAAAAGAGAGAGGGAAGAATAGGCGGAGAGGAGAAAGGGGGCATTATTTGTGTCCCTTAATGCTTGTTAAGTACTGCTCTTTGCTGCACACCAGACAAGACAAGGCTCAGAACTCGAAGAGAAAACTTGTGCAACCCACCCCCTGGCCCCATGGCCTCCCTCCAACCCGAGGCCAAACTTCCCTCAGTACAGGGACATACAGATGTGCGCATCCGCATACACACACACACACACACACACACACACACACAGAGTTGTGAGTAGAACTCCCCGGCCAGACTCAGAGAGAATAGCAATTAACCTCCCGTCCCTCTGTGACAGTGATCTAATCAAACCAGCCCTCCCTGAGTCTTGCTCTGTGCCCCAGAGCCCGGTGGCCTGGGCTGGGAATGTTTGGGGACCAGCCGGGAAAGTGAGAACCTTAGGGGGCTAAGGGTGGCCTCTTCAGTTCAGTTCGGTCGCTCAGTCATGTCTGATTCTTTGCGACCCCATGGACTGCAGCACGCCAGGCTTCCCTGTCCATCACCAACTCCCGGAGCTTTCTAATGAGACTCAAGAAACTGGTTGAAATTCCTGCCCATCCCTCCTGTTCCCCCAGATCTCCAGCTTCCCACTAGTGATTCAAACATGCTGCCCCAGCTCCGCTGCACATACCCAGACATGGTGGGCTGCCTTCTATGGGGTTGCACAGAGTCAGACATGACTGAAACGACTTAGCAGCAACAGCAGCAGCAGCAGACCTCTGCCTGGGATGCTGTTCTCATCCTCTCAGGAGAGTTGTCCTGAAGCTCTGACTGGGGAAGCAGTCTCTAACTGATGCCAGAAGCTTGGCCTCTATGCACTGATGCCAACTGAATCTTGGAGACAAGAGTTTTTGGTGAAGTAGAAAAAAAGAGCTTTATTGCTTTGCCAGACAGAGGGGAACACAGAGAGCTCGTGCCTCTCAAACCTGTGTCCCAACCCAAGAGGAACTGGTGAGGAGTTATAGTCTGGCTTCAGCTGGTCTCTTGACTTCTCTGAAGAATTGTTCATCAAGCAGTTCCATCTTGCATTTGTTGGAGCTTTTAGTTCATGTATGCTAAGTCACTTCAGTTGTGCCCAACTCTTTGCGACCCTCTGGAATGTAACCCCATTACCTACCTGTCCTCCACCCACCCACCACCGCCAGGCTCCTCCATCTGAGGGATTCTCCAGGCAAGAATATTGGAGCAGATTGCCATTTCCCTCTCTATCAGTTCAGTTCAGTCGTTCAGTCGTGTCCAACTCTTTGTGACCCCATGAATCGCAGCACGCCAGGCCTCCCTGTCCATTACCAACTCCCTTAGTTCACTCAAACTCATGTGCATCGAGTCGGTGATGCCATCTAGCCATCTCATCCTCTGTCGTCCCCTTCTCCTCCTGCCCCCAATCCCTCCCAGCATCAGAGTCTTTTCCAATGAGTCAACTCTTTGCATCAGGTGGCCAAAGTATTGGAGTTTCAGCTGCAGCATCAGTCCTTCCAATGAACACCCAGGACTGATCTCCTTTAGGATGGACTGGTTGGGTCTCCTTGCAGTCCAAGGGACTCTCAAGAGTCTTCTCCAACACCACAGTTCAAAAGCATCAATTCTTTGGTGCTCAGCTTTCTTCACAGTCCAACTCTCACATCCATACATGACTACTGGAAAAACCATAGCCTTGACTAGATGGACCTTTGTTGGAAAAGTAATGTCTCTGCTTTTGAATATACTATCTAGGTTGGTCATAACTTTTCTTCCAAGGAGTAAGCGTCTTTTAATTTCATGGCTGCAGTCACCATCTGCAGTGATTTTGGAGTCCAAAAAAATAAAGTCTGACACTGTTTACACTGTTTCCCCATCTATTTCCCATGAAGTGATGGGACCAGATGCCATGATCTTCGTTTTCTGAATGTTGAGCTTTAAGACAACTTTTTCACTCTCCTCTTTTACTTGCATCAAGAGGCTTTCGAGTTCCTCTTCACTTTCTGCCATAAGGGTGGTGTCATCTGCATATCTGAGGTTACTGATATTTCTCCCGGCAATCTTGATTCCAGCTTGTGCTTCTTCCAGTCCAGCGTTTCTCATGATGTAGTCTGTGTATAAGTTAAATAAGCAGGGTGACAATATACAGCCTTGACGTACTCCTTTTCCTATTTGGAACCAGTCCGTTGTTCCATGTCCACTTCTAACTGTTGCTTCCTGACCTGCATATAGGTTTCTCAAGAGGCAGGTCAGGTGGTCTGGTATTCCCATCTCTTTCAGAATTTTCCACAGTTTATTGTGATCCACACAGTCAAAGGCTTTGGCATAGTCAATAAAGCAGAAATAGATGTTTTTCTGGAACTCTCTTGCTTTTTCCATGATCCAGCGAATGTTGGCAATTTGATCTCTGGTTCCTCTGCCTTTTCTAAAACCAGCTTGAACATCTGGAAGTTCACGGTTCGCATATTGCTGAACCCTGGCTTGGAGAATTTTGAGCATTACTTTACTAGTGTGTGAGATGAGTGCAATTGTGCGGTAGTTTGGGCATTCTTTGGCATTGCCTTTCTTTGGGATTGGAATGAACACTGACCTTTTCCAGTCCTGTGGCCACTGCTGAGTTTTCCAAATTTGCTGGCAAATTGAGTGCAGCACTTTCACAGCATCATCTTCCAGGATTTGAAAGAGCTCAACTGGAATTCCATCACCTCCACTAGCTTTGTTCATAGTGATGCTTTCTAAGGCCCACTTGACTTCACATTCCAGGATGTCTGGCTCTAGGTGAGTGATCATACCATCATGATTATCTGGGTCATGAAGATCTTTTTTGTACAGTTCTTCTGTGTATTCTTGCCACCTCTTCTTAATATCTTCTGCTTCTGTTAGGTCCATACCACTTCTGTCCTTTATCGAGCCCATCTTTGTATGAAATGTTCCCTTGGTATATCTAATTTTCTTGAAGAGATCTCTAGTCTTTCCCAATCTGTTGTTTTCCTCTATTTCTTTGCCTTGATCGCTGAGGAAGGCTTTCTTATCTCTCCTTGCTATTCTTTGGAACTCTGCATTCAGATGCTTATATCTTTCCTTTTCTCCTTTGCTTTTTGCTTCTCTTCTTTTCACAGCTATTTGTAAGGCCTCCTCAGACAGCCATTTTGCTTTTTGCATTTCTTTTCCATGGGGATGGTCTTGATCCCTGTCTCCCATACAATGTCACGAACCTCCATCCATAGTTCATCAGGCACTCTGTCTATCAGATCTAATCCCTTGAATCTATTTGTCACCTCCACTGTATAATCATAAGGGATTTGATTTAGGTCATACCAGAATGGTCTAGTGGTTTTCCCTACTTTCTTCAATTTGAGTCTGAATTTGGCAATAAGGAGTTCATGATCTGATCCACAGTCAGCTCCCAGTCTTGTTTTTGCTGACTGTATAGAGCTTCTCCATCTTTGGCTGCAAAGAATATAATCAATCTGATTTCGGTGTTGACCATCTGGTGATGTCCATGTGTAGAGTCTTCTCTTGTGTTGTTGGAAGGGGTTGTTTGCTATGACCAGTGTGTTCTCTTGGCAAAACTCTATTAGCATTTGCCCTGCTTCATTCCGTACTCCAAGGCCAAATTTGCCTGTTACTCCAGGTGTTTCTTGACTTCCTACTTTTGCATTCCAGTCCCCTATAATGAAAAGGACATCTTTTTTGGGTATTAGTTCTAAAAGGTCTTGTAAGTCTTCATAGAACTGTTCAGCTTCAGCTTCTTCAGTGCTACTGGTTGGGGCATAGGCTTGGATTACCGTAATATTGAATGGTTTGCCTTGGAAATGAACAGAAATCATTCTGTCGTTTTTGAGATTGCATCCAAGTACTGCATTTTGGACTCTTTTGTTGACCATGATGGCTACTCCATTTCTTCTAAGGGACTCCTGCCCACAGTAGTAGATATAATGGTCATCTGAGTTAAATTCACCCATTCCAGTTCATTTTAGTTCGCTGATTCCTAGAATGTCAATGTTCACTCTTACCATCTGGTGTTTGACCACTTCCAATTTGCCTTGATTCATGGACCTAACATTCCAAGGTTCCTATGCTATATTGCTCTTTACAACATCAGAACTTGCTTCTATCACCAGTCACAGCCACAATTGGGTATTGTTTTTGCTTTGGCTCCATCCCTTCATTCTTTCTGGAGTTATTTCTCCACTGATCTCCAGTAGCATATTGGGCACCTACCGACCTGGGGAGTTCCTCTTTTGGTATCCTATCATTTTGCCTTTTCACACTGTTCATGGGGTTCTCAAGGCAAGAATACTCAAGTGGTTTGCCATTCCCTTCTCCAGTGGACCACATTCTGTCAGACCTCTCCACCATGACCCACCCGTCCTGGGTGGCCCCACAGGCATGGCTTGGTTTCATTGAATTAGACAAGGCTGTGGTCCGTGTGGTCAGATTGGCTAGTTTTCTGTGCTTATGGTTCAGTGTGTCTGCCCTCTGATGCCCTCTCACAACACCTACTGTCTTATTTGGGTTTCTCTTACCTTGGACATGGGGTATCTCTTCACGGCTGCTCCAGCAAAGCGCAGCCGCTACTCCTTACCTTGGACGAGGGATGTCTCCTCACTGCCGCCCCTCCTGACCTTGAACGTGGAGCAGCTCCTGTCGGCCGCCCCTGACCTTGGGCGAGGAGTAGCTCCTCTCTCCCTCTCTATAGAGAGCTTAAAGACATTGTTTCTTGTATCCCTTGAGGCAGAGCCAGGACTCTGCCCCAAGGCCACACTATTGTTTCCTGGCTGTTCCTCCTTTGTCTCTGCATCCTCTCCCTTACCTGATGGGCAACTGTTCAAATCTGCCCTTAGGAACTCAGGGAAGGTCTTGGAGGCTGGAGTCTGTTCCCTACAAACAAGGAATGGAAGACACAGAAAAGCCATGCCCAGGAGCCCCACAGGGTCCTGCTGGGTTTCTTAACTGACCCTCCCTCTCTCCCAGACCACCTCATATGTCCTTGTTCTTGGCTCTCAAAAGACCTTATAACCTTATAATGTATGCATGGGGGACGAGGTTGGCACAGGGCTGCCCTTTCCACCAGGCACAGTAGACACAGTGCCTGGGGCCTGCGGTACTTGTAGGGTTGCTGTCCAGTCGCTAAGTCGTGTCCGACTCTTTGTGACCCATGGACTGCAGCACCCCAGGCTTCCCTGTCTTCACTCTCTCCTGGAGTTTGCTCAAATTCATGTCCATTGGGTCAGTGGTGCTATCTAACCAGCTCATCCTCTGTCATCCCATTCTTCTCTTCTTTCCCAGCATCAGGGTCTTTTCCAATAAGTCATCTCTTCACATCAGGTGGCCAAAGGATTGGAGCTTCAGCGTCAGCATCAGTCCTTCCAATGAATATTCAGGGTTGATTTTCTTTAAGATTGACTAGTTTGATCTCCTTGAAGTCTAAGGGACTCTCAAGAGTCTTCTCCAGCATCACAACTCAAAGGAACAATTTTTCAGCGTTCAGCCTTCTGTATGTTCCAAATCTCACGTCTGTACATGACTACTGGAAAGACCACAGCTTTGACTATATGGACCTTTGTCAGCAAAATGATGTCTCTGCTTTTTAATATGCTGTCTAGGTTTGTCATAGCTTTCCTTCCAAGGAACAAACATCTTTGTGATTTTGGAGCCCAAGAAAATAAAAGCTGTCACTGCTTCTGCTTGTTCCCCTTCTATTTGCCATGAAGTGATGGGACTAGATGCCATGAGTTTCGTTTTTTGAATGTTAAGTTTTAAGCCAGCTCTTTCACTTTCATCAAGAGGCTCTTTAGTTCCTTTTCACTTTCTGCCCTTAGAGTGGAATTATCTGCATATCTGAAGTTGTTGATATTTCTCCCAGCAGTCTTGATTCCAGGTTGTGATTCATTCAGCCTGGCATTTTGCATGATGTACCCTGCACATAAGTTAAATAAGCAAGATGACAATATACAGCCTTCTTGTTCTCCTTTTCCAATTTTGAACCAGTCAGTTGTTTCAGGTTCTAACTGCTGCTTCTTGACCAGCATACAGGTTTCTCAGGAGACAGGTAAGGTGGTCTGGTATTCCCATCTCTAAAAATTTTCCAGCTTGTTGAACACAACTTCTAGGGACTAGAAAACAAAGTTGTTTGTTGAACAACTTTTAATGTTTATTTTAAAATTCAAAAACGAATAATGTACATATAACAATGACTCCAGCCTGTATTATATTCATCTTTATAACAGCACATTCAGAAAATACAGTTTTTATATTTTTATGGGATAAGGAGGCCATGAAAGTCATAATATGGCCCTGGCTCAGAGAGACCAATTGGCCAGAGGCAAAGGGAACTCTGGATTCCTCTTTCCTGCATGGTGGGAGTGGGCCATTGAGGAGCCCATGGGTTTCTTTCATGCACTTATTCATTCAGCAGCCATTCAGTGAGTGTCTTCTGTGTGCCAGGCTCTGAGGACACCGCGAGCAACACACAAAAGCCATGCTCTCCTGGAGTCCAGAATCTACAGGGAGAGACACGTATTGAATGAGTGAGCACAGCAAGAAAGACACGGTCACTACCTGGGGTAAGTGTGCTGAAGGGTCTGTGTCCTTCAGAAACCTCCCACAGAGAAGCTGAGACTGATACTGAAATGCGACGTGGAGTTTGAGACCTACACAGGAAGCCAAGGGCTTTGCCAACTGAAGACAGCAAGCAAGTTCAGGGTGAGGGCCACTGAATCACAGCAATCCACAGTGGGTCACAGCAAGGCTAGCCCAGTGACTTTCCATGTACATGAAGATACCTCCCTCACTCAGCCAGCAAAGGCATACAAGGAGATGCCACCCTCTTCCACCTTCTCTCCCAAGCCTGCGAAGATCAACCGTATGATCACATCTTTGAAAAGCATCCTGGCATCTTTGAAAGAAATGTTCCATAGAAACAGCAGCCGGTGCTGGTTGTTCCCAGAACGTACAGATGTGTCATCGGTGCTGTATTGCTGACAGCTCTTAGTGTTACACTAGGTTTGTGTGTCTGCTATTAATTCTGTCTTTCTGAGTGAGAGCAACCTGGTTCATATTAATTTTTTTAAGGGAATATGGCACTGTTTTTTTTTTTTTTAGAACCAAGTCAAGACAGCCACTAAAAGTTAGGATTCCATTTTAGACCCACTCGATTTATGAGAAGGACTCGTTTATATAGAGATAAAAATAGATGAGAGGAGAGAAGTCTTTGGAAAAAGGGAGACAGAGAGGTATTTTTCAATTTATCAAAGTATTGGTATTGCTACCAGCTTTTAAAGTACTGTATTTCCTATCATAAAATCAATTTGTGCTCATTATAGAAAATGGGAAAATCCAGGGGAAGATGGAAGTTTCTAGAAAGCTTTCTAAATCACCCTATCCAGAGAAATTGACTATTAGCATTTTGGTATGTTTCCTTCCAGTCTTTTTTTTCCATGCAGACATATCCAAGTTTTACCTTTTTATGTACACAATCTCATACCCTTTTCTCACTTCACAAAGACATCTTTATGCAAAACTTATTTTCATCTTATTTCAAAAACCTTCTTAAACAATATTTTTAAATTTGTAGTCATATTTTTCTACTGATTCTAAGCACAGAAAAGCACAAAAAATTATCTGTAATCCAGTTCACTAAAGTGAATCATTAGTGACATCATGGTATATTACATGCCTGTCTGTTGCTTCTGTGTATGTGTGTGTGTGTGTATCTTTTTACACATCTGTGTCCATATGTTAAGTTCAGTATCTTTCCCTGTTACTTTCAATGGTTTCATTCTATGCTAACCAGTCATTTGATGAAAACTTAGATTATTTCTCATGCTTTAAGATCATGAATTTTAAAAAAGGGAAAATCTTCCTGCATGTGCCTATAGTATTGTTTGCATTTCAGATTCTTTCACTGGGGTCGATTCCTAAACAATAACAAAACAACTCACACCAAAAAATAAATTCACCTGATAGCTAAGTGCATAGCAATGGGAGAACCAATGTCTGTGTCAGCACGGACTGGGTTATGCTGCAGTAACAAACAGCCCAGCAGTTTGCTTGCCTAGGTTGATGGAGGCACCACCTGGACCCAACCTTCTATGACTGCAAAGGTAAATGCTTATGAAGACTCAGCCTAGAGCTGACACTGATTTTATTTTTACCAGAAATCAGGGGGAGAGTGGTAGCATTGGCCAGAGCGAGTCTTGATATCGATGGCATGATGTTGGGTCCCTTTGCTACCATCTCTTGTAACTCCCTGTGGTTTTCCCTCCTATATGTTGTCACAGTCATAATTACATACATCATGTGAATATTTTATAAAATCTACTTCCCCCACTAGATCATAAACTCCTGAAGGCAGAGTCCAGCTTTTTTGTTCCCTGCAATATCGGCTCAAAAAATATTTGTGCAAAGCATGAATGAACAAATGCTTAATTTTTTTCCAAGCTTGGCACTTAACCCTTTTCTAGTTATATGATTTCAACTAAGCTTCTTGCTGAAAGCACCATGGAGCTATTCTGGCCTCAATATCTGAACTTTATTTATTAGATTCAAACCTCTCATTTTTTTTCTTCCAAAGTCCTGATTTTTTAATTTCCATCTGATTAGCTGCCCAGTACAGGAAGGCAGGGAGGTTCCTTGGTAAGAATCCATACCTGGTTAGACCGGCCGCTAGCAAGAGGTCCCCATGTATGTGACATATGACACCACCTGACCTCCAAGCAAGTCAGGAGACTTCTCTCTGGGTTTCATTCTCTTCAGCTGGAAAATGGCATCAAAAGTCCTTACTTTGCACACTTGGAATAAATAAATGAGTTGGAGAGTGAAAGATAGGGAAGAAGAGTGACAAGATAGACTCTGAGTATTAGGAATCCAACAGAGACCTAAGTTCAAATCCCAGCTCCATCACTTATCAGCTGTGTGACTTGGGGCAAGTGCTTCATCTCTCTGAGCCTCAGTTTTCCTTATCTGTAAAATAAGCCTGGGCTTCCCGGGTGGCTCGATGGTTAAAAAAAAAGTCCTCCTGCCAATGCAGGAGAGGTGGATTTGAACCCCGGGTTGGGAGTTCCCCCAGAGTAGGAAATGGCAACCCACTCCAGTATTCTTGCCTGGGAAATCCCATAAACTGAGGAGCCTGGCGGGCTTCAGTTCCTGGGGTCACAAAAGAGTCAGACGTGACTTACGGACTAAACAGCAAATCACGCTTACTAACTGAACAACAAAATAAACCTACAAAGAGTGCCTAAGAATTAGCAATGATATATACAAAGCACCATAGATACAGAGCAAGGGGTGGGTAAATGGAGGTAGTAAGACAGTGAATGTTAAAATATAATTTAAGGGAAGAAGATAGTCTCAGGATGGCCCATCTGAGCTTGGATATTGTGATAACAATAATAGGAGCTGTGTTTTATTGAGGGCTACCACGATCCATGTACTACTCACTGTGTGTTCATCTACTATGCATTTTGCAAATATTATCCTAGGGACATGCTTGCGTAAATCAATTAATATTTACTGAGAACTAAACAGATACTAGGCACTATTCTAGGTTCTGAGGACACAGCAATGAGCAAGACAGATGAAATTCCTTGCCCTTATGAAGCTCACAGACTGGCAATGCCCATATTTAGGAAGAAATTGAGCTTGGCCATTCTTATGTATTGACTTTATTGATTTTAGGTCACCGCTCCCACTCCTAGCCCAATGCAAAAAAGTACTTCTGGGGACTTCCCTAATTGTCTAGTGGTTAAGACTCCACCTTCCAATGCAGGGGCACAAGTTCAATACCTGATTGGGAATTAAGATCCTGCATGCCAAGCTCTGTGGCCACACACACACACACAAAAGTACCTCTGTGTGGCAAACTGTATGTTGGTTTTTAAATAGAAATTTTAAGAATGGTGAAATGGGAATGGGGATTCTTGTGCTGAATACCCTTCAGCTCTTCTACTTTCCTAGATTTTTTGGCAAAGAGGAAGGAAAACATGAAATGGGAGCCTTGGAAGAGATAGTTGGGCACATCAAATGGAAGTAGTTGTCTTCTCCACAAACCAAGGACACACACACACACACACACACACACACACCTCAATTATACCTCAGCAAGCAGAGCTAATGGAAGCTAGATTGATTCAAAGATAATAATTAGAGAACAATTTTAATCCCTGCTGTGAATGAGACACACAGTTTATTTTTAATTTGTATCTATAATAAAAAATAATAATTAAAAGGACTGGCAAATTGCAGCTTTTGCTGAGAAATGAGATGTACCCTGCCCACCTTCACCCCTTCACGAATGATATCTTCTCCCCCGCCCTCTATTTCTTCTGCTGACACATTCCCAACACAACTTGCTCACACATGGAAGCCACAGACCCCATTTTAAATACAGAGATTCATTAATGAAAGGAAATGGGAAATGAACTTTTTTTAGCATCTACTCTGTGCCAGGCACAATGTTAAATATGTTCACGGAGATGATTTCATTTAACCCTCACCATCCTGTGAAAAGGGAACCCCAGTTTCCTCTCATTTTACAGCGTAGCATTTGTAGAAGCTGATGCTGGGAAAGGCTGAAGGCAGAAAAAGAAGAGGGAGACAGAGGATGAGAAGGCTTGATGGCATCACTGATTCAATAGACATGAAACTGGGCACACTCTGCGAGTTGGTGAGGGACAGGGAAACTTGGCTTGCCACAGTCTGTGGGGTCGCCAAGAATTGGACACGACTGAGGTCTGGGTGACTGAACAGCATTTGCAGGAGTACCAACTGTTTGCTGAAGGTCTCACAGGTCGTATGGGACACAACTGGGTCTGATTGGCCAGACTCATTCCTCAGACTGCCTTTCCTGGGGTCGGGTACTAAGCTTCTGTCCTCCTCGACAGAGGTGCTGCCTCGCTAACGTCAGAATTTGCCCCAATTTCTATTTCAGCTCCAACCACTAACTAGCTTGTGAAGATAATTTCATTTCTGCACATAAAGGACCTGAGTTACGGTTCGTACATGCTGCTGCTGCTGCTGCTGCTGCTAAGTCACTTCAGTTGTGTCCAACTCTGTGCGACCCCATAGATGGCAGCCCACCAGGATGGGCGATAAGCAAATTACCTTTGTCCACATCATTTCCCCTCTTTTCCTTATGCCCACTGCTCTTACATATACTCTTCCTTTTTTTCCTTTAAAAAAATTTTTTTTGGCCACATCCCACAGCATGTGGGACCTTAGTTCCCCCTCAGGGATCAAACCCGCGCCCCTTGCATTGGAAGGTGGAGTCTTAACCACTGAGATACCTGGGAAATCAGTTCAGTCACTCAGTCGTGTCCGACTCTTTGCAACCCCATGGACTGCAGCACACCAGGCTTCCCTGTCCATGTCCAACTCCCAGAGCTTGCTTGAACTCATGTCCTTTGAGTCAATGATGCCATCCAACCATCTCATCCTCTATCACCCCCTTCTCCTGCTGCCCTCAATCTTTCCCAGCATCAGGGTCTTTTCTAGCCCCCATGTAACCTTCTTATTCATCCAATAGCCTCCCAAACTAATGACCTTTTCTCTCCCTCCTCATCATCATCTTTGGGGAGGAGTCACTTCATTCGTTGCCATCCCAGTGGACAGATTCATGTGAGCCATTAAATTGCCATTGTTGTAGGTCCAACTCTTTGTGAACCCAAGGTCTATACAGTCCGTGGAATTCTTCAGGCAAGAATACTGGAGTGGGTAGCTTTTCCCTTCTCCAGGGGATCTTCCCAACCCAGGGATCGAACCCAGGTCTCCTGCTTTGCAGGCAGATTCTTTACCAGCTGAGCCACAAGGGAAGCCTTTTTGTAGGTCAAAACCAGTCAAATATAAGCAGTTTCACATTACAACAGTAAATGCCCCGAGACTTCTCACTCAGCCTTTTTAGACACAACAGGTAGATTCATATTTGGGAAAGGCCACATTAACTAATCATCGGATGGGGTTGGTGAGGGTTGGGAAAGCTCACCAGCCTATATTAAACCTCACAATAAAATCTGCAGACAGCAAAAATGAAATACACCCCCAGGGTCCATGTCCTCCAACACAAGGCTGGCTATTCATCCATTTTCGAAGGAAAAATATACATATTCTTCTCACACTTAGCAACAAATTGGCTTAAATAATCTGCGTCATCGTCTCTTGTCTTCTCAGCTAATCATGTTGGTAAATCGTTGGTTCTTTATTTTTTTTTCCTTCCCTCTGTGGCTGCTGCTTCGGAGGAGGGGAAATGCTGGAAACAGAGCGGGGGACGAGGAGGAGGGGGAGGTTTTGTGACAGATGAGTGGTTCAAGAATGCCTCTGATATTCTTGGTTAACTTCCTCACAGACGCAGGGAATTGGATTGGTCGGACAGCTCCCCCTGTGTGGCACAAACAAGAAACATTAATTAAAAATAATTGCCACCCCCCTCCCCAGAATTAAGAGTGTGATGTTCAGATTCGTTTTAAGAAAGGTAATTTGATGCCAATAAATTACAATTATAAAAACTTCATTACAGTCAAGAGCAATCTATCCACCATTGTCCTAATTACACATTGTAGGAATAATGAATGCTAATGATTTAATGTACAATAATTACCACGATTGAAAAATAAAATATAATAATCACTATCGTTATTGTTATCAATAACAGAGATACTTTGGCATGCCTGATCTCCTCTTGAGGCTGAGATAAAATTTCAGGGTAGTTTGTTGTTGTTGTTCACATTTAGAAACACTCCCTCCCCTCCCCTTCCCTCACCCTCCCCCCCCAGCTCTATCTTTATTAAGACAAGAAATCTGCAGCACAGATGGAAATTATCTGCTTCTCCTAGAAGGTCAGAGTTGAAGGGTCAGGTTCAACTTTCTAATTCCTAGCCAATAGAACATCTTTGGCTTCTTCCTGAATATCTTTTGAGGTGGGAAGAAGAGAGAAAGCAATTATTCTGGTCTGAAGACCGGACTGCGTTTTGACTGGTCTCTGTCCGGTTCTTTTATAAAACCATCCGTGACTTCCTATGGCAAAGAGGAAATGCCCAGTTGATCTTAGCCTGACATCTGCAGGAGTGGGTTGTGGCAAAAACTGTGGTCTCTGGAGCCAGACGCCCTGGAGTCAAGGCCGGGCTCCACCACCTGCTCTGCTGGGACTGTAACCAATCTTTTTTTTGGCCATGCCATGCAGCATGTGGCATCTTCCCAGACCAGGGATGCAACCCATGACCTCTGCACTAGGAACTCAGAGTCTTAAGCACTGGACCACCAGAAACTCCTAACCAATTTTTTTTTTTTACAAAAACTTTTTTTTTTGGCTGCACAGTGTGGCATGTGGGATCTTAGTTTCCTGATCAGGGATCAAACCCATGCCCCCTGCACTGGAAGGCAAAGTCTTAACCACTGAGCCACCAGGGAAGTCCCCAGATGTTAAGAATTTTACTTGTGTTACTTTATTTAATCTTGGCAATAACCTATACAGTATGTTCCTGGCATCCCCGTTGAACAGATGAGAAAATTAGCATTAGGGAGACTAAATATTTTCCCAACATTGTATAGCTAGTGTGTGACAGAGCCAGGATTCAATACAGGCATTTTGCCCCCAGAAACTACATTCTATCCTTTGTCTTTCAGTGGGCATTATCTGAATATATTTTCATGTCCTTAAATTATTTTAATAATTTGCACAGCAATTAATCCTGTGCATAAACTATCATTTTTTTAAAAAGTACTTTTTGGCTGCACTGGATCTTAGTTGCAACACACAAGATCTTCAATCTTCATTGCAGCATGCCAACTCATAGTTTCAGCATGCAGGATCTAGTTCCCTTACCAGGAATTGAACCCAGCCCCCTGCATTGAGGTGAGGCGTCTTAGCCAGTGGACCCCCAGGGATGTCCCAAAACTGTCATTTTTTTCATCCCACCTCTACAGCTGAACATTTTGCTTGCATTCAGTTTTTCATCATAATAAACATTTCTTTGAAGTCCATCCTTGTACATACTCTTTGTTCATACTGTGAATATTTCCTTAGGATACCATCTTAGGAGAGGAATTATGCCCCACTTGCTTTATTGAGGGATCATTCATATACAATAAAATCCCCCAGTTCCAAGTGGGCAAGGCAATGAATTTTGACCAATTATGCACAACCATTACAGTCAGAGTTGGACCATAAAGAAAGCTGAGCACCGAAGAATTGATGCTTTTGAACTGTGGTGTTGGAGAAGACTCTTGAGAGTCCCTTGGACTGCAAGGAGATCCAACCAGTCCATCCTAAAGGAAATCAGTCCTGGGTGTTCATTGGTAGGACTAATTTTGAAGCTGAAACTCCAATACTTTGGCCACCTGATGCTAAGAGCTGACTCATTTGAAAAAACCCTGATGCTGGGAAAGATTGAGGGCAGGAGGAAAAGGGGACGACAGAGGATGAGATGGTTGGATGGCATCACCAACTCAATGGACATGGGTTTGGATGGATTCTAGGAGTTGGTGATGGACAGGGAGGCCTGGCATGCTGCGGTTCATGGGGTCGCAAAGAGTCGGACACAACTGAGCGACTGAACTAATTACAGTCATGATATGGAAGATTTCCACCACCCAAAAAAGTGCTTTTTTGGAGTCATTCCCTCTCCACCCTTCCCTCAACCCTAATTCTGGCCCCAGGCAACCAAAGTTCAGGTTCAGGTCACTATAGTTTTGCCTTTTCTAGAATTTCCTATCAATGAGATCATGCAGTATGTAACCTTTTGTTTTTGACTTCCTTCCCTCAGCATTATGCTTTTGAGATTCATCCATGTTATTGTATACATCAGTAGTTCTTTCCTTTGTATTATTGATTAGTATTCTACTATATGGATATACCATGATTTAGGGCTGCCAGTGAGATTTCTTTGAAGAAAGCTTCATTTGAGCTCAGGGAGATCTTAGCAAGAGCCAACTGCCAGGTGGAGGGTGTTTTGGCTGCTCTGCATACCTACCCAGTTGGCCGGCCTGCCTGCCATTCATCCAGTAATTTGTTCTATTATTGAATAGATGTTTACCCAGTACCTAATGTGCTTGGGTGAACAAGACAGACTCAGACCCAGCCCTCTTGGCACTTAGTGAGGAAGACAAGCAGGTTCCCAAACAAGGCAGTGGAATGTTTTGAGATCTGCAGAGGCATCTAAGAAGGCATGGCACCCCCTATTGTGTCCACTACTATTTCCTCAGCACTTAGAACAGCGCCTCGCATCTAGTAGTTGCTCAGTAAATGCCTGGGTAGGTGAAACAGATGACTGGAGATGGGCTGCCTCAGATAGGGGGTTCAAAGAAGACCTCTCCGAAGAGGTGACCTTTGAGCTGAGCCCTAAATTGATGAAAGGAGCCACATGTGATGACCTGGAGAAAAGCAATCTAGGCCTAGGGACCTGCTAGAGCCAAGGTCGCGAGGTGGGAGAGAGTTGGTTATCTCAATTGCAAGGAGAACAGCCCCAGGAGAGGTTAGTGGGGTAGACGAGGCCAAATCATTCAGGACCTGGAGGCCACGGCCACAAGCAATGGGACACCATCAGAAGGTTTTAGGCAGGGAAGGACACAATTCCAGCCCACATTTTGCAAAGATGACTAGCACTTATGGGCAGGATGAGCCATTAAGGCAAGTGTGGAAATTGGGAAGCCAGTTAGGAACTGGCTAGTTGCTCAGGCCAGAGGTGATGGAAGCTTGGATGAGGCAAAGTTGGTGAAGATGGAGAAACACAAACAGATCAAGAATGCCTTTTGGAGGTAGAACCTATGGGGTCCACTCAGAACCTGTACTGAGTGTCGAAGATACACCACGCCTGGTTCCAGGCCCTTTGTGTATTCACTCATTGGGTCATTCAACAAATGTTAGCCCTGCCTGCTCTCACACATTCTACCCCTGGGTGGGGAAGAGCCCCTGGAGGGGGAAATGGATCTTTGCCTGGAGAATCCCATGAACAGAGGAGCCTAAGGGACTACAGTCCATGGGTCACAAAGAGTCGGACACAGCTGAAGCAACCGAGCACGCACCACAATTTGGTGTCCATTCACTAATTGATGGACATTTGGCCGTTTGGAGCTGTTTGAGTGAAACTGCCAAAAAGGTTGAAGAACAAGTCTTTGTGTGAACATGGTTTTCATTTCTCTTGGGTAAATATCTAGGAGTGGGACTGTAGGGTCATATATAATCAGAGTATTTTAACTTTACAAGAAAAACAATTTAACTGTCAAATGTTTTTTCCCATCAGCAATATAGAGGAGTCCCAGTCACTCCATATTCTCACTAAAACTTGGTATTGTCCGTCTATTTTATTTTAATCATTTTCATGAACGTGTAGTGAGATATCAGCCTGGGTGCCACTCGGATTGTCATGAATCCGGCAGCCTGATCCAGTTCCTCCAAAAAAGGCAGTTAGCAAAGGAAACATTGTATCAGTTATGAGAGTATATCCCAAACTTTACAGTGCTTGAAGACCTTCCTAAAACACAGATTCCTTGGCCCTGACCCCAGAGATTCTGATTTAGAAGATCTTGGGGTAGGAGCTGAGAATCTGTATTTCTAACAAGCTCCCTTGTGATGCTGCTGCTTCTGGTCAGAGTGACACACTTTGAGAACCACTGAGCTATGGAAAGAGAAAGCACTGAACGGGCAGACCCAAGATCCTTCAGTGACTGGGTGGGCTTAAGCAAGCCACTGGAACACCATCTCCAAGATGTGCTTGCACCTGTGTTAGGGACCAACTCCACTCCCATCTGACAACTCCTCCATCCTAAGTCCTCATTTGCCTCCCCATCATCACCTCGTCTCCAGGCATGCCTCTGCAGCATGGCTCTCACAAATCCTGGAATCCCTTGAGCATAGGAGAATAATCATCAGCATCACCACCACCATCACCATCATCACCATCATCATCCACAACCACTGCGCCTGCCGGGACAGCAGACACTGTGTTTTGTTCATCTGTGTCTGCAGGGCCTTCAGTTCAATTCAGTTCAGTCGCTCAGTCATGTCCAACTCTTTGCAGCCCCATGGACTGCAGCACTCCAGGCCTCCCTGTCCATCACCAACTCCCGGAGTTTACTCAAAGTCATGTTCTTTGAGTCGGTGATGCCATCCAACAGTCTCTTCCTCTGTCATCCCCTTCTCCTCCTGCCTTCAATCTTTGCCAGCATCAGGGTCTTTCCAAATGAGCTAGTTATTCACATCAGGTGGCCAAAGTATTGGAGTTTCAGCTGCAGCATCAGTCCTTCCAATGAACACCCAGGACTGATCTCCTTTAGGATGAACTGGTTGGATCTCCTTGCAGTCCAAGGGACTCTCAGGAGTCTTCTCCAACACCACAGTTCAAAAGCATCAATTCTTCAGCACTCAGCTTTCTTTATAGTCCAACTCTCACATCTATACATAACTACTGGAAAAACCAGAGCCTTGACTAGATGGACCTTTGTTGGCAAAGTAATGTCTCTGCTTTTTAATATGCTGTCTAGGCAGGGCCTTCAGGAGCTCCTGATCCATAGTCAGTCAATCAGTCAGTTCAGTCGCTCAGTCGTGTCTGACTCTTTGTGACCCCATGAATCACAGCACTCCAGGCCTCCCTGTCCATCACCAACTCCCAGAGTTCACTCAAACTCACGTCCATCGAGTCAGTGATGCCATCCAGCCATCTCATCCTCTGTCGTCCCCTTCTCGTCTTGCCCCCCATCCCTCCCAGCATCAGTCTTTTCCAATGAGTCAGCTCTTCGCATGAGGTGGCCAAAGTACTGGAGCTTCAGCTTTAGCATCATTCCTTCCAAAGAACACCCAGGACTGATCTCCTTTAGAATGGACTGGTTGGATCTCCTTGCAGTCCAAGGGACTCTCAAGAGTCTTCTCCTACACCACAATTCAAAAGCATCCATTGTTCAGCGCTCAGCTTTCTTCACAGTCCAACTCATCCATACATGACCACTGGAAAAACCATAGCCTTGACTAGACGGACCTTTGTTGGCAAAGTAATGTCTCTGCTTTTGAATATGCTCTCTAGGTTGGTCATAACTTTCCTTCCAAGGAGTAAGCGTAGCCACTCAATAAATACTCACCAAACAAATTAATGAAAACTAGCTCACATTTTGACAGCACTTTGGGGTCTTGTGCTTCATAAGGCTTATCTCTTTTAAGCCTCACAATTTATACAAATAGATGCTATTTTTATTTCCATGTGACACATGGGGAAACTGAGGTTCACCCGGCGTAACACAGCTAGTGCCCAGCAGGGGCCGGGCTTGGCATTCGGGTCTATGGGAGCCCAGGTACCCATGCCCCTGGAACCGGTTTGGGGTCTCCTGGTAGCAATGAAGCGGGGTGAAGGGAGAGCCTCAGCAGAAGCTACCCGACGGTGCGGAAAGAAATACAAATATCCCGTAGGCTGTGCGCGTGCGCGGAAGCGGTGGCGTTCCCCCGCGCGCTCACAGGCGATCGGCGTCCTAATTTATGGCACCTGGAGAGTGGTTCAAGAAAATCAGCTCCCCGTGCACCGCTCGGAGGCGGGTTGAGCTGCAGGTAAGGACAGTGTAATTAAGAAATTAAAAGGTAATTTCCACAGACGCTGCGGCTCGCCGGGCCCAGTGACCGCCTAATTGATGGTGCAGCCGGCAGAACCCACGCAGCCGCCCTTCCGGTGCGCCTGGAGCGCCGCGCTCTCCGCGGGCTTTGTGCTTTCTGGATCCAGCCCGGGATGGGCTTTCGGGGAGTTCCGGAGAGGGAGGGCAGGGCCAGAACGGGGACACTCACGACCCTCGCGCCCCCGCTTTCTCCAGGCTTTCTCATCCTTCTCGCCGCTGTGCCTTCCTATTTGTCTTTCTTCCATTCCACCCCCCACCCGCCTGCCCTTTGTGTTTTTCCACTCCATTTCTCTATAAACTTCTATTTCTCTTCTCCTTTTAATTTATTGGGTTTTTTTTGTTCCCTTTCATTTTTGGCCCTGCCACTTGGCAAGTGGGCTCTTATTAATTCCCCTACCAGGGATCGCACATGTGCCCTGTGCACTGGGAGTGTGGGGTCTTAAGCCCTGGACCACCAGGGAAGCCCCTCTCCTCCCCTTTTTAGTTAGCTCACTAGTCTCTTTCCTACTAGTCTTCTCCACTACCACCACCACCACCCCCGCCTTCCCCAGGTTTCTGTCTCCATCTCCCATTTCCTTGAGTTTCCAAAATTATTAGCGCTGGGCCTGGAAGAGTTTCCAGCTGATCTTTACACCCTGGAGAAGATTGCATTTAAGTTACTCCCACCACCACCATTTCCGCCTCCAGTTTCTGCAAGCCTGGGCAGGTGGGTGGTCACTGGAATGTCCCAGGATAAACTCTGCAAGTCTGATGCAATGGCTCCATTAAGCCCACCTGGAATCTGTGCCCAGGCGTGATGGATGGGTGCATGAGTAGGTGGCTGGATGAATGGATTGCTCAGAAGGTGGTCTGTTTGGGTATCTGGAGGGATGGTTGACTGGTTCATCAAATAGGTAGGTAGATGGATGGGTGGATAGTCTAGGGTGGGTTGGTAATTGGATGGATGTGTGTGGATGACTGGATAAATGGGTAGGTGAATGGATAGGTAGATGGTGGTGGGTGAATAAAGCAGTGGTTAATATAGGTGAATGGGTGGAATAATGGATGAGTAGAATGGCTGGGTAGATGCGTGGATATGAAGACAGATCAGTGTGTTAATGGAGCAATAGTATAACAATAAGTGAGTGGGTGAGACTGGATAATGGTAGGTGAGTGGATGGGTAGAGTGGTGGGCCAGTGAGAATGTGGATGGATAGGAAGATGCCCTGGTGGGTATGTGGTAGATGAGTGAATGGTTTGGTAAAGGATGAGTAGCTAAATGGATAGGAGGGCATTCAGTCAGTTCAGTCTCTCAGTCGTGTCCGACTCTTTGTGACCCCGTGGACTGCAGCACGCCAGGCTTCCCTGTCCACCACCAACTTCCAGAGTTTACTCAAACTCATGTCCATCAAGTCAGTGATGCCATCCAACCATCTCATCCTCTGTGTCCCCTTCTTCTCCCGCCTTCATTTTTTCCCAGCATCAAGATCTTTTCAAATGAGTCAGTTCTTTGCATCAGGTGGCCAAAGTACTGGAGTTTCAACTTCAGCATCAGTCCTTTCAGTGTAGATGGTTATATGGATGGACTCTTCTTTTTTGTGACCCCATGGACTTACTAAAACAACAATAAAAATATGAGTGGATGGGTAGATGGAGGATGGATAGATGGATTGGTGACTAAATGAAGGGGTGGGTAGTGGGTAAATGGGTTAAGATATTTGTGGGTGGATGGAAGGGTGGATAGGTGGGTGAATGGATAGATGAGGCATGATGTATAGGAATGGTGTAGAGGACGTGTAGGAATGGTGAATAGGTAGACGGAGAGGGAGTGGATGGATGGGTGGCCAGGTAAATGTTGGAACTCATAGGAATATATCCAGCATTGCAGACAGATGCTTTACCCTCTGAGCCACTAGGGAAGCCCTCATAGGAATATAAGTGTTCCTAAAGGTGACATGAGGGAACAGCTGTTTAATGAAAAAAGTCAAAACAGAAGCAGGTATAAACAAAACAGGAGTCTGCCAACTCCAAGATACCTTTCAGCATGGGGGTTTCAAGGTGTTTCCCAAGTGTTTCCCCTTGCCGGGAGGCAAGGACTGGGCGCTGTGCAGACTCAGGATGAGTCGCCACTTTTTCCTGTTTCTTCCATCTCTTTACATACCAAATGGGCTTCATAACAACAGCCTCATTGGGATTCAGAGGAAAAGGTGACGGAGGGCAGGCACTTGGTCACCTGGAGCACCTCCTGCCAGTGCACAGCTATCAATACTGGGAATCAGTCACAGCCCTTCACCACCCCAAAACCAACGTCTGTGGACCAATTGGACTGCAAGGTCCAGCTGCCACACCCTTAAGCCGTGGCCTGTCTTTCAGAAGGCTCCTCCCTGACATCTCTAGTCACCAAAACTCCACTTTAAGGTCCACTTCTCTCTCACGCAGCTGCATGTGCAGGATGACTCCTTATTGAAGGGGGCCTTGAACGCCATGCTAAGGACGCAGACTTCAGTTAAGCAGGTGAGGTGGAGCTGTGCAAAGGTTTTAGATCCTCCACCTGCCTTCTGGTACAACCCTGTTCCATCCAGGAGTCTAATGATCTCTGTGGTTTTCTGTGGTTCCCCCCACCACCTCTACTTCCACCATGGACTCCTCAAGATAGAGAAATGCCTTTTGTTCTTCTCTGGGTTTCCAGTCCATAATAGGGAGCCTGGCACGCAGCAGGTTCTCAGTAAACACTGCCTGAGATGGTTAAGTGAAGAGATAGATAAAACTGGACCATCTGGGCAGCACAGTTTTGCCTGCTGACCCTTCTGTAGTGTCTTCTGTTTCTCAGGGGAAACTGAGGCCAGTAGAGGTTGCCCAACTGCCCTCCCCCCAACTCTGCAGTCTCTCCCAGCCCCCACCCAGCTGTCAGGAATGGGACCACCCTTGAGTACAGAACAGAAAAAAAGGGTCCTTTGTTCCAGGAGGTGCTAGAGGTAAGTGGGGGAGGGATCTGTTGGGGGATTAGGGAAGGGCCTGCAGGGAATTCCTTTCTCACTGGGGCTCCATGGGGGCTGGAGCTGGATTTTTCACCTGCTGGGATTCCCTCCTGAGCTGCTTCCCACCTGCTGGGAATGCCCGTAAGCCAGAGAAGCAGGGAGGGCCACCTGAAGTGGTCATTCTTAGGCCAGCGCACCTGGGCAAGAGGAGGAAGAAGAGTGGAGGTGGGAGGACGGTGGGAGATAGAGGAGGTGAAACAAAGGGAGAGAGGGAGGGCCGCTCAGACACACGTCTCTGGAAGAGTGTGGACACTTGTTGTTGTTCAGTCGCTACAGTCATGTCCGACTCTCTGCGACCCCATGGACTGCAGCACACCAGGCCTCCTTGCCCTTCACCAGCTCCCGCAGCTTGCTCAGACTCATGTCCATCAAGTCGGTGATACCATCCAGCCATCTCATCCTCTGTCGTCCCCTTCTCCTCCTGCCTTCAATCTTTCCCAGCATCGGGGTCTTTTCCAATGAGTCAGCTCTTTGCCTTAGGTGGCCAAACTGTTGGAGCTGCAGTTTCAGCATCAGTCCTTCCAATGAATATTCAGGGTTGATTTCCTTTAGGATGGACTGGTTTGATCTCCTTGCAGACACTTATGAGCACACAATCATAAATATGTATACACTTGTACACATTCTGATCCACGTGTGCGTATGTGAATGAAGTATTACACAGACGCATAAATGTGTATGCATCTGTCTCATCCATGCATTTATATTTCCATGTACAGAACCACACACGTACACGATCACATATGCAAAGATATGTATGCATACATTCAGACGCACATGTACACGCTATCAGATGCTCACAGAGACACACAGGTGCTCAGAGATCACATACAAATTCACAAGCACATTCACGTGCATGGCTAGACTCATATGTGGTCATTCACAGTCACACATGCACACGTACACATCCTCATAGTCACAAATATATGCAAGGCTCTCCTTTCCCCGACTGCCGCTGCCTTCTGTTAATTTGTTTACAGAATTTAGCATCAAGTGCTATAGGAAAAGAGAATCATAGGAGGCGACTTTGGCCAGGGATAGTCCTCTAGGAGAGGTGACCTTGGAGTTAAGCGCTCAGTGTAGAGTAGAAAACAGTCAAGCCGAGATCTAAAACTCAGTGTGTTCCAGGCAGAGGGAGCAGCGGGAGCAGAGGCTACAAGTCAGGAGATATTCTGGGAGCAGAGTGAAAAATGGTGGGGGGTGGGGGAGCGATAGGAGAGGAGGCTGGAGAGAGGCTATCACTACAGATCCTTAGTGAAGTCTCAGCCTAACCTTGGGGACCTTCCTTTGATGACCCCACCTTCCCACTTTTCCACTCCTTATAGACTCAGCTGAGATGAGAATGAACTTGCAAACCTGATTCAACCACAGGCCTTGTGCCGTGACCAATGAAGGATGCTCCTGCAAGCAGCTCCCCAGGTGGGAAATTGCTGCAACCAGAGAATGAGGAGGACCCCCCCCCCCCCCCCAGTTCTGTAATTCCCTTAGAACCAGAATCCTTGACCCCAAAGACTCAGCAGGGCCAAAGCTAGCCCCAGTGGGTGCTGGGGAGGGGAGGAGAGATTTTGTTGCTGTTTATCTTTTTGGAATTCGGAGGGCCACTTACCCATCTCCCAGCCTCTGAAACCCTTGTACCTCTAAGAACCTATCTCTTATAGAGAGAGCCTTCACTTCTTTTTCAGGGAGACAGGGAGATGGTGTGATGGAAGCTTGGACTTCCAAAACAAGCAGATCTCATCTCCACCACTTCATAGCTCTGTGCCCTCAGGCCAAGGACCCAGCCTCTCTGAGCCTCCATTTCTTTGCTGAGCAAATGGCAAGATTGTTGAGAAATATCCATAGCGCACGTCTCATTTCTGATACACAGGCTCCTTTCAACCCGTGTCAATTTCCCCTTTCCTTGGGGACCAATTTTTCAAACACAGGAATCATGCGTTGCGTCTACCGATGAGAAGCAGTTGGAGTTGGCTGAGGACTTGGCAACATCTACATCGCCTTGATTGGGTGTCATGACAGAGTCCTTCCTCACCTTCCTTCTTCGGGGCACATGCTTCCAGGACCTTTCCCTCGTCTTGCAAGGTTTGCGGCTGCCCTTCCACACCTCTGAGTCACAGCTCCCTGCCCCAGGTCAGGGCTGAGGGAGGGGGAGTGTGAGGATGACCTCAGGGCTCTCTTGGAGGGAGAGCTGGGGGGTGGGGCTGTCATGTGGTTCCCCTAGCCCTCATCTTCCCCTTTCTGTTTCTTCCCTTCAAGATGGAGTGAAGGGCTTTCACACTTGTCTGGGCTGACTCCAAGTGTGTGATCACTCTCGGCGGGTGTCAGCACGGCTGGGAGATTTGTGATACCGCCTGGTTCCTAATTACCTCCCTCTCTGCACTCACCCCTCCCAGCTCTCCCCAGACCTGCTGCCACCACCTCCATCATCTCCACCTGCCAGTCTGCCTGACTCCCTCTGCAGAGGAGAGACACGGCTGGAAACTGATAGAGGAGGCTTCACAGGGCCCCACTGCCTGGACCACGGGCGCTGGGTTAGAGCAAGGCAGCCCTTCATCATTTCTAGCAAAGTCTGTTTCCTACTTGGCAGGGGGCACTGCTCCTCTCTGGGCACCTCAGAGTCTCCTGCCTGCCAGGAAAAGGATCAGAGAAACCTTGGGTCACCTCGCTTGGCTAACATCACCCATCTAGACCTCATCCAGTCCCAGGTCCCGCAAAAGCAAAAGCCACTGGACCTCAAAGGGTTTCCCTGCTTTCACCCCAGAATACCTCTCGAAAATGATCTTCTTGAGAAAGATCTCTCTGTGCTGAGGTGGGCAGATAAGTTAAAAAATGGAAAATGTCATCACATTGCTCAGTCCAGCTCCGTGTTTTATTTTTCGGCCGTTCCACACAGCATGTGGGATCTTAGTTCCCCAGCCAGGGATCAAATCCACACCCCCTGCACTGGAAGCTTGGAGTAGTTTTAACCATGGGACTTCCAGGAAATCCGCCCCCTCTCCAACCTACTTTTTAAAAATACACACCAAAAAAGAAAAAAAGAAAGAAAAAGCTGCCAGAATATTAGCCAAAAGCATTCCCTTTGGTTATGCCTGAGGGTGGGATGACAGAGGACGTTCTATGCTACATGTTTCTACGATGTTTTCATTGGAGGATCGCTTGTACAGTCAGGAATAATAGAGTATTTGAAAAGGGGAATGGCAAGGGGTTCTTGGGGTCCTTGATATCCTGAGAAGCCAGGTGGGTTGACAGGCAGGGTTCTAGAACAGTTCATTCAAGAGTCTGAGAGACCACTTTCCCCAGGTTGGGGAAATTTCAGCCTTTGGTCCAGGAATGAGTCATCCTGAAGCAGGAAGGAAAATTGAGTGATGCTAAAGAAATCATCTGAGCACCTCAGAACTGATGCTCATGAACTGTGGTGCTGGAGAAGACTCTTGAGAGTACCTTGGACTGCAAGGAGATCAAACCAGTCCATCCTAAAGGAAATCAACCCTGAATATTCACTGGAAGGACTGATGATGAAACTGAAGTTCCAATACTTTGGCCACCTGATATGTAGAGATGACTCATTGGAAAAGACCCTAATATTGGGAAAGATTGAAGGCAGGAGGAGAAGGGGACAAGAGAGGATGAGATGGTTGGATGGTATCACCGACTTGATGGACATGAGTCTGAGCAAGCTGTGGGAGATGGTGAAGGGATAGGGAAGCCTGGCATGCTGCAGTCCATGGGGTCACAAAGAGCTGGACATGACTGAGTGACTGAACAACAACGGAAGAAATCATCACTTCATCTCTCTTCTTAAAAGTGTGTGTCTGCACTGCTATAGTTATTAATAAGACGGATAACAAGGACCTACTGTACAACACAGGGAACTCTGCTCAATGTTATGTAGCAGCCTGGATAGGGAGTTTGGGGGAGAATGGATACATGTGTATGAATGGCTGAGCCCCTTTGCTCTTTGCCTGAAAGTGTCACAACATTGTTAATCGGCTATACTCCAATATAACAAAAGTTCAAAAAAATTCTTAATGTGATGCTGTGTCGAGAAGCATACACAAGAATAGGTGCTAGTCTTTCTCTCCAGGAAGTGGAGCCAGGTGGCCAGGGATGGTGAGGACCGAGATAGAGGTTTCACTCTCTACCTTTTCTGGTACGTTTTGAATTATAAACCATGTGTATGTATTACCTACTCAAAAAAATAAATTTAGTTGTGAAAATCAAGTACTTTCCAAATAGCACGGTTAAATCAGTGTGCCATGTGTTAAATGTATATACACACACATGGACGAACACAGCCTTTTGAAAACAATTAATTCGAGGATGTTCATTAAGAAACATTTGGAAAATTCAGAAAAGGAGAAAGAAAATACATGTCTTACCCAGAGTCCCACCACTCAGAGACATTCGCTGTTAATATTATGGCTTATTTCTTCCCAGTCTGTTTTGTCTTGTTGTCATGTTGTGGTTTGAATCATTCTCTGTTAGTTTTAGCAACTGCTTTTTAGAGATCGAAACATGGATAAATGCTTACAATGTAATACCATGATAGAACTCTTGAGTCTCCTTCTTAAAAGCTGGTGTTGGGTCTCGCATTGGTGTTGGCTGGTACTGGGAAATCTCAGAAGACAATTCTGCCCTCAACTCGCCACTGCAGCCTGGGGCGTGTGGCTGGGTACTGGGGAGAGGAGGGTCAGGTGAAGCCTGTGTCTGTGTGGCTTCTGGGCTATTAACTGAGCTCTAAGCATGTCCTGTAATCATTTCCAATCTCAGTTCGCCAAACACCTCCCTCCCCATCATGGAGACTCCCTGATGGATGCTGCTGGGAGGGGAAGCTGGTTGCTTTGGGGCCAGTGGAGATGGAGGTGGGGGAGGGCACCCGGAGGAGGCAGAGCTGGGCAGCTCTCAGCTCGCTTGAGCAAGAGTGATGGGGGTGTGGGACTGGGGGAGGCAGGGGAAAAGAGGAAATGATGGATGGGAAGGAAGACAGCCCGCGACAGGAAAACTGTCAAGAAAGTGTGAGGGGGGAACGTGGCGGACTAGCGGGGTGTTTCCCTCTCTCTTCTGCCCCAGGGGAGGGTGAGTTTCTTGGGGGGATACATCCACACAGGAGCAGGAAACAGCCAGAGAAAGATTCCTCAAACAACTCCTGAAGACCTACTGTGTGCTCTGCCCTGGGCTTGCAGCTGGTCAGCGAGGAGTTTGCGCATGCTAAGGCGCTTCAGTGGTGTCCAACTCTTTGGAACCCTGTGGACTGTAGCCCGCCAGGCTCCTCTGTCTATGGGATTCTCCAGGCAAGAATCCTGGAGTGGGTTGCCATGCCCTCTTCCCAGGGATTGAACCTGCATCTCTTACATCTTCTGCACTGGCAGGCAGGTTCTTTACTACCCCAGCGCTCCCTGGGAAGCCCCCAGGCCGAGCTTAATTATACCCAAAGGAAGACAGGGCAAATCCTCAGGACTGGTGGCCAAGGTGGGGCAGGGATATGTGAGCTGTGGGTACCCTTGCAGTCTGGGTGCACAAGTGTGAGAGATGCTTTGCTTGAGTGGGGGTGGGGGGGCGATGGAGGATGACAGCCCCTGAGTGGGATGGGACACCCCTGTCTTTTGGGGCAGGGGAGAGGAAGAGAGGAAGAGACACGCAGCCTGAGAGGCACTGAGTCAGAGAGACACAGAGACAGGCAGATGCAGAGAGACGCTGGGGAGAGAGCTTGGTAGAGACAACAGGGCTGGGAGACAGAGGAGAGAGGGAGGGAGAAAGAGGTGGGCGGCAAGGAGGCGGCAGCCTGCCTGCTGGGGGCGGGGCCGAGCCAGGGCGAGAACCCAGAGGGGCAATGACAGGGATTTTTTCTTTTTTGGCCACACCACGTGGCATGCGGGAATCTCAGTTTCCCGACAGACTTAACCTGTGCCCCCTGCAATGGACGTGCGTGGAGTCCCAACTACTGGACCACCAGGGAGGTCCTAACGGTGATTTTAGAAGGCAGACAGACAGAAGGGCACTCGAAAGAAAACGGGGCA
This sequence comes from Budorcas taxicolor, assembly GCF_023091745.1. NCBI lineage: Eukaryota > Metazoa > Chordata > Mammalia > Artiodactyla > Bovidae > Budorcas > Budorcas taxicolor. The sequence continues at coordinate 61,030,726 of NC_068926.1, forward strand.
GAGGGAGTGACAGGAAGAGGAGAATGATGGAGGGGACAGTGGGTATGGAGCACTGACAGGTGTACAGGGCAGGCCAGCGACAGAGACGTGGCCCACGGGGCACTCCCACCACCCCCACCCGAGCCTCCTGGGAGCCTCCCTGGACAGGCTGCCGCCTGCCTATCCTAACCTTCTCTGGCTCCCTATTGCCTCCCAAAGGAAGCCCACCGTGCTCTGATTTTACAGGCCCTCTCAGACCTGCCTGCCCACCCACCCCTCCTCTCTACACCCACACCCTCTCCCACCTCCTGCCTTGGCCCAGGCTTCCATGTGGGGCCACCAGATGCCAGCCCCGGTCTTCCCGCATCCAGGACTATAGGCAGTGCCCAAACACACGTTTAATGTCCATGAGTCACAAAGGAAGAGAAATTCCTACAAGAAAGCCCATCAAGGGCTACTGGATTTTCACTCCCCACTGTATTATACCCAGATATTTTTTCCTAGGTCGTTAGAGCTCCAAATTTTTCTAATTATTTTTCTTGGCATTGTTAAGTAAATGTGGGCATAGGCAGGTGGGGTATAAGCTCCAAAGAGGGTACCTGACTGAAGTTTGGGAGGTCTCATTTGAAACTGACTTCCAGACCTCACCACCTCTGGGAAGGCTTCCAGGATTTCCCCCAGCCTCATCTTCCCCTGACTGCTCCCAGGCTCAGGGGAAAGAGGGATGGGAGGTGGTGGATAGTTTCAGAGAGGAGGTGTATTGGGGCTGGACTTTGAGGCTGAGTCCAGGTGGCCCAGAAAGAAAGAAAAGGAGGAGGAAGTTGCCAACAGAGGCATCAAATAGGCAGAGAGAACAGAGTGAGCGGAGACAGAGGCGGGAAGGGCAGGACTCGCCCTTGGGCTTCCAGACACCAGCCAGTTCCGGCTTCCTGTTCCCCCTCTCATCCCAAACCCACCTTCTTGCCTCCTCTCTGTTTCCTTCGTTCCAGACTTTTCCTTCATCCCTGGCCCAGTGCATGGAGAGCCACGGCTTACTGCGACCACGGGCAGGTTGCAACTGTGAAGCTGGGGTCACATTTTTGTCCAAGTCCTAGCCTTAGAATAGGAAATGTCACACCCGTTTTGTGACCCCCGCCTCTCCCCACCCAAACCTTCTCCCCTTTTTCAACCAGCCGGCAGCACAGGAGGGAGTGGGTACAAGGCATTCAATCCAGCCCCTCAGCGTATGGGTGGGGAAACTGAGGCCAAGAGGCAGGATGCTCAGCCCTTGTCAAGGGCGGAGCCCTCCTGGAATCCCCAGCTGCTCTCCGCCGCCTGCTCAGCTTCCTTCCTCCTTCCTCATGCCCAGCCTCTGCCCTCTCCTGCTGCTTTCCTTTCTCCTCTGTCTCCATCTCCAGATTCCTTCTTCCTCCTTCTCCCCATCTCCCTGCCCTGAGCAGAGCCGCCAGATTCTCAGTCCCCATCTTTCTCTATGTGTCCATCTCGGATTCTAAGTGTCTGTCTGCCTCTCTCTTTCCCTGGCCCCCTACTTCCCTCTTCTCCTCGGGCCAGCCTTTCGGGCTCTCGCTGTGCGGTTGTTTCTCCTTCCTTTCCCTCTGCATGTGTGTGCCTCTCGAACCCTGTCTTCCTGTTGCGTTTCTGTTTTCTCTCTGTCCTCTCTCTCCCCCTCCGGCCCCCCACTCCCCACCTCTCCCTTCCTCCCCGCTCCTGCCCACGCGCCTCATCCAATTCCAGCTCTTCCCCCCCCTCACACCAACTGTCCTGCGCTGTGTCCCGTGAGACATGCCACTCCCACTCAGATCCCCTCCACACACTCACACACGTGCACACACACACACACACTCGCCCCACCCCACTCAGATCATCCATCAGGCCCATCATGTTCCAATTAAGAGCCTTCCAGTGGCCCCCACCCCTGCTTCCTGCAGGAAGGAACGGACACTGGGGGGGACCCGGGGATCTGCACCGCCCTGCCAGCCTGCATTGGGAATAGGCAGCTTCCGGAAGCTGGGAGGGGACCAAGACCGCCAGAGAGGAGCAGAAGGCATCAGAGAGGAAAGCGAGGCGCTCCTCCAACCTGGACCCCGGGCACCGAGCATGTGGCCAGATATTATTTTAATAAACTCGGCACATCTTGCCCTCACGCCAGCTGCTGCACACCCTCTCTTATCCTGTGGATCTCATTTATTCCTCATTAGCAAAATCACCTGTTTGTCAAATAAGGACAGCTCGGTGAGACATTAAATTGCGCTGAAGCTGAGGCGGGGTGGGGGAGGGGGCTGGGGGCCACTGCGGGCAGTCAACCAGGAGGATATAGCGGGAAGAAAGAGGAAGGTGGAGGTGACTTAAACTCCAACTTTGCTCGGGCCACAGGGCAAGTCCACAGGTGCTGGCAGCCCCACCCCACTCCAAGAGCCTGCCCATATCCACAGCCACAGCGGGCTGGTGTAGGGGATGGGACGGGGCTGGAGATGCAGGGGTGGGGGAGAATCAAGTTTTCCAGCGACACCAGTTGGGGAGGCTATAAATCAAGGTTGGAGGGTTGAGGGTGGGGGCAGGAATTGGGCAGCCCGCTTCCATCCTTTGGAGAACTGGCATGGGAGAGGGTCCTGCGCCAGTAGATTTTTCATGCAACAATGCAACTGCATTTCTCCAGCAAGGAAAAGATGTATCTCATTGCAGTTAGCCCACGAGATCCCAGAGTCAGGCAGAAGTGGGTTCAAATCCACCTTCAGCTCCTTTCCGGCTGTGCAAGCTCAGGAAGGTCACTTCACCTCTCTGTGCCTCTCTCTGGCAACTGTAAGATGGGGCTACTGTCAGGACCTACCTTGTGAGGTTGTCTAGACAATTATTCAGTGAGTCGGCACACAGATCACACTTAGCCTGATGCTTGAATCAAAGGAAAAAAGATTAGACTCATCCTTTGAGCACATCAGCTTGCAGCCAGGTCAAGAAGGCAGCTGTAATATAACCACAGCTTCTGACTCCATAATTGTCCTTCGCTTCCTCCTTGAAATCCTCTCTCCCTGGCTTTCAGGACCTTGGTTAGTCACCCAACTGTCTCACCCGAAAGTGCCAGCTCCTTGAAATCAGGGTCTATGGCTTCCTGACTCACCTCTAACCCATAGTGTATGTTCAGGAACTGTTTGTTGACTGACTAATGGACCAGTCACCTCCTAGTTCTTTGGGACTTCTTGGATACCATTTTCCTCCTATGCTCTAGCCCAGAACCACCCAGTAGAAATACAATGCAAGCCACAAACATAATCATATATTGTCTAATAGCCTCATTTTTAAAAGCAAAAAGGAATAAGTGAAATTAAGTATATTTATCTAGTTTATTGAACCCAATGTTTTCAAAATACTATTTCAACATACAATAAATTTTTAAAATCACTAATAAAACATTTTACATTCTCTTTTCCACCCTAAGTCTTTGAAACCCACTGTGTGTTTTACATTTTTACTGCATATCAGTTCAGACTGGCCACATTTCAACTGCTTAATAAGCATATTGAAGGCCTTGGTTCTAGATCTTGGCTAGAGAGCACCCCTTGAGAGGTCCTTAGAAGTTTAGAGTCTTCCAGTTTTACCCCATGCCTCCTAAATCGGAATCTGGGTTTTTAAAAAACTTAAAAGTTTGAGACACGTGTAGATGAGCATGAGTTTGCAGAAACAGTACAGAAAGGTCCCGTATACCCTTCACCCAGCTTCCCCCAGTGGTAACGTCTTTCATAACCATAGTGCAAATCACGACCAGGAAATCTATCCACACACCTTATTCAGATTTCACCAGCTTCACTTTCCCACGTTTAGTTTTCACTCACTTGCCTGTGTATTGAGTTCTATGCAATTTTGTCACCACCACCATCAAGACAGAGAACATCTACCACAAGGACCCCTCACGCTACTGTGTTAGAGACACAGCCAACCCACACCCTCCCGCCTTTCTGATGGTTTCCAGCCAGATCTCCGGGCAATTCATGTGCATGTTAAAAATTAAACACGGAAAGCGTTACCATCTCTTGTGTTTTCTTTCAATCCCTCGACTCAGTTGAGGGCTAAAGTCTTAGTATGAAACCAGTATTCCTTTAACACCTCTCTGACCCTTGCTAATCCCCGTGGGACCCTGAGCAAGTTATTGGGCCTCTTGGCATCAGGTCCTTCATTTGTACAATGGGAATCCTATCCATCCGCAGGATTAAATGAGGTGATGCAGTGAAATGCATTTTAGGGGGCTGAGCCGATGCAAAACTCTAGGAATCTCCTCCCACCTACCCCCGCTCTGGCCAGGCTGCTTCTTCTTTTTTTTCTTTTTAACTTTTAACACCACATGCAGGAACTTGGTTCCCCGACCAAAGATCGAACCGGTACTCTCGGCCGTGGAAGCCCGGAGCCCTAACCACTGGACCGCCAGAAAAGTCCCCAGGCTTCCATTCTCAAATGGCAAGCTTCAGCTGTTCATTGCAGCATTATATCCAATCAGGATGTCTGTTAACAGCCTCCAGATTCAACCAGAGGAAAGGGTCAGACTCATGATAGCATACCAATGCCAGGGAGCATCTTGCAGTATTTAAAAATTCATGTTGTAGGTGGCTGTTAACAAAGAGGGAGAGTCTTGTCATTTTATTAGTTTTCAAAATGAAAGAGAAATAGGTGGTTAAACATTCACACAGTTCAGACATGTAGAATGTACATTTAAATCCCCCTATTCCCATTCCCACCACTCCAACCTCAGAGGAAATCATGGACCACAATTTGGTGTGTGTCTTTCTGGACAGTTTCTATGCAGATACAAAAATACCCACATGTATGAGTGTGTGTGTTTACAGAAAGGGTGTCAGGCTCTATACACAGATCGGCAACTTGCTTTTCTCACTCCACCATATATGTGCTAGGTTGTTAAATGAGAAAAGTAAGTTACGTAATGGCATAGTCAGTTTGATCCCAATTTTGTAAATATATGCATAGAAGATCCAGAACTCCATATCCAAAAAATAAATAAGTAACAGCTCCTCAGAACCGGTTGGGGGGGTGGGGGCGGGGAGAAATGTTGCAGACTGAGCTTTGACACCCAGTTCTATGAGGCAGGGGCCTCCACCCTCCAGTATCTAGTGCCTGGTGATCTGAGGTGGAGCTGATGTACTACCACTAGAAATAAAGTGAAAGTGAAGTCGCTCAGTCGTGTCCGACTCTTTGCAACCGTGGACTGTAGCCCACCAAGCTCCTCCATCCATGGGATTCTCCAGGCAAGAATACTGGAGTGGGTTGCCATTTCCTTCTGTGTGCTTGAATCATCCCCAAACCATCGCCACCCTCCCGACCCCTGTCCATGGAAAAATTGTCTTCCACAAAACCAGTCCCCGGGTGCCCAAACTGTTGGGGACTACTGCTATAAGGTAGACAGTGGTCACCTTCATGAGTCTCAGTTTCCACATTGGTAAAATGGATAGAATCTGTGGTTCTCAATGAGTCGCCTCCACTCCCCAGGGGACATCTGGCAATCTCTGAAGACATTTTGGTTGTCACAACTATGGGGGCTGGTGCCACTGTCATCTGGTGAGTAGAAGCATGGGATGCTGTTAAACATCCTCCAAGGTACCAGACAGCCCCTCACAACAAAGAATTATTTGGACAAAAATGTCTGTCTTGCCAAGGATGAAAAATCTTCAGTATAATAACCCCTGGATACCTCCCAGGGCTACCATGAGACTCTAGGAGGTGCGAATAACAGGAAACTGTTTTTATCATCCTCGATGTTATTATTATCATGAGGCTGGTTATTGTCATTGGCAACAGTGGTGAACAGCTGAATGTTTTTTCAGCCTCAGAGATGCTGTCTGTTGTCCAAGCTCCAGCTCCCAGAAGCCACAGAGCTGATTCTCCATCTGGGTGAGCACACAACGGTCTCAACATTTGCTCCAGGGACCAAGCCACGGGAAGACCCCTTCTTTCCTTGATTGAAGCCAGAGGCAGCCGGGCACAAGGTGGGCACATGGGCAGGCGGGTTGGCCAGGGCATGGCAGGCCTGGCATGAAGCCCCAGCCGGCGGCCGACCGTCTGGCCGAGCCCCCGAGTGGGGACCCAGCTGCCCCAGCCCGGGCCGCGGTCCTCTCTCCCTTCCGCGGCAGCTCCCAGGGAGCAGGAATGAGCACGAAAGCGTCCTTTGCACCTCCGGAGCTCATTAGTTCCCCAGTCTCATTCTCCGCCGAAGCTGGCGTCCTGCGTGTGGCATCACTCTTTACTGCTGGGCCTGTGATTGTGGCCGCCGGCCTCCCTGCCATCCCACCCGGGGGCCACTCCTTCCCATCTGCCTCCCCACTCTGAAGCCTTCCCCCTTTGTCTTCTCCCCTCCGCCACTGCCTGCCGCCCCTCTGGACTTCCTGACCTCCTTGGTACCTGCTCATCTTTCTGCTCTCCTGTCTCTCCTAGCAGCCGCATCCCAGCCTCCTGTTCGCTGCTCCTGAAGCAGACCCTGAACCCTGAGCCCCTCCTCTACCTCCACACTCCGAGCAGAGAGGGGACTTGAGAAACTGGCCTTGATCGCGATCATTCTACAGATGTGGAAACTGAGACCCACAGAACGTCAGACTCCCCTGAGGTCAAACAGCGGGCTGCAGAATAATCCATGCATTCATTCACTGAAGTCATTTCTGGTCATTCTTATTTTTTTGGTGACGCCAAAAAACCTTATCTCCCCAACCAAGGTCTTAGGTCCCCCACCAGGCATAGAACCCTTGCTCCCTGCATTGAAAGGAGAGTCTTAACCACACTGGACTGCCAGGGAAGTCCCTGAAGTCATCTTTCCCAGAATTTCTAGGCAGTTCCTCCTTCCAGCCCAACTGTGCCAAAAGCCACAGACCCTGGCCTTGCGTAGCTATCAATTTAGATCAGGGATTGGCATACTTCCTGCAGGGTCAGACAGTCAGTACTTTTGGCTTTGCAGGCCACAGAGTCTCTGTTGCAAGTCCTCCACTCTGCCTTATAAGGGGAAAGATGTACACAAATAGATTTTGCTGTGTTCCAATACAACATTATTAACAAAGACAGACTGGACTAAATGCGCCCTGAGGGCTTTAATCTCCTATCTCCTGATGGAGGGGTTCCTGATTCTTAGATTTCTCCTGGTCAGCAACCTCGCTGGTTTTCTTTCACTTAATTATATGGGGTTGTATTTGGATAAAGGGAATTTCTACCTTCACATTCCCAACCCAAGGGATGGCTGGGGGCAAAGGTTGACCAGAAGGTCCAATCCCTAGAGGCCAGTGAATAGGAACTTAAAGAGTGCGGCATGCTTGGTCATGGTGGCCAGCCTGGGTGCCCCAGCCCAAGTCTTCAAGTGAGTCCTGGTTCTGTGTCCACATTCAGACTGTCTCCCAGCTCCAGGCTGGATTTTTCCAGCCCTACCATGCAGTCTTGAAGCCCAGGGAGAGAACCTGAGGCTGGAAATTGAGTTGTGGGCTTCTTTTCCTGACTGGAATCTTGGAATCAATTCCTTGGTTTCCCCATTATTAATACTGGGGGTGCCTGGTCTTTCTCACAAGTGGGACCCAGGATAATCTGAACGCATAGAGCACATGTGTACTTGGACCTATACACAGATCCTCCCCAGACTTACTCATTCACCCCTAAAGGGAGGTAGGAAATTCTACTTCTGACACCCACATAGTGCCATCCTCTGGACACAAGTCAGCCACACTCGGGGAGGGTAGGTAGTGCAATGGTTAGGGAGGTGTATTCTAAAGCCCAGCTGCACGTCTTCATAGCTGAGAGGCCCTTGGGCAAATAGTTCATCACTGTGGCTCCCGTCTCCCAGGGTTGGAATGAGGCCGAGCTGTGATTGCAGGGGACATCCTTGAGCGCAATAGCCACTCTTATTATATCATCACCATGTCACTTGATCGAAACACTCAGGGGCTGGGTGAGAAGAAACATATCATGATTCCCATTCTACAGATAAAGAGACTCAGAAGAAGTCATATACCCAGTGTGGTGGATGCTGTGGTGTGCTACCCAGGATCCAGACTGACTCTCATTCCCCAGTTGTTGGCAGTGGTGGCTTCTAATGGTTCCCAGCTGCATGCCCTCCCTGGCACCTGCCGTGGGCTGAAGGGAGCCACACTACTCAAGGTTCTGTCTCTCCTACAGCAGCTCGTATCCAATGACTGTGTTGAAGCAGGAGATATAATGGCCAAGCCCCGTTTGCCTGCATTTGGGGGATCTCTGATAGATCACCCCAGCTCCTGAGCTCCCCTGAGATGGGCTGAGGCCCCCAGTGCAACCACATCACAGCCCAACGTCTCTCTTTGCCCACCCGGTTCCCTCGCTTCCTCCCAGGTGCTCATCCTGAGAGCACTGACCAACCAGCCACCTGCTCGCCCACCTCCATCACGGTTTCCTTCCAGGGAAACCGTCCTGAGACATACAGTTAATAAATGGTAGAGCTTGGACCAGACCCTGAGCCCTTCTTGCCTTTTCTTCAGAGAGAAGAGAAATGTGAGCCTGCAGATAGCAAGGACAGCCGGGTGTATTCTCCCTGTTGCCTGTGAGCTTCTTTAGCTGGGTGGGAATGTAAAGACGATATTAACGGCAACAGCAATGGCATCACCGCTTCCGGGCTAGGGTAGTGCGGGAGCTCCCAGACTCAGGCGTGCATCTGGATCGCCTGCAGAGGAGCCGGTTGCTGAAACAATGCTGGGCCTCATCCTCGTTTAGGATTCAGTAGGTCTGAGGCAGGACTTGCAAATTTGCATTTCTAAAGGTTTCCACGTGATGCTGATGCTGCCGGTCCAGGAAATACACCTTGAGGACCACAAGTTGAATGGACAAAAGCATAAGGTCTAGATTCAAAGAGACCTGCATTTAAATCCTGACACCACCTTTTGGGGGCTGTGTGATCTTGGGCAAGTTATGTAAGCTCTCTGAACCTCTATTTTATTATGGGGTAAATGGATGTGGGTGGAACCTACTCTGGAGGGTTAACTGGAAAATCCAAAAGATCATGAACATAAAAATACCCAGCATGGGCTTCCCTGCTGGCTCAGTGGTAAAGAATCCACCTGCCAATGCAGGAGACACGGGTTCGATCCCTGGTCTGGGAAGATCCCACGTGCCAAGGAACAACTTAGCCCGTGTACTGCAACTACTGAGCCTGCGCTCTAGAGCCTGGGAGCGGCAGCTACTGAACCCGGGCATCGCAGCCACTGACGCCGTGAGCCCTAGAACCTGTGCTCTGCAACAAGAGCAGTCACCCCAGTGACAACACTGAGTAATGCAGCCAAGTGAAGCCCTTGCTGCCCGCAGCTAGAGAAGAGCCTGCACAGCAACAAAGAACCAAAAATAAATAAAATTATTTTTAAAAATAAAAATAAGATTAAAAAAAAAACACAGCGCAAGAGAAGCACTCAGAACACAAAATCTGTTACCATTATGTCCACCAGACGAGAGCACTGCACAAGCATAAGGTCATTATTATTTTCACCACTGGCAGCAGGTGGCCCGGTATCTTCAACTCCCAAGGCTACCTCGTCCTGTCTGCCTCCCTCTCGCCTTGCCGGCTGGTTCTCCCCATTGTTGAGAGGAGCAAACCGAGGCGGTGGCTTCCCCAAGGTCAGAGGGTCAGCCAGGACTCTACCGTTCTCACCATCTTTCACCTCGGTCCCTTCTCAGGACCCGGGCTGGACTCCACTGGTAGGAAGTCTTCCCAAACAAGGAGAGAATAAAGAGCTTTCTGTCCACACCAGAAGAAAAACAAACCCCACCACCTTCCATCCCTCGCTAAGGAAATGATGGATTTCTGTTATTGTTGTTGTTGAAATCACTACCAGGGGAAATAGATCAAGGGACATTTTGCCGGTGAGAGAGCGTGCTGTGTCACCGAGGAGAAGAATACGCGTCTCCACCATACTTATTGCCTTTTCCTGGCACGCTGCTTCTCCTCGCCAAGAACCTCAGGGTGGGGGCAGGCTGGGACTCGGCTCCCGGTGTTTCTGGACGGAGGAGAGCCATGGCTGGGGGTGAGAGGCGGTCTTCAGCCTTATCCGTCCCCTTTCCTCTTCTGCATGCCCATTCCTCCCTCCACATGTATCTATTGTGGGGCGGTTAACCAGTGAAGTATCTAATCTGATTTTCCCGCTTGTATAGGTGGTGAAGGGGAGGGATTAGATGATGGAAAGTGGGTGTGGAGGACACAAGAAAATATTGTTTACAGGGGACAATACATCTGTGGTCTGTTTGAAAAACAACCACACCAGCCACATATTCTGGGGCCATTTTGCTTTCAAATGTTCACGGTTGCTGTCCCCACAAGAGACACACAACCAGATGTCCGTGTAGGGTATCCACAGTCTAGCAGAGGAGATAAAACGGGCATATGCATGCGTGTGTGTGTGTGTGTGTGCGTGTGTGTGTGTGTGTGTGTGTCCACTCACTAGTTCTGTTCAAGTGTAGACAGATCTATGGTGTAGATGGATCAGCTTGACCCATCTGTCTTTTGGCAGACCTTCAACATATCACCAAAACATTGGGCTGAACCATGTGGATCAGACCTCTATTAACATTCTCACCAGCTTCCCTCTCCCCTACCCTTAAGCCTCATACCAAGAAGTGGAGAGAATAAGGGTTTTGTACTCTGTCCTCTGTTTAAATGCCAGTCCACTAAATTACCCACCATGTGACCTCAGAAAAGTTTTTTAAAATTCCACAAGCCTCCATGTTTTCATTCATAAAATTGGACTACCTGGTCTACCTCCAGGGGATTTGACTAGAGAATTAAATGAGATTAATCATGTATATTAAATACTCAGAAAAATAATAATAATAGCTAACATATATAGAAATGAGCCAGGCATTGTTCTAGGTGTTTTCATATGGATGAACTCACTTAATCTTTTCAAGAACCCTGTGAAGAAGGTATTACTATTATCTCTATGTTACAGGTGAGGAAACCGGGGTGCAAAAAAGCAGGACACCTTACCCAGATCAGGCAGCTAAAAGGAGGCAGAACTGGGATGCAAACTCAGACAGCCCTGCTCCAGAGTCGATGCTCTCAAGCATTCCATGATTTGGCACAGTAGACACTCGACAAAAGTTGACTCATTCCCTCCCTCTCTTTTCTTTCTCCCCCATTGCTCTCCAATCCCTGCCTGCCTCCACCAGTTTAAGAAAAAAAAAAAGTTAGTTGCTTAGTTGTGTCAGAATCTGCAAACCCATGCATCGTAGCCCAACAGGCTCCTCTGTCCATGGGATTTTCCAGGCAAGAATACTGAAGTGGGTTGCCATTTCCTTCTTCAGGGGATCTTCCCAACCCAGGGATCAAATCTATGTCTCCTGCATTACAGGCAGATTCTTTACCATCTGAGCCACCAAGGAAGCCTCCATTAGGGGACTGACCAAAACCCCAGCCCTAAATCCAGATGGTCCTAAGAGGTCTGACCTCATGGTGACCAGCACTCAGGTGCTTGACTGAGTTTCTTTCTTCCCTTTTTCATCCATTGGGTCATTTCTGGTCATTGACGCGGGACTGGCATGTTCAGATTCACCCTGAAGGATCACCATGGGTTCCCAAATCTTTGGGAATGATGACCCTGAAAACATCAGAGATCAAGGTTACGTGGAATCTATCCCGTCCTTCAAAGCATCTGGGGGGAAGAGTTTCCAGGGTGCCTCTCTCATTCAGATTCTTTGCTTTGGGGAAACATTCCCCGCTCCGATCCTACTCTGCTTCCTCCGGCTCTCAGCAGAAAGCTTTGCCAGCTCAGCAGCCCCAGTAACACCCAGAGTGAAATGACCTCATTGTCAAACCTCAGCAATTTCTTCTCTGGGCAAAATAAATCCCCAAGGCCCCACATCAGTTCAACCATGGGCTTCCATGTCCCCTTGCCCTGCACCTCTTGGAGGGTCGGATGTGCACGTGTTGGGTGTTTATCAATAGCTACTATTCCGGAAGAATGTGTGGGAACTTCAAACAAACTCTGAGGTGGGACTTGACCAGTCAGAGCAGCCTGGCAGGAAAGGAGATGAAGGCAACGATTTAAGGGATAAGGACCAGCTTCCAGGGCTGGGGCTAATCCAAACAGAGCATGGGGGTGTGGGCGACGTGGCTAGATGAGCGTTGGGAGACCCTCGCAGGTCAGCCCAAGGTGCTTGGACTTGATCTGATCAGCAGCAAGGAAGCACTGAAGGGTCTGAGCAGAAGTAAAGGACTTGGCTTCTAGAGGCAAGAGTTTAGTGTGTGCCTGTCTTGGTTTTGATACTGACCAGCGTGCCTGGCCTTCCCCAATCAATGGAAATTGACTAGAGGCCAGGCAAGAAATTCAGGCAAAGCTTTATTGGGGCCCCTGTGGCCACAGGAAGGAGTGAAAACAAGTAACAGTTTCCCTTGCTGGCCTATTCGCTGAAGGAGGAAGGGGAAGAGCTGGTTCTCTATACGGGAATGAGGTTAGAGTTGTGTCCAGGAGCCTGGCTGGAAGGATAGCTTAGGTGTTTAGCCCGCCACTCTGGTGGTGTTGAGTGCAGAGGGTATATGCATACCCTGCTTTCGGTTTTTTGTTTTGTTTTTTTTTGGTTTGTTTGTTTTGTTTTGAGGGTGTTTTTTTGGCTGAGCAGCACATGGGCTCTTAGTTCCCAGACCAGGGATTGAACCCTTGGCCCCTACATTGCAAAGTCCTAACCACCAGACCTCCCAGGGAAGTCCCCACTTTTGCTCCAGAAGTGGCAGTTGGACCTTTTTGGTCTTTCTGTATCTTTTGTCTGAAATTTGCCCCAACTGACCATCAGTTCAGTTCAGCCACTCAGTCATGTCCAACTCTTTGCGACCCCGTGGACTGCAGCATGCCAGGCTTCCGTGTCCATCACCAACTCCCAGAGCTTGCTGAAACTCATGTCCATCAAGTCGGTGATGCCATCTAACCATCTCATCCTCTGTTGTCCCCTTCTCCTGCCTTCAATCTTTCCCAGCATCAGGGTCTTTTCCAAGGAGTCAGTTCTTCCCATCAGGTGGCCAAAGTTTTGGAGTTTCAGCTTCAGCATCAGTCCTTCCAATGAATATTCAGGATTGATTTCCTTTAGGAAGGACTGGTTTGATCTTGCAATCCAAGGGACTCTCAAGAGTTTTCTCCAACACCACAGTTCAAAAGCATCAATTCTTCAGCACTCAGCTTTCTTCATAATTCAACTCTCAAATCCATACATGACTACTGGAAAAACCATAGCCTTGACTGGACGGACCTTTGCTGGCAAAGTAATGTCTCTGCTTTTGAATATGCTGTCTAGGATGGTCATAGCTTTTCTTCCTAAGAGCAAGCATCTTTTAATTTCATGGCTGCAGTCACCATCTGCAGTGATTTTGGAGACCAAGAAAATAAAGTCTGTCACTGTTTCCATTGTTTCCCCCTCTATTTGCCATGAAGTGATGGGATCGGATGCCATGATCTTAGTTTTTGGAAAGTTGAGTTTTAAGCCAGCTTTTGAATGTTGAGCCTTAAGACAACTGAGCTTGTGCACAGTTATTTTCAGTCCCTTTATGGTTTCTTTGTGTTTTGTTGATCAGGGAAAGGTTTGTCCAGGTGCAAGCACGTTGCAGCCCAGCAGCAAAGGGTCCCAGGTCCCAGCCTGTCTCAGTTTGGTTCCCCCGGATGGGGGATTCAAATGCTGGTGGTTTGCTGGGGAGGTAGTCTCAACAGGGAGAGGTGTGAGGAAGGAGATATTATCAAGGCAGTTGCCGCTGTGCACAACTGGGGCTTAACCCACTGGGAAACACGGGGGACTGCACACCATATGCCTCAGGGTCATTCCCTCCCACGGGATAAGAAAGCCTGAGTTCTTGTGTATCTTTAGTGAGGGCTGCTTACCTTGCCAGCCTGTGCCCTGGGACAGCGAGAAGCATCAGGCAGAAAGTAAACATCCTTTCCCTAAAAGCAGAGGTCAAAGGCTGAGTGGGTACAGATGGGACCCTGACAGTGTCTGCTTCAATATGCAGTAGAGGTTCACTGATTGAATGAGTGACATTCTGTGTGCCTGGCATTGTGCTGAACTCTGAAAATGTAGAGCTAACCTCGAGCCCTTGAAACACCAGTAGAGAAGACTGATACACACACATAGAGGGAACCATAATGAAATAGTTGACTGCAAACGACCCCAGGAGACATTCGCCTATTTTTAGTCATAATCAGTCGTGAACACCTTATGGGGGATTCATGTGACCACTGTGTTTCCCAAAATGTATTCCAGGGATCTCCACTCCCAGGAGATGCTCTGAGGGGGAGAAAAAGAACTGCGGTCAAATCACATGGCAAATACTATATACTCTATACTCAATAGTCAGGACATCGTAAAGGCTCTGATAAGTCCTGCAAAAAAAGAAACTGACTTCACTTTGTTTAACCCAGAGTTGACATAAAATATTTGACTTATTTATTGTCCAAGTTTCAAGTCCAACCCAGCAAAACTGGGCCAAGCAAGTCACTGGAATCTGAACCCTTCTAAGCTAGAGGAGGAGCACACACAGCTGCGTCCAATTGAACTTTCTGCCAGGATGGAAGAGCTGTAAATCTGGGCTATTCAATATGGTAGCCACATGGAGCTCTTGAGCACTTAGAATGTAGCTAGTGCAACCAAGGAACTACATTTTTAAAAAATACTTAATTAATTTAACTTTAAACAATTGCACCTGGCTAATATTTCCATGGGCACAACCGAGCAACTGAACTGAACTGAAATGAATATTTCCATTATTATTGAGCAACAATTTTCCTTCACCATCTAATTTCTGCCCAATACCTGAGTTTTTCTGTTGAGATTGGACCAACTAGGCATGGCAATTGGCACCACAGGGGCCCTCCCATAAATCACCATCTCTGTCCATTTATTGAGCACTTACTGTATGCCAGCACCACACCAATAGCTTGATTCAATCCTCCAACAACCCAGGGAGGTGGGTTCTCTGCCGATCAAATCCACGTTCCAGATAAGAATATGAGACAGGGAAGCCCTATGTGTTCAAACGCCCACAACTGAGAAGTGATGGACCCAGGATGTGGGTCTCGGTCTGCCTGACTCTTAGTCCCCGGAGATGTTTCTATGCCCAGACTGGCTTCTAGAACAAGCTGAGAACCAGCCCGGGGATCCAGCAGTGAGACCCTTACACGTCTCTTTCCTTCAAAGGACTGCACTGAGGGGGAGGGTTAACCGCTCCCCACAACACGGGCGAGATTAGAGCCCAGAGAAAGCCCTCCCAGTCCCCCTCCCATCACCTCTGTTCGGCCTGGCCCAGCCCCCAGCCTCACAAAGCAGCCCCGGAGGCCCCGCCCGCCCGGCCCCCTCCCCCGACGCCAGCAGCGGCGTGTTGTGCCCGGCAAGCCGGGGTACATGATCTCATACCTTTCATCCCTTGCCGAGTTCAGATAAATCTCCCCCCTCCTCTCCCTCTACAGCTGAAAGTCGTCAGGTCTAGCTAGGGTTTCTCCCACTTATGCAGCTCATGAATATTTAACAGCATCTGCCGTGGAAGCGATAAAGCCCTACCAATCCTTGACAAATATGGCCTAATCTTTTCAATTTCGGGGTGCAAATATGCCTTCTGAGTCCTGTTTGTCACCTAGATTAATGGCCCAGGGTCCCATAATCCTTTGGTGCTAATTCAAGTGGTGGCTGGTCGGCGTGTGCCTGCCAGAGGGGTGCTGGGATGTATACACACGCACACACGAAAGAGTGATTAGTCATGTGAGGATTACTTGTAGTTTGGGTGTGTGTGAATGTGCCTCTTGTGTGTGTGGTTCATGTGGGTGTGTATATATGTGTGTGTGTGTATATATTTGTATACATGGGCTTCCCTTTGGCTCAGCTGGTGAAGAATCCACCTGCAATGCAGGAGACCTGAGTTTGATCCCTGGGTTGGGAAGATCCCCTGAAGAAGGGAAAGGCTACCCACTCCAGTATTCTAGCCTGGAGAATTCCATGGACTGTACAGTCCATGGGGTTGCAAAGAGTCAGCCACAACTGAGAAACTTTCACTTTCACTTTATATATATATATGTACATATAGCCTATGTTTTTGTGTATGACAGCTCTGTTTACAAGTATTTGGGTGTATGTTTCCAGGAGGAGTTGTGTCTGTACTTGAGTGTGTATGCTATTTATATGAGTGTGTATCTGTGTGTGCGTGTGTATGTGTTTGCTGGGTGTCACACTAGATGTCATGCCTGTGTGTCTAAGGATGGGGAGAATGGCGCCTGTGAATCAGCTGAGCTTCTGACTTGATCTTTTTCCCCTTGTATAGGTGGTGATGGGGAGGGACTAGGCAATGGGTAATGGGTAGGGAGGACACAAGAAAATACTCTCTATGAGGGATGATACGTCTATGATCTGTTTGAAAAGCAACCACACAAGCCATATTCTGGGGCCATTTTGGTTTCAAATGTTCTTGATTGCTATCCCCATGAAAGACACTCAATCAGATGTCTGTATAGAGTATCTGGAGCTTATAGTCTAGTGGAGGAGATAAAATGGGCATGTGTGTGTGTGTGTGCGTGTTTCAATGCTTTCATACACCAGCTCTAAAATAATAATAAAATAAAATAATAATAATAACACCAGCTCGGCTCTGTGTAAACAGAAATCCACAGTGGATTGTCTCCTTTGCTCTCTCCCATTTCTCTCTCTCTCTCGGCCAACCTTCAGCATTTCAGCAAAAGGTTGAGCGGAGACCATACAGATATGGCCTCTGTTGATATTCTCACCACCTCAGTTTGCTTCTTTTCCAAGTCTGTTCTCCGCTCAGCAGGAGCTGGGGAAGGAAGACGTGTGAGTGTGAGGTCCCTCCCTGCAGCCCAGTCGAGCCACCAGGAAAGACCCAAGGCCCTCCTTTTTTCCCTCTCCTCCATCACTAGCATTGGCACTGCTCACCTGGGATGGCAGTGAGGCAGGGAAGGGGCAGCACGGCAGATGGAGAGGGGCAGCCTCGTCCAGGACGGGGCTGGAGGAGGGAGTGAAGTGCAGGACGCAAAGAGCTTGGACCAAAACTGGGGACCAATGCACGATGTCCATCCTCACAGCATGAGATGGTGCCTTCATGTCAAACACACCTATGTTCAAACATAAAGACAAAAGTGCCCCCATCCCAAGGAATAATCAGGTAACTTCCCTTCATTCCTTGAACACATGTTTCTCTAGCACCAGCTAGGTGTGCATCTGTGCATAACGCAGGCACACATCCATGGTGTTCGGGCCTGGCTTTGTTCTGTGCTGAGGACACTGACCCAGAGAATAGGGTGCTTTGCCCTTGGTCCCCCAAAACCCAAAACACAACATGCTAAGCTGTGGTGAGAAAAGTGGGGAATAAGATGGGAGCTCCCAGGCTTTAGCAGCAATGGCAGAGCTGAGTATATATTTCTAGAAAAGAAGAGAGTTTCATGGACAAATGTACCAGCCCCACCAAAACATGCCATGGAAGGAACAAGACATAGGAAGTATTTTCAGTGGTCAGCAGTGTTGATGCTAGAATCAAATGGGATCGCTTTTCAGTCCTTGATCAGACACTTGTAAGTTGTGTGACCTTGAATGAGTCATTGCTTTTTCTACAGCTCAGTTTCCCAAAATGTAAATGGGGGTGATAAGCAAGACTTACTCTCTGGGGGCTGTGTTGAAGGGTTACACACCTGGCGCCTGGTGTGTGCTCATGAAGGTGAGCTGTTGTTGTTATTATTATCTTAGGACCTGTGGTTGATGATCCCACCCCAACTTCACCCTCTCCTCCCTCAAGGCTAAAAAATTCTAAAAGTCAGTGCTGGCTAAAGGAGCTCGGTCCACAAACGCCCTTCCTGTGTCCTAGCCAGTAGGGAAAATATAGACAGTTTCAAGACCTTTTCCCTTGTGCAAGGAAAAGTTGGATCAGGAAGCTCCCATGGCTTTCTGGCCACCAGCAGCCCCACCCTCTGGAGACCTACATATGCAGTGGCCCCTCTTGGATTACATGCATCTCTGTTACACTTTTCTGGGGCAGTGAATTCCTGATCTGAACCCTCAGCACCTGGTAGGTACTCAGGAACCATAAGTCTGGTTGATTTGCAAGGGACTTTACACTTTTCCAAACCCTTTCCTGCCTGTTTCCCCACTTGGTCATCACCAAAAGTCAGTGGGGGGTGGGGGCACAGGACAAGGAGAGAAGGCCTTACTGAACTGATGATGAATGTCAGCCAAGATCACAAAACAAATGATTGCCAAGTCAGGTCTATAGTCTGTATTTGCCAAATTCTTAGGACACAGAGGTTCCCATCAAGAGTTTAAAAAAATGGCCCCCATGTGGTCTGTGGGCAATGGTTTCTCAATCTTGGGACACTTGGGGCCAGCTAATTTCCAGTTGTGAAGGCTGTCCGGTGAATTGTAAAACATCTGACAGCATCTCTGGGCTCTGCTCACTAGCTTCAAGTAGCCTCCTTATTTTGGAGATAATCAAAAATGTCTTCAGACATTGTCGAATGTTCCCTGGGTCCAAAATTGCCACTCATTGAGAACCATAGTGCAGCCTTTACTAATCATCAAAGAAGGGCAAATGAAAATTTGGAAATGCCATTCACAACCCCTATACTATTTTTAAAAACCTCATCAGCTAATGCTTGCTATGTTGTTGGTAAATGGTGCAAGCCTCCCAAGATGGTTCAAATAAAAAGATTTTAATGAAAGGACTGCTTATGGAGATGTACGGAGAATCAAGAGAATCAGTAAGAAAGGTTGAAGGGCCCAGAGGCTAGCAACAATGGGGGAGCTGTCCCCCGACCCTAGTGCTGAAGGGGAGGAAATGGTTCCAGGAAGGCACAGTGAGGTTTGGGGAGGGACCATAGGAGTTGTAGTCTGGAGGGACAAGAATGGTTCAAGGCAGTGTAGAAGCCAGGAGGGAGCCAGGAAGCAATTGCCCAGTCTTTCTTTCCTCTCACTTCCAGTCTTTTGTGGGAACCTTCCATTGCCAGATATGTAAGCCCCAAAGCAAGAGAACCCAGGAAGTATATTCAGCTTCGTAGGGCACAGAGCAAGGCAGAAGAAGGTAGAGAATGAATGGGTTGATAGGGAATAACCAGCTCCCTGCTCAATGCCTTAAACTCTACCTTGCACATTTATTCTGAGAAACAGTTCCTCAGAAACCAGCAGATGGATGCACAAAGATGTTCACTCAGTGTTATCGAGAATTCGCCAAATCTGCGCCTAATCCAGTGCCCTTTCTGCCACAAAATACCCTCTTGGGACATTTCTGCTCCAGGAAGGGGCTCCATCATTCATTCGACAGGCCCCTAGGATTTCCAAGACCTGGAAGGGGAGTAGAGAAATGATTTCTTTCTAAGAAATTCTCTCCTGACCACAAGGGGCATACCCCTTACGATAACTGGGCTGGTACTCCGTGCCTACGTCACATGCATGCCCTCCATGCCTTGGAAGGCTTTTATTACACCTGCCTTGTGGATGAGGGAATGAGGCTCAGAGAGGTTAAGTCTCAGCCCCAGGACACACAGGGACGGCCCAGTCCTAGAGGGGCATCTGCTGGGAGCCTCCTACTTCCCCATCGCACACAGGCATTTCCCTCTGATGACCACCGCCTTGATCTAGTGTTTGCACGGGGGCCACCTAGTAGAGGCGAGACCAGCCGTGATTGACAAAACAAGAAAATGAAGGAGCTGGTGGTTTTCCTTGCCTCCTGCCTCTCAGCCCCTCCCTTGGAGCTCCCTCTTGCCTGGGTCCCCTTGCAAAATCCATCCTGACACTACATTCCCTTGCAGCCTTGCTGGTCACCATTCTCCCCTGTCCCTCCCACACCCTTGTTGCCCTCTCCGAGTCCTCTTTGGGCACCTCTTCCTTCTCTCTCTTCCCTTCCTTCATCATCACACACCTCTGTCCCCCTTCCACATTTCTGTCTCACCTCCTTTCTTCATCAGCCTCTTCTTCCTCAACTGCTCTCTTCTCTCTCTTTCCTCTTTTCTCCCTTTTTCCTCTCCGCCATCCTCCTCCTCCCCATCCGCCCCCACCCCATCCATCTTTCCCTGTTCTCTCCTCCTACCCCCTCCTGGCCTCTCCTGCTTCCTGACAAGGAGCGGTTGGAAAAAAGATGGATGGAAATGACACGCTGGCTCTGGCGTGACTGCCACCCGGTGATGCATTGGGAGCCGTCGCCAGCTTTCTGTGGGAGTCATACAGATGAGACGGTGACCCCTCACCATGCAGGGTCAAGGACACTGGGAGGGCAGAGGACCGAAGCCCTCAGAGGGAAGCTGGGCAAGTGTGGGCTGGTGGGCTCTCTCCTCGCTCTCTGGGCTCCAGCAGGGCACAAAGGGCCTAGTCGGTCCCCTCTGAGGTCTGTGTCCCTGGAATGAGTTCAACAGAAGAGTAGGAAAGCCAGGGTCACGTGCACTGGGCATCGCTTTGGGCAAGCAATCAAAACTCTCCATGCCTCAGTTTCTTCATTTGTAAAATGGGAACAGTAGCACCCAGCTCACTGGGTTATTGGAAGGATTCAACAGCTAATCTGTGTGCAGAACTTAGCCCCGCATACCTGATACCAAGTGAGCATCTAGGAAGCGTGTGCTGCTATGAACTGACCATATCCCTGAGACTGAATGTTGTCTGTAGACAGAGAGCACGTGGCTGTGGCTGCACAGGTTATGTGAGAAGCACACAACTCAGTGCCCAGGGCAGGGGGGCAGGGAAGCCGAACACCCTCGTGGCCTGTGGGCCTGCACATCCAGGCTGTGTTCTATGTGTCCTCTGAGTACAACCAAGGCAACCCCCTTAGTGACCCCACGACATGGGCGCTCTTATTCCCATTATACAGAGAAGGCAACTGAGGCCCAGAGTGGTTTGCTATGTTTTATGCTAAAGAGACAATTCCTCTGCAGGGGATGTTGTAAGAGATAAAAGGTGACAGTGCTCTCCCCCAGCTCTGCCTGCGAAAGCTCTGCCCCAAGATAGACACTTCCATGAGTCACACGTAGAATCTGGATGAGAAAGATTTGTTGAAAGTCTGGGCTGCTTTGGTGTCCTAGGCATCCTGTCTCATGACGTAACCAAGCCCTCTGGCGCCTAGAAAATGGCTGGGTATAAAGAACTGAATTTATTGCCTGCCAGGTACTCTTGCAAAGGGACCTGGGTAGACACAACTTGAGATTTCTTGGGGTAAACAGGGTGAGGAGGAAGAACCCAGCCAAAAACATCACCTCATCTCTGGGCCCCAAACTGTCTTCCTAGAAGAAGTAGCTGCTGACCTCTCAAAGTAGATCCAGCCACAAAACAAACACGCAGTGGATTTCCCTGGCAACCTGTGGTTAGGACTCTATGCTTCCATTGCAGAGGGCAAAGGGTCAATTCCTGGTCTGAGAACTAAGATCCCACATGCCACAGAGCATGTCCCAAAAAAACCAAATAAAAACAAACCAAAAGCATGTAAAGGAATCGTGCCTGTGGATAAGACCTGATCCCAACTCTCAGATCAGGATGAGTTTCTCATCCAGTGGGATTATAGGGGAATCTTTTTCTCTTGCCTTTTGCTTGCTGTGTCAGTTCCCTAGTGGCTTAGATGGTAAAGAATCTGCCTGCAGTGTGGGAGACCCTGGTTCGATCCCTGGGTCAGGAAGATCGTCTGGAGAAGGGAATGGCAACCCACTCCAATATTCTTGCCTGGGAAATCTCATAGACAGAGGAGCCTGGTGGGTTACAGTCCATGGGATTGCAAAGAGTTGGACATAACTGAGCGACTAACACTTTCACTCTCACTTACCAGTTAGTACGCTGCTTATGAAATTAGAGACCATTTGGACTAAAGGGAAAACCTTGGGTTTTGACCTCAGACAACCTGCCTTTTACTAACCATAGACTTTGCTCAGTCATTGAAATCTCTAAGCCTCCATTTCCTCATCTGCAGATGGGATGATAAAAGTGCCTACCTGATGAGGTGTGTGAGAATTTAATTCACTCACTCATTCATCTGCTCATTCTGCAACAAATATTTATTGAGCATCTACTATGTGCCAGGCACTGTTCAAGGCACTGGAGATGCAGCAATGAACAAATTGTCAGAAATCCCTGCCCTTCTGGAGGTTGCAAGCTGATGAGAGGAGACAAACAAGAACACACACAGAGGTGTACACACAGCCAGTTCACGTGGTTCCTTCCCCTGCCTTGGGCCCAGACTGTCCTAAGACACCCAGATAGAGTCAGCCGAGTTCCTGAAACGTCCCGGGGAGGAGGAAGCCCACACTCCCACAGGACCTTCTCACTCACCTTCTACTCTCCTCCCATGGTCATTCCTCCTTATTAAACACCTACTGTATGCCAGGCACAGCACTGTGTGAAAAAGTTCCGTGTAGGTAAGATGACTCCTGTGTGTGTGTGTACGTGCACACCCAGTTGTGTCTGACTCTTTGCAGCCCCACAGACTGTAGCCCTCCAGGCTCCTCTGTCCATGGGATTCTCCAGGCAAGAATACTGGAGTGGGTTGCCATGCCCTCCTCCAGGGGAATCTTCCTGATCCTGGGGTCGAACCCAAATCTCTTATGTCTCCTGCATTGGCAGGTAGGTTCTTTACCACCTGAGCCGCTGGGGAAGCCCCAAGATGACTCCTGCTTGTCCTCAAGTTTCCCCTCTTTGGATGGCTGGCTCCTCCTCACCATTCAGCAGCACGTCCTGTCCTCAGAGGGGCTGTGCCTGAGTTTACTGATCGGAAGCAGCCCCTCTGCCACTCTTTCCCACCCTCTCCTCTATTTTTTAAATATTTATTTATTCATTTGACTGCACTGAGTCTTCTTTGCTGCGTGCAGGCTTTCTCTAGTTTCAGCAGACAGAGGCTACTCTCTAGTTCTGATGCTCGGGTTTCTCACTGCGGTGGCTTCTCTTGTTGCAAAGCATGGACCCCATGGCACGCAGGCTTCAGTAGTTGAAGCTCCCGGGCTCTAGAGCACACACTCAACAGCTATGGCGCATGGGCTTAGCTGCTCTGCAGCATGTGGGATCCTCCCGGACCAGGGATCGAACCTGTGTCCCCAGCATCGGCAGGCAGATTCTTAACCACTCACCACTAGGAAAGCCCCCAGCCTCTGCTTTAGATCCTTCAGAGAGACCATAACAACTGAGAAATTGACTTGTTCATTCGTTTCATTGTTTACTCAGTGTCTCACCCACAAGACCAGACGCCCCATGAGGGCAGGGACCCTGTCTGCCTTGCGCCCAGCTGTATCCGCAGCATGGAGCCCAGCATGGAGCACATAGTAAGAGGTCAGTAGATACTCATTGGGTGAATAACATAAAGAACACACAACGGCTGAGATGCCTGAGCCTCGAGGCGCTGCGTACACCTCTGTCCACCCCGGGCTTCATTTCCACGTGCCCTCCTCCAGAGACAGCACCGCCAAGCCCAGCTGCCTCTCAGAAGGCTCTCTGACTGTCTTGTTTGCTCATCAGTCACCTGATCTCCCCTCCACACTGGTGTGTCACACTCGTTAGAAAAGCCAGGAGTCCCCACAGCCGTGTTTACTGCCGATTTGAAATTATCTATCACTCAGGCGGCCTCCTTCGTCTGCCCATCAATCTTATCACCTGTGGAAGGAGCTGGCCTGGGGGCCCACTCTGGCCTGCTCTCTTTGTCTCCTGCAAGCATCAATTTTCCTCACTCCTGGCTTGCAAACCCCTCCTGGGTGGAGCTGCCCACCCCTTTCCTCTGCATTGATGGATTTTCTGGATGAATGGACCCCTGGTCCCCCCTTTCCTCTGGCCCCTACAGCGGTGCACCTCCATTGTCTGCCCCCACCCCAGCAGGACCCGACCTGAGGGCAGGGCCCCCAGAGAATCCCCCTGGAGATCAGGGATAAGGGATCTGTCTGGTTCCAGGCTCGGGAAGCCTCACAGCAGGCAGGATCTCCCATCCCCTGCTTCCTAGGACCACTGGTCACAGATTTCCTGTCTGCAGGAGACACCCTTGCTCTAAAAAAGGGGGGAGCTACCCTTCCTGGGTGCCTCTTGTGTTCCAAACACTTCAAATACATCATCTGATTACCCCCATCTGATAGCTGAGAACACTATAGCTGAGGCTCAGAGAGGTAAACCAAGTTGCCTAAAGTAACTCAGCAAGAAGGTGGCAGAGTGGGGCTTTCAATAAAGGTCTAGCTGATCCCTAGATCCATATTTCTATCACCATCTCAGCAAGGAATTTCTCTGCGTTAAAACCTCAGTCCTTCCGGCTGCATTAATATGCCCATTTCTCTTAGTTCTGAGTCAGAAAAGAATTTTTTTTTAAATCATCATGGCCAGTGGTTCCCAACCAGGAGCCACATTAACTCTCCCAGGGGACATTTGATAACGTCAGGAGACAATTTTGAGTTGTCAGTACTGGAGAGGGATGTTACTGGCATTCAGTGGGTAGAGGTCGGGGTTGCTGCTCCCACAGCAAGGAATATTCAACCTGAAATGTCAATCATGAACCAGCCTTACTAATGAACTCCATGATGATGAAGATGTTTTAGACCTGTGCTATTCAAAAGGGTGGCCACGGAGCCCTCAAAGTGTCCAGGGCAACTAAGGAACCGGACTGTAAATTCTGTTTAATTTTAATTAATGTAAAAGTAAATAGTCACACGTGGCTAGTGGGTTTAACCCATTTTTTGCTAGATAAATCCTTTCTATCTTTAGAAATAGCTTTCAAGAACTGGGCTGAGGAGTGAAGGAAAAGAGAACACAGAACTTGAGCCCCTTGAGAGCTTGGATACGTCTGCGGGTGACTTGTCACTCCTGAGAAAGAAAGAGCAAGACCAGAGAGAAAGGCAAGGAAGAAAGAACTGGGAAAATGTGATGACATTAACCTATAGACACACAATGGTGCCTAGACATCCAGCTTTGCAAACATACTTAGCTGTTTCTGAGCCTCAGATTGCGAATCTGTGAAATGGGACAACTGTGTGTAACTCACAACTGTTCTGCAATGAAGGGTTGAGGTTACAATAACAGTCTCTAGAATCTGTCATCCCATCTCACTGTCACAGTGATCCTCTGAAGCAGAGGGGGCAGGAATCGAACAACCCAACTGAGACTGAGGCGATCGAGACCCACAGATGTACAGGGGCTCTGTCAAAGGGCACACAGCCTGTGGGTTCTACTATATATAAGCTGCGGGACCCTGTGCATCCCTGACCCTCTCTGAGCCCTCAGTGTGCTTCCCTGTAAATTGGAGATGGTCAAAATGTCTCAGTTCAGTTCAGTCGCTCAGTCATGTCCAACTCTGCAACCCCATGGACTGCAGCGCGCCAGGCCTCCCTGTCCAACACCAACTCCCGGAGTTTACTCAAATTCATGTCCATCGAGTAGGTGATGCCATCCAACCATCTCATCCTCTATCATCCCCTTCTCCTCCCACCTTCAATCTTTCCCAGCATCAGGCTCTTTTCAAACGAGTCAGCTTTTCGAATCAGGTAGCCAAAGTATTGGAGTTTCAGCTTCAGCATCAGTCCTTCCAATGAATATTCAGGACTGACTTCCTTTAGGATGGACTGGCCTTGTGATAATTAAGCGAGATGAGGCAACAAGGCAAAATGCCTATTGGGGTGTAAGAGCTCAATATTAGCTGCTCTTATTTCATGTAACAAGCCCTTGTGTGGCACCTATTTTGTGCCAGACGCTTTTCAAAGTGCTTCAATCTTTCTTCACACCCTGACTCGTCCAATCCCATAACAGCCCTATGAGGTAGCATATCAATCAGCAACTGACCAGGAGACAGACACCTCTTTAAGTACAAGCCCAGGGGGAAGTTAAGGCAAGAAATTGGTTACCAGCCAGTGCTTCCCTCCACTTAGGCTGGAGGTACAGAGAGAGTGAAGTGACGTTCCCAGAGCCCAGCAACCAAGAGCCTCCTGCTGGAAGCTGGACCCACAGCTGGAAACCCAGCAGGAGGAGAGGCAGCTGCTGGCAGAGACGCCCCCAGGGCAGGGAAGAGAGGGAGAAGTCCCCCGGCCTCTCCCTTCCCCTCTACTCTCAATGGCTAGACCTGGCTGACACAGGGGAGCCTGGGCTGGGCTGTCTGTGGGAAAAACAGGACAGCAGGGATGGGATCCAAAGCCCAAGACTGGCACAGTAGGGACGGTCCATTTCCCAAAGAAGGACACTGAGACCCAGAAAGATTAAGCAGCTTGCCTGAGGTCACACAGGCTCCCCTTAACCCAGTTCCAATCTGTACCCATAAACCCTACAGTACGGTACCTCTCCTACGATGGTTCAAGAGTCATTCAGAGTTGTTTTTTTTTTTAATGAAGTATAGTTGATGTACAATATTAAATAAGTTCCAGGTGTACAAAATAATGATTCACAATTTTTTACTATATGTGAATTAGAGCTCAATTTTTTTTAGATCCTTTTTCTTTTCGTTGTTGTTTAGTCACTAAGTAGACTCTTTGCAACCCCATGGACAGGCTTCCCTGTCCTTCACCATCTTCCGGAGCCTGCTCAAACTCAGCTCCACTGATTCAGTGAGGCCATCCAACCACCTCATCCTCTGTTGTCTCCTTCTCCTTCTGCCCTCAGTCTTCCCCAGAATCAGGGTCTTTTCCAAGAAATCAGTTCTTCCCATCAGGTGGCCAAAGTATTGGAGTTTCACTTCAGCATCAGTCCTTCCAATGAATATTCAGGACTGATTTCCTTTAGGATTGACTGGTTTGATTGAAGTTTTTGGATTTCGGCAGTGCATCGGTTAAGACTCTGAACTTTCACTGCAGGGCATAGGTACAGTCCCTGGTTGGGGAAATAAGATCCTGTGTGTTGCATAGTGTGAACAAAAAGAAAATATATTTTTTTAATTTTACTTTTTTATTGAAGTATAGTTGCTGTATCACATTATATAAAGTATAGCTACAAACATAGATATTCACAATGTTTAAAGGTTATACTCCATTTATAGTTATTATAAAATACTGGCTATATTCCCTGTGCTGCACAGCATATCCTTGTAGCTTATTTATTTTATACAGAGTAGCTGTGGCTCTTTAGACCCTACCCCTATCCTGCCTCTCCCCCCAGCTCCCTCCCCACAGAGAGCCACTGGTTTGATGTTTTATTTTTTTGATGTGAACCAATTTTAAAGGCTTTATTGAATTTGTCACAATATTGTCTGTGTTTCATGTTTTGAGTTTGGTCTCAGGGCTTGTGGGATCTTGGGGCTTTCCTGTTGGTTCAAATGGTAAAGGGTCTGCCTGCCAATGCAGGAGACATGGTTTTGATCCCTGGGTCCAGAAGGGAGTAGGTGGACTCCCATCCACTGTATCACCAGGGAAGTCCAAATCTTCTATTTCTAATGCACTTAGCGTGCAGTTGAACAGGCTTGCTAGGTGGCTCAGTGGTCAAGAATCCGCCTGCCAATGGAGGAGACGCAAGTTTGATCCCTGGGCCCGGAAGACCACCTGGAGGAGAGCATGACAACCCACTCCAGTATTCTTGCCTGGAGAATCGCATGGACAGAGGAGCCTGGCGGGCTACAGCCCACGGGGTCACAAATAGCTGGACACGACTGAGCAACTAACACACACGCACACACACACGCACACACAGGTGGGATTTTAGTTCCCTGACCAGGAATCAAACCTTAACCCCCGGCATTGGAAGGTGAAGTCTTAACCACTGGATCAGGGAAGTCCCTGGTTTGTGTTTTTTTTTAAGGTGCCGCTGGTTTGATGCCAAAGTGACCGGACCTTGACTTCTGAGTGACCAGGCAGGATGCGCAGCTGGGGAGAGAAAGCAGACACCAGCCCTGAAGGCAGGCTGAGGGGCTGGGGTTTGACCTGGAGGAGGGCAGCGCCAGAGTGACCGGGAGAGGAGACAGCCACCTTCTCCAGCCAGAACCGCATCAGCAGCGATTTCCCCGAGGTGACGGGGACGGGAGTCGCCGACGGGACTGTTGCCCATTTGTAATCGCACAGCAAGCATTTTTCCACCCTTAATGGGGGACCCAACCAATCCCTGAGACACCCTATTTCTCTTTGTCTTTCCCCTGCCAAGTCAGCAGGCTGACTGATCTCCCCCGGGTGATTAATTTTCCCCTTGACACCCTGGGGAATGAGACATTTGTCCCAAGGGTAGAGAGACAAAGAGGCCGTGCTCAAGTACAGGCGGGCAGTGGGGCATCACGGGCCTGGCCCGCTGTCCCAGGGAACCCGGCTCCTGGGAGGCCTGGGTAGAGGGCAAGCCAGCTGGGGGGCAGGGTTTACAGGGTTAGGGGGCCCTGGGGAAAGGCTGTCCAGAGTCAGGATTGCAAAACAGAAGAGCCAGGGGAGAATGAAAGGCCCAGGGGAGCAGACTGGTGGATGCCCAAACCTCGCTGGGGTAAGAAAGAGGATTCTCACTGGACCCAGCTCAGGCTAGGTGTTAACAGCTCCATTGGCTATTCTACTTCCGGAATTGCTAAGACTCTGGATCAAACCAATTAGAGAAATAATCCAGGGGTGGTCATGAGGCAGGGAGTATGTAAAATATACACTGGCTTGGCAAAAAAGTTCATTTTCCATAACATCTTATAGGAAAACCTGAATGAACTTTTTGGTTAACCCACTATTATCTTTGGGTGTCATCACCTCTTCCTCTTCTGGAATTGCAGCCTAGTGGTGCTGAGCACAGTCCTTAAGAGCCAGACTCCCTGGGTGCAAGCCCTGCCTTGGCCATTTGCTAGCTGTAAGATTTGGGGCAAGTTGCTTAACCTCTCTGAGTCTCAGTTTCCTCATCTGTGAAATGGGCTAACAATTTTACTTACCTTCTAGGGCTGTTGAGCAGTCCTCAGTCCCAAGGCCCATTTAAAACCTTAGAAATGTCTAGCACATAGTAGGCACTATATCAGCATTAGCCATCTACTCTTTACCTTTATGAATTTGGATATAATGAGAATCTCTCAAACTTGACTCTTTTCCAAAAGCCCTGTGTCAGATATTAGCACTCTTAGTGAACTCTGGGAGTTGGTGATGGACAGAGAGGCCTGGCATGCTGTGATTCATGGGGTCGCAGAGTTGGACACGACTGAGCAACTGAACTGAACTGAACATCATTTACTTCATATGTTTATTTGAATTGACTCAGTTTTTACCTAAATTTATTTTATTTTTAAGATTTATTTTTGATGTGGACCATTTTAAAAATCTTTATTTAATTTGTTACAATATCGTTTCTGTTTTATGTTTTGGTTTTTTGGCTGCAAGGCATGTGGGATCTTAACTCCCCCACCAGGGATTGAACCCTCACCCCCTGCACTGGAAGGTGAAGTCTTAACCACTGGACTGCCAGGGAAGTTCCCCTAGATTTATTTGAGAGGAAAACTTTTTATCCTGACCTTAAGTGGGAAACCACTGAAATGTCATAATCAGAACCTAACTGGACAAATAAATATCACAAGAAAACATTATTATTAAATTCTAGCTCATTCCTACTATCTGCTGAAAGATCATTGTCTGAGCTTGCTCTCTCTTGTTAAAAATGGAGATTAGCCAGTGTTGGGTGGTGTTACAGGCAAAGCAGTACCTAGCTGAGACTTCATCCTTGATGGGATTGGAAGGATGCAAAAGGGAGTCACTTTCTCACTGTGAGATTCAGCATCAGATAGTGTCCTGCACACATAACCCTCTCCTAGAGCCCCATGGGGTTACATTCCACCCTGTGGACCATGACCTTCTGGGGCTATTCCAGCCCTGACTTCTGGGCAGTTGGTACCTCTGGGTCCTGGGATGAGTGAGACCAGCTTGCTGCTGAGAGAAGCATCAGTGGTTTTCCCAAACAGGTAGTGGGATATGAATATTTGATCAAGATCTAACTAGGGTCTGGGTTAGGCAGCATCCCACTTCCTATAGGTTTCCATCTTGGTTTTTTAAAGAATCAAAACAAAACCACTGGTGTGGTGTTTCCTGACGTCCCTTTCTACCCACTGAACCAGCAGCCACTGAAATCAAGAGCCCTGCGTGTTGCCTTTAACCAGCTCTTGTTGAGAGAAGAAGGTGCTTTGGGGGTCACTGATTACTTAAGGCCCCAACAGGATCACAAGGAGGAAACGAGAGTGGTAACTTGATGCCCTAGGATTTGTGGGAGGGCCGGGAAGCCACGAGGCAGGAGGCTAAATGGGGAGGGATTCAGCACTGATTTCTATGTTCTCTTTCCTACCTCTGACACCTCCCCTCTCCTTCATCCAAACACTTCAGAGGGGAATCATGTTGTTTACCGCTGGATTGCCTTGGGAAATCTACTTGAGGTCAGTAAGGTTCAATAGGGGGCTGGAGAACTCTCATAGGAAATCCAGTAACCAGTCTTGATTGAGTACCTACTATGTGCCTTGTTGAACTCATCTTTGAGCTCTCCCTCTGAGCCTGGCATGCAGGCAGTTGAATGTCTGTTGGAGGAATAAACAAATGAATGGCTGATTAAAATGAATGGATTTGGACAGATGGATAGATGGGTGGATGGATGGATGGGTGGGTGGATGGATGGAAAAGCTGAAGGATAGAGGACAGGAAAGAAGGGGGCTACAAAAGACTGGTAGAGGATTGATGAAAGAAGAGGAAGCAGGATCAGTAGATGGATGGACTGATGAATAGCTGGATAGATATTTGAGTGGATGATTAATTTAAAAAAAAAAAGAATGGGTGTATAGAATAATAGATACATGAATGGAAGGACGGAGGAAGGAAGCAAGAAAGGAAGGAAAGAAAGAGAGAGGATGTCGGGTAGCTGCCAGGAGGTTCAAATATATTCAAGGAGCTGCTGGTAGCCAAGGGGTTGTCTAGGAAGGACACCACAAGAGAGGAAACTCCAGCGCACAGGATTAGCACATAGACCTTATTTTAAATTTCCCCTGGTAATGACTGTCCACTCCGACGGACCTATCTCCCACTGTCCCATGTCCTGTGACCTTCCCTCCACTGTGTCCTTGCTCACCTGGAATACCCTGCCTGCCCCCATCCATCCAAGCCAGCCCGTCCTCTGGCTTAACTCAAGGTCACCTCCATCAGGTGACACCAAGCTCCCTCCCAGTTCCGCCTGTAGGCTATCAGGGAATATAAATTGAGCTTGTTTGTGTTCTAAATAGGAGCGTGTACTTGAAAAGTGGTTTGCAGTCTGGAAACAGTACTCAATGGCTGGTGAATGGGATGGGAGGTGTTATTGTTATTGTGGCTGAGGAAGGACTTCCTTGGTGGTCCAGTGGTTGACTCCACGCTCCCAGTGCTGGGTGTATGGGTTTGATCCCTGGTCAGGGAACTAAGATCCCACACGCTCCGTGGCTCAGCCAAAACAAAAACAAACAAAGGATAAGGATAACCTCAAAGTTTACTGAGTGCTCACGATATAACGGGCAGTGTACTAAGCTCCTCCGAATGCTACAGTCAGTAAATCTTCACAACAGCCCTACTGTCTTCACCTTATAAATGAGAAAAAGAAAGCTCAGAGAGGTTAAGTGATTTGCTTGAGGTTGCACAGCTGCCTAGTGGCAGGGCTGGGACTGGAATGCAGAGAACTGGTTTGCTCTAAAAGGTCTGTGTCCTGTAAGCCCTGCCTCCCTCAACCAAACTGTGGAAGCAGGAAGTGGGTGTCCACGTCTCCGCAAGTCCTGCTCCCAAGCCAGCGAAGCAAATCTCCCTTGATTCTTGAGAATGCTGCCATCCTCTTTAACCCTTCATTTCCTCCCAGAAACACAGTAAAATCCATGGATAGAGCCCCATCCCCCCCAATCTCAACCATACTGTGAGCATTGCTGCTTTTGATACCCGTTCACCTCTCCATATCCTGTTTCTTCTCCCCAGAAAGTCCTACCTTCAGATCTTTGTTACATAAGTGACTCTAATACTCAGGTAGAAGAAGTAACCTTTACAGAAACGTGTTCACTACGATCCCATAGGGCAGGAATTAGTCTCCCATTTTCCGGATGAGCTGCTAGGTTGCAGGGCCTGCCTCCAGCTCACCGGGGATGGTGTCTGCAAATGTCGGGTCTTTCTCAGCCTGCAGGGAGTGGAAACAGGATGGAAACAAGCGCTCGGTTTTGCACAAGCCTTTCTAATCCAAAGCAAACAAATAAAGCCAGAAAAGAGAGAACGGGAAGCAGGCCCTCCTACACATCAATGCCCACCGCCAGCTCGGGGGTTTCTAATTGCCTGAGGAACCACCTGGTCTCCATTTAGTAGAACACTGTCCCCTTCGCTTGGCGCAGCGGCCATGGGGGCGGCAAGGGGAGGTCAGGTGCTTCTCGGCCAAGAGCAGAGAGGAAGCCGGGACCCGTGCCTCTGGCCAGTCTGGACTCCCGCCGCCCGGGGCTGGACCAAGTGGGCCGGACGGGCGATTCCTTCTTCTGGGTAGAAAGAGGGTTGCTCTCCAAACGTTGCTGGGGTTTTGTTTTCTTCCTCCTGCTCCTGGCAGGGGAGGCTGGCAGAGTTGGCTGTAAGCCCTGTCCCTGGAATTTGCCATCTCAATTAAGACCCAAGATGAGCAAAACACCTGATGGGGAGAGGAGGGGAGGGGAGGAGAGGAGCCAGGGGATGGGGGAGCCTCCAGGCAGCGCCTCTGGAAAGCAGAGATCCAAAGAGAGAGGAGGCGAACAAGGACCTAAAAATCCTCCCGGCTGCTCAATTTGTAGATGAGGAGGGAGGGGGCAGGCGGAGCACCAAGGAGCGAAGAGCAGTGGGTTGGACAACTATTACTAACAAGAGTTACCGTCCAGTGAATACCTGCTACGTG
The DNA here is from genome assembly GCF_023091745.1 of Budorcas taxicolor. Classification (NCBI taxonomy): domain Eukaryota; kingdom Metazoa; phylum Chordata; class Mammalia; order Artiodactyla; family Bovidae; genus Budorcas; species Budorcas taxicolor. The sequence goes on from NC_068926.1 coordinate 61,063,411, forward strand.
CCAGGGAGGGTGCTCAATATTTTACATGCAGTATCTACATCTTCCTGACAACCTTTGCAAGGTGAGTATTCCTTTCTTCCAACAAGTATATCTTGAGTACATACAGACTCAGGCACAATTCTCCATCCTGAGCCTTTGGTGATGGCCTTTCCAGACAGACACAGTCCCTGCCCTCGTGGAGTTTACAGTCTGGCTGGGGGAGACAATGAACAAATAACTAAGTACTTTAAGTATTTTAGAAGGTGATTGGAAAAGGTCTTTCTAAGGAGGCAGGCAACATGTGAGCAGAGAGCTGTGTGAATTGAGGGTACAAGTCATGTTGATGGAGGAAGAGCCATCCAGGTCGAGAAAATAGCAACTGCAAAGGTCCTGGGGTAGGAGTGACTTTGTGGGTTGGAGCAACAGCCCGAAGACCAGGATGGCTAGCACACAGTGAGCCAGGGAGAGGGATGGATGGAGGTAAGGATAGGAGGCAAAGGTGTCAGCTAGCAAGGATTTGGGAGCCATGGGAAGAAGGTAAGGCAATGAGGGTCTCAGCTGGGAGTGATGTAATCTTACTGATAATTTACAAAGTTCCCTCTGGCAGTGTGTGTAGAAGGAGATGGGAGCTGGGAAGCCAGCGAAAAGGCTGACGCTCTAGCAGAAGTAAGGGAAGACCACCGCTCAGACCAGGGCAGTGGCACTGGAGATGGAGTGAAATCTGGGATCTCAATTTGGAGATATAATTCAGAGACGAAGCTAACAAGAATAAATAACCCTCAATCACAAACAGGCAAACTAAGGCTCGGAGAGTTAGCACACCTTGCCCAGGCTTCCCATGAGTTGGTAGAATTGAGACCCATTCTCAGGATTCCCAGATGAAAATCCCCTCTACACCCCAAGTCACCATCGTAAACTGGGGTTTGTAAAGCTTTCCTGTAAAGGACGAGATCATAAATATTTGGGGCTTTGCAGGCCATACAGTCTTTGTTGCAACTATCAACTCTGGTGTAGCTCAAAAGCAGTCCTATGCAGTATGCAAACTAGTGGGCGTGGCTGTGTGCCCGTAAAACTATTTACAAAAACAGGTGGCTGTGGGAGGAGGGCAGAGTTTGCTGGTTCTTGAGTTAAAATGGCCCAGGAAGACTTTCAGAAGTGAGTGATTTTTAAAAAGCCTTTGAAAGGTGCAAAAATAACCTTATTAACTAATTTAGGCTCACTGGAGGGGCTTCCCAGGTGGCGCTAGTGGTAGAGAATCTGCCTACCAATGCAGGAGATGCAAAAGACACAGGTTCGATCCTTGGGTCGGGAAGATATGATGGAGGAGGACATGGCAACCCACTCCAGTATTCTTGCCTGGAAAATTGCATGGACAGAGGAGCCTGGTGGGCTACAGTCCCTGGGGCTGCAAAGAGTCAGACGCGACTGACCAACTGAGCACACACACAGAGGTTCTCTGGACAGAGCTTCTGTGCCCTGAGAAAATGAAGGTGCTGAACGCAAAGAAAGAGTAACGTTTGACCTCAGCTAGCAGCTCCACTAAAAGCCCTGCCTTCTCCACACTGGGAGGGAGGACTGAGCAGAGTCCCCGCCCAGAGTCTGGCTGGCTGATGACGGGACCTGAGGAGGTGGGGGATCGTGGCCACCCCGAATCACTAACATCACAGATGTGTGGGCTGGCAACACCTCCCATCCATTGGCACTCCGCGATTGTCCCAGGAGAGAAAGCAGGACACAGATGCTATTCCGGAGCATGAAATGGGTTTGGGAAATGGAGACCTCGCCGAGGGGAAGAAAACACCCCAGGGGGTCTTCGTCATCTGTGTCAAGAAAGGGCTGGCGCCACTTGTCAAGCGGAGGTTGCTGTGTTGCTTGGTGTGAGTTTACGCCTGTGACTGTTTAGAAGGCGTGGATTTTTTTTTTCCCTTTAGACGTGATATTTGGTTTAACAAAGGCGTTTCGGCAATACCTGGTTGGTATGCTGCTCCCCTCACCTGGTAGGAGACTTTCATGGCAACACTTAGGCTGCCTGAGCCTCAGTTTCCTTCTCTGTGAATCAAGAAATAATCTAGGGAAAAGTCACATGTCCCTGGGTGACCTCAGTGACTCTCAACTTCGACCATGCAGCAAAATCACCTTGGAAATTTCAAGATCCCCCAATGCCCAGGGTTCCTCCCCCAGATATTCTGAGTCAATCACTTTGGGGTGGGGCTTGGCTATCAGCATGTTTCAAGTGGCCCTTTTGGGATGACTCTCGGGCACAGACACAATGGGCTAGATGTCTTACATAGACATCAGGAAGGGAGCCTCAACCAGAGCAATCTGGTTAATATTATGGGCTTCCATAGTGGCTCAAATGGTAAAGAATCTGCAGGCAATTCAGGAGACCGGGATTCGATCTCTAGGTCAGGAAGATCCCCTGGAGAAGGGCACGGCAACCCACTCCAGTATTCTTGCCTGGAGAATCCCATGGACCGAGGAGACTGGCAGGCTACAATCCATAGGGTCACACAGAGTCAGACACAGCCGAAGCAACTTAGCGTGCATAGCATGCATTGGCAATGTCTGGAGACATTTGAGGTTGTTACAGCTAGGGGCTGGAGGATGCTGGCCTATCTAGTGGGTGGAGACCAGGGATGCTGGTAAACATTCACACCCAGGACACCGCCCAAACGAAGAAGTATCCAGTGTCAAGACTGAGGAACGCTGAGAGAAGGGCTTACTAAGTGTTGTGAGAGTACCAAGCTCAGGGAAGATCCAACTAGGAAACCTTGACACTGAACATTCAGCAGCACTCTACTTAGGTGTAAGTTTGTCTGTGAAGCTGCTCCAAGTTCCCACCAGCGACAGAACATGCCCCTCCCTGGGATTCCCCCGAGCCCCCGCGTGTATCTGTCAGGGTCCAACAAGGATGTCACAAGCCACTTGAGGGCTTCCCTGGTAGCTCAGGGGTAAAGAATCTGCCTGCCAACGCAGGAGACATGGGTTCGATCCCTGGTCGGGGAAGATTCCCCCTGCCACAGGGCAACTGTTAAGCCTGTGCTCTAGAGCCTGCAAGGCACAACTACTGAGCCCACGTGCTGCAACTACGGAAGCATGCACGCCTGCGAGCCCATGCTCCAACACAAGAGAGACCACCGCAATGAGAAGCCCACGCATGGCAACGAGAGAGAGGCCCATATAGCAGCAAAGACCCAGCACAGCCCAAACTAAATCAGTGAATAATTTAAAAAGAAGAAGAAGCCACTTGATGTGTTCACAGCGGAAGGAATGATGCACGGAATCGGTTACTCTGGTGATGCAGGTGTCGACAGCCGAGGGGGCACAGTGGGGAGACACCAGGGATTAGCAAGAGCAGGAAGTCGTCTCCATCCTAACCAGGAAGGACAGGGGAAGGAGGGTGGCAGCACCAGAGGCCAGGCACTGGGGATCCTCAGAAGGAACTAGAGCCACAGCCGGCAGCAGCTCCAGAAGGAGCCGAAGTCACAGAGATGTAACTGCTATCAGAGAAGAGAAAGAGAGAAATATCCTGGTTTCTCCCTTCCTTCCGCCCTCCAATCCCTTGATGGTGCCTCCCATTGGCCAAACCTTTGACAAGCCTAAAAGAGGAATCTGGATCTAGTCTCCATCTCCCTCCATGCTAAGGTGCTCCACCCAGATGCGAGGGTCTCTGAGTCATAAAAGGCAGGCATCCTCCCCAGAAGCATAGGCTCCCCACTCCAGTGTTCTTGGGCTCTGCTGGTGGCTCAGACCGTAAAGAATCCTCCTGCAACGCAGGAGACCTGGGTTTGATCCCGGGATTGGGATGGTCCCTTGGAGAAGGGAACGGCTACCTACTCCAGTATTCTGGCCTAGAGAATCCTATGGATAGAGGAGCCTGGTGGGCTCTACTCCTTGGGGTCGCAAAGAGTCAGACACGACTGAGTGACTTTCACACATTCACACATATACATACAATTAATAAAAAATCCAGATACTGTTTATTGAACACTCATATGTGCTAGGCACTATTTCAAGAGCTTTATACATATTTATTCATTTAAAATGATTATATAATAATTGTAATGTATAAAATACATATATACTATTACTAAGTATTATATATCATATCTGTGCTATTGCATAATAATAACCTTGAAAGGCAAAGACCACAGTTTTGGGAGGATTCTTTAAAAATATTTATTTATGTGACTGCTCCAGGTCTTAGCTGTGGCACACAGAATCTGGTTCCCTGACCAGGGATCGAACCCAGGTCCCCTATGTTGGGAGCACGGAGTCTTAACCACCGGACCACCAGGGAAGGCCTGAGACCAGTTTTATGATGAGAAACTGAGGCACAGAGATTACTTGTCTGTAGTAACACAGCTCGTAAGTGGAAGAAAACCTGAGGTTTGAACTCATGCAGCCTGACTCCAGAGCCAGTGAGTTTCATTTTTCCACTGTCGTTTAGGCTTTCCTCCTGTGCTTTCCAGATACACAATGACGGTATAAAATTACATGATAAGATGAGAAATGCTTTTTCAAAGTACACACACACCCTACTGTTCTTTCCTTCAAGATTCAGATCTGACTCTTAGTTGTTTATTCAGCAGAAATGCATTGAACACTTACTCCATGGAAAGTTCTTTACTAGGCGTTGGGGGGTGACCCCTAGCTCCACGCCCTGGCAGAGAGAACTGGAGAGGGCATCGTGGGGATGACAGTGGTGGGGGCAAAGTGGGGGTGTGTGTGACGGCAGGCCAGGGAGATGGTGGGGGAGGGCAGCTGCACAGAGCAGAGCTGCAAGGTGGTCAGCAGGAGCACCGGGAAAGTCAGGTAGTATTTGGGCATCTCATCACCCCATCTATGCTCCAGTCTTTGAACAGTGAAAGGGCGAATCCGTGAAGCACATAAAAGCCCCTTGCTCATTCTGTTCCAAGGTCTTGGTTCAACGCCTCACATTTTTTCAGGGTTTACTCCTTCATTCACCAAAACCTTGACGAGCAACTACTGTGTGGTGCGCCAGGCACTGAGGACACAGCTGTGAACGCAACAGACCAGTCCCTGCGATTTTACAGGTGTGCAAGGGAGGCACAGGTGTGCAAATCATGCTCGTGCAAAGGAGTGTATGATAACTGACCGGGAGACAATGCAAGGTGGCCTGAACCTGCCCAGCAGTCATGGAGTGGCCTTTGGGCTCAGATCAGATACGGGATAGGAAGTGGCTGGCTTGGGGCGTCTCAACTGCTCCAAGGCTTCAGTGTGACTTTTAAACGACCCACAGCCAAGTGCCACCCCCCAGAGACTCTGCCTCGATTGGTCTGGTGTGGGATTCAAGGGCTGGTGAGCTTTAGAAACTTGACCAGGGGATTCTAACATGCAAAGTCGGGAACACAGGCCGGACCAAGAAAGTGAAAAGAGCTCTCCAGGCAAGGAGGTCAGCCTGAGCAAAGGCCTGGGAGCTAAAAGAGCTTGCTGCTTGGAGGAACAGAAAGAAGGGAGAGTAACAGGAGGTAAGATTTGTAGGGTCACACGGAGAGTCGGGTTTTAAGCAGAGGAGGGAAATTTTCAAGTTAGTATTTTCCAATGATCACAGATGAGAAAATGGAGAAGTTAGGTCCTCCGGCCATGGCTGGCTGCAAATTTCTTTTTCCAAAAGCAAAGAGATTTTTAGAATCAGAGGGCTGCATAGACCTCCTTTCCTTCAAATGTCTTTTTCACTCTCATGAGTGCCAAGAGCCAGCTTCAAGTCCCAGCTGTACCCGTCTCAGTACACGCAACTCTGCAGTGACCCTGAGCCTCGGTATTCCCATCTGTCCAATGGGTCGAATGTTCTCTGATTCCCAGTGGAGGTAAACGCTATCTCCCGTGGGGTGCTTGCAAGCATGCTTTCCCTGGGTGTCCACTCTGTGCCAGGCATTGTGCTGGGCAATCTGAGATACAACCGTGAACACACCAGAGCTGCTGCCCTCACGAAATTCCAGTGCTGGTGGAGAGGAGGAAGAAGTGGACAGGTATCCTGTGTCGAGAGAGGGAGCCAAGGCCAGGCTGGTGCAGCAGGATCCTCGTGGTGATGTTACCTCTTATCCTGCACATGGAAGTGAGAGAGGGCAGCGAGTGGCCTCCAGGAGGGCAGCGGGCCATGGAGTGGGGCGTGGGGCAGGCATGTTGTGGGGTGGAGAGTGACAATGAGAGAGGATGGGAAGTGGGCACAGGGTGGGTGCTAGGGCAACCTTGCCTTTGCGATCCTAGAGGAGGCAGCCCCAAAAGGAAGTTGACCACACAAAGGGAGGCAGGAGACAGCAGGGCGAGCCTAATGCAACCTTTTAAAAACCAATAAATAATAGCGCCCGGTGATAAATGCATCCCCGCGTGTGAATGGCGGCTGGAGAACTGGCCCCTTCTTTCTAATCACTTAATGACCCCCAAGAGGGCGAAAGGGGCTCACTCAGCTCCCCCCTCCTCCTTCCCCTCTCTGCACTGGGGTCTATAAAGAGAAACTCGCTCCTTAAAGAGGGTCATTTACAAACCCTCCTTAATGGAGGGAGGCAGAGCTGCCGGGTGACACCCTTCTGGTACCGGACAAGGGTCATGAAAAAGGAATTGGCTTCGGAGGCCGGAGCACATGCGCTCGCCCAGCCCCCGAGCAGGCCCCCTGCCCCTCCCCCCTCCCCCTTCTCCCCGCTCCCCACCTCCTCCCGCCTCTCTAACCAGGAGCCCCGCGGCTGGCACGCTCCGATGTATTTATTATTTTTCCCCCCATTGTCTGGGCCTCCCCCCACCCCTGCCCGAGCCCCTTCACTCCTCGGGGCCTCTCCCCTCCCCAGCCGCCCCTCCGGCCCGCCCTCCGCCTGCATCCAGCCTCTCTCATAATAGCATCCTTTTCACAGAGACAAATTGTCCGGCCTCAGGATGCACCTGAGGACTTTCGCCCCTTAACAAATGGTCTTTTAATTTTCTACCAGAAGGGCAGAGGGAAGGGGGGCTGAATCAATCACACATCCATCTTCATCATTGCTGCCGAGGGACTCTTTTTGCTGGCTGGCTGCCCCTGGGGAAGATGGGGTGAAAAAGAGGAAGGGGGGCGCCGTCGGAGGGGCCGTGGGGGAGGGGCAGCTGTGGGTAAGCCATGCGGAGCAGCCCATCGCCACATCGCGGAGGGAGTTACCCCCGCCCTGCACACCTCGCTTTCCAGTTTGATGTGAGTCCAGCATGAGGAATACCACCAGAGCATGAGGTATCGCTGTTTCGGCAAATGGGGAAACTGAGGCCCACATCGCTCCTGGTCTACGGCCCCACAGTAACAGAGCAGAGATGGGAAAGCCGCTCATGACCTCTCACAAGGTCTGGAGAAGGATGAACTGGCTTCCAGTTCTGCCCTGTCCCAATTTACTAGCTGCATCCTGGCCAAGTTAATCGTTCAGCCTAAGTCTCAAACTTCTTGACTGCAAAATGGCGTAGTACCATTGCCCAGCTCTTCAGGGCATTATGGGACAAAGTGAGATAATCTGTGGGGAATGCTTAGCCAGTCCCATGCACGGAATGAGTATTTGGTCCATGTTAACTATATCCCTGGAGGTTCCCATGCCAAGGTTTAGGTTTCAAATCCCCCTCCAACTACCCTCTCCTTTCCCCCCAAAATGGCATGTCTGCTTAGAAAGTTGGCTTTCCTGAAGTCTGGGGAGCTGGCATCCACTTTCAGGCCAGGTATGTTCCTGCCTCAGGGCCTTTGCACTGGCTGTTTCTTCTGCCTGCTTCCCTTTACCTCCTCAGGTCTGCACTCAAATGTCATCTTCTGAGTGAAGGATTCTTTGATTATCCTATATAATATTGGAATGCTTCCACAGTTGGGCTTTTGTTCTGGGGAATTTATCACTGTCTAACACAGTAGATAGTGGTTCTTTTATTGACTTAACAATCACTTGCATAGCATTATCCATGGGCTAGACATGGTTCTGAGCATATTTCAGGCACTGGCTCAGTTAATTCTCAGACAGTCTAGGAGGTGAGGATGATTGTTTGCCATTTCACAGATGGAGAAACTGTGGCACCCAGCTGGGTGTGCTGAAAGAGTCTATGTGTAGTGACACCCCAGTAGCAGTGAGCACACCTGGAGCCCCAGACCATGGCCTCTACCTACCATTCCCCACTAAAAGGGACCAGGGCCCCTGGGACAAATGGCTGATTCCAGATCTGGAGCAAGGAAAGCACAAAGTGAGTCTGCAAAATCTGCCTGTGAAAGACATTAAGGAAGTGGCCAAAGAATCATGGGCATCCGTCAAAGGGCACAGGAGCCAGCTCAGAGGGCTCCCACTGACCGATCTAGACAAACTGAGCATCCAAATAAATAATGATAGTAAAAGATTACTGCATATTGAATAAAATAAGAGTCCATGCACCCATGGTGACATAGTAAATGCAAAAACGATTATAGAATTCTCTTCTTTACAGTAGAAGTCTAATTAATAAATGTAGATGGAAGATTGGAGTTAGAAGATCTGCATTTGGGACATACCATCATCATGACTGATTCAGGCAAGAATCATCAAATGATGCTAAACCAAAGTCTGAAGAATAACCAGATATTTACATCATCTAAAAGCATCTCTCCACAATGTTTCTACAGAGAGAAAATACTAAGTCTTCAATGGGAAAACTTGGTAGATACCACCCAAAGCAAGTGACCAAAGTTAACATCACCAGTAATAGAACAAATAGCATCTTGTCCCTCCTGATACAATGTACCAAGAAGAACATAGTATCACCTGTATTTGGCGCCTGCCAAAATGCACAATCTGAATCAAATCATAGAGCAACATCAGATACACACAAATTGAGGGGCGTCTTACAGAGCTTACATTTGATCAATTAAAAACATCAATGTCTGTGTACACACTGCTGTATTTAAAATGGATAACCAACAAGGACCTACTGTATAGCATTCAGAACTTTGCTCAATGTTACGTGGCAGCCCGGATGGGAGGGGTGTTTGCGGGAGAATGGATACATGTGTATGTATGCCTGAGTCCCTTCACTGGTCACCTGAAGCTATCACAGCATTGTTAATCGGCTATACTTCAATATAAAACAAAAAGTTTGAAAAAAATCAATGTCTTGGACTTCCATAGTGACTCAGATGGTAAAGGGTCTGCCTACAAAGCAGGAGATCTGGTTTCAATTGCTGGATTAAGAAGATTCCCCTGGAGAAGGGAATGGCAATCCACTCCAGTAGTCTTGCCTGGACAATCCCATGGACAGGGGAGCCTGGCGGACTATAGTCCATGGATGGGGTCGCAAAGAGTCTGACATGACTGAGTGACTGACGCTTGGGAGAACTGATTCCAAATGAAGATAAGCTGAAAAGATATAACACTGAATGCAAAATGTGATCCCAGAACTTCTTTTGCTACGAAGGATATTATCAGGACAAGGGGGGAGCTCTAAGTAAGATAATGATTAGATAATAGTAGCGTATCAATGTTTATTTCCTGATTCTGATTGCAGTACTGTGGTTTTAGAGAATATATTTGTTTTTAGGAAACAGGCATTGAAGCAGTTAGGGGTAAAGAGGTACCATGTCTGTAACTCACTCTCAGAACGGTTTGGAAACAAAAATAGAGACAGAGACAGACAGAGTAAGCAGAAAATGTTAATACTTAAGGTTATACGGAAGTTTTGCACTAGTTTTTCAAGATTCCTATATGTTACTATTTTAAAATTAAATAAAAAGAAATGGAATTGATCACAGAGAGACTGAAAAACATATACAGGGTCACATAGCTAGTAAGTAGAAGAACTAAGGCGGGAACTCTGGCAGTTCATGCTCTCAAACACATGCCAGCTCATCCTCTATTGTCTGTCTTCCAGCCCACCACCCCCACGCCCTTCAAAGCCCCAGGAAGACAGAATTTCTTCTTGTTTGGTTTGTTTTCTGTCTTTGATCTGTTTTGTTCACCAGTGTATTTCCAGCACCTAGAGCAAAGCCTGGCACACAGTGGGAGCTCAATAAATATTTATCGAGTGAATGAATGAAGTGCAGACAGATGAGTCAAGGCTCCCGGAAGCACACAGCCATCAGGGATGGAGTTTGGCTGAGCCCCTACTGCACACTCTTATTCCCTTTGGCCGTGCTGTGCAGCACGTGGGATCTTAGTTCCCCAATCAGTGACTGAACCTGCACCCCCTGCACTGGAAGCCCAGAGTCTTAATCACTGGACCTCCCAGGGAAGTGCCCCCAAAGCACACTCTTACAGCGACTACCTCAGATGACGCTCATTCTCTGTGTCCAGAGGACTCAAAAGCCTGGAGAATCCCCACAGGAAGCAGGCTCTGCAGCACCGCATCCCCACCAAGGAGAAAAACAAAAACCAAACTCTCAGTTTTCCCATACCAGGCCCTACTGAATAATGTGAGCTTACTGGGGCCGATTAAACAGGAATGCAGATCTCAGATCAAGCCTGAGGCCACTGAGAAAACCAACCCTGCTGGAGGTTTAGCTCAGCCCTCACCCCGAGGGGAGCTGATTTAAAAAAAAAAAAAAACAAAGCTTGGCTTCCTTTCTCTCTCTCACACCTCCCCTCCTCCTCCTCTTCCCCTCAAATCCATCCCCCGAGGGAAGGCGGGGAGCCCTGGGAGGGGGCTGCCTCCCCCTCCTCGGAGAAGGAACTGAGGGAGAAGGTTAATTAGATGTTTGCATCCAATTTACGTCTTGTTTGTGAAAGCGCCGTTTCAGCAGCAGCCCGGGCAGCAGCCCCTTGCCCTCCATCACGCGTCTGGGAGTTACTTCACAGCTCCGGAACTGGTTAGCCTGGGTCAAAACGCGCCCATTATCATTTTATCACTGCCTCTTCCTCTATAATTACGGAGCTCTGCTTTCTCCCCCCTCCACCCCCCACCCCGACACTTTCCTGTTATTTCGACCCACCCACCCTCTTCTCTTCCTCCTCCCTGGGCACCCATGTTGGAGCTGGGCCTTGTGGAGGTCCATGTGGGCCAACTTCATGGACCCTATGGGCACCAGCTTTCTTCGGGCTGGACTCTGAGTTGGGCACCCTGGGGACACGGAGGAACATGGGAGTTGGGAGAAGGCTTCCACCAACAGGCTGCCCCCACCAGGGATCAGAGGCCCCTTGCAATCTCAGGTAACAGTAGAGAAGTGAGCCTGGCTGTTCAGTGTGAATCAGCAGGGAGCAAAGACTGCAGCTAAAGCAGAGTACAGCCCTGCCTGAAGGGGGCACCATTCCTCAGCTCTAGCCAATGGATCACTGTTGATGGGCAAGTTGGCCAAGCTCTGTCTCTGGGGAAGACGGGGGATGGGCTGAGGTGACTTGTGCATAGGAAGACGGGATGGTCCAGGATGGATCAATAGTCCAACACTAGAACCTTGGTTTTCTCATCTGTGACATGGGGAGAATGATCACAGCCCCTGCTTCCAAGAACGTTGGGAAGATCAGCCCATTGGTGGCAGATGTTAAATGCCAATGACCAGGATAGGGAGGGTTGGGGAGCACCAGGCAAATTCTGGGCAGCTGAGCCCAGACTGGAAATTTGTGGAGACCCGCCCAGGACTGACAAGGTAGGATAATCGTAAGTAGGGGAGGGGAGGATGCCAGGAGGGGATCTAGAAATGAGACTCACATCTCAAAAAGAACACTCACTCTTGTTACCACTGATGGAGATGAACAGAGTGTAACGGTGAAACATACATCCTGCCTGGGTTCAAATCTCACCTCCACTCCTGACAGGCTGTGTGACTTTGGGCAAATTACTAAACCTTTCTATACCTCCGTTTCCCCATCTGAAAATGGAGAGAATACTGTAACTGCAGCAGCTCCACGATGTTGATGTGAAAGTTAAATAAGTTGATACTTGATAGTGAAAGTCACTCGGTCATGTCTGACTCTTTGTGACCCCATGGACTGTAGCCTGCCAGGCTCCTCTGTCCATGAGATTCTGCAGGCCAGAATACTGGAGTGGGTAGCCATTCCCTTCTCCAGGGGATCTTCCCAACCCAGGGATCAAACCCTGGTCTCCCACATTGCAGGCAGATTCTTCACCATCTGAGCCACCAGGGAAGCCCAGTTAATACTTGGATAACACTTAAAAATAAAATATAGTGCCTGGTACAAAGTAAAGGCCATATGAGTGAGTATGAGATAAATAAATTTATAATTTGTGGTGCTGGAGAAGACTCTTGAGAGTCCATTGGACAGCAAGGACATCAAACCAGTCAATCCTAAAAGGAAATCAACCTTGAATATTCATTGGAAGGACTGATGCTGAAGCTGAAGTCCCAGTACTTTGGCCACCTGATGAGAAGAGCCACCTCATTGGAAAAGACCCTGATGGCTACAGAAGATTGAGGGCAAGAGGAGAAGGGGACGACAGAGAATGAGATGGTTTGATGGCATCACTGACTCAGTGAACATGAGTCTGAGCAAACTCTGGGAGATAGTGAAAGACAGGGAAGCCTGGCGTGCTGTAGTCCATAAAGTCGCGAAGAGTCGGACATGACTTAGCAACTGAACAACAACAAATAATAATAATTCTAAATATATATATACTGCATCCCCTTCAGACAGCCCTTGCTGGTAGCTTCCTCCTCTGCTGAGGCTCAAACAGCTGCCGTCTGAGCGTAAGCTGCCTGCTGCCCCCAGCCCAAGAGCACGAGGACACAGGACTCCATGGACCATTTCTGGGACCGGCCATCAGCCTTAAGGCCAGAAGGATGGTTCCTGTACAGCAAAGGCGGAATACATTCCACCATCAGGAAGTGGAACCCCTGAAAGCCTTCGCTTGGAAGAGCCAGAGATTATACCTTCTCCAGCCTGGGCTCCTGCTGCTGACCTCAACGAGCCAAGGGACAGATGGTGACAAAAGACCTGACGCATTTATTGGGTCCCTGCCACAAAGTGCTTTCAGGGAGTAACAGGTTGAAGAGCAATAGGGAGCGGCAAGGGGAGTGGTTTAAAAATAGCTTAGTGGGAAGGGGATTAAAGGAGACAGCATGGGAGGGAAGGGGAAGCCGTGACAGGGACGCTTGGCAGGGGAGTCGGGAGGCAGCTTTTAGACCTCGTGCAGACCCAGCTCAGCTGGGGATCCTAGTAAGGTTTGGGAGCTCTGGGAAGCCCACCCCAACCCTGGTATCTCCTGGGATGGGTTTCAGGAGCTAGAAATTACCTGTGGGGGTGGGGGTTTCATCTGAAATAGCTGGACTGATCCAACAGGAGCCTTAATGGTAAAGGTGGGGAGAAGGATAACATTTGACCAATGATAATAGCAGCTCACTTCTACCAAAGGCTTACCGTGCACGAGACACCATGATAGGCACTTTACCTGAAGCATGTGTTTCCCAGAGCTGCTGTAACAGAGAACCACAAGCCCTCAGAGCAACACAAAATCTATTATCTTGTAGTTCTGTAAGTTGGAAATATGGCCAGGCTCTCATCAGTAAAAGCAAGGTGTTCACAGGGAAAGCGTTTCATTCTGGAAGCTCTGGGGCTGAATCCCCTCCCTTCCTCTTCCAGTTTCTAGATGCCACCTGCTTTCTTTGGCTTGCAGCTCCCTTCTCCTCTTCAAGAGCTAGCATATTCTCTCTTCTCTCTCTCTCTGATCTCCACTTCTATCCTCACATCTCCTTCTCTGACTGTGATCCATCTGCCTCCATCTTTTTTTTTTAATAGCTCAATTTTATTTATTTATTTTTTAAAACATTTATTTACTTATTTGGCTGCACCGGGTCTCGTTGCAGCATGCGGGGTCTTTCAGTTGTGGCACTCAAACTCATGGAGACCTCATGGAACTTTCATTCTAGGGAGAGAAGCACAAGTTAGGAGTAATGTCAAGAGGCTATAAGGGCCATGAAGAAGCGTAAAACTGGATGGGGAGCAGGAGTATTTATGCAGAGCAGTCAAGGAAGGCTGTGGTGGGGGTGCCCTTTGAGCAGAGACCTGAAGGAGATAAGGGCAAGAGTCAGGTGAGCAGCTGCAGGCAGAGCAGGCCAGGCAGAGGCAACAGCAGGTGTGAGCATTCCAGGACAGGACCATCCTTGCGGAGTTCAAGGAACAGCAAGGTGGCTGAGTCTAGAGCAGAGTAAGGAAGAGAACGGAGGTGAGGGTGAGGTCAGAGTATGCGGGAGGCCACTGGAGGGGCTTCAGCTGTGATGCGGGGGGGCCTGAGGGCTTGGGACAGAGAAGTGACAGGATCTGGCTTGTGCTGAGTTAATTTCATTTAATCATTTTAGATTATTTATTTATTTACTTTTGGCTGCGCTGGGTCTTCGTTGCTCTGAGGGCTCTTCCCTAGTTGGCAGCGAGCATGGGCTACTCTCTAGCTTCGGAGCACAGGCTCCAGCGTGTGCGGGCTTCAATGGCTGCAGCACGTGGGCTCAGCAGTTGCAGCTTGCAGGCTCTAGAGCACAGGCTCAGTGGTTATGCCACAGGGGCTTAGTTGCTCCGCAGCACGTGCGTGGGCTCTTCCCCGACCAGGGATGGAACCTGTGTCCCCTGCATTGGCAGGCAAATTCGTATCCACTGTGTCAGCAGGCAAGTCCCTGGCTTATGCTTTGCGACAGCTCTGCCTGCTGGCTGCAGAATGCACTAAGAGGCGCTGAGAAGGACTCGGTGATAATCAGCCAAGAGGTGATGGGGCCTTGGACAAGGGGCATCAGGAAAGAGGATGGAAGCTGCTGGGATTAGGGGTAAGTGTTGAAGGTCGAGCTGATGTGGTTGTCTGATGGGCACCACCCTGACCCAGGCCTTGCTTTCCATCACCTTCTGCAGCTGCCTCTCCCACCCCCACGACAGTGAAAACAGCTGTCAAGACTTCTTTTTTTTTCAGAGAATGAAAAAAATAGCCAACAATCTATTAACTCATCAATACAGAACCCTGCCAGTCTGTCCATCACCCTGGTTCCCGTCGATAACTCCATCTCGGGACTGACAAGGAAGGAGGGAAGAAGGGAAAACGAAATATTTATAATTTCTTAAGGGACAAAGCCCTTCCCCAAGGTGATGTTCTCAGGTTCAACCACATTAAGTTTTCCATCATGGAACGGTCTCCCTGACTTCTACCACCATCTTTGCAGGACAGAAACACTCAATGGAGGGGAAAAATCCTAAAAGACATTTTGAAGCAAAGTCCCTTCATCTTGAACCTAGACTTTGGGATCATATTCATAGATTTCCATTGCCTGCTAGCTGTGTGACCAAGGGCAAATTACTTAACCTCTCTGGTCTCAGATTCCCATCTATAAAATGGAGACAGCAATAGCACCTATCTCATGAGGTTCTTAGGAAGAAAAAGTGAGATGAAATATGTGAAGTACTTTACACAGTGTACACAGGGAATGAGGACTGGGAACAATGAGCCAACCTACCACAATTCCCCATTCATAATTTCTTTCTCCTCCCTGCTACAGGCACCTACTCCTATGTATGTCCTGTAGACACACACATAAAAACACAGATAGCATGCACACATCCACAGACACCTAGAGAGACGGATACATGGAGACATATATACAAAGCTATAGTCATCAACATTCTAAAGTATTATTGCTTTATTTTACTATTCACAATAAAATATCATTTTAAATCAACTTTGTTGGGACTAATTTACATTCAGTAAACTCAGGTACCTGTTCTGAGTATCTCTTTTGATAAATTTTAATAAATGTACCTATTTGTGTAACCTCCATAATCAAGATGTACAACACTTCCATCACTCCAGAAAAAGATTTCTCTGTACCTCTTGGGAATCACCTCTGCCACGGGTGCCCCCAGCTTTCTTTCTGCCCCTATAGACCAAGTTTGCCTCTGCTCAGCTTTCATATAAATAGAGCCATCCTACCGCATGTAGTCTTTCGTGTCTGGCTTCTTTCATTTAATGATTTTGAGATTCATCCGTGTTGTGGCCAGAATCAGCACCTCGTTCCTTTTCCTGGCTTAGTAGTACTCCACTACATGAATGTACCACAGGGTATTAATCCAGGCATCCTCAACCTCCAGGATCTAATGCCTGGTGATCTGAGTTGAAGCTGATGTAATAGTACTGAAAATAAAGTGCACAATAAATGTAATGTGCTTGAGTCATCCCCAAACTTTCCCCCTATTCCTGCCATCTGTGGAAAAATGATCTTCCAGGAAACCAGTCCCTGGTGCCAGAAGGGTTGGGGACCGCAGTTTAGCCTAGTCAGCTGTTGAGAGACGTTGGTATTGTTTTAAATTTATGTAAGTGATATGGCTCTTCACACTCTGTCTCTTACCGTTCCACATAAAATATTCTCATGGCCATCATGCAGCTATGTATACCTCTGGTTTGCTTTTCTGGTTTTCACAATCATCCATGCCTTCCTTCACCTCATTTCCTCTGTCCCACCAAGTGAAGGACGGCAATTTTGCCTATTTGACTATACTAACAACGTTGAGATGAACAGCCTAACATAGGTATTCTTATATATCTGTGTGACTGGTGCTCTGGTGTTAATACTCAGGAATTGGATTTCTGCAGTATGAGGTATGCAAACATTAAATGTCATAAAATACTGGCATACGACTCCTCAAACTGCAACCCCCGCCCCAGCATGCATCAGGGCTTTCATTCTCCCACACGCTCACTGGCTGTTAATGTTCTCAACTTTCTGGTTTTTATCAAGTAAATAGAAATACACTTCCTCCCATTTAAGTTTTACCATTTCTCAGATTACTAGTGATTATTTTCTGGTGCTCTTATCCAGACTTGCTATCAAAATGTCCATTAGGTAGCTTTCCTTTTTCTTTTCTTCTTTTTTTTTCTGGAACAACTTATGTAATACAAGAAGCTTCTGCTTCTTCATATTTGTAGAACTCACCTGTAAGACCATCTGGGCATGGTACTTTTTTCCTGATGGCAGGATGAGGTGTTAACACCCTTGACCCCATATTTTGCTCTTTCTGGGGAAGCCTGGATATCTTGCAAGTTACCTGTCAAATGAAAACAGGTCAAAAATGTTGCTGAGGGGTGGGGCAGGAAGAGACAAGGGAAGGGGAAGATCAGAGATAGTCACTAGGCCTGGGATCTGGAGATGCAGTGGGTACATGATATAAAAAGTTGGCTTTGATAAGTTTCTTTTCTATGTCCGTGAGGGTGTTCCTGTTTTGTAAATGGGTTCATTTGTGTCGTATTTTGGATTCCACATATAAGTGATGCCATCTGGTATTTGTCTTTCTCTTTCTGATTTGCTTCACTTAGTATGATGGTCTCTGGGTCCACCCATGTTGCTACAAATGGCATTGCTCCATTCTTTTTTGGGGCTGCGTAGTATTCCAGTGTGTGTGCATGTAGGCCATGTCTCCTATATCCATTCATCTGTCAATGGACGCATGGACGTTTGGGTTGCTTCGTGTCTTAACTGTTGTGGGTAGTGCTGCTGTGAACACAGGGGTGCGTGCATCATTTTGAATGAGAGATTTCTCTAGATAGAAAATTTAAAAAGATAAAAATAAATAAGTAAAAAGCAGACTTTGTTCAGATTAGCAGCGGCAAGGGAAAGAGAAAAGGGCTGGGACTCTGTGCCATACCTCTGCGTGTGCATGGACGTGTGTGTACCTGGTGACTCTTGGGATACCCGGTCACACACGGTGTATACACCCATATACATTGCACTCACTGTTGGTCTGCAGAGACACCATCCATGATGCATGTACATTCTGAGCCTCTACATATGCACACACCTCCCTGTGATTTTTACCAGGGCCTATCTGCTCAAGCGCTGTGGATTGTGTGTGTGTGTGTTGCATTTGACAATCGATTACTATTTATCCTTTGCATATCCTGAGTAGTATCACACTGTGTTGAGTGCATTTATATCTATTGTGTTCTTGGAAAAGACTCTGCCCATAGGCTATGGCTGCGTGTGTGCGCGCATGCATGTGTATGTATGATGGGAGGGTATGACACGGAACACGTATTATTACATAAACTGAGAATCTCATTATGTGCGTTTATTTGTTAAACAAAACACATTTGTCAATTGTGTTTATGTGCACACACAAATGTGTGTGTGTGTGTGTGTGTGTGTGCGTAGAAGGGTGTTACCCCTGTGTTTATTTCCACAGACCACACACTGCATTTGCAGTTTGGTGTCTGTCTGTTACACCCACCCAGCCTTCCCTGCCCCCTCCCCAAGCCTGTTTGTAAAGACACCCGGCATATTGTGGATGTGTGTGCGAATGTGTGTGTGTGTGTT
This sequence comes from Budorcas taxicolor, assembly GCF_023091745.1. Classification (NCBI taxonomy): domain Eukaryota; kingdom Metazoa; phylum Chordata; class Mammalia; order Artiodactyla; family Bovidae; genus Budorcas; species Budorcas taxicolor. The sequence continues at coordinate 61,081,595 of NC_068926.1, forward strand.
TGCCTTTTATTTTGCTCACTGTTCTGTGACAACAGAATGCTTTCCCCCCCGCTTACCTCCTCTTCCACATTGCAATCCTTTGGGGGATATCAAGGGCAAGCCAGAGAAGGGTTACCTGGAGAAAAGGGTTGCTAAGCAACCAAACACCCACCACCCCGGAGCACCACCAACCCAAAACTCCGTTCCAGGCCTGCAACCAGATTAGCATATTAATGAGGCTGTAATTTCCCCCGAATTGTCTGCTCCTACACACACTCAACTCACAGCACACACTGGCCCAGGAGTTTGCTATGCAAATAAACTGGTTTTACAGACTGCGACTTAATTAACTCATCAAGTTCATCCGCCTAACAGAAAAGGCAGACGAACTACAGATTAATGAACCTGTGTTTGCTCGCCCCTCTCTCTCTCTCCCCTGCCACGGCAAGCCGCCTTTCTCTTTTTATGGCCCGTTTCTCTTCCTTCTCCCCCTGAACCTAGTCGCTCCTGAAACTCACCTGGGGTTCTTTTCTGCCTTCCTCTGGCGGCTCCCAACCTGAGCCGGTGCCCTTCCTGCCACTCCCTGAGTGCCCCTCCTTTCTCATCCCTACGCTGAGCCCACAGTCCCCACACCCAGCCCCAAGGATCAAAGCCACACGCCATCCGAATCCCCCAACCAGCCGAGCATTGGAAACAGGGATGCTGTTCCTTTAACGAGAGAAGAGCGCCGGCTTTATTTTTGACACACGATTCATAGCTTAGCCCCAACCCTGATATTCAATCAGCTGAATACAGACTCTGGAAGAAGAGGCATTCTCCCTGCCTGCGTGTTAATTAGAAACGCCAGTCCTGGCTGCCGCCCACACTCATCAACTTTCTCCAGTCTTGATGGAAGACACACACCCAGGAGGGGCTCTGAAACTCTTGGTGGAGAAAGTTCTCAATGCCTGGGATGCAAGAAGCCACTTAGGAGGGAGAAACTTTGAAACACTGGACCATTTCTTCTTAAATCCCTTTTCTATACTCTCTGGGTTTTTGCCTCTCACTGAGGCCTGTGGGTAGCGTCACCTCCTCCAGGAAGCCTTCTCTGGTTTGGTGACATTCGATAGATGGATCTAAACTGGATCTTGGAAGATCAAGACATTTGTTCCGCACCTTCCCTGACCTCCATACAAGGAAGAACCTCCCACAGCTTCTCCAGCTCCATGGATGATCTGCTTAGTAACTCTCTGCCTCCTAACTGGACTTCCCTGTCCAGGTTCGGGCCCTATTATTTTTCATGTGAATTGCTGCACCCAAGCCCTGTATGAGTTCTCCCTGCCTGCTGCCTGATTTCTTTCCAACCTGCCTTCACTATGCCACCAGAGGAAGTACCCAGGCCCTGTCCTGCTCAGACACCTCTGATGGCTCCCTTTGGCCCTCAGGACAAGGTCTAAATGCCATGTAGCATTCAAGGCCATCTATGATCTGGCACCACCTAACCTCCCCTAGATTCTCCCCGCATCCCAAACATCTGTAGTTCTCACATTTGAGGCAGTGTAAGACTCATCAGATGCCTCTTTGAAATATAGATTCCTGCCCCGTCTCCCTGAGACTCTGCTTCTGTAGGTCTGGGATGAGCCCAGGAACCTGCATCTTTAGCTTGTGCCCCAGGTGACATGGATATGGGTCATCCTTAGGCCAGTCTGTTAGAGGCTCTTTCCTGGGAGCTGAAATTTCCTCCTGCCTCCATCTGCCCTAAGCACCAGCTTGGGACTAGCCCACTGACATCTCCCTCCTGGCGCTCCTCCCCAGCATTTCTGATGAGAGATGCTGCCTGGAAGGAGTAAGTGGGGGGCCTTCCCCCAGACACCTTAGCCCCAGGGGTCCCCTCATTCCTGCCTGGAAGCCGTGAGCTCCTGTGCAGTCCTTGGAGCAATTGCGTGTAACTTTATTGCCTGGTTCTCGGGGGCGGGATATGGCTTTTTTTTTTTTTTTTTTCCGACCTGTACTTCCAAACCAAAGAAAAAGCAAATTCTCCCAAACAGTCACCCTTACTTTCAATCAGTTAAGATCTTGAGTGCAAATAAGGAGAATGAATGTGAGTTGCACAGTCCCACTTCCTGGGACTGACCGACACCCTCATCTCACCATTCACTTGCTGTGTGACTTTGGGAAGTGAGTTCTCTTCTCTGTGCCTCCGTTTTCCCCCTATGCAAAGTAGGAAAAAGATAGTTTCACTTCGTAAAGAGTGGAAGCACAATTTTTTAAACATCCACAGAAAGTACTGAGACAAAGAAATGTTTGAGTGAGTTAGTGGCTGATCGCTGTCAGCTGTTGTGTTCACAACTCATTGTTTACCTGCTGGTGAGACTCCAAGGGGCACTGCTCACTCTTGGATAAGCAGATGTCTTGATTTGGGTTTTACTCTCAGATCTCTCCCAGCAATACCATGCCTGGCACATAGTAGGTGCTCAGCTAATGGTTGTTTAATTAAATTGGAATGTAAACAGCTCCAGGGATGCAAAGAAGCTTTCTTCAGGCATCCAGGCCGTTCTTACCCTCACCTATGCACACAAAGACACTCTCACACACACACACACACACACACACACACAAGGACACACCCTCAGATAGACACACATAAAGACAGACATATTCAGACACACAAAGACAAAGACATCCGGGAACCCAGAAAGACACACAAAGACAGACACACATAGGCAGACATGCTCAGGCACACACAAATAGAGACAGGCACTCATACACACACACAAAGACACACAGACACACAAAGACACACAGACACACAAAGAAGACAGACAGAGACACACAGAGACACACACACAGAGACTGACACACAGAGACACCCTCTTCGATGCGCGCGCACACACACACGATTCCAGTCTCTTTTATTCTCTTGTGTCAGAATCAGAGGCAGCAGCCACACCAGCAGCCACCTCCCCGTCTCTATAACAAGCCCGCATTTATTTGAAGCGTGTCAGGAGGTCATTCCTCAGCTAAATAGTGTCATTCCCATCCTTTCCGTCCCCTCCTAGGACCTATTCCACGATCCATTCATCATGCCTGTATCTCTAGCCGCAGGGCCTCCCATGGACGCCAGCCCCTCCCTCACGGAGAGGCAACCACAGCCACTCCGAGGGAGGCTGGTATCAAATCCTGGCCCCCACCCCCGCCAGGGGGAATACTGCCCCCGCCTTACAGGTGAGAGGGCAGAGGACCAGGTAGGAGAAATGCGTTTGTTCATTCATTCAAGATCAACTTGATTCACTTGGAGCTTCCATTTTTGTAAGGTCAACAGCGTCAAATATTAACACACTCAAATGGTGCATCCTAGTGCTTAATGAGTGGGGTCCCTCATGCCGGGCACCAGGTTAGCCCTGGAGATACAGGGATTGACCTGAAATTGACACGGTCATAGGCAAGATAGCAGTACAGGCTTGTAGGGGGTAGTAGGTGCTGTGAAGAGCAGAGGACAAGGGGATGAGGCATGATGGGGTGGGGGCTGCTCTAGGGGAGGGAGGGCCTTCCAGGGGGGACCTCTCTGGGAAGATGACCCTGGAGCCAAGGTCTAAGTGAAACAGGGCTGAGCCCCGTGGGTATCTGGAACCAGCAGATTTAAAAGCAGAGGGAACAGCCAGTGCAAAGGCCCCGAGCAGGGAATGCACAAGGTGTGATGGCCAGCAGGGAGGTGGGGGTGCAGGAGCAGAAGTGAGAGAGGACAGGAATGGGGAAGAGGGCTGTGGGCAGGGAGGAGCCCGGTCACGTGAACAGCTTGGGTTTTATTCCAAAGTGTTGAGAGCCACCATCACTGACAGCTCCCAGAAGGGAAGTGATAGGATCTGACTTACGCTAAAAAAAACATCACCACTTCTTGGGTACATGTTCAAAAGAACTGAAAACAGGGACTCAGATACTTGAATGTAAATGTTCATTGCAGCCCTATTCATAATCGCCAAAAGTGGAAACAGCCTAAGTGTCCATCAGCCAATGAATAAACAGATGTAGTCGGGCCAGACAATGCAGTAACATGGAGCTGTAAGGAGCGAATTGCTGACACAGGCTACAGCCTGGGTGAACCTCAGAAGCATGACGTTAAGCGAAAGAAGGCAGACACAAAGCGTAGATGTCGTATATGATGCCACTTACACGAAGTAGCTACAATAGTCCAATCCTCAGAGACAAAGAGGGGAACAGAGGTGCCGGGGAGCTGGGGGAGGGAGAGACGTTACTTAAAGGGAACAGGCTTCGTGTTTGGAGAGACGTTTTCAAAACAGATACTCGAGAGGATGGCGTAACATTGTGGATGGACCTCACGGTGCTGAAAAAAAAAAGTTAAAATGGCAAGTTTTAATAATAATAACAAATTTTAAAAATACTTTTGGGGACTTCCCTGGTGGTCCAGTGGCGAAGACTCCACACGTCCACTGTGGGGGGCGCAGGCTCGATCCTTGGTCAGGGAACTAAGATCCCAAGTGCCACCTGGAGAGGCCAAAAAAGGGCAAAACAATGCTTCTGGGTAGAGAATGAAAGGGCCACTGCCTTTGTCCAAGCGAGAGACCATAGTGACCAGTCTCGATGACCCTACCAGAAGCAGGGTTCAAACCCAGATCTTTGGCCTCCACACCCTTCCTTGCGCCAGAAACATCTGGTTTCAGGGAATTCAGGAGTAAACCAGTGGCTGAGAGTGTGAGCGCAAGTTCTAAGAACCTGTGCTCAGATTCCAGGACTGCCCCTCCCAGCTGTGTGACCTTGCCTCTCTGGGCCTCAATTGTCCTATCTGTTAAGTGGGAATCATAGTAGCTCCTAGTTCAGGGGTTGTCAGGAGGATTCATTGGCATAAGGTAAGCAAAGCTTTGTCCAGTGCCTGCTAGCAGAGAGTCCTCCAGGAACATTAATGAGCGGGGGATCACTGAGTCAGGCTGTGGATCACCAGTTCTGGATTTCTTCCTTTCGGCTCCCTTTTGCTCCCTGCTCCTCTCTCCCTCACTTCTCCCTGCTTTCTTGGTCTTTATCCATTTCATCCTCCTTTTCTCTCCTCCCTCCCAGATGGGCTCTGTGAGTGGGCAACCTGTGAAGTCCCGCAGGGCCCCACACTTGGTCTGATGCTCTGATGTCGCCATCTTGAAATTCTTAATAATTATTGAGCAAGGGATCCCTCATTTCCATTTTGCTCTGGCTGGTCATGCCACCCTCTGTCCTGACCCTCCCCCAAGAAGAGAACCACTTTGCCCATCTCTGGTTTATAGGAAAGTCCCTGTCAGAAGGAGCCAGACCCAAGTCATATTCATCGCTGATTTCATGGCTCATCCCCTATTTGAAAAGCCTTCTCTGGAAGCACAGAGAAAGCAGGACAGTGAAGAAACAAGGACAACACTCCACATTCCCTCTAGCTTGTTCCACAGACGCTGGGTGCCTGGGGGACTGGGTGGTAAGGAAGAGAAAAACAGCTGGCATAAGGAGATGCCTCCAAGGTCCTCTTGTCTGGAGACAAGAGTTAACTAAGTGCGTATCAGGATCACCAGGAAAAGTGGATTCTCCAGCCTTACCATCTCTGGGGGCAGCGGGGGGCGGGGGCGCAGGTCTGATGACTCCACTGCAGGTAGACAAAGTCCAGACTCCCCAAAGGATATCATGCATCTGGCCTGCCCCCTATACCCTCCCCTGCTAACAACCTCTTATCAAACCTCCACCTCAGAGCTCCTGCACTTCCTACCTCTTCTACCAGGAACCATCTCCCTGGATCTTCCCAAGGCAGGCTCGTTGCTCTCAGCTTAAATGTCACCTCCTGAAGCCTAAATCTTGAAACTGGTCCACAGCCCTTGTTGCTCCATCAGTGACCTGAGTTGGTTGATTTTGAAGAACCATTATAACGCATAGAAGGTACCTTATTGCTGTCTTACTGCCTGTGTCCCTGACTAAAATGAGAGCTATGTGGGAGCCAGGATCTCATCTGTCCTGTCACTGGAGTGGCCTCCCTGCCAAGTCCAGTGCTCAGCACATAGTAGGTGCTCAATAAACATCAGGTGCATACATGAATGAATGAGTCTGGGTTTTCAGCAAGTGCCCTGCAATTCTGATAGATCCAGTCTGTAGGTGTCAGGAGTCAGTGGTTTGGTTTGGTCACTACTGGAATCCCCTCTTTATCTCATCAACATTTTCTTGCACACCCCCCACAATGAGGAGACTTGTTCCCTCTTTCAACAGCCCTAACAGTTGGCAAGGTTGACCTTCTTTGCAACCCCATGGACTGTAGCCCTCCAGGCTCCTTCATCCATGGGACTTTCCAGGCAAGAGTACTGGAGTGGGTTGCTATTTCCTTCTCCAAGGGATCTTCCCAACCCAGGGATTGAACCCAGGTCTCCTGCATTACAGGCTGACTCTTAACCAGCTGAGCCACCAGGGAAGACTTCTCAACTTCTAAGTCTCCCTTCTGCTGTGGAAAGACTAGGATCTAATTCAAGCAACCTTGTTCTGTATTAATCACCTCCCATTTATTATTCTTTGACATCAGGCTTCATCTCCAAAATGTAGCCCCATGAACTTGGACTGTGTCCATAATCAGGAAGAAAAGTATTCAAGAAGTAACCCTATTCAAACTAATAGTTGTTTATGGGCAATCTCTCTCCTCCCACCTCACACCACTCCCAAAACTAAAAAGCACATTTCTTTATGGTCTAGAAAGATAACACGTAGTAAGAAGTGGAAGTCACAGGAAATGCAGAGAAGAGAGTATCTTTCCTGAAGATGCCAAGTCGGGTTCCAAAGAAAAAAAGAAAATGTGTGTCTTTGGCCAAGAAGTCTACTTGGGGAATCACGACCGTCTTTATGACAAATCTCTGGCCAGCTCGGCCGATCAAACACGTGGTTCTCTAACAGACAGAGTAAGGGACTGTAGCTTGCAGCTCGGGGATTTCCTAGCTGTGTTGTTGGGAGGAGTGTGTTGATCAGTATGGGACTGGGTATAAATTCAAAAATCTTTCTGACCATTGAGAAATTGTTCCTATGGGTGAGACTATAGCACCTCAGTTCCCAGAAACCACTGTAGGAAGGTCTTGGAAGGAGTTAGGTTTGGAGGTGACATCAAGTTCTCCGGGGAGGCCACCAGTCTAGTGTCATCCAAGAAGACTCCCAGGATGCTAAGGTGTGAGGACTCTGGAAAATAAGCCATCTCTACCCCTAGACCATTTGCCAGTAGGTTTCACCAAGATTTCAAGAGGTGAGCTCCAGCTTTGGTTAATATGTCAGAGAAGCAACTGGACTGGTGGCTTGTCTGGCTGTAGCAAGGGAGTCACTCTTTGGAGCTGGGGCTCCAGGAAGGAGGCCAGCAGTACAGCTGCCCAACCTCCCTCTGACCTCCTGCCAGGGATCCCGCTGGCCAAGCCCAACCGAAGTCAGAGGGAAGAGAACCCAGGGATGCCTTGTCCGTGCACAGGTCAGCCTCCGGGAGCACAGAGCAGGTGGAGAAGGATGGAGAGAGAATCTAGAGGAGCAAGAAGACCCCCACACGCCTTCTAGCCCTGCCCTTAGTAGAGTGCTTAGCATGTAGCTGGAGCTCAACAGATATTAGATGAATGGATGAGTGACCCTGATCCAGCCCAGTCTAGTTTCCTTGCATTTTTCTAACTTTGAATTTTTGTCCCCACTAGTCTCTTCTCTCTGCTTCCTCTCTAAAGGTTACATGCCCATCCTTCATAACACAACTCAAAACCTATTCTCTCTTTATGCTGAATGAAAGGAGCCAGGTACAAAAGAATGCAATTCCATTCATATTTTTAAAAATTTTAATGCAAATTTACCCAGAGCGGCAGAAAACAGATCCGTGGTTACCTAGGGATAAGGGTGTAGGGGAAAAGAGGGACTACCAAGGGACACGAGGTGACTTTTGGGGTGTCAAATATGTTCATTACCTTGATTATGGTGATGGTTTCAGCGGTGTATGCACGTGTCAAAACTCATCAAATTGTATACTTTAAGCATGTGCGATTCATCACACACCCATTGTCTTTAGAGGTAGCTAAGCATAAAAAAATAAAACAAAAAAAGCCCAATTCCCCACAAAATCTTCAGATTCCCCACCTCCTAACCTGATCACTGGTAGTTGGCACTCTGGCATTCATTCATTAACTATTAATCGAAGCACCTACTATGACCCACACCGGGCTGGATGCTATGGACAAGCCCCAGCCCACAATGAGCTCAGAGCTCTGCGGGGAAATAGATCAGGGGGTCGTGGGAGTATGAAGATTCCTGGAAGGAAACCTGTCTGAGAGGAGACCAGAAAGGCGAGAAAGGCAGGGGCAAGTGAGGGAGGAAGAGCATTTAAGACAAAAGCTCAGAAGGGAGACAGCATGCGAGCCAGGCCCATCCAAGCTCAGGATAGTTGGAGAGGAAGGGAGGGGAGACGTAAGAGATGAGCTAGGACAGGGGGGCAGGGGTGGGGAAACCAACCAAAGTATTGGGGTTTGCCCTGGCACCAGTGAAGAAGGTTTTAAGCGTGCGAGTAACCTCATCAATTTCATTCTACAACAAAATAGCTCTGGCTGGGACATGGAGAATGGATTGGAGAGATGGGATGGGAGCAGAGTGTCTTGGAAAGAGAAGGCTCTGGTCTGAACTAAGGCATGACTGCGGTTGGATGAGAGACGTGAAAGAGGGAGAATCAGCAGGATTTGGGAGGGATTAGGAGTGGAGTGAGAGAGAAGGTGCCAGCATGGTTTCTGGCGCAGGCAGCTGGATGGATGCAGAGCCCAGGGAGGCAGCAGGTATGAGGGGCAGGAGAGGAATGACTTAGTATCGATCATGCCGAGTCTGAGGGTAGTTGAGTACATGCAGCCAACATTTAGGAGCCCCATTCAGGTCTTAGAGTCCTCTCCTTAAGCTATGAGATCCTGGAAGAGGCCACGGGGTCCTTGAAGATCTCTGCATCCACAGCAAACTGCCCTCAATGCCCAACACATCATTTTCTCCTAATAGATGTTTGTTGATTGACTCATTGCTGGGTTGTCTCTCCAGATTTGTACTCAGAAACCCAGGTTCAGAGGACCTGTATGCATTGGCTGGTGAGCCCCTCTACTCTTCTGGGGACAAGCCCTAGGTAAGAGCAGTCATGGAGAACAGCCTTAAATTCCCATGTGCTGACTTCATCAAGCCCTCCCCATGACCCCCACCTGGGCTCCCCATTCCTGGAGAAGAGTAAGTTTCTTGTCGGCCTCCCTTCTTCATAACCAATTTGCCTCCAGAAGGAAATAGAACTGCTTGTGCAAAATATTAATCATTACATCTTGGATAGCTCCAGCATAACTCTCCAAGCCTCTCTGATCTATGCACATTAGGCTGGGAACACACAGCTCCCACTTTAAAGATTGAAAGGTGTAACAGAGAGGTTCAGTAACTTTCCCAAGGCCGCACAGCAGGTCCAAAGGCAGAATCAGGCTCCCTGATGCTATGCAGCTTGTTCTCAACACCGGCCAATCTTCCCTCTGCCTACACGCTACAAAGTTTGTCTTGAGGGTAGACCCTTGAGGGTCTCAGAAAAGCCATGAAGAATGTCAAAGGGTAAAGTGACTTGCCCACCATCTCACAACTAGGAAAGGTCAGGGTGCTTTTTCGTAGGAGTAGAAACTGAAATTGCAACTCTCCCTTGCTTCTCAGTTTCTTCAGGGAACATGTACAGTCAGCAATCACTCTATTTATCTACACTGATGAGCCTGGTCACCGCAAACTTTTCCTTCCCGGGGCATTTCATATCTTTTCCTGGTTTCATATTTAATCTTCTCTACTAAACACCTGGGGCAAGAGCTGAGTCTGATTCATCTTCCTGCTCCCAAGCCCCTCACAAAGTGCCCTAATCTCAGAGGAAGCTCAATAAATGTCTGCTGATTCATTTTGATCCTTCGATGAAGTAGAAAAGGAGAAATCATTGGAGGAGGGGAAAAACAAGCCACTGACTAGACAATGCCCACAACCCTGAATTGCCCTTTGGAAAGCTCGGTTTCTATCCCTGCCTTCTTTGCCACCTTGTAGGAAATACCAAGGAAGCCATCTGCTCCAGGGCTTGGATGTCTGTAACATTCTAGTAACCGTAGAAGGAAGGGCTTGAAATGTAAGTGATCAGAATTCACATGAAAAGAATCCCTCCCACCACCAAGTAAGAAGTGACAGGACACTGCCAATTTCTCCTCTCCTCTCTCCAAACACTGTTGAGATCAGAGCCCAGAAAGGATTGCAACTGACTACAGTGGAATATGATCGATTCAAATAAAAACAGTCAAGTCCATACAGGGTCAGAGTGGCTGATTCACCAGCCCCACTTCACAGACACATGCCCAGAGAGGTAGAGTAATCCCCCAAACTCACCCAGTAAGAGAGTAACAGAGTCAGGCAGCTTGAAGTTAATCAAGTGAGAGCACCTCTGTTGGAAAAGTGTCTTGATGAGTTAACCTCAGAAAATTTGGGGCTCAATCTTGGCTTTGAAAGTTAGAGGTCGTCAAATCCTAGAGAAGTTGCTTAACCTCTCTACACCTCAGTTTCCCCATCTGTGAAATGGGTCGAATAATAGCATCTGTCCTGAAGATGCAGGTTAAGTGCTTTGCACAGTTCTTAGCACATGCAATCTTCAGATAAGTTGTTGTTGCTAATGTTTACTTCTCAAAAAGCCCCTGAGAAGTGACCAGAATAGTGGAAATACTTTGTGCTGAAATAGACAAGACTGGGAGATCTTTTATAGTTTTGTGTTTTGTTTATGTTTTTTGTTGTTTGTTGTTTTTTGCCACGCTGTGTGGCTTGTGGGGGTCTTAATTCCCTGATCAGAGATCAAACCTGGGCCCCTGGCAGTGAAAGTACCAAGTCCTAACCACTAGACCACCAGACAACTTGAATTTTTTTTATTTTTTATTTTTGGGCTGCACTAAGCTGGAATCAAGATTGCCGGGAGAAATATCAATAACCTCAGATATGCAGATGACACCACCCTTATGGCAGAAAGTGAAGAGGAACTAAAAAGCCTCTTGATGAAAGTAAAAGAGGAGAGTGAAAAAGTTGGCTTAAAGCTCAACATTCAAAAAACGAAGATCATGGCATCCGGTCCCATCACTCCATGGGAAATAGATGGAGAAACAGTGCAAACAGGGTCAGACTTTATTTTGGGGGGCTCCAAAATCACTGCAGATGGTGACTGCAGCCATGAAATTTAAAAGATGCTTACTCCTTGGAAGAAAAGTTATGACCAACCTAGATAGTGTATTCAAAAGCAGAGACATTACTTTGCCGACTAAGGTCCATCAAGTCAAGGCTATGGATTTTCCCATGGTCATGTATGGATGTGAGAGTTGGACTGTGAAGAAGGCTGAGTGCCAAAGAATTGATGCTTTTGAACTGTGGTGTTGGAGAACACTCTTGAGAGTCCCTTGGCCTGCAAGGAGATCCAACCAGTCCATTCTGAAGGAGATCAGTCCTGGGTGTTCATTGGAAGGAATGATGCTAAAGCTGAAGCTCCAATACTTTGGCCACCTCATGTGAAGAGCTGACTCATTGGAAAAGACTCTGATGCTAGGAAAGATTGAGGGCAGGAGGAGAAGGGGATGACAGAGGATGAGATGGCTGGATGGTATCACTGACTCGATGGACGCGAGTCTGAGTGAACTCCGGGAGATGGTGATGGATAGGGAGGCCTGGTGTGCTGAGATTCATGGGGTTGCAAAGAGTCGGACACGACTGAGCGACTGAACTGAACTGAACTGAACTGATGCAGCTTGTGGGGTCTTAGTTCTCCAACCAGGGATCCAACCCAGGCCCCTAGGGGATCTTTTAGACCATAAGACCTCTGGTACCCCTCAAACGTCACAGGCTTTTGTTCCCAGACCACTTGGTCACCTCTGCCCTGACCCCTCCTATAAGATTCCACAGGGATATGGTGTGGTTGGGCTGAGAGCCACACACAATTGCTGGGTCAGCTCCCTTTAGAGAAGGACCCAACATAAAGCCTTCTCAGGTCTGGCTTTGGCATTACTGAGACATCGAAAATGCCAAAGCCTCCTAAAGAGAAGGAGAAAGCCAAAGAGGCTCTGAGAAATTTCCACAGACCCTTGCCTCCCGGGAGACTCCTCTGGAGAAGCCCATGAACTGGCCCTGACCAGCCGGGAGTGGGGGAGCTCCCCGCTGGCTCAGGAGGAGGTGGGTGGAGCCTGGCTGAGCAGGACACCCCTCCCCCAGTGGGGGCTTTTATTGCAAGGATTTGGGCATCAGGGTCGTACCCCTTGACACAGAAGAGGGTCTTCCTGCCAGCCATGGGATGTGAGACTGAGTTTCTCCACCTCCGCACTACAGGGACATTCCCTTGAGCGATTCCAAGGTTGGAGGAGGCTGTCCTGTGCACCGCAGTGTGTTTAGCAGCATCCCTGGCCTCTACCAGCTAGTGACACACTGGGTCCAGCTGCGTCAGCCAAGAACGCCACCAGATATTGCCAAATGTCCCCTGGGAGACAAAAACCACCCCAGCTGAGAACCACTGACGTAAAGGGAGCTTCCCAGAGGAGGAAGGAGAAACAGACAGACACCCAGGTTAACAGTGATGGGTATAAACAGGGAGAAAGGGAAGGGAAAGCAGAGATACCACCTGGCTTTCCGGGTGGGGGTGGGAAAGGACTTGATCTCTCACAGATCATATCTAGGAGCCCTGAAAATCTGTTCCAGGTAAGGGACCTTACACCTTCCTGCTTGATTCTAAGAGAGTAATCCTTGTTCTTCTTAAAAGGGGCACGTTTCTGTCCCATAAATACTTACTGATTGCTTTTTGTAGACAAGGCACTCTCACACACTTGTTACAATTATTCGACAAATCTGTACTGTTCTTCTTATTATTTAATATTTCATCCCTAACAATTAACAGCAGCTATCATCCCCTGGGCTCTTACCTTGTGCCAGGCACTGTGCTATGCTCGTTACATGTATCATCTCATTTGATCCTCACAACGACTTCATGGACTTACACATCTTTCACCATTATCATTCTTCCTGGTTTGCGAGTAAGAAATGTGAACCTCAGAGAGATTAAGTCACTAAGGCCAGAGCACCCAGCCTGATACACTTTGGTGGAAGTAAATGAGTGAATGAAAGTGACAGCATAGCTCTTGCTCTCTCTGTGTGTCCACATGTAGACACTGGATGGAAAAGCAAACTGAGAGCAGGTCTCCCCTGCTCGGCTGAAAGCAGTTTAGGAGCCGGAGGGTAAGGGGTGCTTGTTCGTGTCATCACTGGAGCCTCTGGCAGTGTGTGTCCAAAACACACTTATCAAATGAGCAAATGAGGGAAGGCCCTTTGCATATGTCTAACCCACACTTATAAACACCAGTTCCCAGGCCCGGCACAGGTCTGGTCCATAGTAGGGGCTTGGTATCATTGTGTTTTGTTCAAGAAGGAAAAGGGTAGGTTTTGGAATCCTGGGGCTTGAGGAAGTCTCGCAGATCTGCTTTGAGATCAGTGATTCTGAAGCAGAGGTGACTTTTTGCACCCCGGAGGACATATCTAAAGACACCACTGGTGGTCACAACTTGCAGAGAGAGGTACTAATTGCCTCTAGTGGGTAGAGGATGGAGATGCATCCTATGCACAGAAGAGTCCCCACCCAATGAAGAATTATCCAGCCCAAAATGTAAGTAGTGTCAAAGGGGATAAACCCTGATCTAGATATATAAGCAGATAAATTACCATGTGGGGGTGTTACAAATATTTGGGGAGAAAATGCTATGGGGTCATCTGGCTATTCGTTTTCTTATTCAAGACACCTTTGTCAAAACCTTCTGATATAAGACAACCATGAGGAGTGGGTGAGGGAGAGACAGAGGTGATTACGGCTCAGCCTCAACTCTGGCTCTCCACCAAGCTTGTCAGCTGCTAGAGTCTCCAGTGAAGATGGGCGACAATGCTGGGTAGGAAAAGGGAGGTGTATGCAGTCAACCAGAGAGAGGAGAACCCAAGAAGAAGAAGGAAAACTGCCTTAGAAGGGCCTCTGAGAAAAGGAGACACTGTCTCCCCTTAGTGTCATCATGTGATCTTTTCAACTGTATGTCCATGAGATACACCCACACGGGGAAGCACACTGGAAGAAGCATGGAAGCTTCCCTGGCTATCCAGGGTTAAGGCTTGTGCTTCCAGCGCAAGGGGCAAGCGTTCAATCCTTGGTCAAGAAACTACAATCTCACACACCACGTGGCATAGCCAAAAAAAAAAATAAAATTGTGTTAACCACTGGAACTTCCCTGTCAGTCCAGTGGTTAAGACTCTGAGCTTCCACTACAGGGGGTACAGGTTGAATCCCAGTGCAGCCAAAAAAGAAAGACAAAAGTACGACGTTCAGGCTGGGCCCCATTTTATGTATTTCTACTCTGTTCACAACTCATATTTGTGTATCCCTCCACAGAGGACTTTTACAGACAGTCTATATTATATTGTGGCAGTTTCTATTTTAAAATATTACCCCCCCAAAGAAAGGGAGGGGAAAGGTATATTCACATCATGGTCGGTCATCCGCTCCAGGAAAATCTCTGGCCAGGCTCTGACACTTAACTAGCCGTGTGTCTCCATCTGCAAACCGGGGCTAATCACAGCCTCCGCCACCTAGCACTGTTCTGAGAATACCAAAAGACGATGCATTTTATATGAATCATCTCACTGTATAGCACAATGTCAGGCACCTACAAAGATTCAAAGACTTTTTAATGCTCACAGATTAGGGGAGTGGTCATTAACTTAACAACAGGATTATTCACCAGGAGAATTATCTTAATGTCACATTCCAGGAGTGCATTTAACACCTGGTGACCTTGACCAGGGAGGGATGGAGATACATCTTGTAGAGCAGTGGTCCCCAACTTTTTGGCACCAGGGACGGTTTCGTTGAAGATGAGTTTTCCATAGACGGGGCTGGGAGAAGGATGGGTTGAGGATGATTCAAGTGCATTAGACTTATTGTGCACTTTATTTCTAGTCTATTACATCAGCTCCACCTCAGATCATCAGACATTAGATCCCAGAGGTTGGGACTCCTGTTGTAGGGCACTTCTATCATGTAAAGAATGGTTCCCCCTGAAGGGTGACAGTTACCACGGTGGTCCAGATAATGCCTCTGGGAGCCAGCTCTGTCTGAAGCAGGGCCAGCCCCGGCCCTGGGATTGGATATGGGAAGGTCGTTGAATGACTCCAAGCACGTAATTATTTACTCCTTTCCCCAAGAAGATAACTCTCACCTCATACTCTATCTATGCCAGGCCCCAACAAAAGATTTAGTCACTTTCACCAACTCAAGGAGACACTTTGTAAAGAAATTAGTCCCCTGCCCCTGGCCCCAGCCCAATAAGGCCCGGTAACAGCAGTTGCCTACTGCTTTCCAGTTTCCCCAATATCTCCCCAATGTTCCAGGCACAATTACTGCCCCACTTTACAGATGGGTGGACTGAGGCTCAGAAAGGTTGAGCATTTCTACCTGCCATGACTGAGCTGGTCAGCACTGGAGATAGAACTCTTGGCCAGACCCTCCTTCAGACTCTCTTCTACCTTGACAGGTAAGAGCTCTCAAAAGAGAAAATGAGATTTTTGAAGATGAGTCTCAATTTTTTCCCTTTGCCCCATTGCCTTCCCCAATCCACAGCCCTAAATATACTCCGCTCCCCTTTTCCTCTCCTAAACCAAGCTCTAACACAAGTAAAACAGACTAAAACAATCCTACATGGCCATGCTATGAGGCAAGTATACTATTTTTATCCCCATTCCTCAGATAAGGACACTAAGGAACAGAGAGGCTAAGTGACTTCCCATATACCACACAGCCTACAAATAATGAAGCCAGATTCCAATGCTGGGAAATTTGGCTCCAGAGTCTGAACTGATAACACAACATTGTATTACTTTCCCTACAAGTAAGATTGGTTAGATTTATCACACACAAAAATAAGATTTTGTAATTTAGACATCTTCCTGGTTTGCTGTGTTTTTCCATTATCACCCTTCTGTCTGTAACCAAGTGAAGGTTTCAGACCCAACCAGAACAAATAAAAATCATTCTCCAAGGTCGACGATCCATTTCTCCATCCTGATTTGCTATCTGGTCTGCAAAGACTGCACCCTCTCGGGGTCCTAGTGCAAACTTTTCTTGCTTCCTTTTTCCAAACTGGGAATGCACCCAGCCAGCTATTCCATTTGCAGAGCCTGGAAGACAGGCAAAAAAGTTCAGGCCCTTCTCAGCTTTGCCCATCTATCTCTGTCCGCTTCTACAGCTCCCTCGTCATCTGTGTACTCCTTCATTATTCATTCAGTCAACAAATACGTATTGAACAGCTATGTTCCAGTTACAGAGCTGGGCACTGGGGATTCAACAGTGAACAAGACAAACACAGTCTCTGCCCTCATGGAACGGATATTTTATTAAGGAAGATAGACAACATGCACCTAAACATATAAATAGGATAATTCTGGATATTGATGAGGGCTACAAAGAAAACAGACAGAGAGGTGGACTCATAAGTCAGGAGAGATGGGGTGCTTTTAGATAAGGTGGTTGGGAAAGACTTCTTTGAGAAGTTGACATTTGAGCTGAGACCTAAGTGACAAGAGGGGGCCAATCTTGTACGAATCTGAAGGCAAAGGGACGAACCAAGTGCAAAGGTCTTGAGGTGAGAAAAATTAGGTGTGTGAAGCTAGGCATTGAAGCAGGGAGGGTGTGTTAGGAGAGGTGGGCAAGAGCCAATCATAGAGACCCCTGCAGATCAGGATAAGGAATGTGGATTTATTCTAACTGTGTTGGGGATTCATTGGAGAGTTAAAGACAGGAGAATGACAAGATCTGACTTATGATTTTAAAATATAACTTTTGTTATAGTGTAGAGACTGGGTTGCCAAGGAGAGAAAGAATAGAAGAAACAGGGAAACCAATCAAACAGAAGAAACGGAGAAACGACCGCTGTAAAACAGATGAGATGATGGTAGCTTAGACTAGGTTGATAACAGAGATGAAGATGAGAAGTAGATGGGCTGGAACATATCTCGGATGCAGAGTTAACTGAACTTGCTGATGGATTGGATGCATGGCCGGAGAGAAAGGGGGATTCAAGAACTGACTCTTAGGTGTGGGCTTAGGAGATGGTCCAGGACCCTTTTTAACAGAAACTGGTCTTATTTTGTGAAATATCCACCCAACCCACATGAAGGGAGAGTCCTGTTTCTTCTTCATTCTAATTTCTTGCTTTCACATTTAGGGCTTAAACCAACTTACAAACCCAGACCGCAGGCCATAATGACCTGGGAATCCAAAGCTATTGTACTAAAGAAATTTAGCACAGTGACCTCTGGAATATCCCCCATATAACCATCAGTTTTGGCCCCCTAGAGCAAGCACAGATTCTATAACTAATGAGATCTGGGTTAAAATCACAGGCCTTGACTATGTAACCATAAGCGACTCAGTGAACATCTGTGAGTCTCTATTTCCTCAACTGCAAAATGACGCCATGATAAATATCTACTACTTTTCAGAGTTGCAGTGAAGATCAAGGAATCAAGTATATATAATGGTCATTCAATAAGTGGCTTTTTTTTTTCCTCTCCCTCACCCATCCTAGCTCAGGGTTTCTCTCCTGGCACAATGAGCTGCTGCATTTCAAGAAGTTGAAAGGTATAGTGCATTGGCCTTAATGAAAGATCGCTGAGTGTTTTGGTGAGAAGGTAACAGTTCCTCCAGACCCTGGACCCTGGAGGAACTGGGGTGACGTTACCCCGATCCCAAAATGCAACCTTGTATTACAAATCACACTGATTTGAGAATTCTAGTTCCTCTGCCTTTATGGGGCAGTTTAGCTCTAGAGTGTCAAGGTGGGAAACCAGAGTCAACCTATCCCATTGAATTCTCAAGAACCCCTCCCTGTATGTACTGGTAGTGCTAACAACTGGGCTTAGCTGGCACCCCTGTGGTGGGGAGGCTTGGAGGGTGCTGAGAAGATCAAATGAAGAGGTGGCCCCAGGGCATCTGGGCTCTCTGGGAGGTAGTGTATCTATGAGATGCCAGAAGGATTGTGTATAGATCCGTGTGCACTAAAATGGGTGTACCCCCCTGGGAGGGAATATGTGATTTTTTTTCTCCCCTGCACAAACTTCGTTAGACAAATGTTGCATACAAATTTGAGCAGAGGAATTGGTGCTTGGTTATACACCATGCCAGACGTCTAGACAACACCCTCCACGTCTAGAAAATGAAGCACCATATTAACACTTTTACACCCAAAGTTTCAAAAGGATTCATTTCCCTGTTAATAATCCAGAAGATTGTTATGCTTGCAGATCTCTCAAGGGTTAAGGCAACTTAATGTCCATCACTTTCACCTTCATAAGCCATCTATTGACTCATAGACAAGCTCCTTAGCCTGTTCACCTTCATATTTGGCCACCAATCCTCCCAGCTGTTATATTTTCCCACCCAAGAAGTTAAGATGCCAAGAATATGATATTCCTGGCATTAAATTTTCTAAACCCCTTACCTCTTCTTCAGAATAAATCAAAGAACAGATTCGTAACATTTGTTTATCCTTATTTCTATTGTTTTAAGCATGCATTTCCATTCTTTGAGGGTCGGAATAGCTGTTTGTATTTGATTTGAGAGTACATTTTAAATAAACCTTTCTTGCGTCATTTATTTGGGAAGAAAAGAGAAGACACCGTTTTTAATCAATTGTTTTGTTCTTTGATATACACATACACCTGCGTGCAGAACGCGTAATCTACGGAAAGACAAAAGAGGGAAATAAACGCAGGGGAGGGCAAGAATCACAGAGTCAGGGGGAGATAGAAAAAAGGGAGTAAAGGAGGAGAGGGCAGCTTACAGGAGCCCATTTGCCCTCGCGGCGGCGCGGCAGGTTCAGCACCGCGGACAGCTCCCGTCTTTGTCTTGGTCCAAACTCCCGCGCCCGCGCGTAGCCAGGCAGCGACCCGCGGCGCATCCGCTGCCTTCTCCGCCAAACCTGCTTTGGGAAGAAAGAGAGAGGGAGACCAGAGCAGACAGGTAGAGGTTTATCTATCCTCTCCCCGCATCTTCCGAACTCGGCCCTGATCCCATCCCACTGCATTACGGCGGTCGACTTTTACTTGGCTTCACGCGGAACCTTGCTTTTGGCTGCATAGTGCTGGGGGCCGGGGACGTCTCCGTGGCGAGTCCAGATTAGGTTTGGAATTCGTTTCGCTGTCCTTGCCCCAGGCCCTAGCCGCCCACGATCTGTCCCCAGGCGACGCCTAGCCTAGCCTTCGACCAAAGAGGGGGGAAAGGCGATGTCTAACGCTTCGCCATTGGGTATACGGAGCTGTGGACGCGCAAGGACACCCAGACCTTCTGAGCTTCGCCCCAAGATCTGAAACATCAAATCCAGTGGAGAGAAAAAACGAAAGAGAGAGGAGGCAGAAAGACGAGAAAGGGTTGCTTAGGAAGCAACCCAGGCCCGGCAAAAGCAATGAATTATGATCAGAGATTACACATTTCGCCGCTCGAATTCCGCAGCGGTTTTTTCCTCCCGTTTTGCCAGGAAAGCCGTCTTACTCCGAGTTCAATAAACTTCACCCACAAAAGCGACTCAAAATATATATATACATTTTTTCTAGGTCTTTTCGTAGAATCCAGGATAAAAAGAATTTCCTCTCACGTTCTCCTCTGCCTAAAACCTTGCTTCCCCGAGGGAGTGGGAAACGCCGAGCATGTGATGGTCACTCTCCAAATCTCACTTACACACACACACACACACACAAGCCCACGGTCAATAAAGTTAGGTGCTTCCGCCGACCGTCAGAGAAATCGGCCAGCCGAGCTACGATTTATTCTCACGGAATTCGTTTCCCAAGTGGAGCCCTAGGGTAGGGATAGACAGGGGAAGTTTAGGAATGAGCCTAACCACGCAAGTAATACTCTTCCTCAGGCCGTAGGCGAATTTGTTGGGAGGAAAGCAAGATGACTCTTCCGGACTTTCGAAAACCTGGAGCCTCCACACCTAGGTCCAGGGAGCACGGATATCTCCACAAAACAAACCGAGGACCGAAGCCCAGCCCTGCCGCCGCGGACTGATTGGTGTTCGCCTCCAAAATAAGACCCCTCCCTTGGCCCCCTCCTTCCCCCCCCAAAAAAACCTTGGAAATTTTCTTTTTTTCCCAGAGCGGCATTTTGCCCTTCCCCTCCTCTTCCCCCTAGAAACCTGGAGGAGAAAAGCCACCGCGCACTGCTGGGCAGCTCAAAGGACTTTTAGAGAAAGCGCGATTCCCGCTGTGGTCCGGGAGGAACCGAGGGGCGCGCAGCAGGGTAAACATACTCGCCTTGGGAGGAAGGTGCTGGGGGTCGCCTTTCCTGGGCCCCTCCCCGCCTCCCGGGGGCTGGCGGTGGGCGGCCCCACCCCCACCCCCCAGCCGGCTCTGGCTCCTGGTTCAGCCAGGCTGCGGTGTAAACCGCGGCTTTCCGATGCAGATTTCCCTTTTAACACCTTCTAAACAAAGGCTAATGAGGCCACTGCATTGCTCTATCAACACACAATCATTAGCAGCTGAGAAATACACACACGCGCGCGCCCGCGCCCGCGCGCGCACACACGCACACACACAAACAGCGCGCGCGGGCTGCCAAAGTCGGATGAATTCTAAAGGAACCCATATTAGGCTAACAAAAAGGAGGTGGGATATGGAGGGGCGGGGAGAGGAGGTGGAAGAGAATGGGGAAAGGAGGAGAAGGAGGGGGGAGAGAGAGAGAGATGCTATCGAGACCACGAAAAAGACCAAGATAAAAGAAAGGGGAAGCAAGATACAGACTCAAATTCAGACTAGCTAGTCCGAGGGAGGATAATTAGAAAGTCTTCGGGATCCTCCGTTCGGAGGTTAGCGCTCTCCTTTTGGGTTCCAGAGATGAAATGGATTGCAAGCATCTTCTAAGAAACAGCTCGGGGAGCCCAGCGGATAGCCTCCACGGTCGGATACCTCAGTGGAGCCAGAGAGTCCGGGACCACGGCTCCAGGAGCCCCAGCACTGCCTGCTGTCGGACATTGCACATGGATGAGGTTGAGGCGGCCCTCCAGGCTAAACCACCAAGGGAAGGAAGAGGAAGGTGCCAGCCGCACTCAGCTTGAACCCTCGGTCAGGCTGGCAACCTGGAATTTGAGCCTAACCCGGCAGTTGGCGAAGCAGCCTATAGCCTTGCACAAAGCATGGGGTTTTCCGTCTCTGAACAAAGGGTCAGCATTGCTCCCACAAGTTGGAGGACTGGCTTGCACCATTCCTTCTGTCCTCCTCTGGCCCACAGGGATTAGCGCCAGTCTGCACCCTCCCCCGCAGTTGGTGCCTAAGTTGGGCCCTGGGTTGCTGCGCCAAAGAGGATGCCGTAACCTGTAGGACTGGCTGGGTAGCCTGATGGCTGGGCCTCTGAGAGATGCATTCCAGGATGGATGGCTGGAAAGAGAGAGGGGACGCCAGGCTCCACCCTACCCTGGCCCCAGCCAGCTGGGTCTCTAAGCTGGCCAGCATGCACACGCTTTGCAGCTGGATTTTCTGGATTGGCTAAGTGTGATCAGCCACTGCCCTCCAGCCTCCCAGAGATGCCCTCCAGGTGGTGGCTTGCAGGGCTCCTCAGCACACTTCCACTAGCCTGCCCCCAGAAATCTGACCACGGACCTCTGGCTCCAGTCCTGTCCCAAGGCCACCAGACTCAACAGTGGTCCTGCCACTGTTCATGTCCCACAGGCCCCTCCCCAAATATCGGACTGGGAACTCACTATTTGGACTGGGGATTCAGCAGCCTCGCACCCCAGTGCTGGGAGAGGGTGCTTAAGGAGGGGAGAAGTTTTACCACTGGTGAATAAATAGATGAAGGAAAGAAGAGGAAAGAAGGAAGAGAGGGAGGAGTGGAGGCAAGAAGGAAGGAAGGGAGGGGAGGAATTCCCTGCCTTTTTGATTAAACGTTCCAGGTCGGGCCAGCCCAGTTAACGAGACCGTTAATTAAGCAGCGCAGGATTCAACTGACAGGAAGGCCCTGCCCCCCGCAGAGATGTTCTGGAAACCGAGCGGTCCTCAGAGGAGAGCGAGGGGACACACCGGTTATGTGACCCCTGCTTTCCAGGGTTCAGCCTATTCTCTGCCCTCTTGGGGACGCCCAGGCCCCAACACTCTCCCAGCCTGGACTTGGGGTTGCCCCCACCTGGCCACCCCCAATGGGGACCCCAGAAAGCTCATCCTCGGCCACCTCACTCCCATCCTCCCACCATCCCTTCTGTATCCCTGCCTGGATGCCTAGGCCTAAGCCCGCGCCCTGACCCACTCCAAGCACCCGGTGGACGTCCACCCAAGCCAGCCTGGGCGCACAGGGTCCGGGGATCATCCAGCAAACCCGAACTCCTGAGGGCAGGAACTGGCGACTGGACCTGCCGACTCGGCTCTCTGGGTCTTGCCGGAGCGCCAAACCGGCCGCTCTTCTCCAGGCTCCGGGCGGCAGGGCCCAGCCTCCACGCCCGCTCTTACTCGGGGGCCGATTCCTCGCGGCGGCGGGCAGTGCGCGGCGGCGCGGCGGGACGCTGAGTGTGTGTGCGCAGCGCGGCCTATATTTACACCCCAAACAAAATAATTACACTTTTGTCGGAGGGAGAAAGCCAGTGATTAGGCGCGGGCTCTTTGCGGCAAAACAGTTTCTCAGTGGTACACCAGTATAATTTTTCACGGCTGGCTGAAATCAAAGAGGGGAGGTAATGAATCCGGCGAGCAATTTAAATTTACAATTTGTAACGCCGCCGCCGCGCAGACCCGGCCGAGAGCGCAGCTCTGAGGCGCTCGCTGCGTTTGTTTAATGTTAAAGCCGCGCTGGCTTGGGGGGGGGGATTGGGGGGGCGGGGGTGGAGTGTGCGTGTTGGGTGGGGGGCGGTAATGATGGAAGGGAGAGGACAGGCTGGGCCGCCCCAGAGACCGCCGGGAGAAGACGGCGAGGGGCGCGCTTCCCGGGTTCCCCCAGAGCGCGCGCTCCCCGAGAAAGCAGGCCACTTCAGTCCATTCAAAGCAAGCGGTTGTCTTCAGACGAGCGAAGGGAGAGGCTCTGGCTGCCAGAAAGCCCCGTTTCTGCTTGGTTGCAGAATCTCCCCGGGATGGAGAGTTTCCGGTGAGGGGCAAGGAAGTGTTCTACACCTGCGGGAAGGTCGGTTCCAAATGCTCAGAAGAGTCCTCAGTCCGGGCGCTGCCCCACGTCCCAGGCTGGAAAAGTCAGGAAAGGCGCCTCCCCGCAATCCCAGCTCAGCGCACCTCGAAACGCCCACCCGGGTGGGTGTGCGCCTCCTCGCCGGTAATTAATTACCGAACTCAAGGGGGAATATGCAAACCGCGTATTACTAACTCTACAGGGCTTAAGTGATTGGAAACAGATTACTATCTTGTTTGTCTTTTGTCTGTTTTACTTATCCCGCCGCCGTCTGTCGAGTTGTAATGTTGATACTCTTTACTCTAGGAGGAAGATTTTTATATAGTAAATTCCATCAACATCTTGTATAAGTGACATTGCGTCTCCATGCATTACCCTGTTAAGACACAAGCAGTTTATTAGTTACATATAGGAGGGGATTTCGCTGCCTGGTCGCCATCTGTTAGCGCTGTTAGGGCGGGATAATTCGTCTAATAGTTGGTCTGCTGGCGTGTTTTTTTTTTTTTTTCGGAAGCTGTGCGCCCTAGAAGGTGGAGGGCCAAGAAGGATGCCGCTGCCCCTGGGCTGGAGCGAGGCGGTTTTGGACTGAGTGTGGGCTGTGCTCAGGGTCCCAGGGTAATTCCAAGAGGCTGTGACCTGGACAGAGTGGGTAAACTCAGCTACTGGAGGCAGAAGGCCAGGCTGGGGCTTCTGGAAGTGAAGCTTCATCTTCAGCCACCAAGCATCCATCCCTGGAGTGACTCACCACATCCAGGGTGGGGGGAGGGGGCATGTTCCTCCTACCTCCCTGGCGTCGCATCTCAGCGGCTGGGGCCTGACTGTGCATTGGCATTTAAGCACATAGAGGAGGTGAGGGCAGGTGGATCTATTCTAGATGGAGCCTGGTACACAGGCACCCAGCAGCCGGCAGGGTGGGCAGAGCTGGGGTGGAAAGACTTGGCTTTTCAGGCGCCCACTCAGGAGTGGGGGAGACTAGGCTCAGCGCACCTAGTCCAGAGCAAGGGGGGAGGGTATCATCTAGACAGGGGCATTTAATGACTGTGTGGGAGATCCAAACACACCCCCAAAATCTGCAGGGTGCACAAAGAGGATCCTTCATCGCAGCTTTGAGTCGGATACCAGATCGGAATGCCCGCAGAAAGCCGCAGGCAGGGAAATAAAATCGAGAGAAAGAAAGAAAGTGATGGGAAAACGGAGGGAAAAAGAAACCAAAAAAGAACAGAGGCTGAACATAAGAGAGAGAGAAAGGAAACAATGTGAAGAGAACTCGGGAGAGATGGAGACAAAGACCAAGGAGGTATCTCGATTCGCCTCCACTTGGAGCCTGAGTGCCTCTTTTCTCTCCGGTGCTTGTTTCACTCTGTCCCTGTGCTATCTCAGCTCAATGACCCTTCACAGCCTAGGAGGGCAGGGCCAGGCACCGCCAGAAACTGTGATTTCATGTGGGGCTCCTGGAGCTCTCCCAGCCTGGCCTGAGAGACCCAGCGAGATCCGGCCTCCTTGTTTCTGGCTGGTCCCAGCTCCAATCAGCCACACCTGTTCCTTGCTCGGCAAGCTGGAGGACAGAGTAACCGCAGAAGTGGCCCAGTTTGGGGACTCCCTTTCAGTAGTCCAGCTTGGGGGCCAGCACCCCACCCCAGTGACCAGCACCTGTCAGTTCCTGTGCGAAGCCAGATCACTTCCCATAGAGACTGTGGCCTGTGAGGGAAAGCTAGAGGTCTGGACAGAAACCCAGGAAAAATGAACACCCCTGAGCTTCCACCAACTGCCCCAAGCCAGGCATCCACAAATCCTGCCCCCTTTCAAATCCACAAAGGCAAGCACACTAGAAGTACACACACAAACATACCCCTCCCTGGGCAGATGGGGGTGTGTGTGGAAACACCACAGGAGTCACATAAACAAAAGTACTGCTATCTGCAGAACTACACACAGACACACACACACAAGGACGGACCCCCAAACACGTATCCACAAAATTCCACACTCACGAACACACCCAACCCAGCTCAGTCACATACACACACGCTCACCTGCACACGATTCAGCTTCTTCAAAGTCCACTTTCATATCCATGTTAGCACACACCTACACAGGCAATCTTACACAGATGCACACACACATAAGCAAATACTATCACATTCATGTGGCTGCAAATATGCACATATATACATATTTATATGTATACACTAACCAACAAAAACAAAAGCACGCAGACTAATATACACAGATATTAGCAGAGCTATGCACAGGTACAAACACAAAAGATACACAGGCCAAAATATATTCATATAATCGATTCCTGACTAATATAAAGAGAGGCAAAAACAAGATTCTCAAACAGCTAATGTATATTAACAAACTCAACAAATGCACCCAAACGCATATCCACACCTAAGCCTTGGCATGTACACATGCAAGAGCATGCGTGCACGCGCGCACACACACACACACACACACACACACACACACACACACAACTATGCACTCTGGCTCCCAGCCTGTGGGCCCAAGCCTTGCAGACCCCATCGGCCCTCTTTTCTGGAGTGGGAAGGGAAAATCCCCACCTAGCTTGCCTGGCCTCCCTAACTTAGAGCATCCAGTTCAGTGGCTGGGTTGGTACTTTGGGAAAGAGGCATGTTTTTTTCCCTCCCCCACCAGAGTCACAGTTCCCCCTCCACATACACCTGCGAACACCCTCCCCCCAACACGCTCGGAGCCCCGTGGAACGGCACTTCCTACCTCCTATGAAGACTCGAACCTGCACACACAGCCGGGACGCCCAGCGCGTGCAAACAGCGCCCGCGCAATCTTCCAGCGTGCCGCCTTGGCCGCGCTACCCACTCACCGCGGCGCCCGGACTGGCTGACCCGGGATCCGGAAGGTGCCGCGAGGAGAGCGGAGACGCGGTGAACGCCACTTCTGAGCTGGCTTCGGGAAGACCGGTGCGCCCTGGATACCCCACTCCCCACATCGCCCCCGAGTCCCATGGCCAGCGCGGGGTCTCGGAGCGGGCCAGAGAACATGCCCCCCAACCTGGGCCTGGGCCTGTTCGGTCTTTCTCTCTCTCTCTTTTTCCATGAGAAAGGCCAGGCTCGTCCCCAGTCCCCATGTATGACAAAGGAAACCGGGGACGCCTCCCGGGAGCCCCGGGAACCTCTCTGTCGCAGCTCCAGGGCGCTGACCCCAGGGGCGCGCGGGTGGGAGAGTCCAAAACGGCGGGCTGGGCTGGGGAAGAGGAGGCAGACAGAGCGCGCGATCCTCGCCTTGAGCAACTTCTGCAAGTTCCGTGGATGGAGAAGGGGGCAGAGGTCCCCAACCTCCCCACTAGGCCTTGGAACCCTGACCCCCACCCCCAAATATGTGTGAGGCGAGAGAAGACAGGCAGTTTTCAGATCGCGCGGCCCTCCCAGCCCCCAGCCCCAAACTGGAAGGTAAATACTTACTTTGCCTCCGAACCAGGTACAAGCTAATACTCAACAATACTGATGCCTTGTTTTTTTTTGCTCTGTCCGGACCGCAACGCTGTAGCCAATTTAGATATGCTATAAATTTAAGAGGTTGCCATGGCCACCGCGAGCCCATTGGCCGCCGGGCCCCCTACGTGCCTCGCCACGTCACCAAATCTGAATAAGGATGCGCGAATTAGGCGGCGGCCAGACAAAGATGAGGATCGGGACCGCTTGAAAGTGGGGGAAAGTGCCGGCGCCTCCGCCACCGGGGAAAGCCGCTCGGCAGAGCCGAGGCCAGCAGCCACCCAAGATATACTGGGGCGCGCGGCCCGGGGCATGAGACTGTGAACGCCACCCGTCCCCACCCCACCGCGGGCAGCCTAGCGCCAGGCCCAGAAATCACCCGAGGACTTAACCGGCTGAGTCTTGGTTCGGACCAGACTCGCCCGGCGGCGGCCAAGAAGAGAGGCAGAGAACAGCGGCGGGGCCGGGGGCCCGAGGGCCGGGGGCCCAAAGGGAGGTCGAGGCGGCCCGAGCCGCCGGGGCGTGGGGCTATGATGGTGCACTGTGCCGGTTGCGAGCGGCCCATCCTCGATCGCTTTCTGCTGAACGTGCTGGACCGCGCGTGGCATATTAAATGCGTTCAGTGCTGCGAGTGTAAGACCAACCTCTCGGAGAAGTGCTTCTCACGCGAGGGCAAGCTCTACTGCAAAAATGACTTCTTCAGGTAAGTGGCCCGTGCTGCCTCTACTTGCTGCCCGCGCGCCCGCCCCGCGCGCGCTCCGTTGGGGCACCGGGGAACGGGAGAGACCCACCCCAGCCTCCCGGTCTCACCAACTTCAGTGCGGAGCCGGCTCTCCCAGCAAGGGCCGGAACCCAGGCGGAGTGAGAAGAACGCGGCTGGGCTGCTTCTAGCTGGCTTTTCCAGGCCGGCTTGGATAGGCAGTGGGGCAGAGAGAGGAAGCTCCCTGACTAACTTGCTCCGCACTCGTCTCTGCCTCTTCCTAGCCGGCACCACCCCAGGGTGGAAGCTTCCAGCCCGCTTCTGAGAGACTAAGGATTTTGGCGAAGTTAGGGACAGCAGAGGGCTTCTCCCACCAGGCAGAGTGCGGGCTGTCCAGAGGCTGGGCTCCAGGCAGGTAGGGTTCCCCGGGCCTTTCTGGACAAACAGAAACTTCCCAGCCAGAAAGGTCTCCTTTGGTGATGGGAAGGGAATCTTCTCCTCAATCCCCCCATCCACATCCCCCCACCATCAGCCCCAAACTCCTTGAACATTTTCTCTTCTGTTCAAAGTACAAACGAAATGAAGCTGGAATCAGGACCTGCAGGGTCTACCCTTGCTGCCCACTCGGGCCCTCAGGCAGATCACAGAGATCACTTCTCTAAGTCTCGGTTTCCCAGCTGAGAAATGTTGAGGGTTGGCCTGGAAGGCTGTGGGGGTTTTGGCCGCTAGGCCTGGCCCACTTCCCCACAGGCACCCAGAGTCGGCTTTGTGAGTGTGAATTCCAGGCGCAGAGGGAAGAGGGGGGCATGATTAACGCTGTGCAGAAAGGCTGCTCACCGGCCTGGTGGCTGGCACTGGGGAATTTGAATAGGAGAAAATGTCAGTCGCGCCTTTACACGTGTAAACTCCCCGGCCCCAGAGGCCCAAGGCCCCTCATGTGGTGCTTGCAAAGCACCTAATGATTTTTGATAAGGTGCATATGGCCAATTATGCTGCCGGATAAGGCCAAAAGTGACTTATGGCTTCTAATGCCCTCACTACATCAACGTCACCCAAATTCGCCCTGTTTAGAGACGTGGGTGTGAGTAGATGTGGGGCCCCAGAGTCCTGGGCCCTTGCCCTCTCTCTCCCTGCACCTCACCGCTCCCCCTTCTCCTCCCCCTTCCCTGTGCCGGTCTGCACCATCCATTTCAGGGGAGGCCGGCTGACTCCCAGCACTCCTAGAAGAAAGAAGAGGATCTAGACAGGGAACACAGAAAAGGAGGCATTGGAGAGATCCCGAGTTCTGGCCATGCAGGTTTAGGACTGCCTTCTGATCACATATCCTCCTCCCCTGCCTGCCAGGGCCTGGGATCTGGGGACCTGGAGGCCCAGTCCCTGCCTTCCAGAGCCCACAGGCCCCTGACCAGCTCCAGGGGGGCCCAGAGCAGGGCCTAGAAAGTCTACAGTGCTGGGAATCAGTAGAGGCTCTCTCTTTCCTGCTTAGGTTCAGCTCAGGAGAGGGTCCCCCTCGATGCTCCATTGCTAGGACCCACCAGCCAGGCTGACAGATCCTACCTGGATCTCAGCAGACTGTTAAGGATCCAGAAGGCAAAGCCAAGAAGTGGTCCCAACCTGGCCTGCCTGGCTTTAAAATCCTCCCTGACCTCGAGAGCAGAGTTTGCCTGGAGCATCCCGGGGAGAATCTGGTAGGGGTGGGGGTGGAGGAAGGGCACGACTTGGGGTGCTCTGGGCCTTCTCCTCGGCTGAAGGCTGCACCCATTGCCAGAAGCCCAGCAGGGTTCAAATGAGCCCGACCACCGAGGCACAGTCCAGGGCATTTTGTCTCCTGTCTGGCATTTCCGGCCAGGGAGGACAGGACTGGGATCTCCTGTTGACAGACGTGGAAATGCAGGCTTCTCAGAAGCCAGGGCCGGGCAGGAGGAGGTCAGGGCTTCGGGGAGGATGGGACACTGGGCTGGCCTCAGGTGACAGGCCGTGTCCATCTGCAGGCGCTTTGGCACTAAGTGTGCGGGCTGTGCGCAAGGCATCTCACCGAGCGACCTGGTTCGCAAGGCCCGCAGCAAAGTCTTCCACCTCAACTGCTTCACCTGCATGGTCTGCAACAAGCAGCTGTCCACCGGCGAGGAGCTCTACGTCATCGACGAGAACAAGTTCGTGTGCAAGGACGACTACCTGAGCTCCTCCAGCCTCAAGGAGGGCAGCCTCAACTCGGGTAGGAGGCCCTCACCCCTCCCCGGCCCAGGCCCAGGCCCCAGCGCCCTCCCCACTTTGCCCCGGGTTCAGAGCTCTCCACTCAAAGGTCAAGGCACACGGAGGGGCCGTGGGGGGCTGGCGAAGAGGGGCAGCGTTGGCAGCCAGCCTTTCAAGATACTTGCTGCACCTGCTCTTCCCCTGCCCTCCTTCAATTCTTGTCCAAGCGGTCCTCCTCCTCCAATTTGGAGCCGTGCAGTTTCCCCTTTCCGAGTCTTTTCAGCTCCTGCTAATTTCTAGCTGCATAGTGAGGACAGTAATTGAGGGAAGGAGAGGTGGGAAAAGAAGATCCCAGGCCAGGAGGGCGTCAGGACCCTCCTTGCGTCCGCTCTCCCGAGAGCGCGCCTCCCCCTGTCGCAAGCGCTGGCTGGGAAGTGCTGGGAGGGCTTGAGAAGGGCCCCTCGGAAGGCCGGGCCCCGCCTGGAGGGAGTGGGCGGGCGTCGGGCCCCTGGGGGAGGGGCTGCGGCAGGTTTGGGGTGGGAAACCGGCCGCGGTTGGTGGTGGCCCGGGCCGCCCGGAGCCCGCTACCCGACTGGAGAGGTCTCGGGCCGCCGCTGACGTCCGGTTCCCTTCCCGCTCCGTCCTCCCGCAGTGTCGTCCTGTACGGACCGCAGCTTGTCCCCGGACCTCCAGGATCCACTCCAGGACGATCCCAAGGAGACCGACAACTCGACGTCGTCGGACAAGGAAACGGCCAACAACGAGAACGAGGAGCAGAACTCGGGCACCAAGCGGCGCGGCCCGCGCACCACCATCAAAGCCAAGCAGCTGGAGACGCTCAAGGCCGCCTTCGCCGCCACGCCCAAGCCCACGCGCCACATCCGCGAGCAGCTGGCGCAGGAGACCGGCCTCAACATGCGCGTCATCCAGGTGCGGCCCGGGTCGGGCCACCGCTCCCAGCGCCGCTGCGTCCGCGAGCAGGGAAGCTCGGAGGCGTCTCGCGCACAGCCTCCTTGGCTAAGGGCGCGCCGAGTTCGGCGCAGGGGCAGCGGTGCGCCGGAGGTCGGGGCCCGCTGGTCACACTCCTAGCCGGAAGATCCAGCCTGGCCCTACTGTCTTCCAGCGGTGCCATCTTGGGCGGGTCACGTCACCTCTCTGATTCCCGCCCCTCGCCCCTTTCAAGGAAGGTTTTAAGCCTCGCTGGAGTACGGGTACCTTTCCCTTCCTCCCATCCTCTGGGCAGAGGAAGAGGCGCTGTTTGTTCTCCGTGTGTTCCCTCCGGGCGCCTGACGCGCGGGCAGACAGACAAACGGCCAGAGCCCGGCTGGGGGAGGCGAGGAGCCGAGACCAGCGCCTTGCTGGGCGGGAGGCCTTTATAAAGCCGTCACACTGCGGACGGGCCAAGGACCAGGAAGCCCAGCTCTTTATGAGTCGCCCCACGGGTCCGCGAAATCCTTCACCCTTGGCTGGTTCGCCGAGGCCCTTCTCCACCCCTCTGGTCTAATCCGGCCCGGCCCCCCCCGGCTCAGGGCATTCTTGGTGCGAAGGAGGCGCTAGGACCCAGCAGGGACGGCCCGGGCAGGGAAAGAAGGTGACCCAGATCAGAGCTCACGTGCCCCTTCTCTGTCCCAGGTGTGGTTCCAGAACCGACGGTCCAAAGAACGCCGGATGAAACAGCTGAGCGCCCTGGGCGCCCGGAGACACGCCTTCTTCCGGAGTCCGAGGCGCATGCGTCCGCTGGGCGGTCGCTTGGACGAGTCGGAGATGTTGGGGTCCACTCCGTATACCTACTACGGAGGTAAGCACCCCGCCTTGGACGTGGTGCCCCACACCTAGGTCAGTGCTGGTTGAGAGTGCAGGCCTGGATCCCTGCGATCTGGGGTGCCCGGGGACCCCTTCCTCCTTTCTACCCACGAAAAACATACAGAATCATGAACACACCTTAAGAGACACACATCAGCAGGGGCAGACCCACGCTCAGATACTTTCTGGACAGAAAATCAGACACATGCGTTCACTCACCCACAGCTTGATACCCACAGATAAATATGTGAGACAGGCAGTGACACACTCACCCACGCAGTGACACACTCACCCACACAGTGACACACTCACCCACGCAGGACGCACACGAGTTCAGAGACCACGGAGACCCACGTCTAGACACATGATCACCCACAACCAACACAGGTATACCCCACCCCCTGGGTATACTGACAGACACGCTGACACTCCAGGTCAAGCACTCAGCGTGTACCCCATCCCAGCCTGACACACAACCTTCTGCCGCCCTGGCCCACGGGCTGGCCTGGTGTATGTTGGCACCAGCCGGAAAACAGGCCCTGGCAGGCAGCACCAACAGTGCTGGAGGGGTCAGGGGTCCTCTGGGGTCACCCCCTCGCTATCTTTCAAGACAGCATCTCCTTTTCCGACCTCGGGGACCATGTACACAGCATCTGGACCATTTAGCCCAGATGCCTGGCAGTTGGGCAGGTTTTGCTGGACTAGGACTCTGGCCCACCCACCAGCTGCAAGAACACCAGGGTTCATCACGACTGGGGGTGGGGTGGGGTGAGGGCGTGGGGGAAAGCAAGAATTGAGCCAACCCAGTTATCCACTCTCCCATAGGGCTGCAGGGGCAAGGAGCCCAGCATGGCCCAGAAGAATTCCTCTGTTGCTGTTAGCACGCTCAGGCCTGGGTGCGCTCTCCTCTTAGTCGCCTCTTCCCTTTCTCCTTCTCTCTTCTGTCCTCCCTTCTCCCCTCTGCGTTCACTTCACTCTTCTGAGTGACCTCTCCCGACTCCCTCACCTCCTGTTTTGTGGAGACCCAGTTGCTCCAGGGCACTATTGGACTCACTCACCCGTCCTGCGCATCCCAGACTTGTGGGCTCAAGGAAGGCATCTCACCTTCTCTATTCCTGAGCCTCTGAATTTGGGGAGCCCCCAGGAATGTCTTTGCCTGAGAGGGATCTCTGTTCCACCCAGACTGGGGAAGGGGGTGGCCCTAGTAACCCAGATTGGTGAGAGGTGACTTCTTTTAGAAAAGTCAGCTGAGTGGCAGTGTGGAAGGGGAGGGCCAGGATCCCGGTGCCCAGGCAGACCCAGGAAGGAAAATAAGGGCAC
The DNA here is from genome assembly GCF_023091745.1 of Budorcas taxicolor. Classification (NCBI taxonomy): domain Eukaryota; kingdom Metazoa; phylum Chordata; class Mammalia; order Artiodactyla; family Bovidae; genus Budorcas; species Budorcas taxicolor. Next base: position 61,114,251 of record NC_068926.1, read on the forward strand.
CCTCTACCAGCTTTGTTTTATCCACAGGCCTAGGAGGTTAGCTCTTCCGGCCCGGCCAGGGTCCCCGGAAACTGGGGGTGAAAAATGGTGATGTGCTTTTAGGGAAGAGACTGAGATGGCAGGGCAGGTACAGATGCCAAAGGGAGTCGGCCTAGTGGACTTGTCCTGGGGCGGCTACTCACCGACACTCTTCACCCATCTTTGCCTCCTTGCGCGCAAAATCTCCGCCCGCCGCGGGGAGGTTGGCGGGGCGGTACCAGTCCGGAATTTTTCCCCGCCTGGGTAATTAACCAAGGTTTCCCCCAGGACCAGCGTGCCTCCCACCAACCCGACCGCCTCTTCTAGCCCCCTGTCTGCTGGATAGGGTGGGGGCCTGGACACGCGGGGTCCCTCTTTCCCAGGAATGGGTTGGGGGGACGGCCGCGGACCCCGCAGCCCCAGGGAGGCAGCCCCGCCTAATCCGCGCTGGGAGATCCCGGCGGCGGCGGCGGCGGCGGCCGGCAGCGGGCGAGAAAGGGGCCGGGCGGCGGGGCCGGCGGCTCCCCGTGGGAGCGGGGACAAAGCCCCAGCTGCGGCTTTTGTGCCCTTTTCAGACGGCGTTTGTTCCAATTACCTCCGGCCCGGCCGCCATATGGGCGGAGGCGGTGCGCTCCGCGCGGGGGCCGAGGCCCTCGCTGGCTAGCCGGCTCGCTACGGACCGTGGCCGTCCCCCATCGCCGTCCCTTAGGGGCCCCAAATTCGCCGCTTCCAACCTTTCTCTTCACTTACGGGGAGAGTGGAATGAGCGGTTTTTAAAAAGTAATTGGCGACCGTTTTGGCTGTTGCCTAAACCGTCTCCAAGCCCGCCTCCAGACACTCCCCGTTTGGATTGATGTCAAGGAGGGTTTGGGGAGGGAAGGGGGCAGCCGGGGGAGTCCAGCACTCGCCCCGGCGACAGACCCCGGCCCTGAACAGGAGGCGTGGGTTTTTGCTGAAGAGACTCCGGCTTACGGACGCGCTGGTTTTCCCTCCGCCCAAAGCGGGTTATTGTCAAGGGGGCTCCTTTCGTGGGGTCCCACGCCCCACTCTTTCAGGGGACAACCCGAGGTGGAGGGAAAGAGGCTCTGTCCTCTGTTCGAAAGGGTTCAGGGAAGGGGGCTTTAGGAGGAGGTCACGGAATTGACTCAGAAACACTTTGTCGAGAATGGGCGGGCGTGTAATCTGGCGTCACTGCGCTCCCTGAATTTGTGGGCAAAATTCGAATTTGTGCATTTTTCCGCCGAGAGAACCAATAGCTATGACCAGATTGGTAAAAGGGCTGAATGTCCCCAAAATGCCCCAAAACTTTGGGAGTCTTGGCAACCCCACCCCGGCGGATACAGCTTTACCCCAAGGCGCAGGGATCTCTAGACGCGGCCCGGCGAGTGTTTTTTTTTTATCATCCCCCCCGGCTTCTTGGCCAGGTGAGGCCGAGGCAACCGATCGGAGGCCCGAGGGGGTGCAGCGCGGGGAAGGGGAGGGCTCTGAGGCCGCCTGGCATGGTCCGCGGCCAAGTTTCGGCGGCCGGGGCCGAACTCGCCAGCGCCACTGTGCTCGGGCTGCGCTTCTCCCAGGCTGGGTCGCCGCCCGATCGCAACCATTTCACCTTCAGTTCTCTTTCCGCCATCTCTGCCTCCCTGCCCTGCTCCTCTCCCGGGTCTCTCAGCTCCTGGGTCTCTCAGCCCCCGGGTCTCTGGCCCTCTGTCTGACTCATCTTTCGCGTCCCTGGACGCCTCTGTCTCTCCCCACCTTCCATCTTGTTCCTGGGTCTCTCCCCGGGTTTTTTTCTGCGTCTCTAACCACACAGCCGCCTCAGCTTTCCCTTTCCGGCTCCTGCACTATCTCTGTTTAACTTGAATAACCCCGGGTGTCTGTCCCAGCCGTGGGTTCAGTGACTGAATCTCTCTTCTTGCCTCCCCACGGACTCTGAGTCTGGGGTGTCTGCTCGCGTGCTGTCCTGCCGATCTCTCCCTGCCTCTTTGTCTGGTATTGTCCAGTGCCTCTCGCTCGCTAGCCAGCTCTAAGGCACTGTCTGGAACCCTCTGTCTCTTGCGCTTCCCCCGTGACCTCTGTCTCTCCGCCTCTGTGTCAGGGAACCTCTGATGTTGAAAGGTGTGTGTCCTTCATCGTCCCTGAGTCTCTCCCAGCTCCTGAGACTGTAGCCTTTGCGTCTCACTGGTTGTCTGTCTCCCCAGCACGAACTCGGAGTCTGGTCTTCCGCCCTCTGGCCTGCCTCTCCCTTGGTCTCCGCAGGCCTCTCCACGGGCGTGGTCCCCGTGAACGTCCTGTCCCGCCAGCCGCAGCCGCATCTGCACCTCTCTGCCCTTGGTCTCCCTGGGTCCCCTCCCCCGGATCTCCTCCCCCAGGCCCCGTGAGTCTTTCCTCAGCGACCTCCCCGCCTCTCACTCTCCCCTCTGCCGCCCTGTCCCCTCCGCAGACTACCAAGGAGACTACTACGCGCCGGGAGGCAACTATGACTTCTTTGCGCACGGCCCGCCGTCGCAGGCGCAGTCCCCGGCCGATTCGAGCTTTCTGGCCGCCTCGGGGCCCGGCTCAACGCCGCTGGGCGCGCTGGAGCCGCCGATCGCCGGCCCGCACGCCGCCGACAACCCCAGGTTCACCGACATGATCTCGCACCCGGACACGCCGAGCCCGGAGCCGGGCCTGCCCGGCTCGCTGCACCCCATGCCGGGCGAGGTGTTCAGCGGCGGCCCTAGCCCCCCCTTCCCCATGAGCGGCACCAGCGGCTACAGCGGACCCCTGTCGCACCCCAACCCTGAGCTCAACGAGGCCGCCGTATGGTAAGGCCACCGGGCCGGGCCACCCCCCCGCGCTTGGCCCCGGGGACCCGCCCGGCCGGCCCCCGCCCCCGCCCCCCAACTTCACCCCGGACGCAGCCTCCCTAAACCAAAACGCCCAACGTTGACACAGCTCGCTCTCTCCCGAGTCCGAACTCAACCGGCAGCTGCTTCTCGGCTGGGCGCGAAGGAGGAGGACCGACCCCGCCCCCCATCTCCATCCACCCACCGCGGCCTCTCCGGGAACCCCCTGCCAGCGTGTCCCGGCAGCTGCGAGCGATTTCTTGGGACCAAAGTGTTAACTCCGAAGGGTCAAGAGATTTCAAGCACGCTCTAGGCTTCCCCCGATCTCTCCCCCAACCCACACACCACCTCTTTGGACCAAGAGAAGGCTGAAGCCAAGGGATGGAGACGATTTCTTTTTTCCCCCCTCCCTGGAATCCGACTGGCATTTTGTAATCGTATTTCTCACTCTGCTTTCCCGTCTTTAAAAAAAAAAAGATAAGAAAAAGGGAGATTGAAAGGAGTGAGGAAAGGGAGCAGAATGAGTTAGAAGATGGAGAGAGAGCCAGCAGAGAGATGGAGACTGAGAAACATGTTTGAATGGGGTGCGGGTAGGGTTGGGGGGGTCATTGGAAGACAGCTCCACCTGTGCGTTCGCGCCCCCTGGTGGTCAACCTCGATGATCACGGTCAGCTTTTCTAGGAAGAGATGGGAACCGTCCGGACATGGCCAGCCCAGGGCCAGACCCCCATCTCTTCCTTCCTTTGACATTTATTTTGAACCCGGGGGTCCAGGCCAGATTCAAACACTTGCCCATCCTGGGCTCCCGCTTGGGCAAGGCGCCAAGATTTCTGGGCTCTGGCCCACAGACCACCCTCCGTGCCCAGATCCTTGGAGGCTGGGCGGTCAGGATGTACAGTATTATACTTTTTTGGAAGTTGAACGCTTCTAGTTTCCTTATTTTGTATAAAGAAGAAACAAATAAAGTATGTTTTTGTGTTTACTGTTTATTTATTGTACACTAGTTATCTGGGGTTGGACATTTTTATATTTTTAAGAGGAGGGTGGGCAGAGTTGGGGAGGGGAGCCAGAAAGAGGTTTACCTAAAAAAAAAAAAAGTGAAAAAAAAAAACCACCGAAAAAATCAACTTTTTTAAAAAGATTAATAAAAAATTCTTTTTTCCCTCCATGCTGTGTGGTTTTCTTTTTTTTTTTTTTTTCCTTTTTGCCTCTGTCTTCAGTCACTCTGAATCAATGGAACTATTCTGGTTCTTGTTTCTGACATAAAACAGACTTGATGGATGCAAAGACCTCTCATCTAGCAGGGTGATGGGAGGGGTTCTTTTGGCAGCTAACAGGTAAGGAAGATGCCTGCCATTTTTTTTTTTTTTTTTGACAGCTACAATGTACCAATAGTATCTCCCCCAGTTTTATGTAATACCCTAATCTAACACAAGCCAGCCTGGCACATAGTAGGCCTTCAAAATATTTGATGACTGAATGGATGTGCGACTTGTTTATCACCAGAGCAATTAGAGCTTCACTCATTACTCCTCTGGGTAATTTCAGATGGCAAAAACATAACCAAACAGACAAAAAGCAGGTTGGGACCTGCCAGGCAGTCCAGTGGTTAAGACTCCACATCTCCACTTCAGGGGTTGTAGGTGCGATCCCTGGTCAGAGAACTAAGATCCCACATGCCTAGTGGCGCAGACAGAAAAAAAAAAAAAGCAGGCTGGTAGGTCCAGTGCTGCAAGGCTGTGTTAGGACCGAAATGCCCGCAGGGAGAACAAGGCTGCTCATCCTGCAATTCTTAACACAGTGCCTGCTTGGATCCTTTGGTAAATCGGCATGGTGGAAGGGAGTTCTTGAGGAGATTTAACGGGTCTGAGGCAAGTCCCTCCCTTTCTCTGCCTCAGTTTCCCTACTTTCAAAAGTGGGGACTAGAGGGAGCCCTTTCTATGACTTCATTCTTTTGCAGCTCAAACACTGTAGGATGAGAAAAACAGATGAGGAGAGAGAATAGATGGAAGAGGGTCCTGCATTTGGACGTCTTTTCTCCCAAGCTTAGGGTGGGGGAGGGGCTTACCCATTTTAGCAGCAGCAGGAAAAGGAGGGGGACTGGGAGCTGGTGGGGAGTGAACCACCAGGGGATGGACACATGCTAAGAGCCCTCCTCGACACTCCTTTCACGCGGACATCACAAGAATAATTAGAGGCGACCTGACTTTTCCTTTTCTTTCCTTATAGCACATTTGTCTTTATCAGACAAATGCTACTTGCTTGTGGTGGAAAATCTAGAAAATGCAGATAAGCAGAAGAAAGAAAAGATAATCCCCCGGAATCTCAAGTAAACGAGTTGATACGTTTCTTTCCAGATTTTTTTGTTTTTTGTTTTTCCTTTTCATTTTGAGACTAGAGCTCATGCACATAGACACAGAGCCCTTGGCATGCTCATGACTCCAGGAGCACCAGGCGTCTGGGAGAGGCCCACTCTCGAATGACCCTGGGGTGGCCCCATTAAGGTCTCAGAGGGCGGCTCCAGAGACCAGAGTCCAGGGGGGATGTGATCTCTGGGGTCATGATCAGGACTTACTTGAGGCTGATTCCCCCGGGCTCTAGCTCTGAGTGTTGGTGTGTCAGGAGGGTTGGGAGCAGAGGTCACCTAGGAGTGGGATAAGGGTAAAACAGAACAAGGGCCCTGGGCTCCAGGAGACTGGCTGGCTGGTCACTGTATCACCTTTCTGAGCCTCAGTATGCCTACCATGAAATGGGCTCACAATGGCATTTCATCCACGTTAGAGAGATGCAATTTATCCTGTGGCCAAGGTTTTGGAAGTCTAAGTCTTGGGTTCAATCCTCACTCCCATCCTCTGCCAACACACACACACACACACACACACACGCATGCGTGCACACACACACACACACACACATACACACCAGCTTCCTTGAATGATGAATGACAAGGGGAGAAAAGGAGATCCTTGTCAAAATCAACTCAAATCCACCTCCACTTCCATAAGCTCATTTCAGCTCCCCTAGTGCCTGCAGGGCCCAGGGGCTCTGGGAGGAGAAATCCCACCCCCACCCCACTCCTGGCAGTGACCCTGCAGGTGTCATAGTCATGGTCTTGGGTGCACTTAACTTGGGAGGTGGTTCCTAAGGAAGGTTAGGTGGAGAAGGAAGAGAGCTATGGGGGGACATTTGTCCCTAGACACCCACAACCATTGTCTCAAAGTGTGATCAGAGGACTATGCTTCGTAAAAATGAATGTCCCTGCCCCGTCCTCCAGCCCATGGCTGGAACTGCTCTCTGGCGTGGTACCCAAGGTGTTTCACATTTGTTAAGCTCCCCAGTCGCTTCCAAGTCTCCCAAACGTGCAGGACATCTGCCTGAAAAAGACTGATCTGGAGCCTAATTTGATCTTCCACCCCTTTCAGGATGAGTGTTGTTATCCCCATTCTACAGATGAGGAGACTGAGGCTCAAGAAGTGACATGAGCTGCTGGGGGTCACACAGACGTGCAGTAGCAGAGCCGAGTTTTGAATTAAGAACTGCTCCCGAAGCCTACCTTGTCCCTGGACCCAGGACACTGCCTGGCGCAGGTAAGACCTCACTCTCTGTCTAGCAACTACATGAATGAATGAATGAAATGAAATGAACGCGTGCCAGCTGCCCTAAAAGGAGATTCAAGAAAGACTAATGAATGCTAATTCCTACCGGTAGCAACCTCACTGGATTTCGTTTAAAACCCCTTGCGGGGTTAAACAAAATCAACCAGAAGAGCAAAGGGCACGATGAAAATTACCAAGGTCAAAAGACAGAGGACTTCCAGCTTCCCCATGTTTGCCCTTGTTCCTTTCTCTCTCCCTCCCTCCCCATCCCTTTCCTCCTGCATTAATGTATCCGTTCATCTCCTCTATCTCTTCATCGCCTGTATTTATTATCATTTAAAAATAAAAGATCTCCAAGGGCGGGGGGGGGGGAAACCCCTCTGAGCTGAGCAGGTAAGGAGGTGAGCCAGCCCCTGCCTGTGCCCTCCAGCTCTGGGAAAAGGGGACCGTAATGTTTCCCTCACTGCCCCGAGGCTGTAATTCTGGCCAACACTGGACAGTGAACCCACATGTATTCCAGCCCCTGGTGTGCATGTTCTCCCCCGTTTCTGTCCTCCAGCCCCAAAATGAACACCCCACGGAGCTGGAGCATGAGATCTGACCCACTGTGCTTAGGACTAATATTTAAAATGCAGAATGGCTGTGGAGGGCTCCTGCTCCCAAGCCTTGTCATGCAGTAAAAAGATATAAACAGAATAAATTACCTCTCCAGCTCGGATTATGAGAATACCCATCTCCTGACCAGAATTTTAAGTCCTGCCTCCCTCGTCGCGCTGCACCCGGCTGATTTATGGAAACCCAAGCACTTCTCTGCATATTTCTCCTGTTCAGCCAAGTGACCGAGTTTACCCTTCCTATGCCATTAGCGTTATTAACACCTGGGCAACCGATCATTGCAAATGGGCCATTTCTGTGATGAACGGAAACCTCTCCCACGGCTTCTCTGGGGCCTCGCCGCCTCTGGCCTCCTCTTTCTGCATTGCATGCCAGGGCTGGGGACCCACCCCAGCACCTGCTGATGGGCTCCAGGGGGCACTTTGGGGAGGAAACCTCTCACCCCGGCAGGTGTCCATGGCTTTCAGGCAAGCGCGCAGGAAATGGCACCATGACTTGCTTTTTATGCCTCAGAGAATGTTCCAGATGAGGGCAATGCCCCCCGCAACTGAGCAGGGAAAGAAACTGAGGCTCAGAGATGGCGAGAGACTAGCCTGAGTTCCCATCAAGAGTTTATGGCAGAGCTGGGACCTGAATTCAAATCTTCTAGCCCCATGTTACTCAAAGTGTGGTCCGCGGACCAGCAGCAGCAGCAGCACCTGGGAGCTGCGTGGAAACGCGGCCTCTCAGGCCCCACCCCAGAACTTCAGAACCAGAGAGGGCACAAGCCCCGGGACACTGGGGCACGTGTTCAGTTTTTTGAAGCATTCACTTAGAATCACCAGATTCTCCATGATCCCTTTTTCACTGGAGGAAAACCTGATGGTATACATTCTCTTTGCTCAGAAGCAGCAAAGACTCCACTTCCACACTCATACTCAGTGAAGATGAAGCAGCTGGTCAAACCAGCGTCGCCCACGGGAACACGCGGAGCAGTCTGTTTACTGCTTTCTGCGTTATAACCTCTCAGCCCATGTTGTGTCTGTGTCTCCATCCCCAGGCTGTTAGCAACCTGAGACCAGGAAGTGTGTGTGATTGATTCCAGGCACGCAGCCTCTCTGAGCCTTAGTTTTGCCATCTATAAAAAGGGCACAATAAGATCTAACTTCATGGGACTGCCTTGGCAGTCTAATGGTTAAGACTCTGTGCTTCCAATGCAGTGTGCAGGGGTTAGATCCCTGGTTAGGGAAGATCCCACATGATGCAAGGCACGGCTTAAAAAAAAATGATATGACGTTGAGTCATCACAAGGGTTTTCCAATAATAAAATAATAATAAAAAATAAAGAAAAGAACTTTCCAAAGGTTTCCAAAACTATTTTGAGAATTGTGGAACAAGTACAAATTTCCAGAGGAACTCTCTCAAGGACAACACAATTTTTAAAAATAAATTATATGTGCTTGTGTTCAATCGCATCCAACTCTTTGCACCCCCATGGGCTGTAGCCCGCCAGGCTCCTCTGTTCATGGGATTTCCGAGGCAAGGATCCTGGAGTGGGTTGCCATTTCCTTCTCCAGGGGATCTTCCCCACCCAGGGATGGAACCCGCGTCTCCTACGTCTTCTGCATTGCCAGGAGGCTTCTTTACCACTGAGCCACCTGCAAAGCCCATACGGAATATTATTCAGCCATAGAAAGGAATGAAGCGCTGCTACATGCCAACACATGGGTGAGCCTCGAAAACAAGGTGCTAAGTCAAAGAAGCCATTCACAAAACCCCACGTATTGTCTGATTCCTTTTATACCAAATGTCCAGGACAAGTAAACTGTAGGGACAGAAAGTGGACTGGTGATTGCCAGGGGTTGGACAGATTAGAGGTATGGACAGTGACTACTTCGTGGGGACAGGGTGTCCTTTTGGGGTGACAAAAAAAATCTCTTGGAATGGGGTGGAGGAGGTGCTTTCACAACATTGTGAAGGGAACAAATGCCTCTGAATTGTTCACTTTAAACGGGTTAGTTTTATGTTATGGTTCATCTCATGTTAAAAGTATGTGGGGGAAAGAACACCATTTATCTGGGCACCTACAAAACATGCCAACCTCACTGAAAAAGAAATTCTGGAAGCTGGGACTTCCCTGGTGGCCCAGTGGCTAAGACTCTGCACTCCCAAAGCAGGCGGCCCAGGTTCGATCCCTGGTCGGGGAACTAGATCCTGCATGCCACACGAAGAACTGGCATAGCCAGATAACATTTACAAAAAAAAAAAAGAAATCCCGTTGCCCAGCAGAGAACTTGGGAACCTGTGCTCACACCTGCTGCAGGTGCTCAGGCAGTAGCCGCTTCTCACCAGCAGAAATTGGAGGATGAAGACTTTGCCTCCCAGGCCTTTTGGGGGTCCCTGTGATCAAAACCACTATCACTGTGGGATGCTGCCACACTATTATTTCACCAACAGGACACCGACCCACAGGAGGAACTGGTGCCTGATGCCTCCAGAGTAACTCACTGCCTTTTCAGTTATTTTTCAGCCCTTCTGATTGTTTGAGAGCGAATCTCTGGTGCTAGCTTGCTTATGCTGGCTGGCTTGGAGTCTCAGCACAACAGAAGCTGGCTGCGAGGTAATGGCATCATTTTGTTTTTCCTTTTATTTATTGCGACATAGATCTAATTCCAGGAAGCGATACTGTTTCTCCATTTAGAGTAGTGATAACATTCTCTTTCTAAACAGCGTTTAAGGTTTCAAGAAGCATGTGAATTAGGTAATAGTAAAGGTGATGCATAGGTCCAGCACAACCCTCACTGGCAATATGGGTTTGGGGATGATATTTCAGGAATGTGTGCATTCAGAGAGAAGCGATCCCTACAGACCCATTCCAGGTCACTGGAGACTTCTCCCTTCTTATTTCTTTAATTGCTTATCAATTTTTTTTTTGGCTGCATCGCGAGGCATGTGGGATCTTAGTTCCCTAACCAGGGATCAAATCTGTGCCTGCTGCAGTGGAAGCCCAGAGTCTTAACCATTCAGCCCCATGTGATTTTCAGTTTGGGACGAGTTTTGATGTGGCTGTGCTGTGTGACTATGATCTGATTACTCACCCTCTCTGGACCTCAGCCTCCTTATCTGGAAAATGGGGGTGGGAAGTGGAACGAAGCCCCTGAAGTCAATTTGTCCAGATGTCTGGAAGGCAGACTACCTGCCTCCCTGTATCTTCTTTTCATTCATTCATTCAGTTATCAGAAAATATATGTTGAAATAACATGCCCTGGGCACCCTTCTGGGCCCTGGGTTACAGATGTGAATAAGATAGATTTGCTACCAGCCCTCACTGAGCTGACATTTTACTGGGGGAGACGGACAGTAACCAGGGGAAAATAATTGGTAGTTTCGAATAGTGGTAGGAAAAGAGGGTGGTGAGACTGAGAATAACTGGCTATGAAAACAGGCAGTCAGAAGGCTTCCCTGGCGGTCCAGCGGTTAAGACTCCACACTTTCAATGCAGGGGGCATGGGTTCGATCCCTGTTTGGAGAAATAAGATCCTACATGCTGCATGGGAGAAAAAAGAGTTAACATTGCATTTGATGAAAATTAAAAATAATAATAATAATCTTTTAAAAGGCAGTCAGGCCAGGTTTGGTTGAGACAAGCAGGGTACTTGGGTGAAAATGTAGTGAGGATGCAGACCCAAAACTCAGGAATCAAGATAAATAGTATTTCCATATGATATTTTGAAAACTCAAAACTAATGCAAAACAATCCATAATGAACAGAATGGCAACCTTTTAAGTAAAGACAGGGTCTGACAGATCTGTCATCCGGGTGAGGTGAGATGGCCAAGTGCAACGTGAGATCCTGTCTTTATGTAAAAATGTCGCTATTTTATTCAGCAGGAATGTGTTTTACATGTATTTTTCATTTTAGAGTTGTTTGATTACAATCTTTTTTCTTATTTCTGAGCGGTTTTTCCTGTTTTTAAAATTTAAGTTTTGTGGCACCCGTTACATTTTGCTCCAAAAGTTAGTGCCTCCCTCGCCTTGCCCTCGTCCTGGCCCCGAGTGTCAGGAGATGGGTCGGGAGGGCCCCCCAGAGGAGGTGATGCCAGAGTCCAGAATGAGAAGTTGCCGACTTGGCTGAGATCTGAAGAGTGTGACAGGTAAGGGGAAGAACACAGACAGTAACCCTGCGACAGGATCAAGCTTGGTGAGTTCTAGAAAGAGAAAAAGCTGCAGTTTGCTGAGTCTAGGGGAGAGACCTCAAAAGTCTGCAAAACCAGATGATACAGGGCCCGGTGTGCCTAGGTGAGGGGTCAGCCCTTTATCTGAAACGCAGCCAGGGGTAGGGAAGAGTTTCAACAGCAGGAGCAAGACTCTGCCTTGGGCCTAAGACTATTCTGGGGACTTCCTTGGTGGCCCAGTGGTGAAGAATCGCCTCCCAATGCAGGGGACACAGGTTCAATCCCTGGTCAGAAAGCTAAGATCCCAGATACCGCAGAGCAACTAAGCCCACGTGCCGCAACTACTGAGCCTGTGTGCCCAAACTAGGGACGCCTGCTCATTGCAATGAAGACCCAGCACAGCCAAAAAAAAAAAATTTTTTTTTAATTTTTAAAGACTATCCTGGCTGCTAGTGTGGAATAGACTGGGGATGGGAGTCAGGGCAGCCTCAAGACTGGCAGCAGGCAGGACAGTGGGGAGGGTGCTAGTCACCAGGCAAGTGACAAGCCCAGCTTCAGCCCTCTGTGTTGGCTGCTGCATGTCATCTCCTTGGAAGGGATGCTTTTCTTCTTCACTTCGCAGGAGAAGAATTTTGAGGCCAGAGAGGTTAATTCATCTGCCCCGGGGTCCTAGCTTCTAAGAGGCGGAGGTGGGTTTTGAACCCAGGTCTTCAAATATCCGCCTCAGAAGAAAGGGCTAAGTCTTGTAACTTCAGACAAGCCTCAGTTTCCCTCACATATAACGTGGGACGAATTACAGCACCGAATTCTTGGGGTGGAGGCGTCCAGGAAATTGAAAAACCAAGCGCTCAGTAACTTTTACCTTAAAAAGAGGGAAAAAAAAATCTTTCCCACCACCTTCTCTCCCCCACCCCCTTCTCTCTTCCTCTCTCTGTTGGTTCGCCCCTAAAAGGAGAAACTTTGGTATTTGTTCTTCAAACATTTATTTTTTAGGGTTTTCTTTTTTGGAAGGGGAAGTATTGGTGAAGGTAATCAGTTTTCAGACTTAAGATAAAAAATCGCAGCAAAGGGTCGACTTGACTCTTTATAATTAATGGGGCGGCTTGTAATAGGATTCTCCTGCCTGTGGCGCTCCCAGGAAACACCTTTTTACATAAGATATTGCCCACACCGGAGTGGCAGCGGAGTGATTTATGGGGTTCCTTGCTCCAGAAAACCTCTCCTGGGGTTGCCCAGCCAGTGGAATTTATCAGGGAATTTGGAAGCCAGGCAAGAAACCTGCCCGTGACATTTTTGGTGGAGTTTAAAAAGCACAAACATTGGGGAAGGGAGAAGCCAATGGGACAGGGCCAGGGAAAGAGGGCCCACTGAGGTTGGGTTTTCCACCAGCAGAGCCTGAGATGGGAGTTCCTGGCACGTGATATATCAAGGGAGCCCTCAGAGGAAAAGCAGGGCAGGGGGCGGGAGGTAAACAGGAGGAGAGGAGGGCGCCAGTGGAGTCAGGGCTCAGCCAGATCGCAGGAGGCTCTCAGCTCTGTGGATGGGACCACAGAGATGCTCTTACCTTGAGGTTGCAAGAGGGGCTGGCTTTTCTAGCCCCCCCCCCCCCCCCGACACCTCTCTGGACACAGAGCCTCCCATCAGCCGTTCCTGGGATACAGGGCAGCTGTCGGCCCCCAGCAACCATCACTCCCACCATGAGCCGCTTCCATCTTTCCATGCCCCTGCCATGCCTGGGGTCGGCTCTGGGTTGGCTCTGCAGCCCTAGACCAACACAGAAAATCTGCTCTCGGGACCCTCATCGTAGGCTCCCCAGGAGAGCAGAGGCAATGGCAAGAGTCTCTCAGCCCCGGTGCCCATCCTGCTGGATCAGGTCATAACAACCATCACCTTGGCTTCAACCATCCATGCCCCTCTCTCTCCATGTCCCCACCCTGCCCTTGGCATTCCTTGGGTGTCAACCAGGAAGGGCCACACACCAAGGTAATGGATGCGTGTTATCTAGACAGGGTCAACAGACCCCTCGGCATCTTATCTCCAGCTTGCCGAGACCAGGAGAGGAGTAAACAGCAGCTGACAAGTCTCCCAAGGGTGCAGCCAAGGACAGGAGCCCGACTGGGAGTCAGAGCACCTGGAATGGAGACGGGCCCTGCCAACTCACCTGGGTGTGGAGATGGTCTCTGTATACTTACAGCTGATTCAGGTTGTTGTGCAGGAGAAATCAACACAACCTTATAAAGCAATTATCCTCCAATTAAAAATAAATGAAATGAAATGACTGCTAAGACCCCTAGCACACAGTACAATACAAAACACACAAGCTCAATACAAGAATAAGTGCTCCACACCCCTCATGGCTGGGGGAGGAACGCTCAGAAGATAGTAAGAACTAGCAATGACTGAAAGACTACTTATGCTGAGTTCTCATAATAATCTGCACACAACCCATTTTACAGATTAGAACACTGAGGCACTAAACCAGAGCATCATTTACTCAAGGTCACCAGGGTAGTGAGTAGGAAAAATTTCAGGCTCAAGCCTGGCTCTGGGGCATTCAGCATCTCTTCTGGTAACTCACAAGAACATAAGTCTGCATCCTGGAGGCTTCTGGAGGGACATCCTGGCAACCGAAGTCATGTCTGCGATCAAAGGGAAGGTGAAGCCGAGGCAGACGGAGGCCACTGCCGCTCTCAAATCCTCTTGAGAATTGGAGGAGACACCTGGTGGAGGGAGCAGTCTGGCCCAAGGAAAGGAGGTGGGAAGCTGCAAGTGGGCCTCCTCCAGCACAGAGGGGCAGCCTGAAGCCAAGAGAGTGGAAGGCACTTGCCCAGGGTCACACGGTCAAGACGCAGCCCCAACAGGGAGGTGGATTCTGCCTTGAGCTGTGATGCAAGTGGCCCCCACACTGACTTTTGTTTCCTGCAGCACTGGGAGGGGTCGGATAGGGCTCTCCCCATGCCAAGACCTCGTGAGGCCATCTGTCTCTGGGACTTCAGCACCCCCTAGCAGGTTGGAGCCAAGGAAGACCCTGGGACGGGTCTCACCAGCCTGGAGGCTCCGCCTTCCCATTGGAGACGCTTTGCTGCCCCCTGGTGGCTGCAAAGGATTCTGATTTCCTCTGTTTTCAAAGAGCTCCCTTTCCAGGGCCGGCTGGAGCCCATTTTCAGAATCAGTCCCCTCCTTCTTTGTGACCCTCAGGTGTGTCCAGACCCACCCAGAGGCCATACCTCCTTCTCCAATGGCCCGCCAGGCCAAAAAAAAAAAAAAAAAAAGCGGCAATCGAAGAAATACAGAAAAGTGAAAAGTGAAAGTGAAGTCACTCAGTCGTGTCTGATTCTGCGACCCCATGGACTGTAGCCTCTCAGGCTCCTCTGTCCATGGGATTTTCCAGGCAAAGAGTGCTGGAGTGGATTGCCATTTCCTTCTCCAGGGGATCTTCCCAACCCAGGAATCGAACCCGGGTCTCCCACGTTGCAAGCAGACGCTTTACCATCTGAGCCACTAGGGAAGCCGGTGTTAAAAATCACTGGATTTGAAATGAGCTGGTCTACATTGCAGCCTGTGCACCCTTAATCGAGGTATGTCACCTTCTCGAGTCTCAGTGTCCCCATCTGTAGAACAGGGACGATAATAATGGTATCTAATCCATGATGCCTTTGTGAATGTTAAAAAGGACAAGGAAGAGAAAGTTCTTAGAAGTTCTGGCACATGACAAGTATTTTGTGAAGATTGGTGAAGGGACTTCTCTGGTGTTTTGGTGGTTAAGAACCCGCCTGCCGATACAGGGGACACGGGTTCGAATCCTGGTCTGGGAACTAAGGTCCCACATGCCTCGGGATGACTAAGCCCATGCACCACAACCAATGAGCCCACGGACCCCAGAGCCCCCGCTCCTCAAGGGAGGCTGTTGCAACGAGAAGCCCACGCACAGCAACGAAGACCCAGCACAGCCAAAAATAAACGAATAAAATACTTTTTAAAAAAGATTGGTGGAGTTGTCCTCACTGACCCAGGGCTGAGAAGTGACAGAATGCTCCCTCCCCTTCCTGAGCAGGTCCCCTAGGTAATGGAAGCCTGGTAAGGAACTCAGCATGGCCAGATTCCCTTAGAAACCCGAGTTTTGAATTCTTGGCTTTATTGCCCAAGCTGTAGGATATGAAGAGCACTGACATCAAGGTTGCCGTGCGCCTTCCCTGAGTCCATGGAGGTTTAAAAAAAAAAAAAAAAAAAAAAAAAAAAGGACCTGCTGGAGTTACAAACTCAACTCAGAAAGGGTTTATTGGCCAGAGCTGCAGGGAGGCCAGAGGGACAAGCTCAGGTGGGCCTCCTGCAGGAGGCTGCCAGCACAGCAGCACAGGGCGGCTTCTACTGCCTTCCATGAGCCCAGAGGCCCCTCAGCCAGCTATATGGGTGTCCAGGAGCCTCTTGGGGATCGCTGGAACCCAGCCGACCCTCCCAAACCAGGAGCCCTCAATCCTGGCCCAGCTGGGCTTTCAGAGCCTGTAGCTCCCCACTATCGATGCTGTTGCCTCCGCACACGATGACCACGACTGAGGCTGGGGAAGGGCACAGGTGGCCCTCAGCCTGGAGCCTCCCCAGGAGGCCTGAGTAGATGGCAGCTAAGGCTGCCCCGCAGGCAGGCTCCACCAGTGTTCGCTCATCATCTGCCCAGAGAGGGGGATGGGGGTGGAGGGGAGGAAAAGGAGGGAAAACCAGTTAGTGCTCAGCAGGCTCTGGGCAATGCAGTTCCATGAAGCCAGCCATCCAGGCATCCATCTCACAATCTATCATTTGTCTGACCCTCTGTCCATCCATCAATCTGACCATCTATCCCTCCATCCATCCGCCTTTCATCCATCCATCCATCCATCCATCCATCATTAGACTGTCTGTCTGTCCATCTATCAGTGTATCTATCAATCATTGTATCATCCATCCATCCATCTATTCATCCATCATTTGACTGTCCATCCATCAATGTATCCATTAATCAATGTGTCCACCCATCCATCCATCCATTTCTATATCATTTGTCAATCCACTGCCCATCAATCCATCCAACCAGCCAGCCACCCATCTACCTATTCATTATCCACCTTTCCACTCACTCATACATTCATACATTCACTCAACAAATATTTATTGAGCACCCCCTCCCTGGCAGGCCCTGGGAACACAACAATGAGCAAGACATACCAACCCCCACCCTCACAGAGCTCACAGTCTAGTGATGTAGGTGAATAAGAATCTGGCACTTGAAAGAATGGCGGACTGGTGCACAGGAAGTCTTCTGCCCAGGTGGGGTGGGGGTGGGAAATCAGAGAAGGCTTCCTGGAGAAGGTGCCATGGTGGGCTGAGTAGCCCTTTAGTTACATGAAACCAATAGGCTGCAGGGCCAGGATGGGAAGCCAGAGGGAAGATGAGTATGTACAGAACTCTGGAGGCTAGAGAGAGGACACACTTCTTCACCTCCACCCCTTCCATCCACTCAGTGTATACTTACTGAAAGATTACTATATACCCAGCCCTGTGATAGGCACTGAGGATATGGACAAGAGAAAACACACTCTCCTCAGGGAGTCCAGGGACCTCGTGGGTTTCCAAGCCCAGGTGGAGGGCATTGCTCACTCACCCAGGAATCGCTGCACAGCACTCACGGCTTCAGCATCCACCACCACCTCCGAGAAGATCCTAAACTCTTTCGTACACTCCAGGGCCCGTGCAGCCACTGTCCTGGCCCCCAGGCTCTTGGCTAGACTGCAGGAGCAGGCAGTTGGGGCGGGGAAGGCAGGGGTGTGGAGAAGAGGTGGGGAGTCAGGTCTCCTCCCTGCACAGCCCCAGCCCTCCCCAGCCCCAGGCACCCCTCCCATCCTGCAGCGGGCCCAGGACTCAGCATTTTAAGCCTAGAGCAATGCCTGAGTCAGGGGAAGCACGCAAAAATTCTGTGTCCCATGAATAGCTGGTGAGCACACATCCCTCTGACTCTACAACCATGACTGCGCTGTTCTTGCACAGACCCCAGAAAGCCAAGCCTAGAAAGTGATTCTTTCACTGTATCCATTCATAACCGCTTATCATGTCTATACTATAGCTGTATTTGTTGCCTATTTACAGGGTGCTGGATGCATGGATTCTCCTGGGGGGTCTTTCGTTTGTTTTATTTTTCGGTCGCACCATACAGCCTGGCGTGTGGGAATCTTAGATCCCGCACCAGGGATTGAATCCACACCCCTGGAGTGGAAGCGCAGAGTTGTAACCGCTGGGCCACCAGGGAAGTCCCCAGGATTTTCTGTTTTAAGTCTTACAGTCTCCTTTGGGAGTTAGAAATGTATGAGTCCCATTTTATAGGTCAAGAAACTGAAGTTCAGAGAGGCTGAGCAACTTGCTCAAGGACACACAGCTAGTCAACAGCAGAATGTGGGTTCAAATTCAAGCAGTCTGGCTCCAGAGTCCATGCTCTTTACCTCTGTGCTTGGGATGACCTACCTGCTGGTATTTTCCTGAGCTGGGCAGTGTTTCAGGGCCAGGAGAGCTCATCAGAACTGATGCTGAGTCCTAAGTGGCCCACAGCATGGACTCTGGTGCCGGGCTGCCTGGTTTCAAACCTGGGTTCTAAACTAGCTGTGTGACCTTGGGAAAGCCACTTTGCCTCTCTGAGCCTCAGTTTCCTCATCTGAAAAACAGAGATAATAATAATAGCTGGGGGAACTTCCCTGGCAATCCAATGGTTAAGACTCTGAGCTTCCTCTGCAGGGGACATGGGTTCAGCTCCTGGTTGGGGAACTAAGATCCCACATGCTGCAAGGCCAAAATAAGATGAAGAAGAATAGCTGGTTCACAAGGTTGTCGTGGAGAATGAGTTAAAGCATTTCAAGTGCTTAGAAGAGAGCCTTCCAGATAGTGAGTTCTGTAACAGTGTTAGCTGCGATTATGGTTATTGCCCTTATCCAGATCCAAGTCTGGGAGCAGAGACAACAGCGAATAAGGAAACCCAAGGATAAGTAAATAAAAACCCACTGTAGAAAGATGCCATGAGGGAGAACTTGGGAGGAAAACCTCCAACGACAGGGTTGAGGGGAGACCCTCTCTTGGGGAGAGAAACCAACCAGAAGAAGATGGAACCCCAGCACTTCCGGGCAGAGGACACAGCCTGTGCAAAAGCATGGAGGGAGGAAAGTGCCCAGCCCATTCAAGGGACAGGAAGACAGGCCAGTGACTGGAATGGAGTACGGAGGGGTCTGATTCCAGCCTGAGAGCTTGGGGAACGTGCTGACGGGTTTAAGTAGGGAACAAAAAATTCCTATAGATCAGTCATGCAGGATTAAGGAGACCCCATGGAGGGACTTCCCTGGTGACCCAGTGGTTAAGACTGCCCTTCCAATGCAAGGGGCAAGGGTCCCATTTCTGCTCGGGGAACTAAAGTCCTGCATACCGTATGGCACAACCAAAAAAAAAAGAAAAGAAAAATTAAAAGATAATTAAATACTTAAGGACTTCACTAGCATTGCAGTGCACTTCCACTGCAGAAGGCACACGTTCTATCCCTGGTCAAGGAAATAAGATCCCGCTTGCCATGTGGTACAGCCAAAAAAAAATTTTTTTTAATTAAAAAAAATAAAAGGATACTACCTTGAGTGCTCCCACCCTCACTAATTGGGACTGAGAAGCCCCAGGACAGCCCAGCACCCCACAGATGCCCCCAGCCCATGCCTACCTAGTGATGCCGGGAAGCGTCACCAGCCTGCCTGCCTTGATGGCCGCGTTGAAGCAGTGTGCCCCTTGGGTCTCCATGGCAATTATGGGCACATGTTGCCAGCCCACCTCTGCCAGACCAGCTGACACCCCCGCCAGGAGACCTCCGCCCCCGACTGCCAGCACCAGGGCACCCGGTGGGGTCCCCAGCGCTGCCTTCAGCTCCCGCACCAGGCTCATGTGGCCTTCCCTGTGGGACGAGGGAGTGGGAGAGAGGGCCAGGACTGAGGGCGGGGGGACACAGCCCCCCACAGTGCCAGCCCTCGCCCCGTCCACGGCAGGAGGAGGGGAGACCCTGCCACACTTGGTTCACTCAGCTTCCATCCACTCAGTTTACGCGTTCACTCATTCTTTCTCCCCTTCGTCAGCCTCCCAGGCACTTTCTCAATCCATTTCATCCATTCCACAACTTTGGAAAGAGGCAGCGTTCGTGTGTCTGGCTAAGAGCTGACCAGCATGAGACTTCCCTAGTGGTCTAGAAGTTAAGACTCCTTGCTTCCACTGCAGGAGCCATGGGTTCGATCTCTGGTCTGGGAACTAAGATCCTCCATGCTACACGGTATGGCCAAAAATAAAAGGGCAGACCACTGTATCACTTGGAATCAGGCCAACTCACATCCTGGGTCTGGGACTCAAGGTCTCCACCACTTACTAGCTGTGTGATCTTCAGCGAGTTTCTTGACCCCTCCAGGCCTCAGTTCCCTCACCTGTGAAATGGGCATAAAAAATCTCTCTCTCTTGGGGAGAACTAAATGGATCAAACGTGTCCCAAAGTACACACTTAGTCAAGGGGATTTATTCATAGCATTTCCATCTTACACATGTGGAAACTGAGGTGCAGGGTTCTAAGACGCTTTGCAGGGTTATACAACTCAGGAGTGGCAGAGGTGGGGTCTGGATCTCCGTGTGCCTGACTTCCAAGCCTCTTCTCCTCTCTGGGCCTCAATTTTCCCTTCTGTCCAATGGGAGGACCCCGACTCAATGAGGGTCTCCCAGCACTGAGCTCCATAGGGGAAGGGACACCAGCCTTACCATATCAGGGGGTGGTCAAATGGAGGGACGTTCACCCAGCCATCATTCTTGGCCAACTCTTGTGCCCTCAGATTGGCCTCGTCCCAGATCTAAAGAGAAACCAAGACCTTCAGAAGATGGGAATCAGACAGCTACAGAGGTTGGAGCAGTGCCTGAAGTCTCCTGGATGACTCCAGGGCCTGATGGACTGGGGAGACCCCCAGGGGTGAGACCAGAGCTGGTGTGGACCCAGCAGCCTCCTGGGACAATGGCAGAGCTTCCGCGTGGAGAAAAGGATGCCACGTGATTCCCACAATTCAGGTGGGACACGTTCAGCTGCCAGGCTGGATAAGAACAGAGCCCACCAGCCTGTGGTGCTGGGAAGAGGGGACTCCGAGCTTCCAATGCAGGGGGTGTGGGTTTGATCCCTGGTCAGGAAACTAAAATCCCACATGTTGTGGGGAAAAAACCTTAATAATTAATTAATAGCTCATTCTGTAAAGAATCTGCCTGCAATGAAGGAGACTTGGGTTCAGTTCCTGAGTTGGGAAAATCCCCTGGAGAAGGAAATGGCAACCCACTCCGGTATTCTTGTCTGGAGAATCCCCATAGACACAGGAGCCTGGCAGGCTACAGTCCAAGGGATTGTAAGAGTTGGTTGGACATGACTCAGCTACTAAACCACCACCACCAATTATTAATTAATTAAAGATAAAGCCTGTTTGAGACCCCAAGAACTATAGCCCACCAGGGTCCTCTGTCCATGGAATTCTTTAGGCAAGAATACCGGAGTGGGTTGCCATTTCCTTCTCCTAGGGAATCTTCCTAACCCAGGGATCAAACCTGAGTATCCTGCATTGCAAGCAGTTTCTTTACCATCTGAGCCACAAGGGAAGCCCAATAATTAATTGTCAATTATTACTTAATTAAAGATAAAACCTGTTTTCTAGGGATGACAGCCAGCTGGATGGATGGATAGACTTTTTTTTCCTTCTTCCCAGGAAAGGAGAAGGGTTATATGTTAAGTCTGTTTCTTTGGTAACAAAGTGAGCCAGTGATGTCCTCATCAGATGATATCCTTTCATATCAGGTGGACTCAGAGTGGTGGACGATGCTATCATGATCTTTACATTTCTTGTCTAATTGAATGGTAAAAATGTATAGTGAGTAATACCAAGGGTTAGTGAGGAGGAAGGGAGAGAGATGGTATAGGCAATGGCAACCCACTCCGGTATTCTTGCCCGGAAAATTCCATGGACAGAGGAGTCTGGTGGGCTATGGTCCCTGGGGTTGCAAAGAGTTGGACGGGACTGAGCACACACTCACACACACACACACACACACACACACACACACACACACACAGGGAGACAGATACTATCCTGATAATCACCAGCTTCCTGTTTCTCCTGGGTTCACACAGGAAATCTTCTCCAAATGGAGAGAGAAAGGTCAACAGACCTCAGTCCTTAATATACATCACGTCTCACTCGCCCCTGAGCTCAGCCATCCTAAGGGATGACTGGGTTCCAGGCATAGTTCACCAAAAGGAAAAAGTCTCTCAGGGGCGAGGAAGGGATTAAGGAGGAACAGCCCCTCCAGCTGCTTTGCCCTTCTTGGGGTCCTTACCTTTCCAGTCAGCTGAACTTCGGCCCCCTCCCACTGCAGCCTCTTCACCACCTTCACAGAGGTGCCCTCGGGGAGCACAATGGTGGCTGGGATGCCCAGCTTCCGGGCGGCATAAGCAGCTGCAATGCCCGCGTTACCCCCTGCAGAGGCAGTAGAAGAGGGTGCTGTGGGCAGTTGCTAGTCTGTTGACACACTGTTCTCCTGCCCGCCTGCCCTCCAATTTTCCTTTGGGAGTCACTCCTTCCTATGCTTATGTGCCCACCCATTGGCCCCAGAGGTGGACATGCGATCTAGGTGGAGCCAATCAGAGAACTCAATCACCTGAACCATGCTTCATTCAGGGACCAGCACATGATACAAGCTGGGCCAAAAAGACCAATTCATAGATAGAGGAGACCACGGGGAAGGGGTCCTCCCCTTTCACTATGGTTGGCAGGATGGTAGGAGGCAAGCCTAAAACTCCCGAAGGCCATCAGGCAGTCCATACGAGAGAAGAGTTAGTGTAGAGGGAAGGCAAACCAAGAAAAGGAGAGACACAGAGGAAACCACTTGGGTCCAGCTGTGCCTAAACCCATTATCCCAAGAATTCTTTGATTCTTGGAGTCTGTAATTTAAACCTGTATGAATTGGGTTTCCATCACTTTCTACCAGGGGGCTTGAATGATGGGAAGGGAGCAGGACACACAGAGCAGCCATCTGCCATGACCTTGATAAGACTGGACCTTTAACAAGAGGCCAAGCCCTAGACACCTCCTGCAGCTCCAACTCCTCCTCCTCCACCCCCACACCCAGCCCCCAAGGACCCTCACGAAGTAGAAAGGGGGCAGGCTTACCTGAGGAACACACCAGGTGTCTGCATCCCTTTTCGGCCACCTAGGAAGACAAGGAACTTGGGCGGGGGATGACCCGAGCAGGTGTCCTGGAGCCCTGGGGGGGATGTAGTTAGACTCTCCTCATCGTAGCCCACTCCAGCATTCTTGCCTGGAGAATTCCATGGACAGAGGAGCCTGGCGGGCTACGGTCCGTGGGGTCGCCAAGAGTCGGAGCGACTAAGCACAGCGCAGCATACCACCACATCGTACTCCAACTCTCCCCAGCCCTCGTCCTGCCCACAGCACTCCCCGGCTCTACCACCTCGCTCCTCCGCTCCTCCCCTCACCTCTTGGCAGAAATGCCCGATACCGCGGATCTTGAAGGAGCCCGTCGGCTGCACATTCTCATACTTGAGGAAGACAGGCATGCCGGCCACCTGGGACAGCGCCCAGCTCTCCAGCAGAGGCGTGACGACGTGGAAGGGCTCACCCTCGGCGCATTCCTCCAGGGGGCTCTTCATCTCAGCAACCACCTGGAGGGCCTGCAGTAGGGCACGAAGAGTCCCTCTAACTAGGACCGGGGAGGGGGAGGGAGAAGCCCCTTGGCTTGGCTCCCTTCATCCCCGGTGGCTGCCAAGCTGTGAGGCTCCAGGCAAGTGTCGGCACCTCTCTGGGCCTCAGTTTGACCATCCAGTCAAGGAGATTTGTACTAAGGGCACTTTTCTTCTGTTAATGTGGATGCTACAGTGCAAGAACAGAGAACATGGCCAATAGCGGTGATGAATGCATGAGATTTTATGCAGTCATCATTCATTGATTCAAAAAAAAAAAGACATTCCCGAGCACCTACCGTCTGCCAGGCAGTTTCAGGGTTAGGGACCCAGGAGTGGACAGGTCAGAGACAGCCCCATGTTTTAGTTGGGGAGAGAGAATCAAAGAATTGCAACCTGGAATGACCTAGTGGGGAAGGCACTATTTTATCGAGGGTAGTCAGGAAAGACCCTCTCCCAGGAAAGTTTAAAAAAAAATTTTTGTATTAAGGGGACTTCACTGGTGGGACTCTGCACTTCCAATGTAGGGGACACAGATTCTACCACTGGTTGGCAAACAAAAAGCCCGTATACCTCAGGGAAAAAAAAATTAAAACCTTGTACTATGGAAAATTTAAACGCAGCAAAAGTGTCAAGAACCATCTGATGTAGCCGCCACTCAGCTTCAACAGTCATCAGCTCATGCCTGACTTGTTTGTTCCATATCTGTACCCATCCCCCTTCCCATATTATTATTTTTTCCACCTTTATCATTATATTTTCCTCCCATATTATTTGATCTGTAAATATTTCAGCATGTAGCTATAAAATTAAAGAACTCTGTTTAAACATTGTAGCCACAGTTTCAGAGCAGTATACATTTGTCCAAACTCTTCAAATTCTAACCTTGAGTAAGCTAATTTTATTTCATGGAAATTAGACCTCAGTGATGTTCATTTTTAAAAATGTAATCACAATACCATTATCACATCTAAAAATATTAACAATCATTTCTTAACAACATCAAATATCTGCTAAGTGTTCAAAATTCCAATCGTCTCACTAAATGTGATTAACAGTTGGTTTTGCAGATGGTGACAGTCAAGGTTTTTAACAGTTTGAATCGGGTTGCAGAAGGGAGCTGTGCATTTTGGTTGGTCGAGAGATAATTTAATTTTCTTTTGATCTGCAGCTTCTCAAAGGGGGAGGGCTTCCCTGGTGGCTCAGTGGTAAAGAATCCGCCTGCTAATGCAGGAGACGTGGGTTCAATCCCTGGGTCAGGAATATCCCCTGGAGAAGGAAATGGCAACCCACTCCAGTATTCTTGCCTGGGAAATGCCATGGACAGAGGAGCCTGGCGGGCTACAGACCATGGGATCACAGAGTCAGACATGACTTAGCTAGTAAACAACAAGAAAGGGGAAACTTTGAGATGAACAAGAAGAGAAGCAAGGGAAAAGCATTCCTGCGGAGGGAACAGCAGATGGAGCCACCACTTGAGGGAGATGAACTTGGAGTGTTCCAGGCGCTGATGAGACAAGGGACTGGGTAGAGGTGAGAGTATTAGTCAAGCAAAAAAGGTGCTTAGTCTTGTGAGAACTGGACTCTAAAGAAGGCTGAGCACCAAAGCATTGATGCTTTCAAATTGTGGTGCTGGAGAAGAGTCTTGAGGAATCCTTTGGACTGCAAGGAGATCAAGCCAGTTGATCCTAAAGGAAATCAGCCCTGAATATTCAACGGAAGGACTGAAGCTGAAGCTCCAATACTTTAGCCACCTGATGCGAAGAGCCGACACATTAGAGAAGACCCTGATGCTGGGAAAGATTGAAGGCAGAAGAAGAAGGGGGAGACAGAGGATGAGATGGTTGGATGGCATCACCAACTCAATGGATATGAGTTTGAGCAAACTCTAGGAGATAATGAAGGACAGGGAAGCCTGGCGTGCTACTGTCCAAGGGGTCACAGAGAGTTGGGCAAGACCGAGGGACTGAACAAGGAGAGGTGAGCAGGGATGTTGGGAAGGGCGTTCCAGCCCACAGCGAGGAGTTGGGATATTATTCTATTTCTGCTTGCTATGGGAAGCCGCTGGGAGATTTGAAGCTAAGCTGCGAGTGAGTGAGTGAGTGAATGAACCAGTGTGAAAGGGCAAGAAGCAGAGAGGGAGGAAATTAGAAGGGACGGAAAGTATAAGGGGTTTTTTGTTTGTTTATTTTGTTTTGTTTTTTTAAGGCGCAAACGCTGTTTTTCCTTTGAGAGGGAAACGAGTTGGGCCGCCCCTTGCAGTTCCACTACTTGCCACTAGGGAGAGCGCATCAACCTCCATCAGCTACCACCAGCTCAAAGCTTCTAGTCCACACTTACTAAGTCAGGACTGGGCTCCCCACATCAGAGGGTTCCAGGTCTCTGATCCCTGAATTTGACTCGGAGTCCTTGCTGGGATGGCCCTGAGATTCCCCAGGCAGAGAAAAGCCTGAAACACCTCCACCCAGCTCCATCCGGGAAAATTCATGGCATTGGGGGAGAGCAGCCGGTGGGCCACCCAAATCCAGCAGACCCAGCCCTGGCTTCACCTTGGCTCCAGAGCCCAAGAATTTGAGTTTTGGGGTGAATCAGAGGGAAAAGTTAGAAACTAGCTATGACTTCCTGGCTGTGTGACACAGGCAAGTGTCTCAACCTCTCTGTGCCTGTTTTCCCTTCTAAAATGGGAATAACAACATCCCAACTCACAGGTTAGAGTGCAGATTTAACCACTCCAGTATTCTTGCCTGAAGAATCCCATGAACAGAGGGGCCTGGCAGGCTACAGTCCATGGGGTCACAAAGAGTCAGATATGACCGAGCAGCCCAGTGCAATAATAATAACAGATATTCTTTGTTGAGTCCCTATTATGTGCCAGAAATTGGCTGAGTCTTTTGGAGGTGTCATTTTCTTGGGGTCTTCTAACGATGCCAATATGCTCATCCTTACTCTAGAATGTTTACAAAGCCCGGACCTAGGAACTGGGGGGTATCATGGTGAATAAGACAGACATCTACTCTTGGAGGGAACTTTATAGTCTTATAAGGGGATAATGAAGATCCCACATGTTGCGACTAAGAACCGGTGCATCCAAATAAATTAATTAATTAAAAAAAATTTTTTAAAACCTGAGACCTAAAAAAATGAGAATGAACTAACCACACAACAAACTGGGAGAACTTGGGCATCACAGGACCACTGTGAGGATTAAGCGAGGTCTTATGTTAAATAGCAAAGACATCAACTCTGCCTCATGCACAATAACAGCTAATAGTTATGTGGGAATTACTGTGAGCCAGGCACCATGTCAAGCACCTTATAATAATTACAACAACCCTGAGATAGGTTCAATTATTAACTCCACTTTATAGACAATGAAACTGAGGCTCAGAGAGGTGAAGTATTAATAACCAGCCGAAGGTCGCACAGCTAGAAATGGCATGGCCAGGGCTCCAAGTCAGGCAGTACAAGTTGGCATCTGTGCCCTTCTCCACCATGCTGTACTTTCTCTTTTATAGTAGCATTATCATTATGATGAAAGATGTGAGCATTTAGCGCTTGACCACCGGTTGTCTTTAAAAGCAAATGCTGCTGGCTCAGTCCTCAGGCTCCTCAGCCCTCTTGGTTAGACTGCCCAGAAAAGAACAGCAGGCATCAGTTAAATGAATGAGTCCCAAGTTGCCAACAGCCTTATCAAGCCCAGACGCCCATGAGGGCACCTGCTACATCTATGGATTTGGATAAAGACCAGCTAACTGCCTTTTCCACTTTCTTCGTCCTTCAGCTTTTCTCCAGAGGCCACCCGGGGGGCCCTCTGCAGCCAAATCGTTGACGCCAGGGTTGGGAACCTCAGCACCTCTTAGTTGCCAGAATGCCCAGCCCTACCACCCTGGAACCAGGGTGGGCTCCTCAATCTTCCAGGTCCTGGGCCCCCAGCCTTCTGCTGCAAGGCAGACAGGCCACAGGCACCCAGAGCTAAGCCTATGGGAGGACTTCAGACAGCCTCACTCTCCCACTTTCTGTCCAGCCAGCTGGGACTTGGCTCCAGAACCTTCCAAACAAACCTCTACTCACATTCACAAATGCACACGGAGTCCCAGGGCCCTACTTGGGCCCAGACCCACTTACCTTCCTTCCCAACAGTTCTCAGACCAGCTCAGGGCCAGTCCGCTGCCCACCGGCCTTCCTGAGCACCAGCTGTGCCAACTCCCTGCAGCCTCCTGTGGCCTTGGCCCCTCCCCTCATGGTTAAAGGGATAGCTCTCCACTGGAGGAAAAAGGGGACAAGATCAGCCTTCACTGCTTCTCGGTTTGCTGTCCCAGACATGTGATGACCTGGCCCCATTTTACAGATTAGAAAAAACTGAGGCCCAGAAATGGGAATTCACTTGGCCAAGGCCACCCAGCCAGCAAGGGTCACCCTTTACCCCTCCCTCTGGATCACCTCTACTGTGACATAGACACCTCCAAATCCAGTGCTTGTCCCAAATGCCAAGCCACTTCCCCTGGACCACTGTCAAGGTCAGCTTAGGTCTGAGAAGAGAAAACAAGGATAAAGAAACAATTATTATCTGTCTCATGAGAAAGGCATATTTCCTTCTGAAGTTCCTCCTCATCTCTGATATTTTATGCCCAACACTGGGACTCAAACAATTATTTATTGTTCAAATGAATAACTCTGACAATCGATTCATTCATTCCAAGAATATTTATCGGGCACCGACTCTAGATCAAGCCCTGGGACCATTAGCCTCAAACAAGACAGCATGTCCCCTGCCCTCAAGAAGCCCCAAAGGGGGACTTCCCTGGTGGTCCAGTGGTAAAGAATCTGCCTTGCCATGCAGGGGACGTGGGTTCGATCCTGATCAGGGAAGTAAGTAGTTGCCTCATTGCAGCTACTAGGTCTGCACACTCTGGAGCCAGTGTGCCACAATTAGAGAGGCCTTGGGCGAAAACCAAAGATTCGCATAAGGCAGCTAAGACCCAATGCAGCCAAACAAAATAAGGAAGCCCCAAGGAGCCACTGAAGAGCAGCTGTGATCAGTTGTCAGATGTTGGCAGGAAGTGGGGAGGGCCAGGGCTGTGGGTGCCCAGAGCAGGTACCTCGCCTGGCCCCTGGAGGCTGGGAAGGCCTCGTGGAGGAGGAGACTGAGGGAAACCAGGAGTCAGCAACACAGAAAGCAAAGGTCAGGAACTGAAAAAAATGGGATGTTCCAGGAACAGATGTGCGCAGTAGGGCTGGTACGGAAAAGGCAGGAGAGGAAGTGTGTCTGCGGCTGGAGAGGCGGGCACAGACCAGAGCCCACAGGATGCCCCTACCAGTGCAGGGTGTGGACCTCACCCGGGGCCTTGCATTAGGCAGGGGAATGACAGGATCAGATTCCTGTCTTGTCTCTATCAGCATCTCACTGGGTGATTCTGAGCTGGTCACGTCCATGGCGTAGGCGGGCGGTGGGAAGGTTCAGTTCCCCTATATGTCAGACTGGATGTGAGGTCCAGGAAGCACGTAGCAGCCCAGATGGTCTGGGTCCTTCTTGGCCTGAGTGTGACGTCCCCGGATTTGATGATTAACTCCCAGGCCCTTGGGGGTCAAAGTGAATTGCTTGGTCACGATTCTTGAGAATGACTTAAGCAATTTCATTGCCTCCTCACACTAAGCACACGCCATCCTTGTCAGATGTCCTGTCCTGGAAGGGGAACTGGGGACACGGAGGTGGTAAAACCTAATTTATGCCCTGAAGTGGCCCCCAGCCTGAGGGGAGAGGAAGATACCAATTCAGTGACAACCCTAACATCCCCTAAGAGGACACAGAACAGAAGGTCCCCAAAGGGCAGCTGAGGGTGGGGTGTGATCAGGGAGGACTCCCTGGAGGGGGGGGGGCCTTAGCCTACATGCTCAGACAAGAAGCATGACAGCCACATTCACTGCAGGCCCACTGTATGCCAGCCCTTCTGTGTTGACAAGAGATTCCCATAGGTTTTTGTTTTTTTCATTTGTTTGTTTGGCTCCACTGCCTCTTCGTCTGGGTGTGTGGACTTTCTAGTTGTGTGTAAGGGCTTAGTTGCCCTGCAGCATGTGGAGTCTTAGTTCCCTCTCAAATTTTATTTTAATAGTTGAGTATTTATATCCTCTGTGTGTGTGTGCATAAGATAATATCCAGAATTTTATGGATATTATCGCTTAGAAAGAAGCTAAGACAGGTATTAAAGTTTTAAAATGGAGTTTGTTGTTTTAAAAAATACGAAGTATTAGCAGTAAGTTTCTGGCATGAAGAGGCAATAACAATTAGAACACAGACCTTGAAGCCAGACTCTAGTACAAATACCAGCTTTGCACTTACTGGTTGTGTAACTTTGGGTAAGTTGCTTAACTTCTCTGTGCCCTGTTTTCACAAGCGTTGTTATTGTTCAGTTGCTAAGCCACGTCCAACTCTTTGTGACCCCATGGACGCCGTGGACACCAGCATGCCAGGCTTCCCTGTCCTTCACTGTCTCCTAGAGTTTGCTCCAACACATGTCCATCGAGTTGGTGATGTCATCTGCCGGGGTCCAGCCCCAGTGGATCCAGGAAATTCGAAGTGGGGACGGAGTCGGTGTCCTAGGAAAGAACTTATTTAACTACAGATATATATAAAGATTAGAAATGGATAGTGTAGTAGGAAATATTGGTGGAGAAAAAGAGGCTGAATAACTTGGTTTATGCAGAAAACTAATAAAACCTCGAGACAAGAGGGTTGCACCATCTACGTTAGGCCGCCAGCGTCCACTTGAATAGTGGAGGGTGCCCCACCTTGGGCTCCCTCTCACGTGGATCTTAGAAGCCAGGGCAAGTAAGTAGACTTGGAGAGCCTACGCAGTCCAGATGGGAATTCAGGCGGAAAAGGGGAGAAAAGAATGACATGGGGGAGCCCAGCATCGGTGAAAGACTCAAGACTTTATTTTTAAAATCAGCTTATATACCCCAAGTTATACATAAAGAAATACTGGAATATGCAGAATTATGCAGGGGCAGCAGTCCTGACCCTCATTGAGACCAGGCTTTCTTTTTGCATACCTTCCTGTATACAAAAGATCTCAGGTGGTTTACATTATCTTCTGGCCAAGAGGCCTGTTAACATTTTTATGGCTGTCTTCCTAGATAAATGTCTATCAACCAGAAATCTCTTTTTCCTTAGAAGTGTTTTTTCTTTACTCTGCATCACCCTCAAAGTACTAAATAAAGTTACATTCCTGTAGAAC
Source organism: Budorcas taxicolor (assembly GCF_023091745.1). NCBI lineage: Eukaryota > Metazoa > Chordata > Mammalia > Artiodactyla > Bovidae > Budorcas > Budorcas taxicolor. The sequence goes on from NC_068926.1 coordinate 61,144,446, forward strand.
AAAGGTGCAGTGGGTTATAACAAAGAAAGTACTTACCTCAAAGATCTAATGTTGCTAATGCCAGGGCCACTATCTGTTTTTCCTATACACCAACTATATCTACAAATAAAAGATATGAAAATTTGGCTGCAAGTATTGGGTCAACAAATGAAACCTTTAATCAGTCCTATTCTAATGATTTTGACTCCTCAGAAGCCCCTACATTCCTAGGATGTTTTAAGCTTCCTGTGTCTCTCGCGGTCAGGTCGGGAGGCTGCAAGCAATCACATGCGCAGCTGTAAGAGTCCGGCAGGCAGGCTAGAAAGCCATCAGAGGGGTCTTTGGATTGAAACACTCTTATTATGCCCAGGAGATTTATTATCTAAAAGCTCTAAATTAAATTTTTCCAGAAAAAGGCGGTGGGGGACAGCCCCCTGTTAATGTCAGAAGAGTAGGTGGAAGGCATAACACAGTAAAGCAGGCAGACTCTGGTTTTTTGGGGTGGATGCTCAGGAAATTCCAGGGGGAACCCCTGAAGCCTGATGACGCCCTTGCGTTTTGTCAGGCTTCCTTCCTCATGACCTTTGCCACGGGCGGGATTCCTCACTCTGGCTCCCGGCAGTCATCCAACCATCTGATCCTCTGTTGTCCCCTTCTCCTCCCAACCTCAGTCTTTCCCAGCATCAGGGTCTTTTCTTATGAGTTGGCTCTTCGAATCAGGTGGCCAGAGTATGGGAGCTTCAGCTTCAATGACAGTCCTTCCAATGAATATTCAGAGTTGAGTTCTTTTAGGACTGACTGGTTTGATCTCCTTGCAGTCCAAGGGACTCTCAAGAGTCTTCTCCAGGGATTTGAAGGCATCAGTTTTTCGGTGCTCAGCCTTCATTATGGTCCAACTCTCACATACATGACTACTGGAAAAACCATAACTTTGACATTTGTTGGCAAAGCAATGTCTCTGCTTTTCAGTACGCTGTCTAGTTTTGTCATAGCTTTTCTTCCAACGAAAGAGGGTGTTGGGAGCCAGCGTGAAGAACTCCGCCCGTGGCAAAGGTCATGAGGAAGGAAGCTTGGCATACGCAAAGGCGTGATCAAGCCTCAGGAAACCCCCTGTTCCAGAGCATCTACCCCCAAAACCAGAGTACTTTACGGGAAGCTCTCCCCTATAACCATTTCTCTCAGAGAAGGAGTTAACTTGCAGCTCCAGTTAATAAAAATTCCTGGGCGTGATAAGAGTGTTTCACCTTACGAACTCTGGAGGTTCTCTGGCCTGCCTGATCAGGCTCATCCGGCCGCATGTGATTGTTTACAGCCTCCCAACTGTGAGAGGCATGGGATGTTTTAAAACTTTCTAAATACAGACTCTTTTGAGAAGTTAGAAGATCATTAGTATAGTATTAGTAGATTGATTAGGAATTATATTGGTGAAGGGTTTTTTCATTTGTCCTGCCAATAATTACTGCTAATTCCCTGCCCTGGGTGTGACAAGGATGTCTCAGGTCAAACCTTTCTGCTGACAGACTAGCTTGTGTGACAGCCTCTCAGCCATAAACAGCACAGAGACTTTGGAGTATTAGCATAGGGGTTTTTTCATTGATGAGTCAATGATTGCCACCAGGCCTCCATATCCTTAGGCACCTGGGAATATATTAATCAATGTATTTGGAATATAGAAAAGGAAATATAGTAGTTTTTTTGATGTTAGCAATACTAGACTTTTTGAGTTAATGAATTTTCTCTTTTATTATAGACCACTGTACTTTGTTATAAATCACTGTGTCCTTGCTATGCAAAAATGTAACTTTGTCACTATCTTAAGACAAAATAGATCTTAAGGGGAACATTGGTGAAGGGTTTACATTTGTTGAGCCAATATTTGCTGCTAAATCTCCATATTCCTGCCCTTATAATGAATATAACTAGCATATAGGAGAAATAAGTATTAACCTTTAAGATTAATCATGTTAAACCTTAGGTTAAGTAAATTCCTTTCTTGATTGTAACTCACTACACCCTCACCCTATAGGAATGCAACTTTATTTGGAGGGTGGCGCCTGATTTAAGAAAAAATCACCCCTGGAAAAATAAGTTTTCTGGTTAACTGACCGGTATCAGAAAGAGCCATAAAATGTCAGCAGATCTCATGGCTAAAAGATGATGAAACTCATAACACCTTTGTATAATTTTATATGAAGCACCTGATTGTGACAAGGGTCAGGTCTGCTGACCCCCACGTGACTCTGTATTCATCCCTATGTGTAACAAAAAGGTATATAAACAAACCTGAAAAATAAAGAAATCGGATCAGTTTCTGGAAAGACTGACTCCCCCGTGTCGTTTCTTTCTCGCTCCCCGTTTTCCTGGCTGAATTCCCATCTGAAATGTGGGCACTCACCAAGCCTGCTAATTCTGCCTGGGCTTCTGAGATTGGACCGGGGAGGCCTCAGTGCCTCCTCTCCTTTGGGAGAATGGAAAGACACCTGTGGCCTACATAGGTGGTGATTGGTATTCCATGTAAACCAGTTATTCAGCCTCTTTTCTCCACTAATTCTCCTACTACACTATCTGTTTCTAATCTCCCTCTATATCTGTAATTAAATAAGTTTTTTCCAGGACGCCGACTCCGTCCCCACCTTCGAATCACCCTGGATCCACCGGGGCTGGACCCTGGCAAGAGGGTCTTTTAATTTCATGGCTGCAGTCACCATCCGAAGTGATTTTGGAGCCGAAGAAAATAAAGTTTGTCACTGTTTCCACTTTTCCCCATCTATTTGCCATGAAGTCATGGACTGGATGCCATGATCTTCATTTTTTGAATGCTGAGTTTTAAGCCAGCTTTTCTTCTCTTTCACTTTGATTAAGAGGCTCTTTAGTTCCTCTTCAATTTCTGCCATTAGAGTGGTATCCTCTGCATGTCTGAAGTTGTTGATATTTCGAGGTGTGGGTCGGCAGTGGCCTGCTGTGGGGACAGGGACACTGGCCGCGGCAGTCCTAGAAGGTTTGCGTTGGCGTAAGTCCTTTTGGAGGTCACCTTTAGCCCTACAATGGAGCATGTAGACTCCAGGACCCGGCCAAACAACAACAGGGAGGGAGCCCAGCCCCACCCATCAGTAGACAATTGGATTAAAGATGTACTGAGCAGGGCCCTGCTTACCAGAGCAAGACCCAGTATTCTCAAATGTGGGGTGAGGATTAAACACAACTTCCTTTGTGGAGTTGATGTGAAGATCAAAAGAGTTAACAGATGTGAACTATTGAGAACAGTAGCAGGATTTCCCTGGTGGTCCAGAGGTTAAGAAGCCACACTTCCAACGCAGGGGGTTGCAGGTTGGATCCCACAAGCCCGCTGCTCGGCTTGGCCAAAAAATAAAATAGTTAGAACAGTAGGAAGTATGTTGTGTTCTCTGCTGTTGCTGCTGCCGTTGTTGTTGTCACCATGATGAAAGGTGTGACACAACAGTGTGGTAACAATTGCACCGCAGGCCATGAGAGGGTATGACATTGCTCTATCACAGGATGATTACAACACCCAGGGGAGGTGGGTATTGTAGTGAACGCCACATTGTGGAGTTTGATTTGGCTCAGAGAGGCCGAGTCACTTTCCTGAGGTCACACAGCTGTGGCCAAGCTTAGGGTTTAGACCCAGAGGGACCAAGCTCCAAAGCTCCTGATCTGGAAGAGGATCAGGTAGGGAAGACAGAGTGGTCGCATCAGAGGGCAGAGGAGGCTGGAGAGGGGTCCGAGTCACTGACCCTTGCCCTCCACCCCGCCCCCCTCCTGCCCCAGAGCCACATGCATTATCCAGTCCCTATCCCCGAGATCTCAGGCCGCCAAATGCACACCCTGGCCAGCTTCCTGGGTTATTCATTAAGCTTCATTTCACCATCCTCAACCCCAGCTGGCCTTCTTGTTCCCAGGCCAGGGGAACTACATAGAGAGGAGGGATGGAGCCTTGGACATGGGGGACTGGCCCTCGGGACTTGCAGTTTCAACCTTGGGCTCCGAGTCATACATTTTCCGAGTCTGAGGCTCAGTTCCATCAACAGGTGAAACAGCAGGGGCTCGGACAGTCAAGCAAGCAGCCCAGCTCGGGAGCCGCCCCAGTGGGATGTGGCCTCGCGTCTCCTGACACCCAGCAGTGGTGGTGTGCTTTAGTCACCCAGTCGTGTCTGATTCTTTACCACCCCCATGGACTGTAGCCCGCCAGGCTCCTCTGTCCATGGGATTCCCCAGGCAAGAATACCGGAATGGGTTGCCATTTCCTCCTCCAGGGGGCCTTCCCAACCCAGGGATCAAACCCGAATCTGGTACATCTGAGCTAATGTCTCAGACACTCACCAAGATTGTAAATCTTTCCAGAGCAAAGAGGGTCTTAAACTAGGGGTGATGCTTTTGCAGGCTGGAGCTGATTCACTCTGTCCTCCATAAAGGAACATGGCTCTCTGTCTGCCACTGTCCCCATCTTTCTCTACTGCCTCCCCAACACCCAGCAGGCTCCTACTTGGTCCCTGGAGTTATTTGAGTTTGCCTGCCCTGGGAACCTTTGGGCAGAGGAACTCTCCCTCTCTCCTCTTGCCCCTGAAAAGGAGTCAGTTATTAAGGGAGAAACTGAGGCACAGGATAAGGTTCAGTGACTTGCCCCCTGTTGCCCAGCAAATAGCCCACGGGACCAATCATTGAGAGATACTACATCCAACATGGATGCTCTTGTCCCAAGAGACATACACATTCACAGCCATGATATCTGACCTGGAAGTATCTGCTGTTGCTGTTGCGGCTGCTAAGTCACTTCAGTCATGTACAACTCTGTGCAACCCCATAGACGGCAGCCCACCAGGCTCCCCCATCCCTGGGATTCTCCAGGCAAGAACACTGGAGTGGGTTGCCATTTTCTTCTCCAACGCATGAAAGTGAAAATTGAAAGTGAAGTCACTCAGTCGGGTCCGACTCTTAGCGACCCCATGGACTGCAGCCCACCAGGCTCCTCCGTCCATGGGATTCTCCAGGCAAGAGTACTGGAATGGGGTTCCATTGCCTTCTCCCAGAAGCATCTGCAGGAGGCATCTAACCCATCCTTACTGTGGATGGCAAAAATGAGGCCCAGAGGAAAATGGACAACTGTTCTGGCCCTATGTTCAGATTTTTTTAAATAAAGATAAATGGATAGACTGCTTTTAGGGTGCGATGTATTAAATAGTGTACAATATATTAAGTAATCAGAAACTCTAGGGGGTGATTACAGTGAGGGAGAGACAGGGAAGCCTGGAGTGCTGCAGTCCATGGGATCATGAAGAGTCGGACACGACTTGGCGACTGAACAGCAAAAGGCGGTGGTACAACTCTACATGCTTTTTGTGTGTTAGGAAACAGTCTTTATTACAATATTAACTTTTTAAAGTACTTATTTATTTGGCTGCACCCGGTCGTGGTTGCGGCATGTGGGATCTAATATCCTGCTGCTGCTACTGCTAAGTCGCTTCAGTCGTGTCCGACTCTGTGCGACCCCATAGATGGCAGCCCACCAGGCTCCACTGTCCCTGGGATTCTCCAGGCAAGAACAATGGAGCGGGTTGCCATTTCCTTCTCCAGTGCAGGAAAGTAAAAAGTGAAAGTGAAGTCGCTCAGTCGTGTCCAACTCTTAGTGACCCCATGGACTGCGGCCTACCAGGCTCCTCCGCCCATGGGATTTTCCAGGCAAGAGTACTGGAGTGGGGTGCCATTTCCTTCTCCAATGCATGAAAGTAAAAAGTGAAAGTGAAGTCGCTCAGTCGTGTCCAACTCTTAGTGACCCCATGGACTGCAGCCCACTAGGCTTCTGCACCCATAGGATTTTCCAGGCAAGAGTGCTGGAGTGGGGTGCCATTTCCTTCTCAAATGCAGGAAAGTGAAAGTGAAGTCGCTCAGTCGTGTCTAACTCTTAGTGACCCCATGGACTGCAGCCTACCAGGCTCCTCCGCCCATGGGATTTTCCAGGCAAGAGTACTGGAGTGGGGTGCCATTTCCTTCTCCAATGCATGAAAGTGAAAAGTGAAAGTGAAGTCGCTCAGTTGTGTCTGACTCTTAGTGACCTCTGTGGACTGCAGCCCACCAGGCTCCACCGCCCCTGGGATTCTCCAGGCATGAGTACTGGAGTGGGGTGCCATTGCTAATTTCCTGACCAGGGATCAAACCCACGCCCCCTGCATTGGGAATGCGGAGTCTCAAATGCCGCACTACCGGGGAAGTCCCATGATGGAGATATGATATTTTAAGAATATTATCTTTTCACTGCTTGCCCCTTGCATCACTCCCCTGGGAAGGAGAGAGACAGACAGTGAGAGACAGAGAGTGACAGAGACAGAGAGTGAGAGACACAGAAAGAGAGGCAGAGAGACAGTAAGAGACAAAGAGATAGATCAGAGAGAAACAGAGAAAGAGAAAAGAAAAAGAAAAAAGAGGGAAGGAAAGAGAAAAAGGATCCTACTTGTAGCATTTGCTAATTCTCATGATATCAATACTGCCCCAGCAGAGAGTTTCCCTGGTGGCTCAGACAGTAAAGAATCTGCCTGCAATGCCGGAGACCTGGGTTCAATCCCTGGGTTGGGAAGATCCCCTGGAGCAGGGCATGGCAACCTCCTCCAGTATTCTTGCCTGGTGAATCCTCATGGACAGAGGAGCCTGGGGTCTATAGTCCAGGGGGTCACAAAGAGTCAGGCACAACTGACTGACTAACACTTTCTTTCAAAACAGAGAAGGAAGTGAAGACACCTTCACTCCTGAACAGTTCTCTGAAGTGTTTGCCTGTGACCCCTAGACAATGGGACAAGGAGCCGTGTGACTGACTGGAAATGAGGAAGGGCGCCCCCTACAAGCTGGAGTCGGGCAGGGGGCAGGGTATAGACCAAGGGAGGCCCAGGCAGCCTCTCCACCCCATCTCAGTCCTGGAATGTCACTGCCATCCCTGGGCAGGGGCGGGTGGAGAAGGAAAACCCCTCATTGCATCCAGTGATTTATCTGCTTGAAATAAAAATTAAGCTGATTTAGAGGAAAATAAAGAAATCACCTGTTGCACACCGGGCTTGTGTTTTGAGGCTGAAACTTGCTGCAAATATCTTGGGTTTTTTGGTGAACTTTGGACAAAATCTGTCACAGGCCATTTGGTCCTAGTCAACTCCTTATATGTTGATGGGTGGGTAATGATAACCCCAAGGCGGGAGGGGCAGTGTGGCCAGTTTGAGCCATAGGGCCCACCAAGAGACTGTTTGTCCTGTTTGGGGATGACGCAAACCTAGGACAGCATCACCACACGCAGGGCCATCAAATGGCTCAAGGAGGGTTCCAAAAGGTCTGGGTCAAATCAAATGATGGATTGAAGCCAGTTGAAAGAAAATAAAGAGGGCTGGCTGCCAAGTCCTACAGCCAGTGCCACAGAGGTTAAATGGATTAAACCCAAAACAAGTGAAGTGTGATTCGACTGTATTAATCTCATCAAGAAAATACTTTACCTTCTCTGGGAGTTGACTGAGTAGCAGCTAGACATAGAACAACAGATATTTTGTTTGTTTTGTTTGGGTTTTGTGTTTTGGTTTTTTTTAAGGCTGACCCAAGTGGCTTGTGGGATCTTAGTTCCCTGACCAGGAATCAAACCCTAGAAGCACGGAGTCCTAACCATCGGACCTCCAGGAATTCCCAGAACAACAGCTTCTTAGATAAAGTCCAGCTTCCTTGGTGGTTCAGAAGGTAAAGAATCTGGCAGCAATGCAGGAGACCTGGGTTCGATTCCTGGGTTGAGAAGATTCCCTGGAGGAGGGCATGGCAACCCACTCTAGTATTCTTGCCTGGAGAATCTCCACAGACAGAGGAGCCTGGTGGGTTAGAGTCCATGGGGCTGCAAAGCGTTGGACACGACTGATTGACTAAATACAGAGCGCATCCATTTCACCCACACGAGGTCACTTGGTCTTGTTAATAAAAGTAAAGAAGATAAACAAGGGGGCACACGGTCGCATTCTCTAATACTCTGAAGCAGAATTGTTCAGCTTCTGCACTACTGGCGTTTGGGGCCTGATGATTCTTTGTTGGGGCGTATGCTGTCCTGTGCGCTATCGGATGTTGAGTGAATGGAGGGGAGAATGACAAATCCAAGGTGACAAGTTAGTACAGGCCTGCCCTCGGGATGGTCTTCTGGGAAGAGTCCCAGGGGCTGCCAGAATCTCAAAGAGGCTCCAACCCAGACTTGATGGGGAATAAACATGAATGAGAAGCCAGGCTTACAGGAAGGCCTCAGGAAAAGGGGACCAGAGAGGTGGGGAAGTCCTAGGTAATAACAACACTACCAAAGATGATCGTAAGAGCAGCTACTATTCATTGAGCTCTTACCCCATGCCTGGCACTGGGCTGTCACTATCTCTGTCTTGCAATTCCTAGTAGGCATCATCATTCCCACTTCTTGGGGGCAGGAAACAGACCTAGGGGAAGTCACATGACCACCCCAAGGTCACAGAGCTGGGTGTCAGTTTCACTCCAGGTTTGATGGACTCAGGAGCCAGAGACCTTAACTAGTCAGGAGATGCTAGGGCTTGGCTGCACACTACCAGGGAAGGTAAACAGAAGTGAGAGCTGTCTGTTCCTCCCCTGGGACGGTGAAAACAATTATTGGCATCCCTACCTCCCACAACCAAGGACACACTGACCTGGATGTGATGTAACAGAGCCAACAGGCAGAGGTGAGAGAGGCAACTTGCCTAAGGTTCACAGCCAGACTCTCTTCCCTCCTCCTGGGACCACCAGCTCTGCCCTTACCTTCCTACACTAGATATAGCTGGGCCTCAGTCTGCCCATCTGTCAAATGGAGGAACTATTGGTTGCTCAGTCGTGTCCAACTTTTTTTGACCTGATGGACTGTGGCCCTCCAGGCTCCTCTGTCCATGGGATTGCCAGAATACTGGAGTGGTTGCCATTTCCTTCTCCAGGGCATCTTTCAGACCCAAGGATTGAATCAGTGTCACCTGCTTTAGCAGGTGGATTCTTTACCACTGAGCCACTTGGGAAGCTTTCCTTGTACAAAGGTAGCCTCAAAAGCCTAAATATTGGATATCTGATTGCGGCCAGATGTGCTCCCAAACCCCATCTCCAACCCATTCCCTCTCACCCCATCAGCTTTGTGTCCATAAAGGACTCAGAATTCCTAAATTTGCCTTTGACAACTAAAAAATGTCACTTGTCTCCTGATTCTCCAAGAATGAAGTTGCTGCTGCTGCTGCTGCTGCTGCTAAGCCACTTCAGTTGTGTCCAACTCTGTGCGACCTCGTAGATGGCAGCCCACCAGGCTCCCCCGTCCCTGGGATTCTCCAGGCAAGAACACTGGAGTGGGTTGCCATTTCCTTCTCCAATGCATGAAAGTGAAAAGTGAAAGTGAAGTCGCTCAGTCGTGTCCGACTCTTTGCGACCCCATGAATCGTAGCACGCCAGGCCTCCCTGTCCATCACCATCTCCCGGAGTTCACTCAGACTCATGTCCATCAAGTCCGTGATGCCATCCAGCCATCTCATCCTCGGTCGTCCCCTTCTCCTCCTGCACCCAATCCCTCCCAGCATCAAGGTCTTTTCCAATGAGTCAACTCTTCACATGAGGCGGCCAAAGTACTGGAGCTTCAGCTTTAGCATCAGTCCTTCCAAAGAAATCCCAGGGTTGATCTCCTTCGGAACGGACTGGTTGGATCTCCTTGCAGTCCAAGGGACTCTCAAGAGTCTTCTCCAACACCACAGTTCAAAAGCATCAATTCTTCGGCACTCAGCCTTCTTCACAGTCCAACTCTCACATCCATACATGACCACAGGAAAAACCATAGCCTTGACTAGACGGACCTTAGTCGGCAAAGTAATGTCTCTGCTTTTCAATATACTATCTAGGTTGGTCATAACTTTCCTTCCAAGGAGTAAGCGTCTTTTAATTTCATGGCTGCAATCACCATCTGCAGTGATTTTGGAGCCCCCAAAAATAAAGTCTGACACTGTTTCTACTGTTTCTCCATCTATTTCCCATGAAGTGATGGGACCAGATGCCATGATCTTCGTTTTCTGAATGTTGAGCTTTAAGCCAACTTTTTCACTCTCCTCTCTAGGTCTTACCTATATTGCTCCTTTAGGACAAAGGAGTTAGAAAGGATAACAGGGGATGGCAATTTTAAAAAACTGTGTTCAGCCTTTGTGATTAAGTAATACCAGTGACTTGTCATGTCCCTCTTTCTGGTGAATTTCACTTTGAGATTTTATATCCCCGGTACTTACGACACTTGGGATTTTTCTGAGTTCTCTTTTTAATGCTTGAAAATATGCTGACACGGTACTTCCCTGATGGTCCAGGGGTTAAGGCCCCGCGCTGCCAAATCAGGGGGCATGGGTTCCATATCTGGTCGAGAAACTGAGATCACACGTGCCCTGCTGGGCAGCCAAAAGATTTTAAAAGACATGTACATGGACCTGATAGTTCCATTCTTAACCCGTGACCTGGGCATGATACAGTTTAATGTCATTGAAAGTTAGAGAATATTAGTCAAGCATATATGGGGAAATAAGTTCTGGTAAGCTGTTATGAAATTGAAACTAAAAGCAGGTGAAAAGAGTCCTTTTGTGTTTCTCTCTATGGTTAAGAACCAGCCCTGTTGCACCATATGGGTGACTATTCATCATTTTTCTTTCACATTTCAGCACAAACAAATGTTACAGTTTCTAAAGTCAATAAATAAATAAAAGTTAAAACCTGTGTTCAGATTGCAGATTTGGGGGTCACCCTGCTGCGTTCAAGCGCTAGCTCATCCCTCTTACAGTATGCCTCAGTTTCCTTTTCTGTAAGATGGGGATAATAATAGCATACACTTCCTCCCCGGTTTGATTCTTGCCCACTGAGCGAGCGCCAAGCAAGTGCTAGCGAAGATAAGTGCATTATTTCACACCCTTCTCTGGCAGCTTCCTAAAAGCTGTGGTGATGTAGGTATTTGTCCTGAAATGAAGCTGAGGGTGGAGAAGGGACGAGGCTAGCGGGACTGGGAGAAAGACCCAGCTAGAGAGAGGGGCGTTCCCTTCCAGGAAGCCTAGGGCCAAGAGGCGGGGCCTGGCAGGGGTGTGGCCGGTCCTGGTGTCCCATTGGCTGCTCAGATGCTCCAGGGGGGAATAAAGCCCAGACCCCTAACACCTGGGACCATTCTGAAGCCGCGCTAAGCCTCCTGCATTTCCTGTCTGTGGACCGTCTAGAACATCTCCAGTCTATCCCTCTTTCGCCTGACGCTCAGACGGCAGCTCCTCGCCTTTCTCTGGTAAGCCGCCCTATCCATCCACACCTCCATCCCCAGAACTGGAGTGTCTGCGTCCACCTTGGGTTTTCCCTGGGCCAGAGAGGGAGGAAGAGTCAGCTGAGCATAAAAACCCATGCTCTGAAGCCAGACTGGCTGGGTTCACTGACAGGAGGTCTGTGCCTCGGTTTCCGCATCTGTCCAGTGGAGGTAATAATAACAGAATCTCCCTCTTAAGGTGGTTGTGAGTATTTAGTTTATGTGTAATAGTAGTTAATTTTTTTTAAAGCATGTGGGATCTTAATTCCCCAACCAGTCCCACCCCACTCACCGCCCCACCCCCACCCCCTGCCACTCTCCTCTGCAATTGGAAGCAGGGAGTCTTAACCACAATCCCAGTCCTAGTAAAAGTTAATTTTTATTTATTTATTTGGCTGGTCGGGTCTCAGTTGCAGCACACAGGATCTTTGCATCATGTGGGATCTCCCGGGGACTCTAGCTAGTAGTGGCATGCAGAGTCTCAGGTTCTCAGTCACCCAGAATCCATGCAGACAGACAACCCCCGCCCCCCCCAACTCTGGGCCTAGGCTGCCTGGTTCAAATCTTACCTCTTCTCTTTGTAATGGCAATTACACGGCAATTTAGCGGTTAGGACTCCGTGCTTTCACTGCTGAGGGCACGGGTTCAACCCTGGTTGGGGAGCTAAAATCACACAAGCCATGCATAGCCATAAAGAAAAAAAAATCCCTTCTCCCCTAGTCACTCGCTGTGTGACCTTGGACAAGCCAATACTACAGTTTCTTTCTTTTAAATTGTTAATTCGTTTCTTTGGTTTTGGCTACACTGGGTCTTCCTTGCTGCACTCAGACTGGTTCTCGGGTTGCGTGAATGGGGGCCACTCTCTAGGCGCCGGGCGCGGGCTTCTCCCTGCGGTGGCTGCTCTTGTTGCAGGGCACAGGCTGTAGGCAGGCAGGCCTCAGTAGTGCGGCGCTCGGGCTCAGTAGCTGTGGCAAAGGGGCTTAGTTGAGCCTGGGCACGTGGAATCTTCCCAGAGCAGGGATCAAGCCCATGCTAGGTGAATTCTGTCATGACGCTCGGGCTCGATTGGACTCAGCCAGGCAGTCCTCGCTTGGGTCTCTCTCGGAGGCTGCCGTGTGATAACAGTAGCTGGGCTAGTGTCTTCCCTAAGTCAGGCGCCATGTCTGCCCATCAGCTAGGCTATCAGCTAGACATGTTAGGCGGGGCACCTCCCTGCAGCCCCCGGCATGCCGCCCGGGCTTGCTCCCATCTTGGCGTCTGGGTTCATGCAGGGAGCTTCCCAGCTGCCTGGCAGCTCGGTCACCTTATATGACCCGGCCTTGAGAACCATGCTGGGCTACAGCCAGATGACACAGGGCTCCCAGTAGTGGACAGTGTCCATCTCTTCCCGACTCCCTGTTTAGTGACATCCTGTTAGTAGCTTGAAATGTCACAGACGTGCAGACACTAGAAGTCAAGGTTACCTTCCCTTTGACGAGGCTATCATGAAACATTCACCACTGCATTACTGCTTGGAGGGAGTCACATAGTGTCCTTTTCCCTGCAGTCACAGCCCTTCCCCCATGCCCCCCCAACTCAGGGTTCAAGGGAAGGAAGTGTAGACCTGACCCCACCTCCCACCTAGAAAAGCCTCAGTGTTGCATCCTAAGCGGTGTGGGGGGGGGGGGGGGGTAGGAACTGCTCAGTGATCAATCTGGAAAACGCAATCAGAACCTGTTTCCTCAACAGGAGAACTGGACAATAACATTAGGCAATTATCCTGGGCATTTCCTAGGGTTGGTAGAAGGATTAAGTGAGTTAATATCTGTAAAGCTTAAGAAGATGCCTGGCACATGGTAATCACTTTATTTATTTCCTTGTGTGGCTGCCTCAAGTCTTACTTGCAGCACGCAGCATCTCTGTGTCACGCAGGATCTTCTCTTGTGCTTCATGGTTGCTAGTTCTGATGTGCTGGCTTATCAGCCCTGCGGTATGTGGGATCTTAGTTCCCCAACCTAGGATCGAACCCATATCCTCTTGCATTGCAAGACAGATTCTTAACCGCTGGAACACCAGGGAAGTCCTGGTAATCACTTTATAAGTGCTGATTAAATAATATGTTATTACAAAAAAAAATCACAATAAAAACCTTTCCCTAATGGGCACAGGGCTTTCCAAAGGTTAGTTGTTTTTATTAAGGTTTTACTGGAATATAGTTGCTTTACAATGTTGTGTTGGTTTCTACCTTACAACAACCTGAGTCAGCTATATGTATACATATATCCCCCCTCTCTTGAACCTCCCTCCCATCCCCCTACCTCATCCCACCCCACCCCCCTAAGTCATCACAGAGCACAGGGCTGAGCTCCCTGTGTTACACAGCAGCTTCCCACTAGCTGTTTATTTTGCACGTGGTAGAGTATATATGTCAACGCTACTCTCTCAATTCGTCCCACCCTCTCCTTCCCCTCCTATGTCCGCAAGTCCGCTCTCTGTGTCTGAGTCTCTATTCCTGCCCTGCAAATTGGTTCATCAGTACCATTTTTCTAGATTCCATATATATGCACTGATATATGATATTCCTTTTTCTCTTTCTGACTTACTTCACTTTCAGAGATTAGCTTTTAAAGATGTGTAATTTAAATATGTAATAAACATGTACACAGCAAAACATTGAAATGGTACAGAAGCAGGTGCTGTGTGCCAGTCCTCCCCAGGGGCCCCCTACCCTGATGGGTTTCTTGTGTGTTTTCTGAGATGTCTTGTACACATGGATTGCGGGTGTGCACATGTATCCTGGCAGTTTTTGCACAAACAAGACCTGATATCCTGCCCCTGTTTTAGCCATAATCTTGCCACTCATTCTGAGTCAACACCCACAAGTCTATTTCTACCTCATAGTCTTCAAAAGCTGCAAGGTCTAGATGTTATTTCTTTTTTTTTTTTTTTTTTTTTGACCATGCCTCTCGGCTTGTGAGATCTTAGTTCCTCAACTAGGGATCTAACCCAGGCCCTCAACAGTGAGAGTGCAGAGTGCTAACCAGTGGGGCTCCAGGGAATTCCCTGGATGTTATTTCTGATGGTAACAGCTTCCCAGCAAAATGTATGTGTGTGTTGGGGTGGGCCAGAGGTGGGCAGGGGTAGGGGGAGAGAAGATGACCTCTGCCCATTTTACAGATGAGGCAGCTGAGGCCAAAGGGAGATTGCTTGTCCGATGTCAAGTTGTTGGCCGAGTTGAGATTTGAACTCAGGTCTCCAGGATGCTATAATCTGGGGCTTGTCTTCGGCTTCCTAGGAAGTTAGGGACAGAGTCCCTCCCAGCCCCACTGCCTACTGAGTGGGAGCAGCTGGCACCAGGGCCAACTCCCCTCACCCTCTGGGTTTCCTTCCTTTCTCCCAGCAATGATGTCAGGAAGACCCTTGCACATGGAGACGCCTGTACGTGACAGCGTGATCCTGTCTAAAGTGGCTGGCACCACGGTCTATCTCAAGCTAGACAGCGCCCAGCCCTCCGGCTCCTTCAAGATCCGGGGCATTGGACACCTCTGCAAAACGGTACAGCCTCATCCGGGCAGATCCCCTTTGTGGACAGGGCAGGGCCACTGCCATGTGACATCCTAGGGGTTCCAGGCTGGGCCCTGCTGACTCCCCACAGGCAGCCTCCATTGGCACCTCCCCTGGTTAAGGGGCGTCGGTCCAGAAGGTCCCCTCGTGGACTGATGCCAGAGCCATCAGTGGCCTTCCTCTCCTTCATCTTTCCCTGAACCAGTTAGTCTCTTTGGGGAGAAAAGATGTCAGGCCTGATCCTCTCCCTTCTCTGTCTCCACAGTGGGCTGAGCGAGGCTGTAAACATTTCGTCTGCTCCTCAGGTAAGTGGCCTGCATGCCTCCTCCTGTCCTCTGCCTTGTGTCCTGGGTTCATGTTCTCCACCTCTTTGAGCCCTGGTTTTCCCAGCAATGAGCTGTAGCAAACATCTGCAGAAGTCCCAGTTTAGAATACCAAGGGGTGGCCAGCCCTCACCCAGGAAGGGTTCAACCCCACTAACACTGTCTTCCCTCCACCCCTGGCAGCGGGCAATGCAGGCATGGCAGCCGCCTATGCTGCCAGGAAGCTGGGCATCCCTGCCACGATTGTCGTGCCCAACACCACGCCTGCCCTCACCATCCAGCGGCTCAAGAGTGAGGGCGCCACGGTCAAAGTGGTGGGTGAGGTGAGCACCAACCTGGAGCCGGGGGCCACAGAGGGCACCGGGGCACAGGGCCAAGTCCCCCGGCCCCTCATCCCTCTCGCTTTCTCTGTGATCTTGCAGACATTGGATGAGGCCATCAGGGTGGCCAAGGACCTGGAGAAAAACAACTCAGGCTGGGTCTACGTCCCTCCCTTTGACGACCCCCTCATCTGGTATGTGGAGGCCCCAGTCAACCGGGATGGGTAGTTACCATGCCTCTACATCACTGAGTGGACAGCTGCCCCAGTACACACCATCACGCACAGCAGCGCACACGTGTGTGCCCGTCACACGGAAGCACACACACAGGCACGGCAGCTGGTGCCCACACCTGACTTGGGAAGTGACTTATTCGAGGACTGGGGAAGTGAGATGAGGAAGGAAGGGTGCTGATGGACTGGTAACCACTGTAGGCAGCTGGAGCTTAATCCCTCTGGGGCTCTGGGAGCCAGCATGGACCGTGACCAGGGCTGTCGAACCAGCGGGAGAGGATGTTGGGCAAGGAGTGTCTATACATCGATTCCCGTTAATTCTTAATTCCTGTAATGGATTGAGGGCTGCTCCTGGGGGTTTCACGTCCTGGCACTGCCGGCTGCCACATTCACAGTGCTCCAGAGGCCACAGGAAGACAGGCGGAGATGCAGGTGATGGCAGCTGGAAATAGGGTGGAGTCAGGTTTGAGGGGACCAGCTTCAAGACTCATCAGCTGCCTGGGATGAGGGCAAACAGAGGGTAAGCGGCATCTTCAGGACCCCTGCCTGGTGTCTCCAGGCAGCCCAGCCCTGACCTGCGCCCCCCTTCCCCACCCACGTCCTCTAGGGAAGGCCATGCTTCCATCGTGAAGGAGCTGAAGAAGACGATGACCGAAAAGCCAGGGGCCATCGTGCTGGCAGTAGGGGGCGGAGGCCTCTTGTGCGGAGTGGTTCAGGGGCTGGCAGAGGTGGGCTGGAGGGACGTGCCCATCGTCACCATGGAGACCATCGGAGCCGAGAGCTTCCACGCTTCCACCAAGGCCGGCAAGCTCGTCACCCTGCCCCGCATTACCAGGTAAGCAGCCAGGGAGGCTGTTATGTTCAGTGAGTGTTGTGGGAAGCTCCCCACTCAGTGCTGGTGGTGGGTAGATCCCCATGCCAGCCCCATTTTGCAGGTGAGGAAACTGAGGCTTTGGTTACTTAAGAGTCACGTAACCAGTGAGTGGTATGAACTCAAGTCTGTGTGACTCTGTACCATGAATATCACACTTACTCGCATGAAAAGGCTAACATTAATCCTTTATAGGGTTCCTCTGTGGTAGGGTTTAACACACCTCATTAATTTACCAACCATTTATTGAGCCTCTAATATGTGCAAGGCACTGGTCAATTCTGGAGCGACAGTGGTGAATTAACACAGCACCTGCTCCCAAGGGGTTCATATCCCAGCCCAAAACCTTTCCCAGATGGTGTTTGACTAATATTAGGTTTAGCCACATTATACAGGAGTCCAAAATAACAGTGGCTTAAACAAAATTGAACTTTATTTCCTCTCATATAAAAAAGTCTAGCTCCATGAAGCCAGGGGCCCAGGACCCTTGATTTTGTTCCCCATCATCCTCATCGCATAGACTTATGGCCCAAGATAGCTGCTTAGGTGTTGCCTATCACACCCACACTCCATCTGGCAGGAAGAAGTCAGGGCAGAAGCCGACTCGTTTCCTTTAAAGACACGGATATTTCCACTTACCTCTTATTGGCCAGAAGGTAATCACATGGTCTGCCTCCCTCCTCTCTCCTCTTTCCCCTTTTCTCCATCTTTGTCCCTGCCAGTGTTGCCAAAGCCCTGGGCGTGACCACCGTGACAGCGCAGGCTATGAAGGTTTATCGGGAACACCCCATTTTCTCTGAAGTTATCTCAGACCAGGAAGCTGTGGCCGCTCTTGAGAAGTTTGTGGGTATGTATGTGCTAAGGCCTTTTGAGACCCCGGGCTGTCGGGGCTAAGGACTATGTGGCTGTCTGCTTGGCATGCCAAGGGATGTCATTTGCAATTTCGTCTCCCGTCCCTCTGTGGAACTTCCCACTAACGAAAGTTCCTGCAGTCCAGGGGTTAAAACAGAAAGACCAAGGGGACAAATGACAAAAGTCAGATAACGTAAGAGCAGGGGAAAATAACTGCGTATGTAAAATGTTGGTTCTGAGCAATGTAGTCAGGGTGAAAAAGGAAATTATGGGCCTCAGGATTGGATTCAGAGGTGAGTCTGTGACTAGGTTGGACTCTTTTTAAAATATCCTGTTGATTCTCCTTTTTCTCTTCCAGATAAGCTTTTTTATTTTTGCCACATGGCATGGGCTTCCCAGGTGGCTCAGTGGTAAAGAATCCACCTGCCAGTACAGGCGATGTGGGAGACTCGGGTTCGGTCCTTGGGTCGGGAAGATCCCCTGGAGAAGGGAATGGCTACCCACTCCAGTATTCTTGCCTGGAGAATCCCATGGGCAGAGGAGCCTGGAGGGCTACAGTCCATCAGGTCGCAGTCAGTCAGAGACATTTTAGCAACTAAACAACAGCAGCAACAACGTGTGATCTCAGTTGCCCAACCAGGGATCAAAGCTGCACCGTGTGCAATGAAAGCACAGTCTTAACTGGACCACCAGGGAAGTCCCTAAGTTGGACTTTTACGGGGTTCATCCTGGAACAGGGATCACACACACACACACACTCACTTATGCTGCCACTTAATTCTCCTGTACTGGGAGTTTGGCCAATCAGTGCTGGCACTCTTGCTCAGATGACGTTAACACGGTGCTCAGGAAATTAGAAGCATAGCAGTTAGCGCTGATGTTGAAATTCAGCCCTGACTCAGGCCCTAGAAGGTCAATGGAGGGTAATGATGGGGGTTGGGGGTGGGGTGGCCCAGGACCAGTCAGTCTGTGGCCCGGGCTGATAGCTGATGGCTTCACCAGTGGCCCGGAGGTTTCCTGGCTCCACCCCCACCATCCCCTTCCTCTGGCAGATGACGAGAAGATCCTGGTGGAGCCCGCCTGTGGGGCTGCCCTGGCCGCCATCTACAGCAATGTGATTCAGAAGCTGCAAGGAGAGGGGAAACTCTGCACCCCCCTGTCCTCCGTTGTGGTCATTGTCTGTGGGGGCAACAACATCAGCCTGGCACAGCTGCTGGCGCTCAAGAAGCAGCTGGGCATGGGGGCTGCCCAGTGAGAACCCCTCCCCCACCCAGGATAAACCCTGGGAGGACCAGAATTTTCTGCAGCATGACCCAGCGCCTCATGGTAAATAGTATTCCTGTGTCTGCTGGGAGCCCGTGGCCCAAGCCAGTCAGTTAACCTGGTTTCTCCTGAGACCAGTGTGTGTGCAGCAGCCGGAAAGGCAGTAGCCAGCAAGGTTGTGAACTGAACTCTTTTGAGTGTTTGGTTTTTTTCTCAAGAAGCCCGAAGCCTACGCTTACTCACTTTTCTTAAATCCACCCCCACCCCTACCCCCGGCCACACCTTGCGGCTTGTGGGATCTTAGTTCCCTGACCAGAGATTGAACCTGTGCCCTCAGCAGTGACAGCATGAGACCAAGCCACCGGACCACCAGGGAATTCCCTTTACTTTTGTATTGTGCAAACTTTCATTTTCATAAGAAGTGCTTTTTTATTAAAACAAAGCTCCCCTTTGAGTTCTTCTGTCATGACTGTCTCCCTCCCTCTCTCCCTCCCTTCCATCCCAGTGTGCCTGCTGTCACCCTCAGCTCTCAACATCCTCCATGCCCCCTACCCCTGGGAACCCTAGGGCCCCACATGGAGGCCAGGACCCCAACTCCTGCTGGGCATGTGCGCCAGGAGGGGGCATCTCTGCATGTCAGGGAGCCAGTGAGGGAGAGCCGTGCTGGACGAGAGGGGCTTGGGATGGGACACTGGCCTCCAGTGGAGGCAGGACCAGCTGGGAAGGCAGAATCAGACGGGAAGGCAGCCTCATTCTACTGGGAAGAATAATTATTCTGTTATTCCTGGTAACAGAGTAATTGTATCACAGAACCACTAGGAGTGGGGTAGTAAGCCCCTTGTTCCTGCATGCTACGTCACTTCAATCGTGTCTGACTCTGTGCAACCCCATGGATGCCTGCCAGATTCCTGTGTCCATGGGATTTCCCAGGCAAGAATACCTGTGTGGGTTGCCTTTTTCTCCTCCAGGGGATCTTTCCAACCCAGGGATCGAACTTGTGTCTCTTATGTCACCTGCATTGGCAGGCAGGTTCTTTATACCACTAGCGCCACCTGGGAAGCCCCGTGGGGGGGGGGGGGCGGGGTGTGAACCGATGATGGACACTAAGCTCTGGTCCACGTCAAGCCAGTCCTCTCAAACACAAAACCCTGTCTTCAAGGACAGCACACACTGAAGCCAGTCTATAAACCAGACAGAAGAGGAACCGCTGGGGCTGCCTTGGTCCTGGGAGGGAGCACCCTCAACACCCCGGCACCACTTATAGCAGCCCCTGGGACACTTGGAGCCCCAGGTTTGAGAACCGCCCTAACCCCTCGGGTTACCACAGATCCACATGGGCTTGCAGAGGGGAAGCCCCCACCCCCACCTTGACAAAGAGCAGGCACCGTCAGACCTCAGGGAAAACCCACCCTAGTGACAGGGCTACAGGCTGATTTCCAGCCGGGAGAGACAGCACATGTACCTGAAATCCAGGAGACAGGGGAAGGATGCGGGGGAAGGGACAGTTAGGGAGTTTGTGGGGCGTGGACATGCACACACTGCTATATTTAAAATGATAACCAACAAGGTCCTCCTGTACAGCACAGGGAACTCTGCTCAGTGTCACGTGGCAGCCTGGGTGGGACGGGAGTTTGGGGGAGGATGGATACATGTGTATGGCTGAGTACCTTCACTGCTCACCAGAAACTATCACAGCACTGTTTGTAATCAACAATACCCCAATACAAAATTAAAAGTATTAAAAAAAAAAAATCCAGAAGACAGGAATCAGCAAAGGGCAGGCAGGGATGGGGGATCACCAGCTGACTGGCCCCAGAATTGTTCCTGGAGGGATAGAGTCTAAAATCTCAGTCCGTTCAGAGAAACCTGCCCAGAATAGGAGTCTTTCCAGCTTCTACCTATATGTGGGACTTTAAAAAGTTGAATTCCCTGGTAGTCCAGTGTTTTGGACTCCACGTGTTTCTAATACAGAGGGCACATTTTCAATCCCTGTTTGGGGAACTAAGATCTCGCAAGCTGCGAGTGCAAGCAATGTGCCCCCCCAAAAAATTACACATCTACATATATATAGCAAACCCACTCCCACCCCTCAACTGTGCTTTAGTTTTTCCAGAGCATTTACCAACATCATACACACTGTGTTTATTTATCTACCTCCCCAGTGTAAACATCATGGGATTTTTTTTTTTTTGGTACCTGTTATGAGGTATCTCCAGGACCTTGTAACAGTGCCTGGCATGTTTTAAATACGTGATAAATTCTTGCTAATGAATGCATGTTGAGTGTGTAAGGCCCCACGTGGGCAATGTCACAACCACCACTGCAGTGAATCTCACCCTCAAAGCATGCGCGTGTGTGCGCACACACACACACAGACACACACACACAGGGAAATGCTGCTCATGTCATTACCTATTTAACAATTGAGGTAATGCAGGCACAGAGAAGTTAAGTACCGTAACTAGTAAGAGCTGGAGACAGGATTCGAACCCAGGCCTCTGACTCCAGGGCTATGTGCTTTCCTCTCCCCAGGCATGGCACAGTCTTGTCTCCAGTGGAGGCTCTGGGTAAGATCAGATGGGGAGGGACTCTGTCGCACTGATCTGTCTTCCCCTACCGCCACCCCTCGTAGGACTCGGGAAGGTGGGGGTTGGACTTGGTGGTTAACAGAGCCCTACAACGGGGCCCAGAACAAAGTAGGTGTTTAATAAGCACATGGCTAGGTGGATGGACAGATATGGGTGGATGGATGCATGGGTAGACAGACGGGTAGCTGGATGACAGACGGGTATGTGGATGGATGGATAAGTGGAAGCTGGACGGACGACTGGATGGATGACCGTGTGGACAGACGAGGGGTGAGTGGGTTGGCAGGTGAGTGTCTGTGCAGACAGACACACAGAAGGATGAACAGGAGGGTGCACGGGTGAATGGTCGGAACTCAAACCTGAGAAGAGAAAGGATGCCGACCCGCCGTCCCCGCCGCCCCAAGAAGCACAGCACAGGGGCCTCGGCCTCTCTCGTTTAATGGCAGCACAGCCTGCAGTGCGGTTCCGGTAGCAGGGGGCCTGTGGGCCCTGCCCGGAGGCCAAGGCAGGCCGGCGCTGGGGGGCGGGGGCCACGAAGCTGGAGCCAAGGGGCTGACACTCCTGCTTGGCCCTGAGGAGGGCAGGACGCTCAGGCCTCTCCTGCCACAGGTAGCCAGAAACTTTGGTTTTTTGTAGGGTTTCCAGTTTCCGTCCTCCAGGAGGAGAAACCCCAGGGAGCGGACGGGCTGGGATGGGGATGGGAGGAGTGACACTGACCTGGAGCCGAAGCTCCAGAGCCACGGGCAGAACAGTGCTGGGATGTAGGCACTGGGGCCTCTCCTGCTGGCCCCACTGGGGGCCCAGGACCAGGTCCTGGGACCCAAGGATGGTAGCGAAAAAAGCAGGAGAGAGACGCAGAGGGAGATGGGGATTGCATCACCCAGGCAGGGGAAACAGTCCCGCGCCCCCTGGGGTTCCATTCCCCACCCCGGAGGCCGCCCAGACAACAGTGAACCCGGCTCCGCCCCAGGTCCCCATCTGGGCACAGCAGGGCGATGATGCCCCCTCCCCTGCAGAGGAGGCAGGCGGGAGGGCAGGGTGGCAGCCAGTCGGGTGGTCCCCGCTGGGTCAGCGAGGGCAGAAGGCAGCATAGCAGAGACAGAGCCTCAGTCCCAAGAGACCTCGATGGGCGAGAACTTCCAGAGGTCAGGTTGGCCCATGTGCAGCATGCCACTGAAGGGCGAGGTGCTCCACTGGAACGGAGGCAGCTGGTCCCACGTGGGGCCACTGACCGCCAGGAGGCGCAGGGACTTGGCCAGGGCCGTGCTGGTCACCTGCAGGTGCGGGGAGGGCAGGTGGCTAAGTCATCCCAACCCAGGCAGCCCTGCGGCGCCCCCCAGCTCTGACCACCCCACCCACAGCTGCCCGAGCCTGGCACCTTCACGTCGATGCCCCCGTGGGAGCGCTGGTGCAGAGCCTGGAAGGGGTAGGAGCCGTTGGCAGGGTTGAGGTCAGAGCGGGCCGAGATGGCATTCTCCCCGTTGGGCTTGGGGGTGCAAGCTTTGCACAGTGACAGGGGGTCGTGCAAGAAGTCGTTGTACCTGGACATGGAAGGAGAGGAAACACCAGTTGTGCTGGGAGCGGAGACCGGACTCCAAGCGGCAGCCCCCTAACCCGGCTGCCTGCATTCAATGTGCCACCTGGGCTTCCGTCACCCACCCGCCTTGGCTGGTCACTCCACACCCATCACTCAGCCCTCGGCTCTGCCATCCCTTGCTCCAGGTAACCCTCTGGGCCCCCACTCCAGGCCAGGCTAGAGGCCCCGCTTTGACCCTTCACATCATTTCCTGGAGTTTAGACAGTGCTTGTTACACGTCAACGTCACTGTGAGTACAGGATGGATCTCTGCATCCCCTGAGGGAGAGCATGCTCCCCGAGGACCACGGGGGCACGTTCTGTGCCCTTGGCTGTCCAAGGTCCTGCCGACGCCTCAGTCCTGCTGTCACGGATGCATCACCCTCTGCCGACCCCTGGCTTGTCGGGAGGTGGAAATGAGTTACTATAAAGCTCCGCCACACGATTCTGGGCTCCCGGTCGCCCCCTCGCACCTCATAAGCCGCATCATGGAGTCCAGGTCGTGCACCAGTGAGTGGTTCCGTCGGAAGATCTGGGCCCGGGGGCTCCCATCGTAGGAGAACCAGGCCCCGTAGCGGGCCACCAGGGCCGGCAGCCCGCTGGCATTGAACACAGACTCAAAGGACCTGCCAGGGACAAGGATGGTCACTCACAACCCCCGCTGACTTTACCCGGCCACGGCCTGGGAGGCAGAGAGGGCAGTCGTGCCAGGACACGACCACCAACAACCCTGACGGTCAGGATAACAATAATCACGTCTTTCGTTTGTGCTGCTCGGAGGTCTCGTGGGGTGGCCAAGTGAAAGGTCTGGGCTCCAAGAGATGTGGGGTTCAAATTTTGACCTCACTACTGACCAGCTATGGAACCTTGGGAACTTTAGTTACTTTCTCAAGGCCTCAGTTTCATCATCTGTGAAATGGGTATAGGAGCCGTGGTTACCACATGCGGTAGCTGTACAGAGTTGTACAACTTTCCTAGTTGTTCTAGGAAAAGCACCGTGAGGGTAAGGGGTGCTGGTTGTGCAGCCGGTTAAAGCAGCTCCGGCTGGGGGCCCACGGCAGGGGTCGGCACCTGAGGCAGGCCACTCCCCACCACCCTGCGGCGGGTGCAGACTGGGAGGCCCTACAGATGCCCACCTCACAACTATACCCCCAAACTGTCAGGGCTTTCCTGGTGAAGAGGGGTGTGGGGTGGGTTTCTTCCTTTTTTTGAAAGAATTTTACTTTTTCTTTTCTTTTTCCCCCCGCTGGCTACACCACATGGCTTGCGGGATCTTAGTTCCCCAACCAGGGGACTGAACCCACACCCCACACAATAGAAGCATGGAGTCTTAATCCACTGAATCGCTAGAGAAGTCCCAGGGTGGGTTGCTTGGTGGAGCGAAAGAGTCACCAGGGAAGGACCCCTCCTCTGCATGGAGAGCTGAGCAAAGGGAGGGGAATACCAGGAAGCAGGGCATACGGGATGTTGTAGCTTGCCCAGTAGGTCTTCTGGTAGAGCTCCGAGGTCCTGTCAGCCACCACCACCATGCCCCTGCAACCAGGAAGAGAAACGGGGTGCAAACGGTGAGAGAGAGGGCTCCTGCAGGCACTGCTGTGCTCAAGGACACCCGAAGGCTCCCCACTGCCCACAGGTAGATTATGTCCCAAATCTTGAGCCCAAGCTGTGGCTGCCTTCTCCTCCAGGCTCACCTTCCTGAGGTCTCCCCTCCCACACACATTCAGCGGCCTCCGGGCCCCCGCCAAGGTGGCTCCCGCTGCTGGGGTGCCCTGCCCCTTTCTGCGTACTCACGGGATCTGCTCCAGGACAGTGAGCACCCTTCTCCCAGGGCTGGGCCCGCCGGGGACGAACGCCTTGTAGTCCACGATCATCCACTGGTTGTTGTACCTGCCAGACCCCAGGAGGGAGAGCTGAACAGACCCGGGGCTGCTGCCCCAGCCACCTGCTGTGGGCCACACACAGCCAGGAATCACGCAGCCAGGGTGCTCGGGGCGTGTCCGGCCATTCAACCATCACCTGAACACTGTGGCTCGCCCAGCTGTTCTCACACTCTCATCATGCTGCTTACCTTCTCCAGAGGAGAAGTCTGTGGCTCCCTAGTACTTATTGGAACAAAGGTTAATTCTTCTGCCCAACATCCTAAGACCCTGTCCAATCCAATTCTGGTGTCTCTGGCTCACAGGGTCCCCATCCACCCATGTCCACCTCCTTGGACGGCCCTCCCCACTATCCCCAGAGCTCTCAAGTTCCACGTTTCCTCCTGGCCTTTCTCTGGGAGCCTTCCCCAGGTGGAGGAGCCTGCGAGAGAGAGGTAAACCCTTTCCTTCCCCGTGCCTCCATTTCCCCACATATGAAACAAGAGGACTCTGCAAAGAGGGTGGGGTGTGTGGCCCTGGTGCCACGTCAGGTGCCCCCAGGGTCCTGGGTATTAGTAGGGAGGTTGGGTGGGGGAGCCACGGTGCCCACTCACGTGCCACTGTTGAACCTCTTGAAGATGTCGGCCCAGGAGTCCCCGTCCAAGGCCAGGCGATTGGCCACAACGTTGCGCATCCACTCCAGCACGCAGCCCTTGGGCTGCACGTACTTCCACAGGGCCGGGTTCCTGTTGCCGATGGTGGTCTCCAGGGTCACCTGTGGGAGAGACCAGGGGCTGCTGCACTGAAGGGGTCACCTGACTCACTGCTGGGGCATGCCGCCACTTAGCGGCAGCGCTGTTGCACCATTCGTGGCTCCGAACTGTTGACTAGTTCTTTTTTTTTAAAAAAAAACTGGCCTCAGAAGCAGTATTTAGGGAGTCTACAGACATGGGTGCGGAATCAGAACACCTTTATTTACACTACCATCAAACTGAAACGCAGCATCTTCCACTGCTAACGTGGGTGACACGCCAATGTTATTAGCGGTACTTGAGACGGTCACCAAGAGGTCATGGATGTTTTCCCACCATGCGACAAGACTGCACACAACTCAGATCGTTTATGCTCCTTGTGCCTTCCAAATTACGGCAGGTGGCCCACCTGCAACCAGTTTCTTATTTAACATGCTAATAAAGCAGCACCTACCGGCAGACCCCAGAGACACTGCAGGCCACCGTAAGGAAGCGAATATTGAAAGGAAGCAAATCACATGAATTTTTATTTCCCAGCTCATAAAGAAGTTGTTTCCACCCTACCGTGTGTGTGCGCGCGCGCGTGTGTGTGTGCGCTCAGTTGCTCAGTCAAGTCCAACTCCACCATACCGTGTGTGTGTGTGTGTGAGTGTGTGTGTGTGTGTGTGTGTGTGTGTGCTCAGTTGCTCAGTCAAGTCCAACTCTTTGTGACCCCATGGACTGCAGCCTGCCAGGCTCCTATGTCCAGGTAAGGATACTGGAGTGGGTTGCCATGCCCTTCTCCAGAGGATCTTCTTGACCCAGGGATTGAACTTGTGTCTCCTGCATTGGCAAGCGGATTCTTTACCACTGAGCCACCTGGGAAGCCTTTCCACTATACTATAATCTATATAATTTACTCTAAGTGTGCAATCTACTATAAATCTATTATAAATGTGCAATAGTATCATGTCTTAAAAAACAATGTGCATACCCTAATTTAAAAACTGAAATGAAAAAAATACCAAACTGATTCCAACAGGCACATTGAAGATCACTGATCATAGATCATTGCAATGAAAATAATAATAGTGAAAAAAATAAAACTGTTGCAAGGATTACCAAAATGTGACACAGAGGTACAAACTGAACAAATGCTATCTCATCTATACTCTCTAATCTATAGTCTAGTATAAATGTGCAACAGTATTATCTTAAAAAACAATGTACATATCTTAATTTTAAAACAGAAAAGAAAAAAACAATACAAACAAAAAAAATGATTACAATAGTCATATTAAAGATCACTGATCACAGATCACCGTAACGAATACAATAATAATGAAAAAATGAAAAATATTGCGAGAACTACCAAAATGTGACACAGAGATACAAAATGAATGAATGCTGGTGGGAAAACGGTGTTGATAGACGTGCAGGGTTGTTAACAACCTTCAATTTGTAAAAATCACAGTATCTGCAGAGTGCAGTAAAACGAGGTATGCCTGTATATTAAAAGCTTACTTAAATACTATTTCGATAAACGCATGACAATGTAACTGGTCTCCTTTATAACCCTGTATATTGGTTTATGCATTTAAAAGTATTATTCTAAGAAGGGGTTCAACAGCTCCCCAGGCGGCCAAAGGAGCCCGTGGCACAGAAACAGTTAAGAACCCCAACAGAAGGTAAATTTCCCATTTGGACACTTTCCAGGTAACAGAATCAAACCGGGATCAATCCTGCAAGGATCCACTGTCCTTCCCCAGGCTTCACTCCTGCTTTCCCAGCCCCAGACCACAGCAAGGGGGCCCCCCCACCCACTGCTTGGCCCCTCTCAGGCTTGTTCCCACATCTAAGGGGACTAAATGCCCTGCTCCTCTCATAGACTAATAGAAACAAAAAAGGCCTTCCATCCCCCTCCCCAGGAACTGGTGTCTTCTGCATCTAGTCTGTTTTTTAAGGGATGTTTTTTCCTCCTCTGCAGTGTTGCCCTGGTGACCACAGGGCTTGCTGAAATCCACCAGGGGTGCCAGGAACAGATTTCTGAGAGTCTGGCACCCAGCCAGGAAAAAGGATAAAAACAACACACTGGTATAAACAACACTTATGCAGAGAACCCGGCCAGGTTTAGAGGGGGCTTTGTGAAAAACAAGAGGAAAAGCAGAACAAGAAACAGCAGAGTCACGGTGGAGAGAGAAATGGCTTTTCCTAAATATGTAAACACAAAACAAGGTCACTGGGGCAAAGGATATTTTTAAAGGGCCCAGACCAACAATTTCCCAAGAGCTGGGTGACAATGCAGAGGTCCCCGTCAACCGCAGGGTCTGGGGCCTGGGATCTCCATTTTCTGAGAGCACCCCCTGGTGGAGGACGGACTCACCCCGGGGTTGGGGGTGGGGGCTGTCCACCTGCTGCACCCGAGCTGCCAGGTGAGAAGCTGCCCGGGGGAGGAGAAAGGTAACACAGAAGATGACTCACCAGCCCACTGCCAAGGATGTAGAAGTCATCACAGGAGAAAATGGTACCAGGGTAGGATGAGAAGATCACCTTGTTGCCAGGAGCCCGGGCGGATTCCGCTGCAAGGGCGAGAGTGAGCCGGAAAGAGGGCGGTGTGGGGGCTGGTCAGACAAGTCCATATGGGGACCCCCGCACCGCCACCCAACAAGACTCGGGGGCATCAGAGGAAGCCCCCCACTCCATTCTTTCTGAGACTTAGCAAACCAGGCCATTGGTATAAAAGCTAGTAGCAAAATGGATACATAATTTTTCAATTATTATACCTTTTTTGGCTTTCCTTTTTAATTGCAAAAATCTACCACAAAAAAAGATAATTCAGAGAGCAAATACCCAGAAGTCTCAGAGTACACACTCTGTTTTTTTGTTTTTTCTTTTTTTGCGGGGGGGGGGTGGTTATCCCCTGCTTCACCAAGGACAAATAAAAATTGTGCTTAAGATTGCACTCGGTGATGTTGGGACAGATGTAGACACCGTGAAAGGATGGCCACCATCACCTAATTTACACGTCCATCACTTCACACGGCTACCCTTGTGTGCGTGTGGTGAAAACACTTAAGGTCTGCTGTCTTGGCAGGTTTCAAGTATACAATACTGTGTTGTTAACCACAGTCACCACGGTGTGCTTCAGGGGAAGTAGACTTTAAAAATCTTACCTGTCTTCTAACTGAGAGTTGGTCCTCTCTGATCAACGTCTCCCTATTGTGGTATGTAAGTAAGACCTAGTTCCCCCACCAGGGATCGAACCCGGGCCCCCTGCCCTGGGAGCACAGAGTCTTAGCCATGGGACCACCAGGACAGTCTCAAGTCTATTCGTTTTTAGGAGGTCCATAGATGCACACATATAAATGCATCCCCCCAAATCTAGAGGTCTGGAATATGGGAGGAGGGCATCAAGGGAGATGTATTTCTCCATCTCTAGTGCTGGAATTTGTGGCAGTCAGATCGCACTGACACATTACTAGTATAAACAAATGGAACGATGAGGTACATTTTATTTAAAAGTCCGGGAAAACAAAGTAACTAAGTCTTCACAGAAATGATCCCCTGTGGGCTGCGGAGTGTTCCAATGACTTTTACTGTGTGTGTATCGTTTTGCCGTGTTTTCCAATTTTCTATAACATTCGTGTATGACTTACGCTGGTTGTTGTTTTTTTTTAAGATTGCTTTTTGATGTAGATCATTTTTAAAGTCTATACTGAATTTGTTACAATATTGCTTCTGCTGTTTATGTTCTGGTTTTGTGGCCTCCAGGCATGTGGGATCTCAGCTGCCCGATCAGGGATCAACCCTCATCCCCTGCATTGGCAGGTGAAGTCTAACCACTGGACCACCAGGGAAGTCCCTATTTCCCCACTTCTTGAACCTGAACTGGTCACTTGACTTGCTTTGTGCACCAGAATATTGTGCCAGTTTCAGTGGGCCCTCAAGAGGCCTTCCACACTTCCCCGCCCAGATGTCACTGGAACAAGCCTGAGCTAGCCTGTGGGAGGACAAATGACCGTGTAGCCTAGCTATCACGTTATCCCACCTGACAGCAACCCCCAGACATGCAGATGAGGCCATCCTAGGTCAGCCAGCCCACCCCAGCTGAATACAGAAGCACTGGTGAGCCTGGCCAAGGTCAGGAGGCTTGGTTCAGAATAACAAAACCACGCAGTTGACCCACAGACACCCACAGACATTGTGAGCGAAAAAAAATTGCTATTTTAAGCCTTTGTTTTAAATTTGGGGTGAATTGTTATGCAGCAGTATCTTGCTGATGATACACTTTGTGAGATAAAAATTAAAAGGAAATAAACAAGTTAACAATAACATGAACTCTTAGTGTGGCCTTACAGTGACCCCAGTGTATATAGGGCCAAGACCCACACCTCCTAGCCCTGTGCACACTGTGTACCGACAGACACGCCCACACACAGAGATCCACCCACGTCTACCCACCTTGGGGCCCTTCTCTGAACTGGAACCAGTACTTCTTCATGACGCGCAGCATGTACTGGTAGGAGTGCCAGGTGTTGTGGGCGACCAGGAGATCACTCTGGCCAGGCAGCAGTTTGATGAGGGCAGAACAGGAGCCAGAGCCCATAGCATGGTTGGTCTTGCTCTTATTCAGGGCCACCTCTAAGTCTTCAAGGTCCCCAGAGATCTGCAACAGGCTGTGGAGGGCCAGGGTGCTGGAGGGCTACCACACCTGCATTATGTACCCATTTCACAGAGGAGGAAGCTGAGGTACTGGGAGATCTGGCAACCGGTCCAAGGCCATGTAGCCAGGAAGTGGCAGGGCTGGTACTGGAACCCAGGCCAGTCTGACTGCAAGGCGCATAGCCCTCTCCCCTGCCCTATGCACTCTGGGGGTGGCACTTACAGGAACCCCAAGGGTTTGATGGTGAACTTCCCAGTTGGAAAGGCCACACTGCCTTCATAGCTGTCCTCCAGGCCCTTCAGCTGCAGGAGGGTCAGCCGCACCTGGTGGGGGGAAAGGGGTGGGGGCAGAGGGAGTGTGAGGCCTCTCCCCCAGGCTCACACCTACTCCTGCAATGGTTAACCACAGCCACCCCTCCAAGCTAAGCACCCTCCTGCCATCACCTAACTGCATGTCTCCATTCTGTGCCAACCCCAAATCACCCCCCATAAGGGCCCAGCTCAAAGCCACCTCCTCCAGGAAGCCTCCCAGCCTGCCCTGGCCCACTGTGGACTGCTCCCTGTTCTGAGTTTCGTTACTGGCTATGCTGCTGGCTCAGGGCACTGGTCTCATGTGGCTGACTTCTCCCCAGTCACTGCCATTGTCCTGTAACCATGGAGTACATCACTGGGTCCCCCATGGGGCCTTGGCCTGGGCTGGACATACACCAGGCACTTAGCAAGCATCTGTAAGACAGATGGACAGAAGGACAGATGGATGGACGGGCAGGACTGATAGACGGATGGTGGCTGCTGAGGTAAACAAGAGGACGGAGAGAAAGGCAATCATCTAGATGGACAGGAGAGTGGAGAGAAGGACAGACGCTCAGGCAGGTGCTGAAGTAGATGGACAGGAGAGGATGGATTCGTTCCCTCATCTGTCAGTACGCAGCAAACCTTCACTTATAAAGCGCCGACGATGCGCCAGCCCCTGTGCTAGGTACTAGGGCCCGCACAGCAGACAAAGCGGATGTGGTCCTTGCCTGTCCTCATGGGGCCCGAGTCTGGTTGGAGACAGGCACTGAATGCCTTGTAAGAGTGCTACCAGGAAGTGCAGAGAGGGCAGGCGGCCGTGAGGAGTGGTGGGGGGCGCCAGACAGAGGGGGAGGAAGGAGAGTGTTCCAGGCAGAAGCAACAGCACTTTCTAAAGCCCCAAGGCAAGAGGTAGAACATCTCGTTCCTGGAACTGGGAGGAGGCCAGAGCACAGATCAAGGTCGACAGGCGGTGAGGCTGGGGAGGGAGAGGGTGTCGCGGGCTTCTCAGGCCACATTATGGGCTGCGGCATCACCCTGGAAAAACAGGGCAGCCCCTGGTGAGATTTATGAAGAGCCGAGAGAGAGCAGAGGGGATGGACCAACAGATGGACAGACATGCGTGCCGAGACTCTGATCAGAAAGATGAGGAATGAAGCAGGGAAGGTGGTCAGTCAGCAAGATGGCTAGACAGGTAGAAGGAGGGCAGATGGACAGACAGGCAGATGATGAACCTCGACAGGTAACCAAACAGGATATAGCAATAAGGTGGGTGGACAGAAGATCTTGACGACCGGGCTAAGATGGGCAGGTAGGTGACAGATGGATGAATAAGAAGAGAGTGAAAGATGGACAGGCTTGTGGAGGGTGGACAGATGAGCTGGGCGGACAAACCAGATGCATGGATGCGTAAATGGATGGACAGATGGAAGAATGGGTGGGCAGGTGGAGGGGTGGGTGGGTGGGGGGTGTGGATGGAGAGACGGGTGGGTGGGGGGGGTGGGTGGAGAGACGGGTGGGTGGGGGGGTGGATGGAGAGACGGGTGGGGGCGTCGGTGGGGTGGATGGAGAGATGGGTGGGTGGGTGGAGAGATGGATGTGTAGGAGGCAGAAAGGGAAGGGTGGACATGGAGGGAGGGAAGATTGGAGAGATGTGAGAATGGACGGGGAGGCAGATGGGTGGGTGGGTGGGTGGGGGATGGAGGGAGGAAGACAGGGCTGGCTGATAGGAGTGGGAGACAGGTTGGCCAGTGGAACAGGGGCAGCTGCAGTGGCAGCAGGTCCCTGAAGCTGACCCAACCTGCCGCCCCAGCCCTCCGAGCGTGGGGGCTGCACCCACCTGGTGCCAGTAAGCAGAGCCATTGTTCAGCTCCATCTCCTTCTGCATCCACTCCAGGTTGGCCTCTAGGAAGTTCTTGAGCCTCTCGCAGTAACCGACTTCATATTCGAAGGGGCCGCAGTAATTCACCACTGTGTTCATCCAGTGCATGTAGATGAGCTGGGGGCGGGGGAGTGGTGAGGTGGGCAAGGGCAGGGGTGGGGCAGCAGGGCTGCTCTCTTCCCTGAGGACCCCCCTGGCCCCTACTCAGGCTCAGAGGCCCCACTCCCATCCAGGTCTCCAGAGAGTCCAGAAGCCCTGGTGGGGACACCCCTGCACCTTCGCCCATGCCGGCTTCTGTTCCCCAGGGCCCTTCTCACCCAGCCAGCTCTTACTCCCTCCCAACAGGGCCCAATGCCCCTGGCCGCCTCCCTCTTCTGAAAGGCTTCAGCATTCACCATCTGTCCTAGATGACACCTCTTTTGCTACTGAGGACCCCCGCCCTCACCACAATCTATACATGTGGTTAGTCAGTCAATGACCAATTTTGTTGAGCACCTACTATGTCCTGCCTCACTGAGGACACAACCGTGAACTTGGCAAGAGAATCTTGTGCCAGGTCCCTGCCCTCCACTGCCACATGAACTAGCCTGGGCCGGGCTGGAGGACCAGAGCCCACATGACCCCAGTGGCCTCCGCCACCCCAGCTGATCCAGAGCCTCCCTTGGGGGCTGGTGTGCAAGCTCAGGGAGATAACGTGGGCAAAGAGCCTGGCATGTGTGTCTGGGGTTCCTCACGTGAGAACCACTTTGGGCCTTGCCTCCGTGTTCGTGGCTCAGGCTACGAGGACCATGAGAGATGGAATCACGCCTCATTTACCACTGGGCACCCCAAACCACGAGGGCCTGACCCAGTGTCTGACCTCTCCCCAGACATCAAGGTCCCAGGAGGGCACCTCAACTGCAACTGGGGGTCAGAAAGAGGAGAGGGAGTTTACAGAAGGCTGTCGGGCCGTATCCCGTCTCCTGTGATGTGCTCGGACCCCTCACCACTATGCGTCTCAGACCCAGCACGCTGCACGTTCATTTTCACGGCTCTGTCATCCTGCACTGTGTTTGGTACCGCAAGCCGGTTGCCCGGGGGCTACCTGCAGGTGGCATTTGAGTGTTCCCGCCTCGGAGGCGGCTCTGAACCCCGCACGCGCATCCTCGGGTCACCTCTAGGGTACACGCCTGAGGAGCGGGGCCACTGGGTCCTAAGGGACATGAGCGGGACATGAGCGTTCAGCTCTACAAGCCAACACCGACTTTTTGTCCAGCAGGGGTATCACACCCCCACGCACCCTGTGGGAGCACGGCTGGCATACCACAGCCTCACCCATTCCCAGTGCCTTCTGAAAGGTGTGACTACCGCTTTTAAACAGCCCCAAGGCAGTTAAAGCAACACAAAAGCTTGTTTACAGCTTCATCAAATGTAGTAAAGTCAGTTTAACCCAAGGAAGGAAGTGGAAATAACTCGTTCCACTCACTGATGAATGGATAAATAAAACTGTCTATCCCTAAGATGCGATATTATTCGGCCATAAAAAGGAATAAAGTTCTAACACACACTAAAACATGGAGGAAACTTGAAAACAAGTGAAAGAAGCCAGTCACACAAGGCCACATACTGTATGATCTCTCCCATAGGAATTGTCCAGAATAAGCCAATCCGTAGAGACAGAAAGCAGATTAGCGGTGGCCAGGGGCTGGGTGGAAGGGTGGAAAGGGAAGTGAGTGCTAACGGGTATGGGGTTTCTTCCTGGGGTGATGAGAATGTTCTGGAATTAGATAGTGGTGGTGGTCGTGCAACCTTATGAATATAGTAAAAACCACTGGAGTGTACACATTTTAAAATGGTGAATTTTATGGCATGTGAATTCTATCTCAATAAAAATGAATGAAGGAATGAAAGGGAATGGGCATGGCAGCCACCCCGTGTAGTTTGGTGTGTGTCTCTGGGCTAGGGGAGGCAGGGGAATGGTGTTGAGAAGGGGATTTCAATTAATATTAGTAACATTCCAGGGCAGAGAAGGCAATGGCACCCCACTCCAGTACTCTTGCCTGGAAAATCCCATGGATGGAGGAGCCTGGTAGGCTGTAGTCCATGGGATCGTGAAGAGTTGGACACGACTGAGCGACTTCACTTTCCCTTTTCACTTTCATGCATTGGAGAAGGAAATGGCAACCCACTCCAGTGTTCTTGCCTGGAGAATCCCAGGGACGGGGGAGCCTGGTGGGCTGCAGTCTATGGGGTCGCACAGAGTCGGACAAAACTGAAGTGACTTAGCAGCAGCAGTAGCAGCAGCAACATTCTAGGGTTTAGTTTGGGCGTTTATTTTATTATTAAGCTTTGTAACTTGAAAACGCGTTGTGTTTTCACATGTATCAAGGAGTACCCAGGGTAAATGTTTAACAAAAACAGGTGAGCCTTTTCTTCCCAACTGGATGGAAGGTTGGGGGTGGGGGAGAGCCCCCTACACACATCTCAGACCCCTCCGAAGCTCTCTAGGGAACACGCTTGCTGGGTGGGGGGAGTCCCAGGTTCCCCGACCAACCAGGCCCTTACCTCCTCGGACACAGCTGCCTCCACCACGCCCGCGGCGTAGGCCTGCAGGCTGTCATTGAAGCGGCCGTTCGTGTGCAGCTCCAGAAAGGCCCACCTGCAGAGGTAGGAGAGGGGGACACCTGGTCAGCGAGGGGGCGAGTGTGAAAGGGGTGCTCAGCTCGGCTTGCGGCTGTCTGCAGCTTTAAACCACAGGTAACTCAGTGGCAAACTGCCATTCACATGGACGTCTGTCGGTCTGTCTCCATGCACGTCTCAGGATGAGTCCCTAAAAACAGAACTGCTGGGTCAAAGGATACTTGGACTTTTATTTTTAACAGATGCTGACAAACAGAGCTGAACTAACCCTTGCTTCCCGCCCCGCCTCCGTAATACCAGCCGCTCCCTAGTGAGGGTTTCCTCTGCGCCAGGCACTGTTCTAGTCATTTCCATATCTTTTTAATTTTTAAAATTCATTTATTTATTTATTTTTGGCATCGCTGGGTCTCATTGCTGCAGTGGGCTTTCTCTAGTTGCAGCGTGTGGACGTCTCATTTGGTGAAATTCTCTCTATACATATTAGCCCACTGGCTTGTCACTGATATGGAAAATGCCTGTATTTTAATAGGTTTTTCCTTTTTTTTGCCATGGAGTGGTTTTCAGATTTGTCCTATCTTTCCTTTATGGTTCTGGATTTCATCCTTGCTCCAAGGACAGAGAAATATTCACCCAGGTAACTTCTGTAACTAAGGAAAACATTTGTGAAGGTAATTTCTTTTAAGAAAATGAGGGCGACAGAAGACACCGGTGAAACCTTGAAGAAGTTACATGACAGGAGAGCCAGGCTGAGCCAGGGCTGTCCCATGGAGAGTTGGCTACAAAGCCACCAAAGAGCTCCAGGACAAGAACATCTCTGCCCTAGAGAAGATACAGCAGAGATAATGACTATCGAACACTCACACCCCAAAGTTTCGCCAATCAAGCTTCTGGGACCACCTATGGGAGCTGGACACAAAGGGCATACGAGAATGAATGCAACTGCTGTGACGAGAAAAGGATCCCCTGAGGAGGTACACTCCTGCTGCTACTGAGTAAAATCTAGGAAGGCTTCTCAGAAGAGGTGATAGTTGCTCCGGGTTTTGAAGTTTAAGTAGGAGCTTGCAGGAAGAAGGGGGTCAGAGGGAGGAGAGGGAAAGTAAAAGAAAGAAGGGCAAGCTCTGGAAGTTCCAAAGCAAAGAAATTGAGCCGCAAGATAAAATGGAGCTCTGGGGACGTGTGATGGGGCCCTGACCCAGTGGATAACAACTCCCAGTGCTAAGCACATCACATGTTTACTTCTCGCTCTAAATTCTTTGAACATGTACAGCTGTGGGGCCCGAGGCTCAGAGAGGTGAAGCCACTTGCCCAAAGTCACACAGCAAGTATGTGAAGGAGCTGAGACTAGCAGTGCAGAGCATGTGCTCTGAGTCTGTAACGTAACTGAGTTTTGTGGGCAACTGTTTAGTCCTTAAAGGTGAAGGGGTCAGTTCTTACCAAAGGAATATGAGAGCCATGGACTTCCAGGTCATGGCTCACATAGAATCTCAGATAAGGACAGGAAAACACAAGAGCCTAGAAGAAAGGTCTTAAATTTCAAGGAGAGCAGAAAACAAAGAGAGCCTGGGCTTGTGGCTCCCTCAGGGTGACTTTGAATCCCCAGGTCTGTCTGTTACTGACTGTGTACCTTTGGGCAAATTGCCCTCTCTGGGCCTCGGTTTTCTCACCTGTAAAATGGGCAAAGTGACTCCCACTTCAGAGGGTTGTCATGGCAGGTGCCAGAAGAGAACTCCAGTAGATTTGGTGGTGGGAAGAAATTTCAAACAGAGCCCAATATGTAGATTTACTTATGACCCCCCGCAAAAAAAAAAAAAAAAAATCACAGGGAATCAAGAGAGAATGTATACAAATTACCTAAAACCAAAAAAGCTGTTCAGATGCTAAGTCTTGGTGATAACTGAAAGGTCAGTGGCCTTCCTCCAGAGAGCCCCTCCTTAAAAGCTCTCTGGCGGGCAGCAGGCTCAGTTAAGGCCATGGTGCCGAGTCCGCAGACTCAGGCAGTGGCTGAGAACTCACCCTGTGGCCCGGACTCTCACAGCCCTTATGGAGGCGTAGGAGGGTCCTTGTTCACAGCAACCCTTTTTTTTTGTTTTCTTCTGGCTGTACTGCTTGGCTTGCAGGATCTTAGTTCCCCAATCAGGGATAGAACTCGTGCCCTCTGCAGTAGAAGCTCAGAGTCTTAACCACTGGATCACCAGGAAAATCCCTGGCATTTCTGAGTAGAGCTGGAGAAACCTGGACCTTCTCGAAACATCTGGTGTTAGGGGCCTAACACAATAACCTACCCATAGATGCAGTGGGCGTAGGGAACCTCGTGACAGGCTGCCGTGTGTAAGGAGGTGTCAGACACTACAGGATTAGAGAAGGACAAATGGTAGATTCAGGATTACCTCATGTTCAAAAGCATTACACACACAGAGAGACACACACCAGTACACACACGTTACACACACAGACACCAGTACACACACGTTACACACACAGACACACATGTTACACACACAGAGACACACACGTTACACACACACACAGACACACACAAGTACACACACAGAGACACACACCAGTACACACACGTTACACACACAGAGACACACACCAGTACACACACGTTACACAGAGACACACACCAGTACACATACACGTTACACACAGAGAGACACACACAAGTACACACACGTTACACACACACGTTACACACACAGACACACACCAGTACACACACATGTTACACACACACAGAGACACACACCAGTACACACAGGTTACACACACACAGAGACACACACCAGTACACACACGTTACATACACAAGTACACACACGTTACACACAGAGAGACGCACACAAGTACACACACGTTACACACAGAGAGACACACACCAGTACACACACACATTACACACACACAGACACACACCAGTACACATACACATGTTATACACACAGAGAGACACATACCAGTACACACACGTTACACACAGAGAGAGACACACACCAGTACACACACATTACACACACACACAGAGACACACACCAGTACACACACATGTATGTATATATGTTTAGGCCTGTTAGGCACAGAAAATTCTGGAAGAAAGAACTCACAGTGGTTTTATATATAAAAAGAAAGAATGGAGGCACAGTTTATCTTCCACATCCCATCTCACCTTTCTAAACTGCTAGAATTTTTTTACCATGAATAGTTAAGTGTGAGCTCAGTCATGTCCGACTGTTTGCAACCCCATGGACTCTAGTCCACCAGGCACCCCTCTCCATAGGATTTTACAGGCAATACTGGAGCAGGTTGCCATTTCCTTCTCCAGGGGATCTTCCCAGCCCAGGGATCAAACCCACATCTCTTGCATCTCCCGCACTGGCAGGTGGATTCCTTACCACTAGCGCCACCTGCGAAGCCCAGAACAGTTAAGCACTATGAACTATTAACCTAATAACTAAGTACAAAAATATAAAAGAAAGCAGCGTGACCCTTCCAAGCTGGATGAACAGGAAAGGAATGAGCGGGCAGTAATAACCCACTCCCGGCGAGGCAGGTGCTGCAAACGAGGGATGAGTCGAGACAGCGCCTCATTACGGTGCCTCCTGTCCTGCACTCCTCCCCGGGCTGCCTTATTCCAAAGGGCGACCAGGGCGATTCCATTTGGATGGCAAAGTTTATTTACTTCACCGGAGTCCTCAAAAAACCTGGTCAGGTGGGTTTCAGCCTGTCTTTCCAGAACACCTTGGAAAGACCTTCGTTCCGAGAGGATTTCGGTGCTGAAGCCCCTGAGGCTGATCTCTGAGGATCCCTCTGTTGCTTCAGGCCTTAAGCCCTTATCAAATGACTCTTTTCCAGAACCTTGCAAGGCTGTCACCATTCTCACCACGAAAGTGAGTCAGCTGCTCTTGATCACCTGTAGTAAGTGTCCAGGTAAAGATCTGAACCTAGATCTCTCTACTGTTAAACCCGAAACCTTGCTGCAAACCAAACCTTCGTACTTTTTCAGCCTCAGTTTTCCCATCTGTAAAATGGGAAGGTTTGGACATTAGCAAATGACTTCTGGAACCCCTCACTGCCATGCTGGCTGACAAGTTTGAGATACTATCCCAGTTCCTGGACAGAAAAACAAAAACACAACAATAACAACAAAAAGCAAACTACTGAGAAGAGAGTGTTTCTAAAGAAAAATGTTCCCATTAGACTATTCTTGATTCAGAGATCATGGCCTTTCTGCTTGTTTGGTTCTAAAATAGCTGATCACTTTAGAAGATGAAAAGGGAAGAGATCGATAAATATTGTTCTGGTTTGTTTCTAATGTACTTGTTTGACAGAAATAAAAGTCAGCTGCACTGCATCTATTTCCTCAATTTTTTTTTTTCTGGAAAGTCTACGGCCCACACTGTGATTTCATGTCAGGGGCAACAAATACGTCTGAGATGACGCCAGGGTTTAATGAAGAGGCCACATTTGAGAAGAGCCAGACCATTCTTGTGAAATGAGCATGTGTGCATGCTCGGTTGCCCAGTCGTGTCTGACTCTTTTGCAACCCCATGGACTGTACCCTACCAGGCTCTTCTGTCCATGATTTCCCAGGCAAGAATACTGGAGTGGGTTGTCATTTCCTCCTCCAGGGGACCTTCCCAACCCAGGGATTGAACCCATGTCTCCTGCACTGGCAGACGGATTCTTTACCACTGAGCTACCAGGGAGGCCCGGGACACGAGCAGGTCACAGATCTCCCTTCCCCATCACTGCTGTTTCAGCGTATAGTGTGCCCTGGACGTCCTCTACTATGTGGGATGTCCTGCCTTATCTGTGTCTATCACTCCTTTTCCATTTACATGTAAAGTTGATCTTTTGTGACTTTTCACAGAAACAGTTGGATAACTAATAAGAACCTGCTGTTAAGCACAAGAAACTCTATTCAATACTCTTTAAAGGCCTCTGTGGGAAAAGAATCTTGAGGAAAAAAAAGAGTGGATATATGTACATGTATAATGGATTCAATTTGCTATATACTTAAAACTAACACAACATTGTAAATCAACTATACTTCAATAAAAATTTTTTAAAAAGAGTTGGGTGATAATTAGCCATTTTACTAGGCTGTGTTTCTGCTTGTTGGGTGGTAGATCTGGGTTGTTTCCCAGCTTCCTATTAGGTTAATTCCCTCTTATTGGTATTTACTTCCTCTCTCAACTTGAAGGCAATTTAGATCAAACAGCTGGTTGGGGGGGATCAGGTCAGAAAAGGTAAGGTTGGAGGGGGTCGGCCTCCCCAGGACCAAAGCCAGAGCCAGGCTGGGGCAGGCACTGCCTCTGGGGGCATCTCTGATCTGCCAAGTGTCAAGCCCTAAATGTTTCAGGCTTCATGGGGACTGTCAGTCCAGTCAGATACAGTACAACTGAAAGAGGAAAGATTATGGGTGAAGGGACCATGTAAGTTATTCTGAAAATTCCAGCATCTAGTGAAAACTCAGGGAGAGAGAGGAGGGAAAGAAGTCAATTCTAGGCGAACAGAAGAGTCAAATCATGATTTCCACTCTCCAAAAATTGAGACAAGTCAGTCGACCCCAGATCAGAGGTTCAGTTGCTTAGTAAAGAGGATACCCCAGCTGTCTTTCTTACATCTCACTCCTGAGTTCTCAAGAGAGTGTCTTTCGGAGGAATTCCCTGGTGGTCTAATGGTTAAGACTCGGTGCTTTCACTTCCACAGCCTGGATTCAATCCTTGGTCCAGGAACTGAGATCCGACAAGCTGCAGAGCACAGCCCCCCCCAAAAAAACAAAAGAGGGTGTCTGAGGGCTTCAGTTTTCCAGCTTATAAAATGGGGGCTTCCCATGCAGTTTTCCCTCCATCATAGTCCCAAATGCCGTCAGACCCAGAAAGAAAGGGGCAGCGTGGACAGAAAAGGTGCTGGATCAGTGAAGTGAGAGCACGGAGTGTAGAAGAGACCAGGGTCCACTTCTCAGCTTCCCCAGCTGTAAAACAGGAGCAGAAGACACCCATTTCTTTTCTCTTTCATTCACTCCTTCCTTTAGTAAATAAACAGAGATACTCTGTGATCCCCCTGAATTTTCCTTCGAACCCCACCTTCAAGGGAGGAAACAGGCTCAGAGAGGTGAAGTGATTTGCCCAAGTCACACAGCACCAGAGCTGAGCCTGGAAGAACTTTCCATCCAGCACAATCATGGGAGCCCTCTCCCCACTTTTCTGTTTTCCGTAACAGCAACACAGCCCAGTGGGGAACTGCTGGGGCCAAAGCCCCTCTCCCATGTTGAGCCTTACCTCTGTGCCTTCTCCCAGCTGATATCCAGGCAAAGACTGTCATGCTCTCTTAGCTCTGCTGCTGCTAAGTCACTTCAGTCGTGTCCAACTCAATGCTACCCCATAGACAGCAGCCTAGCAGGCTCCTCCGTCCCTGGGATTCTCCAGGCAAGAACACCGGAGTGGGCTGCCATTTCCTTCTCCAATGCATGAAAGTGAAAAGTGAAAGTGAAGTTGCTCAGTCCTGTCCAACTCTTTGTGACCCCATGGACTACAGCCTATCAGGCTCCTCCATCCATGGGATTTTCCAGGCAAGAGTACTGGAGTGGGGTGCCGGTGTCTTCTCCGTTAGCTCTCCTGCTGCTAAGCTGCTTCAATCGTGTCCGACTCTGTGCAATCCCATACACAGCAGCCCACCAGGCTCCCCCGTCCCTGGGATTCTCCAGGCAAGAACGCTGGAGTGGGTTGCCATTTCTTTCTCCAAATGCATGAAAGTGAAAAGTCAAAGTGAAGTCGCTCAGTCATGTCCGACTCTTAGCGACCCCACAGACTGCAGCCTACCAGGCTCCTCCGTCCATGGGATTTTCCAGGCAAGAGTACTGCCATTGCCTTCCTTCTCCAGTTAGCTCTGCTAAGCAGAGCCAAAAATATATGAGTCAGCAAAGACTGGGTCACCAGATTCTAGAGTCATATCTCAGAGAGTTCTGGTTTCCTTTGTGGATGCCAGCCCACCCTGTGGCTTCCTCTCCCTGGGACCCCTCTCAGATTAGCCCCACTCAGCTCCTGTGTCTGCAGTAAAACCTCTTCCCACAATCTCAGGTCTATCTGTCTATCTAACACCCTCCCAAGTGCCACAAAGCCCCAGAACTGGGGTGTCCTCAGTGTCCTGTGTCTCCCCAACACCTGCAGGAATGAATGCATGCCAGCAAACTGGATGAGTCCAGGATGGGATAGTGTCCTTAGGGACACACAGGGTTCCCTAAGACCTTCCACACAGCCTGGGTCCTGGGCCTGGGCCATGCTGACAAGCCTAGGAGGCAGATGTTCCCCACTTCCAGGATTTTCCCTCCTCACAGTTTCCCCCACTGAATGGGGGGCCCCTCAACTCTGTGTCCCCATGGCCAAGCACACCAGGTGAGTGAGTGAATGAATGAATGGGCACAAGCCCTGGTACAAGGCCTGAGAAAGGCACCGCCCAACTTCCCAGGCAGAGCATATCCTCAAATTCCAAGCCACAAGATGGGGAAATGAGAGCCCAGACAGGCAGAGGAGTTAGGTAAGAGCCAGACATCAGAATGACAGCCCAGAGCCCAGTGACAAGGACAGTGACGGTGACTGCCAAAGACGGAGTCCTTGGCTCCATACTGAGCATCTGGACAAGCGACTTTCCCCTGGACCAGGAGAGAGGAGGGAAGCGGGGAGCAGAAGCCAAGCAAGGATACCATCTGGGTCTTTGTGAATTCGGGGACTCTCTGTTTTCAGACTGGCCTGGAATCCAAGCTCAGTCCTGCTGCTCTGGTTCCAGAAAGGAGGCAGGTGGGGCTGGCACCCACAGGGTAATCTACAACCAAGGAAGTGAGAATTTCTCCTGGAGAGGTAGTACTATCCCTCCGGTCCCTGGGAGTGAGACCGGGGTTGGAGGAGGAAAGTGCTGGCCTATGTGGGGATTACTGTGTCGCCAGGGAAACAGAGGTCCTCTCATCCCTGGCAGAAGGCAGACTGGCCCCGGTGAGCTGAGGTAGGCTGCACTGGCCCCACCCAACCACCGCGCTGCAGCCTCAGAGGAGGGAAACTGGCCCGCAGGGAGACAAGGATGGGACTCTGTCACCGGCAAGAGGCCGGTCCTAGGGGCCGGCGAGGCCCGGCGCCCACGCAACTCCCTTCCCCCGCCGGCACGCGCGAGATCCGGCTAACCCTTACCCGGTCTCGCGGATGGCGTTGGTAAGGTTGGCCCAGGCTACGGCGTCAGGGTGGCGGCCATCCACCAGGCTCAGCTGGCCCGTCTCGGGGTCCAGGAGCAGCGAGCGGCAGCGGGAGGCGGGCGGAACCGGCATCCCCCGTCCCCGTTGGCCCCTCGGGGTCGGGATCGCGCCGGTCAGGCCGCTCAGGAACAGCCCGACCAGCAGGGCCAGCACCAGGGCCAGCGCCAGCGCCCGCGTCACTGCCCGGGCCAGGCGGCCGCCCGGGGAGCCATACATCGGGGCCACCATGACGGCGCGGAGCTGGGCGCCGCAGCCCGGCTCACGTGACAGCACTCCTCTGCGGAGGGCGGGGCCTGGGCGAGCTGGGGCGGGCTGGATACG
This sequence comes from Budorcas taxicolor, assembly GCF_023091745.1. Lineage (NCBI taxonomy): Eukaryota > Metazoa > Chordata > Mammalia > Artiodactyla > Bovidae > Budorcas > Budorcas taxicolor. Next base: position 61,187,908 of record NC_068926.1, read on the forward strand.
GCAGGCGGCGGGGCTTGGGCCCAGCCTTTCCGAGTGGGCGGTGCCCTGGGGGCGGGACGTGAAGGGCGGGGCCATCTTAAAGGGGACAGGCACCCTCCTTTGCCTACTCAGACCTTGCCGTAGCACTCTTCCTCCCAACTTTTTTTTTTTCTCTGAGACTGTGCGATCTTCGGAGAAGGCAATGGCACCCCACTCCAGTACTCTTGCCTTGAAAATCCCATGGACGGAGGAGCCTGGAAGGCTGCAGTGCATGGGGTCGCTGAGGGTCGGACACGACTGAGCGACTTCACTTTCACTTTTCACTTTCATGCCTTGGAGAAGGAAATGGCAACCCACTCCAGTGTTCTTGCCTGGAGAATCCCAGGGACGGGGGAGCCTGGTGGGCTGCCGTCTCTGGGGTCGCACAGAGTCGGACACGACTGAAGCGACTTAGCAGCAGCAGCAGCAGCAACACCAGTAAAGTAATGCTCAAAATTCTCCAAACCAGGCTTCAGCAGTACGTGAACTGTGAACTTCTAGATGTTCAAGCTGGTTTTAGAAAAGGCAGAGGAACCAGAGATCAAATTGCCAACATCCGCTGGATCATCGAAAAAGCAAGAGAGTTCCAGAAAAAACATCTATTTCTGCCTTATTGACTATGCCAAAGACTTTGACTGTATGGATCGCAATAAACTGTGGAAAAATTCTGAAAGAGATGGGAATACCAGAGCACCTGACCCGCCTCTTGAGAAACCTGTATGCAGATCAGGAAGCAACAGTTAGAACTGGATATGGAATAACAGACTGGTTCCAAATAGGAAAAGGAGTACGTCAAGGCTGTATATTGTCACCCTGCTTATTTAACTTCGATGCAGAGTACATCATGAGAAACGCTGGGCTGGGAGAAGCACAAGCTGGAATCAAGATTGCTGGGAGAAATATCAATCACCTCAGATATGCAGATGACACCACCCTTATGGCAGAAAGTGAAGAGGAACTAAAAAGCCTCTTGATGAAAGTGAAAAAATTGGCCTAAAGCTCAACATTCAGAAAACGAAGATCATGGCATCTGGTCCCATCACTTCATGGGAAATAGATGGGGAAACAGTGGAAACAGGGTCAGACTTTATTTTGAGGGGCTCCAAAATCACTGTAGATGGTGATTGCAGCCATGAAATTAAAAGACACTTACTCCTTGGAAGAAAAGTTATGACCAACCTAGATAGCATATTGAAAAGCAGAGATATTACTTTGCCAACCAAGGTCCGTCTAGCCAAGGCTATGGTTTTTCCAGTGGTCATGTATGGATGTGAGAGTTGGACTGTGAAGAAAGCTGAGTGCAGAAGAATTGATGCTTTTGAACTGTGTTGTTGCAGAAGGCTCATGAGTCCCTTGGACTGCAAGGAGATCCAACCAGTCCATCCTAAAGGAGATCAGTCTTGGGTGTTCATTGGAAGGACTGACGCTAAAGCTGAAACTCCAATACTTTGGCCACCTGATGCAAAGAGTTGACTCATTGGAAAAGACTCTGATGCTGGGAGGGATTGGGGGCAAGAGGAGAAGGGGATGACAGAAGATGAGATGGCTGGATGGCATCACTGACTCGATGGACATGAGTCTGAGTGAACTAAGGGAGTTGGTGATGGACAGGGAGGCCTGGCGTGCTGTGATTCATGGGGTTGCAAAGAGTCGCGCACGACTGAGCAACTGAACTGCACTGAACTGAACTGAAGGATAGTCTAATACAGGGTCTTTATTCAAATTTTACCAGTTGTCCCCAAAATACTTCCTTTGTCTTTTTCTACTTTGACCCAGTGTCCACTCCTCACACAATACACAAGAATCAAGTCCTAAATGGTGAGCATCTAAATGTAAAAAATGAAACTTTAATTACCAGTAGGTGAGTGCATCCTCAGTCGCTTCAGTCATGTCAGACTCTTTGAGACCCTATGGACTGTAACCCGCCAGGCTCCTCTGTCCATGGAATTCTCTAGGCAAGAATACTGGAGAGGTTTGCCATGCCCTCATCCAGGGGATCTTCCTGATTCAGAGATCCAAACCGCATCTCCTGCATTGCAGGTGGATTCTTTACTGCTGAGCCACAATGTATATGAGTACATGGGTGAATTCCTCCATAACTTGTGTGTGGGAAAAAGATCTCTAACTGTGATTCAAAATCCAGATGCAATAAGAGATTAGTACAGAGCCTTCTCTGGCTGTCCAGTGGTTAAAGCTCCATGCTTCCAATACAGGGGGACACCGGTTCCATCCCTGGTTGGGGAAATAGGATTCTACATGCCAAAAACTAGGATCCCACAGGCCACAGTGCTGCCAAAAAGTTTTAATTTTTTAATTAAAAAAAAGATTAGTAAATTTGACTGCATTAATTTTCTTTAGCTTTCACATGTGAAAAATACCATAAGTGAAATCAAAAGACAGCTAACAAACTAGGAGAAAATATTTACAACATACATAATGGATGAAGGATTATTCTCACTAATAAATGAGTGACTCTCTAAATTTAATGGGGAAATGTGGAAACCAGATTAAAAAAAATGGACCAAAAAGTATGAACAGATGATTCATGAAAAAAGATGTTAAAGTGGTCTTTAAACATGGAAACTCCCTACTTCATTTACCATAAGAGAGAAAGACAGGGATGGGAAAAGGGAACTAGATTGGTAGCTGCAGCACCGGCAAGACAAGCCTTGATTTGTGGGAGATGTCGTTTGTGAGGGTTGGAAAGGATGTTGAGAGAGATGAAGTACCTTATCTCTTTCAAGCCTCAAAACTGCCTTCTGGAGACTTCCCTGCTGGTCCAGTGGTTAAGAATCCCCCTGTCAATGCAAGGAACGCAGGTTTGATCCCTGGTCTGGGAACTAGGATCCCACATGCAATGGGGCAACTCAGCCTTCGTTCTGCAACTAACTGAGCCTATGCCCTAGAGCCTGTGCTTCACAACAAGAGAAGCCACTCAATGAGAAGCCTGCACACTGCAACTAGGGAGCCTGACTTGCCACAACTAGAGAAAACCTGTGCGCACCAATGAAGACTTGGCACAGCCAAAAATGAAGAAAGGGATAAAATAATTTTTAAAAATTGCCCTCTGGTTTGAGTACTAGCAGAAGATATCAAGAAGAGGTGGCAAGAATACACAAAGAACTACACACGAAAGATCTTAATGACCCAGATAACCTCGATGGTGTGTTCACTCACCTAGAGCCAGACATCCTGGAGTGCGAAGTCAAGTGGGCCATAGGCAGCAACACTACGAATAAAGCTAGTGGAGATGATGGAATTCCAGTTAAGCTATTTCAAATCCTAAAAGATGATGTTGTGAAATTGCTGCACTAAATATGCCAGCAAATCTGGAAAACTGAGCAGTGGCCACGGGACTGGAAAAGGTCAGTTTTCATTCGAATCCCAAAGAAAAGCAATGCCAAAGAATGTTCAAACTACCACACAATTGCACTCATCTCACACACTAGCAAAGTAATGCTCAAAATTCTCCAAGCTAGGCTTCAACAGTACATGAACAGAGAACTTCCAGATGTTCAAGCTGGATTTAGAAAATGCAGAGGAACCAGAGATCAAATTGCCAACATCCATTGGATCATAAAAAAAAGCAAGAGAATTACAGAAAAACTTTTGCTTTAGACTATAACAAAACCTTTGACTGTGTGGATCACCAACTGTGGAAAATTCTTCAAGAGATGGGAATACCAGAGCACCTTACCTGCCTCCTGAGAAAGCTATATGCAGGTCAAGAAGCAACAGTTAGAACCAGACTTGGAACAATGGACTGGTTCCAAATAGGGAAAGGAGTACATCAAGGCTGTATATTGTCACCCTGCTTATTTAACTTATATGCAGAGTACATCATGAGAAATGCTGGGCTGGATGAAGCACAAGCTGGAATCAAGATTGCCAGGAGAAATATCATCAACCTCAGATATGCAGATGACACCTCAGATATGCAGATATGCATATACTTTCTGCGTATGGCAGAAAGCGAAGAGGAACTAAAGAGCTTCTTGATGAAAGTGAAAAATGAGAGTGGAAAAGCTGACTTAAAACTCAACATTCAGAAAACTAAGATCACAGCACCCAGTCCCAGCACTTTATGGCAAATAGATGAGGAAAAAATAGAAACAGTGACAGACTTTATTTTCTTGGGCTCCAAAATCACTGCAGATGGTGACTGCAGCCATGAAATTAAAAGACACTTGCTTTTTGGAAGAAAAGCTATGTCAAACCTAGATAGCATATTAAAAATAGAGACACTACTTTGCCAACAAAGGTCCATCTAGTCAAAGTTATGGTTTTTCCAGTAGTCATGTATGGATGTGAGAGTTGGATTATAAAGAAGGCTGAGCGCCAAAGAATTGATGCTTTTGAACTGTGGTGTTGGAAAAGACTCTTGACAGTCCTTTGGACTGCAAGAAGATCCAACCAGTCAATCCTAAAGGAAATAAGTCCTGAATATTCATTGGAAGGACTGATGCTGAAGCTGATGCTCCAATACTTTGGCCACCTGATGCAAAGAGCTGACTCATTAGAAAAGACCCTGATGCTGGGAAAGATTGAAGTCAGGAGAAAGGGATGACAGAGGATGAGATGGTTGGATGGCATCACCAACTCAACGGACATGAGTTTGAACAAGAACTGGGAGATGGTGAAGGACAGGGAAGCTGGCGTGCTACAGTCCATGGGGTCACAAAGAGTCAGACAAGACTGAGCAACCAAACCACAGCAATCCCCACTTAACAAATAAGGGAATTGAGACCCAGTGGAGTCACATCCCAAGGGCCTGCAGCAAGTAAGTGGGCTAGTTGGATTCTACCCTGGGCTTCTCTGCCTCCAAATTCTAAGCATTTAACTCCTTAACTATGTGGCTTCCTGTAAACCCAGCTTTGGGAGCTAGTGAATCACTGCAGATCTCAGCTTGCATGGAGAAAAGGTTCACGTGGCCAAAGGTTATCAAAAACAAAAGGATTTTCCTTGAGTGAAAAGAGTATAGCTCCCCCATGCCACAATTAAAGATCCTGTGTGCTGCAACAAAAGACCTGCTGCTGCTGCTGCTACGTCACTTCAGTCGTGCCCGACTCTGTGCGACCTCATAGACGGCAGCCCACCAGGCTCCCCCATCCCTGGGATTCTCCAGGCAAGAACACTGGAGTGGGTTGCCATTTTTCTCTCCAATGCATGAAAGTGAAAAGTGAAAGTGAAGTCGCTCAGTCGTGTCCGACTCTTGGCGACCCCATGGACTGCAGCCTACCAGGCTCCTCCGTTCATGGGATTTTCCAGGCAAGAGTACTGGAGTGGGGTGCCATGGCCTTCTCTGGCAACAAAAGACTAAGCACAGTCAAGTAAAATAAATTTTAAAAAAATTTTAAGACAAAAAAGCAAGCTAATATGTACTAAAGTTATTATAAACCAGACATTGTTCTAAGAACTCAAGATTCATTAGATCATTTAACCCTCATACGGTGTATCCAGGGGACAGGTATCTATATCATCATTCCCATTTTACAGATGAGAAAACAGAGCCGCAAAAAAGAAAAGTAACTTGCCGGAACATTGCACCACTTAGAAAAGCTGAAACTAGGATTTAAACTCAGACAGCCAGACTCTGGGTCCCACGTGTTCATTCCTTATCTAAAAAATGGCAAATGCAGCATCCACTGAAATGCTGCCACTGGGGTGTGCAAGCCACAAACAGGATCTGTCAGTGACTACAGCCACAGTGGACTGCTGAGAAGAAGGACAAAGAAGCAACACAGGGGCTTAGAAGGTCTCAGTCACTCCCAAGCCGGTAACTACAAAAGGCTGAGTAACATCCTCCCAAAGATGTCCACATCCTGATCCCCATGACTGACAAATACGTTACAACGCACGGCCAAAAGAACTTTGCATGTGTGATTTTTTAAATATAATACTACTTATTTATTTCCTTTATTTTTGGCTGCGCTGGGTCTCTGCTGCTCTGCGGGCTTTTCTCTAATTTCAGCGACTGGGAGCTACTCTCCAGCTGCAGTTCGAGGGCTGCTCATTGCAATGGCTTCTCTTGTTGCTGAGCACAAGCTCTAGAGTGGGTGGGCTTCAGTAGCTGTGGCGTGTGGTCTCGATAGTTGTGGCTCCTGGGCCTGGTTGCTCCAAGGCAGGTGGGATCTTCCTGGATCAGGGCTCAAACCCCTGTCTCCTGCGTTGGCAGGCAGATTCTTTACCACTGAGCCACCAGGAAACCCCTGCAGATATGATTTATATGTATGTATATATGTGGTTTCTCCAGGTCTTAGTTGCAGCACTCAGAATGTTTGAACTTCATCGCAGCATGCGGGATCTTTTTTCTTTTTAGTTGCAGCATGTGGGATCTAGTTCCCTGACCAAAGATTGAACCCGAGCCCCCTGCACTGGGTACTCAGAGTCATAGCCGCTGGACCACCAGGGGATTCACTGCAGAGGTGATTCAGAATCTTGATGTGGGGAGATTGTCCTGGATTATACAGGTGGTGGGACCAACGTAATCCCAAGCATTTTTAGAAGAGGGAGGCAGGAGTTACAGTGAGGAAAGATGTGTGATTGGAGGATGCTACGCTGCTGGCGTTGAGGATGGTGGAGGGGGCCACAAGCCAAGGAGTGCAGCTGGCCTTTAGAAGCTGGAAAAGGCAAAGAAACAGACTCTCTCTTGAAGCCTCCAGAAAGAACGTGGACCTGCTGACGCCTTGACTTTCAATTTCTGACCTCCAGCACTGTAAAAATGTGTGTTGTTTAAAGCCATTAAGTTTGTTACGGCAGCAATGGGGAACGCACAGAAGTGGCCTTGGGCAAAGCCTTTTGAGTTTATGGGCATCCAGAGCCTCATCCTCGTAATGGGAAGAATGAAATCTGTTTCCCTTCCCCGTGGGGTACTTAAACAAGACAATAAACGTGAAAAGGCTTGGCAAGTGTCCTATAAATGAGGACTGAATTTCCCAAACCACTTCAGCGTACCCTTGACCTCTCTTTCTGGCTTTTAGCTTTTTTGAGAGCCCCTCCTCCTCCTTCTTCCTTCCACCTCCATCCTTGCTGGGGAGATCTCCACGGTCTCCCCCTGCAGACTCAGCTTCAAGAACAGCAGATGATAAGCCCAGTGTCAGAGGGCTGGCCAGAGCCCAGGCTGGGAGGCCATGGGACAGAACCAGACTGTCACATGAGAGAGGACAATGGCTGGCAGTGGCTACTTCCTCCTCTGCAACTAGGCTGCTCTGTCTACCTGACTAGGTAGGGTCTCCCAGAAAGCCTATCAAGTGTCAGGGGCACTGGGCAAGCCAAGAACACTAAGCCTGCAAAGGAGACCCAAGCCTACTTCTTCCTACACATTCAAAGAACCCACCTGCAGTGCAGATGTGGAGACTCGGGCTCGATCCTTGGGTCAGGAAGATCCCCTGGAGGACTGGCAACCCACTCCAGTACTCTTGCCTGGAAAAATCCATGGACAGAGGAGCCTGACAGGCTACAGTCCATGAGGTCGCAAAGATTTGGACACGACGTGACATGAGTGACTGAGCATGCACCCACAAGGGTCTCTTGCCTCTACCACTGGTTCACAACTTAGCATTTAGGGAGCATCAAGTGTACACTGACTCGATGGACACGAATTTGAGCAAGCTCTGGGAGTTGGTGATGGACAGGGAAGCCTGGCGTGCTGCAGTCCACGGGTCAGAAGGAGTTGGACACGACTGAGCAACTGAACTGAATTGACTGAAGTACCCACCAGCAATGTTGCTTGCTTACTAGTAGTCATTCCTCCATTTTTCTTTGCTTCCAAAAATCACCCAGTGCACCATCCCAGGGGATGAGTCCTGATTGGTCTAAGCCAATCCTGGCATCCTGCTCCCCCTTGAGAATGATTGATTTAGAGGTGTGGGCATGTGACCTCATGCATACATGCTAAGTTGCTTCAGTCATGTACGACTCTGCGTGACCCTGTGGACTGCAGCCTGCCAGGCTCCTCTGTACGTGGGATTCTCCAGGCAAGAATACTGGAGTGGGTTGCCATGCCCTCCTCCACGGGACCTGCCCAACCCAGGAATCGAATCAGAGTCTCTTACATCTACCTGCATTGGCAGGCAGGTTCTTAACCATTAGCACTACCTGGAAAGTCCTCATGTGACCTCAGTCAGGGTAGTTAAACCTAGAGAAAAGTCTACTAACAGACTCCGGGAAGACTGGCTTCCAGTCTATTCCCAGACTGTCTATTAAGAGAGAGATGGGCAAGGAAAGTCCTTTTTAAATCTTCTTTGCCCTGATACACTATGCTATCTAGGTTGGTCATAACTTTCCTTCCAAGGAGTAAGCGTCTTTTAATTTCATGGCTGGAGTCACCATCTGTAGTGATTTCAGAGCCCCCCAAAATAAAGTCTGACCCTGTTTCCACTGTTTCCCCATCTATTTCCCATGAAGTGATGGGACCAGATGCCATGATCTTCGTTTTCTGAATGTTGAGCTTTAAGCCAACTTTTCTACTCTCCTCTTTCACTTTCATCAAGAGGCTTTTTAGCTCCTCTTCACTTTCTGCCATAAGGGTGGTGTCATCTGCATATCTGAGGTTATTGATATTCCTCCCAGCAATTTTTATTCCAGCTTGTGCTTCTTCCAGCCCAGCGTTTCTCATGATGTACTTTGTATAGAAGTTAAATAAGCAGGGTGACAATATATAGTCTTGGTGTACTCCTTTCCCTATTTGGAACCAGTCTGTTATTCCATGTCCAGTTCTAACTGTTGCTTCCTGACCTGCATATAGATTTCTCAAGAGGCAGGTCAGGTGGTCTGGTATTCCCATCTCTTTCAGAATTTTCCACAGTTGATTGTGATCCACACTGTCAAAGGCTTTTGCATAGTCAATAAAGTGGAAATAGATGTTTTTCTGGAACTCTGTTTCTTTTTCCATGATCCAGTGGATGTTGGCAATTTGATCCCTGGTTCCTCTGCCTTTTCTAAAACCAGCTTGAACATCTGGAAGTTCACGGTCCACATATTGCTGAAGCCTGGCTTGGAGAATTTTGAGCATTACTTTGCTAGCATGTGAGATGAGTGGGAAAGACTAGAGATCTCTTCAAGAAAATTAGAGATAACAAGGGAACATTTCATGCAAAGATGGGCTCAATAAAGGACAGAAATGCTAGGGACCTAACAGAAGCAGAAGATATTAAGAAGCGATGGCAAGAACACACAGAAGAACTGTACAAAATAGATCTTCATGACCCAGATAATCATGATGATGTGATCATTCACCTAGAGGCAGACATCCTGGAATGTGAAGTCAAGTGGGCCTTAGAAAGCATCGCTATGAACAAAGCTAGTGGAGGTGATGGAATTCTAGTTGAACTATTTCAAATCCTGGAAGATGATGCTGTGAAAGTGCTGCACTCAATATGCCAGCAAATTTGTAAAACTCAGCAGTGGCCACAGGACTGGAAAAGGTCAATTTTCATTCCAATCCCAAAGAAAGGCAATGCCAAAGAATGCTCAAACTACTGCACAATTGCACTCATCTCACACACTAGTAAAGTAATGCTCAAAATTCTCCAAGCCAGGCTTCAGCAATATGTGGACCGCGAAATTCCAGATGTTCAAGCTGGTTTTAGAAAAGGCAGAGGAACCAGAGATCAAATTGCCAACATCCACTGGATTATCAAAAAAGTAAGAGAGTTCCAGAAAAATATCTATGTCCACTTTATTGACTATGCAAAAGCCTTTGACAGTGTGGATCACAATCAACTGTGGAAAATTCTGAAAGAGATGGGGATACCAAACCACCTGACCTGCCTCTTGAGAAATCTATATGCAGGTCAGGAAGCAACAGTTAGAACTGGACATGGAATAACAGACTGGTTCCAAATAGGAAAAGGAGTACACCAAGGCTGTATATTGTCACCCTGCTTATTTAACTTCTATGCAGAGTACATCATGAGAAATGCTGGGCTGGAAGAAACACAAGCTGGAATCAAGATTGCTGGGAGAAATATCAATATGCAGATGACACCACCCTTATGGCAGAAAGTGAAGAGGAACTAAAAAGCTTCTTGATGAAAGTGATAGAGGAGAGTGAAAAAGTTGGCTTAAAGCTCAACACTCAGAAAATGAAGATCATGGCATCTGGCCCCATCACTTCATGGGAAATAGATGGGGAAACAGTGGAAACAGGGTCAGGCTTTATTTTGGGGGGCTCTGAAATCACTGCAGATGGTGACTCCAGCCATGAAATTAAAAGATGTTTGCTCCTTGGAAGGAAAGTTATGACCAACCTAGACAGCATATTCAAAATAAGAGACATTACTTTGCCAGCCAAGGTCCGTCTAGTCAAGGCTATGGTTTTTCCAGTGGTCATGTATGGATGTGAGAGTTGGACTGTGAAGAAGGCTGAGCACCGAAGAACTGATGCTTTTGAACTGTGGTGTTGGAGAAGACTCTTGAGAGTCCCTTGGACTGCAAGGAGATCCAACCAGTCCATCCTAAAGGAGATCAGTCCTGGGTCTTCTTTGGAAGGACTGATGCTAAAGCTGAAACTCCAATACTTTGGCCACCTCATGCGAAGAGTTGACTCATTGGAAAAGACTCTGATTCTGGGAGGGATTGGGGCAGGAGGAGAAGGGGACAACAGAGGATGAGATGGCTGGATGGCATCACTGACTCAATGGACAAGAGTTTGGGTGAACTTCGGGAGATGCTGATGGACAGGGAGGCCTGGTGTGCTGCAGTTCATGGGGTCGCAAAGAGTCGGACACGACTGAGCGACTGAACTGAACTGAACTGAACTGAGATGAGTGCAGTTGTGCAGTAGTAGAACATTCTTTGGCATTGCCTTTCTTTGGGATTGGAATGAAAACTGACCTTTTCCAGTCCTGTGGCCTCTGCTAAGTTTTCCAAATTGGCTGGCATATGGAGTGCGGCACTTTCACAGCATCATCTTCCAGGATTTGAAATAGCTCAACTGGAATTCCATCACCTCCACTAGCTTTGTTCGTAGTGATGCTTTCTAAGGCCCACTTGACTTCACATTCCAGGATGTCTGGCTCTAGGTGAGTGACCACACCATCGTGATTATCTGGGTCGTGAAGATCTTTTTTGTACAGTTCTTCTGTGTAATCTTGCCACTTCTTAATATCTTCTGCTTCTGTTAGGTCTCTACCATTTCTGTCCATCTTTGCATGAAATGTTTCCTTTTTGTCTCTAATTTTCTTGAAGAGATCTCTAGTCTTTCCCATTCTATTGTTTTCCTGTATTTCTTTACATTGATCACTGAGGAAGGCTTTCTTATCTCTGCTTGCTATTCTCTGAAACTCTGCATTAAAATGGGTCTATCTTTCCTTTTCCCCTTTGCTTTTCTCTTCCCTCTTTTCACAGCTATTTGTAAGGCCTCCTCAGACAGCCATTGTGCTTTTTCACATTTCTTTTTCTTAGGGATGGTCTAGATTCCTGTCTCCTGTACAAAGTCACGAACTGGCCTTGGAGTACAGAATAACACAGGGCAAAGGCTAATAGAGTTCTCCCAAGAGAACGTACTGCTCATAGCAAACACCCGCTTCCAACAACACAAGAGAAGACTACACATGGACATCCCCAGATGGTCGACACCGAAATCAGATTGATTATATTCTTTGCAGCCAAAGAAGGAGAAGGTCTATACAGTCAACAAAAACAAGACCAGGAGCTGACTGTGGCTCAGATCAGGAACTCCTTATTGCCAAATTCAGACTGAAATTGAAAAACGTGGGGAAAACCACTAGACCATTCAGGTATGACCTAAATCAAATCCCTTATGACTATACAGTGGAGGTGAGAAATAGATTTAAGGGACTGGATCTGACAGACAGAGTGCCTGATAATAGGGTTGGGGTCATTCAGTTCACTGGAGAGGGAAAGCAAAGCTGGCAGAATGATAGCATTCAAAGACTCTGAGTGAAGGATATACAAAAAATTCCTTGCATCCTTTGCAACTTCTCTATAAGCCCAAAATGAATTTAAAATAAAAATGCAAATAAAAGAAAAGGAGTAGGGGGACCCAAGGGACAAACTTGGTTTGTTTGATACAAATGCCTGAGCGTTCCTTGGGAGTGCAGGGTTGGAGTACCAGCTCCCAGGAATGCAGAGATGACCTCTGGTCCGTCACAGGCCCTCTCATACCTACAACCACTCCCTTTTTAACAGAGGTAGCATGAGTATTAATACTGCTGAGCTGTGCGAATCCTTTGAAAAGTGTGCAACATCACATACACGCCAGGAGAGCTGTGGTAGTGATGCTTTCTGTTACAGAAAACATGCCCTCCCTCATTTTTTAAAACAATTCTTTATTTCCATTGAGTCCCTCATTTTCTGAAACTGCTAACCCACTTTATTTTGGCCGCATGGGGTCTTTGTTGCAGCACGCGGGCTTCTCTGGTTGTGGCGGTGGGATGGGTTCAGTAGCTGCACGTAGGCTTACCTGCCCCATGGTATGTGGGATCTTAGTTCCATGACCAGGGATCGAGCCCACGTCCCCAGAATTGAAAGGCAGATTCGCAATCCTGGACCACCAGGGAAGCCCTCTCTCCCTCACTTTCACTTTGGGAGGATTTGTATTTTCACAAATGAGATTTGCTTGAAGCTATGAGTGCTCGTGGGAAGGCAGAACAGGACACTGGCTTCCAATCCTTGCTGTACAATTTAGTGGCATCTGACCTTAAGCATGCAACTTTTCTGTGCCTCAGTTTCTTCATCTGTTAAATGGGGATAGTAAGATTATATCTCATAGCATTATTATAAAGCTTGTGTGCATGCATGCTCAGTTGCCTTGTTGTATCCAACTCTTTGTGATCCTATGTATGGTAGCCCATCAGGCTCCTCTGTCCATGGGATTTTCCAGGCAAGAATACTGGAGTGGGTTGCCATTTCCTTTTCCAGGAAATCTTCCCAACCCAGGGATCAAACCTGCTTTTCTAATGGCATGCGAGTTCTTTATCACTAGTGCCACCTGGGAAGCAGCGATATATTTTTCCAAATCTCTCCATCAGAGCTATAAGGAACATCTAGTGGGTTATGGTAACCTCCTCCGGCTCTTCCGGACTCAGGGATCAAATCTGTGCCTCCGTTGCAGGCAGATTCTTTACCCAATGACCCACCTGGGAAGCCCAAACTCAGTTGTGTGTGATTCTTCGTGACCCCATGGACTGCAGCACTCCATGCTTCCCTGTCCTTTACTATCTCCCGGAGTTTGCTCAAACTCATGTCCATTCAGTCAGTAATGCCATCCAACCATCTCATCCTCAGCCACCCTCTTCTCCTCCTGCTCTCAATGTTGCCCTGCATCAGAGTCTTTTTCAATGAGTCAGTTCTTTGCATCAGGTGGCCAAAGTATTGGAGCTTCAGCTTCAGCATCAGTCCTTCCAATGAATATTCAGGGTTGATTTTCTTTAGGATTGACTGGTTTGATCTCTTTGCTTCTGACAAAGTGTGGTTCACTGGAGAAGGGAATGACAAACCGCTTCAGTATTCTTGCCTCAAGAACCTTATGAACAGTATGAAAAGGCAAAAAAAAAAAAAAAAAAAAAAAAAAAGGAGTATTACTCAGCCTCAAAAAGGAAGGAAATTCTGACGGATGCTACAAGGAGTAAGAATCCCAAGGAAATCATGCTAAGTGAAATAAGCCAGTCACAGAAAGACTTATTTTATATAATATCATCTATATGATGTGTCTAAAGTGGTCAGATTCACAGAGACAGAAAGTAAAGTCCTGACAGCTGGGGCTGGGAGTAGGGAGGGATGCGGAATTGTTTAATGGGTATAAAGTTTCAGTTTGACAAGATACAAACATTCTTGGGATCTGCTGAACAATCATTTGAATATGCTTAACATGACCAAGTACTGCATTTCGGACTCTTTTGTTGACCATGATGGCTACTCCATTTATTCTAAGGGATTCCTGCCCACAGTAGTAGATATAATGGTCATCTGAGTTAAATTCACCCATTCCAGTCCATTTTAGTTTGCTGATTCCTAGAATGTCGACATTCACTCTTGCCATCTCCTGTTTGACCACTTCCAATTTGCTTTGATTCATGGACCTAACATTCCAGGTTCCTGTGCAATATCGCTCTTTACAGCATCAGACCTTGCTTCTATCACCAGTCACATCCACAGCTGGGTATTGTTTTTGCTTTGGCTCCATCCCTTCATTCTTTCTGGAGTTATTTCTGCACTGATCTCCAGTAGCGTATTGGGCACTTACTAACCCGTGGAGTTCCGCTTTCAGTATCCTATCATTTCCCCTTTTCATACTGTTTATAGGGTTCTCAAGGCAAGAATACTGAAGTGGTTTGCCATTCCCTTCTCCAGTGGACCACATTCTGTCAGGAGATCCAACCAGTCCATCATAAAGGAGATCAGTCCTGGGTGTTCTTTGGAAGGACTGATGCTGAAGCTGAAACTCCAATACTTTGGCCACCTCATGCAAAGAGTTGACTCATTGGAAAAGACCCTGATGCTGGGAGGGATTGAGGGCAGGAGGAGAAGGGGACGACAGAGGATGAGATGGCTGGATGGCATCACTGACTCGATGGACGTGAGTCTGAGTGAACTCCGGGAGTCGGTGATGGACAGGGAGGCCTGGCGTGCTGCAATTCATGGGGTCGCAAAGAGTCGGACATGACTGAGCGACTGAACTGACTGAACTGAACTGAACACGACTAAACTGTCGGCTTACAAGTGGTTAAGATGATAAATTTTCTGTTATGCTTTTTTACCACAATAAAAATAAAATGAATTACCTAGAAATCCTTCCAGCTTTAGAGCAATAGCTCGACAATGGCCACCAGGGGGCGCTATGCTCCCACTTCATTTCACAGCCCTCTCCGCCCTTTGCATTCAGTGGAGCTAGCTGACAGTTTCTAGCGGATGCGCGCAGGGCAGAGGGGCGGAAATGCCTTAGGATCCTGGAGAAAATTAGAGCACCTCTATCCTCCCCGCCTTCGCCAGATGCACCAGCCCTGCAGAAGCTCCAGGGCTTCACGGCACTCCCCATCACATGCCGGCCCACAGCCGACTCAGCTCCGCGGTTTCTCTGGGTCTCTTCCCTCTTTGCTGGAGACACCGTCGGTCCTGAATAGAGTGCGTCCACCTTGTCTAGCCGCCCGCCAGTCTTCAGATTGCCCAAGGGCTGGAGAAGACCAAAAGGTGCAAGGACTCACCTGCCCCCAGGTTACCCAAAGATAAGGGGACACAGCAATGGAAACAGGTCAGAGACCTCCTATTTCAGATGCAGAGACTTCGCGGTCAACCAGCCCTGGGGTTTGCCCACTCACCTGCTGACTATGTATGTCACAACCTGCCGGGGGTCCAAGTCTCCTCATTTGTAAAATCTATGTTAATACCCAGGAGGATGGGAAGAAGTTTAATAAAAATCCCTGAGGCTTAGAAAAGCACTCAACGGATGGGCTAATGACCATTCCATGCCCCGTATCTGATGCTGGCCTGATCTCCTCCCATCCCCGGCTGGTTTTCTACCGCGCAGCACCCACTCTCAACTTTGCACTTATTACTTAAGGATCCTTCCCTGAAGAAACCCGCACCACGATCCTCTGGACCAGACAGGGTCAGTGATTTAACCAGGCAGGATTCACCCAGTGAAACTACCTCAAGGAAATGGAAGTGTCACGTGGAATCCAAGAAAAAAAGAAAATCAAACAGCAAAGTGCTGAGAAGAGCAGACCCAGGATCTGGGCTCTTTGGGGACCCTGGACCATCCGTTCCCCAAAGCCTGCTTTATTCCTCTCCTCCACACAGGACATGTGCCCCCACGCCCTCCCACCAGCCTACGGACTCTGCTGCCATGCCTAGAGCATGCCAGGCACACTCCCACCTCAGGGCCTTTGCACCCTCTTTGCCCTCTGCCTAGGACAGCCTCCTGTAGCTCTCTCCTGCGGTTCACTACCTCCCTGCTTCTAGTCTGGCTCAGGTGCCACCCCAAAGGCATCTCCCTTGTCCAACTGTTTGAAAATTGCAGCCCATCTCCCACCACCAGCATGCTTCAGCCCCTCCCCTGCTTTCTTGCTTTTCTTCTTTAACCTAAGTTCACAGAAAATAAAGAGAGGGGTAGTTATAATCCTTCATGTATAGCCCACTCTCATCAGCATTTAATTTTTTATTTTAGTTATTTATTTGGCTGCACCAGGTCTTACTTAGCATGTGGGATCTAGTTCTCTGACCATGGATTGAACTCCAGGTCCCCCGGATTAGGAGCACAGAGTCTTTTAACTGCTGGGCCACCGGGGAAGTCCCAGTGTTTAATTACTAAATTTAATGATGTAAAACCCAGAATCCAAACAAAAGCTACAGTCTTGACAATAACCTACATCTAACCAGATGGTTCCCCTCACCATAATCCCCTCACCGTAGTCTTCATCCTGAACCCTTTAGTTATTCTTCCCTTGTTTCCTTCTTATAGTTTATTGTTGCATATGTGTGTATTTATTTTTAGTTGCTTTCAACTTGATAGAAAGGATTTCGCATTTATGTAACAGGACATTTCTCGTGGGATATTCTATCTCAGATATTCATCCACATTGTAATGTATTATGACTGTAATTCCTATGTTTTGACTGCCAAGTAGTACTTCGCGGTGGGAATTTATTCATCTGCTCTCCCATAGATGGGCACGTGGGTGTGTCCCAGTTTTGGCCACTGTGGACAGCACCCCTGTGAATATCCTTCCATGTAATTCCTGGTGTAGACAGGCAAGCATTTCTCCACGGTTTATACTTTGGTGTAGAATTGCTGGGTCGTAGGATACGGACATGCTCGGCTTTGGGAGAGAAAGCCAAGTAAACTCTGCATTGTGAATTGGTTGCACCGATTCACATGCCCACCAGACCTGTTAAGAAGGCTTGCTTTTTCTCTACAGTGCTTGCACTTTCTTCTATACCATGTGTTTTACTTATGTCTTTGTTTACCATCTATCTCTGCCCTCCACCCCACTAGAAGGTCAGCACCAGGAGGGCAGAGATTTTTTTAACTCTTTGATTCACTATTACATTCCCAGTGCCTGGATCAGTGTGTACCACATAGTAGATGCTCAATAAACATCTTCTGGTTGGATGAACAAGTCGACGGCCCCAAACGAGAGCTGAGAGCTCCTATGATGTATCATCAGCCCAATTACGTGGGGATGGGCTGATTTCACCCTCTCTCTCTCACTCCAATCCAGGAAAGGACCACTGGCTAAGAACTACTGATTCCAGGACCCCCAGACCAATTAAGTCAGAGTTCCTGCGGGTGGGGCTTGGGACATAGACAGTTTTTAAACACCGCACCCCCACCCCTGGAGATTCTCCCTTGCAACCAGAGTGAGACCCAGAGCTCAAAGGGAAGCCGTTCATCTCACCCAGAGATGCTCAGGTCCCAGGCAAGTCCCACTGGACCTGAATCTCTGGGTGAGACTCAGGAATCTGCAACCTCATGATCTGGACACGGGGCCATCAGAGCAGGCCCCACCCAGGCCGCATGCCTGTGGATGCTCCTTGCCCACCAGGGCCAGCTGCGATGTTACGGTTCTGGCGTTTTTCTAATTCCACCTCCAGTTCTCAGCAGGTAGTGAATGGCCTGTTGCCACTCGCCACTGTCCTCTCATCCTGCAGGCCCAAGGTAGCCTCCTGTTTCCAGTAGATTGCTGAGTTCCAGGGGCCCTGTTTCACTCCCCAAGACATCTAAAGAGTCTTTCTTGCTCTGTTTCTCATTTCCCACTTAAACTTTTCCCCTTACTGCTGAGGGAAAGGTCACAGCTGGTCCACGGACCAGGATGTAGGGAGCCGGACAGAAGAATTCAGAAGGGCCTTAACCCACTCGGCTCCTCAGGATGGAGGGCAGGGCTGACATCTGCCTCCCAGGACTCATGCCCCAGTTGGACATGACCTTGGTATGGTCTTCAGGGCCACCCATCTTGTTCTACGTCCCGCAGAACAATTCCCACACCTTCACTCCCCGCTCCAGGGGATTTAGCCCGGCACTGGGCACCCAGTAGTTGCTCAATAAAGTCTGGTTACTTTCAGCCTCTTTCATACGCAACTTGAATTGCATTAAATCCCCTTCAGGGACTTCCCTGGTGGTCCTGTAGTTAAGAATCCACTTGGCAATCAGTATAGGGGTGCTAAGTCACTTCAGTTGTGTCCAACTCTTTGTGACCCTATGGACTGTAGCCTTCCAGGCTCATCTGTCCAAGGGATTCTCCAGGCAAGAATACTGGAGTGGGTTGCCATGCCCTCCTTCACAGGGTCTTCCAGACCCAGGGATCGAACCCGTGTCTCTTACATCTCCTGCACTGGCAGGTGGGTTTTTCTCCACTAGAGCGATGGGTTCGATCCCTGATCCGGGAATATCCCGTATGCCGCCGGGCAACTAAGCCTGTGTGCCACAACTACTGAGCCCGCCCTCTGGAGCTGGCAACTGCCGAAGCCTGAGCACCCTAGAGCTCCCATGAGAGAAGCCACCGCCACAAGAAGCCCGAGCAGCGCAACGAACAGCAGCCCCCACTTGCCGCAACTAGAGAAAGCCAGCGCGCAGCAATGAAGACCCAGCACAAGGAAGACCCAAGAAGAAGGGGGAAAAAAAAACCTCCCTTCAGTAACTTCCATGGCTCTCAGGATAAAAACCCCAAACCCATGCTAGGCCCTGCATTGGGGACCTTGCCCACCTCGACTTGCCCCAGGCTCACCCCTGTTCCATTCTCAGTGGTCACTCCAGTTTCCTCTCTCTGCTGCTTTAACACACCAAACTCTTTCCCACCTCTGGGCCTTTGCACATCCCTGCTCCTCCCACTGGCTTATCCACATTACCGCTGTGGATCCTTTGGGGAGTAGCTGAAATGTCACCTCTTCTGAGAAGCCCTCCCTGATTCCCTAGACCTTGTTGGACCCTTGTTAGAGGCCCTCATGATATCCTGAACTTTTTCATAGCTCTCACAAAGTTTTGTAATCATACTTAAAGTGATTCTTTGATTCACAGCTCACACTGCCACTAGACTGAGAAATAGAAGAGCCAGAATCATGTTGTTTGGGTTATGTCTGGTGTCTCCCTGTATAGCCTAGTGCCTGGCTTAAGGGCTGGGCTTAGTATATTTTGGACACACAAATGAGTGGATAGATGGATGGAGGGATGGTAGGTAGAGAAAGGAAGGGTACTTATCCAGCTGAACACATAAATGAGTAGATGAATGAATGGATGGATAGATGGATATGAGAACAAAAAATAAGTCATTTCTTTCTACCATCTTTCCATGCTGCTATAATAGTGCACATGAATGTGCTTAAGAACTTTGATAATGCTGAGAAGAAAGACACACTCCAAGTTCATTTAGGCCATGCTCCAAAGTCATCACCTGGCTTTTAACTGCTGTTTGTTTTGTAGTGGAAGACTTTCCTTGAAAGGGTTACATGGTTGCTATTGTGATGATGAAGCGTGGCTGCATCGGTGAATTGGAAATCATTGATGATCGCAGAGCAAGAACATCATTGCGAAACTCATACACAGGTCAAGTAAGTGTGATTAGCCTTGAATCTGACGTGTCACCCAAAGATCTAGAAAAGTGACAGGATCATCTTCTTTCATCTCATTGCACCGATGACCTCAGCAGGTATCATGGCTGCAAGGAAGCGAGACAGAAACACATAGAAGAGAAAATCCTGGGACTTTCTATGAGGGGTGTCATTCCTACACACAATACATTTTAAAAAGAGTTCGTGATGGACTGCATTTGTTCTATTGGCTCCTCCACTGGTGTCTGAGCCATCTCTCCAGTGGATTGTGAGCTCCGTGAAGGTCAAATTCTTTTCCCCTCTTTGCAATTTCTTTCTCCCAGGATGGTGGGTGAGCTGGGCTCTGTACTTCTGGCTGCTCCACAGCCCAGTTGAGAGGGCCCGCCGTGAGGGCCATGCTGCCCTCAGCTGGATGCTGAACAAACACCACGGCAGCACTGGTGGTGTAGGAGGTGCAAAAGCATTTTGGATTCAAATCCCAACTCTGCCACTCACTCCCTGGGGGAACTTGGACAAGCCGCTTTGAGCTCCAGGAGACTTTTTTTTTCCCATCTGTAAAATGAAGACAATATTACCTACCTTGTAGGACAATCGTGAAGGGGAGTGAGCATTACATAAGCGCCTTGGCACATAATAGACACACAATAAACAATAATGCTTATGTAATAAACACCAGCCATACCACACAAGGGTGAATAAGACGCAGTCCCTTATCTCAAGGATGTCTCACTCTAGCAGGGACAGATTCCACTGAAGTGGCTTGTTGTGATAAAGGGTGTCCTGTCGAGGTATATTGGAGAAGGCAATGGCACCCCACTCCAGTACTCTTGCCTAGAAAATCCCATGGATGGAGGAGCCTGGTGGGCTGCAGTCCATGGGGTCGCTAAGAGTCAGACACGACTGAGCAACTTCACTTTCACTTTTCACTTTCATGCTCTGGAGAAGGAAATGACAACCCACTCCAGTGTTCTTGCCTGGAGAATCTCAGAGACAGGGGAGCCTGGTGGGCTGCTGTCTATGAGGTCACATAGAGTTGGACGTGACTGAAGTGACTTAGCAGCAGTCGAAGTATATGCGATGTAACGCAGAAGATGGGATGAGTTCAGGGAAGGCTTCCCGGAGGAGGTGACCTTTAGTCAGACATTAAATAGCATTGTACAGTCTGGAGTCTTGAGTTCTTCTTTCCAACTTGCTGCTAAATTTCTAGGTGACCTTGAACCGGCTTCTTCTCCACTTTGAGGTCCCCAGACCCCCTCCTGTAACATAAGGTTGTTCAGCATCAGCTCCAAATCTTTTGGGTCACAGCCTCCCTTGAGAAGAATCTGCAGAAAGCCAGAGCCTTTCTAGAAAAAAAAAAAAAAAAATGCACAGACATGTAAGTCAGTAATGGGAGGACAAGACAGCCATCAGTGGACCCTAGGCTAAAACTCCAGAGCTCAGCCATCCCATTGGCACGGTAGCATCTCAGAGCTGGCCCTGCCCTCAAACACAGCCTGTCTTTAGTCTGTGGAGGCACAAGCAAACAGAATCAGGATCCAGTCTGGAAAAGCCCCTCAAGCACTGGACAGCAGGAGATAGCAGGGCCCTAGGGAACTGGCGGGGGTTGGGGGGGTGGGGGTGGGGTGGGTAGGTCACTCCGGCTGGCTGGGGAACCAGAGTTCCATTCTGGGAAAGCTCCCCTGAGCCGTCTGCCCTTGACCTTGTCTAGTTTATCACCATCTGCCCTGGAGAGGAAGAGGAGTGTGGGCTGCTCTGGGCAGGCTCCCAAACAGGCCGCTGACCCCCGTCTGCCACCCAGGCTGGAGTTCCCGGACGCATCCTTCATCTTTCCTAATCTAAACACCCGCAGGCCCCGAGTGGTCCATCCCTGCCCCCCCTCCCCCCACCGCCCAGATGATGTGTTCTCAGTTTCATCCAGCTTGCTGGACAAAGGCTAGCTGGCCCTCCCATTAACACTTGAGCTGCGGCCACCACCTGCCTCCCTGTTCATCCAGCCTGCCCTTGCCTAGCATTTATTGAGCACCTGTTGTTGGCAGGCATCCCTGAATGAGACGACAGAGGGCCCACCCTTACCTTCCTTCGAGGTCTCTGCCTTCTGGCTTAGGTCCCCTCACTGTCCTGGAGGCAAGATGTTCTTGCTCCCTCCACTTACCTGGAGCAGATTAGTTGTCTTGGCGGAAGCTGGCTCTGGGCTGGCTAATTGGGTACTGGGAGGAGAATCAGCTCTGAGTGGTGTCTGAGCATTGCTCTAAGCTGCTGTGTGATCCTGGGCTGATATCTTGCCCTCTCTGGGCCTCAGTGGGCCCATATGTACCCTTCAGAGTTCACAATTCCCTCTGCCAGCCGCTCCTCACTCCCCTCCCCCAGAAGAGTGGAAGGAGAAAAGAAGCCTACCCTAGAACGCCTTAAGATCTTTCTTTAAACAACCTCTGGATCCTAATCCATTCGCTCCAGCATTTATTGAGCATCTATTGTGTACCAGGCCCTGGACTAGGCAACTGGAACGTAAAAATGATTCAGATTCAAGCAGGTGACCAAATGGACACCCCATTCCATGGCCTGAATCCTGCTGGGGTCAGGAGGCCCCGTGGGGTCCCAGGTGGGCCTAGCCCAGGATATGGAGCCCCGGGGACTCGCGTGTCAGCGCCGGCGGTGCTTAGGGCCGCGATCTGTCTCCTCCCCTTCCTCCTTCTCCGCCCCCTCCCCCTTCCCTCCCCTGAGCGCGGCGACGGCCGCCTCCCACCCGCGGGATCCCGGCGTCCGGCCGCCGGCTCACGCGTCCGTCGGTCGGCTGGGTAGTCTGTCCGCGCGCAGAGAGCCCAGCGCCCCGCCGCGCGGCCTGGGAGGGAAAGGGCGCGGAGGCGGGACCGCGGCTCCCTCCCACTCCGGGGGGAGCCCAGGAGGCGGCGGTGCTGAAGCTAGAGCCAGAGAAGGAGGCAGAACCGGGCAGAGGCGGTGAGAGCGCGGGGTGCCCAGGGACCCCACCCCCGGCTCCTTCGGGAGGCCCGCGCGCGCTTTGGGGAGGTCTGGCCTGGGGACGGAGGGTTGTTACCCGCGGGGCGGGAGGCATAGGCGATCCAGCTCCTGGCTTCGCCTGCTCGGTGACGCGACCCCTGAGGGGCCCTGGGCCGCGCCTGCAGCGCCGCGCATCCTGGCACCTCCCGGCGCATCCCGCATCCCTTGGCCCGGAGCGGGTCCCGGGGGAGGCGAGCGCTCAGGTTGCTGAGGAGGGGGCGCCGCAGGCGAGGGGTCTTGGAAAATCGCGCCCCCAGCCCCAGCCCTCCCTTGAGGCCTGCCCCAAGGGAGCGCGACCGGGCGACCCCTTTTAGCCCCCCTCGCTGCCCGCTCCCCCCATCGGTTCCCCATTGTTCTCAGCCCATCGCTCTCCGGGGGAAGGGGGGAGGGGGTGCCGCGCTCTGGTCTTAAAGGGCCCTCTCTCTCCCCTTCTTGTCTCCTGGCAGGTGGTGAACGCGAGTGGGGTGGGGCGTGCCCACGGGCCCCCGCCCCCCTCGTCCCCCAGCCCAGCTCGGGAGCCGCAGCTCGGATCAGGGGGCTGGGAGTAGCCGCCGCATCCTCCCCCGTGCGTTCTTCGAGCCACCTGGGCCTTCCAGGACGGCGTGGACCTCGCGGGGGGGGTGGGGGGGTACAACGGGGACAGGGACGCCCCCTTCAGCGGGAGCCGTCGGGGGGCGGGGGGGCGGACCTGAGACAAGGCCAGCAGCCCCCTGGAGCCAGGCGCAGGGTCTGCGAGTGCAGAGGGCCGGCCAGGGCGCTGCAGAGAAGGCCGGCTGGGGCCGGGCCTCCTCCGGGGGTGACAGGCCCTGCCGCGGCCAGAAGGAACAAGGGGACCAGCAGGAAAGAGCCCGGACCTAGAGTAGAGGCAGTTGCCTCACCCCCTCGTCTGAGCCTGGAGGGAACCCAGGGATTGAGAGCACCGTTTTCCCCTTCCTAAGAAAGACGCTTGCCAGAATACACCTAACCTGAGACAGCTCTGAGGGGAAGGGATCTTGGAGCCTGGAACATTCCCCCCCAGCCCCCAACACTCCTTTATCTGAGGCTTGCGGGCCTGAGAGGGCCGGGAGGACACAAAGGAGGCCGGACAGTCCTTGCTGCCCTCCCTGGGGTGAGAGGAAGCTCCCCTCCACCCCCGCCGGCTGCCAGGCCCAGGAGCAGCTGGGTGGGGAAGAAGGGGGTCCTGCCCCCTCGGGCGGCAGCGGCTATGTCACGGCCAGGCCAGGGAGTGATGCTGCCAGTGAACGGGCTGGGCTTCCCACCGCAGAACGTGGCCCGGGTGGTGGTGTGGGAGTGGCTGAATGAGCACAGCCGCTGGCGGCCCTACACGGCCACGGTGTGCCACCACATCGAGAACGTGCTCAAGGAGGATGCCCGGGGCTCTGTGGTCCTGGGACAAGTGGATGCCCAGCTGGTGCCCTACATCATCGACCTTCAGTCCATGCACCAGTTTCGCCAGGACACAGGTGAGTGGACTCGCGCCCCTCCCCTCCCCATCGCCACCACCATCACCATCGTGCCGGGATGCTGAAATACCCCAGCATCCCTGAGGAGGGAACCCAGAACTGCGAAAGGCCCACCTGCTGCTCCAACCCCCTCTCCCTAAACGGGTCAGTCTAACCTAGTCCAGTTGAAGAACTGGGTTCCAATCCAGCCTCTTATGTAGGGCTGCAGATGAGTTATATCGCTTCTGTGAGCCTCAGGTTCCCCTCTGCAAAATGGATGGGCCAGTGTCTCTAACAGCTGTGTGAGGATTAAATAAAACTCTGCTCACTGAGCCCAGAGCATAGATCATTAGCGTTCAGTCATCAGAATGAAAGGGCTTTTCCTGCACTTCCTCAATTGATACTTTTTCAACCACTACAGCCAGTCTTCCTAGCCTGTTTGTGGTAGTCCTGGTAGCTGTCCCATTTTACAGATGAAGAAACTGAGTCTCACAGAAGCTGAGCAATTTAAACTCACAGAAGCTGAGCAACTTAAACTCAGAGCTGAGATCTAAGCCCAGACAAGGGGTTTCCAGAGCTGAAACTCTTAACCAGAACCTCATATCAGCTCTGAGAGCTGGTATTGTTGGAGTGATGTAGTGGTGGTTGCAACGATGGGGGCAGCTGAGGGGGATTGGTGGTGTTGATGGTAGAAGGGCGGTAATGATGGAGGAAATAGTGTTGGTGGCAATGTCAGTGGTCGTATTGACTGTGGAATTGGTGGTGGTGGTGATGGTTGTGTTGGTGGTGGTCTTGGGAGCGGTGTGATGGGGTGGTCATGGTGGAGAGAATGAGGCTGATGGCAGCCTTGGTGTCATGTGATAGGTGATGATGATGATAAAAACGAGGATGTGATTAAAAACAGCATTTCTGTTCGCCATCACTGTGGAGACCTGCCTGAGTCATTGTTGCCTGGCGGTCTGTATGAAAAGCTTGGTGGGCAGTGAGGAATGGCAAGGTCTTGCCTCTTAGAAGCTGCCAAGAATCCTTGACATGATCACCCCCAGGAGTGCGCTGATGGGAGGTTTGAGGGAGATACAATGACTCCCTAGATGACAGAACTGCATGGAATAGCCTTGGGGATAATAGAACACATCCCATCTCTCTAGAGCTATACTGTCCAATATGGTAGCCACTAAGCCCTTGTGGCTATTGAAATTTAAGTTAATTAAAATTAAATCAAATTTAAAACTTAGTTCCTCGCTCCCACTAGCCACATCCACTTGCTCAGTGGCCACAGGTGTCTTGTGGTGACTATACTAGACAGCATAGGTCCAGAATAGTACCACCATCCAAGGGCGTTCTAGTGGCTAGCTCCACTCTAGAACATCGCTTGGTGCCTACTCAGTCGTCCCCACGTGTGGAAGCAGGTGAATTCATGACAAATGGTTTGTTGTGACTTTCCCGCACATCTGTGTCCCCAAACTCTGGGAACTGGCAGCAGTCACCGGCGGTACCATTTGTTCGTTCAGGCCGTCATCGACTTAACGATCTCCTGTGTGTCAGACCCCCGTGCTGAGTGCTAGAATGCTGTAAGGAGCAAGACCGCCAGGGTCCGGGAAATCCAATGGTTAGGACTCAGAGCTTTCACTGCCATGTCCTGGATTCAATTCCTGCAAGCTGTGTGGCACAACCAAAAAGAAAGACAGCCGGGGTCCTTTGTAGAGGTCTATTTGTGGAGGACCTATGCAGGAGATCCCTGTGTAGTCAGCAAGCAACACATTAGCCACACAGATAATCAGGTGCAGGTCTCAGAACATGGAATAACTTTGGTCGAGTAGTGGTCACAGAAGGCTCATCTAAGGAAGTCAGGTTTGACGAGAAATCTAAAGACTGTTTGAGGGAGACAGCTTCCCAACAGAGGGAACAGCTAGTGCAAAGGCCCTGTGGCAGGAAGGAGCAGAGTATGTTCAGACCCATTGCGTGTGGAGTGCAGTGGATGAAGGGAGGTGGCATGAGATAAGGTCGGATGGGGGGAGAATGGATACATGTGCACGTATGGCTAAGTCCCTTTGCTGAAACCATCACAGTGTTGTTAATTGGCTATATCCCAATACAAAATAAAAACCTTTTTTCTTTTCTTTTTATTTATTTTTTATTTTACTTTACAATACTGTATTGATTTTGCCATACATTGACATGAATCCACCACGGGTGTACATGAGTTCCCAATCCTGAACCCCCCACCACCTCTCTCCCCATATCATCTCTCTGGGTCATCCCAGTGCACCAGCCCCAAGCATCCTGTATCCTGTATCGAACCTAGACTGGTGATACGTTTCTTACATGATAGTATACATGTTTCAATGCCATCCTCCCAAATCATCCCACCCTCTCCCTCTCCCACAGAGTCCAAAAGTCTGTTCTATACATCTGTGTCTCTTCTGCTGTCTCGCATACAGGGTCATCATTACCATCTTTCTAAATTCCATATATATGTGTTAGTATACTGTATTGGTGTTTTTCTTTCTGGCTTACTTCACTCTGTATAATCGGCTCCAGTTTCATCCACCTCATTAGAACGGATTCAAATATATTCTTTAAAAAAAAAAAAAAGATGAAGTTCGAGCAGGGGCTGGACACAAAGCCGTGAAAGAGGCTCTGGATTTTATCCTGAGCATAGAAGTCACCATCGAGCTCTCGTGCCGATCCTTCCAGAGAGGCAGAGTCCCTGATGAAGAATTGCTGGGCATCCCCTGCCCCATTCTCTCTGGCTTTATTCCGGAACCATCCCTGGTGGAGGCAGGGATCTGACAAAGCGTTTGATAGGTTCAGTGCTCATGCTGGGCATGGGGAGAGTTTTCCAGGGCCTGACAGGTGGTCCTTGGAAGCAGGAATTGCCCCATTCGAGGCTGCCAAGTTGGCCAGTTTGTCTGCGATCCCCACACCTCTGTTCTGGGCTCCTTTTCTCTTCCCACACCCTCACTTGGGCTCCCAACTCCCCAGACTCCCTCCATTCCCCCTTTCAGGGAGCCTCTTACTCTCAATGGCATTCCTTTTATGGGTCAGCCTTGCTGGATCCCCTAGAAGTTCAGCATCAGTCATATTCCCACTGCCCCCTCCAGGAGCTGCTCACTCCACACCTGCCCCCTGTTTGCCGGAAAAGTGAAAAAAAAAAAAAAAACAGTCAGCCCTCCACAGGCTCCTGGGAGCCTGCCAAGACCCCCCAGTGAGAGAGGAAAGCCTGGAAACCTCTGGGGCCAGCAGGAGACCTAGGATGCCCGGATAACTGCCAGAGGGAGGGGCAAGATGTCTCCCACCAGGAGTGTTATCATGTGCTCACCCACTTCTCCCAGGAGCAATACAAAATTAAGGGAGGACATCTGGTCCTCACCCTTCATGACTCAGGGAAGAGCCTCGAGCAGCCATTGTCACCTCCCCAGACCTCAGTTTCCACATCCATTAGATGCGCAAGAGTTTCACTTTGCCAGAATGGTTGTTGAGTTGGTGGAGAGAATCACACATCTTATTTTATCCCAGAGACCTTAACTAACTGATTGCCCACCATGTATCCAGCATGTATTGAACACTGCAGATGCCTGAGAGATGAGTAGGAGATCCTAAATCTTGAAGATTGTGGCAGGCACACACACACAAAAAACAATATAACGTTGTAAAACCCAAAGCTCGCATGTATATATTGAAATGAATACAGCCTCTCTTTAGATTTTTCTCTTTTTAATATCTTTTTTTATTTATTCACTTGGCTGCTCTGGGTCTTAGTTGCGGCACACTGCATCTTTGATCTTCGTTGTTGAGTCATGCGGGGTCTTTTCTTTATGGCATGTGGGATCTAGTTCCCTGACCAGGAATCGAGCCCGGGCCCACTGCATTGGGAACGCAGAGACTTAGCCGCTAAACCACCAGGGAAGTCCCCTAGATTTTCTAATTGTAAGATTCTTGACAAATTCATTGCAGCAGAACTTTACGTTTTTATGGGAGTTAGCAGCATGCCCCAGTGACCCTGACATTGGCACTACAGACTCTGATAAGGTCAGATAGAAATGGGTTAGCCTCTGTGGATCCTACAGTCTCCATCGTAACTGCTGCTATAGCCTGACTCTGCCACTGTAGTCTCAAAGCAGCCAGACAGTATGCAAATGAGTGAATGGGTCTGTGTCTTAATAAAACTAGTTGCAGCCACTGAAATTTGAATTTCATATTATTTTCACGGGTCATGACATATTCTTCTCCTTTCTCTCCCTGCTCCGACCCCCATCCACCAACCATTTGAAAATTTAAGAACTGCTCAGCTCATAAGCTGTGCAAAAGCAGGCAGCCAGTGGATTGGACCAGTGGGCTGCAGTTCACCTACACCTAATATATCCTTAGCCTGCCCGTGGAGTAGGACCGTGCAGATGCCATGGCACACTCAGTGTGGCCTGTATGGAACACTCGCCTCCTGGCGTGTGCCGAGGTGTACGTGTGTGTGCTTACACACAGCGCCGCCCCGCCTCTACATCATTGACACCCAAATGCCCTGTCTATAAGCCTGTCATGCTGCCAGCGGAAAGCAAGCCCAGGTGTCAGGCTTGGGCCACAAGGGAAGGGCCAGCCCTGGTCCCATGGGGGCTGCTGTTTGTTCAGCCTGTGCCCCATCACCTCTCCCCTGCTGGGCTGTTTTCATCACTCATCACAGGGGGTGAGTTTCCCTTTGACGCCCTGAAGGTCTGGAACCCACGTGGCAGGGATGCCATGACCCTGGTGTTCCTTTCACAGGCATGTCTGCTGTGATGTGGGTGATAATGGGCCAGCGTGGCACTGGTCCCCCATAGCTTTCCCGGTTTTCCTTTGTCTTGTGCCGACCAAACCAGGATTTCACAAATGGGAAAACCAAGGCGGAGGGGTTGGCCCAGGTGGGCAGAGCCGCTGGTGGTGGAGCTGGGTCCAGGAGCCAGAGGGGTTCTTGGAGGAAGGTGTTGGCTCCCAACAGCAGTGGGAGAAAGATGTGGGAACTGCCTCCTGTCCCCTGTGAGAGGTCACCTGCTGAGAGCCACTTCCCCGCTGCTGTGGAGGCAGGCGGCCACCCCTAAGGGCTTCATCTAGACCCTGGGTCCTCCTCTTGGTCCCTGCATGGGACAGATATCTGAGCTAACCACTCCCCAGGCCATTTCCAGATTTCTCTCTGAGTTCACGTGGCTGGGAGTAGGGGCAGGGGAGTGATGAACTGACAGGTGACACCTATTCTTTTCTCCCTCTGCTGCTGGGGGCACTCCTGGCCGCCTTCTGCCCATTCTGTAGATGGGACAGCTGAGGCTGGGGGATGCCAGCCTGGGGACCATCCACAACTGCTGTCCCCACAGCTCAGAGCACGGCTGTGCCTGGCACTCCCAAGCTGTCAGGCTGGGGTGACAGGTGGCGCCTGGTTTCAGCATCTCCCAAGCCAACATCAATCCCTTCTGTGGGTAGCCGACGCTCCACTCAGCCCAGGAGCCCTGATGGGGCATCCCGTCTGAAGACACTGAGGCTGTCGCAGACCGGGTAGGGCCACCCAGAGAGAGGAGCAGGCGTCACCAGGGAAAGCACCACCAGGATTTAGACCCCTAGGCAAGTCGTTGTATCCTCCAAGAGAGAGGCCCAGAGAGAGTGCGTGACTTGCCCAAGGTCACACAGTCAATCACTCCTCTGGAACCGGGTTTCTCACACAGGTTTCAAGGATAGAGACTAAGGTTACATTCAACAAGCCTGCCAAGAGTCGCCTCCCCCTCCCTTGAGCGCTCTGCTGGGGCTTGTTGCCAGATTCTGTACCAAAGTAGGAACAGCCTTGTGCAACCCCAGAGGCCTCCAGGGCCCAGCTCCCTGGTTACACAACCCCTTGGGACCTTCTCCCAGACAACCCGGAGGGCCCCCAGGGGGCTGGGCCTGACACCAGGGGCAGGAAGGATGATATGTGTTTGGACTGGGAGGGGGTCTGTCCCCTGGTGGCTGCAGCTCCAGCTGATTCATACAAGGGTGTCTCCCACCACCACCTGTTGCACTGCCTGCATCTCCACCCTGACAGATCCATCCTTTTGCCTCTGGCTGCTTGTCTGGCTCCTGGAGTTTCCTCTGGTACCATACATTCATCATCACTTTTATTTGATAATCACTGGTGCCTACTCAGTACCAGGCCCTGGACCGGTTCCCTGGAACTCAGAAAGATGGACAAGACCCCTGCCAAATGGGTTTCAGAGTCTAGTTGAGGCAAAGGCAAGTACATATCATGGGAATAGCAGCCAAACTCTCAGATGCAGATATAGATCTGGATTCCAGCTTGGCCCTTTGCTGG
Organism: Budorcas taxicolor; assembly: GCF_023091745.1. Lineage (NCBI taxonomy): Eukaryota > Metazoa > Chordata > Mammalia > Artiodactyla > Bovidae > Budorcas > Budorcas taxicolor. Next base: position 61,218,195 of record NC_068926.1, read on the forward strand.
CTGTGTGACCATGGGCTAGCCCCTTAACCTCTCTGAGCCTCAGATTCCTATCCTGCAAAATGGGAATAAGAATAGTCCCTACCTGAGAGGATTATTATCGTGAGGATTGAATGAGATAATGTAGGTAAAATCACAGAGAATATTGCTTTGCACATAGTACTCATGTTCAAGTAGGAAAAAGATTTAAATATCTCATAGGAGAGGTACAGGTTGCCTGACCAGATGTTATGGACAGTGTGTGCCAGGGGCCTCCGAGTGGGAGGACTTCCTGGAGGAGGAGTTCTCCAAGAGTCTGTATGGTTTGAGGAACACTTCTGGCTGGAGGCAACCCAGGCAGGCCTGAGTGGAAAAGGGAGGCGGTGACAGGAGCCGGGAGAGATAGGGAGGGGAAGAGAGGCCTCTTGAGTCTCACCAGGCATGACTGGGCCTCCAGCTGTCACCCTTTAGCAGCCAGGCCCCAGGGGACCCAGAGCCACACTACAAGACCAGCCTCATTAATCATGGGCCCTCAGAGGCCAGAGGTGAAGCCGGCTGGGCAGGGGCTGACGCAGGCCCTTCCCAACAGTCTGGGCTCCCTCCTCCCAGCCAGCAGGCATCAGCCCACTTTATACATAGCCAAGGTGAGGCTCAGAGAGTGGAGAGCCACCTGCCCAAGCTAGGAAGACGTGGATCAGAGATTCAGATCCGGGTGGCCCTGCATCAGGCCTGATTGCCCCAGCACCTTGGACAGCACCACCCCATAGCTGGACCACTCCTGTGGGGAGTAGGGGTGAGAGATGCTGGGTCACATCCTCCTCGTAACATCTTCTCTCCCCTTTCATGTACCCTGCCCCTGCTGCTCCCCTCTCTGTCCTTTCCTGCTCTTTCCCAACCTCCCCACACCCCGCATCCTCATCAGTCCAAGGGAGCTGTAGAGTCTGACCTAGAGATGAGGGAGGTGGTGGAAGCTGTGATGGGGAAGTGCGGGGGCTGGAATAGGAGAGGTGATAGGGAAGGTGATGAGAGCCATGGGGGTGGGGAGGGGACAGGGAGGTGATGGGGCTATGATTGGAGCTATTAATGGTAGGGTGGGGTGGGATGGGGAGGGTGTGATAAACGGGACTGTGATGGGGAGGGTCATAGCAGCAGTCATGGAGAGAGAGCAACAGGAGTGCTGTGCAGACTGTGATGGAGGATGGTGAAGAAGGTGATAAGGAGTGAAGGGGGAGGCATAAGGGTTCTAAAGGGGGTGGTGGAAGACGTGATAAGAGGACAATGAGGAGGGGCTAGGGTGGGGAAGTGATGACTGGTCACACGAGAGCTGCCCATTCAGGCTGCAGGCAGTGGGATCCTTAGCTCCCTCCCCATGGTATGGAGGGTGCCTGGGGCCCTCCGAGGTGCCCTGCCCCCATATTTGTGTCCCCCTGGGCCTCCCTCTCACTCCTATCACACCCAGCGGTAGCCATTCCAGGACAACCTCCAGGTCCCAAGACAGCCATCACCACTTCCCCCCCCCAACAATGAACCCACTCAGGCTCCCAGTCAATGCAGGTATCCTACCAACCCCCAGCTACCCTTGACTGATACCAGCTGAGAGCACGGGGCCCCCGATCTGGAAGCGACTGCCCCGGGGAGCCTTGTTGGTGAGGTCCGGGCTCTGAAGTCCCTTCTTCCCAGCTCTCTGGTAATTGTGGGGCTGGGGTAAGGATGCGAAGGGGTGCTGACTTGTGGCTTTGAGTAAACCACATTATCTGCATGAGTCTCGGGTTCCTCCTGTGTAATATGGGCCCAACAACAGTCCCCGCCTCATAAGATTCTGATCAGTATTAGTTTGTTCATTCAGCAGGAACTTAATGAGCACCTACTATGGGCCAGACACTGTCCCTGGCACTAAGGAGGCAGCAGTGAGTGGGACACACACAAATCCCTGCCCTCAGAGCACTTCTATTTTGGTAGGAGTGATGGGCCCGGTACAGGAGGCCAGACACTGAGGAGGTCGGGATGTGGGGGTGGCCTTGATTTGGGGGCCGCAGGAGCAGCCAGGCTGGAGGCTGAGTCTCCCCCAGGTCCTGTGGCGCTGCCTCCTGGCTCTGCCACTCCAGCCAAGTGCCTCTCTCTGGGCTCCTCCCGTTATCCCTCTGGAGTTGCTCCAGGCTGCCGCTTCCACCTGCCCGGACGGTAGTGGCAGGCGGGTGATGGGCTATGGGAGGAAGTCTGGCACTGGGCCCTAGAGCTGAATGCCCTGAAATGCAGAACAAAGGAGGAGGCAATCAAAGGAGGCGGCGCTGGCGGCCAGGACAGTCCTGCCAGCAGCCTCAGCGTAGCCACCTCTTCTGCTGATGACAAGCTGAGCCCCACCGCCACAGAGCCTTTATCACCTCTCCCTCCAACTGACTGCAAGCAGAGCACACCGGGGGAATGCATAGGGTTCACCCGAAATGGCCCCGATATGGAGCCCTCCCCGTTCCTCTCTTCTAGGGAACAAAGGTTCATTTACACCAAGGTGTTAGTCACCTGGGACCGTGAAAATACGAGTCAAGGAGCCAGGGGTCAAGATCTATCTCTACATTGTAGGTGATTTGAACCAAGTCCCTTTCTTTTTGGAGGGTCCAATTTCCCCATCTAGAAAAGAGGCTGAGAATTCGGATGCTTCCAGGGCTGGGGCAGCCAACAGAAGTGTGTGCAGTGGCTGAGAAGGCAATGATGTTTAACTGTGGTTCTTTAGTGCCTGGTACACAGTAGGTGCTCAATAAGTACTTGAAAACATGTAGGGTGACTGTGACTCAGCTTCTGCTAACCATTGCCAAGAAAGCCAATCTTTGTCACTGACTCTTTGGGTATTTGGGGATTTTTTTTGAAATCCAGACTTGAGTGAGTCCACTTCATTAAAAAAAAAAATGTTTATTTATTTGGCTGTGCTGGGTCTTGGTTGTGGCATGTGGGATCTTTTAGCTGTGGCATTTGAACTCCCAGCCACGGCAGGTAGGACCCAGTTCCCTGATCAGGGATCAAACCCAGTCCCCTGCATTGGGAGAGTGGAGTCTTGGCCAATTTTTTTAAATGCCTGGTCATTATACTTAGAAGATGTAAATAGTGTGGGGACCAAACAAAGTCACAGTCACGCTCCACTTTGCAATCTCCAGCCTAGTCATCTGTAGTACTCAGGTGGGTTCACATGTGTGTATTTGGTCATTCATTCACTCATTCCTTCATTCATTTAGCTAGCATTTTCCAAGTGCCACCTCCCTATGCTCCTGGCTATGGAAGGATGCTAGGGTCGCTGAAAATCACCCAGCCTTTGAGAGGCTTCCGGGCTGGAGAGAACAGACGCCTCAACATTTAGAGCTTGTGTTCTGTGCTTTAATGGCGGTTCTGCAGGTACAAGGTGCTGTGTGAGTCCCAGGGAGGTAGTGATTCTCCCTGAGGGTGGCACAGATTTTAAGAGGATGGTGGTTGAGCTGAATCCTGACAAGCGTGCAGGAACCCAGGAGAGAGGGACATGGGGTGGTCTGAGTGGAAGGACATTCCAGACAGAGGTAACAGCATGGGCAAATACACAGAGGCAGAGCCGTGTATGTTGTATTTAGGGAATAACTAGACGTTTGGTGCTATTAGGGTGTGAGGCTGTGTAGACAGCTGGGCTTCGAAGATGAGCTAACGCACTTGGACTGATTCATTCTGAAGGGCGCTAGGGAGCTACTGATGGGTGTAGATCAGAGGAGTGATGTGGTCAGACTGGAGTTTATGAAAGATCCTCTGGCCGCCTTGGGCGAGAGTATACCTTACAGGGTGTGAAGGGTACAGACTGGGACACAGGACAGAGGGTGCTGCAGTCGGCTAGGCAAGCAGTCACGGTGGCTTGGACCAGGGTGGTGGCGCTGGAAGTGAGAAGTTCAAATCTGGCTGGGTTGAATCCCAGCTAATAGCTTATGTGTGTCATTTGGGGTAAATCACTGTACCTCTCTGTTTGGCATTTGTGCAAGGCAATGATAATAGTGGTACCTGTTCTGTAGAGGGTTATGTGGACTAAGCGTTAACATGTAAAACACTTGGCACAGTACCTGGCACATAGTAGGTCTTCTGTGGGTGCTTACCATCAGGATGGGGAGGAAGATGTTCAGTTTCACAGATGAGAAAGTAGAGGCTTGGAAGGGTCAGGGCAGTGGCCCAATAGCACTGAGTGCTCCAGGAGATAGAAGACTCTCTGCTCCTTCTCTTTCCTGCCCCCTCATTTCCCTCTCTCAGCTGCTGCTGCTATGCCAGGGGGTCCTGAACCTGAGTGTGTTGGAAGCCATGTGACCGGGAAGCCACACACACAGCTCATAAAGTGGGCACAGCCAGCTTGCAGCTGCTGGCAGCCTCCGGAGGGAGGGCTTTTTGAAACCATTTTAAGGGTGGTAGCCTCTCCAAATGCCCCACAGCCCTTCAGCCTCCTCCAGGCAGGGCTGGAGACCCCCTCCCTTCCCCTGCCACAGAGCTTAGGGAGACTGGGCCAGCTTCAAACGTGCAGAAACCGCTAATGGGCCGCAGCTCAGTTGACAAGTCTCCTGGGAGAGTTTGGAGGGAAACAGAACACGGCGGGATTATTGATCACAGGGCAGGAGGGGGAGTTGCCCCGGGTCCACAGACTGCAGTTCGAATCCCAGCTTGGCCACCATTCCCGGGTGGACCTTTAAATCTTCCCAAGAAGCCTCAGTTTCCCCATCTGCCAAATGGGGCCAACTACAGTGCACAAAACCTCTCAGGCTCTTTCAAGGGCTGAACGGTACGCATCAGCTCTTAGCACAGTAGCTGGTGTTCAATAAAGCAGGATGGCTCTTGTCGATGTCAGGGAGTTGGCTAGCCACTCAGATAATCAGTCGAGGCATCAGGGAGACGGCTGCTATTCCAGAAGGCCATATAACAGTTTGGGTCTGAACGTCAGCTGTGTTCCTTACTTGCTGTGTAAACCTCCATGCCTCAGTCTCCTCCCCTGGAACACAGGCCAGTAAGAGCTGGGCAGTAAAGGTGATAGCTGGAGTTGAGCAACCCAGGGTGGGTTCCGACCGGATCACTTCCTTGCAGATGACCTCAGGGGTTCCTAACCCTCTCTGTGCCTCTGTTTCCTCCCCTCTAAAACGGGAAGGTGGATTTCCTGGTGGTCCAGTGGTTAGGACTTGCGACTTTCATTAGCCCAGGTTCAATCCCTGGTCAGGGAACTGAGATCCTGCAAGCCGTGGAGCTCGGCCAAAACAAAATTCTTTTGTAAATAAATAAAATTAACTGGGATGGTAATATCCCTACCTCATAGGGCCATTGTGAGGATTAAATGAGTTATGAGCCCGGCCACAAAAGTGTGTTCTCCGAGCATGACTGTTACTATGGTGTGACTTCTGGGTTGCTGGAGGATTCAGTGAACTATCTCATCAGGCCCAGCATCCACTGGGTGTTGAACTCATGCTTAACCCGCTGCCCCCCACCCCCCACTCCATCACAGACCTCAGGCGGCAGTGGGACTCCCCCCCCGCACCTGACAGGATGTCCCATGACTGCCTCCCACAGGCCCCCTCTTCCCGTCAGGGTCTGGGTGCCCCTAAACTGAGGTCACTTCCCTCCGGGAAGCCACCCCCAGAGGGAGGGGTTCATTGCTGGGCCTTCGGACTGGCCCAGCCCAGGGTAGAACCCTTTGAAGGCAAGAGAGGCAGACAGGAGGGCTCAGAACCTTCCCCTCAGCTCTCTACAGAGTCAGCTTTTTCTTAAAGCCAAAATCGGGGGGCTGAGACACCCACACACCCCACCTTCAGGCAGGGGGTTCAGATTGGGACCACGTTCTCCAGGCAGAAACCTCTCACCACGGCGAAACAACTGAGCGCAAACTGAGGCAGTGAGTTCCCGTCGCTGGAGCCATCCTAAGCTGGACTATCCGGTGGCTGAGCTAAACCAGTCTTAGAACCAGTCTAACCTGGCTTTTCCTTTACTCCGTGAATAAGGCATCATTCCCCAAATCTCCCAAGATTTCACTTCTCTGGGATCTCAGTTGTGTTCTGTAAAACAGGAACAATTCTAGTTCTTCCCTGGAAGGAACCATATGGGGATAAAATGAGTTAGTGCAAGGAAGGTGTTGAACTCAGCCTCTGGCGCACAGTGGGGACTCAGTCAACATCAGCTTTATTGTTATGGCCGTAGCTGCTGGCTACCCCCGCTGCCTCCCCTCTCTGCTTCTCCCTGTCTCTTGGCCTGGCTCTCTGGTTCTCCCTGACTGTCCATGACTGCCTCTGTCTCTAGGCGTCAGGATCCTGTTTCTTTACGTCTCTTTGCCCCCGGCTCTCCTGTATCAACCTCAGCGCGCCCCATTTTGATCTCGGCCCTCGGTGCGTGTACATCTCTCCCAGCCTCTCTTGCCCTCTCTCTTGCTTCCTCCCATGTCTCTATCTCTCTTTGGTTGTCTCTGTCCCAGGCACGAACTGGTCACTGGCTGCAGTGACCGCAGCCGCCCCCACACCCCGTCTCCAGGGGCCCAGCTCCTACAATCCTCCAGCTGACATTTGGCCAAAGCCCCTTTCCTCTCAGTTCAGCTGGAACAAGATTGGAATTTTTCAACCAAACATTCCTGAGAAACGAAGGAGGGAGTGTGGGGGGACGGGGAACAAAAGCAGACACAGAAACCAGCCCAGAAATAGTACGTGCTTGACACAGGTTCCTTACCGCCGTGAGGACACAGACCCTGATGACCAGCACAGCTGGGTGCCCAGGAGGCTGGAGAAGGGGGAGTGGGCCCAGCAGAGCTGGTGGGTGTTAGAAAGATCAGCCGTGCATCCAGCCCACTTGTCTGAGGCCCTTCCCATCTCCCAGGCTGAAGAACCTCCAGCCTCTCATCTTAGACCCATTGTTCTGGTCTAAAATCTAGGCCAAGGCCACTGGGGAGGAGAAAGAGTGTTTCCGCGGTTGCTCCCTTGCACATCTCAAGATCGTGGCCCAGGCAGGTCCCCAGGGAACCAGCTGGCGCCCCCTGCCCCTCAGCCTGGTCCAAGGCCAGTGGGAGCTGGGGAGGTAGATGGACGGGCAGGCAGCACTGGGCGCTGCGGGGTGCGGGGCCGGGCGGGGTGAACGGCAGCTGCCCTAATTACTCCAGCTCGCCAGGTTCCGATCTCGTTTGAAAAGGACTCCAGGGACGCAGCCTTTAATAACTACCAGTAAACAGGCAGGAAAATCGATACCTGGTAAATAGAGCCCTGGAGAGAGGGATGCCTGGGCTGGCTGGTCCTGACCTGGCTGGGAGAAGCTCCCGGAGTCCTTTGTTGCAGAGCTGGCCAATGCCGACCTTTGGAACCCTGTCCCCCGCCTTTCCCGGGACCCCGTGTGCACTTTGGCTCCTGCCCTCCGCTCCCTCTCCATCAAGACCAGCCCCTCCCCTTTCCCACTCCCTCTGAGCCCTGACCTGTGCCAAGTAGGTTGCTTGTTTCAGTTGCAGATGCGTCCTTTGACATGCCTTGTGCCTAGTGCTGGGAACAAAAATATAGATGTGACCAAATCCTTGTCCTCCTGAAAGTCATCAACCAGTGAGAGAGATTAAGAACAAAAACAAATAGCTTATTGACAGTGCAAGGATAGACAAACAATAAAAAGCAGCATGTGCTAGCTGTAACAGCAGAAGAGCACTTCCTGGAGGAGGTGGGCATGTAGAGGGTTTTGTTGGGTGAATAGAAGTCTACCAAGTGACTGAGGGGTGGGAAAGGGCAAATGTGGTAATGTAAATAACAATAACAGCATCTTAGCTAATATTCACCAAGTACTTACTGTAGCCAAACTCTCTGTCAAGCACCTATGGTATGCATTATCTTATTTTGTCCCACAGTAATTCCTTGGGGGGGGTACGTATTAATACCCCCATTTGACAGATGAGGACACTGAGGCTAAATGTGGAGCCAGAATTTGCACATGGCTTGTGAGACTTCTGAGCTGTTTTTCTCAACCACTTAACTCTGCATCTTCTGCCCCTGATCCCACCCTACCCAGCTCAAGACCTGGCACACAGAGGTGCTTAAATATGGCAAGTTTCCACCCATTCCCTTCCCTTCCCAGCCAGGGGTTATACCTTCCAAGTAACACAGTTGCTTTAACCCTTACCAAGGAGGCCCATCAGACCTGAAGATCATCTGTCATGAACCCTCATTTTATAGATGGGGAAACTGAGGCTCTGAGAGGGGAAGACCAGGCCTCAGGAGCAGAGCCAGAGCAGGATCCCAGATTTTCCCTCTAACTAATCCCCTCACAGGCCTGCCCATTGTCAAGGAAAAAAATCAATTTTTGGACACTCAATTAAAATGATAAAGCAGACAGGAGAAAGAGGCTGCCCTGGAGGCCCCGGGGGGAAATTGTCATGTAATTGACTGGATGTTATAGGAGCCTGGGGACCCCATGCCCACCACACCCCTCTCATTTGCCTCGACTTCCCCAGCTCTCTGGGCACTTGGCAAGGGCCAGGGGTCGTCCGTAGCCCTTGGGATGCAAACAGAGGAGAGAGCAGAGAAGCCTTTTCAGCCCTGGGTAGGGACCCACTGAAGGTCGGGTATAGCCTGTGCCAGAGAGAGAAGCCTGAGGAAGGCAAGGGGAGGAAGGGGTCCTCAGGATGGACTATGATGGGCCCTCATCCATCTGGCTGCAGATTCCAGGGCCAGGCACCCTGGCGTTATGCCAGTTAACAGTAGAAACACCTCCAAGGTAGGGAGGACCCACTGCACGCCAGGCACTGCACTGGGCAGGGAGTAAAGCAGCCAGGATCCCTGATCTCTGGGGTGAGACGGACAGTAAAGCAAGTCTGTAGATCAATGTATCATGCAGGTAGCACTGAGTGCCAGGAAGAGAAACTGAGAAAGGGAAAAGGATGGCAGTGGGAGGGCAATGGAAGAGTGGTCTTTCCAAAGAGGTGATGTTTGAACAGAGACCTCAAAGAAAGGATGGAGGAAACTGCAAGCAGGTGTGGAAGGTGGAAGGGACAGTATATGCAAAGGCCCTGAGCTTGGACTTTGCTTCGGGTCATTAAGGAGCAGCACGGGGACCAGGGAGTGAGTGAGGGGGTGCTTTGTAGACCCGTGGGACCTTGTAGGAGCTTTATAGACCATGCAGTGCTTTGTAGATCATGGCCAGGAATTTGACTTTGACTCCAAGTAAGCAGGGAACCATGGGAGAGTTTTGAGCCAAAGAAGAATGTGATCTGACTTGAATGAGATGCCTGTGGCTGCAGGGTAGGGAACAGACCCTACAGAAGGCAAGGACAGAGGTGGAGAAGAGTCATGAGTCTACTGCCATGGTCCAGACAGGAGGGACATAGCGACTTAGACCAGACAGATTTGGTGTGCTGGGGAGAGGGGCAAGTGGTCGGGTGTGGGATGTATTTGAAGACAGAGATGGCAAGATTTTACTAATAGGTTGGACATGGGGTGTGACATGAGAAGTCAGGGGCGGGTCTAAGGACTGAGGGTTTAGGGCTTGAGCAGCTGGAAAGATGGAGTTGCTTAACTGCAATGAGGAAGATTTCAGGAGGAACAGGTTTGAGGTTAGTGTTAGGAAGGAAGATCACAGCTGTCCTATGGCAGAGCTGAGTTTGAGAAACCTGTTGAACCTGTATGGGAAGCTGCTGAGGGAGCTGCTGGATACACAAGCCTGGCTTTCAGGAGAGAGGATATTGGAATCATCAGCGTACAGACAGTATTTGTCTTGAAGGATTCTTTTAAGACCCTCATAAGGAATGTCTGCTTGTGCCCATTTTAGAGATGAGAAAACTGAGGTTCAGCATGATTGCATCACCTGACCACAGACACAGAGCTGGAAAGTTAGGCAGTTGGGATTGGAAATGAGGTCTGTCTGCCTCCCAGCCCTGGTGCCCTTCTCAGACACTGTGCTCTGTGGCTATTCTCACTGAATCCTCCCAACAGCCTGGTTTGAGAGGGGAGAGGTGGCTTATGGATTAGTATCAGCTTTATTTTCGAGATGGGGCCACCAAGACTTAGTGAGACTGAAGGGACGTGCCTACAATTGAGGAGCAGTCAAGGGTGCAGCCTTCCTGCCAGTGTGTCACGTGAACCATGCAAAAGAATCTCTCCACACTGGCCCCAAGGCACAGAGCAGGCTAAAGGCACTGAGAAGTCCTGCAGCCTGGACGTCGGTCATCTCTGCTTAACCCACTGTCCATGGAGCCTTGCTCTCAGGAAGCATCTAGAACTGGGAAACATGGAGCGAAACTTGGAAGCCAAACTTCAGGGCCTCTGTTTTTTTTTAATGGGTGTGTGAATACCCACCTGGCTGAGGTTATCATATGGTTTTGTTCATTTTGAATGACCTCTCAGCACGGAGCTCAGTGTGTTTGTTAAAAGACAGGAACAGGCAGTGTGTTTGTTAAAAGAAGGAACAAATAAACAGATGTATGGAAAAAAGGATAAATAAGTGGGTGAAAGAATGGATCAATGCAAGGATAGCAAAAGGCATGACTGAATAAAATAACCGGATCCTGAATGAATCAATGTCTGAACTAAATGAATTCATTCATATATTCAAGCCACTATCTAGTGAGCACCTACTGTGAGCAGGCACTGGGGATACGGCAGTGAATAAAGCAAAGTCCTTGCCATTCTAGTGGAAAGAGAGACGGAAAGCAAGATAAATGTGTGAAACATACAGTATGCCAGATGGAGCAGGGAAGGAGAGAGGAGAGACGGTATGTGGAGGGGGAGACGGTATGAAGAGGTGGTGCACATTTTTACCTAGGATGGTGGTAAGTGAAGGAATGACTGAAATCGTGGATGATGCAGACGGGGGAAAATAAATGCTAGTATGACCTGGCGGCAGGCATGGGTGACCGGGCTGATGAAAGGGTTACTGAACGAATGAACTGAGGAGTCCGTGAATGTGTGAACCAAGGCGTGAGTAAAGGAATGAAGGAATGTGTAAATGGACTTGTGCTTGAAGTGCTCAATGGACGGATGAACGAGCGACTGAATGAGGGGACGGATGAAGGAGAGAAGGGCCACTGGGGCCTGCAGGGTGGTGGCCTCTGTTGATCCCTGCTCTCACCCCAGGCGCTGACCCTGCCTCCCAGCCCCTCCTGGTCTAAACAGATCCCACACCGCCTTCGCCCTTCTTCCCCGCCCCCTCTCGCACCGCCCAGCCTGTGACGGCCACTGTTGCAGGGCCTGTGTCGACCCTTGAGAGGTGGGGCCGCTGGCCTCCCCTACTCCCCTTGCTGAGTGGCAGCCCCGCGCTGTCTTTGACACCGCACTCCCTTGCCTTCCGCCCCCTTCTGCTCCGCTGGCCCCAACCCACATTGCGCTGACCTTCAAGCTCGCTCCTGCGCGTGTACTGACCCCCGGGGGTCGTCTCCCGCCCCTCCGGCCTGCCCTGACCACCCCCGACCCCGACCTCGACCTCCCCCGCCCGCCCGCCGGGCCGCGGAGGTTCACCGTCCTCGGGTCCTGACTGCCGTTCCCCTTGCGGACACAGGCACCATGCGGCCAGTGCGGCGCAACTTCTACGACCCGTCGTCGGCGCCGGGCAAGGGCATCGTGTGGGAGTGGGAGAACGACGGCGGCGCGTGGACGGCCTACGACATGGACATCTGCATCACCATCCAGAACGCCTACGAGAAGCAGCACCCGTGGCTCGACCTCTCGTCGCTCGGCTTCTGCTACCTCATCTACTTCAACAGCATGTCGCAGATGAACCGCCAGACGCGCCGGCGCCGCCGCCTGCGCCGCCGCCTGGACCTCGCCTACCCGCTCACCGTCGGCTCCATCCCCAAGTCGCAGTCGTGGCCCGTGGGCGCCAGCTCGGGCCAGCCCTGCTCGTGCCAGCAGTGCCTGCTGGTCAACAGCACGCGCGCCGCTTCCAACGCCATCCTGGCCTCGCAGCGCCGCAAGGCGCCCCCCGCGCCCCCGCCGCCCCAGCCGCCTCCGGGAGGACCAGCGGGCCCGCTCGCCGTGCGCCCCAGCGCCACCTTCGCCGGCGCCGCGCTCTGGGCCGCGCCCGCCGCGGGCCCCGCCGAGCCCGCGCAGCCCCCCGGCGCGCCCCCGCGAAGCCCGAGCGCCCCCGGCGGCGCGCCCACCCCGGGGCAGAACAACCTCAACCGGCCCGGGCCCCAGCGCGCCACCAGCGTGAGCGCACGCGCCTCCATCCCGCCGGGGTAAGCCGGGCCCTGGGCGCAGGGGTGGCGGCCCACCGGGGCTAGGAACAAAGAATTACAGTCATTACAAAAATCATAAGTACTACCTAGCGTCTATTAAGTATTCACTTTGTGCCAAGAGTTCACTAAGCACTTGAACGCTCGTTTATCTCCAGGAATGAGGACCCTATGAGGGAGGGAGCGTCATCAGCCCCAATTTACAGATAACGAACACTTTGCAGCATGGGGAGGGTTAGTAGCACATCCCAGATCGTGCAGTTCACAAGCGATGGAGCCATAGCCGCCGCTACACTGGTGTGTGTGTGCGCGCCTGCTCAGTCGCTCATTCGTGTCCGACTCTGCGACCGCATGGACTGCAGCCCGCCAAGCTCCTCTGTCCATGGGATTTTCCAGGCAAGAATACTGGAGTGGGTTGCCATTTCTTCTTCCAGGGGATCTTCCTGTCGCAGGGATCAAACCTGCGTCTCTTGCACTGGCAGGCGGTGTCTTTACCACTGAGCCGCCTGGGAAGCCATAACGGCGTATAGTCCACGTCTGCTATTTACTAAATTCTTTCTCGCACCATCGCATTTATTACCCACCCCCCATTTCATCATGTCCCTATTACAGATGAAGAGGCAAAGGCTGGGAGGGGTATGATACTTTCTGAGGGCCACCCAGGTGGAGGGCAGGGATTGAAATTCAGACCTGTAGGATTCCTGGAGTCTGCACTGTGTTGTCTTTGAAGTTCTAGAGGGTTCCCATACCCTGCCCCAGGCCGTATCCATCTCATGTGGAGGCTCAAGCAAGCCAATATTGTCCAAATATTTGTGGCCCTAAAGGCCACACCTGAAATATCACCATTACATGGGACTAATACTATGGCTTTCAAGCTGGGCTTTAGGGACCCTTGGGACAACACGGTATAGTGGCAGGAGAGGGAGCTGGCCAAGAAACCAGCCTCTGCTTTCATTTTAACCAGGTCAGCCCTTTCTGGACTCTCTTTTGCGAACTGGTTTTCGCAGGATTTCACTGAGGAAGGGAACCCGGATCATACCAGCTTTGGAAATGCCTGGGTTAAGACACCCATGCCCCAGGATATGGACCCAGTGAGCCTATCAGCTTCCCACCCAGGAGTCCAGATTCACTTGATCTCAGCGGAGGACCAGACCCTGGAAGAGTTGGAACGGGAGGGCAGAGCAGAGACCTTGACCATGAGATAGACCAGAAGGGAAAAGGGCAGGTGGGGTGTGGGCTGTGGTGCCCAAAACCAGGAACGAGCACCAAAAGTCAGCTCTGCTCGCATCCCTCTGGCGTGACCCAGGAGAGTGGTCATGCAGGGTCAGATGTGGAGACAACCTCTAAGGTCACCATATCCAGGTCTTCTTTTCACCAACAGAAACTGAGGCCTGGGGAAGGGAAGGGGCCCTGAATTAGGCTGCCCTTCAAAATCTTCCTGGGCTTCCCCAGTGGCTCAGATGGTGAAGAGTCTGCCTGCAGTGAGGAAGAGCCAGTTTCGATCCCTGGGTCGGGAAGATCCCCTGGAGAAGGGAATGGTTATCCACTCCAGTATTCTTGCCTGGAGAATCCCATGGACAGTGGAGCCTGGCAGGCTACAATCAATGGGGTCGCAAAGAGTCAGACACAACTGAGTGATTAACACTTTCACTTTCTGAATCTCTCTGACTTCTGAACTTTTGAGAATCTGGCTGCTTGGGTTTCGATCCCCTCTTGGCAGCCACTTCTGAGCTATGAGATCTGGGGCAAGTCCCTCTCCTTCGTTGAGCCTCAGTTTCATCATCTGTCAAGTAGGAGCTGTGTGCCTGATCATACATAGCGCTTTCATCGAGATACATAGCACTTATATCGAGATACATAGCGCTTATATCGAGATACATAGCGCTTATATCGAGATACATAGCGCTTATATCGAGATACATAGCGCTTATATTGAGATAGCGCTTATGTCCTTCAGTGGCAGCCAGGACTACTAATGTTATCCCGGAGGAGGGTTGGTATGGGGGGCCGGGGAGTGTGATTTTCCACTGGAAGGACTACAGCAGCTGCCACCTGCCTGCCTAGCCCTCCCTTCCTCTCCCCCTTTTCCTCCAGATCATTCCTCTCCAGCATCCCAGTGCCCACAGGGAGGAGACCAGAGGAGGTTTGGGAGAGCATTTTGGGGAAACACTGCAGAAGGGACTCACCCATCTGGGAATCACAGACGGGTATTCATGTGGCTCCTTGCAGATCACAGCCTGGCTCTGGCCAGGCTGGAGGGCCCTAGGATAACAAGACTAGAAAACAAGTTGGAGTAGATGTGGGAGGGGACAGAAGCAGAAAAGTCCCAGGTGCCTTTGCAGCAAGAATTCGAGAATCTTCTCTCCAGGGCTGTATCACTGAAACTCACTAGTGGATTATGAAGTCAGAAGGCTGTAACCAAAATTTTCTGAGAACGGGATGGGATGGAACTGAATAGAATCAAATGAAGAGAACAGAATAGAAAATATTGGCATGGGTCATCCTTAGTAAGAATTGCTCCAGGAACCTTTTGCATGATTTCTGCATGTGTTTCATGGGTCGCCAGGTGAAATTTCTCAGTCACTGATGAAATTTTTGAGAACAGCTGTTTCATGGCAAGCTGGGGGTCGCTCAGTTTTTATTGCTCGGTATCAATTCTCTAAATATGTACTGTGGGTGCATGTTCACAGAGCCCGACAAGACAAATGGGGTCCGAACTGCTGGGCATACAGGCTTCAAATGAGTAAATGAACACAGTTGCTGGAGAGAGAGGGAAGCACTAGGGAGGTGATAGGACAGGGTGTTGTGGTTGGGAGGCGATGGAGTAGTCAGGGCTGACCCTGCTGAGGAGGTGCATAGCCAAGGAACATCAGCTAAAAATACCCCTGGCTCAGGGGCTTCCCAGCGGTCCAGTGGTTTGGGCTGTAACTTCCAATGCAGGGGACGCAGGTTTGATCCCTGGCAGGGGAACTAGTGTCCTGCATGTCTCAAGTTGTGACCAAAAAAAATTTTTTTAATAGCCCTGGTTCAGAGCAGGGGGGTGGGCCCAGGACACGTGGAGTCTGCTGCTGAGGGAGGGGATGGGAGGAAGGAGGCATGGGGATGGCAGACCCTAGTTCCTCCAGAGTGAAGCTTCCCATTGCCCAGGCAACTGAGGCTCGGTGCAGCCCATGAGGGGAAAGGGATGGTGTCTCTGAGCAATCAGGCCCCCCACCTTCACCCTGGTCTCCAGAATACCCAGAGCCCCTCATGGCCCTTCCCGCAGTCTCTCTGCTTCTGTGTTTAAGTCCGTCGGTGTGCCTGGGCTGCCATAGCAAAGTGCCACAGACTGGGGAGGCCCAAACAACAGAAATGTATTGTCTCAGTTCTGGAGGCTGGAAGCCAGAGAACAAGGTGTTGGCAGGGTGGGTTTCTTGTGAGGCCTTGGCTTACAGACAGGCACCTCCCTCCATCTTCACATCATCTACCCTCTGTATCCCTGTGTCCAAATTTCTTCTCTATGAGAACACCAGGCTTATTGATTAGAACCCACTCCAATGACCTCGTTCATAACTTGATCACCTCTGTAAAGACCCTATCTCCAAGTGTCTGGGAGTTTGGAGAGGGGTTAGGACTACAGCAGGGACTTCCCTGATGGCCTAGTAGTAAAGAATCTGCCTGCCAATGCAGGAGATGCAGGTTAGATCCCCGGGCTGGGAAGATCCCCCGGAGGAGGAAGTGGCAACCCACTCCAGTATTCTTGCCTGGCAGATCTCAGGGACTGAGGAGCCTGGAGGTTACAGTCCACGGGGTCACAAGAGTCTGACATGACTTAGCAACTGAATAACAAGAACAATAGGACTCCGAGTGTGAGTTTAGCGTCCAGACACAATTGAAGACACAGCAGTGTGTCTGGGACTCTCCTATTACAGCTTTCTGAATCTCAGCCTCTCTTTCAGTCTCTCTCTGTCTCTCTGTGACTGTGTCTCCCTGTCTCTGTCTGTCTCTTGCTCCTTCTCTCCTGCCTTTTTCTTTCCTTTTCAGCAGCTCTCTCCTTCTCTGTCCCCTTTTCTGCACCCTTCTTCTCTCCTGCGGAGAGAGGTGCATAGCTTCTCCTCCCTGGCCTCAGTTCCCCCATCTGTCAAATGGAGCTAAAATCACCCAAATCCACGTGTGCTGGCTCATCAGAACTGATGGGTGTGCAGATGCATTTAAAATCACCACACATGATCGATGCGCAAAGGAGGGATGAACTCAGACATCATTCTTTGTCATCCTTCTTACCTCCCATCCTCAGCTCAGGACAGAGGTCCAGAGAGCGGCACTGACTTGTCCCCAGGTCACACAGCCAGCAGGACTACAGTGTCCTCCTGGCTGGGGTTTTTTTCCACTCCCCTCTGTGATGAGGCGGGAAGCCAGCTGGCAGCTGATGCCTGGGGGACGGAGACACAGGGGTGGGGAAGATCCGCCCTGTCTCCTGAGAGGGCAGCGTCCAGCACTTTGGAACACAGCTGTGGGGGCAGACTAAGAGTTTCCAGCCCACGTGGTGGAGGGGAGAGGGAGGGGGAACAGCTGCAGGCCTGTTTCCATTTACTGAGCGCTCACAACGTCCCAGGCTCTGTCTCACGGCTTTCACGTGCATCGCCTCTCTTGCTGTGCACAGAAATGGTGGTAGGCCCTATTATCCCCACTTCTCAGATGAGGAAACTGAGGCTCTGAAGGCCTGGCGCCTGTTCAAGATCACACAATTAGGATCACGGTTCAGAAATCCCAGTTGGTCACGGTACTGGGGTGGCCCCTGGCTGCCCACTCCAAGTTTCGGGCCAGGGTCCGAGAGACCTGGTCCTGATGCCACAAGGTGTGTGGAGGTCCAAGGAGTCAGGGGACCCACAGCAGCTGAGTTTGGGGCCAACTTCCCTCTCTCCTCTCGCTGTGTGACCCCAGTGGAGCCCATTGCCCTCTCTGGTCCTCAATTTTTGCACCCTGTGCAGTGGGGCTGGCAACAAAGGCCAACAAGGGGGCAGATATCAAACTGCCTGCATTTCAAATCCATCCCTAGCAGTGGGAGAGGGGCTTAGCCCCGCCCCCTCGAGCACATCCCTATCAGACCAGTACGATGTTGTCATTGAGATGCTGTTTGAGTTTTCAGACCTCTGGTTCTTAGCCTGAGAACTTCTTCCTGTTTACTGGCCACCCGTGATTCCTTCTTTTACCAATCACTTGTTTATTTCTTTTGCTTCTCCTTCTCTAGGGCTCTTTCCTGCTTTTTTTTTTATTGATTTGCAGGTGCTCCCTCTGCATTTTAAGGGTCTGAGCTCTTTATTTATCATCTTGCCCCAGTTTGCTATTTTTTTGTACCTTCTTTTTATTTATTCATTTTTAGCTGCATCGGGTTGAGTCTTAGCTGTAGCGTGGAGGATCTTTCCTTGTAGCTCACAGGCTTCTCTCTAGTTGTAGCACGTGGGCTCCAGAGCAAGAGGGCTTGGGCCCAGTAGTTGCACCACGCAGGCTTGGTTGCCCCATGGCATGTGGGATCTTAGTTCCCCAGCCGGGGATCCAACCCACATCCCCCTGCAGTGGAAGGCAATTTCTTAACCACTGGACCAACCTGGGAAGTCCCTCTTTTTACCATCTCTATAGCCTATGCTTGTCTGTTTTTTAAATTAGTTAATCCTTTTATTAATATAATGAGCAACTTCCGTGTGCCAAGGACTCTTTGGGGGCCCTGGAGATCCAGCCATAAACAAAACAGATAATCCCTGCCCTCCCGAAGCTCATATTTCTAGAGAGAGAGACAAACAATAAACAAAATAAATAAATCCTAGTATGTGATAGAGAGTAGTAGTGACTACCGAGGAAAAATAAAGAAAGGAAGGGGTGTAGGGAGTAGTGGGAGGGGTATAATTTGAAATGAAGAGGTCAGAAAAGGCCTCACTGAAAATATAACGTTTGAGCAAGGATTGAAGGAGGTTAAGAAGCAAGCTATGCAGAGAACTGGGGTGGGGGAGAGCCCTGTAGACAGAGGGAACAGCTTGTGCAAAGGCCCTGAGGCAGGAGCAGGCCTGGTTTGTGCGAGGAGACCAGTGTGGCTCCAGAGGTGACAGGGGGTGTGCGGTGGGAGAGGAGGTCGGAGATGAAATGGGGCCAGTCCTGTAGGGCCCTGAAGGCTGTGCTGAGGACTTTGGCTTTTCCTCTGCGGGAAATGGGAGCCAGCTGGTGTTGTGAGCTGGAGACAGGCCGGGATGACTTTGCTGTCACAGGTTCACTCTGGACATGGAAGATAGGTGAGGGGTGGGGGGGTGGGCTTTGATGTGGCTGGTGTGTTCGGGTGTTTTCCTTCTTCTTGTCATTTCCTGCAGTGATTTTACGTTTAGGTTTGAAAGCATCCACATTTTGTTTCTCCGGCTCTTTACTAGGTATTACATTTTAATGCTTCAAAAAGCAGCAGTCCCAAAGGCACAATGTGAAAAGTCTCTCCCGCACTGTGTCCCCGTGGGGCCTCTGAGCTGCCCACTCTCCCCCTTTTCCTGGCCTTGCTGGAGGACAGTGGCTGTAACCCTGCTTTTTCCCTTGGCGGCTGCTGACTGCTGGGCTCCCCCTGCGCCTCACCGCAAGGTCAAACCAAACACCCCCATCCCCCTACCCTCCCACCCTGCCCCCCAGACCTGAAGCACTTCCTGCCCTGCTCCCTGGGAGGCCAAACCACACTCCTGTCAGTACGTGGCTGCCCCAGGCCGTGGGAACCGCCAGCCCTCCCCTTCCCTCCCTTCCCCTGCCTGGGCTCCCCACACCGCCCCCCCCCAACCACCAGAGCAAGCAAGCAAAGCGGGCTAGAGACCAGGAGGATGGGGGAGGGTGACCTAGAGCCCCCAGGCACCTGGGCCCTAACTGACTACCACCCCTCAAAATATCGCTTCAGGGGATTTTGGTACTGTTGAATCCTTAGGAGTGGACAGGGTCAGGGACCCATTTGACAGAGGGGGAAACTGAGGCCCATAGAAGGTCAGCGGCTTGTTCAGGCAGCCTGAGGGGTGCTCGAGCGAGGAAAGGGGAAGCGAGCCAGGCCACGGCAGCCGTTGATGGTCTGTGGCTTTGGCTGGCCCCGTGGGGCACCTCCCTGGAGCCTGGTGTGATGTTCTCAGCCCTGTGGCTCTGTGGGGCGTGGGGGTGGGGACATGGTTGACCCTGGACTGTGGAGGACAAGAGTTCAGGTACAGAAGGATTGGGCACTGAAGAGGGGGCAGGTCACAGGAGCAGGTCCAGGGAGGCAGGTGCCATATGTTGTTTAACTTCCTTCTCCCCACGACGTGGCGTTCCCACTTCTGCCCCGTCCTCACCCACCTGGACCCAAATAGCTGAGGCCTGAACCTCCAGGGGCTTCCCAAGGGGTCATGGGGTAAGCGCCAGGTGTCTAGGGAGAGCCTGAGACCCATCGGGGGACCTGAAACCACCATCAGAGAGTGTGACGTGCCTCGAGCCTGCCGGGGACATGGAGGGGAGGGAGAGGACAGGGAGGCCAGCCTAGATAGGTGGATGGAAACTATAGGGAGTGTCAATGTGGCTTCCTGTGTCCCTGGGGTCTTGGACCCCGCTCATTGCCTGGGAAGGAAAGGAGCAGCCAGATCAGGCAAACGTACCCACTCGTGCAGCCCCCTGAGCCCTCCCAGGCCTGAGCCAGCTCCAGGGCCCAGGTCAAAGGCTTTGCACCACTTCTAGGCAAAGAGGGCTCAGAAGGCTGGCTCACCTCCAAATGGCCCCACGTATCAGCCTCCACTCAATACTTACTGAGAACCCATTTGTGCCCAGTTTCATCCTCAATCCTGGGGTCACAGAGCCAGGTTAGACAAGTTTCCAGAAGCTTGCAATCTGGTGGAAGAGATGGGGTAAAACTCCACAGCTAGAAAGGAAGTCAGGAAACATCTGTGTCCTCAAAGAAAAGATAAACGCAGTCCCCTGGGAATTAAAATTGGTTAGGGACTTCCCTGGTGATCCAGTGGTTAAGACTCTGGGCTTCCAATGCAGGAGGCAGGAGGTTCAATCTCTGGTTGGGAAAATAAGATCCATCATGCAACATGGCATGGCAAAAAAAAAAAAAAGAGTGGATATGTATTCACTGGGGGTAGATTAGAAGACCCTCCTGAAGATGGTGACCTTGAAACCTGTCTTCAAAGAGAAGAGGTGAATTGAGAATAGACAGTATGGACAGGCAAGTACAGTGTGGCAAAGGTAGCCAGACAGGAAAGGGCAGGGAACGGTGTGAGGAACCGTATCTAGGAAGCCCTCCCCATGGTATCTCGTCCTGCCTGTGAACGCGGCCCTTCAGCCAGAGTAGGTACGAGGCATCTCTCTTTGCTTGTCTTTTGACAAAAGAAGGAGAGAGGAGCCAAATGCCCTTTTCCAGACTCATCCTGGGGAGATTTTTTTTTCTCAAATACAGCCTCCTGCCTTAGTCTCTGAACCAGGGTAAGAGAACTTGGTTTTGTGTGTGTGGAGAAGAGCACAGACTAGAATCTGACATTCTGGGCTCACATTTGAGCTCTACCACTTACTGGCCAGTGACTTCACCTCTCTGTGCCTCAGTTTCCCCCTCTATAGAATGGGACGATCAGATGACGGAGGGAGGGTATACAGCCGAATCTGGGCCATAGCAAGCTCTTGAAATTATTGCCCCCCCACCCCGCCCAGCCCATCTGTGTGAGGTGCGTTCCCTGAGACAGTTTCCAGGAAAGGTCAGGGTTCCTCAAAGCCTGGCCATGGAATCTCTGCCTTGAGAAGGATGCGAAGCATTTCTGGAAATTTCTTAGAGAAAGCTTACTCGGGCTGTTCCCACGGATGCCCACAAAGCGTGCTCACTTCACAGCACTTTTTAAAAAAATTGTTTGGCCACACTGCACAGCTTGTGGGGTCTTAGTTCCCTGACCAGGGATCAAATCCACACTCCCTGCCTTGGAAGGGCAGAGTCTTAACCACTGGACCACCCGGGAAGTCCCGTGTGCTTGTTTTAGAATGGACATTGGCAGAGAATCTCTGAGGGGACCAGAGGCTACAGAGAGGCTTCTCTGGGCATCTGCTTCAAGGCTCACTTCCAATGTGTGCAGAAAAAATTCACAGCAATATTGTGCCCGAGCATCACCTCAGAACATCCCCACAAAATCCAGTCTTCCTTCCTTCTTTCACGTCCCAAGTCTTTCTTGAAAATCTACTGCGTGCCATGCACTAGCGGTGACAGCGGGTGGCGAGGAAGGTCTTCCTGCCCGAGGCAGCGCTACAGCAGCCTCTGTGGGAAAAGCCTTCAGGCGGAGGGCGCAGCAAGTGCACAAGCCTCAAAAGGGCTCAGCAGTCCATTTTGTTATTATTTTAATCGAAGAGACACTGTTATTTTACATATATATATAAAATAACATCTCATCTATTATATATATAAAACGTCTCATCTATTATATATATGTGTGTGTGTATATATATATATATATATGCTTCTTTCAAGACCTTAGTTCCTCAACCAGGGATCGAACCCATGCTCCCTGCAGGGGAAGTGCAGAGTCCTAACCACTGGACCACCGGGGAAGCTGCAGGGCTCAGCATTTTAGAGCAACAGCAGAAGCGTGTAGAGTAGAGAGATGGAGAGGGTAAGAGATGAGGTTGCAGTGCCAGGGAGGGTCTGGTCATATGGAAGACTTTTATATCAGACTGTGATATTATATATATAATATTAGTTATGTATAATTATATTATGATAATATAATTAATATTATATCAGTTATATATCATAAAATTAAGTAAGGTAAGAGCAAAGGCCGAGGCCTCTCTAAAGCGGCAAGGAAGGTCTCTGGTAGGGTGACATTTGAGCAGAAACCTGTGTTGAGGGAGGGAGCAGAACTTCAGGATAACTGGGCATTCTGAGAGAGCAGTCAGCAAGTGCAAAGGCCCTGGGGTGAGGATGTGCGGGACCTGTTTGCAGAACCGCAGGGAAACCTGCGGGGTGGAGTGGATGAGGGGGGAGCACAGGGGAAACGGAGTTCAAGGGATCAGTACTGGCTGTGTTGCATGTGGTAATGTGTGGGTGCTAAGTCGCTCAGTCATGTCCCACTCGCTCTGTGTGACCCTACGGATCATAGCCTGCCAGCTTCCTCTGTCCATGGAGATTCTCCAGGCAAGGATACTGGAATGGGTTGCCGTGCCCTCCTCCAGGGGATCTTCCTGACCCAGGGATCAAAAACACCTCTTAGGTCTCCTGCATTGGCAGGTGGGTTCTTTACCACTAGCGCAGCCTGGGAAGCCCATACGGTAAAGAGGCTGGAATTTAAGCAAGGTAAGAGCCAGGAGGGACTGAGGGTAGAGGAGGAACAGAATCTGACGCTGAGATGGGCAAGGCATCGGACCCATCCCTGCCCTGGGGCAGCCAGGCCTGGCTTCTGGTCAGAACAGGTTTCAGGCCTGCAGGGCTCCTCTGACCCTTTGCCATGCGGGGGCGTTGGCGGGGCGGGGGGCGGGGGGCGGGCGGGAGAGGGCGGAGCCAAGGGCGAAAGCCCGCCCCTCCTTCCCGGAGGCCTGCGGGCAGCGGTCTCCTGTCCAGGGCAGGAGGATGTTCTCACTGACTGACGGGGAGGAAACTGCATCCCACATCAAAAGGGGGCCTGGGTGGTTCCCACGCTCCGGCATCGTGGGAACCTTGCTACCCTGGGTTCTCGCAGGGGCCTGCAGATTGAGAGAGCTGGGGGCCACCTGGGGACTGTCCCTCAGCTTGCTGATGGGTAAATACAAAACAGCCCCACCATCACACCTTACTCACAACCCTCCTCCCAGGAGCAAGACTGATTTTTGTAACCCAGAGCTCTGTGAGTTTTAAAGGGTGCCAGAGATTGGAGGACTGCTAAGATCTAAAATAATCCCTTTCTGGGGTCCCCTCACCCCCCTTTCTAACTCCCTGGCCAAAGGCTCAGCATGACCAGTGTCATAGGCCAGACCAGACTTTGTGCTTCATATAGACCTGAGGTAGCCAACTGTCCCTGCTGCTTGGTAGAGGCTCCCTGGAAATCTGTGCTGATGATTCTACTTGGCTCGAGAGAGTGCTGTGATGGATTAGTGATGTCTGCCACAGGTAGGAGTCAAGAAGTGGTGGTCCTCATGCTAAATATTTTTCTTTCCACCCATTTTACAGATAGCCCTGTAAAGAGAGAAGGAAGGATAGTTTTCTCATGAGATACGAGGGAAGGAAGGAAGGAACGAAGGGGATGGGGAAGCCCTGGGTATATAGAGGACCTTAACAGTCTGTCTATACTGCAAGTGTTCTAAGGAATTCCCTGGCTGTCCAGTGCTTAGGACTCCACACTTCTACTTCAAGGGACATATGTTCAATCCCTGGTCAGGGAACTAAGATCTGCATGCCAATAATATTAACAACAATAATACAATGGAAGTGTTTCAAAGGACAGCAGAAAGAGGAGAAGCCAGATGTGCCTCCATGCTATCTTATAAAAGGATTGGGGGACTTCCCTGTTGGTCCAGCGGTTAAAACTCTGTGCTTCCACTGTGCAGGAGGTGTGGGTTCAATCCCTGGTCAGGGAACTAAGATTCCACATGCTGTGGAGTGTGGCCAAGAACAACAAAAAAAAGAGGATGGGGGCGGGATGAGATTAGGGTGGTGGTCTCCATTCAGGAATGTCCTGGAGGATTATGACAGATCCCAGGAAGGGGGAGATGGATCCCCCATCCCTTGGGTCCTGGAAGGCTGCAAGGTGGAGAAACTCGAGGCATCCTCACTCTCACCCCTGCAACAGACTATGAGCTTTGCATGCTTTATCCCATTGAACCTTTGCAAGACTCTATTCCCATTACACATGGGGAAACTGAGGCACAGCATCTTTCCCCTGTCACACCTCAGCTACCCAAGCCTGGGGGCCCCATGGTACCTCTCCTCTGTTGCACCTCCCTCAGGAGCTGTGTTCAGTGACTCCAGGTCACCAGAGTGTTTGGAGACCCCGATGTCTGCTCCAGATGCTGCCACCCACCTCAGGGGTGGGTTCTGGGAGGGGTATCCTGGCTGACTGGGTGTACGCCTGTGATGCTGGGCACGCACAAAATGATGGCTGTGTGCTGTGCGTGCGTGTGTTACCGTGTGTGTAAAGTGGGAGCCTCCCAGCCAAGTGTCTGCATGTCAATGTGGGGGAATGTAGGTCAGAGTATGTGGACCAGTCTGTTCCACCCAGCTTCTCCTGTCCAATTGAATGTGTTTGTGGTGTCTGCACGTGGGTATCTCTCTGGGCGCTGTGTTCCCTGGAGTGTGTGAGTACATATTCCTGTGGTGTTCTCTGTGTAGAAGTGTGTGTCTATGTCTAGACCTGTGTGTGTTCGTGGAGTGTGTTCCCTGAGGTGTGTCTGTGGGTATGTGTGCATGGTATGTATTCCCTGGTATGTGTGTGTGTGTGTGTGTGTGTGTGTGTGTGTGTGCAAGAGTGTGTGGCACATTCCCCAAGTATTCGTGTATCTGTGTCTGTATCTCTGTACAGGAAGGGGGCCTCCTGGTTTGTAGCACACTTGTGTGAGCGTGTAGCTGTCATGTGATCCCTGGAGTGTGTGTGTACATGGAGGGGGCGGCATGTTTGCAGGGGTGTGTGCCAGTCTGTGCAGTGTTCATGTGTGCATGAATCTGTGTTCTATTGCCCTTGGCATGTTCCCTACACATGTGCATGCATACATAGCCCATGTTCCAAGGGGGTGTGTGTGTGTGTTCCTGGACCCACTGCAGCAGCACGCAAACCTGCCAGGTGTGCCACTGGCTTAAAGACACCTTCACCCCAGCTCGCTGGGGCTGACTGCGCCTGCCGGGGCAGGTGTCCAAACAGCACTGACCGGGCTCGGACCTGAGCAGGCTTGCCAAGGGGGCTGCAGCAGCGCCTTCCCCAGCTGTCACTGCCCCCACCCCTTCCTGTACTTCCTCCTGCAACAACTCCAGGCCCTTTAGGCTGCCCCTGGCTTTTTTTTTTTTTTTTTTTGGCTGTGTCAGGTCTTACTTGCGGCATGGGGAATCTTTGATGCCACATGCGATATCTTCCTTCTAGTTCCCTGACCAGGGATCAAACCCAGGACTCCTGAATTGAGAACATGGAATCTTAACCACTGGACCACCAGGGAAGTCCCTGGTCCCTGGCTTTCATTACACTCCTCTCCTTATCAAAACTTCCCCATCTGATTTCATGCCCATCCACAGCAAGATACCAGTTCACCCACAAAGCTAAACCCTGAAGTCTGGACTCAGGTGGGCACACTGTACAGATCACAGCAGGCCTTCTCCTTCAACCCTCCTGACAGGTATTATCATCCCCATTTTACAGATAAGGAGACTGAGGAGCACAGAGGTTAAGTGACTCTCCCAGGCTTATCACTGCAATGCCTTGGTGGTTTCCTCTCCAAGATGGAGAGAAGTTATACAATGACTTAGTGGGCTGAGGTGCAAGAGAGGTGAAATTAACCAGGACTACACAGTGATGGTGCTTGTTGTTCAGTCGCTCAGTCATGTCTGACTCTTTGCGACCCCATGGACTGCAGCATGCTAGGCTTCCCTGACCTTCACCATCTCCCAGAGCTTGCTCAAGCTCATGTCCATGGAGTTGGTGATGCCATCCAACCATCTCGTCCTCTGTTGTCCCCTTATCCTCCTGCCTTCAATCTTTCCCAGCATCATGGTCTTTTCTAATGAGTCGAATCTTCGCATCAGGTAACCAAAGTATTGGAGCTTCAGCATCAGTCCTTCCAAAGAATATTCAGGATTGATTTCCTTTAGGATTGACTGGTTTGACCTCTTTTCAGTTCAGGCAAGAATACTCAAGTGGGTTGCCATGCCCCCCTCCAGGGGATCTTCCCAACCCAGAGATCGAACCCATTTCTCTTGTGTCTCCTGCACTGGCAGGCAGGTTCTTTACCACTAGTGCCACCTGGGAAGCCCAATGATGGTAGTGATGATGGTTAAAACTGTGAGTCTGTAGTAGGTACTAGGAAATGTGCTCAGCCTTTTACGTGTAGAATTTCACTGACTCTTCACAGCATATGTAAGGGAGGTGTCATGGAAAAAAAAAAAGTGAAGATGTTAGTTGCTTAGTTGTGTCTGACTCTTTGTGACCCCATAGACTGTAGCCCACCAGGCTCTCCTGCCCATGGAATTCTCAAGGCAAGAATACTGGAGCGGGTAGCCATTCCTTTCTCCAAGGGATCTTCTTGAAAAGGAGGTGCCATATTATCCCCATTTAACTGATGAGGAAACACATTTATTAGAGATGTGGTGATGTGCCGTGTGTTGAAGTGAAGTCGCTCAGTCATGTCCGACTGTTTGTGACCCCATGGATTGTAGCCTACCAGGCTTCACTGTCCATGGGATTTTCTAGGCAAGAGTACTGGAATGGGTTGCCATTTCTCTATCCAGATGCTTAATGTTTGAGCTGAAATATGAAAGCAGCTCTGAATGATTCCAAAAGCCAGATCCCTTCAGAAGGAAGAGCAAAGACGGGAGGCAAGCTACATTTTTCTGAGACCTTTTCATGTGAAGAGGGGATAATGCCTTAGTCACCAGAACTGACATCAATAATACTCCAGAGAGGGAAAACATTCATCATCCAGTGTCTTTGGAAAACCTGGATTAGCCACAGCTAACCTGTTTCCTTATGCAGGACTTATCAGAGCCTTTAATACATTCACATACAGTGTGAATGTCCTAGTGGGAGACAGTGAAGTGGCTCCTTGGTGATCCCTAAATCCTTCTTTCCCAGAACTTTTATGGGTATCAGCAAACTTTGAGAGAAGTTTGGCTAAGTCACGAATAGTTGGGTTTCAGATACAATAGTCAATGAAAAGAAACAGTTGGGAGCCAACTTCTCTCACCTGGGAGGAGGTTAGCTGTGGGAGAAGGTCAGTACTAAGTCTAAGGGTTCATTCCATTATCACGGGGTGGGGCGGGCAGAGGCCCTGGCCACACCTCACCCCATAATATTGACAGAAGGCTGTCAGAGTAGGAATGGAATTCTCTAGGGGTCATTCTAGATGCCTGGGGCAGGCACAAGAGTCAGAGACAGAAGGCAAAGCAGGGTCCCGTGATCTGGTCTGGGGAGGCTACAGTCTCTTCTCTTCTCCTCTCAGGGTCCCCGCACTCCCAGTGAAGAACTTGAATGGTACAGGGCCAGTCCACCCGGCCCTGGCAGGTGAGGTCCAGTCAAGGACGGAAAAGAAGGGCGGGGCCCACAAGGTGGCAGCCTCACCTATCTGCCCATTGACCCCGCCCCTTGGTGGGCGTGGCCCAGAGGGCACATCCCCTACCACTGGGCTAGAACTCTGGGGTGGGCGGAGCCCGCAGAAGGCTCTCAACAACTGGGCTTCAACTTCGGGTAGGGCTGAGTGGGCACCGTCCATGGGACACACCCCATCCACCCATCCGAGGATTCCCGGGTGTGCCAGGTGGGCGGAGTCTGGGGAGAGACCCCAAGGGTCTTCTCAACGATGGGAAAGCAGGGTGGACAGGGCCTGGATGAGCACCCCGCCCCCTGACCAACTCTGCTCGGCGTCCCGCAGGGATGACTGGGATCCTGCTCTGCGCCGCGGGGCTGCCCGTCTGCCTGACCCGGGCCCCCAAGCCCATCCTGCACCCACCGCCGGTGAGCAAGAGCGACGTCAAGCCCGTGCCTGGCGTGCCCGGGGTGTGCCGCAAGACCAAGAAGAAGCACCTGAAGAAGAGTAGGCCTCCTAAGCTAGACCCTGACCCCTGAACTAACCCTGCTAACCCATCTGAGCTCTTCTGGCCCCATCCACCGCCAACTCCGATTACATAAAACCTCAAGCAACCCCTGACATGGGACTCCCACCAGCCTTTACAGCTTCTGACCCCTCTGACCCCTGACCCTGTCTTGAGCCATGCCCTCAGGGCTAGACTCTGGGTACAGTCAAGCCCAGCCCAATTCTGTCCTTGCAGGTAAGAACCCTGAAGATGTGGTTCGAAGGTACATGCAGAAGGTGAAGAACCCACCTGATGAGGTGAGCCCCTGGGTGAGGAGGAGGGGCGGAGGGCAGGCAGCCTCCCCTCCAGAGATGGAGACCCCAGCACCCGGCTCCTTGTGAGGTTCTATGTGTTTCAGCCTCTTCTTCCAGTTTGTGGGTTTGCCATCTCACTGTCTTTACAGCATCTTTTGATAAACACCAATGCTACGTTTAACAGAATCACATTTATCAACCTTTTGATGATCAACAGTTTTTGCATCTTATTTTTACCCATCTTTTTCCACCAAACATATTTAAGCTTTGTTTTCGATAGTTAAGCCTTGAATATGTCTGGAGGGGGTGTGAGGGAGCCATCTCTTCCTCTGCCATGCACTTGAATTCAGTACCTGGGGGTGTCCCCTCCCTTTGACAGATGGAGGCCAGAGAGGCGACAGTCTGCTGCTCTTGGGGGGGTTGAGGGTCTGGCCCCTGCTGAGGGGCACTGCTGACATGGGGGTGTCCTGCCTTCCCCAGTCCTCAGTCTCCTCTCTGTGCTCCCCTCGACCCCAGGACTGCACCATCTGCATGGAGCGGCTGGTCACGGCCTCTGGCTACGAGGGCGTGCTTCGGCACAAGGGTGTGCGACCTGAGCTCGTGGGCCGCCTGGGCCGCTGTGGCCACATGTACCACCTGCTGTGCCTCGTGGCCATGTACTCCAATGGCAACAAGGTGGGCTGGTGGGGGGGCCTGACGCGGAGCAGCAGGAGGGCTGGGGAGGGGCCCAGACACCTGGCAACCTCACAGCCACACCCCCTCCCCGCCCCAGGATGGCAGCCTGCAGTGCCCCACCTGCAAGGCCATCTATGGGGAGAAGACGGGCACTCAGCCGCCCGGGAAGATGGAGTTTCACCTCATCCCTCACTCGCTGCCCGGTTTCGCTGACACCCAGACCATCCGCATCGTCTACGACATCCCCACTGGCATCCAGGTGAGCCCTCAGCTCCGACTTTGAACTCGCCAGCGGTTCCCCACTGCCGTCTGTGGTTCAAGCCCCCTGCTGCCCCTCCCCACAGGGCCCTGAGCACCCCAACCCAGGCAAGAAGTTCACTGCAAGAGGCTTCCCGCGCCACTGCTATCTGCCCAACAACGAGAAGGGCCGGAAGGTGGGTGCCGTGAGGGCAAGGGGGTGTGAGAGCAGGCCGGGGCCCCAGCACTGACCACAGCCGTCTAGTGTGTGTGTGTCTAGCCCTGCCAGTGGCCTCAAAACCTCATTTCATTTACCAGCCCGCTGAAGTCAAGGTCTTAACACCATTTTAGAGATAAACAAAGCCTCAGAGAGGGCAAGTCATTTGTCTGAGGTCACACAGCGAGGTCACACAGGAGCCTGGATTTGAACCCGAGCAGTCTAGACTCTTCATCGCCACACCGGAAGAGTGTCGGCTTTTACTTTTTGTTTTTCAAAATAAGCCAGAAATTCTGATTTTCACGTGAAACCTTCAGGTTTTTGAATACTGCCAACGAAGGAACGAAGCGGCTATTTATTAATAGAGTGTGAAGTTCAAGCCAAACACAGCTGAGGGTCATCAGTGTGAGACTCTTCACCCCAAAGAAATAGGCTGATAACATGGAAAGTGGTTTTACTGAGGGAGCTCAGAGTGGGAGTCAGTCTAGGGAAGGAAGTGAGCACACCGGGTGGCCACGGGGAATCCTGCAGGGTAATCCCAGGGTGGGCTGAGAGGGACTCAAGCCACTGGGCCGGGCTGCCTGTGACCCTTGCTCGCCCCGCCCCCATTTGCCCCGCCCCTTGCCCCGCGCTCCAGGTGCTGAGGCTGCTCATCACCGCCTGGGAGCGGAGACTCATCTTCACCATCGGAACGTCCAACACCACAGGCGAGTCGGACACCGTGGTGTGGAATGAGATCCACCACAAGACAGAGTTTGGATCCAACCTGACGGGCCATGGCTACCCGGACGCTAGCTACCTAGACAACGTGCTGGCGGAGCTCACAGCCCAGGGTGTGTCTGAGGCTGTGGCCAAGGCCTGAGACCCGAGGCTGCCCACCTTCCCTCCTGCTTTGCCCCTGGTCCGGCACATGCCTCCCTCCGCCGCCGGGTGTGTCCTGGCGGCCCAGGTTCAGGGCTGGGGAGGAGCCTGCAGGAGGAGCCAGGAGCGTTCCGGGGATTTGGCTGGTAGCAGTTGGGATGATGGGAGGATGGCAGGCCAGCCGGCTTCGACCCTAGCTCCCCTGAGCGGGTCGCAAGCGTGTACCGGAAACCATAGCAACCTCCCTGCTGAAAAGACAGAGCCCCACCCCCTCACACAAACACACGTGTCCTGTTGAACACATGCACGCACACCCACGTGCCTCTACTTTCCCCCAGACTGGGGGGGAAGAGACAGAAAGACCCCTGTGATACCCCATGTGGATTCCCATCTGTGTGTCTATCGCATCTGTACAGGCTTGTCTGCAAGCAGGGGACTCAGGGCTAGCACCTGGGGGCCCAGTAGGGCTCCAGGAGAAAAGGGGGCACTTGGGAGCCTCAGTCTCCTCCCATTTCTGCCACCCACTGATGGCCCACGGGGTGGAAGCCCCCAGATTATTCAGCAGTTTTGCAAAAGGGCAGGCCAAGGAGACGGACTAGGAGAATCTTGTTTTGTGCTTATGTCTCTTCATCCTTCTGGGACCCTGACCTCCTCCCCTCCCATCCCCAAGCCTTATGTCGGTCCCTGATAAAGGTCCCTGTTTTCCTTTCTTCCCCACCCCATTCTCTCCACCAAATCACTCCAAACATCAAGATCCAAAGGCTGGAGCTTCTGGCTTCAAGAGCGAGACGAGGAGGCCTGGCTTAGGCCAGCAGGTTTAAAAAGCAGACCAGACAGCAAAGAGTCCATTTCCCTTTCCTCAGGAGTGGGCAGTGGGGTGGCTGATAGTCTCGGCCAACCAGGGGCCTGTTGCCCAGGCAACTCACCAGCTCCGCCTCTGTTGATTGGCTGCCATGGTGGAAGTCAGCCAAGATTTAAAGGGACGCCAGCGATTGCTCTTTTGAAAATCTACCAGTCCCACTGTGGGTGGAGAAATAAATGGTCTTTCTCCTCCTCAACTGGGTCTTTTCCTGTCAAGAAGGGGCGTGGGTGGCTCTGTTTCTGGGGGACTTCAGTCCATCCCAGAGGGGAGCTTGCAACAAGATGGTGATTCAAGACCACTGTCCCTGTCAGGCTCGGGCAGCTGGAGATGGAGGGTCCCCACGCTTCTCTTGTCCTGGGGGTGTGATGGTGGCAGAGGCAGACCGTCCCAATCCTAGTCCCCAAGAGGGTACAAGTTGAAGTTCTGTTCTCAAGCACAGGTGCAAGGCAATGCACGCAGCTCCCCGGTTCAATGAATAGAAATGAGGAACTCAGGCTGGGAACCTCCAGGAAACAGTGGGGGAGCTGGGAGACGCCGTGATGGCTTGCTGGAACCTCTGAAGGAGGAGGACCAGGTTCTGTCTAGGGAGAGACAAGGACCTGTCCCAGGATCTGCAGCCAGTCTCCTATCAACCTCTCACATCCCAGGAGGCTGGGAGGCGGTAGTGAACGCTGCAGCTCCAGGCGACCCCTGCTGGGCACCTTTGGGATAGCACCGCATCTTTCCTGGTCCTTAAGGTTTCTGTCCTACCCTCTAGTTACACAAAACGGGAAATGAATATTTGGAGACCCTTCCAATCCTGCCAGTTGGGTGTTCCCCAACATTTTAACTTATGTGATTCATTATCAAACAGAAGCTCACCTCAATATAAAATCGCCCAGCCCCGTGATCCCCAAATCTCACGTGCAATCCACATCACCTGTGGAACTTGCTGAAAGCCCTGATGCCTGCCCTCATGCTCCTCAGATTCTGATTCAGTTGATCCAGGAAGCTGCATTTCCAGTAGACACTCTGAGGATAGGGTATCCAGTAGATACTCTGAGGATGGTCCACAGATACCCTGTGGACCACAACTGAGAAATCCCTCCCTGTTTCCTACGCTATCGCCATGGAACCCATTTTGAAAATCACACATATCAACACACTCACTCATTTTATACAGGGTAAACTGAGGCTCAGAGAGGGGGAAAGAGCCTGGCCTGAGGTCTCTCAGGCTTCAAGGGTCTGAGTCAGGCACTGGGCTCTTGGCCTCAGTTATTACTGAGGGCTCTGGATTGTAGAAGTTTGTGGTTAGGATTCTTGGCCGAGGACAGGGTTCAGGAGGATCAATGAGGTTACAGGGATTGGCAGACATGAAAATAGGAAGGGTTGAGCCCATGTAAGTGCCTGTCTTGGGCCACAAGGCCACAAGGGCATCAGGGATTCAGGTACAGCTGTATCTAGCAGCTCAGGGCCAGGCTGCCCTTGCCCAGTGTGGGTAGAGGCCAGTCCAGTGAAGCAGAGACCTCAAGCTGAGCCAAGTAAGTCGGATTCCGTATTCCATCCACTCCAGTCTGCCTCAACCCAGAGGGTGAGATTCATTCAGTGCAAGGCTGGTCCCCAGCCAAAGGACTTCCATGCCTGGGTTCTGGGCTTAGGACACATGGGACTAGGATATCTCTAGGAGCCTGCAAGTCACAACATCAGTGAGGTACAGGGCAGCCACGAGGGGATTCCTGGGCCAGGGGATGTTGAGAAGGGCCCACTGGCTCCTTCCTCCTGCTTCCAGGCTGACTCTGGCATCTCCTTAGGGCCTCAGGGGGCCCGAAACCACCTTCCCCTGCTCCTGCTGCTGGAACTCCTCGTGGGCTTGATCCAGGTCTGTGAGCACCTCCAGCAGGCGGGCAGCTGCCTCCCTCTGCCGAGCCAGGGCATCAGTACAGGCCCCTGGGAGAGAGAAGAGGATGCCGTAGGGTTTTAGCCAGGCCACGGCAGGCTTCTCTAATTCAGATTCAGTGGCTTCCTCAGACTCTGGATGTGCCTAGAGCCCCAAGAATCCTAAAATGTGCCAGAGCTGGGCACATGCAGCTCCCTGACCTGCTGGTGGATTGCAAACAGGAGAGTGGGGGTGAGGGGGAAGGGGCTCGGAGACTGGAGTGGGAGGTTCTCGGCAAGTTGTGGGAGGTACCAGAGAAGAGAAAGAAAAGGGATTTCCTTATCCCCTTACCTTCCATGGCACTGGAACCCTGCTCTGTGGCTGCCTCCAGAGTTGTATCCATGCTGGAATCCTCGAGGAATTTCATCCTGAAAGTTAAGAGGGAGAAAACCAGGCTGGCCCCTGAGTCCCAATCCTGCTCTCGAACCCAGAGATTCTGCTGGTTGAAGGAGACATTACAGATTCCCACTAAATCATCACCATTGCCATCATCATCACAGCAAACATAGAGTGTCTGATGCTATTCCAAGTCTTTTCCATGTATAAACTCATTTAATTAGCACAAAACACAAGTGGATACTTACTAGTAGCTCCATTCCACAGATGACCGCTGAGACAGAGAGAGCTAAAGCAACTTGCCTAAGGTTGCACAGCATAATAATAATTGTTACCCTTTATTATTAGAAAGGGTATTATATTTCATTTTTTTATTATATAGAAAGCTAACTATGTGTCCAGGCACCTCCAAAGTGCTTTACCTGTATGAGTTCATTCAGCCCTCAGGACAACCCCATGAGGTAAGGACTGTTGTTACCCTAATTTTCCAGACTGAGAAAACTGAAGTACAGAGAAGGTAAGCAACTCGCCCAAGTTTCACACAGCCAGTCCAGGATCTGAACCCAGGCAGGCCAGCTTCAGGACTCACACTGTAAGCTGGAACAAATCTCCATCACTGAGTTACAGTGATCCTGAGATCAACCAAGACAGGGTGGGAACACACCCACACTTGACGCCTGTGTCTCAGGAGTCCTGGGTATCAAAGGATCTCAAGATCCATGGGACTTCCCTGGCAGCCCAGTGGTTAAGACTCTGAGCTTCCAATGTCCAGGGCGAGGGTTCAATCCCTGGTGGGGGAACTAAAACCCTCCATGCCATGTGGCATGGCCAAAGTGAAAAAAAAAAAAAAAAGGTCCCAAGATCTAGTTCCGTATCAGCCCACCTGAGGATGGCAACAGTCCTCCCCTAGAGCCTGTCCCCACCCAGAAGCTCATCAGAGGCACATGGGAAGAATGAACCAGTGATCATGGGGTGGGACCCACCTGAGCCGATCCCGCCCCAGAAGCAGCTGCCGATACACCATCTGGGTCTCAGCATCAGGATCCAGGGGGTCACTCCAGTCCCCCAGGGTGACGGCTGAGTGCGTGCGGCTGCAACCGGAAGCTGGGGGCGACACAGCGGCATCATCTGTAGCTTCACATTCCCCTTCCAGAGCCTCCATGGCCAAGCCCTGCCCCTTAGACTTCTAAAACCACTCTTCAAACCTACTGCTTCCTTCCAACCGCACTGCCCCGCCTTCACCCGACAGGGCAATAGCCTCCCTTCTCTCCGTGCCTCTCCCACACTCTAGGCTCAGCCACACAGACCTTTCTCGATCCTTCAGCCTGTCTTTGCTCTGCCTGAAACACTCTTTCTTCCTCTGTCCCTTTCTCCAACTTCACTACTTAACTCTTACTCTTCTCACAGGTCACACTTGAGCCACACCTCCTCCGGGAAGCCCTTCTTGTTGTCCTACCGTGGGGCTGGGCCAGAGGGGTTCTCTGGCATCTCAAAAGCCTCATCTTGGCATTGGTAACACTGTATTACAATTGTCTGGTTATTCATTTATTTTCCTGAGAACAAGCCTGGCATGTGGTAGGCACTTGGAAAAAAGTATCTGTGCGCCAGGCAGTGTTCTAATCGCTTTGCATATATCAACTTATTTAATCCTCACAGCAGCCCTACAAAGTGGACATTATTATCCGGCCCATTTTACACTTGAGGAGACTAAGGCAGAGAGAGGTTAAGTAACTTGCTCAAGGTTGCAGGGCCAGCCCAGGCGGAGGTGGGACACCCTGTGATTGACAGGTGTGGAGGGCGGAGCCTGAGTCCGCCCTGCCCCCTCACCTGAGCGCTCGGCCTGGAGGCAGCAGGTCCAGTGCCCGCTGCGGAAGGCACCGGGGTGGCAGGAGGCCAGCTTGTCCGGGTTGGGGGCGCTGGCCTTGCGCAGGGCCGACAGCCATTGGTTGAGCTCGTTTACGTTCTGCGGGGAGGTGGAGGGGCGGTCAGAGCTGGGTTGGGACCCCAGAGGCGCCCCCTGCTCCTCCCACTGCTGGCGGCGCCTCACCTTGCACTGGAGGTAGGCGGTGTGCGGCGCCCCCGCGCCGTCCTGCGTCACCACCTGCATCACGTAGGGCAGCTGGAAGGCGCTCTCGTCAACGCGCTCCACAGCTCGGATGTGCGACACGGGGATGGAGGAGCGCATCTGGGAGAGAGGACTCTCACTGCAGGGCGGGCTAGGGCCAGGGGCCAGGGAGACCGGGCCTGGGGACAGCTTTCCTGTGGGTGTGTGCACCTGGCGGTGTGTTCCGGCATGGGGACAGTCAGCCTTGTGCATCTGAGCTATGTGTGTGTCCACCTGGCGGCCCTGTGAGTCCCGCAATCACTCTCCCGGTGATAACTTCTCTGGGCATCAGTTTCCATCATCATCACCATCACCATGGCAATCCCTGCTCCTGCACTTGGGATGTGGTTCTAAGCACTCTACACCTACCAACTTATTTTATCATGGCAACAGATTTCTGAGGCTGGGTCTATCATTCCTCCCAATTCACAGATGAGAAAACTGAGGCATAAGAGACTAAAGGACCCTCCAGAGGCCACTCAGCTGGTGGAGCCAGAATTGGACAGGGAGTTGAACTCTAGAATCTACACTCTGCTGATAAAGTAGAAAGAATAAGTGTGGACACCGTCTCCGGTGGTAGCTGTTATGATTTGTGGGTGTGCAGACACAGAATGGCTAGATCCCCGTGGGTGTCTCAGTTTGAGCTAGACTTGAATGGCAGCCCCATGAAAGCAGGGAGTTTGTGTTTTGTTTATTGCAGTATCTCCAGCACCTAGAACACTGCATGGTACATAGTAGGTACTCAATAAGTGCTTGATGGGTGAATGGATGGGTGAATGAATGCCTGGATATGAGTGCATGTACCCTTGGGTGAGAGAGCCAATTTTCTGTGACTCTCTATAGGACTTGGGTGCATGGGTAGCTCAGTGGTAGAATTCTTGCCTGCCACGCGGGAGGCCCAGGTTCAATTCCCAGCCCATGCAGCCACAGCATCCCCTTTGGGCTTCCCAGGTGGGGTTAGTAGTAAAGAACCTGCCTGCCAATGCAGGAGACGAGAGAGACTCAGATTTGATCCCTGGGTCAGGAAGATCCCTTGGAGGAGGGCATGGCAACTCACTTCAGTATTCTTGCCTGGAGCATCCCATGGACAGAAGAGCCTGGCAGGCTACAGTCCATAGGCTCACAAAAGAGTTGGACACAACCAAAGTGACTTAGCATGCGTGGTATGAAGGCAGAGACCTGCGTGGAAACAGCTGAGGAGGGCTAAGCATTGTCCATGCCCTGGGAGTGTCCACATCTGGGCGGGTACGTCCCAGCCACCACAGGTGCACGTGCTGAAGATCATCTGATGGTGCGTGTAAGCGTTTGCCTGTCCCTGTTCTGTGCCCACCTGGACCCACAGGTACAAGCAGAGCCTGGCCTTAGAATTTGAGTTTGCTAAGCTGCCTTAGGACCTTGGGCAAGTCCTTGTCCCCTCCTGGGCCTCAGTATCCCCCTGGGTACAAAAAGGCAGCTCTGTGAGGGAGGCCACTGTGGAAGTCCCTCCACCGCGGGCTGGAGCCCCACCTGCCACTCAGGACTCTTGGAGTAGGACAGCGTCTCCCCGCTGAGCCGGAAGTAGCGCTTCTTGAAGGCAAAGCGTGTGGCCAGGCCGGCAGGCTCCTCCTTGCGCTTGAGCAGGTAGCCTTCTCGGACAGTCACTGAGGGCGGGACCAGGGCCCTGGCTGGGCCCCCAGCCTCTGGAAAATGGGGAGGGGGGACTGGGAACCCTTCCCACCCAGGCTCCACCTTTCGAGGGTCTCATGGAGGAGCGGGATTCTTGGCTCCCCGAGAGGCAGAAGGATGAATTAGATGGACTCTACTTTCTCCAAAGGGAATGGTGTTATTGAGGGCTGGGGAAGGGAATGGGGGTGGCAGGGAGTGGGGGCCCCAAAGTTGGCCTTGGTGATCCCTTTCCAACTTGAGGGATGTACAGGCACCAGCAGGAGGAGCCACGCTTTACGGAGTCAGTCCAGGGAGTGACTGGATGCTAGTCACTATGCCCTGGATCTAGCTACCCTTAGGGGATCCAGACACAGGCCCCCCCACCCCCAGCATACAGGGACCCCACCAGGTCACAACCAGGCCTCCACATTTCCACAGGGTGCTCCTAGGTGATTTGGACCCAAGTACTTCATGACCTGGGCCCCACATTATGATATAGACTCATCCTTAACTCCTCTGCTTAAAACTATCCCATGGGGAGTTCCCTGGGGGTCCAGTGGTTAAGAATCCACCTGCCAGTGCAGGGGACACAGATTCGATTCCTGGTCAGCAAACTAAGATCCCACATGCCGCAGGGCAACTAAGCCTGCACAGCTACTGAGCCCACATGTCACAACTAGAGAGAAGCCCTCGTGCCACAACTAAGACCTGACGCAGCCAAATAAATAAATACTTAAACATCAATAAAATAAATCTACCCTGTGGTTCCACCTCACTCCAAGTAAAAGCCTAACTCCTTCCAGCAACCCCACATGACCTGCCCCCTCACCTCTCCTCCACTCCCTCTCGTCCATCCTTCTTCACTGGCCCCCCTCACTGTCCACCCCAGGGCCTTTGCACACACTGTCCCCAGCCTGAAACACTTTCCCAGGATCCTCAGTGCTTGCCCTCTGTCCTCTTTCAGGTCTTTGCTCTAATATCACCCTGGGGAGGCCATTCCTGGCCACCCTCTCTAAAAGGCTGATCTGCCGCCCCCTAGCCCAATATCCCCTTCCTTCCTTTATTTTTTCTCCTTAGCACTTCTCTCTCCCTAACATACCATATGATTTGCTAACTCATCTTGTTTACTGCCTGTTGTCTCCACTAGAATAAAACATCCACATGTGCAGGAGCTTGTTCTGTTTCACCCACTGCTGTGTCCCCAGACCCTGGAACGGTGTCTAGGACATAGCAGGCACTTAATAGATATCTGTCAATGGAGTAAGTGCCATGCCGCGATCCCCTCTCACATCTCCACAGGGGCTGAAACGGTCTAGAGGGCCTGCATCTGTTCAGACCTGGGCCCTAGCACAGCATATGCCAGGAAGGGTTTGTTGAATGACTAGCTGACCCACAGGTGTACAGTCTCAGTGAGTGCTGGGGTGGGGGAGGGGTGGTGGACGGGTAGGTCCTAAGGGTTCCGTAGAGTGACAAGTTGGCTCTGGCAGAGCCATGGGAACTCACCCTCCTTCCCATCCACGTCCACCAGCTGGTCCAGGAAGTCTCTCACCCTGGAAATACTCTGCAGCAGGAAGGGGTGTAGGGGGGCCATCCACAGCTCCTTGCCCTGGCCCAGCTGCTGGCCCAGATTTCCAATGCTCTGCACAGCCTGGAGCAAAGGAGCAGGGGGCGCTGCCAGGGCCAAGGTCACTGCAGCAGGAGAGGGCCTCTGTGGACCCAGAACAGCCCCAGAGTCATGGCTCCCAACTCAGTGTCCAATGAAAGGAGAAAGTGATAGAAGCACCTGCCTGAAAAGATATCTGCCCCTCTCTGTGCGCAGATGTGTATCCCCAGTGCTTTTATTCTGTCCCCCATCTAGAACCCAAATAACCTCATTCAGGACTGCTTGATCTCATCATACATACTTGAGCCCATCAGAACCTCCAAATGTGGCCCCTTTGTGAATGATGGTCTGATTCATACTAAAGTGTAAATGACTGCTAGCCTGCTTCCCACCTTCCCCCAGAAGGGGAGGGGTTTCGTTCCAAAGAGGGAATTGAGAGCAAAATGAAAGCCTTCACACTTAGGATGAAAAGCTAGGACTTCCCCCACATGGTCCAGTGGCTAAGACTCCATGCTTCCAGTGCGGGGGGCCCCAAGTTCAATCCTTAGTCAGGGAACTAGATCCTGCATGCCACAACTGAAGATCCCACATGGCACAACTAAGGCCTGGTGCAGTCTAATTTTTAAAAAGCTGGAGGTGCCATGTCAAACAGATTTCTCTAGGTCTCATTTGGGTCTTCCATGGGTCTGGCCTCCCAATTTGGTCCTCCCATGCTCCTCCGTGGCTAAGAACACCCAGGATTTTGTGGGGGGAGCACTCCACGGCCTGCACCTTGGCAAGCAGCAGCAGTGAGCGGCTGGTCTGGGGATCCGCGTGCTGGTCCCGGAGGTCAAACAACTTCGGGGTGAGGATGGCAGGTGCGAAGAATCGCAGGAAGAGAAAGCCGCTTATGGCCAGGTACTTCACATCCTGCGGAGAGGAGCAGCAGGTGAGAGGGGTCCTCCAAACCCACTTCCCAGTTGGGAAAACTGGGACAGCAAGGACAAGGGATCGGTGGTACAGGGAGAAGGGTACATGGCTCAGGAGGCCATCCTGGTCTGCCAAGGAGGCTTTTCTTCCCTGGGCCTCAGTTTCCCCACCTGGAAAACGGAGTAATAATACCAATTTTGCACCATCAGACTTAGCCAAACATCCTCAGAGTCTGCTTTGTGCCAAGCACTGTGCAAAGGGCACAGCCCTGTGAAGGAGGCATCGTCATTATTCCCATTTTACAGCTGAGGAAGCAGAAGCTCAGAGATGTCAACTGACTTGCCCCAGGTCACACAGCTGATGAGTAGAGGAAGCAGGATTCACACCCAGATCTGTGATTTCTGATCATGAATAGCAACAGGCCAAATATTTCTCCATGTATTTGCTT
Source organism: Budorcas taxicolor (assembly GCF_023091745.1). Taxonomy (NCBI): domain Eukaryota; kingdom Metazoa; phylum Chordata; class Mammalia; order Artiodactyla; family Bovidae; genus Budorcas; species Budorcas taxicolor. The sequence goes on from NC_068926.1 coordinate 61,258,129, forward strand.
ATGTAATACTCACCCTTGGAGGTTCTGTGTCTCCATCTTACAGAGGAAGCAACTGAGACCCAGAGAGGGAAGGTCACTTGCCCAAGGTCACACAGCAATAAGTGGCAGAGCCAAGATTTGAACCCAGGCAGAACTCGAACTCTGCTCTTCATCACACTGTCCTGCATTTAACACTAGCTGCTGCTGCTGCTGCTGCTGCTAAGTCGCTTCAGTCATGCCCAACTCTGTGCCACCCCATAGACAGCAGCCCACCAGGCTCCTCCGTCCATGGGATTTTCCAGGCAAGAGTACTGGAGTGGGTTGCCGTTGCCTTCTCCTCAACACTAGCTACTGGGTGTCAAAAACTAAGCCTGCACAAGCCTGCACAATTCCTCAAGCAATCTCATGGGGTAGTACTACTATCCCCATTTTCCAGATAAAGAAACTGAGGCTTGGTAGCAAACCCATTTCAGCTGGCTCCCTGCACAGCCCCAGTTCCAGCCTCTGCCCTCCACAGATTGTAAAGCGTGATGGCCCTTCATGTGAGACCCTGGCCTGGGCCACCTGCACATAAGGCTGATTCCCCCAGCTCCAGAGGGAACTTGGGAAGAGGCGTGTCTCTCTCCTGGGCGCTGACCCCCTCCAAACGGCTCCTCACCTACCCATCACACTCACCAAGCTATATTTAGCCCCCGAGAATATGCTGCAGTGTTTATTTAGGGGTTGTATTCACACATAAGACAATACCCTCTCTGGGTATGTGCCAACTTTCCAGGGCACCTCTGCATTGACACTGAGCCTTGCCAGGAGCTGGGTCCCTGGAGCTGCTCAGAGATGGGCGAGGAGGTCCCACAGATCTGGAACCCCAAACTGCCCCTAGGCTGCCCCCCACCCCAGCCTGCCATGTTGCTCAGTAACTTTAGCCTTTGACGTCAGCTCATTAACTTCCTCCTTTCTTGAGAAGGAACCAGGTGTCAGAGCGGCAGAGAGAGGAGCTGCTTGGGTTTCTCTGGCCCCCTCCATCTTCATGGGCATGAGGAAGCCTCTGTTCCCTGCCCGCGGCCACCGCTCACCATGGGGGCTGAGACCTGGGGGACACTTGGGTGTCACTGATCGGGGCTCCTCCCACAAGGGCCAGGCTGTCTGGGGAGTTGGTATCCGCCTCCCCCGCCCCCAGCTGCGGATGTGTCCCACTTAGCACCTCCACCAGCAGCCGAGGCAAGAGCCCCACAGGGTGGGGTGTAAATCAGCCTCGTCCCAGTTGGAGGCCCGGGCTCAGGTCTGAGGAGGAGGACGAGGGGAGAAGGGAGAGATTCCCCCTGCGAGTCTGGAGGCTGAGTCTTGAGTCCACGACTCTTAGGCAAAGCAGCTCATCTCTCTGGGCCTCAGTTTCCTCCTCTGTAAAATGGGATAATACTGGCACCCACCTCACAGGGTGGATGTGAAGACGAGAAGAGATAATAAGCATGTAACACAAAGTCTGATCCCTAGACAGGGCAGTACATAGTGTGGTGGTGGTGGTTGGTCACAGTTGTGTCTGACTCTTTGTGACCTCACGGACTATAGCCCAGCAGGTTCCTCTGTCCGTGGGATTCTCCAGGCAAGAATACTGGAGCGGGTTGCTGTGTTCTCCAGGGGATCTTCCCGACCCAGGGATCGAACCCACGTGTCCTGCATCTCCTGCATTGGCAGGCGGATTCTTTACCACTAAGCCCAGGGAAGTCCCAATATATGCAGTGTTAGCTGGTGTTATTATTGTCATCCTCATCATCACCACTATCATCACCCCCTGGGCCCCAGATCCTGCCAGAACACTGTCCCCACTTCTGCCAAGACACACAGCACCTCAGGGTGGGTAGCCCAGGTTCTGTCCCGCTCCTCCCCCGCCTCTCCCTGTGGCCCTGGACAAGCCACTGCCCCTCCCCAGCCTCAGTCTCCCCATCTACCCAAGGGGACCGCCTGACCCACCTCATGCTCCGCCTGGGGAAAACGCTCCTCCACGCGCTGGCGTAGCTGCTTGAAGGCGAGGCGCATGGCGGGTGGACAGCGCCCCACGGAGCCCACAATGGAGTCCACGATAGGCCCCAGGTAGCCCGTCAGCAGCCCCAGGCTGGCCTCCCGCACATGTTCCTCGGAGGGTGCACCCTTGAAGGAGATTCTCCTGGGGAAGCAAGCGGAGGGTTGTGCCTCAGAACCCAACCCCTACTAAGCTCAGAGAGCACCCACCTTCTTGTCCCTTCTCCATGGCCTCCCCTCCTGCTGGTCCATTCCCCCTGCAGAGAGTTACCTCCTCAAAGAGGCCGTCTCTCTCCTGCTGCTCACCAGCATGGACCCGGGTTCCCTGCATTTTCAGTGCAGACCTGCCAGACACGCACTGCTGCCCCAGGACCTTTGCACTTGCTGTTTCCCCTGCCTGGAACATCTTCCAGCAGACCTGCACACGACTCCCTCCCTCACCTCCTCCAAGCCTTAGATTCCACATCCCCTGCTCTGTGAGGCTGTCCCTGTGACCTCCCTGGCTCTTCCCATGACACTCCCTCACTTTACTTCCCTCCATTTCACTAATCACCTGCAAGAGTCTTTAGTTCATTAATATTACCTGTCTCCCCCAATAAGACAGATTTGTGTCCGTTTGTTCCCTGCTACAAACTCAGCATTCAGCCTAGTGCTTGGCACAAACATGCGTGTGTGTGTGTGGTGGGGGTGTGCTCAGTCACTCAACTGTGTCCAGCTTTTCGTGACCCCGTGGACTGTAGCCCCCCAGGCTCCTCTGTCCATGGAATTCTCCAGTCAAGAATACTAGAGTGGATAACCATTTCCTTCTCTAGGAGATCTTCCTGACACAGGGATTGAACCCAAGTCTCCTGTATTGCAAGCGTATTCATTACCTTCTGAGCCACCAATGTCACTTTAAGTAGTCTGATTGTTCCCACTTAACAGATGAGGAAACTGAGGCTCAGAGAAGTCCCCTTGCCAATAGGTGGCAGAACATAGATTAGAACTCAGGATAAAAATTCCAGAGTCTGTCTGCACCCTGCCCTGGCCAGTTCCCAGATGCCCCTGCTCCCTGCAGGCACCCACTGAGTCCCACTGTCTTTGCCAGGTATTCTGGGAAAAGCCCTGGCCTTGGGGTTTCACAGATGGACTCTGCCCTTCTACTCAGGGGCTGCGTTCAAATCCCCACTTGGCAACTTCCCAGCTGTACAGCCTTAGGCAGGTGACCTCCCCTCTCTGAGGCTGTTTCCTCATCTGTAAAAAGGGGTCCTAATGCCTGCTCCCGGGTGGTCAGAAGGGGTGGGTATCACTTGCTGGGCAAGGCCCAAAGAGAAGGAAAGACCCTTTCCTACCTCCACCATGGTCCCCTGTGGACTGCCCAGCAGCCAACTCTGATGGCTTGGTAGGAACAAGCCATCTGTTAAATGGGAACAATCTCATCTGTTAAATGGGAATAATCAGGCTACTTAAAGTGAATTGGCGGCTCAGAAGGTAACGAATATGCTTGCAATGCAGAAGACTTGGGTTCAATCCCTGTGTTCAATTCCCTGAGCTGGAGGGAAAAAAAGTCTTGGAAAGAAAAGAGGAGCCCAGGAGAAATGGAATGACCCCCGCAACCCTGTCATTGCCCTGCTCCCTAACCCATGTCATCAAGCAGGCCAACCTCTGCCACAGACCCTCCCCCAGGGGCCTCAGCCACCACTACCACAATAACAGAAATAACAGTGCTTCTGGAGTACTGGTTAGTGCCGGGCTTCGTGTGGATGACTCAGTTCATTCTCCCGATAGTCCATCCGGTAGATATTCACAAGGCTTGAAATAACCCACCCACCAGTAAGGGCAGAGCTGGGGTTTGAACCCAGGGCACTCATATCTCAGAGGCCCGCTTAGAACCACCGCACCACACGGTCTAAGGGGTTGGCTGCTCTCAGGGGAGGCTGTGAGACTGTAGAACATAGGGCTCCCAAGCAGGAAGGAGGGGTGGGGTGGCAGAAGGCACAGACCCAGCCTGACAGGTCTGACAGGCAGACGAGGGGGCTGTGGCGGGTTCATCCCTCAGGTCTGGCTCACCGGGTGCGGCCCAGGTCCATCTTGCAGGGATCCAGCTCCATGTACTTCCTCTCCTCGAAGACGCGGTTGATCACCGGCCTTAGGACCTCATGCAGGTAGGGCATGCCCACGAGCTGGAGGCAGGGGGCACCACACGGGGCAGGGCTGAGGGTGAGGCGGGGGTGTGCCCATGAGCTGGGGGCGGGGGGACCATGCAGGGAGAGGTTCAGAGAGAGGTGGAAGCCTGCCTCTGGGCTGGGGTGGCGGTGCAATTCAGGGTGAGGCCAGCCACCAGCCCCCCAGCTCGGCTGCCCAGGGCCATCTGAGGCCAGCCAAGCTCTGGGCTCCAAGTAAGCACTGGGAAGGGAGTCCCCGTGGAGAAGCAGCTGCCGGACTGCCCACCAAACCCCAGGCCTTCACCTACTCACCTTCATAAACTGCTCCATTGACTTGGACGCCAGGGAGTTAGAACGGAAGAGGGTGTTGGGATCAGCTGAGAGGACAGAGAGAAGCGTTTGCTTGGATGTAGGGGGCTGGATCCATCTCACCCCACCCACCCAAGGTGGGGGCGGGGGCAGTGGTCATGATCTTTTCAGCCTCAGGAATCGAGATCGGCCACATCAACTCCTTTCACAATACAAAGGCCCAGAATGGTTAAGTGAGCTGCCTAAGGTCACACAGCACATGAGTAGTAAAACCAGGTCCTGAACCCAAGACCATGCTCCCAGCTGACTGGGGGTTCCTAGGCCCTGTTGCCCCAACACACAAAGACACAGCAGCCTGTCTTCTACCTGAGCTCCCCAAATCTCTCTCTGAGACCTTCTGCAGACCCATCCTTCGGGAGTGATGCCTGGGGGTAGTCACGCAGGCAACTCACTGGTCCGTGCCACCTCGCGCCGGGTGAGATAGTCCAGAAAGGGCCCAGTCAGGCCCTGGCCCAGAAAGAGCTTCACCAACTTGGTGGCCAGCTCCTGGCGGCAGTCCCCCGAGGTCAACTCCTCCAGGACAGCCAAGGGGCTGGCAGCATCTTCCTGCACAAGGACAGGAGGCAGGAGAGGTGGCCTGGGGCTCTGGGACCTCAAAGCAGAAGAGCTCAGCTAGACATCCCTAAAGCAGGGGGTGGCCATGATCCAGATCCCCCCACACACACCCCCAGTGATGCACCCACCTCTGCTGGCCCCAGCACCGACTCCATGAGCAGCTCCCTGAGCGGCTGGTAGTACTGTGAGGGCAGGACAGAGTCCTCGGTCAGGCGCACCTTCAGCCTCAGCGCACCCAAGCTCCCGCTGGCCAGGGCCAGAACACAGGAAAAGGAACGTAAGTATGTATGGGCAGGGGCGGGGAGCAAGAGAGGCAGGTGTGAGCGCCGGTGAAGAGCACGGACAATTGTCAGACAAGACAGGTATGGGCAGGTGTGAACAGGCGTGGGCAGCATAAACAGGGGTGAACAGGTATCGACAGGTATAAACAGGAATGGACACAGGCAGGCAGTGTAAACAGATCTGGCCAGTGTAGAAAGATGAGGCCAGTGTAAACGCATGTATACAGGAACGGATGGTGTGAACAGGTGTGTAGACGGGTGTGGAGGGACCAGAATTTCTGCACACACATCAGATTGAACTGATGTGTTTGCAGGTGGATGGGAATAAGGTGAACTCATTTGGACGCATGTAAACGCATGTGGTGAGAAATTCAGCAAGCGCCTGTTAAATGAATGAAGGGACCTGGTGACAGCGTGTGGGCTGACATGGGCACCCATAAGGACTGGCCTGCGAGCAGAAGACGGAACCCAACATGGTTCCAGCCCGGCCTCCTCCCACTGTACCCACATTTACCCAGAATCCTCCTCTGCTCTGGGAAAGGGCAGGAGGCGGAACCAGCCATTGGGCGGGTTGTGTTGCAGGACCTGTGGGGGGAACTCCACCTGTGGGGCGACACACAGACCCTCAGCAGAGCTCTGCCCTGCTGGGCCCTGGAAGAAGAGTTAGACTGCCCACCCAAGGAGGGGTGGCAAAGCCCACCCAGGGTCAGCTCCTCCTCCTCCACCGTGTTCTATCAACACAACGATGGCAACACTCCGTCCCCCAGTTCCCGATTATTAGGTCCTGCCAGGGTACCAAAGGCCTCCAGAGAGCACTTAATATACAGTTGAGGAAACTGAGGCTCGGAGAGGTGGAGTAACTTGCCCAAGGTCACACAGTGGCTAGACACAGCATGTCTGGAGTGAATGTATTTTCAGCTCCATTGAGGGGCAAAACTTGCATCTATCAAAAGGCTTAAAGATAGCCCAGAAGGTCAAGTCCCACCCTCCCCCTCTCTTTTTAAATAACAACTTTATGCAGATATAATTTATTTTCCATACAATTCACCAATTTAAAGTAATTCAGTGGTTTTTAGTATATTTACAGGTTGCGCAACTACCACCACTAATTTCAGACCATTTTCTATCTGCTCCTCTGGCCACAGAAAGCCTATATCCATTAGCAAACACTCCCCATTCTCCAGTCCCTGGCAACCACTAATTTTTCTGTCTTTATAGATTCTCTTGTATTTAACTTATATGCAGAGTACATCATGAGAAATGCTGGGCTGGAAGAAGCATAAGCTGGAATCAAGATTGCCGGGAGAAATATCAATAACCTCAGATATGCAGATGACACCATCCTTATGGCAGAAAGTGAAGAGGAACTAAAAAGCTTCTTGATGAAAGTGAAAGAGGAGAGTGAAACAGTTGGCTTAAAGCTCAACATTCAGAAAACGAAGATCATGGCATCCGGTCCCATCACTTCATGGCAAATAGATGGGGGAACAGTGGAAACAGTGACTGACTTTATTTTTGGAGGCTCCAAAATCACTGCAGATGGTGACTGCAGCCATGAAATTAAAAGGCACTTACTCCTTGGAAAGAAAGTTATGACCAACCTAGACAGCATATTCAAAAGCAGAGACATTACTTTGTCAACAAAGGTCTGTCTAGTCAAGGCTATGGTTTTTCTAGTGGTCATGTATGGATGTGAGAGTTGGACTATAAAGAGAGCTGAGCACCGAAGAATTGATGCTTTTGAGCTGTGGTGTTGGAGAAGACTCTTGAGAGTCCCTTGGACTGCAAGGAGATCCAACCAGTCGGTCCATCCTAAAGGAGATCAGTCCTGAGTGTTCATTGGAAGGACTAATGTTGAAGTTGAAACTCCAATCCTTTGGCCACCTGATGGGAAGAGCTGACTCATTTGAAAAGACCCTGATGCTGGGAAAGACTGAGGGCAGGAGGAGAAGGGGACGACAGAGGATGAGATGGTTGGATGGCATCACTGATTCAATGGACATGAGTTTGAGTGAACTCCGGGAGTTGGTGATGGACAGGGAGACCTGGCGTGCTGCGGTCCACGGGGTCACAAAGAGTCGGACACGACTGAGCGGCTGAACTGAACTGAACTGATAAATGAAATTATGTAATATGTGGGGAGTTTGGGACAGGCTTCTTTCACTTAGCATTGTGTTTTCAAAATTCATCCATATTGTTGGATGAATGTGTCAGGATGAATGTCACAGGATCCATGTGTCAGGATGTCATTGCTTTTTATGGCCACATATTCCGCTGAGTAAATATACTATATTTTGTTTCTTCATTCATCTATTGACAGACATTTGAGCTGTTTCTACTTTTGGCTGTTTATGAATGATGCTGCTATTTACATTAACGTACAATGCTGTGTGTGGATATGTGTTTCCCTTTCTCTTTGGTACACACCCAGGAATGCAATTGCTGGGTCACGTGGTACCTCTAACTACTGAGGAAGTGCCAGACTTTTCCAAAGCGGCGGCACCATTTTACACACCTTGATGACTTTGGTGAAGCATGTGGTCATTTCAAGGGAGGTCCATGACCAAGTCTCCCTCTTATTTACTCTAATCTTGCCTCCTTTTAAAAACTGGCAGCTTCAGGATTTCCCCGGTGGCTTAGTGGTTAGGACTCGGCTTTCACTGCCATGGCCCAGGTTTAATCCCTGGTCATGCGACCCAGACAAAAAAAAACAAAAAAAACTGTCAAAATAAAAATGCTGAGTATACATCCACTCACTATTCCTGAGAGGCAAGAAAAATCATACCCACTTTACAGATGGGGAGACCAAAGTTCCAAGAGAAAGACCTTGAGCCCAGTGCATCCAGGAGTAAGAGTTAGATTCTGGATTCAGAGAGACGTGAACTCAAATACTGACTCTGCCATTTCTTAATCATATGACCTTGGGAAAGCCACTTCACCTCTCTGAACCTTAGTCTTCCCATCTGTAAGATAGAGATAGCAATGGTCCCAGCCTCTTAACAGTGGCCATCAGGGTTATATAAATGAAGTGATGCTGGAGAAGCACTTAGCACAGTGAAGCACACAGTCAACCTGCGTACTCTCATCCCGGAATAAGAATCTGGGCCCACCCTATGACCTTAGGTAGGTTCCTGCACCAATGGGATCATGGGACTCTGTCACCCAGGCCTGGCCAACGTACCTGATAAGGCAAACGTCACATCTACCCTTCCAAGTGAGCCCCAGGATGCCCAGCCCTTCTCCCCAGTCCCCCTTGGAGGCAGTGGTGAGCCATGGAGGGTGTCTGGGGGGTGCTCACCATTCCCAAGAAGTCATTCTTGCCAACCATGTCCCAGTCCCAGAGTTCCACTCGCAGAGGGGATGGGGAACCTGGCATCTCCCGCAGCTCCAGCACCTCATCCCAGTATGGGAAGCGAGTCTTCTTGATGGTCTGGGAGGGGAGGGAGTGAGAGACAGAGAGAGCTAATAGGACCATTCTTGTCTCCATTTTACAGATGGGAAGGCTGAGGTTCAGAGTGGTTAAGTGGCTTTCCCAAAGTCATTTAATGCCCCAGTCTCCCAGCTCTGCTCCACCACTTACCGAAGTCTCCAAGCTCTGGCTGCCCCAAAACACACGTGCAAATGGGTCAGACGTGCCAGAGATGTCTCGGGGGGCCAGGTCCCTGGGGACAGATGAGGTAAGGAATGGGGGGGTCACAGGACCCTTAAGGACCAAGACCCAAACCTTGGGGAAGGGGTTCAGGGTAGACAATTCAAATGCTGCTGATTTCCAAGATAACACAATAGTACATTGTAGGGATCTAGCAAAGAGCATCCCTCACCAGGCCTGTCCAAACCTGGTATCTTCCTTTAGATTAACGCTACCCTACGAGGACACATTACTATGCCCACGTTTTCTAGGTAAGGAAACTGAAGCGCAGAAAGGTCATGTTGAACATCACAAAGCAGCAGGTGAAGGTGCAGTGAGGAAGGGAAAAGGAGCCTCTGTTTCCCTGGAGCCCAAGGATGGGAGACCAGATGCCAGATGCCAGGGTTCATAGCCTGGATTCTCCCATTCACTGGCTGAGTTACACTGGGAGAAGTCACTTGCCCTCCCTGAGCCTCAATTTCCTCATCTGGAAAATCAGAGTAATAACAGACTGACCTCACAGGGCTAAGGGATGAGATGACATGTGAAGAGTGCTCAGCTCACTCATTCACTCAACAAACACTCCTAACCACACTAGGACCAAGAAAAGGCATGAGGAAGGGACCCCTGCCTCTGGTTGCCATGACAACCCAAGTCTCAGCCTCTCCCACCCCTCCTTCTCAAGGTCCCCCAAATACAGGGACCCTCTCCCCCACACACCCAGGGGCTGCTTGTTTCCTCCTGCTGTTTCTCTCCCACCCTGCTTGGCATCCAAAGCCTTCTTTGGTTTCCTAGGAGCCAGCCTAGTTGCTAAGCGACAGCGATCGGTCCCTCTCCTACTTGCAAGGATCCTTTGTAGCTGGGGAGGAGGCCATGGGCACAGAGTAAGTGAGGAGTCCCTACCCCAAAAAAAGTCCCTTTGCCTGTCCTATGCCTGCCTGCTACTCCATTCAATCTCCAGGGAGCTCCAGCTGGGGATAGAAATCTGGAAGCGGTGGGAGAGGCACAGAGAGGGCAAGAAAGGGCTTTAAGGTCACAGAGCAAACTAGAAATAGAAGAAATAGAGACCTAGTCCAACTTGGGTGAGGACTGGCCTAAAAGTAAGAATAAAGGGAGTAAGGCGTGGGGAAAAACATGAGCAAAAAACAAAATAAGACATGGGAGCGTGAAAGGAGTGGAAATAGTCAAAGAAATAGAGTGATGGCACAGCTGAGAATGAGAGGAGTGATAGACAAGAGGGAAGATGGGTATCCCAGGAGTTGCATCCATCTTTTTTCTGATGTTTCCTTGGGACAGGACCTGCCTGTCCCTTTCTCCCAGCCCACATGCCTTGAGTGGGTTGATTCCTCCCTCTCTGCCAGGAAGGGGCTTGCAACTCAGGTCTGACCAATCAGAGTCAGTGTAATTGGTTCAATGATAGGCAGGTACTCCAAACTGGGTCAATAAGAGTTAGTCCCAGGATATTGGTTGGAAATGGTGGAAGATAGTTTTTTCACTGGAGCTGCCAAATTGGTAGGAGTCCAGTCTGGAGCTGTTAGGGTCAGCTTTGCCCCTACCTGGGGAGAAAGCACTGCTACTGCTGCTAAGTCACTTCAGTCGTGTCCGACTCTGTGCGACCCCATAGACAGGAGCCCACTGTCCCTGGGATTCTCCAGGCAAGAATACTGAGTGGGTTGCCATTTCCTTCTCCAATGCATGAAAGTGAAAAGCGAAAGTGAAGTTGCTCAGTCGTGCCCGACTCTTCGCAACCCCATGGACTGCAGCCTACCAGGCTCCTCCGTCCATGGGATTTTCCAGGCAAGAGTACTGGAGTGGGGTGCCATTGCCTTCTCCGAGAAACTGTCTGAGAATAAAGTTAATACAACAGACACCCAAGGAATCTATGTCTACAGATCCCTGATGTCTCTGTTGGAGCACCTGGATCCAGCCATGCCTAAAGCTGCATGTCATTCATACGAGCCAATCTGCTTGAGCCAGTATAAACTGGGTGTCTATCACTTATGACTTGATTAATACATCTCCACACCCATCTGCCTGGTCATTCTGAGTGTCTGGCCTTTGGTTGCTGGTCACTGGGGACCCAACAAAGATTTTGCTCATGCTTTAACCCAAGAAACTTGCAACCTGGTGAGCTTGGACTGTTTGCCTTATAAAGAATGTCGGTTTTGAGCCCAGAAGTATCTCAGGAGTGAGGTGGTCTCAAGGCAGCTGGGAGGAGTCCAGTGGATTCCTGCTCATTCTCAGACCACCCCCCACCCCACCCTCACCCCCATCATGACCATACCTAGCCTGGAGCACGTGACAGTGAAGACAACGGCCCCGCACGTCCTCCAGTGTCTGCACAGCCAGGCAGACCTCACCCTGCACCTCCGCGTCTGGGTCCACACGGCTCAGGTTGATCCAGCTGTCGATTCCTGGAGGGCACAGGCACCAGCATTCATTAAGCACCTACCACCGTCTAGGCATTGCATTATCTTTAAAAATTCAGTTAACGTTTAAAAGATATCGAGTCACGGACTTCTCATTAGCCTTCTGCTATAGGTACTGTAATTATCCCCACTTCCAGATGAGGAAAAAGAGGCACAGCAAGAAGGGAGCTAGTAAACTGCAGAGCTAGGATTCAAATACAGGCAGCAGGGCCCCTAACCATGTACTATCACACTCTTCATCCTAGTATATAAAGCCCTCCGTCATTTACTCTCCCCTCAAGAAAAAAAAAAAAACAACACTTGGGCATTCCTATCTCTGAGCCTTCTTATAGGCTCTTGGCCTGAATCAATCAAGTCAGTCTTGGTCTTCTCAATCTTAACCTCTCCTTCTTTCTCTCTCTCTCCGTCTCTCATTTCTCTTAACACATTAAGATACTGTTCCAGGGACTTCCCTGGCAGTCCAGTGGTTAAGATTCTGCACTCCCAATGCAGGGAGGGGGTATGGGTTCAATCCCTGGTCAGGGAACTAAGATCCCACATGGCAAGTGGCATGGCCAAAAAAATTTTTTTAATTAAAACTAACTAAATAAAATTTTTTAAAGATACTGTTCCACTGACTTCCACCTTCAGTTGTAGTTACTGGGAAGTCATTTCAGCCTAATAATTGATCTTGCATGAATGGTCTATCTTTTCCAAGTTTAAGACTAAGTCTTTGATGTTTTTTGCAGTCTCCCCACAGTATATCTAGGTAAGGATTAAAAAAAACAACAACAACAAAAAAACCCTGCTTGGTATAGAGACTTTCTCCAGAGAAGGCAATGGCACCCCATTCCAGTACTCTTGCCTGGAAAATCCATGGACGGAGGAGCCTGGTAGGCTGCAGTGCATGGGGTCGCTAAGAGTTGGACAAACTGAGCGACTTCACTTTCACTTTTTACTTTCATGCATTGGAGAAGGAAATGGCAACCCACTCCAGTGTTCTTGCCTGGAGAATCCCAGGGACGGGGAAGCCTAGTGGGCTGCCGTCTATGGGTTCGCACAGAGTCAGACATGACTGAAGCGACTTAGCAGCAGCAGCAGAGACTTTCTCAGTTATTTTCCATGTCTTGAACTTCTCTTATAAGCTTTTCATTTCTCTGAGCTGAAGTTTAAATAATTTCTTTAGATCTCTCTCCCAGTTCACTAATTTTGACTTCAGCTCTGAAAGAATGATGTGTCACTCATCCACTTGGTTTTCAAGGTCAACAATTGTACCTTTTATCTCTAAGCATTTGATTTGGTTCTCTTCCAAGTCAGTCTATTTTTTTTTTTAATGCATTGCTTTAATTTATCATGGTTATTCCTGGCCCTTTCAGGTGATTAAATTTTACTTATTGAATTTTTAAAATTCTTATCTATCATAAATACAAAGTCTAAAGTCTTTACAGGTCTAAATCTGATGGTCATCATTTCTGCTGACTCTTGCTCTTGGTGGCTCACTTCCTTGTGTGTGTGGTGATCTTTGATTGTGAAGTCAAGCTTGTTTGAGCTCACTCTGTGGGAAATTTAACATGAGGATGCTTATCCCTGGAGAGGAGTAGCAGTTGCTTAGGACCTTTGAAGGGGAATTCTCAGGTTCAGTAAAAGCCACTTTCCCCCTGGCCTAAGATTTAGTCTGTTGACTGTGAATCTGATATTGACGTTAACTTTCAGGGAAATCCTTCCTTACTCCCTTGCCTCTTGCTCACCACTCCATATTAGGTTTAAGCTCATGATTCACCGGGAATAGAAGGAGGAATAGAAGAGCGCATGGAATGCTGCTCCAGTAGTCTTGCCTAGAGAATCCCATGGACAGAGGAGCCAGGCGGGCTACAGTCCATGGGGTCGCAAAGAGTCAGACACGACTGAAGAGACTTAGCACACATGCTTGCGTGCAAATGGAGGAATACTGAATCCTCTTCACATCCTTCCAACAAGGTGTTAGGAATTGCATCTAATTTAGGATCTCACTGTTATGTGGCCAGACAGCCATTCTGTGGATCTGGTCCCCTGTGCTGCCGGAAAAATAAGTTCTACTTTACCTCTCTATCTCTTTCGTCATTCCCAAGTCCAGGATGCCATCAGCTTTTTCTAACTTGATTAGGTATCCGTTGCAATAATCAAGTTAGAAAAGTGAGGTTCCATCTCACCTCACTTCACTTGGTATTGTGTGGACTAAATGTAAAGTGCTTAGCACTGTGCCTGGCACATAATAAGCCTTCCCTAAATACGAGTGATGATTATAATGATTGGAACATAGTGTGCTGTCAACTAATGCTCACTGATGCAAAAATATATTATTATATTATTCAATAAATGGTGTCAAGATAACAAAGAATCATCTAGACCAAAGCAGTAGAGTTCAATCTCTATTGGATACTTTGTATCTGGGTAAGTTCCAAATAGATCAAAGACTTGACTGTTTAAAAAATATGGGAACAAATTGTTTTTAGAAAGAATCATATAAAGCAATCTGTCCTAATATCAGGACTGAGAAGGACTTTCCAGGCATTACATAAAATCACGTGCACCCCCCACCACACACACAAATTTTGATTACAGAAAAAGAAGCAAATTTTCTACTGGAAAAAATGATAAGCAAAGTCAAAATATAAGCCACAAGGAGAAAAAAAATTTGCAGCTAATGTGACAAAGTTTATTTTCCTCATATATAAAGATCTCCCACAAAAAAGGAAGAAAAGGCAAACAACCCAGTGGGTGAAAAATACACATACAATATGAATAGACAATAGACAGAAAAAAGAGGAAATAAAGAGACTCTTGAGTATATAAAAAGGTCTTCAAACTTACTTATACAGAAATGCAAAACAGCCCACACAACGAGCCAATTTTTTAACCTATCGGTTTCAAGATCCAAAAGTCTGGCATTTGTTGACAAGGTTAAAGGGTAGATTAAACCGTTAGCTGTTAAGTAACTGGAGAGCAACTTAACAATAAATAAAATCACTATCAAATGTGCTAATGTGGATACTCTTTGATCCAGCAAATCTACCTCTAGGAATTCATTATGCTGATTGATATAACTGGCATATATGGGGACTTCCCTGGCGATTCAGTGGTTAAGACTCCTTGCTTCCAATGCAGGGAGCATGGGTTCGATCCTTGGCTGGAGAGCTAAGATCCCACATATTGCACTGAACAGTCAAATTTTTTTTTAATTAATATAAACTTGCATGATGTGTGCAACCACGTTTGTACAAGGCTATTCATTGCAGCATTGTTTGAACTAGGAAAACACTGTCAGTAACCCAAGTGCACATCAAGAAGGCACTTAGCCAAATAAATAATGGTACATCCACAAAGCGGAGTGCCATGAAGTCATACTAAGAGCAAAGAATGCAGACGCTCTTGAGACATTAACATGGAAAGATCTCCAAGATACACGGCGAAGTGAAAAGACAGGATATAGAACAGTGTGCTTAATGGAGTCCTATTACTATAAAAAATAAAAAACTGAAGTAGCTCAGTCATGTCTGACTCTTTGTGACCCCATGGACTATAGCCCACGAGGCCCCACCATCCACAGATTTTTCCAGGCAAGGATACTGGAGTGGATTGCCATTTCCTTCTCCAGGAGATCTTTTTGTCCCAGGGATTGAACCCGGGTCTCCCGCATTGTAGGCAGACACTTTACCATCTCAGCCACCAGGGAAGCCCTGTTTCTATAAGCAGAGAACAAAACCCATATTGTAGAAAGAGCACAGACCTTGGAACTACACGACTTGGTTCAAATCCCAGCTGTCCCGCTTAATCACTTTGTGATCTTGGGCACGTTATTTAACCCCCTGTGCCTCAGTTTGTTCACCGATAGAGTGGGCATAGGGCTTCCCAGGTGGCACTGGTGGTAAAGAACCTGTCTGCCTATGCAGGAGACATGAGACATGGGTTCGAACCCTGGGTCGGGAAGATCCCCTGGAGGAGAGCATTCTTGCCTGGGAAATCCCATGGACAGAGGAGCCTGGCGGGCTACAGTCCATGGGGTTGCAAACAACTGGATGTGACTGAAGCGACTGAGCATGAGCACGCAGAATGGGTGTAACAAGAGTACTCACCTCTTAGGGTTATTAGAATAATTAAGTGAATTGATACATGTAAAGCACTTAGAAAGTGATCAGCACACTGTAAGCACTACATAAATGTTTGCTGCTATTACTATTGCTACTTGCATATGGGTTTTTTTTTTAATATTTAATTTAATTATCTGTCTGTGCTGGATCTTAGTTGCGGCATGCGGGACCTTTAGTTGCAGCACGAAAACTCTTAGTTGTGGCACGTGGGATCTAGTTCCCTGAGCAGGGATCAAACCCGGGGCCCCCGCATGGGAATGTGAAGTCTCAGCCACTGGACCACCAGGGAAGTCCCTTGCTTGCACAGGTTTAAAACGTCCCTAGAAGGACATACAAGAAACTGACAACACGGGGGATGAGAACGAAGAAGCTGGGACAAGAAGGACAGTTCCACCGCTAACTGTATCTTTTAAATATTGAATGTAAATAAGTTAACTGCTCAATAAATGAATTAAATTAAAATCTGGGCTTCCCTGGTGGCTCAGTGGTTAAAAAGAAAAAAAAAAAAAAACCGCCTGCAAATGCAATAAACAGCGGGGGATCCCATGTGCCGTGGATCAACTAAGTCCATGAGCCACAACTACTAACCCTGTACCCCAGAGCCCAGGAGCCACAACTACTGAAGCCCCTGCTCCACCACAAGAGAAGCCACTGCAATGAGAAGCCTGTGCCCGGCAACGAGAGCGCAGCCCCCGCTTGCTGCAACTAGAGGAAAACCCATGCAGCAACAAAGACCCAGCACAGCCAAAAAGATAAATAATACAAACTAAAAACAATAAAATTCAAAACAGAAGCAACAACCAAAATAATTTCCCCCGAAGGCTCTGTGCTGCCCGGTGCTGCTTGCTATGCCCCGGCAAGCGCCACCCCCCTTCCCTCTGCCTGGCACCCTCACCCACCTCGGGGGTCCGCTGTAATGGCCTCCCTGCTCAGCGAGATCTTGCCTATGATGTCATCGTGCCTGCAGAAAGGCAGGCAGGTGAGGGTCCAAGTCAGGGACCTCTGTCCCACCCGTGGCGAGGTGGGCGCAGACGTGGACTGTGCTTTGGGGTGTCCCGCCTTCCCTCAGACGCCCAGGTTTGGGTCCCCAGCACACACACCCCACCGTGTCCTCGTCCAGCACGTAGAAGGACAGATGGTGGAAATCCAGGGGCAAGTGCACTGTGTATTCCTCCCCCCAGAAGGGGCTCAGGCTCCGCCAGATGGTTGCTGTCCTGCAAAAGGGGGCACAGGGGGGCCTTTGGGCCACACAGGCAGCAGATACCTGGGGACACACACACACACCCAGAGCTACTCAAACACAAATACAGCTACACATACACACTCACACAGACCCAAGAACCCAGATATGAGATACACACAGATGCACACACAAACCATAACACACACCCAGAGACCTTGACACACACACAACACACACACATTCACAGATATACCCAGGAAACCAGACACAAAGAGACACATGTGCACACATACAGATACCCATATGCATCCTCAAAAATCTCTAGAAATATACAACTGTGTCTCTACATACAGACAAGGGCAGACCCACACAGAGAAAACATTCACATGGATAACATAGACCAAAAACAGTGCCCAGAACATGGAGACACACACAGACACACATTCACATACACAGAGTGATACCCGGCAGAGATACACACAGAGGATCACAAAACCTTCAGTAACAGACAAGACAGACAATTCCATTCATCCATTCATTCACTCCATACTCACTCACCCTGACTATGTGCCAAGTCTTGGGGGCTATGGGAAATTACAGGAAGAGGTGCCAAGGTCCCCACCCCCACAGAACTCCCCCAGCAGAAAGGGGCTCCCCCCCGAGCCCTTATGACACAGTGAGAGAAGTCCTGTGATTGGTTAGCCCAGCGGTGCCCACTGGGCTGAGGATGGGAGGGGTCAGGAAAGGCTTTCCCTAGGAGCTAGTCAGGCAAAGCAGAGAGAGGATAAAGACCATCCAGATGGCTGGAAGGGCATGTGCCAAGGCACTGAGGCAGGAATGGTGAATTTGAGGAACAAGAAGATGGTGGCTGGGAGGCAGGAAAGTGTGAGGGGCCAGGGGACCATGAAGGCAGCAGGGGCCGGAGCACTTAATCAGCAAGAGGGAACCCCAGAAGGATCAAGGACCAAGAAAGATGCAGAAACAGACACACACCTCTTCACCCCAACACCTCTGCAGATGCACTGCCCTTTACCCAAAAGCGAAAGAGAACTCACTTTGCCCAGTCAACGTACACTCAAGTTGACAGCTGCAAAATTTGGCCAATACTCCTGCCTCTGCCTTCTTCCTTCTGAGGCAGAAGGTAGATGGGCCCCCTTTAGGGTAAAGCGATTGGAGACTCATTCCCTATGGACCAAAACTCCAAGACAATAGCAGGACTATTAAGTGGGAGGCTGGGCCCTCCCCAGACCACATACTTCTCATTCTGGAAGTCAGGAGACCTCTCTGATCACACATGCGCAGGAACACTCCTTGGAGGTCAAAGGGGAGTGACGTTAACTAAGGCCAGGCTACCCACAGGCCTCTTCAGTAGAGTCCATCCTGGCTAAGAGATGCGTGCACACATGGAAGGATCCTGAGATACACTAAATACGCACTGTGAGCCAGGTAAATCAAAATGACTGGTCAAAGAAAACCTGGAAGAAGTGCCCATAAAAGTAATTCAAACTATCACAAGGGTGCAACTCAGGGACTCGCCCTCCGAGTCTGCCCTTATGCCCATCCCGCACACATACCGTACGCTCAGCCCTCTTAATACTTGACTTGCTTCACGACTCTCCATCTTTGTGGGAATCCTTTTCTGCGAAGCCCAAGGGCCAGGGCCCTTGTCACTGACCACTGGTCTAGTAGACGAGCATCTGGTGCCCTCACCACCACAACCTGGCCTCAGTCTCCGGCTGGGAACTCAAGCCCCACTTCGCTTCCACCACACTCTCCCCCAGTAGAGTGTGAACATGGACACGCACACACACAGACCAGGGCCGCTCCATCAGACCGACCCTTCTTTCCAAACACTCGCTTCCCCCCTACCACACCCTCTTTCCAGTTGGAAGTCACCCCAGGCTCCCCAGCCCCTGAACTTGGAGGGTCCTCAGAACCAGAGAGGGGGAGACAGCAGCCTGGGGTCATGCAGAAAATCAGGCTGTGGGCTTGGGGGCTGTGTCACAGAGTGTGGGAAGGGGGCAGGGTAAACACAGAGAGAGTGAGGGGGGATAAACACAGAGACTGGCTGGGGTGCTGCTGGTTGACCCTCCCCAACATGGGCTCCCTGCCCCCAGCTCCCAGCCCATCTGGACCAGAACTGGCGCCAGGAGGATCCTGAATCCTCCGTCTCCATAGGAACCGAGGCTTCAGCCGCCCGCCCACCCACGCCCCTCAGGCCTGCGGGGGCTGAGAGCTGTCCCTCGGCCTGCGGGGGCGGCAACCAAGCCCAGCCCAGCCTGAGACTCGCTCACACAACCAGACATCTTCACATTCTCACGTGTTCACAGTGGCGCCTATGTACCCAAATAAGCAGGCATCGGTGCACACATGCATGTACATGGCAGCCCACGTGTGCACACAGGCGTACACACCCCACACGCTGGTACACAATGCGAGCCTCTGAGTCTGCACACCCACGGGGATACACACCGGTGGTCACAGGCATTCACACCAGCCCTCCAACACTTCCCCAGACACCATACACACTCACATGCAGGTCCAGCTGGGCACACATGCACACACACACACACACACACACCAGTGCCCGCAGCACCCAGCAGGCCCAGAACCAGCCAGCCCAGCCAAGCATGAGATGCCCGCCCCCGGGAAGGCGCAAGCTGGCAGCCGCTGAGTCAGCCCCAGGACGCAGGCAGGGACATCGTCAGGGCAAGGGGGAAGGTGGTGGCCAGTTGGTGGGACTAGATGGACAGAGGAGCCAGACCCCACAGACCCCACCATCCAGCCCCGTAGCTGGGGCACAAAACACCCACCATCAGGCCAGCGAGTCCATCCGTGGGGTAAGTCTGCCCCCCAAGGTTCTCTTTTCAATGTGAATCCTTACACCTGGACTCCCCCATCTCCTTCGCCCCATGCCTGGCTTCTCCCCGCCTCACCTGGCCACAACTTCGTCGTCCACTTTCACTATGCAGTAGGGGTCACTGCTCCCCGACCTGCAGAAGGAGAAGGTTTGGGGAGCAGGCTTGAGGGGGTAGACCAGAGTGGGGATCCCAGTCCACCTTCGTTTTATAGACGGGGGCAACTAAGGCCCAGAGAGGGGAGGGGATTTGCCCAGGGTCACACAGCAAGTTCAGTAGAGACAGGACCTCTGGGGACCAGCAGACCATGTCATGGTTGCCCAGCAGCCACCCACTGCGTGCCTGACCTCCTTGAATGGGCCCAGGGCTTCCACCCAGAGAAACAGAGCACTGAGACCCAAAACCAGAACATGCAGAGTCCTGGGCCCAGGAAGCCCAAAGCGCTGGGCCAGAGCCTGTGCTCATCTGGTGAGGCATCCCTGGCCTCAAGCTTGCTCACTGTGGAACCCCAGCAAGTCCTCGCCCCTCTGTGGGCCTCAGTTTCTCTGCTCTGTAAGTTGGGTACAATATTTCCACACACCTCTTAGGGCAGGGGAAGGAGCTAAAGAAGCTAATGTGTGGTGTGATGCATCACAGCTGGCCCCAGAGCTCTTCCCACAGACACCTGAACCCCACCCTCGGGGTATGTGCTGCCCCCTCCGTTGGGAATTTCCCTGGGAGAGGACACTGCATAGCTCAGCCTTCAGTGGGGATGGACCTCAGTGGATGCTCTCACTGCAAGCACAGACCAGGGTAGCCAGACCTCAAAACTCAACCAGTAGGAGACATGGGCTGCAGCCCCTCAAGCAGCCACGAGACACTGACCAACCAAAGCCAGTTCTGTCCCCTCTTCATAAGGGTTACTAGTCCATCCCAAGACGGGCTGCATCTCCTCGAGTAGCCATGAGCCGTTAGCCAACCAAAGCCAGTTCCATTCCTCCTTCATTACAAGAGTTACTAGTCCATCTCAAGATGGGCTGCAACACCTTGAGTAGCTATGAGCCACTGGGGCAACCAAAGCCAGTTCCATCCCCCCTACATAATAAGGGTTACTAGTCCATCCCAAGATGGGATGCAGCCCTTTGAGTAGCCATGAGCCACTGGGGCAACCAAAGTCAGTTCCGTCCCCTCTTCATAATAAGGGTTACTAGTCCATCCCAAGATGGGCTGCAACCCCTTGAGTAGCCATGAGCCGTTAGCCAACCAAAGCCAGTTCCATCCCCTCTTCATTATAAGAGCTACTTGTCCATCCCAAGCTGACCAGGGTTCCTCATGACTTCCCCCACCCCTGCCCGCATCCCATCACACAGGCTTCCCTTGTCTTCCACCAAGCTCAGTCCAGCCTCAGGGCTTTTGCACTTGCTGTTCCAACCATCCTAAGACACCTACTCTGTTCTTGAATGACTGTTCTTTTCATTCAAACCTCAGCCCCAAAGTCACTGCCTCAGAGAGGTGGTCCTTGATGACCACCATCCTCCGACAGTGGACGGTGTAAAACTGCCCTCTGATCCCTCTGAGCACGTGAAGTCATCTTGCTCCCTTGTTTCTCTGTGCTTCGTGTCTGTCTCCACAGCTCCCTGCCACTTCTGAACACTCAGATCCTTGGGGAAGAGGCTATGCCTCCGTCCCCCTCCCTCCACAGCCTGGCAGAGTCGGGATTTGAACTCGGGTCTGTGGGGCTTAGCATACATGTTTCCAACCAACGCCACCTGCACTCCAACTCAAGATCCCTTCCCCACATGGCCCCGTTCCCAGGTACTCCAGCCCCTGCCCTCTCTCTTCCACCCTCTCTCGGTTCAGTCTGTCACTGATCCACAAACACCAGGGATTCCGGGAAAGAGGGACATGGCACCAGGAGCTGCTCCAACCTTGTCTGCTGCCTGAGCCCTCTGCGCGCCGCAGTTTCCTCTTTGGTTGCTTTCCCTCAGCTCCCTCTGCCGAGTGTGCCTTCACTTCCCCATCTGCTCTCCATCCCTGAACATCTCAGTCTGGTCGGCAACCTGTGCCTCCACATTCCTCTTTGGCTTCCCTTTGGCATAATGCCCCTGGCCTGTTTTCCCATCTGGATCTATTCCAAACCCATTGGGTTGAGTAACACTGGGAGCCTCAGTTTTCCCCTCCAGATGCCCAGGGCTGGGTGACACCCCCTCCATCTCGTGTCTCTCTTCACATCCTCTATCCCTGAGCCTCTTTTAGGCAGGCTCCCATCCCTCGGTTTCCCCAACAGCAGCTGTAGGACAGACAGGCTGGAATCCACTAGAAAAGGGCTGGGAGCCACGCCTCCTCCTGTTCACCCAGCCTGACCCCTGGGCCCCTCTGGGAGTGGAGCACGTCAGCTCCAGGACTCTGACGCACAAAGGCCTTATCAGACTCCTATCAGGTAGGGGCTACAGTGGCGGGAGGGGGCTGCCCCCTCCAGACCCTGGATCTCTCCAGACCCTTGGCCTCTCCCACGGTCCCTGCCCCACCTCAAGTGTGGGGAAGCTGGCCCCTGGCCCATCGCCTGCCCAGTCTGCTTGGCGTCTGGTGTGTGCGTGCTAAGTCACTTCAGTCGTGTCTGAATCTTTGTGACTCTATGGACTGTAGCCCTCTCCAGGCTCCTCTGTCCATAGCATTCTCTAGGCAAGAATACTGGAGTGGGCTGCCATTTCCTACTCCAGGGGTATCGTCCCAACCCAGGGATCGAACCCACATATCATCTGCATTGGCAGGTGGGTGCCTGGAAGCAGTCAGTATTCAAATCCCAGCTGTGTGACCTTGGGCAAGTGACTATGCCTCTCTGAGCCTGAGTTTGCCCATTCATAAAATGGCAATGCCAATAAGACTCTAAAAAGTGTTAAGCACAGGACCTGGCCCGTAGGAAGCCTTCGACCACATATAGCCGCTATTGTGAATGACAGAAATAACTCATTATCAGCTGAGGCCTCCTCCAAGCCAGGGTTGGAGCCCTCTCAAACCTGGGGAGGTTTCAGAAAGATTCTGAGCCCTCTCCCTTAGGAGAGGGGAAAGAGGACATACCCCCCTCTAGGAGTCCCCATGGGCATGGAGATCCCAGCATGCTATGAGGGAGCCCCTCTGAGAAGGGCACCAACAGCTAGGGAAACTGAGGCAGGCTGGTGGGATCCCCAACTGGGGCCTAGTCACTTTCCCCTACCCTGGTACTGGGGTGAGGCCCACCTAGAGCTCACCTTGGCCTGGGAACTGGGGGGGAGGAGGGGCAACCAAGAGACTCAGGGATCACGTATGAGTCAACTCCCTCCCCAGGAGAAGCAGAGGAAGCCCCGCAAGCCATGTCTGGGTCCAAGGACAACACCCACCGCTCCCTTATGACCCTCACCCAGGACTGATAGAGACCGGAGCACCGAGAGAGGGAAACCCATTTCTGAAAAGTCTCCCATATCAACTCCCCAGCAGCTGCCAGGCGACCTCATTGCCTCAACAGTCCCAGAATTGCTAATGCTCAGGGGCTCTGAAAGAGCATCTCAGAAGAGGGGAGACAGGGGGCTTGTCCAGACACTGCATTGGCGCAGCAAGCGAGCTCTCTGCTTTCCTCAGATGCTTGTTTTGGGGGCCACTGATGAGGATGGGGGCAGCTAGAACTGCTCTAAGGAGCTTCCCTGCTGACAGAGCTCCAGGGCTGGGAAGGGGAAGGTTCATGAAGTCAAAGGCAGGATACCCTTCTCACTGGGACCCCCAGCCGGAGGTGTTAGGGCAGAGCTAAGACCCAGCCTGGGCAAAGGCTCAGAATCCACATTCCTGCTCCCCCTGGCCCCGGGGTAAATCCTAAGTGATTTTTCTACCCTCATAACTGCACGAGGCTTGCAGACTCCCTGTCCAGGGTTCCCCTTGCTCAGAGGGGAAATCCAGACCTGGAGAAGATCAGGTTCAAGGTCATACAGTCAATGTCCTGTCAAGGATCCCACACCTGTTCCAGATACCCACACCCTCAGAGCCCCTTCTGGGCTCCAGGCCAAAGCAGGAGGGGGACCCCTCCCTCCATTCTGCTGATTCAGCAACTGCTGACTCAGCCCGGAGGGAAGCACAGTTAAGGACTGGTACTGCGGGGACCCCATCACCTGGCTGGGGAGGGGTCTGCAGCGGGAAGTTGGCTCTTCATGCAGCTTAGCATCAAGGAAGGCCCCCCACAGGGCTGGGCACTGCTGGCTGAGGCGCTAAGGGCTCTGGGTCCAGAGGAACGGTTTCCCCCAGGCCTGGCCAGTGGGCCACCTGGTGACACTCTGCAAACCTAATCACCAGATGCTTGCAAAGGAATGCTGGGGCCGCCTGGATCCCAGGCCCTCTGGGGCCCCTCCCAGGGTTCTCTGAACCGGTGCCCACCCAGGCCTGGAGAAACCCCACCTCCAACACCTGCCTGGACTAAGGAAGGGAGCCCTCCACCCCTAAATCCTCTCCCTAGCTCTGACAGAATCTGATCCTATAAGCCCCAGGGCTGAAGCCCTGGAAG
This sequence comes from Budorcas taxicolor, assembly GCF_023091745.1. Taxonomy (NCBI): domain Eukaryota; kingdom Metazoa; phylum Chordata; class Mammalia; order Artiodactyla; family Bovidae; genus Budorcas; species Budorcas taxicolor. The sequence continues at coordinate 61,282,181 of NC_068926.1, forward strand.
ACCCCCTTTAGTATATCCCAGGAACAAAGACACCCCCTTCCTGGCGGCTGGGCGGGGCATCTGCTAAGTCTGAGTGCCCCCTCCACCAGGAGAGCGATGGGCAGGGGGCCTCTCGCCGCGCGACGGTGGATCAGCCCCAGTGTTGTTTTCAGACAAGAACCCCTCTCCCATTTCACCGACTTGCCCTGGCACGCCGAATGGGGCGACCCCGTCCCCATCCATGCCCGGCACGCCCCTCATCCCCGACTGGCCCCGGGGGTACTCACACATCCTTGGCGGGCAGCGCCCGGCCCTCCACGACGCGGACGTTCAAGGAGCTGCTTTTGGCCATGGCGCCCAGCCCCAAACTTTCCGACCAGGAGAGCGCCCGGGTTCCGAGACTGGACCGCGGCAGGGAGGGCGTCTACATGTCACCCGCAGCGAGCCTGGCACCCTCTCTCGGAGTCCCCGGGCCACCTGCCCGAAACGCGCGGGTAGCTGGACGGGAGGTTTCCGAAGGAGGAGAGAGGATAGTGACCGAGGAGGGGGCGCCTCCCTCCCCGGACTCTACAGGTAGGAGCTGGGCGCCGAGCTGGCAGAGCGCGCGGGGGACACACCGCCAGCCCTTGCCTTCTAGTCTGGCGCTTTGGGTGGGCAGGCGGGGCGGGCGGGGGGTGAGGGGGCGGCCCAGGGCCCTCCCCGCAATCCCGCCTCCCGCGGGGTCCCCCTCCCGCCCGTTCCCGGGCCACCCTCGCGCGCCCTCTGCCGGCACCCCAGCCAAGCGTGCCAGAGCGCACCCGCCGCGGAGCCCCGGGCGCGCGGAGGCTGGGACTGCCAGGTGGGGAGCGGCCCACGGCCATGATGGGCGTGGCGGCAGGCTCCTGCTGAGTTGGCACTGGGCACAGAACACACAGCGTGTCCCCTGCCTGCCCTGCTTCCAGCACGATCACACCTCTCCGGCTTTCCCCTGCCTGCCATCGCCGCACCGCCTGCTCGGTCCGACCTCCTTGCGCCGTCCCGGAGCAGTATCTGAGATCGTCGGGAGGCGTCGCTAGAGAAAGTCACACCCTTCCTGGGGGTCCTTTCAGAGTCCAGAAAGGGAGGGGCCTCGAACATCCCCTTCCATCTCTTTTAGTTCCCAATTAAATCCAGACTGTGCGTGCGGCAGATTCCACGTCACGGGCTGGCATTGCGGGGGAGGAAGCTGCGGCCGGAGGGGGAGGGGAGGGCTTGAAGATAACCACCACAGCGACGATAAAAAACCATCTCCAAGAGTTTGAACACTTGCTGTGTGCCAGGCACTGTTCTAAGCGTTTTACACGGATTATCTCTTCTTCCTCCTCACCATCATTCTATGTGCTACTTACTGTTGTACCGGTACCCCCATTGTACGGATACACAAACTGAGGTTCAGAGGGATTAAATAGCATGTGGAAGGTCTTACAGTCAGTAACTGGTTTGCCTTTCTGAATTTGAATGCTGACTCTGCCACTCGGTAACTGTGTGGTCTTGGGCCAGTCACTTAACCTCTCTGTACCTTGGTTTGGCTTTCTCATCTATTCCTATGTGATTATAGTGTCTCGTTCACAGGGCTTTGAGAGAATTAGATGAGATAAAGCAAGTAGGAAGGAAGCAGGTACAGGTGCCAGAACACCGACAGGCACATAAGAAGCTTTTCAGAAAGTGTTTGCTATTATCGTCCTTCAAGGCAGAGCTCAAATATCACCTCCTCTAGGAAGTCTTCCAGAATGGCCTCTCATGCCAGGCAGAGGTTTTCTTTCCTTTTTGTCTGCTCCTACAACTCCAGGTTTGTACATTTTTTGTACATCTCATTAAGTGAGATAATGTGACCAGAAGGGCCTGTCCTAGAACAGATACATACTCACACTGTCTCTCCCCATGAGTTTGTTGTTTAGCTGCCTAAGAGTTCTCAGAAGGGCTGGCTATGAGCCTGACTCACTCTGGTCATTTCAGCCCAGGGCTGGGCACCAATGAGTAGGCTCTATTTATGATGTTCTGGAGGCAACACCCAGATCGGCAATTCTGGGAGGGCCCCGCCCAGCCGCAGGAGCAGTCTATGACCTGCTTCCCTATCTCCCTCCCTGACTTCCCACCCAGCACGCCAGCCAGGCTGACGAGGAGTTCATATCCCTGGAATTCTCTCCCTGGCTAGCCACTGTCTGGTGAGTCCTCCAGCTTCCAAAGACTGAGCCTCAGTTATCCTATCTGCGAAATGGGCCCAGCAGATCTGACCCCCAAAGCTTAAAAGTATTGCAGCATCCTTCAACAGGGTCCGAAGGGTGATGCAGGGTTGAATTCAGAGCAGTAGTATCACCAAGGGAGTAGTTAAAACCCTCCTGTACTTTTTATCAGTCACCCCAGATCCTCACGAGGGGAAAATGGTACTTTTTATATGACTGCTACTTCAAGACAGATGTCCTGCTTTTCCCCACCTTCCTCACCTAGGTGGGAGATTACAGAGGAAACTTTTTCTTCTGAAAAAGAGATCTCACGGTATCTGGCCCCCAGGGACACATGAGATGCCAGCCAACCCACCACCAGCCACCTCAACCCATCTTCCAGAACTGAGCAGGGAGTTACGTTCTCAAATTCCCCTCATCTCCAGGATCCCAGGGTGGGGGTGGTTACAAAGGCTATGGACTCTGCCAGCCAGGCCTCTGGGGAGGAAACTCTGTCACCTGTCCAGTATCCGGCATCTGACCCTGCCACTTACCTGGAGCTGTGGCCACAATCCCTGTACTTTCCAAATGGACTGGCCACTTCCTGTTGTTCTGAGAAATTTGATCTGAAACTGGCAGAGGGTTTGAAGTCTCCTAGGACAGCTCTTGTCAAGGAACCAGAGGGGGAACAGTGGCCCACAGAAGGAATGTGACCTGCTAGAGGCCACTTAAGAGAGAAGAGGGCAGGCTCCTGAGTGCCCAGGCCTGGGGTGTCATGTGGGAAGGGTCTTACCTTTCTCACAAGATTGTTGTACAGTTAATCAAGTTGTCTGTGTAAGGCATTTGGTATCATTCCTGGTACACAGCAGGTGCTCAAGAAAAGATTAGCCACTTCCCCCTTCCTCTGACCATTTTCAAGACAAACCAATAATCATTCTTGCCAGCTCCCTATATAGTCTAGCACCCATGGGATGCACACAGCAGGTGCTTCATGAAGCCAAACAGGAGGAGATACTGAGCTCAGGATATTTTTTAATATTTGTTTATTTTTGGTGTGTTGGGTCTTAGTTGCCCCACACAGGATCTTTTGTTTTGGCCCGTAGGCTCCAGAGTACATGGACTCAGTAGTTATGAACCATTAGCTTAACTGCCCTGCGGCAGGTAAGGTCTTAGTTCCTGGACCAGGGATGGAACCCGGGTCCCCTGCATTGGAAGACAGGGCTACCAGGGACTGGGCTACCAGGGAAGTCCCCTGAGCTTAGGATTTAAGAGCAGAGGTTTTAACATTCAGCCAACCTGGTGCTGAATCCTGGCATCTACACTTATGAGCTGGATCCTCTTAAGCAAGTGAGTTACCCTCTCACTGCCTCAGTTTCCTCACCTGTAAATTGGGACTAATACTAGAGCCCACCTCATAGGCTGGGTGTGAGGATAGGATGATTTAACATCAAACATTCAGCTCAGCCTGGCATACAGCAGGTATTCATAAGTATCATGACCATCATGGAACCTCCCGATCCCACCACTGTGCCTGACATTGAGCCCCACTGAGTGACTGAGCTCTGAGCCTGGATTCTAAGGAAGTGGCTGGGGTGGAGTGCCAGGCCCAGCCCTGAATTCCGGGGATGGATGGAACAGCCACCCTTCAGTGGATCGTGGTCACGCAATCTACACAATCCACTGAAGTGTGGATTCGGCTCCGGGTTGCTGAGCTGGGGGAATCTGAGGGTTTGCATCCGAGCTGAGAAATCTGATAGTGAGATCCCAAGGTTGGGTTCCTGCACCCCGAGTGGGCCCCACCACCCAGGACTGGCTGAGTCCCACCCCTGCATCTGAGATGCTGGACCTGGGGCCCAGGGAGGCTCACAGACATCTCCCCCCCATCTTAGAGTGGGGATCAGGCTTCACCTCGGGCAGGGGGTTGCTGGAGGCTGCTTCTACTGGCTCCTCAGAGCCGGCCATGCCTATGACTTTTCAACCCTGTGTTCAATGATGCCATATCTGGAACTTAAATCAACCACGGTAGGAGAATTTGCACCATGGAAATCAGCAAATAAACACTGATTTTTTTTTTTTAATTTGAAAGTCAGTTTAACAACACACTCCCGGCCCCAGGCTGTCCGCATGACTCTCTAAAAACCACTCCTGAATTCAACACTTGTAAGATTTTACTCACATTGCCCCCACCCCACACTGTCTTTGCCCTGTCTTTCCACCAGGAAAGTCTTGACATTCTTTTTACGATCTACTTCCTGGCTTAAGTCCCACAGATTCTATTAAATAAATATTAGGAGGGGTGGGGTGAAATAAAGTGCAGACAATGTAAGAGCAATGTCATGAAACACTACACAGCTGTTTAGAAGAATGTTCTCGAAGACTTAAATGACAGGAAAAGTACTTAAAAAAAAAAAAAGCAAGTCATAGAGAATTCCCTGCCAGTCCAGAAGTTAGGACACCATGCTTTCTCTGCCGAGGGCCCAGGTTCAGTCCCCGGTCTGGGATCTGAGATCCCACAAGCTGTGCAGCATGGCCAAAACCAAGCAAACAAAAAACCAAGTCATGGGGAATACACAGTATATACAATCATATATAAGCATAAGCGTGATGCTTATGGTATTGATGCCATGAAATATTTTATCTTTTGGTTTTTGGCAGCAGCACGTGGCATGCAGGATCTTAGTTCCCCAATCAGGGATCAAACCCATGCACCCTGTATTGGGAGCATGGAGTCTTAATCACTGGACTACCAGGGAAGTCCCCATGAAGTATTTTATATATAAAATCCTTTTCATATATATAAGATGTTTACATATATATATATATATATATATATAATTCTTTTCTTACTTAACAAATGTATATTGGGCACCTACTATATACTAGGCAGTGGAAATGCAGTGAGGTACAGACAGCCCAGCCCTGTTCTCTTGGGCCCGTAGGAGGGTGATAAGTAAGAGGCAGCCAGGAACAGACCTTCAGTAGAAAGCACGAAGCGTCGTGTAGCCGATAAAGCATGCATGGAACTGGAGGGCTTTCTTCGGCATAATGACATGTGCTTCTTTTTAATCAGGAATTATAATCAGAAAATGATTCCCACTTCTGATCTCTGAAAGCCCCGCTGCCCCACTCTGTGTGTTGTAGCTCTGCTTGCAGCCCCCCAGGGAGCCTGGCCGGTGGCACAAAAGGCAGCAAAGACCAGCCCCCCTCCCCACTCCCCGAGGCTGGCACTGCTCTGTGACCTTGGTCTCCTATTCTCTTGTTTTGTGGTGATTTACATGCTCTTATCTTCTAAATGTCAGGGACAATGTCTGATTCATGCGGTACCTCCCACACTGCTTGGCACAGAAGAAAAACTCAAAACACACTCTCTGGGTTAAGTAGAACTTGGTTCCCCTGGAGGGCTGGAACCTGGCCTCTCTCCTGTGATATTGGTGATATTATTATTTACTTCCTTTCTCCCCACAGTGCCTTCACCTTGCCAGTGCGCCACCTCTCTGCTGCACCCCTAACCTCAGAGCGGGAGGCAGATTCCTGTTCTGGCTCTGCAGACCTGTGCATCTCTAGATCTCAGTTTTCCCTGCTGGCAAGTGGCCCCATCTCCTCTGAGGCCAAGATCGCGGCCAGGCGGACCAGCCCTGCGCCAGGTTGGGGATAAGGAGCATGTTCTTTGTCTCAGGAACACAAAGTCCCGTTTGTGAGTGCCCGGCACGATTCTGGGCAGGAAGCCACGTGGGACAGGAGGCAACACTGGGCGGAGTGGGCTGGATTTCCAAACCCCCATTTGCGGGCTGGCTGCCGAGGAAGCAGGCCACCAAGTCCCCTCCTCCCACGGCCAGAAGACAAGGTGTCTGTCTGTCAGGCCACACCGCAGCTTCCTTCTTCCTCAGTCCTACCCCAAAGTGCCCCTCCTCTGGCCTCCTGCCTTGGAATGGAGAAGTAGGAAGGGGGAGGCTGACCAAGCGTGAGACTGGGGGTGGGGGGAGTGGATATTTCCAGAGCCTGTGGGTTTGTGGCCAAGAGCAAGGCCAGCTGAGAAGCTGTGTCTTGTCCTCTGTCGCTCAGCAGCCCCACTCCATCCCCTAGGACGTGGGGACAGAGACGGGGTTGGGGGGGTCCTACCTCAGCAGTGTGGCAGAGGAAAAACCCCAAAGAGGGAGCAAAGCCAAAAACTTCAAAAGGAGGTGGGAGCAATGCCCCCATTTAACAGAGAGGAATGCTGAGGCCTTGGCTGGGGGTGGATCCACCAGCCACAGAGCTCAAGCCACAGTTCCAGCCTTCTGAGGACTAGTGTTTGTGTAGGGACTGTCTCCCTGCCTCCAAGCCAGAAAGCTCCAAACCAGAGATGGGTTATCTCTCTATAAACAAACCCCAGGGCCCTGCACCTCTCAACCTGTGTGTCCTTGGAGGAGTCACTTACCTCCTCTGAACCTCCATCCCTTGTCTGTCATTTCTAATCCAGATACTGCCCTTCCGTGGCCCTATACAGTCCTCCTGACAGACATTTTTTTCTTTTTTGCTGCGTTGGGTCTTAGCTGTGGCACATGGGCTCTCTAATTGTGGGGCGTGGGCTCAGTTGCCCCACAGCATGGGGGATCTTAGTTCCCCAAGCAGGGATTGAACCCGTGTCCCCTACATTGGAAGGCCGATTCTTAACCACTGGACCACCAGGGAAGACCCCAATCAAACTTTACAACACAGACTTTTGTTCTCTTCTAGGCAGGGCCATATCCTCCTGCCTTGGGACTTTTGCATGTGCTGTTCTGAAAACCTGGAGTACCTTTCCTCTCCTCTACTCGCCCCTTCCTACCCTTCAGGCCTGGGTTCATATGTCACTTCCACAAGGAGGCCTCCCTGCCCTCCTCCTTGCACTCTGCACCTCTCCTGGCAATCCTAACAGAGTGTAATGATGTATTTACAGAGTGATTTGATTCATCTGGCCTCCCCATTAGCCTCTACTGCTGCTACTAAGTCGCTTCAGTCATGTCCAACTCTGTGTGACCCCATAGACAGCAGCCCACCAGGCTCCCCCGTGCCTGCGATTCTCCAGGCAAGAACACGGGAGTGGGTTGCCGTTTCCTTCTCCAATGCATGAAAGTGAAAAGTGAAAGTGAAGTCGCTCAGTCCTGTCTGACTCTTTGTGACCTCATGGACTATAGCCCGCCAGGCTCCTCTATCTATGGGATTCTCCAGGCAAGAATAATGGAGTGGGCTGCCCTTCTCTAGGGGATCTTCCCGACCCGATTGAACCCGAGTCTCCGGCATTGCAAGTGGATTCTTTACCATCTGAGCCACCAGGGAAGCGAGCCCCGTGAAGACAGGTTTTCTCTTATCCACTGCTGTATCCTCACACAGTACCTGGCACATAAAAGGTGCTCCGTAAACATTGGTTAAAAAAACCTGTCAAAGAAGAGAACTTAAGAAGGGAAGGAGGCACACCAGCTTCAGGATGATGGTATCCTCTGGGGAGGGAAGGAAGGGAATAGGTCTACGGAAGGAAAGATCCTAAAAGGGGCTCAACTTGGGGCTTCCCTGATGGTCCAGTGGCTAAGACTCCTCGCTCCCAATGCAGAGGGCCAGGGTTCAATCTCTGATCAGGGAACTGAGGTCCCACTTGCTGCAGCTAAAGATTCCTCATGCTGAAGCTTAAAGTCCCCATGCCGCAACTAAGAACCAACACAGCAAATAAAATAAATAAATATTTAAATAAAAAGGGCTCAACTGTCTCTGGAGTGTTGTGGTTAAAGAGAATGGACTCCACATCCAGATGGCCTGAGTTCAAAACCCACCTTTAACTTGATACCACAAGCACACTCCATAAAAGAAAATGTGACAAATCAGACCTCATCCCAATTTAATACTTCACAAAAGACCATCTGAGGAGAATGAAAAGAGGAGCTACAGACTGGGAGAAGATACCAACAGAGGACTCTCTGGAACATCTCGATATGTATCTAGAATATTCAGAGAAGTCTCAAAACTCAGTTAAAAAAATCCAATTAGGACACAGGCAGCAGACAAGAACAGATATTTTGCTAAAGACGATATACAGATGGCAAAGAAGCACGCGAAAAGATGGTCACCATCATTAGCCAGTAGAGAGATGCAACGTAAAACCACAGTGAGATATGGCTACACACCAATCAGAATGGCTAAAACAAAAAAATAGTGATGGCAGTGAGGATGCAGAAAAAAGCTGGATCACATACATTGCTACTGGGAATATAAAATGCTGCAGCCGTTCTGGAAAAGTATATGGCAGTTTCTTAACTTAAAAACAAATAAAACTAAACAGGCACTGGCTATATGACCTAGCAATTGTACTCTCCGGCATCTATACTGGAGAAATGAAAACTCATGCTCATACAAAAACCAGGAGAGGACTCGTCACTGAGGCCTTATTCATAGTAGCCAAAGACGGGAATCAACCCAGATATCCTCCAACATGAGTGATTTCTTTTTTGGCCCTGCCTTGCAGGATCTTAGTTCCCCAAGTAGGGATGGAACCTGGAGTCCCTGAAATGGAAGCTTGGGGCCCGTTCCTAACCACTGGGCCCCCGAGGAAGTCCCATAGCGTGAGGTACATCCGTCCCATGGAATGCGACTCAGCAACCAAAGAGAATAAACATCTGTAGCAAGCAGCATGGATCTCAAGAGAATGATGTTGAGTGAAAAAAGCCATCTCAAGCGGTCACACAGCATATGATTCCAGTTCCTGTATGACATCCCTGACATGACAGAATAATACAGCTGGGGAACAGATGAGTGGAGGCAGTGGTCAGGGAGGCAGGAGGGAGAGGATGAGTGTGGCTATAAAAGGTTAGATGGAAGCACTCTCGAGATGAATGTTCTGTATCTGGACTGTGGCAGTCATAGGAATCGACATGTGATGTAACAGCATAGAATGAAGGAATTCCCTGGTGGTTTAGTGGTTACAACTCTGATCTTCCACTACCAGGAGCCCAGGTTTGATCTCTGCTCAGGGCACTAAGATCCTACAAGCCTCACTATTTGGCCAAGTAAATAAATAATGTTTAAAAATTGCATAGAACCAAATACACGCACACACACATATGCACACAAACAAGCGCATAGAAAATGGGGCAACCTAAATAAGGTGGGAGGATTTTAATCAGTGTCCGTATCTGACTGTGATCCGGGCTGTAGTTGAGCGAGATGTCACCACTGGGGGAAACTAGATGAAGCAGTATGGCTTCTCTCTTTTTATTTCTTAAACTGCACAGGAATCTACAATTGCTGGTAAGTAAAAAAGCTGTATCCATACAGCTATCCATCTTTTAGAATGACTTTTACAAATGTAAAACTGACAGTCCCAACTGCTGGCAAGGAGATGGAGCAATCCAAACTCACATGCATTGCTAGTGTGCGTATAAAACAGTGTAGCCCCTTTGAAAACCAGCTTTGCAGCTTTTTGGACAGTTAAACATGCACTTACTATATGGCCCATCTATCACACGCCTATGTATTTGTGCAAGTGAAAGGAAAGCTTCTGTTTGCACATAAGCCCTGCACGTGAACACAGGCTATATTTATAATTGCCCAGAATTAGAAATAATCCAAGTGGAGGACAAATAATCAAACTATAGTATGTTATCAAATACTACTCAGTAGTGAAAAATGCATGTCAGTGTGCACACGTCAGTATGAATGAATCGCAGATGAATACGGCTCTGTGGAAGAAGCCAGACTTGAAAGACTGATCATCTATGCAAGTCCACTGAGGATATTCTGGAAAAGGGAAATCTACAGGGAAAGGGAACAGGTCAGTGATTGCCAGGGGCTGAGTGAGGACAAAGTGGATTATAAAGGGACATGAGGACTTTGGGGGGGGTGATGAAAATATTTTGTGTCTTGACTGTGGTGGCTACACAACTTAATGCATTTGCTAAAACCCATAGAACTGTATGCTCTATATACACGGTGCTAGTGGTAAAGAACTCGCCTGCCAATGCAGGAGACATAAGAGACTCAGGGTTCAATCTCTGGGTTGGGAAGACACCCTGGAGGAGGGCATGGCAAGCCACTCCAGTATTCTCGCCTAAAAAATCCCATGGACAGAGGAGCCTGGTGGGCTACAGTCCAAAGGGTCGCAAAGACTTGGACACGACTGAGCATGCACGCAACACAGCTGATCACACAGCCGTGTTAGTGAAGCCCTGTCCCACCCATCCGGGAGGAGGTTTAACTAGCCATGGGGCACCAACAGTAGCAAATTCTTGGCCAAGAGACCCACGTCCTGTTCACTGCACCCCGACTTAGATTGGCAGTTCAAGGCTCCTCCAGAAAGGGCAGAAACTGCCCCCTCGCTGCAACCCCCTCTCTCTGGTGGGGAAGGGAGCGGATTCTCCAGTCCCGGGCTGGCAATGGAATGTTGTGTCGTTGCCCAGGCGACCAAGGCCTGCTGGGTGGCTGCCTTCCGGGAGTACTGAGCATGCAAACCGTCCATCAGAAGCCCCCAGGGCCTCCTGCTGCTGCTGCTAAGTCGCTTCAGTCGTTTCCGACTCTGTGCGACCTTGTGCAAAATTCCAGAAAGCAAGCAAGCCCGGGGCAACTGCGGGAGAATGGCAGTGCCCTGGGAGGAATATTTCCAACTGGTTTTGGAAGAGAAACTGTCTATGTGAGTGGTGTGCAGGGTGCACTGAGAGGCAGCAGGATGGGTGGGCAGGAGTGGGTGGGTTGGCCCCTTCCTACCCCCCTGGATCCTGGCTTCTTCAGGCAGTTCTTGGTGGGGATTCATGGCCCCACTTCCCAGAGAAAGATGCTGAGGCTTGAAGGAAATGGCAATTTTCCCAAGGTCTCAGGGGTAGTTAGGGCAGAGCTGGGTCAATAATCCAGGTCTCTGATCTGTGCCTGAGCCCCACCCCTAGCTGATACCCAGTTGAGATGAAATCGTTTGACCCAAGGTGGGAAGGAATTACTCTCGTACCCTCTCCCTGAAAACTAAATTTTAGAGGAAGATTGGAGGAGCCTTGTCCGCCTTGTTCAGCACTGTGGCTGGAGGGGGTCCCAAATTCAGTATCATTTAATATATCATTATATATATATTTTTTGGCTGTGCGGCATGTGAGATCTTAGTTCCCCTGCCAGGAATCTGCCTGCAATGCAGGAGACCTGGGTTCGATCCCTGGGTCTGGAAGATCCCCTGGAGAAGGGCATGGCTACCCACTCCAGTATTCTTGCCTGGAGAATTCCATGGACAGAGGACCCTGGTGGGCTCCAGTCCTTGGGGTCGCAAAGAGTCAGACACGACTGAGCGACTGCTGCTTTCACTTTCACCAGGAATCAAACCTGTGCTTTCTGCAGTGGGAATGTGGACTCTTTTTTAAGATTTATTTATTTAGTTATTCTGATTTTTTTGGCTGTGGTGGGTCTTTGTTGCTGCACATGGGCTTTCTGTAGTTGAGGTGAGTGGGGGCTGCTCTTTGTTGCTGTGCGTGATCTTCTGATGGTGGTGGCTGGCTTCTCTTGTTGTGGAGCACAGGCTTTAGGGATGCAGGCCTCAGTAGTTGCAGCTTGCAGGCTCAATAGTTGTGGTGCGTGGGCTTACCTGCTCGGGGGCATGTGGGATCTTCCCAAACCAGGGATCAAACCAGTGTCCCTTGCAATGCAAGGCGTATTTAACCACTCGACCACCAGGGAAGCCCGAGTGTGGACTCTTAATTTAGGAGAGTCCCCCAGCTTCAGTCTCAGAGTCAGTAAAACGGGAGGGTTTCCCCTGGACCAGAGCTGGGCAAGCCAAGTGGAATGATAGCACATCCCTCCTGCTTCCGACACAGCTGACCCCGTGGGGCTGGGTCCAGCTGCTCCTCTCTCCTGGGAGCCTGGCTCCGGATCTCAGTCTCCTTCTAGACCCTCCCCCGCAGAGATCAACCTGGAGGTCAGTCTCAACTTGGCCTTACGGAAGAGCTGACCTCCCTGCTCCCCACTCAGCCTGCCATCAGTGGCAAAATCCTTCCAGCATCGAGGTTCCTCTTTGAACTCCCCTCTCCCTGCCTCATCACCCCATCTGCTCTCCTCTCCAGTGGTACCCAGAACCCACTGCTCCTTACCTCTCTACAGAGCCACGCAGACCAGAATCACATCCTCTCCACATTATCCTGTGATCTGTCCCGGGTCCCCTGCAGCTGCCCCGCCCCTCTTATTGGCCTTGCTCCCCACAGCAGCCAGAGGGGTACCTCCTCTGCCCCAAACCCTCCCATGCTTCGCATCTCACTCAGAGTCAAAGCCAGAGACCCCCTTCATCGCAGCCCACCACAGTCTGACCCTCGTAACTTCTCTAATTTCAATTCCCACCACTCTGCGCCTCCCTCCCTTCCCACCACACTGTCCTCCTAGCAGCTCCTTCTACATACCAAGGTCCTTCTCTTGGGGTCTGGCATTGACTATTCCCTCAGCCTAGAATCTGTTCCCTGCAGCACCCACATGGCTCCCTCCCTCTTCCCCTTCAAGTCTCTGCTCAAATATCCCTTTCTCAGAGACTTGTCTATCTCCCTATTGAGAGATTTCCTTTAGTCTGCTGACTTTTTCATCTCAGTCCCTACCGTGACCCAGCATAGTTTATTTTTATTATTATTTTTTTGGCTGCACCACACAGCATGTCAGACCTTAGTTTTCTGATCATTAGTCAAACCTGCACCCCATGCTTTGGAAGCCTGGAGTCTTAACCACTGAACTGCCAGCAAAGTCCCTGAAAGTGTGAAAGTGAAAGTGTGAAAGTGAAAGTGTTAGTCGCTCAGTTGTGTCCAACTCTTTGTGACCCCACGGACTGTAGCCAACCAGGCTCCTCTGTCCATGGGGATTCTCCAGGCAAGAATACTGGAGTGGGTTGCCACGTTCTCCAGGGGATCCTCCAGACCCAGGGATCGAACCTGGGTCTTCCATGTCTCAGGCAGATTCTTTACCATCTGAACCACCAGGAAGCCCAGGGAAGTCCCTAGCATTGTTTGTTGTTTGTTAGCTTTCTTTTCTGCATTCCCTAGTGGGATGCCAGCTCCTGGAGACCAGGGATCTGTCTGTCTTGACCAAGACTGTACCCCCCAGTGCCAAGAACAGTGCTTGGCACAGAGTAGATTCTCAGGACAATTTGCTGAATAAGTAAAAAGTTCCACAGCCAGGAGGTGGCTAATAGAGGCATGTTAGGCACCGCTGGAGAATTTGGGGGCCCTACCTCCTGCCTCCTTTACTCCCACTTCCTTTTGCCCCTCCAGGAAGATCCCGGAGCAGAACATGGACCACGTCCCCCCGGTCCTGCGTCTCTTGGAGAAGAGGCAGGAGCTGGTGGATGCAGACCGGGGCCTTCAGGCCCAGAAGGAGGTGAGCCACTCAATGTAGTCCCTGAAACTTTGGGGGGACTCCAGACCCCTCCAAAAAAAGATTAGAAAGTGATGGAGCCAACTTATTACTACAAGGTCTGAGACGAGCCACTGTGCTGAGCCTTGCTTTCCTCATCTGTCAAATGGGGGTCAAATGAGATCAGTGGTTGGTGCAAATCAATGTGCACTGAGCAGCTACTGTGTGCAGGGTATGCCCTGGGATCTAGAAGTTTCACCACAGCCCCTGCCCTCATGGGCTCACAGCCTAGAGAAGAGAACAGACAAGTGTCCGGGTAGTGACTGCTGTGAGGGGGGAAGCACTGAGCAGGGATGGCGGGACCCCAGAGAAAGCCCCTGTCTCTACACAGGGATGGTCACGGAGGACTTCCTGGAGGAAGTGATGTCTTAAGGATGGCTGAAGGGCAAGTCAGCTTCTCCAGCAAAGAGGGATAGGGTGAAAAGGGAGAAACACACAGAGGGGACAGCATATACAAAGACAGGAAGGTGAGAACAAAACACAGGTGGGTAAGAGTCTGGAAAACAGTGTCAAAGGAGACAGGGTGAGCTGAGGCCTGAAGGAAGAGCAGGGATGCTGATGTGCAGGGGCTACTGGAGAGAATTGGGGCTTCATCATAGGTAGTGGGAGCCACAGGTAGATATGAGCCAGGGTGAAGCAGCAAGATTAAGGGAAAAAGATGAGCAGAGTTAAACATGAACCTGAAGCGCTAGATGACTTGAAACCCCAAATACACACAGATACCTACTGCTTATCGGCCAGGTGTTCGAGATCACAAAGGCCTCCCTGAAACAGCGATGGGAACAGTTGGAACAGAAAGAGCAGGAGCTAAAGGGGTCATTCATCCGCTTTGAAAAGTTTTTGCAGGTATGTGGAGACTGGTGGGGAGGGGAGGCAAGGCAGAGGTCACAAAGTCACAATCCTATAGGAGCCAGACAGGTCACAGAAACTTAAAAAGTGGGTTCACCCAATTGAAAAGAATAAAATAAGACCATCTGCAGCAACATGGTTGTCATACCTAGAGATTGTCATACTTAGTGAAGTTAATCAGGCAGGAAAGGAATACTGTATGATATCCCTTATATGTGAAATCTAAAAGGAAATCGTACAAATTAAATTACTTACTTACCAAACAGAGAGACTCACAGACTTAGAGAAGGAACTTATGGTTTCTGGGGAGGCAGGGCAGGGGGGCTGGCGGTGGGGTGGAAATGGGTGAGGAACGGATGGTTATGGAGCTTGGGATGGACACGTACACAGTGCTATATTTACAATGGATAACCAACAAGGACCTACTGTATAGCACAGGGAAATTTGCTCAATGTTATGTGGCAGCCTGGATGGGAGGAGAGCTTGTGGGAGAATGGATACATGTGTAATTTATGGCTGAGTTTCACTGTTCACCTGAAACTATCACAACATTGTTAATCCGCTTCAGTTCAGTTCAGTCGCTCAGTTGTGTCCGACTCTTTGCGACCCCATGAATCACAGCACACCAGGCCTCCCTGTCCATCAGCATCTCCCAGAGTTCACTCAAACTCACGTCCATCGAGTCAGTGATGCCATCCAGCCATCTCATCCTCTGTTGTCCCCTTTTCTTCCTGCCCCCAATCCCTCCCAGCATCAGAGTCTTTTCCAATGAGTCAACTCGTCGCATGAGGTGGCCAAAGTACTGGAGTTTCAGCTTCAGCATCATTCCTTCCAATGAACACCCAGGACTGATCTCCTTCAGAATGGACTGGTTGGATCTCCTTGCAGTCCAAGGGACTCTCAAGTCTTCTCCAACACCACAGTTCAAAAGTATCAATTCTTCGGCACTCAGCATTCTTCACAGTCCAACTCTCATATCCATACATGACCACAGGAAAAACCATAGCCTTGACTAGACAGACCTTTGTTGGCAAAATAATGTCTCTGCTTTTTAATATGCTGTCTAGGTTGGTCATAACTTTCCCCCCAAGGAGTAAGCATCTTTTAATTTCATGGCTGCAATCACCATCTGCAGTGATTTGGGAGCTCAAAAAAATAAAGTCTGACACTGTTTCCACTGTTTCCCCATCTATTTCCCATGCAGTGATGCGGCCAGATGCCATGATCTTCGTTTTCTGAATGTTGAGCTTTAAGCCAACTGTTTCACTCTCCTCTTTCACTTTCATCAAGAGGCTCTTTAGTTCCTCTTCACTTTCTGCCATAAGGGTGGTGTCATCTGCATATCTGAGGTGATTGATATTTCTCCCAGCAATCTTGATTCCAGCTTGTGTTTCTTCCAGCCCAGCATTTCTCATGATGTACTCTGCATATAAGTTAAATAAGCAGGGTGACAGTATACAGCCTTGACGTACTCCTTTCCCTATTTGGAACCAGTCTGTTGTTCCATGTCCAGTTCTAACTGTTGCTTCCTGACCTGCATACAGATTTCTCAAGAGGCAGGTCAGGTGGTCTGGTAGTCCCATCTCTTTCAGAATTTTCCACAGTTTATTGTGATCCACACAGTCAAAGGCTTTGGCATAGTCAATTAAGCAGAAATAGATGTTTTTCTGGAACTCTCTTGCTTTTTTGATGATCCAGCAGATGTTGGCTGTTTGATCTCTGGTTCCTCTGCCTTTTCTAAAACCAGCTTGAACATCTGGAAGTTCACAGTTCGTGTATTGCTGAAGCCTGGCTTGGAGAATTTTGAGCATTACTTTACTAGCGTGTGAAATGAGTGCAATTGTGCAGTAGTTTGAGCATTCTTTGGCATTGCCTTTCTTTGGGATTTGGATGAAAACACCTTTTCCAGTCTTGTGGCCACTGCTGAGTTTTCCAAATTTGCTGGCATATTGAGTGCAGCACTTTCACAGCATCATCTTTCAGGATTTGAAATAGCTCTACTGGAAGTCCATCACCTCCACTAGCTTTGTTTGTAGTGATGCTTTCTAAGGCCCACTTGACTTCACATTCCAGGATGTTTGGCTCTAGGTGAGTGATCACACCATTGTGATTATCTGGGTCGTGAAGATCTTTTTTGCACAGTTCTTCTGTGTATTCTTGTCACCTCTTCTTAATATCTTCTGCTTCTGTTAGGTCCATACCATTTCTGTCCTTTATCGAGCCCATCTTTGCATGAAATGTTCCCTTGGTATCTCTAATTTTCTTGAAGAGATCTCTAATCTTTCCCATTCTGTTGTTTTCCTCTATTTCTCTGCATTGATTGCTGAAGAAGGCTTTCTTATCTCTGCTTGCTATTCTTCGGAACTCTGCATTCAGATGCTTATATCTTTCCTTTTCTCCTTTGCTTTTCACTTCTCTTCTTTTCACAGCTATTTGTAAGGCCTCCCCAGGCAGCCATTTTGCTTTTTTGCATTTCTTTTCCATGGGGATGGTCTTGATCCCTGTCTCCTGTACAATGTCATGAACCTCTGTCCATAGTTCATCAGGCACTCTATCCATCAATTCTAGTCCCTTAAATCTATTTCTCACTTCCACTGTATAATCATAAGGGATTTGATTTAGGTCATACCTGAACGGTCTAGTGGTTTTCCCTACTTTCTTCAATTTAAGTCTGAATTTGGCAATAAGGAGTTCATGATCTGAGCCACAGTCAGCTCCTGGTCTTGTTTTTGCTGACTGTATAGAGCTTCGCCATCTTTGGCTGCAAAGAATATAATCAATCTGATTTCGGTATTAACCATCTGGCTATACTCCTATACAAAATAAAAAGTTTTGTTTTGTTTTTTTAAGTTGGCTTACCAATATAAGAGGGACCGGTGGGAAATACGCACTGCCTGAAGCATTTTAAAAAGCGTGGGAGAGGAGTGAGGGACCGAAAAGATTCTAGTTGAATTTGGCCCGCAGGCCATCTGTTTGCAACCTCTGACTCAACGTGTGAGTATTGGGACAGAGTGGCTGCGGCGAGCTCTGCAGGCTCCCAAGTCTCGAGTGTCGTTGTCTTCTTTCCATCCCTCTTTCCCAGGACGCCGAGGCCCGGCGCAGCCGCGCACTGCGGAGAGCCGAGGAGGAGCGGCACCTGGCGGGCCGCCGGGAGGCGGAGGCGCTGAGGCTCCGGGCTCAACTGGCCGAGCTGCAGCGGGAGCGCGCGCGGCTGCAGCGCGGGCTGCAGCGTCTGGAGCCCTGCGCGCGCCTGCTGGAGCAAACGTTGGAGCTGTTGCCCGAGGTGAGCGCCCTGCAGGAGGTTTTGGAAGTGAATCTTATTGTCAACCCCATTTTACAGACGGTGCAACTGAGACTCAGAAAGACAACCTACTGAAGGACACACAGGCAGGTGGGGGAGGGGGAATCCAGGAACTCAGTTCAATGAAACAATGAATTGACATTCATCACAGGCAGTGAAACTTAGCTGGGTTTAACGGTAGAGGTGGGGAGTGAAAGTCGGCTCAGTCATATCTGACTCTTTGCGACCCCATAGAATATGCAGTCCAAGGAATTCTCCAAGCCAGAATACTGGAATGGGTAGCCTTTCCCTTCTCCAGGGGATCTTTCCAACCCAGGGATCGAATCCAGGTCTCCCGCATTGCAGGCGGATTCTTTACCAGCTGAGCCACAAGGGAAACCCAAGAATACTGGAGTGGGTACCCTATCCCTTCTCCAGCGGATCTTCCCAACCCAGGAATCGAAACGGGGTGGGGAGGGGCGGGAGTAACTAACTCTTGGGGCGCAGGGATGTGTGATGCCCTCATTTCAGTTGGGCTAAGGAGGCACAGGGTTTGAGCATGGGGAGGGGAGGGGGCCGCCGGCCCGGTGAGTACCCCCTCCCGACCCCATCCCAGTTCCAAGAGGTCCCCGAACTGGTGGCGCGCTTCGACGGGCTGGCAGACATGCAGGCGGCGCTGAGGCTCACGGAGCGCCAGCGGCTCGCGGAGCTGGAGGAGGCGCGCGCGCGGCTGCAGCGGCTGCGGGACTCCTGGCAGGACGAGCTGCTTCTGCAGGCCCAGCGGCGAGCGCATCTCTTGGAGCGACTGGAGTCGGCGCGGGAGCGCACGCTGCACTGGGTACCGAGGCCGGAGGAGGTGGGCGTCCGGGATCCCAGGCTCCCATCGCCGCGAGGAGAGCCCGGGTTAATAAGAGGAGATGTGGCAACACTACTTTCATGAGCAGTTTTCCTTGAGAGAGCCTCGGGGATCTGACTTGCGGGAAGCAGAGGGGAATGGGGCTCCAGCCCTTCTCAGGCCGGCTCACACCTTAATGGGGCAGGGGGCGGGGTGTTCTCCAGGAATCCAAGTGGATTCAGATCCAGAACACGGCGGCTGAGAAGACCTTGCTCCTGGGGCGCACCAGGATGGCAGTACTCAATATGTACCAGCTGGTGTGTCAGCATCAGAGACGGCCACCCACCCTAGACATCGAGGACACCGAGGGGCAGCTGGAGCAGGTGAGGACCCCTCTGCAGCTCACCTCCAGCTTCCCAACTTTGGGGAACATACGGTGCCTGCGATCCCACCTTCTCTGGGTTGAGCGTAACCCTCTGGGATCAGAGCCAAGTCTCCTAGCTGTACGGCTGCCTAGCCCTCTGCCTGGGAGCCTTGGATTGGTCTCAACTCTGCTGCTACAAGGACAGAAGGAAGCTGGACCGTCTCTGGCTCTCAGCGGCCTCACTGTACACTAGGCCAGGGTATATACTGATGGATACAATACATTTATACCAAGAGTTCGTTTTAGGATCAAACAGTGCAAACAAGTGACAACATCGATAAAACCAGGGGACGGAAACTCACTTTTAATGAGTCCCTGACCCTCTGGCTCCTGCATGGACAAGCCTTAGCTTCCCCTGGGGAGTGTGAAGACGGGGTTGTACAGTGGTTTTTCTTTCTGCACAATGGCATCACAAAGGTCACTGTGTCCAAGGATGCCTGGTTTGTCTATTCACTCAGGTTTTTAAGGTGGTAGAACACGTGACCTGGTTTACACTGGAGGGAGGGGGTTTCTAACGTTGGACCCTTCTGTTAGGATTCTGGTGGGTGCCCAAAGCGTAGCCTCTGTGAGAAATGGAGGAAGCAAAGCGAGGCACCCCACCTTTGCCCCAGCCCATCTCACTCCTATCCTGTACGCCAGGCCAGAATTCCAACCAAATGCCAAGAACTGGATCCCCAGAGCCTACCTTAGTGCCACATCCTGAGTCAGGCGGATTCATGTGTACATCACTGTTCTCTCAAGTGTGGCCCAGGTACCCCAAGGGACAAAAGAAGACTCTAGGAGGGACAGAGGCTTGGTATGAAGTAACAGGCAAAAGCCAGTCCCTTTTCAACCAACTCTCTGATCTTTCCAAAGAGAAAGGTTCAGTAGTGTTGGGAGTTGGGGGTGATGACAATTATGCCTTTAACACCCGTTAATACCCCTGGTCTCCAGGGCCTGGGACTCACATCTTTTGTGGGCAACTGTAGCTGCCAGAATTCAGTAACCTGGGTTCATTTTCATTTTGTTATTCTTCCAGCTACCCCCACTTATGACAAGGGGTAATTTAATCTCTTTCCACTTTTGGTGGAGACATAGTTTCCTTGTCAGATGTTTATTTCAGTGACAAAGGTGAAGGAAGAGCCCAAGGTAAGATTACCATCATGTTCTAGGTCTTGGCACTGAATCCATGGGTGTTCATTAAGCTCGTATCAATAAACAGGTTAATTTAAACAAAATAAAGGAGAAGATGAAAGTAGGTCACACACTAATGAACATGACTGATTGAACTAAAAAGAAAAAAAAAATAACTGATGTAAGTGAAAATACTAACTCAACTATAATACAGGTGATAGCCAGCTAGAAAACTGAAAAGTGCCTGTGAATGAATTGCGTGGGAGGCTTTGACTGAGATGTTGGACGAGGCTTAAAAATCCTAGAAGGGTTTAGACCAGGTTCACTGCCCCTGGGGAGCCAACATTATTGCTATCTAATAGAAGTCTCTATCTCCCACCTCTGCTTTACACCCTCCGGTGTTTTGGGGGGTGGGGACTGGACACTCAGGAGCTGGGATCTGACTCTGGCTGTGTTGCGACCCCAGGTGAAGCTGTCCATTCTGGACCTCTCTGCCATGCTGGCCGGACTCCATCAGGCTGAGTCCACCGCCCCCACCTCCTAACCCGACCCAGGTGAGCAGTGGGAGAGGGACTCCTCGAGGGACCCAGCCCGAGGACAGGGGAGGCACACATTTCCTGCAGGGTGTGGGCTGAGCAGCTCTCACCAGAAAGATGGGAGGGCTGTGCCCGCTCAGACGGCAGTGGGGTGGACACAAGAGGCACAGAGCAAGTACTAAGTAAATGTGAGCTACATGGGCGCCCCCAAACCACATCCACCATGTGGCCTGGTAACTGGTCGTTCCTCCCAGGACAGTGGGGGCATTTAAACCAGCTGATGTTTGTCAGGTTGGAACGGGGCCTGGTGCAAAAATTCTGGGCAATTCTAGATGAGCATTTAGTAAGTAAAGTAAAATAAAGGACCAGCAAGAGGGTCACATGCGGACACCATTCCCAGTGCGTCTGCTCACAAAGGCTCCTCCACTCTGGACTGGCGCTGAGGGATGGCCAGTCTGAGAACCCAGCTGCAGGATGCAGCCCATGACCTTCGCAGGGACCCCAGGAGGGGCTTGAGGAGCACAGGGCTTGGAGGAAGGCAGAGGCCAGGACAGGTGTTGACCTCTGGGTGCGTGGTGGACTCTTCACAGCCAAGAGGAGCACTGTATGTTCTGATCCTTGACCCTACATCCCATCTGCCTCTCACCATCCAGTCTCAGGTGCAAGCCTGTCCTGGGACCCGAGGGCCAATTTCAAGGTCCTCAAACCTCGGCAACCTACCCATCCTCTGAGCCTGACTTTTTTCTTCAGGAAAGTGCAGATATTGGCAGAACCCACACAGGACCCACCCACAAGCTCTCGTCTCATCGGCACTCCAGCTGGAATTCCAGCACCCTGGTCTGTCCCTTCCAACTCAAGCAGACTGTGCTCCTGGTCCACTGGAGGTGCTCAATAAAGGTTTATTACATTAAAAATACATCACTGGGCCTCAGGCACTCAGGGCTCAAACCCATGGGGACACCACCTCTGAATCTGGAACACACGAAAAGCAGCAGCGGCTGAGGTGCAAGCTCAGGTTGTGGCCTACCTGGCAAACTCCTATGAACCCTTCAACACCCTACTCAAATGTGCCCTGTCTTAGGCAGAGGCAGCTGATGCCCCTCTGTGGCTGTGCAGCACTCCTTTGCATGGACCAAGGGAGCTCCCCCAGCACCCAACTCAGGGCCAGGCACACAGCAGTACACAGGGAACGCTGCTGATGCCCATGCCTGGACCAACTGAGGAATTGCAGGGCTGCGTCACCTTCTTACATCCTCTTCCTCATCTTGCCCTTCTTGGAAGGGGCACCCCGGCCAAAGGCGCCCTGCTGCAGCTCCTGGGCGCAGCGCCGGTTGCGGGCAGAGAGCTGCTTCAGGCCCCCACGCTGCAGGAAGCGCATCTTCTGGGCTCGGCGCCGCTGCTTCAGGATCTGCTGCTTGGTCTTGAGCTCTGAGCGCACGCGGCCCGCGGCGGTGCCAGGGGTGCGGAGCTGGGATGCACCTGCCGGGACAGAGATGCCAGGAGCTCAGCTTTTGGGTCAACTCCCAATGTCTTCTCCTCCCAGAAGCCTCCCAGGTGTTCCCATCCCCACTCCCATTCTGTGTTCAAGCCCCAACACCTGGCAGGTGGTAACTGCTGAATAAGGCTTAAGTCGTCTACTGTAATGGGCAACAACATGGACCCTCTAGCCCAAACTGCTGGGTGCAAATCCCAGCTGTGACCTCATGGACAATGACATAACTTCTCTGTGCCTCAGTTTCCCCGCCTGTGAATTATGAATAGCATCTTCCTCCAAGGTCCCAGAGAGACGTAAATGAGTTATTATGTGTGCAGTGTTCAGAACAAGGCCTGGTTCACAGTAAGGCCTCCTAAGTGTAACTATCACAATCAGAAATCACTCAACAAAGGCTTTTCAGCACCTCCTCTAGGCTGGGCACTGGGGAGCCAGGCAGGTTCCAATCCCTGTCTCTATGGACTGTATTTTCTAGGCTGTAGCTTAACCTTTTCCTGGCAGGAGAGAAATCAGAGAAGGTCAGTGAGGAGAAGGGACTTGTCCATAGTCACTTAACAAAGTGGTGGCAGCAGGCAGGAGCAGTCAGGCGCTTGTCCCAGCCCACTCTCCTTTACCCCTTGCCCAGGGCTTCCCTGGTGGCTCAGAGGGTAAAGCATCTGCCTACAATGCGGGACACCCAGGTTCGATCCCTGGGTAGGGAAGATCCCCTGGGGAAGGAAATGGCAACCCACTCCAGTACTCCTTCCTGGAAAATCCCATGGATGGAGAAGCCTGGTAGGCTACAGCCCATGGGGTGGCAAAGAGTCAGACACGACTGTGCGACTTCACTTTCACTTTTCCTTTACCCCTTGCCCACCTTAGTCTGTCACCTGCTGAAGGACCTAGGCCGCGCCAAGAGGACCAAGTACCCGAGTTGACCAAATGTACTACTTGGCAGCCTGTATTTTAAGGACGACCCTCCCGGGGCTCACCTTGCCCTCGGCCGCGCTTCCCACCTCTTCGCTCTGGGCCGCGGCGGTCAAAAGTTTCTTCTTCTTCTGAGTCACGATCATCGATTTTCTGTTTCTGTTTCCACTTTTGGTAGCTGGCAGGCTGCATTAAGGAGGCTGCTTGCGGCATGGAGATGCCCTTGGCGCTCCTGTGGTGTGACCATGCTCCCCTCCCCAACCAGGACACGGGACTCACCTAAAAGGGCTTTGGTGGTTGAATCCGCTCGACCCCGCCCCCTCCCTAGCCACCACCTATAGGAAGCTGGGGTGGTTGAGCTAGGCCACTCCCCTTCCTGACCCTACCAAGAGTGGTTGTGCTGATAAGAGCTTGGCCCCGCCCCTTCTGGTCCCGCCCTCCAGGATACAGGTCCCGCTTGTAGGAGCTGCTGATGTAGCGGCCACTCTCGGTCTTGATCTTTTTCTTGTCCTCTTGTCCTGACTGTCCCACAAACCGCTTCTTCTTACGGTCCCTGTGGGAGGAGTTGGGAGGTGTGCCGCAGAGGGTGGTGGCCCACTTCCCCTCCAGGCCTGTGTCCCTCTGACCCCTCATCGGGTTGTTTGGAGGATTCAAGGAAAGAGGCATGCCGCATGCCCGCGTCCGGCATGCAGCAGGTGCTCCGTTAAGGCCTGTTCCTTGACCTTCCTCATCATTCCCTGGCATCCCAGGCCTCCAAAAACAGCGTGGGGGTGTCTGGGGATTAGTCCAACCTGGGAGTCCGGGTCAGGGGCATGGGCCCCCTGGGGGGTTCCCAACCCCTCACTTTACCACCTCCTGACTGTGACCCTGGACTGAGTCAGAACCAGAGTCTGAGTCTAACTTCTCCAGAACCAGAGTTCAAATGGGCAAACTGGGTCATGAGCCCCTGTCTAGAAAGACTAGCCCCTCAGAAGGGCAGATGGGGTCAAGACCCCTGTAGGGCATGACCACATGGGCTTGGTGGGTGGGGGGTCATGATCTGTGCTCCGCAGGATCCAGTGAGGGGTGGGAGGTGACATAATTCCTGCTCTAGGGGATCAAACGGGAGTCAGGACAGTCAGGGGGTCACACGCCTGTCGTGGGGACCAAGTGGAGGGCAGGTGGGCATGGGAGGGGTGTGCCGGCTGGCTCACTCACCACTTGAGCTGCTGCCGGCCCTTGGTCAGGCTCTGGGCTTCATCTCCCATCAGGTCCAGCACTGCACCAGCTACCTGCTGCTCGAAGGCGCCCCCGTCCCCACCGACGCGCAGGCTGAAGAGGGAGGGTGGAGAGACACTCTGAGGCTGGGAGGGGGGTCCAAACGCCCACCCTATTCCACCCCGGCCAGGACCAGCAGCCACTCACCCCCGCTCGCTGTTGAAGTCTTTGGGCCGGTAGGGGATGTAGAATGCCTGGTCCCGCTGCCGGGCCTCCTCCCTCCGCCTCTTGGCTTCCCGGTGGGGTCCTGGCTGCTGCCGCTTCCGGCCGACAACTTCCGTGAAGACGTCCTGGTAGACAGAGGCCCAGCGTCACCTGCAGCCCCCAGGGAGCAAACTGGCCTCCCCACCTGCCAGCCCAGCTGGGGTCTAGGGCCAGGAGCTTCTGGGACCCTCCGTGCCCTCATCAGGACCCGAGGACCAGCAGAGGCAGGACTGGTAGGGTGGGGGTGGGCAGGATGCCGACCAAGGTGAGCCCCACCACGTGCCAGGCCCAGCTCAGGCCCCTAGTCTCATGACTGAGCCAAAGCCCCATCCCTCTCTGGGTGGCCTTGCTCTCTATGACGTGGACTAGTCCGGGGGTCTTCAAGTGTATTTTTTGCCTCCTGGACCCTTTCTCCAAATCAAGCATTAGAAAGCAGGCCTGGGGCCTTACCCACCAGGTGAATGGGACACCCTGGTTCCCCAGCCTTGCCTTTGGCCACGAAGGCCTAGTGCCTGACCCTGCCCGAGTCAAACCTCCGCTACTGCCAACTAGGCCCCTTCCCACCTGCCCAGACCCCAGGCTGAGACAGGCGATGATGACAACGACACGGCCACCTGGGCCTGTGGGAATGCTCCATGTGCCATCTTCAATCTGCCCAGAGGACCCAGGACCGGGTACTGCGGTCACGTGGCTGCAGTGCCCTTGTCTACCAGGTTCCAGAAATGAACTTTCCTGATTCGCTTGGCAGCAAAAGCCAACCTGAGCCAACAAGAGGCTGTGTCTGTCCCCTCCGCGTGGGTACCAGCGCAGCGCACTGTGGAAACTGAAGCATTTCACGGCGGTGACACCCCAGACCCTGCTGAGAGTGTGAGGTCATCCACAAGGGACCCACCATAAAGACTCTGAGTCCTAAAACACACCTGGCCCCCTGGGCTTCAGGCAAGGGATGGCGGACGAGACCACAACCCCATCCCGTAGATAGGAAGGCTGGGGCTGGGTCACTGGTTGCCCCAAATGTCAGAGGTGGGACTGGACTCACTGCCTCCACCCCTAGTAATGGCTCAAAGCCCTGAGGTCAGCCCCACGGGCTGCTGGGACTTGACCCTCCTTTCCCCCACCCCAGGCCAGACTCCAGGGTCCCCAGGGTAGGGCCTGCACCTCTACACTCTCTCCTGCCACCTCCTCCTTCTCAGGCTGCTCCTCCTGCGGTGCTGGGAGGCTCGGGGCTGGGCCCGCCGGGCCTTCCTGCCGCTCCTGCCGTCCCCGCTGGAAGCTGGCGATGGCTTTGCGGTCCTTCTCCCGCTTGGCGCGCATCACCTGGCTGCTCAGGTCGCGGCTGGAGGCGTTGATCTCAAAGATGGTCTGTAGTGGGGGGACACCCAAGGCCTTCACCCACTGGCCACTTCCTCCCCAATTCCTGCCTCCCCCACTTGGTGTGCTTTCTCTGGTATTCCTCCCAGTTCCCTTCCACTCATTCCTGGCTTTTCACAATTACGGAGGGAGGCCCAGAGAAGGCGAGTAACAGGCCTAAGGTCACACAGCTGGGACACACTAGATCTGGGATTTCAACCTAAGTTCACTGGACCACAAACCAGTGCTTTTGACCATGTGGGTCTCCAGCTCCTCTCCTCCCGGTGCCAGCTGGCAGGCCTCTCCCGCTTTTGTGGGCATCTCCCATAGACAAAAGACACGGGAGGCATCCCAATGGGAGTCAGGAGATAAGAGCTATTGAAAGCCTGCTCCTCTAACAGGCCTAGGACATGTCACTGCCCTCTATGAGCCCCAGTCTACCCATCTGTATGGAAGGCCTAGGAAACGTGCTGTGCACCAGCAGGGATGGCTCCGGAAGAAGCAGAACCTTGGCTCTAGGGATGCTGGCACAGCTAGAGCTGCGGATTGAGAGGATTCCCTGCTCGGGGCCCACTGGGGGGTCAGGTGCTCAGCCAGACCCGGGCCCCGCACTCACCGCCCGGGAGCGGTAGTTCCTGATGCTGTCCACCAGCCTGAGCCGCTGCAGCTCCTCCTGCTGGAAGCGAGAGCCTGGCAGGAGGGAGGGAGAGAGGTGTGAGGTCCAGTAGGTTCTGCGGGGTCCACCGTCTCCACCCCACACCGGCCTGAGACAGGGACTCACTGAAGAGGGGGTGCAGGCCCAGCCCGGCGAGGTCCAGCTCCTTGGCCCTCTTGATGGACTCGGGTGAGGGCGCCGGCCGTGAGCGTACATACTGCTGCTGGGCATTGTCGGCCACGCGGCTCAGGCCCCGCAGCTCCAACGATGCCTCCAGGCTGGTCCGCAGGCCGCAGTCCTCGTCATCCACCACGCCCTGTGGTACCCGGCCCAGTACGCCGTCCCCGCCTTCCACGCCTGCCGCCGCCAGGAGCCCCGGTCAGAGGCTGTCCTCTGCCCGCGGCCCATCCCCAGCCCCGCTCTGGGTCCTGAGTCACTAAAATTAGCCCCACAAGGGAAACCACTTATCGAGTGGCTCCGCCTGTTTTTATAAATACAGGTTTATGGATCACACCCCCCTCTACTCATGTCTGTGTTGTCTGTGGCTAATTTCACACTACAAGGGCACAGACGAGGAGCTGCTGGGCATCAGGTGACCTGCAGGGCCCAAGATGTTTACTATCTGACTCTTCAAGTGAAAGTGTTGGTCGCTCAGTCGTGTCTGACTCTTTGCGACCCCATGGACTGTAGCCCACCAGACTCCTCTGTCCATGGGATTCTCCAAGCAAGACTACGGAGTGGGTTGCCATTCCTTTCTCCAGGGAATCTTCTTGACCCAGGGATGGAACCCAGGTCTCCTGCATTGCAGGCAGATTCTTCACAGCCTGAGCCACCAGGGAAGCCCTTATCTGGCTCTTTACCTGCCTTTCAAATACAGACATCTTCCCCTGGGGTCAAATCCCAAGCCAGGACAGCGTGGCCCACCTCCACCCCCTGTCCACATCATGAACTCCAGGGGGACCCAGTCCTGCTCCGGCTTCTACTCACCTGAGGGCTCCTCGGGGGGACGGGCAAGGGTCAGAGCACGGCCCAGGAACAGGTGTAGGTCCAGCAGGTAGGGGACCTCGTCGGGGGCCACCAAGGAGTAGGCCGTGCCACTTCGGCCGGCCCGGGCCACGCGACCTGCAGGGGAAGGTGGTCAGACGGGGACAAAGGCAAAGGACCCCAAAGCCCAGCATGAGTCCTACATGCCCAGCCCTAAGGGTGGAGCTACGCCATGGCCCCATCTTACTGAGCAGTGTCCCACCTAAGAAGGGGGCAGGGCAGTGAGAGTCACTGGGGCTACCTGCCCGAGAGGTTGTGAGCCCACATGGTGCTCTGGGAGGTTAGCAGTAAAACGTCCCTGGCGGTCCAATGGTTAAGAATCCATCTTGAGATGCAGAGGACATGGGTGCGATCCCTGGTCGGAGAACTAAAATCCCACATGCCACAAAGTAACTAACTAAGCCCGTGAGCCGCAACAAAAGATCCCATGTGATGCTTTGAAGACCCTGGGTGCCACAACTGAGACCCGAAGTGGCCAAATAATCAATAAAATTTAAAACAAAGATAGACACAAGACACTGCTTTTCATCGGTATCAGAGGCCTTTAAGCATCCCCCACTATGGGTGATTTTTCCCAGAGAAATAACCCAGGGTGCAAAGATTCAACCGCAGGGACCCCTATTCCCTCTGTTGGAAAAGCAGCAAACCAGAAATCACTTAAAAGACGTAAGGACAGAGGGTCAGTTAATTAGCTGATGACCACCTGGGGTGCGTACTATACAGCTGAGGAAAGGGGCCACACACTGCGGTCTGTGGCCAAATCCAGCCCTAGCCTAACTGTGTAAATAAAGTTTTATTAGCACACAGCTGTATTCCTTCATTTACATATTGTCTGAGACTGCCTTCAGGCTACCAGGGCTGAGATCTGTAACAGACTACATAGCGCCAGAGCCTAAAATATTTACCATCTGGCCCTTTACAGAAAGTTTGCCGACCCGTCACAAAATGGTGTTTAGATGATGAACGGAAAGCACGCATGCTGTACACAGAGGTAAGAAGGTTACAGGTAAGAATGGCCAGTGTGGGGGCTTCCCTGGTGGTCCAATGGTTAAGACTCTGCACTCCCAACGCAGGGGGCCTGGGTTCAATCCCTGGCCAGGGAACCAGATCCCACGCACCACGGCTCAAAGTTCACGAACCACAACTTACGATCCCACATGCCACAACCAAGACCCAGCGCAGCCAAATAAGTAAGCAAATAAAAATAAGTCTGTTTAAAAAAGGAACATCCAGTGTGATTCTATTTTTGTGTTAAGTAAATCCATGGAGAACATGACACTTTGGCTTGTTTCTGAATCTTGCAAAAACCACATGTCACCATGTTTGGAAGATTTTGTTTGTGGTGGTCTGATTCACACTGCTGGTCATGTAGCACACAAGAAATTCCCTTTGGGGGTTCTGAGATGCCTCAAGGGATGCGCAGGGCCAGCCCTCCCAAAGCAACGGAATCAAGGGTACAGGACGCAGCCGCCAACGGGGAGACAAGGCTGGAGACCCAGGTGGAGGCTCCCTTGCACCCCAAAGGTCCGCCCGTGGGCAGCCCACCACAGGCGGCCAGTTTACCCATTCGACAATGTTCAATTTCACGCAAGACAACTAAAAGAAACCAGCCCACCAGATGCTTCTCTCACACGAACTTACTTAACTTACTCGTATTAAAAATATAACGCACATATTTATGAGTTAAAAGAAGGAAAAAGCAAGTAGGCTGATGGTTAAGAGGGGCTGGAGAAGGGGAAGCAGGAATTAGATTAATGGGTACAGGGTTTCAGTTTGTTAAGACAAAGATGCTCTAGATAAAGAAGGTGGGTGCCGGTTACACAACAGTGACTATACTTGATGCCACTGAACTTACAGCTAAAAGTGGTTAACATGATCACTGCATGTTTATGTATATTTCACCATAATTTGAAAAAAAAGAATCCCAGACGCCCCGCTTTGCTAGCTGTGTGACACCTGGCTAGTTCTGAACCTCCCCGCCTCGGTTTCCTCATCTGTAAAATGGGGCCAGTGTGGCTGGTACCCACTGCACAGGGTTGTTGTGAAGACCAAAAGCAAGCGGAACACCTGGACCAGCGCCTAATATGATGAGCACCTGTGGCCGTCACATCACCAGTGGGGGTGGGGGACTTCCAGGAGGGGGATGTCCTGCCTTCTAGGTGCCCTGCTCCACTTTCAAATTTTCCTTCAATATGTGGGAGTGAGTTGGCCTGGGTGCGCTGGCCAGGCCTGACAGGCTGCCTGGATAAAGTAGGGAGTCAGGAGACCCTGTCTGCAGTTGATGGAGCAGGAGGCAGATAGGTCAGGCAGCTGTGCAAAGGTTACAAAGGTCCCCAGGAGTTTTAGGAAGAAAACTGTAGGGAAGAGGGGTCGCATCATCAAGGATCCTGAAGGCAAAGAGAAGCAGAGGACTGGGGAGCCCAGAAAACTCGGAGGCATCACCTCCTTAAGAGTCTGAGGCCGCCTGACAGATCCGCTCCCCAGAGAATCTGATTTATCGGTCCCCTCCTTGGGCCTTGGTTCCCCACCAGTAGTGGCAGGAGTCGAGTCCTGCGCCCTCAGTCCTTGCCGGGACTTGGCGCCCCCGCTGGGGTCCGGTCCAGCCGTGGGCTCCTTACCCACGCGGTGCAGGAAGAGCTTGCCCTTGGCGGGGAAGCTGTAATTGATGACGTTGTCCAGCAGTGGGATGTCCAGGCCCCGGGCGGCCAGGTCAGTCACGATGAGGGCGGAGCACTTGCCGTGCGTGAACCTGGCCAGATTAATCTTGCGGGCCGTCTGGTCCAGGGCGCTGTAGATGTGGGCACAGCTCACCCCCTGGGTCGCCAGCAGCTGCTCAGAGTGAAGGCCAGAGAGAGGGAGAGGGGTTAGACACAGTTGCAAGACCACGGGCTCTGGAGTCGGGTGCCCTCCGTTTGAAACCCAGTTCAGCTAGGTGACCTCCGTTTGGTATCTTCATCAGTATAAATGGGACTCGTATCACCTCTCATCTCTGCAAGGTGGTTTGAGTGTCAAAAAAATGACACGTGCAGAGAGGTTTCCCTCAGGGAGGCTGCAAGTGCTACTGTAAGACACACACGTCTCCTCCTGAGTCACTAACAGGCTGTGTGACCTTGCCCAACTTTCCTAACCTCTCTGCGCCTTCACTTTCTTCTGCAGAATGGCGAGACCACGTTTCCTCTCTGTAATTTTGTTAAGAGGATTAAATGAGCTAATACACACAGTGCTGAGAACAGGGCCCACAACACAGGAAGCACTGTGAAAGTGGTAACTGCTCTTTAAAAATGATGATTTTGGTTTTATTCATGAGTGACTCCAGCAGCCATGCAGAGGAAGCACCGTTAAATGTGTGTCATGTGAGTGAAACCCAGTGAACTGCGTCCTCAGATAACGGACCCCAGGTGTGGCTGCATTGACTCGGGCCTGGGCAGCCTTGGGGGCTAGAGGACTCCCTCCCCAGGAGGGTGACAGGTATACACGTGCAGAAAAGTTCATCAAGCTGCTCACGTAAGATTAGGGCCCTTTATACAGCTTACGGCATGCAGGTTATTTCTCAATTTAAAAAAGAAACACAGGGGATACTAAAAACCTACAGAAAAATGATGCGACAGCTGAGATACACTTCAAAATACCCCGGATGGAGCGACGAATATTAGAGATGAATCAAGACTGGGTGTGAGTTGATAACTGAGTACCTGAGAGTTCATTATGCTATTTTCTGACTTCAGTACGTGTCTGAAATTTTTCATGTGTGTATCTGTGTCTCTGTGTGTCTGCGTGTGTCTGTGTGTGCATTCAGTCACTTTAGTCGTGTCTGACTCTGAAACCCCATGGACTGTAGCCCACCAGGCTCTTCGGTCCATGGAATTCTCCAGGCAAGAATACTGGAGTGGGTTGCCTTTTCCTTCTCCAGAAATTTTTCATAACATCTTCAAAGAATTTTAAAAAAAGCAGAGCTCTGGCCAGGCCCAAGTGCCGCTCTGGTGCTGCTCCCTGGTGGCCGAATCCGGAACTGCAGCTCCGAGCTGGCGCTGGAGTAGGTGTTGGTCGTCAACAGGAAAGAGGGTTTGGGGGCGTCCCTGCTCACCTCACTGAGATACTCCGCGTGGTGCTTGGTGGCCACAAACACGACTGTCTGGTCCTGGGGCCGCACCACGTTGCGTAGCAGGTGGAGCAGCACCGCAGCCTTGGCATCCTCCCGCACCAGGAAGAAGGAGGTCTGTGGAGAGAGGTTACTTGGGTTGGCTCGCGGGGTCAGGGTTGGGGTGGGGGTGGGTGGGTTCCTGGCCCCGCGGGCCCGGCGGAGGGGCACGGGCGGAGCCTCACCTTGAGCTGCTCGTTGAGTTTAGAGTCCACATCTAAGCGGATGAGCACGGGCTCCGTCAGGCCTGAGGTGGGCAATGGAGGATGATGGGCGGGGAGTGGCTGAGAGTCAAGACTGCCCACCCCCCCCCCCCCCCCAGGTACTGATGAGTTTCCTAGCCCCCAGCCCCGCTCCTGCGGCCCCCTCACCAGCTCGTGCGAACTCCACCAGCAGTTTGGGCAGTGTGGCAGAGAACAGGACAGTCTGGTGGCCCCCGGGGAGGCGGCTGATGATTTCCTGGAGCTGCTCTGCAAAGCCCATTTCAAAGAGCCTGGGAGGGCAGAGGGCAGAGGGCAGGGCAGGGTCAGGAGAGGGGCTTCCATTCCAGTGAGTTCCAAACCTGTCATCCTGCCCTCATCGCTGTCACCTGGACAGATGCTTCTGTAACCCAGGTCACTTTTTCTCTGTTTGCCAACCTTATCCTAAGCAGTCATGACCTTGGTACGCTGGGCCTGGTCTCAGTTATGCTTTGTTTTGTTTTGTTTCAGCTGCGCTGTGCAGCATCCAGGATCTTGGTTCCCTGACCGGGGACCAAACCCATGCTCCCTGAATTAGGAGTGCAGAGTCTTAACCACTGGACCACCAGGGAGGGCCTTGTTCAAATAAACGATACCAGCCCTCACTCGGGAACAGGCACGGTTCTATATGAATAAAACTTCCCCTGTGCGCGCTATTTTATCCCCACTTTGTAACTGAGGCAGACCACCAAGGCCCACGGACCCTCAGGGATTTGCCCAAGTTCAGAGAGCTGGGATCAGCTCCCACTCCTATCTGGCTCCAGTCTGTGCTCAGCCTTGTGCTACTTTTTATCTCTTTGAAATCATGTGTTTGTTGTTTTACTGTTCTTTTTAATATTCCTAATACAAAAGGAGAACTGTTGGTTCAGGGAGCCCCATCAGCTCTCACATGACCTGCAGTCTGTGGCCCACTTTGGAGAAACACTGCTTCAGTCTGGGCTGCGTAGGTCTCTCCTGGCAGAGCCCTCCCTCCTGGCCAACCCTGACACAAGTACCCGGAAATGCTCCTGCAGCCTTACCTGTCAGCCTCGTCGAATACCACGTACTCCACACACTGCAGCTTCAGGTTCATCTCCACAGCCACATGCACCAGGCGCCCAGGGGTAGCAATGATTCTGGAAGTAGTTGTGCCGGCCAGGTCATCCGGATCCAGGGTCACCAGCATAGCCCTCCTCTCACTCCCCAAGCCCTGGCCGTCGAGGAAGGGATCCCAGAGCCTCATCCCCAACCCACAAACTCACATGTCGGGATTTTCGTGCAAGGCTGCAAATTGGTCTTCCAT
The DNA here is from genome assembly GCF_023091745.1 of Budorcas taxicolor. Taxonomy (NCBI): domain Eukaryota; kingdom Metazoa; phylum Chordata; class Mammalia; order Artiodactyla; family Bovidae; genus Budorcas; species Budorcas taxicolor. Next base: position 61,315,311 of record NC_068926.1, read on the forward strand.
CCTAGGAAGAAGAGGGGGTGTCTGTCAGCTTGATTGAATAGGTTTCTTTTGTCTCTCTCCCTTCCCATCTCCAAATGCCTAGATGAGTCCCACACCTTGATCCCAGGCTTGGAACTGGGGGAAAGCTATTGCTGAGATGCTAGCCAAAACCACTGCCGGGACAAGGGCTGTAAGTTCAAACATACAAAAGGTCTGATAACAACAAAGTTCTCCAGTGAGAAGGACTCAACCATAGAATCCATCTCATTCACTCAGTTCAGATCAAAACAAAACTACCTTTGACCCACAGCACCACCTAGCAACTAACCCTGGAACTCCCAGCTCCACCTGGAAGCAGGTTTCCTGGATCTCTATGTCCTTGTTCTCAAACTGTTTAAGCATACATCCCTAACTTTAGTTCTCTGAAAACACCTCGGGACACCTGTAGGAGCCTGGAGGCAGAATTCTGGGCCAGGTCCAGCTTATGGAGGTATTTCTGACAACCACAGCAACAGAGATAATAAATTATAATGTAGGCAAAAGAGCACTAAAAAGCGAAACACTCTTTCAGTGAGAATCAAGAGTGACTGGTGACAGCGACATCCTGAGAATAAAGAAGGGGCCGCCCTTTGAGGGAGAAAATGTGGGACAGGGGCAGGGACTCTAATCGTAGCTCTACTTCCAGACCACCGTGTGGCTCTCTGGGCCTATCACTTCCTCAGCTGGCTCATCTGTAAAACAGGTGTGGTGCCTGTTACCTCAAAAGGACGGTATAAGCACATCAGGAAAAGTATAGTGTTTTGTAAATTTGAGCTACCAAAAACTTGTGTGCATTCCACCTGAAACAGCCCCAAATCAAGCATATTAAAACATACACAACTAAGCAACCCATTTGAGTGACCCTGGTGCTTCCAGCTCTCCTTTAGGAACACCAGAACCTGCGTCTGAGTTGTGTGGGAAATTTCTTTCGGTATTTTACTGTATGTTTCCCCTTCCTGGTATTTCAGGAACGTGCGGAGATGTTACTGTTATTAACAAGCAGCACGGGCTCTGTCCATCTGATGGGGAGGCCCAGGCAGGCTTGCTTTGGGGGCCACCATGCAGGGCACCGAGGGGGCTCTTACTTGTCCCCACCCAGGATCAGGGCAGTCTTGAGGCCAGTGAACTTGCCAAGCTGCGGAGAGACAGAGAGAGGGAGAGACAGAGCTGGTGATGGGAGCTGAAGCTCCCCTGGTGGCTTGGTGGTAAAGAATCCCCTGCCAGGGCAGGAGATGAAGGTTTGATCCCAGATTGGGGGAGATACCCTGGAGAAGGAGATGGCTATCCGTTCCAGTATTTTTGCCTGCGACATTCCATGGACAGAGGAGCCTGGCGGGTTATAGTCCATGGGGTCGCCAAGAGTCGGATACGACTCAGCAACTGAGCGTGAGTAAGGATGGGAGCTGACCCCGCCCACCGAGGCCTCGCTGACTGGTCCCAGCTCAGTCTAGCCACCCTGTCCCCCTGCCCGGGCACACCTCCTTGGTGAACTTCATGGTCTGCAGGGCCAGCTCTCGGGTGGGCGAGAGGATGAGGGCGCGGGCCCCGGTCTGGGCGCTGTGGGTCTTGAGCCGCTCGAACATGGGGATGAGGAAGCAGGCGGTCTTGCCGCTGCCCGTCCGGGCCATGGCCACCACGTCCTTGCCGTCCAGGATCATTGGGATGGTCTGCAGGGGAATGAACGGGACCGGGGAGGGATCAGTTCCTGCACCCACCGACCACATGATCCACAGCGTCAAGTCCCAGCGGAGAACTGGGGCATCTCAGCGGAAGGGGCGGGGCCTGTCTCCCAGCCCTGCTCCCACTCTTGTTAAAGCCCGTGTGCACAGGTCCAGGGGTGAGCGGCCTGTTACCCCCAACCCTTTCGACCTTTGGGACACCTCTCTTCCAGTTAAGCCAGGCTCTACCTCCCCGTCTGGTCCTCCTCCTCAGGACCCCAGAGAAACGCTGTCTCCCTCTCCACTAAATGTCTGAGGACAACACTATCATGAGATGACAGTGGGTGATGATGGGGTGTCTGTAAGCTGTCGGGGCAGGGACTGAGCAAGGAGCAGCTTAAGTGGCAAAGAGGCCCGAGTCGAGCATCTGCCCTGCTGGGCCTGGCTTTTCTCCGCCTGTGAATGGGCAAGCTCATGGGGCTTCGGCCAGAGTAAGAGGGGACAACAGGTGTGACGGGTGGAATGTCAAGAGGCCAGATGGACGGGTCGAGTTGGCATCCCCTCCTTCTGACCTGCAACAGTGTCCCTCCCCCATACCTTCCTCTGGATGGGTGTCGGCACCTTGTAGCCCTTCTTCATGATGCCTTTGAAGACTGGGTAGCTCAGGCCTGGGAAAGACACAGGAATGGCCAGGGGGCTGGAGAAGGCCCTATGACACATGGCTGAAAACTACACGGGACAAATGACTGTCTCAAAAACAAATAAACAGCAAGGAAAAAAAGCAATAGAACAAAGCTGATGGACTAACAGAGACTGAGAAGACAAGTTTACTGATTGTGGGGTATGAACTACATTTGGGTTCTGACATGAACACTCAATGCCATGGGCTTCCCTGGTGGCTCAGACAGTAAAGAATCTGCCTGCAGTGAAGGAGATCTGGGTTTAATCCCTAAGTCTGGAAGATCCCCTGGAGGAGGGCATGGCTACTACTCTAGTACTCTCACCTGGAGATTCCCATGGACAGAGGAGCCTGGTGGGCTACAGTCCATGGGATCACAAAGAGTCAGACATGATAAGCAACTAATACATATATATGTACATACATAAAGCCGTGAGACAATGGGGGTCTGAACACTGACGGGGCCTGGGATGACACTGAGGAACTGGGTTTGTTTTAGGCGGAGGAGGTCCTGCATCTCTTAGAGGCAGGTGGGAAGTATTTAGGGACAGGAGGAGATGACTTGTTTCTTTGCCCAGTTCTCTATCTGGGTGACTGTCTTTTTCTTATTGATTTATAAAAGCTCTGTATATATTAAGGTTATTAGCTCTTTGTCCCACAGTTGCAAATACATTCCAATATAACATTTACTTTAACTTAGCTTACAGTGTTTTTTGGCTTTTACACATGTCTAATTACCATTCAACCCCCAGATATCTTTGCCTGTTCCTGCAACAGCATCACCCAAAGTCTTGCCCTAACTGTTCTCTCTTCTGTCAGGCCCACTGCCCACATAAGAAGGCCGTGACTGGCTTGGAGATTATCTGCTGCGTCCATCCACCCAAGCCTACCACAGTGCAGAGTCTGGAACAGATCATGGAGGCCATGATGACCCCCTGTGGCTCCCCCCACCCAAGTTCCCAGATGCCTGGCTCACCCACCCATGGACTGGAAGCCTCCTGATTTCTTCTTCTTCTTGTTCTGAGCTCGCACCATCTCCCGCGTGTCTGGCTCCATGTCCGAGGTGCATTCCGAGGTGGGGAAAGTGGGTAGGGGTCTACCAGGTCCCAGCTGGGAGGGAGCAACAGAGAGGCAGCATCACTCCAGGTACAGTCAGACCACTGGGGGCAGGGAAGGAGGCTGTCCTGCTGCCAGGCCCCTCCAACCTGCCCTCATTCAAGGTGCTGATGCTCCTGTGAGATCACGTGACTTCTCTGCTAAAGGGCTCTCCTTTGACTGGACGAAGACAGGGCAGCGGGTCTGAGAGTAGGCTCTGCAGATAGACTGCCTGTGTTTCAGTCTCATCTCTGTCACTTGCGGCTGTGAGACCTCAGGCCTGGGACTTCCTCGCCCATAGCCTGTGTTCCCCAATCACGAAAACGGGGATGAAAAGAGCATATGCCTTACAGGGTGCTGGGAAGACCAAATGGGTATGTGTAAATCTTAGGACAGTGCCCAGATGATGGCACCACCATCATTATCATCCAGACCAGTTATTCAGAGCCCTCAAAACTTTGGGAAGCCAATCGAAACATCTATTATGAATGAGGTACCAGACTTTTCCAGTCTGTCCTGCACCCGTCTCCCTCAGCCCCTTTCTGATCCATCACCCCTCCCCAGATCTGGTCTCTCTCATTCCTGGCTTCCTCTCTCTGCCACCCACTTGTTCTAGCACAATTAAAGCATACCCAGACACCTCCTCCGGGAGCCTTCTTGGACTACAGCACTGTCTTCTTCCTCTCAGAAATAACATTTATAAAAATACTAACTCATAATAATGGCTAAAACTTATATGGCACTTACTATAAGCCAGGTGCTGTGCTGAGCGTTCATATAAATTAATTCACTCCTCACAACAACACTGTCAAGCAGCTATTATTATTTAGTCTGTTTACAGAGAAGGAAACTGACACACAGAGAGGTGAAGTGACCTGGCAAAGTCACACAGCCAGTAAGGGATATGAACCCTGGCTTCAGAGTCTATATTCCTTCCTGTGTGCCCCTCTATGGTCCAACACAACGCTCTAGGTCAGAGCTGCACCTGTCTTGTACAGTCCCCGAGATAAGAATGATTTTTAAATCTTAAAAGGTTGTAGCAAAATCAAAGAAGACAGTTGTATGACCTTATATGACCCTGCAAAGCCTAAACTATTTACCATTTGGTCCTTTACAGGGAAAGTTTGCCAACCTACCCCTGCTCTAGACACATGATGACAAAGTGCCTTTTAACACACTGGTGCCCCAGCAACATTTACCGAAGAGCAGAATGTCTGAGCACTGTCATTCCTCCTTTCCACAGTGTTTGAGGCACACAGACTCAACTACTTTCTGCATGTGCAGAAGTTGAGGCACACACAGACAGATTAAGCAATTTCTCCCATGTGTACTCCCCCACAGCCAGTACAAGGTGTTGAACACATGGCTGTGCCTTGGTCCCTAGTTATAGAGAACCTACTGTGTGAGGCTCGGTTGAGATGGAATAAGGTCCCCATCTGGTCCCTACTTCTGAGGAGCAGAGAGGGCTCTCTTCATATAAACGCCCACTCATTCATCTATTATACCCAGAGTCTTCTCTGTGCCAGACATCCGCTAAGCACAAGGCTGTGAGAAACAACAGGCTGTAGCTCTTTTGCTCCACTGGGGCTCACACCTGTCCCCCCCGCCCCCCCCTCGCCCCGCTCCCCATTTGCATAACTTAGCACTCAGTAGTGGAAATAGCACAGGGTCTGGAACCATACAGTCCTGGATTTGAATCCTGGCTCTCCCACTCACAAGCTATGGGGTTTTGGTCAAGTTCCTTCACCCCTCCAGGCTTCTGTTTCCCTCTCTGGAAAATGAGGATAAGCACTTAGCTCGCAGGGTTGATGTGGGGATTAAATGATAAGGCTTATAAAGGCTTTTAGCACGGAGCCTGCACACAGTAAGTGATCAATAGACGCGAGTTTAACTTATTATTAGTTTCCCAGAGGTTTGGGGGCGTCGCTGTCTCAAAGCCACGAGGGGCAGCCTTCTCCTAATTTGTCTTCCGAAGAACCCCCAAACTCTCAAAAGTCCAATGTTCAGCACCCGCACTTTTCATTGGGCGAATGGAAACCAGGACCCGCCCCCGATGGCCAGGAAGAAGCCAATGAGAAGCGCTAGACCAAGCGTCAGCCAGGAAGGCCCGCAGGCCCGGAGCTTACCCAACACAGAGGCTTCGGGAGTCTAGACCCCAGGTGTGGAGGGTCCTGGGACACGTGCTCAGGCCGGAGGTCCTGCCTTGATCCCCCGGCCAGCCGATCTCTCCCCATCCTCAGCCGTGCCCGCTCCCCAGCTGGGGGAACTGCCGGGCACCGCGCGGAGCCGGGGCTCGGGTTCCGACGTGTATCCCAGCCCTGCGCTCCCTACCTTCTGGGCCCGGGCGTCATCTTCTGCCTGGATCTCAAACTCGCCGTCCTCCGAGTCGCTGCTGCGGGACTGGGACGCCGCACCCCGGCGCTTCCGGAGCCCCTTCTTCTTCTTCCACTGGGCCATGGTAGCTCTGGACCGCGGTGCGGCCGCCGGGCGCGTGCCGGCAGCCATGCGGGCCCCGGCGCCGGGAAATGGGAGGGGGCGGAGCCCGTAGGGACGTACCAACAGCGCGGCGGGGGCACGGGGGACGCCTCCACGCGGCCCCGGCTGCGTTCCTGCTCCTTCTGCTGCCTCCAGGGGCTTGATCCACATGCACGCACACACTCCCCTCGCTGGCGCGGAAGGTACCCCTTCCGAAGCTTTGGGGAACTCCGGGGGGCGTCCGGAATCGGGGGCCTTAACTCACCCCCGAGGAGTAAATGGTTCCGGCCGCCCCGCCCCATCCTGTCACTCACGGGTTGCTGTTTGACGCGCGTGTGCGCGCGCGGAACACACGTCGCTAGGGCCCGGCTGCCAGCTCTGAGTCGTTCCGCCCCGTACCCCGGTCTGGGGTTGGGGCTGGGGGCGGCCTTGGAACTTCCCGGAGTCGCGGGCTCCCGGGATTCAGAGCTGCCGATTCGGATGTCCGGCGCGCGCCTCCGATGCCCGAGCGCCCCACAAAGGAGTCCAGGCCTGGGAGCAGGGGACGCTGACGGTAACGACCGACGTCAGCGAACCAAGATGCTCAGGTAGGAAAATAACTCGATAATGCGGGCACATCGGACATCTCCGGGACGTGGACTTGGGCATCAGTGAATGAGGGGCAGCTGGAGGACTGGGTGTGATCCCCTAGTAGGAGAATGGTTAAGTGCAGGAGCTTTAGACCCTTAATCAGGTTCAAATTCAATTTCCACTGTTTTAGCGTTATAGGTGTGACTGACACTTGCAACTTCACCTTTTGAAGCCTCAGTTTTGTCATCTGTAGGAACATAATAGAAGCTACCTCACAGGAGTGTTGAGAGGATGAAATGAGACAATGCTTGTAAAGCTCTTTGCAGGAGGTAGGCTTGGGATCGATCAATGCTGGTTATTATTTCTGCCCGAAAAATGTGTACAAGATATAGAAACCTGCCCTGTTTCCCCCATCCCTCATCAGCATAGTTGATTTTCTGTGTGGTGCCAGAATAGGCAGAGGCCCAAACCTCTTGTTCATCCCCCTAGTGTTCTATAAATATTGACTGAACACACACCAGTATGCTAGGAATGCGTATTTACTCATTAAATATTCATCTGTAGCACCCCTGTCCCCGTGATTTCTGTGTGCTCACTCACTCAGTCGTGCCTAACTCTGCGAATCCATGAACCGTAGCCCACCAGGCTCCTCTGTCCATGGGGATTCTCCAGGCAAAAATACTGGAGTGGGTTGCCATGTCCTCCTCCAGGGAATCTTCCCAACCCAGGGATCAAACCCAGGTCTCCCACATTGCAGGTGGATTCTTTACCATCTGAGCTACCAGGGACGCCCACCCCTTCATTACAACAACTCGAAAATTGTCAAATTTCTGAAATGTTCCCTGGGATTGGCAGCTCCCCTTTGAGGAAGACTGGTTGAGGGAGAATGTGACCTTTTTGCCCTGGGGACGGGCCCTTAAGTGATTGCCAGTCTTTTCTGATGACAGATGGTTGCTACCCTGACCCCTTTTCACAGGGAGCCCTGAATGTAGGGCCTGGCAAGCAGAGCACCCCTGCTGTCACTCAGGACTACGGAGAGCATGAAGACCCCGGTGGAGATGGCCATCAGCGGGATGCAGACCCTCCAAGTTCAGCACTGTGGCCGGAGTGGCTACCGGGTCAAGGTTAGGCCATCATACGTGGATGAGACTTTGTTTGGCAGCCCTGCAGGCACCCGGCCCGCACCACCAGACTTTGACCCACCGTGGATGAAGAAGGCCAACAGAACCAGAGGAGTGGGGATAGGGGTGTCTCAGGCCTTGGGGGCCAATGGGAGCTGTGAGTCCACCTCCTCCAGTGGCAGCACCCCAACCCTCACACCAAGGAAGAAGAACAAATACAGGTAATAGGATAGGAAGATTCCCTGCCATTCATCTGCTGTGTAACCTTGGGTGAGCAATTTGACCTCTCTGAGCCCGTTTCCTCACAGTGGAAGGTGGGACCCAGTGGGATTATTGAGAAGACTTAAGGGGATTTGACATGTACAGTGGTTGGCACAGTTACCTGACACTCAGGAATAAATAAATGGTAATGGCATTAGACTGGACTTCTGAGGCCCAGAGGGGTGAGGTGATTTGTCCAACAGAGAAAGAGAGTGTTAGTCGCTCAGTTGTGTCCAACTCTTTGCTACCCCATATACTGTAGCCTGCCAGGCTCCTCTGTCCGTGGAGTTTTCCAGGCAGGAATAGTGGAATGGGTTGCCATTTCCTTCTCCAGGGGATCTTTCCAAACCAGGGATTGAACCTGGCTCTGCTGTACTGCAGGAGGATTCTTTACCTTCTGAGCCACCAGGGAAGCCCTTGATTTATCCAAAATCACAGAACAATTTGCATAAGATTATTAGTGTGGTTGATCCATCAAATGACATAGATATGGTGATTCCAAACTGAAGCAAGTCATTTTGAAAATGGTTCTTGCTTCATTTTCACCAACATGTTAGAAAAATGGAATCTAATACCAGTGGTTATTTTTGTAGGGATTATTTAGATTATTTCAATGAATTATCTTATTGATTGTCATCAGTGTCTTGAACAGAGATATGGAAGACTAGTATATTAGTCAATCAGGTTTGTTATATATAACAAAATACTATAGACTTAAACAGCATAAGTTTGATTTTGCACAGTTATGGAAGCTTAAAGTCCAAGGTCAAGATGCCAGCAGGGTTGGTTTCTCCTGAAGTCTGTCCTTGGGTTGCAGATGGCCAGCTATTCCCTGGGTCCTCACATGGACTTTTCTCTGAGTGTGTACACTCTTGGTGCCTCTTCCTCTTCTTATAAGGACACAAATCCTATTGGATTAGAGCCTCACCTTTGTGGCCTCATTTGCGTGTGTGTTAGTTGTTCAGTCGTGTCCAGCTCTTTGCGACCCCATGGACTGTAGCCTGCCAGGCTCCTCTGTCCATGGAATTCTCCAGGCAAGAGGACTAGAGTGGGTTGCTATTCCCTCCTCCAGGGGATCTTCCTGACCCAGGGATCAAACCCAAGTCTCCTGCATCGCAGGCAGATTCTTTACCAGTGAGTCACCAGGGAAGCCCATGGCCTCATTTAACCTTAATTTAATTCAACACAAATCTTGGGAGGAGGCAATTCAGTCCTTAATAACTAGCCAGTCCTATTTGGGATCTATTCTGAGCCAAAAGGCACATCACTAATTGAGAGTGGGAATAGTTCCTATTTAAGGAGATAAAATTGAACAGAGATAAAAGCAAGACCCCATTATTGTCATGTCTACTTGACAGTTCCCATGGAGCACAGGGCAGGCTCAGGTTGACATAGCAGCACTGACATCTACAACATGGCTGAAAGTGCTGAGTTCACTGTAGGCTGCATTAACAGAAGTCCATGACAGGAAGGCAACAGTCAACCTCATGCTCTCCTGGAGGTTGGAACTTTGTGCTGGATGCTGACAGGTAGAGGGTGTCAAGTTAGAAGGTGCATAAGAGGTAGAGATGCTATTAAGCAGAAACTTTGGTACCAGACAGGTATAGGTATCAACCAAATCTGGGTTTGAACAGCTAAATCAAGTGGCCAAAACGTTGACTTTTCAAAGACTTGAAGTTTGGGAATGGGGAGCACTTTTAGTTCTGGCCGAAAGTCATGGACCTCACACCTCATAGATATGCCATGAATATTTGTGAGATTAATTTAAAAAAAATGCTGAATGAATCTAGTTAAAAGTGAGAGGCCTTGAAGGCATTTAAGTCTGGCTTAGTGATCAGGAGCTTGAGCCCTTGAGTGGGGGGCTGGATTTGAATCTTATCTATACCTGCCTTGTTATCCTCCCTGTGCCTCTGTTTTCTTGTCTATAAAATGGGATTATCATATTGCCATCCTGTGGGTTTTATGAGAAATAATGAGATAACACAAGTGACAAGCTGAGTCCTGGGCCTATACATGAAAAACCCTGAGTAAATATTCAAAAATTTTAAAAGCTACTCTGGTGGTGTGGCCAGGTCACAGCACCCTCTACATGCCAGGTGCTTGGCTGTACAATTTCAGATACAGTTAGAAGGGCCACATGACTGCAGAGGGTTTGGCTGACAGGGCCACTAGGAAAAGGGTGAAGTGGTGAGTTAAAAGAAAAAGTGAACGCTCTGAAGACTAAGGTTATATTAATGTTGGTTGCAAATAACATAAGGATTGGACTTGCAAACAAGCTAAACGTGCCTCAGCAGACAAAGGGCATGGGGCTCATATAACAGGGGCTCAAAATGTTGTTGGGATTCTTTCCCACACACATTCCAGGTGAGATGGCCACCAGCTCTTTTGCCCTTATATCCTTCCTGCCTGTTCTTCAGCACTCAGTGGAAGAAAGACATCTCTCTCCTAGTAGTTAACGCAAAGTTTCTAAGGGAGACTCCCATTGGGCAGGATGGATGTGGTTAGTCTTGAGCCAATCAGTGTGGTCAGGAGGATGGGGTATGCAAATTGACCTGGACTAGACCAATTGGGCACATGCCCAGGATGGGGTGGGGAGGATGCAGGGGGACTGGATGCTCTGCAGGGGAAAAATAGTAAGAGTTGGGAATAGTGGTACTTGAGGGCTGTGGCTTCCCTGTGGGTACTTCTGGGATCTACAGGCAATCATCTGCTGCTGCAGGGGCTTGCCTAGGGGTGGGGGGTGGGGGGGTGAGAAAGTTTACAAGGCTTATTTCCCCAGCTCATTGTTTCTCTTCCCTTCCCAGACTGATCAGCCACACTCCTTCTTACTGCGACGAGTCTCTCTTTGGCTCCCGACCGGAGGGCGCCGGCTGGGAGGCCAAGTTGATGGCGAGAGGTGATGCTGCAAAGCTCCACGCCCTCTTCTGGACACCCCCAGCTACCCCTAGGGGCAGCCATACTCCCCGCCCCAGGGAGACTCCAGTGCGGGCCATTCACCCAGCTGACCTCTCAAAGACAGAGCACAGGGTAGTGGCCAGCTCCCGGAGGCTGTCCGTGGATGGGTTAGACACTCCAAGCCCTCTGAGGCGGGAGTGTTCCCACTCCCTCACCCACCTTGATGTCCCCAGCACAGGTCGCCCACCCGCCAGTAGCCCCTGCACAAATGGGCCCCGAGATCCCTGGCCTGCCCCATCAGGGGTGACCTTCCGGAGCCCCCTGGTGACTCCCAGGGCTCGTTCAGTCAGTGTTTCAGTGCCAACTACCCCCCGACAAGGTAGGGCTACCCAGAAAACAAAGCCCCCTTGGAAATGAGTTTCTTGGTCCTTTCTGTAGGTGTGCCCATGGGGTCACAGCGAGGGGCAGAGTTTCAGAGAATGGCGCTGCTGGGCAGGCCTCTGGGGAGACCACAAGGCATTGGTGGAGCCCTCCCGGGGACAGACAGAGCAATGGTGGGCAGTGCCCCCCCTCTGACCACCTCTGGTTGCTCCCTGCTTTCCCCACTGATATGGACTGGAGGGTCAACCCTGACATACCCGTGTCCAGTCCTGTCATGGCCACACGGCGTATCAGTGCCAACCCAGGGGGTGTCCCCCAGGAGGGCCCCCACCTCCTCCATCACACCCACAACATTGTCTCACCGCCAAGTGTGAATAAATAGTGTGATTGCCAACCTGGAGGGCTCTTCCTCCCTTCAAGCCAAGCTCTTGCTCAGGATAAGTTTCCAGCTGAGTCTGGAGGCCTCAGGAATTTTCCCAGGCACCATGTGTGGACCAGCGGGGAACGCGAGGATCTGGGTGGTATGTGAGTGGACATTTAAAAATTTTAGTAGTCATGTATTTATTTTCATGTATTAAATATACCGGTAGCTCATCGAAGCCATGAGTTTTGTTAATTTCTTTTTTCCCCATAAGGTAAAGACCAGTGTTAGGCCTGAATTGATTTAAGTAACAAAATTAATAATGTCGCAGTCACGACCGTGGCAGTGGGGCAACTGATCCTCCTCCCATCATGGGCTTCTAGCTAATGCCACTAATTGGTGGGTTGGCTGGTTCTTCCTGAATTCAGAATATGGGCTACAGTTGTTTTGAAATCAGATATATAAACATATATCTGATGTACATTTCCTACCTTTAAAAATGCAGGTCAAGAAGCAATAGCTAAGACTGGATGTGGAACAATTGACTGGTTCAAAATTGGGAAAAGAGTATGACAAGGCTGTATATTGTCACCCTGCTAATTTAACTTATATACAGAGTACATCATGCGAAATGCCAGGCTGGATAAATCACAAGTTGGAATCAAGATTGCCAGGGGTAATATCAATAACCTCAGATATGCAGATGATACCACTGGCAGAAAGGGAAGAGGAACTAAAGAGCTTCTTGAGGAGGGCAAAAGAGGAGAGTGAAAAAGCTGGCTTAAACTTAGCATTTGAAAAAGCTAAGATCATGGCAACCAGTCCCATCACTTCATGGCACAGGGAGGAAAAGTGGAAGCAGTGACAGATTTTATTTTCTTGGGCTCCAGAATCACTTTGGACAGTGACTGCAGCCATGAAATTAAAGGATTGGAAGAAACAAGCTGCTCCTTGGAAGAAAAGTTATGACAAACCTAGACAGCATATTAAAAAGGAGAGACATCACTTTGCCAACAAAGGTCCATCTAGTCAAAGCTATGGTTTCTCCAGCAGTCATGTATGGATGTGAGAATTGGACTATAAAGAAAGCTGAGCACCGAAAAACTGATGCTTTTGAACTGTGGTGTTGGAGAAGACTCTTGAGAGTCCCTTGGACTGCAAGGAGATCAAACCAGTCAATCCTAAAATCAATCCTGACTATTCATTGGAAGGACTGATGTTGAAGTTGGAACTCCAATGCGTTGTCCACCTGATACGAAGAACTGACTCATTGGAAAAGACCCTGATGCTGGGAAAGACTGAAGGCAGAAGAAGAGAGCAATGGAGGGTGAGTTGGTTGGGTGGCATCACCTACTCAATGGACATGAGTTTGAGCAAGCTTCAGGAGTTGGTGATGGACAGGGAAGGCTGGCGTGCTGCTGTCCATGGGGTCACAAAGAGTTGGACACGACTTAGCGACTGAACTACAACACCAAAGCTCTTAAAAACAAAAAGCAAAATCCACAATTATTGGACTTTGCCAAATTGAATAAGAATACAAAATTACAGTAAGAATACAAAATTACACATGGCACCTGGAGAGCACTCAGGATGGAGCCCTAACTGGTCAGGGCCCACCTTTCCCTGCTCTGCACTGTCCTGGGTCAGGCCCCTTAGGAAGAACAGCAACACCTTCGCCCTGATGGAGTTGCACCCAGAATCGCAGCATCCCAGTGGGTTGGGTGGAGGCCAGGCTTCAGGCCTTTCCTTGTGCCCATTTTCCCATGACGCACCTCCAGGAAGCACGGATATTCCAGACAGGCCAGCTGGAGGCCACATCTTGGGTTCTGTACCTCTACACTGGGGGAAAAGATGCGCACACACTCCTGGGGAACTGTGGGAGGAGCCGACGGTGACTAGGACCAGGGGCGCATGTACAGATGCTTACGCAAGTCGGGTGGGGCATGAGGGAAGCCAGCAAGCTGCGCTCTCAGCACAAACACAGCTTTTTAAACGTGGATGTTTAAATTTCCTTGAACTCTAACAGAATTAGTACCCTCCTCTCCTCAGTTTTACTTGAAATTCTAATTTGCCTTCATCCCCTCCCCCTATGTTTTAACAGACATTGGCCACAAGTACCTCTTTCCTCCAAACTGTACTAAAAAAAAAGGAAGCGACTGCCCAAGTATGATGAAAAGAGGCAACTGACCCTGAGGCGGTGAGGGCTGGAAGACATTTGGGAGTGGTGGGGACTGGGGCAACCTGTCTCTGCCATCTGTGGGCATAAGGCCCAAGCTATCTGGATGCTAAGATTTTTTTTTTTTCCCCCAGAAAAGGCATTTCTAAGCAATAGCCTCTGGGTTCTTTTTTTTTTTTTTTTTAATGCCAGAAGTGAATTAAAAAATACATTGTTCGACCCCCCTGGATACCAAATAAGGCCAATGTGAGGTTGCAGGTTTTTGACCCTGTGCTTTCACAGTTTTAAATGGGGGCAAATTTGGAAACAAAGTAATTCCCAGAGCAGGGACTGAGGGCAGCTCGAAACCCTCCCTGTACCTCTAAGAATTCTCTGCTCGCCCCGCCTGCCTTTGGGGACGGCTATGACCCACACCCAGCTGTCCTGGCCGGTGATGTGTCCGTCGCAGTCATGGCAACTTCCGGTCTGGGACCGAGGCGGGCAGGAGAGAGGGGTGCAGCCCGGGGTGTTCCCCACCGCCTCTCCGCCCCCTCCCCCCGCCCCCGACAATGGACAAAGCATCTGCAGCGTGGACACACCACCCAGGGGCCCCAGGGAAAATGAAGTTTATCTGTAGGCTGTGCTTGACAATGGTTTTTAATTTTGAAAAAGCGTTAAAATCATAAACCACGGGGCTCCCCATCCCAGGGGCTTCCCAGGCAGGCTCTTGAGTGAGAGGTTAGATTATGGCAAGCGCGAAGGGAGGACTTACTTCTTGCCCTTTCTTTTGCCCTTGCCTTTCTCCTTCTCTCCTTTGCCCTTGCCCCGCTTCTTCTTCTTGGACTTGAGCATGGAGCGGACCAGGTAGCCCTTCCACAGGGCCTGGATGAGAGTGGCGGCCCGCGCCATGCGCACCATCTCTTGCTCGTCCTCTAGCCTCTTCTTGGCCAAGATCTCGCGCTCGGCCTGGATCTGGGAGAACTCTTCCACCAGCACGTCGTACCGCTTCTTCAGCTCCTCCAGCTGGAGCTGCTCCTCTTGGTGGATGATGTCCAGCTCCTCGTACTCGTCCTGGGGCGAGAGGCAGGGAGCGGGTGGGCCACCGCCAGGCTCAGAGCTCCCGTCTCCACCCACTTGTGCGCAGGCTCCCCGCCTCCCTGCAGGTGCTGCCGCCCCCAGCCATGGCCGCCAATGCAAAGCTTGTCTGCATCCCAGGCACGGATGGGAAGGGGAGAGGTGGTAGCGGTCCATCCCCAGCTTGTGGTGTGAGGCCCGGCTTAAATAATTTCAGGAGTGAGGAAAACAGCCAGCTTGTGAGCTGGGCCGACTGGGCTTCTAATCTCAGCTTGGCCACATCTTGAGGGGCTTCACCTTGTTCCAAGCGTTCTCTTTTTCCTCATCTGAAACGTGGAGACAATTCCAAACCCAGGAGCAGGGGTGGGAATTATTTCCCTGATTAAATGTTGGGCTGGATGCAACGTCCTAGATGGTGACGCCAGGCACACAGTGGGGACGTTTAAAAAAATGCCAGCTGCTGCCATCAACGTGGTCCGTGTCACAGAGATACCCAGAGAGGACCCTCCTCGGGTGATGGAACCCCACAGTTCTTCCCTACCTCTAACAACCATAGCCTCTCCTGCTGTAATTCACACCTATCTCCCTCCCTCCCTCTTTCCCACCAAGTATCTATTAGAAGCACAGTACTTCCAGAGGAGGCAAGCTAAGTGGACTCTGTCTTTGCCATCATTAACCCACCACCCTCACTGGGAACAGAGAAATGAGCACAGCCTCCAGTCTCCCCCTTCCTAGAGCGCTAGGGATCAGACAGACCCCGAGTTGCCCTACTCTTCACAGCACGCCTGACATTGGGCCACTCAGAGGCTGAGGTCCTCTCCAGTGCTCACCAGGCCTTCGTGGCCCCAAAGTTGGGGCTCTGGGCTCTGGGCCGCTGATGTCAGCACAGAGCTGCATGGAGGCCTCAGGGCATCCCTGTTTTATAGGCCGCTGTCCCCTGAGCACCTGCTCCAGGCCAGATCCTGTGTTGTACAAGCCTCAGTGAATCCCCACCATGGTCCCGGCCTGGGTGTTACTGCTTATGTTGATCACATGCAGAATCCAAGGTCAAGTCCCTTGCTTAAGGTCACACTGGGACATAAGTGCCACTAGAGTGGAACCTCCAGATGACAATGGGGACTTTCTTCACTGCTGGAGGCTGGCACCTGGCCCATCTCAAGCACTTGGTGGAAAGTTCCCGGGTAACTGAGTGAAGTGGTGGAGGTGAACTTGTACTTGAATCCAGCACAGATGAGTCCTGGCTGGCGGGGCTGCTGGAGGGAGCTGAACAGGAGGGGACAGGGAGCCTGGGATGTTGACCCTAGATGGAGCCGAGATCTTTGGATCTGGTGTCAAACGCCACTTGGTGGCTGGCCGCTTCTGTTTCCTTCCTTTGCCACTGCTGCCCTCACTGCCCCAGGCTAGACAAACCCTTGAGCCTAAGGAAGGGACAGGGAAGTCACTCTGGGGAGGCCCAGAACTGGGCGTAGACCATGGACCATCTGAGGGCTTCTCTTCCCCTGCCGCCTCACCCCAATTCCTAGAAGGTCTTGGGAAACACACTTGAGACAGAATTAGGCAGACAAATACCTGCTTTTCACTCATCTCTGAATCGTATTTCTGGATCCAGTTCTCAATTTCCGTTTCCACTTTATATTTTTTCTGAAAAAAAAAAATCAATTAGTCATTGTTTGATGGACCTATAGTAACAATGAACTGCACCGAGGCTGCTCTGTGTCAGCAGGCAGTATGTCACGCCTCGCCTACTTGAATCCACACTACGAGGCGGGTTCTCCATTTCACAGATGAGGGCACGGAAGATCAGGAGTACTGACTCACTGGACCCAAGACCACGGAACTGATGGGTGGTCAGAGCTCGGATGTGAAGCCAGCTGTCTGGCTCCAGAACATTCTAGGCAGATGGAGCAGCAGGTGCAAAGGCCCTGAGCTGGGAACAAGTTCGTGATGTTTAAAGAATAGGCACCTGAGCCTGTGTGGCTGGGATGGCATGGCCGCAGGTGAGCATGGTCCCAGTGAGTTCAGAGTGAGAAGCTATGTCGCACAAGGAGGGTCTGCAGCGGGAGGAGTTTGGTTTCTAGTGTAAGGGGGAGGGGACGCTCACTGTTGCATGGATTTAGACACAGCAGAGGAATGTGCTCTAATTTTGTCTTTAAAAGATCAGCTCCTGTACATACAATGAAATGTTCAGTTCAGTTCAGTCACTCAGTCATGTCCAACTCTCTGCAACCCCATGGACTGCAGCACGCCAAGCCTCCGTGTCCATCACCAACTCCCAGAGTTTACTCAAACTCATCTCCATTGAGTCTGTGATGCCATCCAACCATCTCATCCTCTGTCGTCCCCTTCTCCCGCCTTAAAAGTTTCCCAGCATCAGGGTCTTTTCCAATGAGTCAGTTCTTCACATCAGGTGCCCAAAGTACTGGAGTTTCAGCTTCAACATCAGTCCTTCCAATGAACACCCAGGACTGATCTCCTTTAGGATAGACTGGTTGGATCTCCTTGCAGTCCAAGGGACTCTCAAGAGTCTTCTCCAACACCACAGTTCAAAAGCATCAATTCTTCAGCGCTCAGCTTTCTTTCTAGTCCAACTCTCACATCCATACATGACTACTGGAAAAACCAGAGCCTTGACTAGACAGACCTTTGTTGGCAAAGTGATGTCTCCGCTTTTTAATATGCTGTCTAGGTTGGTCATAACTTTCCTTCCAAGGAGTAAGCATCGTTTAATTTCATGGCTGCAGTCACCATCTGGAGTGATTTTGTAGCCGCCCAAAATAAAGTCTGACACTGTTTCCATCATTTCCCCATCTATTTGCCATG
This sequence comes from Budorcas taxicolor, assembly GCF_023091745.1. Lineage (NCBI taxonomy): Eukaryota > Metazoa > Chordata > Mammalia > Artiodactyla > Bovidae > Budorcas > Budorcas taxicolor. The sequence goes on from NC_068926.1 coordinate 61,332,874, forward strand.
AAGTGATGGGACCAGATGCCATGATCTTAGTTTTCTGAAGTTGAGCTTTAAGCCAACTTTTTCACTCTCCTCTTTCACTTTCATCAAAAGGCTCTTTAGTTCTTCTTCACTTTCTGCCATAAGGGTGGTGTCATCTGTATATGTGACGTTATTGATATTTCTCCCAGCAATCTTAATTCCAGCCTGTGCTTCATCCAGCCCAGTGTTTCTCATGATGTACTCTGCACATAAGTTAAACAAGCAGGGTGACAATATACAGCCTTGACGTACTCCTTTCCCTATTTGGAACCAGTCTGTTGTTCCATATCCAGTTCTAACTGTTGCTTCCTGACCTGCATACAGGTTTCTCAAGAGGCAGGTCAGGTGGTCTGGTAGTCCCATCTCTTTCAGAATTTTCCAGTTTGTTGTGATCCACACAGTCAAAGGCTTTGGAATAGTCAATAAGGCAGAAATAGATGTTTTTCTGGAACTTTCTTGCTTTTTCGATGATCCAGCAGATGTTGGCAATTTGATCTCTGGTTCCTCTGCCTTTTCTAAAACCAGCTTGAATATCTAGAAGTTCACAGTTCAGATACTGTTGAAGCCTGGCTTGGAGAATTTTGAGCATTAATTTACTAGCGTGTGAGATGAGTGCAATTGTGCGGTATTTTGAACATTCTTTGGAATTGCCTTTCTTTGGGATTGGGATGAAAACCGACCTTTTCCTGTCCTGTGGCCAGTGCTAAGTTTTCCAGATTTGCTGGCATATTGAGTGCAGTACTTTCACAGCATCATCTTTTAGGATTTGAAATAGCTCAACTGGAATTCCATCACCTCCACTAGCTTTGTTCATAGTGATGCTTCCTAAGACCCACTTGACTTCACATTCCAGGATGTCTGGCTCTAGGTGAGTGATCACACCATCGTGATCATCTGGGTCGTGAATATCTTTTTTGTACAGTTCTTCTGTGTATTCTTGCCACCTCTTCTTAATAGCTTCTCCTTCTGTTAGGTCCAAACCATTTCTGTCCTTTATTGAGCCCATCTGTGTATGAAATGTTCCCTTGGTATCTCTAATTTTCTTGAGGAAATCTCTAGTATTTCCCATTTTATTGTTTCCCTCTATTTCTTTGCACTGATCGTTGAGGAAGGTTTCTTATCTCTCCTTGCTATTCTTTGGAATTCTGCAATGTTATTCTGCCATAAAAAGGAGTGAAGTGTTGGCAGATGTTATGTGGGCAGACCTTGAAAAGGAGATGCTAGAAAGACCATATATTTGATGATTCCATTTACATGAAGAGTCCAGAATAGGCAAATCCAAGGAGACAGAAAGATTAGTGGTTTTCAGGGGCTGGGGGAAGGGGAGTGGGTGAGAAACTGCTTAATGAGTACAAGGTGTGTTTGGAGGTGATGAAAGTGTTTTGGAACTAGAGAAAGGTTGTGGTTGTACAACACTGTGAATACTAAGTGCCACTGAATAAAATGGTTATATGTTTTGTGATGTGAATTTCACCTCAATTTTTAAAAATCGGCTCCTTAGTTCTTACGGGTTTCCCTGGTAGCTCAGATGGTAAAGGATCTGCCTGTAATGTAGGAGACCCAGGTTCGAACCCTGGGTTGGGAAGATCCCCTGAAGAAGGAAACGGACAGTATTCTCCAGTATTCTTGCCTAGAGAATCCCATGGACAGAGGAGCCTGGCGGGCTACAGTCCATGGGCTTGCAAAGAGTCCTACACAACTGAGTGACTAAACACACAGTCCTTATAGTGCAAAAGTTCTTAACTTGCGCACCATGCACAGGCTGGCTTCAGGGAGCCTGTGACCCAAGAATTGCCCACCCCTGTGTGCAGGGGCACCTGTGCCTTTTCATGGGGGAGAGGCCCAGGGCTTCCAGCAGATTCTCCAAAGAGTTGTGAAATGAAAACAAAGTGAGGATAAGTGATAGCAAGGGTGCCCTTTGTGTGGAAAGGGAGTCCACAGCAAACTGGTGCTTGCGGGGTGCCTGCGGGGCCTGGGTCCTGGCTGAGATGAGGGAGAAGGCGGATGAAGAAAGGCTACTTACTGAGCATCTACTAGGCACCAGCTCTCCACCCACCATCTCATCTAGTTCTCGTAATAACTCATTGAGGCCTATTCAATCGTGATCGTCTTCAAGATATGGAAACTAAGGCTTGGAGGGGGCTGAGAGATTTGCCAGAGGTTTCCAGGTGCCTTCATTTTCTTTGCAGGATGGGTGGGTGGGTGTCCTCCTCCTTGCGGGGCTCAGAGGAGCTTGGGAGCTTGCTCGAGATCACAGAGCCGGCATGTAGTGGGACCCCATGTCTCTGCTCCCAGTGCCCCCCGGCTCCTCTGCCCTCCCCCCACCCTGGTGGCCCCCCTGCCCGCGTCCCCCCTCCCCAGGGCACCTTCCTCAGCGCCTGCTCTGTGTCCCGGTTCTCCATGACCAGGTTGTGGAACTGCGACTGCAGCACCAGGATCTCCTGCTGGACCGCGGCCACCCTGGCCTGCGAGGCCCGGAAGTCCGCCTTCTGCTGCTTCTCCGCCTCCTGCTTGGTGCGCAGGAGGCTGTTCTCTGAGAACCTGAGCACCTGGTGCAGGTGGTTTTTCAGCTCTTGGATCACAAAGTTCTCCTTCTCCACCTGGACCGGAAAGAGGAGAGACTCTGGAGGATACCGCCCGCCATCGTGGGTCGCCGTGGCAAGAGAGGCTGGCGTGCCTGCAGCTCTTGGAGGTGGGGGGGGCATTATTATGTCTCCCCATCTTTCCCCTGGCCCAGGATGAAGACGGAACCGCCTGCCTAGAGACGAGAAAATGGAGGGGTTGAGTCTGTCTGGGGTTGCGCAGCTTAACTGGAATTTGAAGCTGGGTCTGTTCCATCTGGAGCCCACGTCTGTGGCCACCACCCTCTGTTTCCTGGCGTGAGCCAAGGGCTCAGCGTGCCTGAGACAGCTCCATGCTCCTGCCTGAGGCGCAATGGGAAGTACCCAGTTGGCAGAGATACCTGGCGTGATGCATGAAGGTGTGAGATAAACACCCAGCACAGGGAATGCCACCGGTTCTCCCCTTGAGGGCCTGGCCTGGCTCCTGCCCACAGTGGGTTCTGAAACAGGAATTAGGGTTGGGGGCGGGGGAGTTGGGGCTGTTCCGTAAATAAGCTCCAAAGGCTGATCACAAGCGCGAGAGTTTCCCTCTGAACACACTGGTGCTGTGGCTGGCTCAGGCCGGCAGCCTTGGGCTGGGGGGGCGGCTGGCAGGGGGGCCGAAGTGGGTCTCAGCTCACTTCCTGGACTCAGGGAGTGGCAGGTAGGGCTGGGGAGGGGGTTTGAGGCCAGCCAGTCCTGTGGGCAACTCTTCAACCTTCAGGTGCTGGGTTTGAAGGCAGGCAATGCTATGAGGAGTCAGAGCTTCTCGTGTGGACCCCTGAAGCCTGCCTAATTGGTGTCACCCCCTCATTTTACACTGAGATCCGATGACCTGATGAAATTTGCCCACCTGGCAGAAATGAAATTTGCCCACCCAGATCTGTCCACCTTGGCAGCCCCAAGTTGTTTTCCACCACCGGAATGAGATCAGCAAAGATACTTGGCAGGGTTGGGTCCTGTCCCTGTCTCTAAGTCACCCCTCCAACCTCTGAGTGACCTCCTCTGACTGAGCTCCTGGGAGCCTGTCATCTCTGCACTCACCAAATAATCAGCATGCCTGCTTTTCATGCCAGGTCTGCTGGGGACACAGTGGGGGGCTGAGAGAGACGAGGTCCTTGTCCTCTTGTGGGGGACCCAGACCCCAATCAAATCATCACACAAGTAGTCATCAACAAGCCCTAGCGAATGCCGAACAGGACCAAGTCAGGAAACCAGTGCGCCAGGGAGGGAGAGTGGCCTTGGCCTCTCATCTATCGCAGGGCGATGAAAAGATAGCAGCTGTCCCCCAGGACCTGCTCTCCCTGGCAAGGCTGTAGAGCAAATGTTTTGCTGGGAGCCTGGCCCCAGCTACAGACCACTTTCCCAGCATCTCTAGCACTGGCTAAGAACTGATTCCAGGCGGCGGCCCAAAAGAGCAGGTCAAAGCCCCCTTCTCTGCTTTCCTCTTTTCTGCTGGCTGGACCAATGACAATATGACTGGGGGAAGCTGGAACAGCCTGTTGGGTCCACGGTTTGAAGTCTCATGTAGGGGATGTCAGAGAAGCCAGCCAGAAGGAACCTGGGCCCCTGACAAGTTTAAGAAGCAGAACTTCCATGCCGGCTCTCTGTTAAACAGAAATCCATCTCCAGCTTGACTAAGCCCCTATTATTTGGGGTCTCTTTGTTTTAGCAGCTAAACCTATACTTATACTTCATCTCCAGGGACTTTGTAAGATGTTGGTGAGAAAATGTATGTAAAAAAATAACACATAGGACTTCCCTGGTGGTCCAGTGGTGAAGAATCAGCCTGCCAATGTAGGGGACATGTGTTTGATCCCTGATCTGGGAAGATCCCACATGCTGTGGGGCAGCTGAGCCCAAGCGCCACAGCTTCCCAGCCTATGCTCTGGAGTTTGTTCTTCACAAGAGAAGCCAGCACAATGAGAAGCTGCCGCACCACAAATAGAGGAGAGCCCTGGCTCACTGCAATCAAAGAAAGCCCACAGGCAGCAACGAAGACCAAGCTCAGGTCGTCAAAAATAAATGAACAAAAATAATTTTTAAAATAAAATAACACAGTAGGTGTCCCCAGATGGTTATTAGGTTGGGATCGTGTTATCCTTTTCCCTCTTAAAAATTGTTCTAGAACTTCCACCCCTCTCACCTGCCCTCAGGACAAAGATCACATTCCAAAGATCACCTCAAAGGTGATCTCTCAGCAAAGTCTTAAATGCCTATTACCCAGCCCTGGCCTGGAAGGTCCCTCTCTATTTCACCGACCTGGTTTACACCCTCTCATTCTTCAAGTCATGGCTTCCACCTCTCTGAGTTCCAAGTTCAGGTCTCCTATAACACTCTCTTATGGCACCTTGTACTTAACCCTTTCTTGTACTTCTCAAGACTGTAAATAAATCAGCTCTTTAAGACCTGCCTTCCCTCTCATGAACTCCATGAGGCTGGGACCATGTGGACTCATCATTTGTAAGACCTGGCACCTGGTGAGTACTCAAAACAATATTTATGGAGCAAATGAATGAAAACAACTATTTAAACCGTGGAGGGAAGAAACCTCAATTGCCAAAAGACGTGGGACCTCTCCCCGGGGCTCCCGCTGTAATCTGACCAGTACCGTGTATTCATACCTCCGCATTCCTGTTCCTCACACAGGCGGCCAGTTCATTTTCCAGGGTGTCGATGATCTCTTGGTGCCTCCGATTCCGTCGGGTGATGTCCTGGATGAACTGGATCTTGTCTCTGGCTTCCATGGGACTGGTGAGTAACTTCTCAAACAGGAAACCTCGGAGTTCTACCAGGCTATCGATAAAACACTGGGCTTCCTTGCTCCTGCCCAAGGTCTGCGCCTGCAGCAGGCTGGCGGCCTGGGGGTTACTGAGCAGGAGTCTCACGACGTTCTTGGTGGATTCTTTGATTCCCTGCATCAGCGGCGGGAGCTGGGATTTCTGCACGTCCATGGCGAAGAGGCGCTCTCGGAACCACGCTTCATCCTCGAACTCTTCCGCCTCCTTCAGTTTCCTTTCTTCCTCCTGCAGGTAACTGACTCGGCCCAGGAAGGTCTGGCAGAGGTCCTCGTGCTCCCTCACTGCCTTCGCGATGTCCGGCCCCAGCATCCCCTCCGAAGTCTTGGAATCGGACGCCGCGTGGGACAGCAGGCTCACCAGCTCCACCTTGTGGATGGTCTCGTCCAGGACAGACATGATCCTCTTGGTCTCGATGGTGGTGAGTTTGGTCTTGGCGGGGGTCAGGGCTTTCGGCGGGGTGGTGGACTTTTTGGTTGTCTGGGCTATCAGCCTTATTTTGTTGATATCAAGACCTTGGTAGAGGGGGGCCACGGTTAGGACGTCCAGAGCCATTTTATGGGCTTTGCCTCTGCACACCCTGACAGATTGAGACTTGGGTAGGCTCCCTGGGCCTCCTGCTTTGATTATGTCCGGCCACCCTGAAAAAGGAAGGAGAAGGCAGTCAGCAGAGTCACGCTGACATCGGGATGGCTGGCGTGGCCATAGCAGCTGTAAACTATTGACGTGGAGAGTTAACCTAGATTTTCTGCATCTTTGACCCAGAACTTCTCACGGAAAGCAGTTTTTAGCTCTGTGACAGTGTCAGGGCCCCAAGGGTAAGGGGACCAAATAAGGAGGTGGGTCTCAGGCACGTGTGTCAGGCAGGGGCCAAGCAGGAATGCAGACATCATTCTAAGTATTTAAACACACCCTGGGCTTCCCAGGTGGCTCAGTGGGAACGTCAGTGGAGACATCAGTGGAGACGTGGTTTGGATCCCTGGGTCAGGAAGATCCCTTGGAGAAGGGCATGGCAGCCCACTCCAGTATTCTTGCCTGGAGAACCCCACGGACAGAAGAACCTGGTGGGCTACAGTCCGTGGAGTTGGAAAGGGTTGGACATGACTGAGCACGCACACCAGTGACATGGGTGATGGAAAAGCTGAGTGGCCAACGAGGGGAACGGGAAGCTACCCAGCGACTGGCGGTGGCCGGAAGCCACACCGCAGGAGGAGGAGGGGCGGGTCTGGGGATCAGGGTCCCCTGGGGGAAGCTGGAGCCACAGCCATTTCCTGTCCAGGAGTCACTGTAGCCCCAGAGGAGCTGTGGCCTCTGCTGGAAATGCAGCCCAAAGCAGAGAGAAGGGGCGGAAATCTGGTTCCTCCCTTCGTCCAGCCTTCCAATCTAACACCAGCACCTCCTCTTGACCAAATTCAGGGGGAAACCAGCTGGCAAGGGAGCCTGGGCAGTGCAGCCAGCAGGGGTGGACAGCCAGAGAGAGCAGAAGAGAAACAAGCACGAAATAGCGCTGAGAGCAAGCACCACGAGGACAAGCACAGCGTATCCGCCCCGGCTTTTAGAAATGTATTTTAAAAATCGGGGTGGGGATGACCAGTGGCTTCAAAGCACAACTTAAAAACCTGTTTTGCTACAGAAACAGACTCAGACATAGAAAACAAACTTCCGTTTATCACAGGGGAAGGAGGTGGGGATAATTTAGGAGTATGGGATCTACAGATCCACACTACTGTATATAAACTAGATTAACAACAAGGATTTACTGTACAGCACAGGGAACTATATTCAATATCTTGTAATAACATAATGGAAAAAATCTTAAAAGTTGTACGTATATGTATATATATGAAACTGAACCACCGTACTGTATGCCTGAAACTGACAAATATTGTAAGTCAAGTATACTTCACTCTTTAAAACTATATATTTAAAAAAAAAATACTGTTTTAGGGACTTCCCTGGGGGCCCAGTGGTTAAAAATCCGCATTCCAATGCAGGGGACTCAGGTTTAATCCCTGGTTGGGGAACTAAGATCCCACATGCCAAGGGGGCAACTCAGCCCATGTCACAGCTAGAGAGAAGCCAGAGTGTTGTGATGAAGATCCTGTGTGTCACAACCAAGCCCTGATACAGCCAAATAAATAAATACTTTTTTAAAAAAAAGAAAAACTGTTTTGCTAGATGCAACAGTGTATAGTGAAGTGGCTCCTGGATCACAAGAAGGACATTAGTAGGAAAACCTATGATAGCCAAATAAAGTTGATAGTTTAGTTCCTAGCATTGTATAATTTTAATTTCTTAGTTTTGACAAACCTATGTAAGATATTAACATCTGGGGGAGCTGAATGAAGGTTACAGGGGAATTCTCTGTATTATCTTTGCTATTTTTCTGTAAATCTATAATTACTACAAAATTAAAAGTTTAAAAGACTTTCAGGAAAAAAAAAAAAAACCTCTGATGGCATTCAGAAATCGGTCATCAGTGTTGCCTATATGGCCAGATGGCTAAGAGTACTAAGCTTTGCAGCAACCCCATATGAGTTTCAGATCCTCGCTGTGGGACCCTGGCCTGGCTATTTAATCCCACTAAGCCTGGAAGGAATGATGCTAAAGCTGAAACTCCAGTACTTTGGCCACCTCATGCGAAGAGTTGACTCATTGGAAAAGACTCTGATGCTGGGAGGAATTGGGGGCAGGAGGAAAAGGGGACGACGGAGGATGAGATGGCTGGGTGGCATTACCGAGTCGATGGACGTGAGTCTGAGTGAACTCTGGGAGTTGGTGATGGACAGGGAGGCCTGGCGTGCTGCGATTCATGGGGTCCCAAAGAGTCGGACACGACTGAGTGACTGAACTGAACTGAACTGAAGCCTGGGCTTCCTCAGTCATTAGACAAGGATCATCACAGGGGAAGTATCTGGCACAGATCCTGGACGTTGTGAGTGCTCGATAAATAACGAGTATTGTTATCTAGGGGAAAACGAAGTCCCAAGTTCAGGACTTCACTGGTTTCCCAGTCTTCATCTCCCACCACCCCGCCCCTCCCCGGAGATCCAGATGGCTGGGATCGGCTGGACCTCCCAACATACTGTGTCGAAGATGGACCCCACCACGTCTCCACTCCTCACCTTGTCCGTCTAGTACCCCTTGTCTGGATGGTCAACAACTCTGCCATCCGAATTGCTCAAGCCAGACACCTGAGTGCCACCCGAACTCTGCCTCCTCTCCCATATCCAACGCACCACCCAATTATCTGTGTTCCCCCTTGAGAGCTCCCAGTCTGTTTCCTCCTCAGCAGCCTCTCTGCCACCGAGCAGGGCCCTTGATGGTGCTCGCTTCGTGATTAAAGAGTTCTTTAACTGGTCTGCTTACATCTGCTGCTGCTCCCGGTAAGAAAGATCGTCCGAGTAGTCACCCATTTGGGTATTTATTGAGCCCCCAGGGATATTAAAAAAGATGCAAGGTATTTCTTGTCCTCCCAGAGTTTATAACCTAGTTTGGGATGTGGAACAGGCACATGTGAAAGTTCAGCAACTATGGACGGAGGGGATGAAGCTGTGTTGGCAGTTGCTTAGCACCTGATCTGGCTGCCTTTCTTCCTATTCTCTGGCCCTTTAGGTGTTTCTTGTTTCTTGGATTCCCTCCGCTTCTTTCTGTTTACTCTTTGCTTTGCTGAAAAGGAGGTATCTAGATGTTCAATCCTCTCTCTCTCACACTGTTTTGGTTTTTTTTTTTTCTTTTTTTTTCGGCTGCATGCCATGCAGCATGTGGGATCCGACCCGATTTTGAACCCATGTCCCCTGCACTGGGAGTCAGAGTCTTAACCACTGGACCGAGAGGGGGGTGCTCTGTCTTGCCTGTCTTTGATTCCCACCCGCTTCCTACGCCTTAATAAATCTTGTGAGTTGCTTCAGGCTTCTCCTGAAAATAACATTTTAGGGATGGCCGTGGAGGGTCCTCAGCCTCTCTGGGGATGAAGGAAATCTGCGCCGCCCCCTCCAGCCACAGGATGGATGTGAACAAAGTGTTTCATGAAGGCACGTTTCCCCATTGTCCACCAAAGCTCTCAAGCATAAATCAGAATGCCCGAAGTTTTTAGGGCATTGAATGCAGTGTTGAAGAAAATGTTCCCATTTTCAGCCAAATTACCTCTTTTGCTTTAAAGGGCAAGCTTGTTTTCTTTGATTATGATGATGCCCGTCAGTTCCTGACAGCTCATTTGGGTGAACAAGAAAAAGCCAGTGGCACTGGGACTGGGGGAAATGCGTCTGACTTCTGATGACAAAAATCACTGGAGAATCTTTTTTCCTTGAATTCTAATGCGATCACTTCATGTCCTTTTTAATGCCACCAACCTTAATATTTAAATCGCTTCCAACGCAAGCCTCTCCTTATAAGATTCCTGCCCTGAGAGTGAAGCACTGGTGTTAATGGAGGGGAGACTTTAATTGGATCATCCCTTTATTTGTTATTAATTCTGCTGCTGAACTTTATAAATGGAAATATATCTTTATCATGCAAATTATACCTCGTTTTCATTCAAATGGGCTTGTTGGATGTTGTATTACATTCCCTCTCGGAACATTTTTGAGTTTGAAAAAAAAAAAGATTTGAGGTAAATTATGTATGTTTCCCCCTGGGGAGAAAAAGGAGAAGAAAATCCAGCACCTACAAGTACCCTCAAATCCAGCGCTAGTCCATGGAGAAGTCAAAGGATGTGAAAAAACAAGCTTGAGAGAGAGAGACAGAGTGTTTGTGTGTGTCTGGGTGTGGGTGTGGGTGTGGGTGTGGGTGGGTATGAGGGGCATCTCACTTTAAGGAATGCCATTTAAATACTAACTAACTCTTAGGAACTCCTTGGCAATCCAGTGTTGAGGACTCGGTGCTCGCACAGCCAGGGGACTGGGTTTGATAAGTGGTCAGGGAACTAAGATCCCACAAGCTGAGTGCCGGGAAAAAAAAAAAAAACAAGCAGGTGAGGGAGACAGACTAAATCATCTCAGGGTAAGCTTTGAATCACCTCTCATTGGGTTTTATATTTTGGAGTCAAGCAATCACATACTTTGGAAATTTTTGTTGTTGCTGCTGTTATTCAGTTGCCAAGTCATGTTCGACTGTTCGAGACCCCCATGGGCTGCACTATGCCAGGCTTCCCTGTCCCTCACCGTCTCCGGGAGGTTGCCAAAGTTCATGTCCATTGAATCAGTGAAGCCATCCAACTATCTCATCCTCTGTCATCCCCTTCTCCTGCCTTCAATCATACTCAGCATCAGGGTCTTTTCCAGTGAGTCAACTCTTCACATCAGGTGGTCAGAGTATTGGAGCTCCAGTTTCAGCGTCAGTCCTTTCAATGAATACTCAGAGTTGATTTCCTTTAGGATTGACTGGTTGGATCTCCATGTAGTTCAAGGGACTCTCAAGGGTCTTCTCCAGCGCTACAATTCACAAACATCAGTTCTTTGGTGCTCTGCCTTCTTTATTGTCTAGCTGTCATATCCATACATGACTGCTGGAAAAACCATAGCCTTGACTAGACAGACTTCTGTTGGCAAAGTGACATCTTTGCTTTTTAACACATTATCTAGATTTGTCAAAGCTTTCCTGCCAAGAAGCAATGGTCTTCTAATTTCATGGCTGGAGTACCATCTGCAGTGATTTTAGAGCCCAAGAAGAGGAAATCTTTCACTGCTTCCACCTTTTCCCCTTCTATCTACCGTGAAGTGATGGGCCCAGATGCCATGATCTTAGTTTTTTTAATATTGAGTTTTAAGCTGTTTTTTTCACTCTCCTCCTTCACCTGCATCAAGAGGCACTTGAGTTCCTCTTCATTTTATTTTTTTTTGAGTTTTTAAAAATTAATTTATTTTTTAATTGAAGGATAATTGCTTTACAGAATTTTGTTGTTTTCTGCCAGATATCAACACTTTCTGCCATTAGAATGGTATCATCTGCACATCTGAGGTTATCGATATTTTTCCTGGCAATCTTGATTGTAGCTTGTGATTCATCCAGCCTTGCATTTTGCATGATGTGCTCTGCGTATAAGTTAAATAAACAGGGTGACAACAGCTTTGTGGTACTCCTTTCTCAATTCTGAAGCAGTCTGTTGTTCCCTAGAGGGTTCTGACTGTTGCTTCCTGACCCGCATACAGGTTTCTCAGGAGACAGGCATTATGGGCAGATTACAAAGACACACCATGTAACTGATGATGACATGGGGCCCACAGGTCAGCATGATGCCACAGTGATGGGTAACAAGAGATATCCTCATGACCGCTGGTTCCAACTCAGTGTCGCCCAAATCCCTCTCACTGGAGTGTCAGCTTTGTGATTTCTACCAGATCTCTAGACCAGGTTGTGCTATTATCCACTCAGTTATTTTCTTTAAGTACACTTTCATTCTTAAGTACTTCTCATTAAAAAGGAAACTTTATATCTCTGCTGTAACTGGAAAATCTGTTTCAACTCATTAAACAGAAGATGACAATGTCTACCTCCTGATGTTATTTCATTCCAGCTAGTTACTGGGACCCAGGCAAGATGAGTCTGAGACTGGAACGCTATCCTTAAAAAGCAAGATTAGCAAGCAGTTGTTGTTGTTGAGTCACTCAGTCGTGGCCGACTCTTTTGCAAGGGAAAGTCCCCCTATGGCCACTTTTGAAGGATTACTCAGTCCTCTCTTGTCCTTTTTGAGAACCTGTGTTCCCTGGATGGCTTCTGGCTTGCGGAAGATTCCTGGGCTGGAGGTGGAGCCGTGAACACTGGCGGTAGTAACAGACTGAATCTCATCAGCGGAGATGACTCTGTGACCGCAGGCTCCAGTGTTACCCTGGGCCTTGGAGACAGAGGGCTCTGAATAGTGTCTGAGGTTGGGACGGAATGCGCTCCACGGGACAGATTTCCAAGCTGCTGGTTAGGTTTATAATGAATAACTCTCTATGGCTACTGGCCACGGCTATAGCCCTGGGCAAATTCACTTAACCTTCTGGGCCCTTATCTCTGAATCTGGATAGGAAAACATGAGCCCACTGCATGGTGATTAAGTTTGGGGGTTCCCATGATAGACGAATTTGAAGTTCAGTCCTAGGGGATCACCACTTCCTTGCTCCGTGGCTTTAGGTAAGTCTATTAAGGTCTCTGAGCATCTTCGGCTTCCTCAACTGTGACATTCCCTGGTGGCTCAGATGGTAAAGAGTCCACCTGCAATGTAGGAGATCTGGGTTCAATTCCTGGGTTGGGAAGATCCCCTGGAGAAGGAAATGGCAACCTACTCCAGTATTCTTGCCTGGAGAATTCCATGGACAGAGGAGCCTGGCAGGTTTATGGTCCATGGGGTCACAAAGAGTCAAACATGACTGAGCTAGAGTTTCACTTTCACCTGTGACATGGGGATAATAACAGACGCCATGCTTGATAAAACTGTTGTGAGCATGACGTGAAGTCCGGACTCAATCATGTTGGGCTTTTAGGTGGACTTCCAAAATGATATGATTTAATATTGACATTTGAATACTTCTTAAAACAGAATGTGTGTTTTTCCTCAAAATAATATATATTTGTTTTTGCGCAGAAAGGTTTATAAACAGCCAACATGGATCCATTTTTCTACTCCTTTTTACTATTTCTGTTTTTAATTATGCAGGCTTCTGCATTATTCACGACTTTCTGTAAGTAATGGAAGAAGACAGAGACCGCTTAAACCACTCACCATTTTCCAGGCTCTTCCCTCTTACAAATTAATTCATCACAATTTTTAATTCCTCTTTTGGCAATGTAGCTGTCAAAGTGTTTATTTCTGGTTCTCTGCAACTGTGGGTAGTATCACTTTGGTTGTTTCAGACAGAAGGAAGAATTTCTTAGCAGTGAATTTGGATTTTTCTAAAATAGACTTCCCCACTTAAATATATGTATACATTTAAATCATAATCTTATCAGATGCAAAACACTGGCTTTTCCTGACTGACAGATGTTGCAAAAGAGTCTTTTAAAAACTGTGACCCTTTAGTGAATGGTGGAATCAGTTTGGCTGTTGAGACTAGCATTAAAAATAAATGAAATAAAAAATATCAGAGCACACTGCATGTAGTAAGTATCCTTTTGCATTTAAACAGGCTTGTGCTGTGTGCCAGGTTGAGGAGGAAAATGTATTTCTTTGCCTGGCTTGTGGTTAAAAAAAAGACCTGCATCCAAAAGATTTTATGTTAAAGGCATTTGATTGGCCATAGGATATAACCTGCTGCTAGGGTCTTCCCAGGTGGCTCAGTGGTAAAGAATCTGCCTGCAAATGCAGGAGACGCCAGAGATGCAGGTTCAGTTCCTGGGTTGGAAATATTTCTTGGAAGAAATGGCAACCCACTCCAGTATTCTTGCCTGGAAAGTTCCATAGACAGATGAGCCTGGTGGGCTACAGTACAGGGGATCAAAAAAGAGTCAGACGGAACAAATAATGTGTGCCATTGTTTGAAAGCTAAGGTCAAAGAGATAATTTCCTCTGATGTTCTGTATTTCAAATGATCTTGATTTTTAATCCCTTTTGCTTTCAGTTCCACTAACTAGGGCTTGAAGGGGAAAGATTGGGGGGGAGGTGTATATGTGTGTAGCACTTGTGTGAAAATACCAGTGTAGAACAGAGTTGTTCAATCTCCACACTATTGTCATTTTGGGTCAGATAATGGTTGTGGAGGCTGTCCTGTGTGTTGTAGGATGTTTAGCGTCATTCCTGGCCTCTACCCACTCGATGCCAGTAGCATCCTTCTCTTGCCATTAGCTCCAATCAGTTGGAAATGCAATATCTCCAGACATTGCCCAATGGTCCTGTGGGGTGGGTGTGCGGTGCTCCTCATTGAGAACCACTGGTTTGGACCACAGTGGCCTGGCTCCCCAAAAAAACTCTTGCCCGCCTATATGCTAAGTCCAGTGCTCTATCCAGATTCAAAGAAAGGCTTGCTCATGCCTTGCCCACTCTGTCTGATGAGCGACATCTCAAACCACCACCAGTTACAGAATCAAGATCAGATTTACCAGCTGGGTCTTAGGAGCCCTGGGTGCAGGATCCTCCCCTGCCAGGGGCTCTTGGAATAAGTCTGGGCAAGTCCCTTATCTCTTTTGCACATGGGAACACACACCTGTCATAGCCATCAAATGGGAACTGGGTTGAGGAAGGATGGTTTAACAGATGGGAAGGCCCTTTGGAGGGTTAAAAGCTCTCTCTCAAGTGGAGTGATTATGATTATGATTATATGTTGAGGGATAAATCAGGTTATACATTGGCCTCACTGCCCAGAGCTGTTTTCTCTCAGGGAGAAAGGGAAGTATGTAGAGGCAGGGAACTTAGCAATTGAGTAGGGAGAAAAGATTCAGTTCTTAATTCTTTTTTTTTTTTTTGTGGCTGCACCGTCTAGCTGGTGGGATCTTAGTTCCCCAACCAAGGATCAAACGTGAGCCCACAGCAGTGAAAGCGCCAAGTCTTAACCACTGGACTGCCAGGTAATTCTGGAAGACTATTTATAATTCAATCTGTTTACTCATTATAGGTTTATTCAAATTTTCTCTTTCTTCTTGGGTCGATTTTAATAATTTGTCTTTCTAGTCCTGAGTGTTCATTGGAAGGACTGATGCTGAAGTTGAAACTCCAATACTTTGGCCAACTGATTCGAAGAGCTGACTCATTTGAAAAGACCCTGATGCTGGGAAAGATTGAAGGTGGGAGGAGAAGGGGACGACAGAGGATGAGATGGTTGGATGGCATCACCAACCCAATGGAGATGAGTTTGGGTAAACTCTGGGAATTGGTGATGGACAGGGAGGCCTGGCGTGCTGCAGTCCATGGGGTTGAAAAGAGACACAGCTGAGCGACTGAAGTGAACTGAGGAATTCATTCATTTTATCTAAGTTGTCTTATTTTTTTGGCATGAAGTTTTTCATCATATTCCTTATAATTCTTTAAGTTTCTGTAGTTCTGATTTTGGCAATTTGTGCCTTTTATTTTCTTGGTCAGTCCAGCTATATCTTCCTGGTATATTAGCCTTCCTATCAATATCAAATGGTCCCTCTTTGTTCTAGTAATATTTTCTTTTTGTCTTAAAATCAATTTTGTCTGATAGCAGTTTAGCGTTTCCAGCTTTATTATGGTTACTGTTTGCATGGAGTCCAATTTTTTTCATTATCTGTGTCTTTTAATCTAAGATGAATTTCTTGTAGGCAGAATATATTTCAGTCTCACTTATGTATTTATTTATTTTGAAGCACTTCTTTCTCTCTCTTTTTTTTTTTTTTTTGACTGTGCCGCACAGCTTAGCTCCCTGACCGGGGATTGAAGCTGCACCTTTGGCAGTGAAAGCACTGAGTCCTAACCACAGGACTGCCAAGGAATTCCTCAGTCTCATTTTTTAAACTTAGTCTGGCAACCTCTGTTTTGATTGGAGTGTTTTTTTCCATTTAATAATTTACATTAAATTATTCATATAGTTGGATTTACATCTGCTGACTTACTAATTTTTATTTATTTCATTGCCGGGGTCCAGCCCCGGTGGATCCAGGGAATTCAAAGCGTGGACGGTGTTGGCATGAGACAAACTTATTTATTGATTGATATAAGATTAGATTAGGAAGAAACAGTATAGTAGGAAAATTAAGTGGAGAAAGAGGGCTGAATAACTTGGATTATGTGGAAGACCAATAAAATTCCAGACAAGGAATTTGCACCATCTACGTTGGGCCACCGGCGCGCGCTTGAATATCTAAGGGTGCCTTGCCTTAGGCTCCCTTTCGCGCGGGTCTTAACAGCCAGGGCAAGTAAGTAGACTTGGCGAGCCTCTGCGCCCCAGATGGGAATTCAGCCTGAAATTAAAATAAAGAGGAAAAGGAAAAAGAGAGAGAGAGAGACACGGGGGAAACCAGTCCAGCGACTGGCTCCAGCCCCTATTGTCTAGAAAAGCCTTTTATACCTTTTTTGATTGTACATAGGGATCAATGGGTAATACAACATTATGCAGTGTTAGCAGTCCAGACTCTTATCAAAACCAGGCTTTTCTCTCTGCATACCTAATTGTATACACAAGTCTTAGGTGATTTACATCATCTTCTGGCCAAAAAGGGCCAATTAACATTTTACAGCCTTTTTTCTGATAAGGGTTTGTCAACCAGAAGACTTATTTGTGTTGATCTTCCCAAGGTTTGGTGCCACTCTCAGAAAGCACTAAATAAAGTTACATTCTTACATAGCAAGGACACAAGAGGAGGGCAGTGATATATAACAAAGAGAAGTAATTAACTCAAAAGTCTAGTGTTGCTAACATCAGAACTACTATATATCTTTTTCCATATCCCCTTTACATTGATTAATATCCTCCCAGGCGCCTAAAAGATAAAGAATATGGAGGCCTGGCAGCAGTCATTGAGTCAACAGCGAAAACCCTCTACCAATATAATTTTTAACTCTTTAGAAAAGGCTCTGTATCTTTAAGATGCTTTTAAGCTTTGTGCCTCTCACGGTTGGGGGGCTGTAAGCAATTCACAAGCTGTAAGAGGTCCGGGGAACCTGTTAGGCAAGCTAGAGAGCAATCAGAGGGGGTTTAACTGAAACATTCCTTTCAAATGCAGAAGACTAAAGCCCTGAATTGACTTTTTTCCAGAGAATATCAGAAAAGTGGAAAAGCAGAGTACAAAGGCCGGCAGATTTTTGGTTTTTGGGGGTACATGCTCAGGAAATGCCAGGGGGAACTCTGAAGTCTGATCACAACC
Source organism: Budorcas taxicolor (assembly GCF_023091745.1). Classification (NCBI taxonomy): domain Eukaryota; kingdom Metazoa; phylum Chordata; class Mammalia; order Artiodactyla; family Bovidae; genus Budorcas; species Budorcas taxicolor. Next base: position 61,350,029 of record NC_068926.1, read on the forward strand.
TTGCGTATGTCAGCTTCCTTCCTCATGACCTTGTCACGGGCAGGATTCCTCACACTGGCTTCTGGCATTTCATCTCATGCCTTTTCTTTTTTGTCCCCATGCTATTTACCAAATGCTTTTTATTGTGTTAAATGTTTTTAGTCCATTCTTTTAATTATTCCATTGATTTTTAAAATATTTTTTGAGTGGTTTTTTTTTTTTTTTTTTAGTGGTCGATTTAGGGATTATAATGTACACCTTAATTTATCATAATCTATTCTGGGATACTAAATATTTTCTATTTGATGAGTCATTGTTATCTTGTCTTCTTTCAGTTATTTAAACATGTTTTCCTTTAGTTCTTTGATCGTATTTATAATAGCTTTTTTGAAGTCTTTGTCTGCTGAAACCAACATCTGGGGACACATAGAGACTGTTTCTGTTGACTGTGTTTTTCCCCTGAGTATGTTTACACACATCTCACAATTTTTATTGAACACTGGAAATCTTAGAGGGAAATTTTTTTTTTTGGTAGCAACACAGTATTTTTTTTTCCTAATGATTGCTGCTTTTGTTTTGCTTGGGCATTTGGTAATTTACTTCCTGGACTAAATCTGTCAAGTCAGTCTCCTCCATGGTATGCAGCTACTGATATCTCTGCTTAATTTTTTTTTGCATATTTTTATTTTAAAACTTGGCTTCCTAGGGGTCACCTATGTATCCACATAGTTTAATATTCAGCCAAAAATCAGTGAGGGGTTGTGCTCAAACTTTGAACCAGTAAGGCTCCTATTCTTGGATGGCAAGTACCCTGTGCACTCAGTACACCTCTCTACACCAGGCTCCAAAAGCCAAGCATTTCTAAGTCACTTGGGCCTGAGCAGGTCTCTGCTGCACATGCGCATAACCTCTAGTCAGTCAAGGTAAGACAGAGCTCATCAGGTTCCGCATGGATGCCCCATTCCCCAGAACTCCAAGTTTTCAGTGCACTGTTGGCACTGAATAGAACTACAACCTTGGACTGCTACAACCGCTGGCGTTCCCTGTTCTCGTCCCACCAAGATTGCTACTTTAGCCAAGAGTCCTCCAAATCAAGTGAGCCCCATCAGACAGCGACAGTGAAGCTCTTGGTTTTCAGGGGGCTACCCGCCTGGTTGAACTATTATGCCAGATAGAACTGAGTATGGGGAAATCAGAGAAGTCCCAGGTAAGTACAGAACAAACTTGAAGTTCGGTGGTTTTATGAATAAAAGCTCTCAGTTTGTTGTATGACTTTGGCTGATTTTCAGAGTGCTAATTTAGCAATAGATGGTTTTGTCTAGCTTTATAGTTGCTTTGAAAAATTATTACTGTGTTAAAATATACATAAGTTCAGGGGTAAAGAATCCACCTTCAGTGCAGAAGACCGGGTTGGAGTCCTGGGTTGGGAAGATTCCCTAGAGGAGGGAATGCCAGTTCACTCAGGTATTCTTGCCCGGAAAATCTTACGGACAGAGGAGCCTTGGCGGGCTATCGTCCAAGGGTTTGCAGAGTCAAGACACAACTGAAGCGACCGACTTCGATTGAAGCAACTGAGCACTCATGCAGGCAACATAAAGTTTACCACTGTAACCATTTAAAATTCAGTGGCATTAAATTGTTACATTCATATCTATATGCAACCATCACCACCATCTGCCTTCCAGAACTTTTTCATCATCCCAAATTGAAACTCTGTACCTATTAAGTAATAACTGCCCGTTTCCCACTCCCCCAGCCCCTGGCGACAACTATTCTACTTTGTTTTAGTTAATCCTTGCAACAAACCCTTTCTCTTGAGTATGTAAATGAAATTATATTTTAAGGACAGCGATGGAAGTTAAGGTCTAAAGTTATTATAGCACAAAAGGCCAACATTGGTACAAAGGTACATAATTTAAACACTCACTGTCATTGCATGCTCACCTTGGGATTTATAGGCTGTTGACAGAATGGTAGGGGACTTATAAAACTACTCTCTCACCCCCAACACCTATGTGTAACTTGAAAGTAGTTTAACTTTGGTGTGAGTCCACTTGACTAATATCATCCACGTTTTACGGATGAGGAAGTGGAACCATGAAGTGGACAAGAGGAAGGGCAGAGTAGAGGCAGAGACACCAAAGAGGACGCCCAGTCGTCTTTGCAGAAGATCGAGAGGGAGGTCCAGACTGAGGCAGGGGCTGGAGATCAGGGTCCTGAGCTGGGGACGGGCTAGCGGTGGGGGGAGGGGGGACGGGATGCTGATTCCTCAGAGTGTCAAAAAGATAAGAGGACTAGATCCCATTCAACATCTCCCCATCATCTCCAGCCCTTCCCCACATGATCACTCACCTGCTCGGTGGTCTTTAAGTTTTTCTGTCCTTGGTTACCACAGCTGTTCCTGCGTTGCTAGGTTACCCATCAATCTCAGAAGGCGGGACTCGGTGTCTGATTAACTTTCCTTTTCGCCATTCGATTCCTTATTCCCCTCGGTTTGGTCCACCTCCTGAGGACTGACCAATCAGAAACAAGGTGTGTCTAACTCTCCACCAATTGAAAGAGCCGGGCGTCCCTCAGGCTTAAGCTGAACGAGTAAGGCGGGGAGAATGGGCGTGAAAGGGGCGGAGCTTCTTTGTCCCGCCTCTCTTCCCCAAGGAGGCGGGCAAGGAGGCGTGTGTTAACTGGAGAAGGACGTAAGGGTTGGCCAATCAGAGATCATCATGACGCCCGAGTTAGCCAATAGAGCGCGGCGAAGGGGGGAATGGGGCGGTGCCGGCCAGGCGAAGGGGACAGTAGGCGGCGGATGGGAGAGCTGGCGCAGCTGCCGTGGTGGCAGCGGCTGAGGTGGCGGTTTCTGCGGCGGCTGCTGCAGCTGCAACAGCTCCGGGCTCGGGGCTTTGGCGGCTGCGCCGGCGGGCTGTGCTGTGCTGTGCGGACCCCGGCGGTCGGTCCGAGTTGCTGGGGCGGCGCGTGTAAGAATTCGAGGCATGTGAGGGATGGTCAGAGGAGAGGGCAGAGGTCAAGGGGCAGGGGGCTCGGAGTGAAAGGTTGCGGCTGGGTATTTGGGTGTGGGAGGCGGGCAGGTCGGGCCAAGAGGGATTGCGGGGAAGTTCATTGCTGCGCTTCTCTCCCTCCAGTCCTGATCTGGGGAGGGGGCCCAGCGTGGGGACCGCCCGAGGAAGCCCGGGGCGGGAGAGGGGGCTCAAAGTCGAACACGTGGAGTAGGATCCCGCACGCCTCTTCGCTCCCCTTTCTCTCTCAAATGCTCATCTCCCTGGAGCCCTCAGTCCACCCACCCTGCAAGAGACTCTTGCCAGGTCCGTCTGCCCGAGTGGAGCGCGGGACGGCCTGCCGGCTTTCCCTGGGACCTTTCCCTAAGGGGTGACCCTTCCATTCTGGGTCCTCTCTAGAGGGAGAAGCACTGTGACTTTAAGTACGTCCCTTCTCTTCCCTGAGCCTCAGTTTCCCCTCTCTAAAATTATGGGTTTGAATTCAGATGAGGGGACTGGTCTGGGAAGAGAGGAAGGGTAATGGTTAAGCAGGGAGGGTCAGACTGCCTGGGTTGAAATCTGGGCTCTTACTTCCCTGTGGTCTACTTACAAGAGGTCGGTTAACTTAACCCCTCTAAACCTCACTTTCCTCATTGTGAAGTGGGGACATCAGCTCAGTAAAATTTCCTAACAGCAACACTATTCACATTTTGAAGCACATATGTCTCTGTTGTGATAACCCCCTCTGAGAGCCACAAAACTAATGCATTCATTACAAGCAAACAGTCATATATTATACAGTTAAAATAAAAGCCAGTAGCTACTATAATAACAACGATACAATTAGGAAAGCTCTTCTTGATGAGTTGAAAAGGTTAATAGCCTCTCCAGCCTTCAAAATAAATACTGGCCAGGACAAGACGTTAATAATTGTCAGAGCTGAGTGATCAATACAAGGAAGTTCATTTACATATTCTCTCTACATTTGAGTATATTTGAAAGTATCTGTGGTGAAAAGTTTAAGCCAAAAAGAATAAAAAAGACATAAAATGCTTTAAGACAGCCAAATGGTAGCATCTCATTTGGAATTTCCTTTTCTGTTTTCCCACTACTGAGATTTAAAAGTAAAATGAATCCCCAGATCTGGAGGAAACTTTAAAAAAAAATCTCACAGGAAGTTTGCTGGGTAGAGCGCTATAGTCTTAGCAGCAAAGAAGAGTGCTCACTTTTAAACTGTCTACTTTTTAAGAAGCTATTGATGCACAGGGGCCTGCCTCAAATGGTCGTGGAGGTTTCTGAAGGAGGTAAATTGCTGGCTTGCCATTCAGTGGGGTGATTTGGAGGCAAACTTGATTGAGACCAGAACACTGCAGTTTGAGGAAGGAACCTGCTGCTGTTTTCAAGTTCAAAGGTCTGCTGTTAGATCTGCTGAGTGCTTGCATTTCTTTTGGTCCTCAACGGAAACAGGAATGTGTATAAATAGGAACTGTAAAAGGCTAGTTCTGACTGTTTTGAATTGGAAGTTCCAAATAAGCATTTCATTTAAAAAAATATTCTAGTCTCTTCCCTTTTCTCCCCAAATACCTAAATCTAGGAGAATAGTGCCTTTGTAAGAATGATATGGGTAAGTTTAGATGACCTGGCACACTATTTATAGGTCATTGGAGCTAGTGCTGCCTAAATACCAGGACTGGACTTGGAAGAATTGTAGCATGGTGGCTGGGAGCACAGGTCTGGAGTCAGATTGTGCTTTCCCACTTTCCTGCTGTGGGATCTTAGACAAGTCACTTAACCTCTCTGAGCCTTAAGTCTCCCCTTCTCTAAAGTGGGACAATAATCCTACTTACTATTATTGACTTTCAGTCAACTTAAAACTTGCTAGAAGAGCCCCAGTACATAGTAAACCCTCACTGAGTACTAATTACTATTATATGAACGGTCATATATATATATATATATATAAAGTATATACATTTATATACATTTATATGGCTCAGAGGTTAAAGTGTCTGCCTGGAATGCAGGAGACCCGGGTTCGATCCCTGGGTTGGGAAAATCCCCTGGAGAAGGAAATGGCAACCCACCCCAGTACTCTTGCCTGGAGAATCTCATGGAGAGAGGAGCCTGGTAGGCTACAGTCCATGAGGTCGCAAAGAGTTGGACACAACTGAGCGACTTCACACACTTCACAAAGTATTTAAAATCTTTACAAAACACACAAACAAGGGTTAAGAGGGGTGGAGATGGAACATACTAGCCATAATATCAATCTCCAGACATAATTACACTTAGCTTTTTAGTATTTATTCTTGTAGAGTTCCTGTCCCATCCCCCATATTTCAGTGATATTATTGGCTCAGACAGTAAAGAACCTGCCTGCAGTGAGAGAGACCTGCGTTTGATGCCTGGGTTGGGACAATCCCCTGGAGGAGGGCATGGCAACCCACTCCAATATTCTTGCCTAGAGAATCCCCATGAACAGAGGAGCCTGGCAGACTACAGTCTATGGGGTCGCAAAGAGGTGGACATGACTGAGCGACTAAGCACAGCACAGTGGCACATCCTGTGATGTGCACATCTTTTTTTTTTTTATTAAGATACAATTCACATTACCGTAAGATCCACCATCTTAAAGGGTACCATTTTTAGTATACTTGTGAAGTTATACAACCATCACCACTGTCTGATTCCAGAACATTTTCATCAATGGTTGTATTATGATCATTGTCTTTTTCTTTTTTTTTTTAATCCCCCAAACTCTAGAAGATGCCACTGATGGAGGAGTTTCTGAGAAGCACCTCGGGGCCAGTGGCTTTGACCGGGAGCTCAAAGCAGAGACTATTTAAAGCCTTGGATATCACCTCCTGAGGGCTGCAGGAGTGAAGAACATGGCTGTGAGTTTAGATGATGACGTTCCCCTCATCCTGACCTTGGATGAGAGTGGCAGCGCCCCACTGGCTCCCTCCAACGGCCTGGGCCCAGATGATCTGCCCAGCAGAAGTAAGATGGTAGGGTGTGCTGGGGGCGGGGGAGAGTGCAGCTTTTGTTTTGTTGTGGGCTTGGTGGTCTGATGGTAGATTCATGTACCCGAATGCCTGACTCCACGTTTGACCCCCAAGTTCTGACACATATGCTAGTAGGAGACTAATTCTGTGGGGTCCTAATCCTGCAGCCCCAATTTAGGGATGTTCCCTGGGACTAGCCTGCCCAGCTTCCCACAGCCCCACCCCTCCCTTGCACCTGTGGTACCCTGGTTCTGTTCGTGGATGCTTCGTGGAGACCTCAGGCAAACCTGCTCCTTGGCTAGCATCCCTGTCCCATTCCTTGTTAAAAAAAGAACCAGATTTCAACATCAGCCTCCGTCTGCCTGATCTTTGGCAGGAAAGTGGCGTTGACTGCTTCTCCCCGCTGGCGTTCAGTCCCTGCACCGCCCAGAACAGGATGGAGTGGAAGAGGGCAAGCATTTGTCATAATCCATTGATCAGAGGGTTTGGGGTTTGTTTCACTTTGTCTTCCTCTAAACCAAAGCCCAGAAGCACAAAGTGAACCCAAGAGAGGTGATGAGCTTTAAATTTTTTAGATTTTAAGTGTGTTTCTGGCAGAATGAAAGGTCTTAAAAAAACCTTTTTTGTTCCAAAGCCACTTGTTCCATTTGCTCAGGCCTCGGGTCCAGGAGAGCTTAAAATAACTTGCCTTCTGGAAGGTCCTAAGATGTCAGGGGCTAGTGCTTTAGGATCTCCTTAGCAGATGGGAGTGCTACCCACCAGGCATGCTCCTGAGCTAGGAAAGAGGGGTACTGCTTGGGTCCAGGGAAAGGCAGGCCTGGCTCTCTCATCTCCTTTGTCCAGAGAGAATACAGTTGGCTCACAGGGAGCTTAACAGCCTGCATTTGAAAGTGGTAAAGGACAGCATTGTTCCCACGGATGGGAGTGCAGTGGGAGGCCTGACTCCTCTAAACTGGCCTCTCTCCGCTTTAGCCAGTTCACCCATCTAGAGTGGCAGAGCTGGGTGATCCAGGAAGCTTAGAATAGAGACCAGATTTTTCCCTAAGTGCCATTCAGGACCAAAAATATCAGTGGCTGTGATTTCAGGCCCACTTCTTAAATACCCCAGAGTCAGCAAGCTAAGTGTTAGGCTCCTTCTTACCTGTTATCTTAACTAAGATCCTTCTGGCAAAGTAGGCAGTATTATCCCTAGTTTACAGAGGAGAAAACTGTGAGTCAGAGAGGTTAAGGAGCTTACCTAACATTGCATAGCCAAGTAGCAGTTTTGCAGAGATTTGAACATAAGACTGTTTGACCCCAAAGTTCTTCCCTTCCTCTTTTCCCTTTTTTCCTTCTCCTCCCCTCTTCCCTCTTCTTTTCCTCCTCCTTTTCTCTTCACAAGGCCTTAATAAATGTAAGTGCTGGCCCTCAGCATTTACATATATTATCTCATCATATAACCTCAGAATGGAGTTATTGTTATCATCCATATTTGCTGGGGAAGAAAAGCTTCAGAGAGGTTAGGTAACTTGTCCAGGGTCACATAGCTAGCAAGCAGCAATGCCTCGCTGATCTTTCCCCATCACCCTGTGTAAGGTGCTTTGGGGAATGGGATGTAAATGAATGTGACATAGTCTCAGCTTCAGAGTAGGCTGCCCACTAGAGAGGGAAGTGGTTCCATCCATGGCCAGTGAGGGACTGGGCTGGAGGGAAGGTGGTTGACATCCGAGGGTATGGATCATTCTGGAAATAGCCAGGCTCAGGGTTCTGAATTGGACTCTTGATCATTGTCGCGGGTGCCACTTTTAAGTCCTCCCAAGTGTCAGAGCTGATGGCAGGGTGTCTAGCTCTCCTGCAGAATCAAAGTGGGAAGAGAGGCATAGCTCTACGTCAAGATCAGGTTTTGAAGCGATGGCGGTGCTTGATGACTAGGAAATAGGCCAAGTAGACAATAAAACTAACGTTGGATTGGCCACTAGTGAGGCTGTCCCTTTCTTGGCAAAGTTGATGGCTTGTTTTAGTTTGTTTAAGAAAAACAATATAAACTGACAGGGTCCAGGGAAATGATGCGCTCTGGGAAGTGCGTTGGCGCATCAGTTTACTCTCTCACCCTTTTCCTGAGATATTTGCTAAAACCTCTAAAAACTAATGGGTGTAACCCACCCAGCTTGGCTGAGAAAAATAACAGCGCCTCTTGGAGAAAAGGGAAGATTTCAGAGGAGGCCTGCATGCTCCACCTCCTCTGTGCGGGCTTTGCTTTCTCTCTCTCTCTCTTTTTTTTAACCTTGTTAAACATCAATTCCTCTTAGTCTTTTAACTTTTTTTTTTCTCCAACTTTATAAACTTTTTATTTTGTATTGGGGTATCTTTCTTTTTAAAAAAAATATTCTATTTTTGGCTGAACTGGGCTGTGGCATGCAGGATCTTTCACTATGACACTAGGCTTCTCTCTAGCTGTGTCATGCAGGCTCAGTAATCAAGGTGCATGGGCTTTGTTGCTCCGTGGCTTGCGGGATCCCAGCTTCCTGACTGAGGATCGAACCTGTGTCCTCTGCAGCAGAAGGTGAATTCTCAACCACTGGACCACCAGGGAAGTCCCCATCTGGGCCTCTCTTGTTTCACTCTTGGATCTTGGCACTGACTTTCTTCTCAAGGTCCACCTCCCACTTGTCTGAGTGGTCCATCTAAAACACAAAGCTTGTTTTACTGTACTTTGTGCATACTTTTTTCCCCCGACAAATTGAAAGTTTTTGGCAACCTTGCATCGAACAAGTCTCTCAGCACTGTTTTCCCAACAGCATTTGCTCACTTCCTGTCTCTGTGTCACGTTTTGGTAATTATTGCATTATTTCAAATCCTCCACCAGCAAAAAAAAATTGGCGGTTCACTGAAGGCTCAGATGATGGTTACTCACTTGCTTGCTAAATTAATTCAGGTATGTGCATTGTTTTTTAAGCATAATGCTATATAATGCTTTATAGCATATATATACACACACACACACATTTTTCAAATTGATTTATTTGGCTGTGTCAGGTCTTAGTTGCAGCATGTGAACTCTTAGTTGCGGCATGTGGGATCTAGTTCCCTGACCAGGGATCGAACCTGGCCCCCCTGCATTGGGAACATGGAGTCTCAGCCACTGGACCACCAGGGAAGTTCTGTAGAAATAAGTTTTTTATGCACTAGAAAACCAAAAAGTCACATGACTCGCTTTATTGCAGTCTTCACTTGATCATAGTGGTCTGGAATTGGACCCGCAATATTTCTGAGGTCTGCCTATGATTTCCCCAGCTTGCTCAGGTTCTCAGGACCTTCCTGTGCCCGGCAGGATGCAGCTCCTTAGCCAGCATATGCATGTTCTAGCGTCTTCTTGCCTGACCAGTTCCATTTCCTGCCTTACCCCACACTTCTAGTTCTGTGAATCCCCGGTACATTCTCAGACCTCTCTGCCTTGCTGGTAACTGCCTGGCATGTTTTCCCTGGGCGCTTGTTTACTCAGGAGCTTCAGTTCTATCTTGATAATCCTGCTGATAATCCCATCACTTTGAAGCCTTCACTGAACCACAATTTCCTGATGGGCTGACTACTTACCGCCCTTTTCTGCTGTGGTATCTGATCTAGGCTTCCATTATTATTACACCAGCTTACTGTGCGGAAGCAACCGTTTAACCATCTGATCACCTCCTAGGCCCCAAGTATTCATTCATCCACATATCACATAGCTCAATGCCTACTGTAGGTGAGCATTCAACAAGCATGGTCCATGGAGTAGGAAATGGCAACCCACTCCAGTATTCTTGCCTGGAAAATTCTATGGACAGAGGAGCCTGGCAGGCTACAGTCCATGGAGTTACAGAGTCAGATATGACTAAGCACAAACAAACAAAGGCCCACCATAAATCCAGGGTGATCTCAGCTCAAAATCCGTGATCACATGTGCAAAGATCATTTCTCCAAACAAGGTCACCTTTGCAGGTTCTGGCAGTAACAACTTGGGCATACCTATGGGGGCCACTATTAAGCCTGATGTAATTTGGTAAGAAGAAAAAAAAGTCATGGTCCAGATAAACCTAGCTGGGTTTCTGGAACCTCAGAGCTCATGGGAGGGGCTTCCCAGGTGACTCAGAGGTAAAGAATCTGCTTGCCAGGGCAGGAGCCACAGGAGATGTGGGTTCAGTCCCTGAGTCAGGAAGATCCCCAGGAGGAGGAAATAGCAACCCACTCCAGTATTCTTGCTGGGATAATGCCACGGACAGAGGAGCCTGGTGGGTTACATTCCATGGGGCCACAAAGAATCGGACCTGACTGAGCAACTAAACACAATAGCTGTCTCAGGTCGCAGGAGCGGAGGGGCTGTCTGAGGGTCCCATCAGAGATCAGTGGCATCCCCTCCTGCCTCTGCTCACCAGTGGTTGGGGTCTCATCACTCCCAGCACAGCTGATTGCCCTGGGGAGGCTGTCATCCTTGCTCCCCCAGTCTGTGGCCAATCTAAACCCTTGAGGGGTTAAGGAGTTTTCTGCAGCCCGATGCCTTCAGCAAAGTTGGCAGCTATGTGGGCACAACAGCTGCTGAGAGCTAAGCCAGCTCTCTGAGGGCAGGAGCCTTGGCTGAGCCTGGGCCTCCACCCCGCCCCCGCAGCCGTGCCGTGTCCCACACCCTCCCGTCTCCGTGTGCTCGGGCTGCCATGACAGAGCTCCACGGTGGCAGAAGTGCATGGTCTCAGAGTTCTGCAGGCTGCAAGCCCAAGAGCACGGTGTCAATAGGATTGGTGTGTTTGAGGCCTCTTTCGGACAGCTGCTGCTCACCGTGTCTGCAGTGTGTGTCCTGATCTCTTCGTATCAGGCTACCCCTCCTGTTGGATTAGGGCCCACCCCTATGACCTCATTTTGCTTCAATTACCACTTTAGAGGCTCTGCTCTTTGAATACCATCACATTCTGAGGCCCTGGGGGTAAGACTTTCAACATAGAAATTTTAGGGAGACAGTAATTCAGTCCGTAGCACTCCTGCCCTTTCCTTAGATGAGGTCCCCAGGAATCTGGCTGTGCTGCTTGTGACCTTTGACTCTATGCTAGGGATGCTGGAAGCTGGGGAATTGTCCCTATAGGAAACCAGAGGGCTTGGATTTTTTTTTTTCCCCCTTATTTGGGCAAGGATGGATTGTATCCAAGACTTAAAACATCTCTGGGCTATAAATGTGGCAGCTGAAATGCTAATGAATGACTCACAGGCAGGAGATGTCAGGTTGATAAAGGAGGAAGGTATGAGCAGAGGTATTTAAAGCCTAGAAATTAGGAGTAACCTTGAAAATAGTCAGTGGGTTTGGCGTCCGACAGCGTGGTTTAGAGATAGCCTGCTGTCTGCACTGCGCAGCAGTCAGTGATCTGGACTGTTCCTGGACTGTAGAGTGTGGTGGGCCATACAAAGTATCTTCTTGGGGAATTCTGCTCACTCTCAGCTTTCACCTTCTTATTGCCTTTAAGCCCAGCCGCTGCCTAAGATGGGCCTATGCTATTGGGTGAGGAAGGGATTGTGGCAAGGCCGGGGCTGAGGCTGGAGCAGGGCACTTTTTCTCACGAGATACCTTGGCGCTGGTGGTTCATGGTTCCCTGGTGACAAGTCCTGTGGGGATAAGACCTAAGGTGATAGAGTAACAGGACCCTTTTGCCTCCTTCACCCTGATTCCTAAGACTTCATTGGCACTTACCTGGGACCCAGTACAAGGTGGAGAACCACTGCTCCCTTGCAGGGGCCGATATACAGCGGGCGCCCTGGCTCCTTTTCCAGAGTTTTCATGCAGCCAGAACCAGCTGGCACCCATCTCTGTCATGGTGGGCCATCTCCATCCAGGTGGGCCACTGCTCCCTTGCAGGGGCTGATATACAGCGGCCACCCTGGCTCCCTTTCCAAAGTTTTCATGGCAGCTAGAACTAGCTGGCACCCATCTCCATCATGTTGGCCCCAGGGCAGACATGGCCAACCTGAGCTGGGAGAGAGTGGTGGGGCTAAATACCCAGGGGAGACCTAACCCCGAGGCAGGCTCTCCATCACAGAAATCAGTGTCTGCGGTTTTTTCTCTGACCAAGCTTCCCCAGCACACTCGCCAGAGAGAAAGTAAAGCCCAAGGACCCAGGTAGCTTTTGTCACCCGTGATACACTGGGCAGTGGAGTGGTTAAGCATTCGGGCTCTGGAGTCAAACTGCAGGCTTCCTGACCTAGGCGAGTATGGGACTTAGTGTCTCCAAGCCTCAGCCTCCTCATCTGTAGGGTGGGATCATGATAGCATCTTCCAGGAGAGTTGTTGTGGGGATTTAGTGAGGTCACACGTGTGGTGCCCGTGGTGGGTGCTCAGCCAGTTGTAGACGTTATTGTCATGCCTAGAGACAGGGCTTCTTGGGGTGCTGAACCCAGGCCAAGAACTGAGGCAAAGGTGCCTCACTGCTGGCCCGGCAGGTGGCCACCACCAAGTGGGGAAGGGGAGGCAGCATGGCAGCTGGAGGCTGAACAGCATTCAGGCTTTCCCAGCCTCCCAGGGAGCTTGGGCATTTGGCTCCACTAGAGTCGGCCCCCGGGCTTTCCCAGGGCCTCGCCAGGGACACGACAGGATGGTCGTGTCGCCAGGCTGGCAGAGACACCAATTAAAATGCACACGCACCCGGCACCCTGGGTTCCAGCCTCATAAGCGACACTTGAAGCTTTTCACTTCCTCCCCACTCCAAGTCTTCGTGGGGGATCCTGTCTGTTTCCTTGGGCCCCCCTGCCATGAAATGCCACGCAGAGAAGCTGCCGCATCGGAATGGCAGCAATGGCAGCTGGGCGTGGGCTGGAGCCCCGGCTCCATTGCTCTTTCCCGTCCCCTTAGGTGGTCTCTATGTTCACATTTGCTCCAAGAGCATTTCGTGAGGCACAACAGCCAACTTCTCAGCTTCTGAGTCAGGGAGGGAGCGGGGGAGGTGGGGCTCTGATGGCTCCTGGCCGCAGTGTCCTGCCTGGGGCTGCCTCGCAGATCACAGCACGGTGGACCTGGAAGGAAACCCAGACGAGGCACCAAGGGATCACCCCCTGCCCCCACCACCCCATATCCCTCAGGCCCCTGGAGGAAAGTTGGTCCTCAGACCGCCCCATCCCACCTATGAAGGGAGCCCTCTGGACTCCCTTTCCTGGGTGACTTCTCTGATTGTTTCCTGACTCTCCCTTCTCTCCCTCTCAGTCCAAGCTGTGCAAGGTCATTCACAATAAAAATAACGGCTCATGGGTATTGAGCCCCTATCAACTGCCGGGCAGCGTCTGAAAGCACTTTGTGCTGTCTCTGTAACTGGATCCTCCCAGCAGAGCTGTGCTGTTGGTTCAGCATCTGTCTCTGACAGCAGAGGAAACGGACACCCTGAGAGGTTGAAACTTACCCAGGGCCACGCAGCTCTGGAAACCCCGCGCTCTTCTGATCGGGGAAACTCAGGTTCTGGGTGCCGAGAGATTCAGAACTGGCTGGGGGCACTTGTCCCTGCCTCTTCGTGCTTCACAGAAAGAAAGATCAGATTTCATTCAGCTTTGCAATCAAGCCAGATTGGGCATTTTTTTCTCTTTCTGTGTCTGTCTTCCTGCCTTGACAGGTGAATACCTAACCACTGGACTGCCAGGGAAGCCCTCGCATCTTTTTTTTTAAGGCAAGATTTAGGGGCTTTGTTTTTCCCTGGAAGAATCAGTAATGCCTGGGGAGTCTCCCAGGTGAACGTATGGTGGCTCAGCCTGCATTTGGAACAACAGATGCAAGTATCTCCCTTTAGTGCTCCGTGGGTACCACCCCTGCATCCTGGCTCAAAGATGAATCCAGAAGCTGCAAATCAGGGCATCCATTATACCACCTCAAAGTAGAAGTCTTCCCCAGAGCCAATCTTGTTTCTCTCTTGTTGGAGGCAGCAACACTGTAAACCTATTACAGTTTTTTAAAAATATTTTTATTTATTCATTTGACTGTGCCAGGTCTTAGTTGCTGCATGCCAGCTCGTAGTTGCTGCATGTGGGATCTAGTTCCCTGACCAGGGACCAAACCCAGGCCCCCTGTATTGGGAGTGTGGAGTCTTAGCCGCTGGATCAACAGGGAAGTCCTAAGCCCTATTACAGTTGATTGCAATTGGTGACTGTGTGTGCAGTAATGTTTACATAGGTGGTGGCTCCTAAGAGCCCTTGCGAAGTAAGAGTATCCCTGTTTTTCAGATGTGTAATTGGAGGGGTGGGGCAGGAAGTGACCTGCAGGGGCGGATAGTGGGGCAGTGGGCCTCATTCATCATCAGTGTTGCTGGGCTGCTGCACGCCCAGCGCATGTCCATACAGGCAGGCCCGTGCTGCCCTCTTGGTCTCGGAGTGCAGACCTGCCGTTTCTGTTTTCAGGCCTTGCCCAGAAGTAATGTTTCTCCCTCCAAGCTCTCAGTTCAGTCGCTCAGTTGTGTCCGACTCTTTGCGACCCCATGGTCTGCAGCATGCCAGGCTTCCCTGTCCATCACCAACTCCCAGAGCTTGCTCAAACTCATGTCTATTGAGTCGGTGATGCCATCCAACCATCTCATCCTCTGTCGTCCCCTTCTCCTCCTGCCTTCAATCTTTCCCAGCGTCAGGGTCTTTTCAAATGAGTCAGTTCTTTGCATCAGGTACCCAAAGTATTGGAGTTTCAGCTTTAGCATCAGTCCTTCCAATGCATATTCAGGACTGATTTCCTTTAGGATTGACTGGTTGGATCTCCTTGCAGTCCATGGGACTCTCAAGAGTCTTCTCCAGCATCACAGTTCTAAAGCATCAATTCTTCGGCGCTCAGCTTTCTTTATAGTCCAACTCTCACATCCATACATGACTACTGGAAAAACCGTAGCCTTGACTAGATGGACCTTTGTTGACAAAGTAATGTCTCTGCTTTTTAATATGCTGTCTAGGTTGGTCATAGCTTTTCTTTCAAGGAGCAAGCGTCCTTTAATATGGCTGCAGTCACCATCTGCAGTGATTTTGGAGCCCCCAACATAGTCTGTCACTGTTTCCATTGTTTCCTCATCTATTTGCCATGAAGTGATGGGACCAGATGCCACGATCTGAGTTTTCTGAATGTTGAGTTTTAAGCCAACCTTTTCACTCTCCTCTTGCACTTTCATCACTTGGTAACAGTTAGGCCCAATTCTTGGATCAAATGAAAATGAAGCCCTTGAAGGCCAAGCCCTCTGATCCACCTTCCCAGCCTCACCCCACCCACCTGGCAGTGACCCCACCCAGCCGGCAGTGGCCCCAGCACTTTCCAGGCCAGGAGAACATCTCCCTCAGTTACACCCCTGCCTGACTGGCCTCTGTTCTTTCACTCCACCCCCTCAGCAATCAGAACAAACAAGCAAAAGTCTTAACTGTGGGGCTGCTCACGCCATCTCATTTATTTGTCTACTTTTTGGCCAAACCACACATCAGGCAAGATGTTACTTGCCTGACTAGGGATTGAACCCATGCCCCCAGCACTGGGAGCATGGAGTATTAACCCCTGGACTGCCAAGTAAGTTCCACTGTCATCTCATTTGTTTAACAATCACACAATCTCACTTTTTAAAATTTTACTTGAACCACTTTCACTACCAAAACTTCCCATCGGCTGCTGTCTCTTACTCCTGATCCATCCCCCTTCAGCTTTCTTCAGCTGAAGATCAGGTCCTCTGTTTCCATGGAGCCTTCCCTAAGCGACCAGGGTCACGACTGCACTTCTGCACCTTTGAATCCTCTGAATAGATGCGCGGAGGCCCACTCCCTCCCCAGCACCTGCACGTGATAGATTTGATTAATGTCTCATGTACTGAATCAGTTTGCTTTGTGCCATGATGGATTCCTAAAGGTTATGAGAAAATGAAATTTTGGTGAAGTAGACGATTTAAAATATGAGCAGGAGGGTTGAGTTTGGCAAAGCATCCTTTCATAGTATGATTAATACCCCTTGGTTCATCCAGTATCGAGCTGGGTTTTGTAAACCATGTTCCTTTTTTTTTTTTTTTTTTAATGTATTTGGCTACTCCACGTCTCAGTTGCAACATGTGAGGTCTAGTTCCCTGACCAGGGAGTGAACCCAGCCTCTCTGTATTAGGAGTCTTAGCCACTGGACCACCAGGGAAGTCCCCAACCGTGTTCCTTTTAATCAGGGTTTAACCCATTGGTGGATTTCTTTCTCATGTCTCCATGATGCCCATTTGGGGTGGGCTGGTTGCACAAGACAGGAACATTTAAGTAGGTGCTCTTGTTTTGGGTCCTGATGTGTTGTGCCTCTTTCCAGGAGCACATGTTTGGGCAAAAGCACAGACCACATCTTTCCTGCACACACCCCAGACACCTAATAAACAGACACATGTGAAGTAAGGGATCTGGGAGTGAGTCACCAGGTTCTCCCAACACCCAGAAGAGTCTGTTACATCTTAACTGCCTGTGGAAACCACTGGGTTGACCAGAAGACTCATCCCCACATGATCAGGTCAGAAATAGCCCAGGTGGACCCTGGCCTCTGCTTCCCCTAGGAGCAGCCGGCCTGGGGCATGTCTTTGGTCTCTGCTTTCAAAATTCTCAAGGAGCCTCACATGGGCCATAATTTCTGTATCAGCCCAGGTCCCACCTTCACCCACCTCTGAACTCACCCACCACCACTCCACCACTCGTAGGCTGCCTTTCCCTCTTGCTAATCCCTCTTTTTGTTAGACTGGGTTTTTATTTATTTATTTTTTTATCCTTTTAGCTCTTGCTGGAAACCAGCTCTGGGAGAGCCATTGTGCTCAGCACCGGCTAATGGCCTGGAGCCGCTCCAAGCTGCCGGATGCGTTGGCTCTTTACTTGTGGGTGGTCGTTGACAAGCATGATGCCTTCTCTCTGTGACACCCCAGGGTCCCCTCTTGCCAGCTCTGCTGTTTGCTCTTGGCTGGCCTGCCTTGCTGCGAATGGCAGCTTGCACTGAGCACCCTGGAACCCGTCTGGTTGCCTCCACGGGGCTCAGACTTTCTCAGTCACAGAGCTCACTCAGCCTTGAGGCCAGTTGACCTGTTTGCTTTTGCTGCCTGTTTCCTTTTGGGAGCTCAGACACTGCCCTGGGGTGGCCAGGAGCTCCCCAGTCTGGAGACGGGGAAAGGGCTTGGGAGAATCCTCAGGTGGTTAGAAATGTGTATGCATTGGTGGAGTGATAATATGGGCTGATAATCTAGTTCATTCTAACGTTTCTTCAGAGTCTCTTGGTCTACAGCAAAGGATGGGGTTGAATTTCCAGTGCCCTGTCTTAGCAAGTGTGCAGCCTTGAATGAGGAGCTAAGCTTCGGCTTTCCTCTGAGTTTCAGTTTCTTCATCAGTAAAATGGGGATAAAAATGTCCCCATTCAGGGTTGACATAGGAAATTTCAGGTAACATTCCAGGTACCAACTCAGTAAGTGGAAAAACTCTTAACTCAACAGTAAAGTGTCAGGGTTTCATTTTCAACAAAGTAGCAAATTTTCAACAAAGTAGCAATGACACCCCTTCTTGAGCCTCAGTTCAGTTCAGTTCAGTGGCTCAGTGGCGTCCGACTCTTTGCGACGCCATGAATCGCAGCACGCCAGGCCTCCCTGTCCATCACCAACTCCCGGAGTTCACTCAGACTCATGTCCATCGAGTCAGTGATGCCATCCAGCCATCTCATCCTCTGTCGTCCCCTTCTCTTCCTGCCCCCAGTCCCTCCCAGCATCAGAGTCTTTTCCAATGAGTCAGCTCTTCGCATGAGGTGGCCAAAGTACTGGAGTTTCAGCTTTAGCATCATTCCTTCCCACTTCAGTGTTCTTGCCTGGAGAATCCCAGGGACAGAGGAGCCTAGTGGGCTGCCGTCTATGGGGTCGCACAGAGTCAGACACAACTGAAGCGACTTAGCAGCAGCTTCCAAAGAAATCCCAGGGCTGATCTCCTTCAGAATGGACTGGTTGGATCTCCTTGCAGTCCAAGGGACTCTCAAGAGTCTTCTCCAACACCACAGTTCAAAAGCATCAATTTTTCGGCGCTCGGCCTTCTTCACAGTCCAACTCTCACATCCATACGTGACTACTGGAAAAACCATAGCCTTGACTAGACGGACCTTAGTCGGCAAAGTAATGTCTCTGTTTTTGAATATGTTATCTAGGTTGGTCATAACTTTTCTTCCAAGGAGTAAGGGTCTTTTAATTTCATGGCTGCAGTCACCAGCTGCAGTGATTTTGGAGCCCAAAAAAAGTCTGACACTGTTTCTACTGTTTCCCCATCTATTTCCCATGAAGTGATGGGACTGGATGCCATGATCTTCGTTTTCTGAATGTTGAGCTTTAAACCAACTTTTTCACTCTCCTCTTTCACTTTCATCAAGAGGCTTTTTAGTTCCTCTTCATTTTCTGCCATAAGGGTGGTGTCATCTGCATATCTGAGGTTATTGATATTTCTCCTGGCAATCTTGATTCTAGCTTGTGTTTCTTCCAGTCCAAGGTTTCTCCTTGAGCCTATGAGTAGATAATTTCAGGTCTCTCCGAGTGGATGACTTGAGCTCACTTTTATTACATTCCTCTTGGCACCCCACTCCAGTACTCTTGCCTGGAAAATCCCAAGGATGGAGGAGCCTGGTAGGCTGCAGTCCATGGGGTCACTGAGTCGGACATGACTGAGCGACTTCACTTTCACTTTTCACTTTCCTGCATTGCAGAAGGAAATGGCAACCCACTCCTGTGTTCTTGCCTGGAGAGTCCCAGGGACAGGGGAGCCTGGTGGGCTACCGTCTATGGGGTTGCACAGAGTCGGACACGACTGAAGCAACTTAGCAAGGATTGGTATTTGGGGTTTGGATTTTCTTAGGGGTTCCATTGTGGCAAATGGGGAACTGTATGTTAACTTCCTCGACCATCCAGGTGCACTGCAGGACAATCTACCTCAAGTAACTCCATCTCCTGCCTGCTCTTTAGGATGGATTTTTGGCCTTTATTGTATTTTTCTTTATTCATGCTGCCACTTAAAAAAAAAATTAATTATTTATTTACTTGTCTAGCTGGGTCTCAGTTATGGCACACGGCGTCTTCCTTGCATCTTGCAGGATCTTTCTTTGAGGCACACGGACTCTCTAGTTGTGGTTCATGGGTTCAATAGTTGCAGCCACAGGCTTAGTTGCTCCTGCAGGATCCTAGTTCGCCAACCAGGGATCAAACCCACGTCCCCCGCTTTGCAAGGTGGAGTCTTAACCACCAGGGAAGTCCCCACAACACCTCTTTTGAGCTGTTTCCCCCACTCGGTGGAAAGGGAAGCTGAAGAAGAGGAAGAGAAGGCTGAGCCCAGGACTTGACCACTGACCACTCAGACTCTGAGGCCCTGGCGGCTTCCCTGGGAGCACGCCAGCCAGCCCAACCCAGGTCCCTGGAGAAGTGGCGTGCCCAGGCCATCAAACTCTGCAGGACATAGACTTCCTCCCAGCTGTCATTCTGCCAAGGAGCTCTGTGTCTCCCAGCTGGCCACTTTGCCCCTTGTTGCTGCTCTTCTGAGCATAGCCTCCTGCTCACAGCAGATCCAGATGCTGGGGTGTGGCCAGTGGTCATGGGATCCAGGTCTAGCCAGTCCCCCAAGTGTTCCCAGGCAGAGGCTAGAGCAGACCTCTGATCAGTACCCCAAGTAGAAAAGGAGTCTCACAGCCAGGCTTGTTCCTCTGAGCATTGCTCATCTGCTGACCCCCTGCAGAGGCCCAGGGAGCCCCAGCTTGCAGTGGACAATGCCTTTGTCTCCATTTTTTAAAAATAATTTTCCGTGGGGCTTCCCAGGTAACTCAGTGGTAAGGAATCCACCTGCCAATGCAGGAGATGCAGGTTTGACCCCTGGGTTGGGAAGATCTCCTGGAGAAGAAAATGGCAACCCAATCTGGTATTCTTTCCTGGAAAATTCCATGGACAGAGGAGCCTGGCAGGCTACAGTCCATGGGCTCGCAAAAGGTTGTTGGACATGACTGAGCAACTAAACGGCAACCACAGATTATAATTTCATAGCTGTCTGTCAGAGCTTCTTCCAACCTAGTAATTTGAGATCAGTGAAAACAAAAAGTTACCAAAGTAAAAAATTTTTCAGTGGGTAAGCACACACTTTTTAAAAAATAGAAGCCTCATTTTATTTTACTTTTATTTATTGTAAATATTTTTTGGCCACGCCACGCAGCATGTGGGATTTTAGTTCCTTGACCAGGGATCCAACCTGCACCCGCTGCACTGGAAGTGCGGAGTTGAACCTCTGGACTGCCAGGGAAGTATGCCTTGTCTCCTTTGCTCTTGCACTGCTCCTGGCCCCACCCCTGTGCATTTCAAATTAGTGTTTCCAGTGTTTCCAAGTGAATGCAGGACAGATGTTCACACAGGTGCTATACTCTTCCTTGGATAAACACAGTGGAGTTTGCATGTTTTTCTGTGTGTGTATGTGTGTAAGTGAGTGTATGTGTGTGTGTGTGAGAGAGAGAGAAGCATAGGTCTTTGAGATGGAGGGAGCCTTTACAGATGTTTCTCAAAGCATCCCATATACTTTGCACGTGGTAGGTGCTCAATAAATGCTTTGTGATGAGTTTTCAGTGGGAGTCAAAGCCTTCTGTTTCATAATAAACCCAGCAGCACAGGCGTAGGAAGTACAGTTCCTGTTGAAGTACAGCTGTATTTGGAAGTACAGTTTCAAGTTGAGCCTTGAAATGCACAGATTCAAGGAGATGGAAATCATTTCCAGCCCCACCAAGAGACTATCTGCTGGCATCTGGTAAACGCCTCCCTCTGTCTCTGCCTCAGCAGAGGGTGGTCGTGGGTTGTGTAGCAGTGGCCAGAGGAAGTCTTCTCCCCCGGCAGGTGGTGAGGACCATCAGACAATGGAAGTGACCCAGGGGGCTCCTGGCGAGTTAACTGCTCTGTAAATGTGAGCTCACCATGGCTCCCCTGGGGAAAGGACCCTGCCTTTTTTGCCTGTGCAGAATGTAGACGGAGTTACTGTGAAACCAAGACAGCCTGACTGTCCTGCATATCTCTGCTTGTCACAACTGGTCCAGCTGCTCTCTGTTAAAACCCAGCGGCTCAAGTCCGGTCTCCTTATCATGGCTTACAGCCTGCCCGCTCCTCCTGATTTACAAAGGCCAGGCCGCTGGGCTCGAACCCAGCCTGGCCACTTCTTGCTCTGTGACCTTGGGAAAATCACTTAGCCTCTCTGGGCCTTAGTTTCCTCCCTTCTGGAAACTGGAGATAGTAATAGTCTCTGGTTCAGGGGGCTTTTTCATACTTAGGGGAATTAACAAGGGTAAAGCACTGAGTGTGAGCTGTTATTCTTGCCCTCATTTGCACATATCAGCCTTATACCTCTGGTCCTTTAAGCTTCAGAATTACTGAAACCTGTGCAGTTTCCCACGAACAGAAGAGCCTGGTGGGCTACAACCCATGGGGTCGCAAGAGAGGACACAGTTTGGTGACTCAGCCGCCACCACACTTCCCGAGCATGTCCTCCTATTTGCTTTTCTGTGCTTTCTGCATGACCTTCCTGTTTCTGGAAGGTAGCCCTCACCCCATTCCCAACCCCTTTTAGAACACTTTTTCATCCTTCATCCTTTAAAACCAGCACTGATAAGGCCCCTGAATCTCTCTCTCTCTGCCTCTTCCCTCCAGCCCTCGTGGACGGTAGTTGTGGTCACATCATTTTCTAGGCTGCTGTAACAAATGCCTTTAATGCCCCAGAATCATCCCTTCTTTTGCCTCCTGACTGTGAGCTCCTTGAAGACAAAGCCCACGGTTTTACTTTTTCAAATCCAACACCTAACCTAGTGCCTGGTATACAGTAGGTGAGGAATAAATGTCTCCTCACATGAAACCACATTTATCTCCATCTAGAAGGTCAGCCTTTTAAAAACATTTTCTCCCCTCCCTTTTTCTCTCCCAAATAACTGCATGATTTATTAAGACTAGAGACTTGCTCTCAAGGTTTCGTTTGCAGCTTCAGTCTGCGAGTGCCCTTTGTGGCCAGTTTGGGGGTGGGCCCCTGGGACTGCCATTGCTACCCTGAATTACCAATGAGTGCTTATTTTCCTGGCCCCTGCCAAGAGTCTGCCATTTCTAATCCTCACCCCTCTTGCCTTTTCACCTCCTCTGTTTATAGCCGCTGCTCTCAACTTTCTCACCAGCTCTACACCCTTCCATGGCAGGCCTTGTGTATCTACAGGGAATCCCCCTGGATGTGGCCACTTAGGTCCCTGTGAGCTGGCCGGAAAGAAGTTGGAGGTGGCACAGGGCGTAATCCTGGCTGCTTCCAAACCAGGGCTTCCTTCTTCTAGAACAGTGCCTGACCGAGTACCGGCCTGGGTGAGCCTTTCATCTTTCCTCTGGATAAAGCCTTTGGCAGGACAAGGTTTGGGCCGGAGGCCAGCAATTCAACTGGAAGGGCCGTGCGCCAGCTCTTGCCCTTCTGGAGGTCGGTCTATCAGCCCGGGGTTCTGCCAAGGTTCACAGCCTTTCCTAACATGCCTGGATGACACAGGCCTACCTCCCACACCATTGTGCAGTCAGTCACCAGCAGAGGAAGCCTGAGCAGAAGGAAATACATGCTCTGCTGTCTTTTGGCACGGTGTCTTTTCCCCGATTTTTATCCAGGGGTCTTTTAAAGAGCCCGCACGGAAGCGGGGTGGCAACGGCGTGCCTGGAAAATTCATCAGTGCCACTCGGGTTGATTTTCCTCTCCTCTTTAAGCTTCCCCCCTACCACCCCATGGAGTGGGGCTCTCAGCGACCACTGGCAGATGGTCGGGCGATGGCTCGTTGTCATTCTGGTGGGCGCCAGTGTTTGGAGGGCTCCGGGCACTTTGTGGGTTTTTGCATTTGTCTCTGAGATGCTGAGAGCACAGTTGGCACGTGTCCCAGTTAATGGATGAAGAAGCTGATCCTCTGGCGATTAAGATCATGAACCAGGGGCGGGGAGGGGCACAGATGGGAGAGAACTTGGGTGTTCAGGGCTACATAATTTTTTTTTATTTTAATTTGGCTATGCTGGGTCTTAGAGTTGTGCCACGCAGGATATTTAGTCGAGGCATGTGGGATCTAGTTCCCTGACCAGGGGTTGAATCCAGACCCCCTGCTTTGGGAGCAGAGTCTTAACCCCTGAACCACCAAGGAAGTCTCGGGGCTGCGGTCTGTCTGGAAGAAGATGTGCACGGTATATGCGTGCCTATGTGTGTGTGTGTGTGAGAAGGGTGCGGGGTGGGCGGAAATGCATGAAGTTGTGTACATGTAAGAGAAGGAGAATAAAAGGAACGGGATTGAAAGGAGAGAGGGACCTCAGTGTAAACCTGCAAAAGAACTGTCACCGCCTCACATCCTTTCTGCTCAGAGCTGCCTCCCACAAGGAGCTCATATGCCTTTTATCCAAAGCACCCTCTTGCCCAGGCCCCCAAGGAAAGTCCCAGTGACCTACCCAGCCCTAGCGGACCCTGCGCTTGCTGGATGTTGGGTGGGTCACAAAAGCCCTCTGTTCCCGCCCGTCCTTCCCCGTCCTCCCTGGCGCTGCTTTATAGCCGGCATATGGAAACTGCTTCTGTTTACCCAGAGCTACCTCGATGCTGCTGTGCGCTGTGCTCCAGTGAACGGAAACTTTGGATTCCCCGCTGGGTCATTTGCGAGGCTGCATGCAAAGCTGCCAGCTGTTTTGCAGGGAGTGTCTGGGCCCTATTACATCAGCGCAGAGGAAGCGTTACCATCTGTGCAAACAGGTCATCCTGGTTTATCTGCCTGTCCTCTGTGTGGGGAACGCCTCTCCTACTTGGAGGCAGCTTTTGTTGTTGTGGTTGTCGTTACGCTGTTTTGTATTCCACCGCCTGCCAGTTCAGCCGTTTTCTTTCTGTTCCGTATTCTCCACATTCAGCTCCCTGGGCTGATTGCCAGGATGTAGGGAGGGGAGTTTAGGAGTAGGTGTTGCATAAATGTTTAGTGGCGAAGGTCGGCAGGGCCTGAAAAGGCTGCAGACCGGCTTTACAGGAGAGCTCTTTGCCCAGGACACCCGGAGTTCGGAACAAAGTGTTTTTCTCTTCGGGGACCGGGCAGGGGGTGACTTTTCCCAGAGGCGCAGAGTGGGAACTTCCAGGTTGCCAAGAGCGTTCAGCTTTCTCTGGCCCTTTTCAAACCTCCCGGGATTGGAGAAGCTGGCTGCTTCTAGGAGCCCAGGAGCTGCCAAGAAGACGGCCGCTCCCACCCTCCTGTGCTGCTGTGTATCTTGTTCCCCCACTTCTTTCCTCCCGTTTCCAGCTGCCTCCCAGGAGAGGCGGAAATGCAGAGGCGAGGGCCAGCCATCATCTTCCTGGAGGAGGCAGCAGAGGGCCAGCTGCCCAACAGCCCCGTGGAGAGGTCATCCTGTCTCCTCCAGCTGGGCCCTTGCGGTATGCCTTGACCTGGCCATGGGTGAGTGTGGCACCAAAGGTGGTACCAGGATCAGAGATCGGACATGTTGATTCTTACGGGGTCTCTAATGTAATCACCGGCGTGAGGGCGGGTCCCTGATTGCAGGCCGGGGTGGACCCGGGGTGCTGTATGAGAGCCCTCCAGATGGCCTTGTCCGGTCTCTCCCTGTGCAGGAGATGCCCCGAAAGTTGCATCACCCACTTTTTATGTGGAAACCTGGCTGGGGTCAGGGGGCAGCGCTGTTTCTCCCAGGAAGTGCAGATTCACCCCAGGTGGTTAGGAATAGGCCAGGGCTGGGCTCCAGGTCGTCAGGGCAGGTGGGTGCTCACAGTCAGCAGGGTCTGAGGCTCCCCAGGTGTGACCTGGAGCAGATTCAGTGGGCGTAATGGAGGGACCTCCACAGCGACACGGGGACAGACCATCCCCTGGGACATCATGCTCAGTAGTGATCAGTCAGAGGACCCTGGAATTCCCATACAGCCTCACCTTCTGCTTCAGTGGAGTTCACTCCGAGGAAGCTCACTGGATACATGCCCCCTGTCTGAACTACAGGCCCACGGTCTGACCTCTGACCTGCCCCCTTGCACCAGCCCCCTCCCCTCTTCTCTCTTTTACCCTAGCCATGTTTCTTTATGGGAGGCCGCCGACCCTCTGAGCATTCCTCATCAACAAGAAAGCACTTGGGGGCTGGAGGCTTTCCATTGCTTCTTTGGCCACTTCTCCAGCCTGGGAAGTGGGAGAATGGGGCCGGGAATCTGGAGTTAACCCCCCTTCCCTCCTCCAAAAAAGGTGACTTCCCTGGTGGTCCAGTGGCTCTGGACTCCCATTGCAGGAGCCCCGGCTTCCATCCCTGGTCAAGGAACTAGATCCCACATGCTGCAAACTAAGACCCCGTGCAGCCAAATAAATATATTTAAAAAAAAAAGAATTAGACCCCGTAGCCCCTAAACCCCTCCTCATGACAGCGCAGGGAAAACGCTTCCGGTCTTGGCCGCTGGGCTGCCCACCGCCTCTGAATGAAGACTGCATGTGCAAGGAGCGGGCTGGACCGTGGTTCCTGCCTTCCATGTCACCCTTTCTGTGATCCCTAAATGTGGCTCCCCAGCTGCCCCTGCTTGGAACATGGGGTGGGGGGGGGACGCTCTTGGAAGTCACCTGTGGCCTTCTTGAAACTCCCTGCTGTGGCCCTTGTCACCGAGGGCCTTTCAACCCTGTCCTCGAATCACAGTCACCAACAGGCACTCAGGCTTTGCATCTGGAAAGCCAGCCAAGTTCTGTGTTCTGAGCAAGGGGAAGGTTGACCGATCAGAAGCAATGAACAAAGTCCTCCCCGCTGGAGGGGAGGACTCTCTGTTCTGTGTCCTCAGCTCTTTGAATCCTGTTTCCCTTTTTCAAGGTTCTGCCTGAATTACTCTTGTGTAAAATTGTCCCTCTTGCACAAATCCTCCTAAGAAGGATCTTTGGAAAAGGCAGAGAGGTCATGTCACACCCCTTCTTACCACCCGAGGGCACTCCCCACTGTGCTCTGGATGAAGCCTGCCCAGCACGGTGGGTGTGCTTCTGTCATCTTTGGGGCATCTTGCATTTCATTTCTGTTCAGATATGTGTGTGGAGCTTTTGCACATCATGCCTGGCCCTGTTCTGGGCTCTGGGGATACCACAATGACCAAGACGAAACCCCTGAGTTCATGGAGCTGATACTCCAGGCAGGGAAGCAGGCAACAGGCAGGCCCACGAGTTAAGTCCATGACCCCCTCCCAGGTGGTGATAGAAGCCCAGGAGGAAGCCGGGGGCTGTGGGAGGAGGCCAGGGCATGGCGGTGTGCCCCGGGAAGCCAGAGGCAGCCTCTGTAAGATGACCTTCGGGTGGACACCTGGGAGACGTGACCAGGCCAGCCATTCAGAGGTCCGGGGGCAGGGCTGAGGGCACAGCAAGTGCAGTGGCCCTCAGCGGAACGTCCCAGGCCTGTCCCAGGGGGACAAGGAGGCTGGCATGGCCACCATGAGGGGTGACTGGGATGAGACCCCAGACCGGGTTTCACAGGACCTGCTCCCCCCAGAGGAGGACTTCCAAGTTTTCTCAGGAGCTGGAGGCGGTGGCATGTTTGGGGCATAGGAGTGCTACCACCTGACTTAGGTTTTTAAAGGATTACTGTTATACTGAGCTAAAAAGTTTACTTAAAACACATGCATACACACACCGAAGGATTTCTCTGATCGGCGTAGAGAAGAGAAGGGCAGAGAGGGGCAGGACGGGGAGCCAGACCAGCAGCAGGGGCAGTGCCCGGTGGGGTGAGGGGCTGGGAAAGTGCAGACAGTATCTGGGGAGGGTCACTCCACATAATGGATGAGGAGGGATGTGAGGGGATGAGCCTCCTGAATCCCTGGGGCCTCTCCTGCCCTGGGATTCTCTGCCTGTACTGTGCTCAGTCGGGTCTGACTCTTTGTGACCCCCATGGACTGTAGCCCGCCAGGTTCCTCTGCCCATGGGATTTCCCAGGCAGGCATACTAGAGTGGGTTGCCCTTTCCTCCTCCAAGGGATCTTCCTCACCCAGAGACTGAACCTGCATCTCTTGAATTTCCTGCATTGGCAGGTGGGTTCTTTACTAGCACCACGTGGGAAGCCAAGGTACAGCCTTTCTGTTCAGCACTTGTAGGTCAAGAAAAATATTCCCCAGCTGACCAAGACCTTCCGCCTGTCCACTGATCACTCATGGCCCTCACTGGCACATCCCAAGAGCTCTGGCCAATGGGAATGATGATCTGTGGAGGCCCAGTCACTTGTTCGCTTTGGTTTTGTCTCACTCCGGGCTGCACACGGCAGTAGTTACCGTGTGGCAGACCACCATCCACATTACTCGAGTGAGGGGCGAGTGACCAGAGTTTGTGGTGGAGAGGCCTCTAGACAGGCGGCCAGGAGGCCCGGGTGCTAGAGCTGGGTCTCTGACGAATCAGCCCTAGTAACAGGTACGCTCTCTGCTGTGACCTCCGCCTCCCATCTCTAAGAGATGAGCATTCAATTAAATGGTCTCGCCAACCCATTCCAGACTTAAGCGTCATCCTTTCTAAGACCCTGGACCCGACACTCATCCTTTCTATGATGGACAGCAGAAGGTCCTCCAGAGTCCATGGAGGGAAGCCCCATAGTCCATTTGTTCCGTCGCTAAGCCATGTCCGACTCTTTGCGACCTGGTGGACTATAGCATTGCAGGCTTCCCTGTCCTCTACTATGTCCCGGAGTTTGCTCAGATTCACGTCCAGTGAGTCTGTGATGCTCTCTCTCCAACCATCTCATCCTCTGTCATCCCCTCCTCCTCCTGCCTTCAATCTTTCCCAGCATCAGGGTCTTTTTCAATGAGTGTTCTTAACATCAGGTGACCAGAGTATTGGAGCTTCAGCTTCAGCATCTGTCCTTCCAGTGAACACTCAGGGTTGATTTCCTTTAGGATAGACTGGTTTGGTCTCTTTGCAGTTCCTGCACTTTGGTTAAGCATGGGGATTCTCAGCATAGACCCTGCTGACCTTCTAAGTGTGTGAAGCCTGGGTGAGTTCACAGGACTCTCTGGGCTTCCTGTACCTCATCTGTAAAATGGACACAGTAATGGTGCTATTGTGAGGATGAAATTTACAATGATACATATATCATGCTGAGAGTAGCCTGGCACACAGAGTATGCCCTGGAAGTGTGTTTGTTGTTTCAGCAGAAGCCGAATTGATGAGGTTTGGGCTACATAGATTTGTAGGGCTGAGGTTCGTTAGGGTGGGGGTGAGACACGTGTGCTAAGAAAGACCCTTGTCACCCTCTCCTTGCACCACGGCAGCCGGGTGGAAGGCTTCTGGTAGTCAGCAGGATCCAGGCGGCTGGGGTCTGCACCAGTTGTGGCAGGGCTGGCCCACGGGCAGCTCAATTTGCTTTGATAACCACCCCCCCCCACACACACACACATGAGAGGAAGGGCTGGGAAGGCTCACACTGGGGGATCTCTGAGGCAGGGGCTCATGCAGATGCTTATGTCTAGCTCTGGCTGGGAAAGTGGCACTAATGTCCCCTGCCATCTGTGCCAGCCATTGCCACCCACCCTGCACCAGCACCACTCTTTACCTAGGACTACTGTGTCCCGGGCACTGGCTCCTGCCGTGTGGAGGGCATGGAGGATTCAGCACAGGCACCCAAGATCCCAGCGCCAGCTGCCTGCGAGCGGGTGGAAGAAGGTGGTTTTGACCTTCCCCTGGCTCCACCTAGGGCTCAGTTCTTTCAGAAATGGGCACGGGGGCAATGGGCATGGGGATCAGAGTTAGGAGATCCTGGTGTTGGGAGAGCAGGACCAGAATGAGAAGGGCTGGCTGCAGTCAGATGTGATGGAATAGCTGCCATGTTTTTAATCCTTTCAGCTATGCCTTGTCCTCCTTTCTGGGCTTCCAGTTCTTGAGAGGCATGCTTGCATGCATGCAAAGGCATTTCAGTCATGTCTGATTCTTGGTCACCCTATGGACTGTAGCCTGCCAGGCTCCTCTGACAATGGGGTTTCTCCAGGCAAGAACACTGGAGTGGGTTGCTGTGCCCTCCTCCAGGGGATCTTCCCAACCCAGGGATCCAACCCACATCCCTTACATCTCCTGCAATGGCAGGCAGATTTTTTACTGCTAGCGCCACCTGGGAAGCCCTTGAGAGGCATGCAACCTACCAATTAGGAGCTAACCAGCCTAATTTGGCATCCAAGCGCTGCTTCTCACCGACTGCATGACCTCAGGAAGGTACTTAATTGAAGTGTCTTGGAGGACAAAGGCAGGAGAACAAAGGACAGGTGGGATAAATATGCAGCAAATTGCAAGATGATAATATTTAAGCCTAACCATATTAGTAATTACATTAAATGTAAATACTCTAAATACTCCATTTAAAAGGCAGAGTTTTTCAAACTGGAGGAAAGAAGCAAGACCAAACTACATGCTGCCTATAGGAAACAAAGTTTAAATAAAAAGACACAAAGAGATGAAAAGAATGGAAAAAGCTACAATAATCACTAATCCAAAGAAATAATCAAAACTGGAGTAGATATTATAATCAGAGACAAAGATTTGCATATTTATAGACTACATTATATATATGTGACTCAAAATTTTAAAAGAGAAGAAAATAATGTAATAAACAGGTAAGAGTTGGAGACACTTCAGTTAAGTTGTACAAATGGCAACTAAGCATATGGAAAGATGCTCAACCTTATTAGTCTCTGAGGAAATCCAAATTAAAAGCATCGGATTTAAAACAATGCAGTAACATCACAATATTTTAGGGTAGTTAAGACTTCAAGCAGTGAGCATATCAATTGGTGGTGCGGAAGTGGAAGACCCAGAACGCTCATTTACTGCGAGTGGCAGTGTAGAATGGTACAGTCACTTCGGAAAACAGTTTCGTAGTTTCGTAAGAAGTTAAATGGGTGATCTAGCTATTTCACCCCTTGGTATTTACCCCCAAGAAATGAACACTTACATCCATACCAAGTCCTGTACATGAACGTTCATAACAGCTTCATTTGAAGTAGCCGAACATTGGCAATGGTCTAAATGTCCATCCATGGGACTTCCCCTGTGGTCCAGTGGCTAAGACTCCTCACTCCCAATGCAGGGGGCCCAGGGTGGGGAACTAGGTCCCACGTGGCACAGCTAAAAATCCCAAGTGCCACAACTAAGACCCATTGCAGCCAAATAAATAAACAGTAAAAAAAAATTTTTTTTAATTAAAAGCTGAGACTTGTTTCTCGGTGCCGTGGCATGTATCAATGGACGTACTTGAGTGCTGTGACAAGCCCAGCTCAAAGAGGCTTAGGTATAAAAGGATCTTTGTGGGCTCAGATTTTGGAAATGCTCTGAGGTAAATTTCAGGCACAGCTCGATCCCAGGGGTGTAACTCAGGCAGGTCTTCCCCACTTGGTGGCAGAGGCAGCCTCTAGCAGCAGTAGGGAAAGAGCTCCCCAATCCCTCCACACACACACCTTTCTAAACTGGTCCTGGAGAAGTTCTGGGTTCACCCTCGTTGGCTAGACTTCTGTCAGCACCATTGGCTGAACCAATACCTGTCTGGGGTGAGACGGGGGCAGGGTGGGGCGGGTGTTGAGGGGATCTCATTGCACTGGATCGGCTGCCAGGGGTGGAGTTGGCCAGAGCCAAAGAATAAGGACAAAAAGTCGGGGGCGGACACTCTTCAAAGGCAGACAGGACTGAGTTACCAGAAGGAAAGGGCATGGGTCTCAGCAGGGAAGAGCCACGGATGACCCTGCATCAGGGAACAAATCCAGTTATCTTTATTTTTCTGACAAGGTAGTATATTAACATGCTTCCACAAGTCAAAAGTCATCAAAAAGATCACTCCCTCTTAGGACTTCCACCCTGTTCTCTCCATCCATTGTAGGTCATCAATTTCATCAAGTTCTAATTTATTCTTCTATTTCTTCCGTTAAGATAAGTAGATATCTCTGTGCTTTCTTGTTTTTTCCCTTATTTACACAAACGATAGCATTGGGTGTGTGCTTTTTTTATATTTGCTTTCTTCACTTAACAGGAGAAAGAAAAATTTAACTGAGGTGTGGTTGATATACAGCATTATATGTGTGTAATATAGTGATTTACAATTTCTAAACGTTATACTCCTTTTGTAGTTATAAAATATTCCTTTGCTGCACAATATATCCTTGTAGTTTATTTTATCCATAGTAGTTTGTACCTCTTAGTCCCCTCCCCCATCTTGCCCCTCCCCCTTCCCTCTCCCCAAAGAAACCACTGGTTTGTTCTCTGTATCTATGAGTCTGCCTTTGTTGTTGCATTCTCTAGTTTCTTTTAGTTTTAAGATTCCACACATAAGTGGTCTCATAACAGTGTTTGTCTTTCTGATTTATTTCACTCAGCATAATACCCTCCAGGTCCATCTGCATTGGGAAAACATTTTTGCTAGACATACTATTCTTGCTGTCGTTAGTATTGGGTTAGCCAAAAAGGTCTTTTGGTTTTTGCCAAAATATGTTACCTGAACGACCTTTTCAGCCAGCCTAATATACGGGATCATGTGTAGACTTAAGTGTGCTTAGTCGCTCCGTCGTGTCTGACTCTTTGGGACCCCGTGGACTGTAGCCTGCCAGGCTCCTCTGACCATGGGGATTCTCCAGGCAAGAATACTGGAGTGGGTTGCCATGCCCATCTCCAGGGGATCTTCACAACCCAGGGATCGACCCCAGGTCTCTTGCAGTGCAGGCGGATTTTTTACCGCCTGAGCCACCAGGAAGCCCAAGTATATACAAGGGAGTGTTGACTTATATAATAGGATATGGGCGAGAGCATGTGAATGACTGCCAACCTTCTCTCTGGTGAATGGTGTCTTTTTATTCTCCCAAACCTGGGTTGTAAGTGAATCTCCTCTTGCAGATGGAGGCAAATATACCGTCCACGACTCCCAGGCCCCCATTCTGAGCTTAGAGGGCGAGAACTCCCCCTCCAGCCTCACCGGACATGACTGGGAGATGAATTATCAAGAGGCAGCAATCTACCTCCAGGTGAGTATCTCCCGGGCAGCACCTGGCCCTTCTTGCCACGTGTTGGTGGAGACGGGGAGCCAGGCTGTGTTGGATGCATGCCCAGAAATCCAGTTCTGGCTTTAGTGCTCCGTGTGTGAGCTTCTCGTTTCATAAGATCACGCCGGGAGAGCCAAGCTGGCTGTGCCCGTGGGCTTGTTCCCAGGACCCCAGTGTGTGGCCCTGCCTGCCCCCAGGTTCCCCTAGTCTGTCCATTTGGCCTCCCCCTGCCTTGCCCCCTCTTCTGGAGAGGCTGGTTCTTCTTTTATCTACTGAGTCCAGGTGACTTAGTGTGAGGAGTCTGGAGATGTTTATTCCTTCCTGTTTATCCTGCTGCTGCTTTCATATTTGCTATTCCATGCCTGGTTTTTGTTTTTAAACAAATTTTAAAGTCTTTATAATTCTGTCTAAGTGTATCTTAATGCATGTAACTATCCTGATAAGGTTGGATATTTTCTCTGTTTATATTTCCCTTACTGTATATTATGCATTTCCCTGTTATAAATTATAATAGGAGGATAATCTATGTCTTCAGCTATTTCTCTCTTTTTCTCTTTAATATCAAGGATTATTTTATTAGGAAACACTCCAAGAAGTAGAATCAGTGGGTTGAAGGAATCGACATTTTTTAGGGCCCTTGGTATATTGTATTGAATACTCTCCAGAGGGAATATTGCCTGTTAACTGCTAATCTCACTGTCTGTGGCATTTTCACCTTAATCTTGTCATTTTTGCCATTATAAGATTTCAGCTTCTGCTGAAATTTCAGCATTGAGTAAGGGTTTGGGTGAAGAAATGGGATTTTTCTCAAGTTCATTTGAATGATCACTTTCCCTTAATCTTTCTTTTTCTTTGAAGCAGCTTTCCCTTTTAAGTATTTGCTTTGCTATTTTCAAAGAAAATTTAATGGAATTCAGATACTTATTTGATAGCTGTTTTGGTGTCTGTGTGTTTCTCACGTTTTATGGCTGTACTCCTAAAGGAATGCGTTTTGATTCAGGTTAAGGCAGAAATGATTCAGGTTAAGTAGAAATGTTTTCAGGAGATTTTAGCAAGCTTGGGCATGCCTGTTGACGTGGCAGGATCACCCTATACACTGTCACCCTCTTTAAGGTTGAACAGGCGCTAGATAAGAGGCCAGAATGGATCAGAATATGGAATTAGAATCGCTGCTTGGTAATTCCTTCTTTCCTTAAGCAGGCGAGAACATTAGTAATAAAAATGGCTATCACCAAATAATAAATGCTGGAGAGGGTGTGGAGGAAAGGGAACTCTCCTACACTGTTGGTGGGAATGTAAATTGGTACAGACATTAAGGAAAACAGTAGGTAAGTGTCTTAAACAACTAAACATAGAGCTACTATATGATCCAGCAACCCCACTCCAGGATATATATTTGGGGGAAAAAAACCCTCTAATTCAAAAAGGTACATGCACCTCAGTGTCTATAGTAGCACTGTTTACAATAGCCAAGGCATGGAAACAACCCAGGAACCCAAGTGCCCCTCAACAGACAATTGATTTAAGAAGATGTGGTATGTAATACACACACACACACATACACACACACACACACATATGAGCGGTGGAAGATTACTCAGCCATAATGAAGAATGAAATATTGCCATGTGCCATAGTGTGGCTAGACCTAGAGAATATTACTAAGTGAAGTCAGCTAAAGAGAAATATAACTTCTAAGTGGAATCTAAAAAATAATACAAATGAATCTATATACCACAAAAAGACTAAGTTAAGTATGTCCTTGCTGATCTTTCTAACAACCTTACCAAGCAGTTTGGTCATCTCCCAGTTTGTACACCTGAGACTCCCAGGGGCTAGTGAGTCCAAAGCCAGCCAGCTAGTAAACTGCCAAGCTTGGATTTGAACCATGTCCATCTAGCCTCCAAATGATGTTCTTTCTTCTCTACGTGGTGGCCACATGTCTGTACCTGACCCCATGTAGTCACTCAAAAATGGGTCATGTCTTTGGGGAAAAAGAGGTTACAGAACAGAAGGTATCATATGGTGACTTTTAATATATGTTATATATAATTTTACATAATATGTGTCTATGTATGCACAGATACCCATTCACATCTGGAAACTTATTTGTCAGAATATTAAAGGTGATTATTTTTGGCTGATGGAATTTTTACTACCTTATAATTCTGTGTATTACTTGAATTTTTTTTTTTTTCAAAAAGCTGCATCCTCGTGTAAAATTAAAACTAAAAGCAGAACTTGGATCCCCGTGGACAGTGGTTTCTGGCTTGGAGGACGGTGTTAGCGGGTGTCCGATAGCTGCTTTCGCGCTTGTGGATGGGCTGCAGCACAGCCCCCGAGCCAGGTTGCTGGTGCGCTTGGGTGACTGGCCCCTCGCTGCTTTGAGTCTATCTGGTGCCTGCGGTTTCCTCTCTTCCTAAATTTACGTGTTAACTCACTCACCCACAGGAGCCGTGTGCTTGGAGCTCCTGTTGCCACCAAGACGGTCCGAGTTTTCTTTATGGACTTCTGCCCCAGGGAGCAGAGATTAAAGGCCTGGAAGTCATGTACAACTGGCCTGCCTTATTTTTCCTAATCATAAATTTCCTACTTCATGGTCAGCAGCTAGGAAATATGGCCAGTGTTCTCCTTAGTGCATGCGTGCCCAGTCATGTCCGACTCTTTGCGACCCCATGGACTGTAGCCCACTAGACTCCTCTGTCCTTGGGGCTTTTCAGGCAGGAATACTGGAGTGGGTTGCCATTTCCTCCTCCAGGGGACCTTCCCAACCCAGGGATCGAACCCAGGTTTTTGCGTCTCCAACATTGGCAGGTCGATTCTTTACCACTGTGCCACCTGGGAGGCCTTAGCATCTGGGTCAGGATAGAGACTCAGATCCTAATTCACTCGGTCCTTGCTGGGGAAGGCCTCATCTTCCATCTGCCCTGAGGGAATTCCAAGTCCCCGAGGTCAGATTTGAGAGCCCCATGTCAGTGGTTTGCTCTTGCCAGACCTTCATCCCTGGCTACCTGTTGGAAGAAATTACCCGAGAATTGCATTTTCTAGAAGTCCAAGCCAGAAGCTCCTCAGGCAACCATGTGTGACCCCTGTGGCCAGGGCGGTGGTGGTGAAAACCACAGCCCAGCACAGATCACAGGACAGGGAGCGAGGCTTGCCCAGCTCACCCTCCGTGTGACTCCAGGATGTTTGTTCCCTGCCCTGTCAAGTCTGTGGTTTGTCTTTTATTTATTTTTTTATCACGAGGATAGTGATGTATCCGGCTTCAGGGAAGTGACTCGCTGGAAGTTCTGCTGCAAACCACAGCCAAGGTCAGAGCTCCCAGCCGCCTCCCAGCTACTGGACAGTCCTTGGGCTGGGCAGGCGCCTGGAGAATGATCTCTTGCAGAAATGCTTCATCTTACCAAACATCTATTAAACGCCCACTGTGTGCATCAGGCACTGTGCCAACTGAGGTCTTGACTATATCTCTTGCGCTCCCAGTTCTCTGTAACAAGCTTGGCGAGCTGAAGCCACTTCCGGCTAGCACGGGAGCCCACTGGCCAGAGCTCCTTCCATGGCACCATGTGCCACCTGGCCCAGAGACACTTCTTCCTGTTAGCCTGGCTTTGTAACTTCTGCAGGAATCACGGGGCATGCATGGGTTAGTTTCACTTTTGTCAGAATAAGGGTTTATGAGGATGGGTGCATGTGGCCTCATCCCAGAAGAGCCAAATATTGAAATAGTTGAAGGTCTGCCTGCATTCTAGAACACCCGGAATGCTTTTGGAAAGGCTCTGGATATCCCTTCTGGGGCTCTGACCCTTTTCTCCTCTAGAGATTGGAGCCAAGGGCAAGAGCCTCTGTTCTGAGTGCGCTGAGAGTGATTGAGATAGGTTCTCCTGACTCAGCATCACTGGTGTTTAGGACCCGATAATTCTTTGTTGTGAGGGGCTGCCCTGTGCATTTTAGCAGGTTTAGCAGCATCCCTGGAACTGACCCTCGGGATGCCAGCAACACCCCCCAGGTGTGACAACTACATGTGTCTCCAGCCCTGGGGTGGAGTCAGGGGAGGGCAGGTGGTAAACACTGTCCCCAGTTGAGAAGCACTGAAGCAAGGCAATGCATGAAAAGTAAATGCTGTCTATGTGTACACTGCTGGATGGGATACTGAGGTGAGGAAGTTGATGAGGTGGGACCTCTCTTAGGCCTGTGCCCACCAACCCCAGGGAGGCAGTGAAGATCCCCTACCTCCCCCAGAAGACCGACCCTAACAGGGAGGGTCATCAGCTTGTATTCTCAAGTGGACCATTCCCCGCGCTCCATCATTTGTTTTCTGCATCATCAGCAGGAGGCCGAGACTAGACAGAACAGGGCTGCTGGAGTCAGGCTGCCTGGCTCTATGGGCTTGGGTGGTACAGAGGTTCCCTGTCATTGCTGTCAAATGAGAAGAAATAGAAGCACTTGCCTGGAAGGCAAATTGCCAGGACTGAAAGGAATATCGGGGCTCAGTGGAGGGCACTCAGTGGGGGTCAGCCGCTGTCTCATTGCTGTTGGGGTGAAAGCATCAAAGCGTTAGGAAATTAGGTGGAAATAGAGTCAGTTAAGAAGTGGGGAGACTTCCCTGTTGGTCCAGTAATTGAGAAGACTTTGCCTTCCAATGCAGGGGGTGCAGATTCCATCCCCAGCTGGGGAGCCAAGATCCCATATGCCTCATGGTCAAAAAGCAAAACAAAAACAAAAAAATCCCCACATAAAACAGAAGCAATATTGTAACAAATTCAACAAAAACTTTAAAAATGGTCCCACATCCAAAAACTCTTTAAAAAGATAAATGGGGGGGGGGGGGGTGGGGGGGGAGGTGGGAGGAGGGTTCGGGATTGGGAACACGTGTACACCCGTGGTGGATTCATGTTGATGTGTGGCAAAATCAATACAATATTGTAAAGTTAAAAAAAAAAAAGATAAATGGGATGGAGAAAGATGAGTAAAGCAGGATTCTGATAAAGGGACCCTCAAGCTTTCCCCTCCATGTTACTGCTAAGTCACTTCAGTCGTGTCCGACTCCTAGTGACCCCATAGACGGCAGCCCACCAGGCTCCCCCGTCCCTGGGATTCGCCAGGCAAGAACACTGGAGTCGGTTGCCATTTCCTTCTCCAATGCATGAAAGTGAAAAGTGAAAGTGAAGTCGCTCAGTCGTGCCCAACTGTTAGCGACCCCATGGACCGCAGCCTACCAGGCTCCTCCGTCCATGGGATTTTCCAGGCAAGAGTACTGGAGTGGGTTGCCATTGTCTTCTCCGGGAGTAAGTACGGTCGATCGTTAACCCATGGATAGTTGTAAAGGTGAAAGAACAGTTTCCATGTTACCCAGGGAGAAGGGGGCGAAGCCAGGACACAGTCATGACTAGCTTACCCCAGACCCCGAACACTTAACATCCCACACCTGAGTGAGACTTCGGTCTCAGAAGGGACCACATGCGCCCGCTTCCCTTTGATCTCTTGGGCGTAATATCCTTTGATTCCTCCGAGTAGTTTTGGAAAGAAGCAAGTCTTTGAAGCCCCATCAGCGGCAAGGGCGAGACCTGAGGGGTGTGCTAAGCTGTGAAGATAACACTTAATTTTCCGTCCTCTCTGGTCTGAAGCTCCACCCACCTGCCAAGGGCCCTCCCCTTTCCCCGCCCACCACACATCCCACGTGCCCGCCGCTTTTGCCTCCCAGGCACCCTGCTTCGCGCCGGGTCACGCACCACCGCGACTCTCGGACTCTCACTCTTTCAGGAAGGCGAGAATAACGACAAGTTCTTCACCCACCCCAAGAACGCCAAAGCGCTGGCGGCCTACCTCTTCGCACACAACCACCTCTTCTACCTGATGGAGCTGTCCGCGGCCTTGCTCCTGCTGCTGCTGTCCCTGTGCGAGGCTCCCGCCGTCCCCGCGCTCCGGCTGGGCATTTACGTGAGTGTCCCGGTGGCCGCGAGCCGCGGCTCTCTGGGGGTGTCGGGGGTGGGAAGGCGGGCAGAGTAACTCAAGCCTGAAAGGGAGCATTCTGGAAGAGGAGACACCCCGCGGATTTCAGACGGGGAGGCCCTGGGAGTAGCTGGCTCACCAGTCTTGCCTGGGGTCCCCGCCCAACGCCCAACGGAATGCACCACCCTGAGTCTCTCTGGGATTCAGTTCCCTTGTAACTTCCAAGGAGGGGCGGGGGTCGCCGTGGCCATGCTTTGGCTCCAGGTGAACAGCATACTGATCAGCAGTCCCGCCCGCTATCTCCAAAGAAAAGCCGGCAGGTGCGCTCACTTCTACTGGGGAGTGGCCGGTGACGCTGCGTCTCCTTCACGCCCTGTGGCTGCAGGTCCACGCAACCCTGGAGCTGTTCGCCCTGGTGGTGGTCGTGTTTGAACTCTGCATGAAGTTGCGGTGGCTGGGCCTTCACACTTTCATCCGGCACAAAAGGACCATGGTCAAGGTGATGTGTCCATCTCTTTCCAGCATTTCCTTGTCAACTTCAAGCCTGTATCGTCAATTCAACTGCAAATCCCCCGTGCACTGTGAAGCGTGTCTCTGGGTCCCGGACCTCACCATGCTTCCAGCTTTGCTCTGGGTGTCACAGTGGTGCTGACAGTAGCTACTGGTATTTACTTCAGGCCAAGCACCAGCATGGTGACCTTTGTGGGAAACGTATTACTATTCCTAGTTTACATCCAGCCAGTCGCAAGAGAATGGGATCTGGATCCCGGAGAGCTGGGATTCCAAACCAGCCTGGTGTGGCCTTCACACCCGTGCCAGTCAGTGCCTTATTGTCCACTTTCTCTGTAGCAGAGAGAGACATAAGTTGGGATATGTCAGAGCGGTATTTAGCAGTGTCAGAAGCGCACACACTTGATGGGGAGGATGTGCCCAAGGAATTAGAGATCAGGACATGCCGAAGACCCCAGGGGCCCTCAGGGGGTAGCTAGAACCAGGGGGTGGGTGGCTGCAGCCTGCAGAGTGGTGGTTTTGTTCAGCGGGTACCCTCTAATGAGCTGCTGGGAGCATCAATCAAGCTTGTTCTCCTGGGCCAGCAGCAGTGGACTTCTCCCTGGGGCCTGCCTGATGTTGGGGGAGGTGACAGAGGGCGAGGGAAGGGCTTCTCTGGACTCCCCTCGGGGATGGGGATGGCTGGGGGGGCCAGTATCTAGCAGGCCCTCTATCTGGGACTGGGTCGCAGGGGCTGACAGTGCGCTGTGCCCGGCCTCCCCCAGACCTCCGTGCTGGTGGTGCAGTTCGTGGAGGCCATCGTGGTGTTGGTACGGCAGACGTCACACGTGCGGGTGACCCGGGCGCTGCGCTGCATCTTCCTGGTGGACTGTCGGTACTGTGGCGGCGTCCGGCGGTAAGGCCTAGGGAGGAGTTGCATACTCAGGCGCTCTCACGGCCCGGCCCGGCCCCCTGGGTCCGTGGTGGCGCAGGAGCCAGTGAGTCAGCTAGCGATTAGGTCCCTCCTGCACTTGGCTAGGTCACAGTCCTGATCACTTCCCTCTGCCATTCGATCCCCACAGAGAGGAGGGTGGGCCTCCCACTGCAGTTCAGGTCTCCTTCCTCCGGGTCCAGGGCGCTCTCCTGTCATTACCTGTGCTTCTCTGGGGCTCCCTGCACAGTATCTGCCCAGACACAGCCTGCAGCAGGAACTCAGTGAAGTCCACGCGACTCAGCAGGCGGTCCTGACACCTCCCCTGGGACTGGGGGACTGAACTCAAAACAGGCCATTAACCTAAGTTCAAGCTGAGTTTTTTGTTTTTTTTAATGATAGTGTGTATTTTTTGTTGGTGCTGGGTCTTTGCTGCACGGGCTTTTCTCTAGTTACAGAGCGAGGGCTTGTCATTGCGGTGGCTTCTCTTGTTGCGGAGCATGGGCTCTAGGCGCTCAGGCTTCGGTAGCTGTGGCTCTCCAGCTCTAGAGCACAGGCTCAGCAGTTGTGGTGCACGGGCTTTGTTGCTCTGAGGCATATGGGATCTTCCCAGACCAGGGATCGAACCCATGTCCCCTGCATTGGCAGGTGGATTTTTCACCAGTGAGCCACCAGGGAAGCCCTGGACTGAGTTTTGAAAATCCATCTAGAAAACCTCTTGGCTGGGGTCCTGTGAATGAGAGCGGGCTAACCATTCACTCTTGGTGAAGTTGCTCAGTCGTGTCTGACTCTTTGAGATCCCATGGACTGTGGTCTACCAGGCTCTTCCATCCATGGAATTTTCCAGGCAAGAGTCCTAGAGTGGGTTGCCATTTCCTTCTCCAGGGGATCTTCCAGACCCAGGGATCGAATCTAGGTCCCCCTCATTGCAGGCAGACGCTTCACCATCTGAGCCACTGGGGAAGCCCATGGGGTCACTCTTGGTTCCCCGTCCACAAAACCGGGACACATGTCCTCGGACTGAGTGGCCCTGAGATGTCTTCCTGCATCCCATGCAGACTGACCTTGGCACCCGAGGCCATGCACCCGGCCTGGGCCTGCCTGCTCCATCCCTTGCAGGCACTTGCCTGCTTGGGCTCAGTAAGCGCCACGCCTGCCCTGGTTCTTTCCCCATCACCCCCAGAGTGGAAGTCCTAGGAGATCACTGAGCGTGGCGTCATAAGCCAGGGTGCGGTGGGATTTAGTGTTCCAGGGGTTGGGAGCACCAGGCCCCCATCTCAACAGGGCATCCTGCACTGAGGAGTCCCAGACCGTGCCCCTGGGCCCCAGCCTGCCACCCACCGCCCCTCACCCCTCCTGGCCCTGTCTCCCCCCAGCAACCTGCGTCAGATGTTTCAGTCCCTGCCACCCTTCATGGACATCCTCCTGCTTCTCCTCTTCTTCATGATCATTTTCGCCATCCTCGGTGAGTTTTTTCCCAAGCCCCAGTACGCAGGCACTCTCCAAAAGCAAACTCATCGTTGAGAAAAAAGGCACTTTGACAGTTTTAGAGATTCGGGAAGGTTTTCAGAACGATAGAAACACTTGTAGACTCCAGCTTAGGAAATGCGGTATTGGGGGGAAAAAAAATAGAAGCCACCTTTGTAACCTTTCTTGATCTCAGTTCCCTTTTGCTCCCAGGGGGTGCCCCCGGCCTTTATTCACGCTGATGCGTGGAGATGTAGGCCATTCATTTTCACTATAGCGTCATGATCCAGTGCGTGAATATACCCACGTTTATTTATCACTTCCTCCGATGGTGGGCATTTTCCTCGGTTGCAGATCACATTGCTGCGAACATTCTCCTGTCTTTCCCGGCGCGCACACAGGGGAGTTTCTCTACAGCATATGCCTGGGACCTTAGGGTCGACATAGTTCAGCTTCACTAGGTGTTAAAGCAAGGTCACGCCCTTTCTAACACCGGGGAGGCCTTGCCTCTTCAGATAAGATCAAGTATTGATGACTCCCACATTCAGACACGGGCTTTAGATAGTGGCGGTCTCAGAACACGGCAGGGAAGACCAAGGTCCCTTCCATGGTGCTCAGATGGCAGAGGCAGTGGAGCCAGAGGCCACTGACTCTAAGGCCGCCCCCAGTGCTGAAATCCCCAGGCCCTCGTGACACTCTGTTCCCTGAGCCATTGACTCCACCTCCCCTGCCTCACTCTGGATAGAATTTCCTTGGTGTTCCGAGGGGCTGACTTCCCTTAGGGGCACACTTTCAGGATTTCAAGGACTCAGGGGAATAGCCCATTCCAAGAGGGAGGACATTAATGGTACGCCCACCTTGGACCCTCAGCTGCAGGAGAACAGTGGGGTTCCTTTGGAGTTATCACTTGGTTGTCATGTTCTCAAAACCAAAGATTGCAAACCAGCAGTCTGGGTTCCAGACCCAGCCTACGGATGAGTTTTGTTTGGTCTGAAACTGTTGAGCCAGCATCTTATGTTTTATTTTATTATTTTAAGATTTTTTTTTAATGTGGACCATTTTTTAAAGTCTTAACTGAATTTATTACAGCATTGCTTCTGTTTACATTTTTTTGGTATTTTGGGCACAAGATATGTGGGATCTTAGCTGCCTGACGGGATTGAACCTGCACCCCTTCCACTGGCAATTGAAGTGTTAAAAAAAAAAGTTAATTACTTTTAATTTTTATTTAATATTTACTTTAAAATATTTGTTTATTTATTTGGCTGCTCCAAGTCTTAGTTGTAGCATTTGTGATCTAGTTCCCTGACCAGGGATCCAACCTGGTCCCCTGCATTGGAAGCTGAGTCTTAGCCTCTGGACCACCAGGGAAGTCCCTTGAGCCAGCATTTTTAAAACTAGATTTTTTAACATGAAAATACAGATTTCCAGCCTTAAAATCTTAAATTTTTTTAAACTTCCATTTTTTTAAAAAAAATTGACATGTAATCGACATAACACTGTATTCGTTTTAGGTGTACAGCATAATGCTTTATTATGTACATACTGCAGAATGATCTGGTTAACAACATCATCTTTATACATATTTATAGTTTTTTTTTTCCCTTCTGATGAGAACTATTAAGATCTACTCTCCTAACAATTTTCAAACACACAATAATGGTATCAATAACTAGAGTCACTGTGTGGCACATCCAGCCTTTGTGTTTTTTGGCTGCAGGATACAGCACATAGGATCTTAGTTCCCTGACCAGGGGTCCCCAGCCCCCTGCAGTGGAAGCACAGAGTCCTAACCGCTGGACCACCAGGAAGGTCCCCAACGAGCCTTTTTTAGTAATAGCTTCTGTGGTGCTTGGATCACGTTCCCGAGTGGCAGCAGTTACCTGGTGCCTTCAGACAGAGCATGCATAGTGCCCTGCCGCGGTCCCCGCCACTCCTTGTGCTTTCCCTCTGCCCACTGCACTCATTTGCATTTATTAGTATTGACATCTGGGTTTGGGACTTCTGCTCTAACCTATGTTTCCCACCACCTTCTTCTAGGTTTCTACTTATTCTCCCCTAATCCTTCAGACCCCGTAAGTAATCAACACGTTTGTCTGTGTCTTCCTGTATGTGGGGCCTTTTCACTTCAGGCCCGGTGGCTGGACTGACCTCCCCGCCACCAGCCGTAGTAGGAAGGGATGCCCGGCTTGGTTTCTCATCATCGTTCATGGCACCTGAACGTTCATTTCCTTCTTCGAGTGCTAAGGGGATCCCTTGTCCTGTCGTTGAGAGGGATGTTTCCAGGATCAGATCTGGAACACAGAAACATTTTGGCAGAGGAGTGGTGGAGGAGAGCCCAGCTCATTGTGCAAAACATGTGATTCTCTGGGAGACAAGTCTCAAGGCCAGGTGTCTGCTTCTGCCAGAAGCATTGAGCTCAGGAAG
The DNA here is from genome assembly GCF_023091745.1 of Budorcas taxicolor. NCBI lineage: Eukaryota > Metazoa > Chordata > Mammalia > Artiodactyla > Bovidae > Budorcas > Budorcas taxicolor. Next base: position 61,393,231 of record NC_068926.1, read on the forward strand.
GAGGAGGCCTTGGACTCGGAGTTTGTTTGTTCCTCTGCCATCCTTAAGGGATCCCGCGGGTGGAGGAAGGGGCTCTGGATATGACCCACTGCACACAGCCTGTTCCCAGTGATGTGTGCCCTCGGCCTGGCACCCACGTGTCCTCTGGTCCTCCTGTCCCTGCAGTACTTCAGCACCCTGGAGAACAGCATCGTCAGTCTGTTTGTCCTTCTGACCACCGCCAAGTAAGTTTGGGCTCTGCTTTGGCTTCTGCCTGCCCTCTGGTAGTGCCCAGGGTTGACTCCTCTTTTCAGCCAAGGGCATTCCACGTCTTGGCTCAGACAGGTGCTCAGAGCCACCGTGAGGGATGGGAGTGGCCTGGTGAGCTGAGAGTAGGGGAGGCTTGGGGGGGGGGGTGGGGGGCGGGAGGCAGAAAGAGGGATGTCCTTAGAGAAAGCCGAGACTGGCAGACATGGGCCTTGCGGGTGACGCTCTGCAATACAGCTTCCCAGATGTGATGATGCCCTCCTACTCCCGGAACCCCTGGTCCTGCGTCTTCTTCATCGTGTACCTCTCCATCGAGCTGTACTTTATCATGAACCTGGTGAGTGGCCTTGGCTTGTGTCTGTGGACCAGCCCCAGCCATTGCCGTGCTGGGCATTGTGGGGATAAAGTAGGGGTGGCCATCCACCTCCGAGGGCGGAACGTAGGGGAAGGAAGTCCTAGACCCTAGTCAGGTGTGGCGTGACTAGGAATTCCCTGTCAGGACTTGAGTTCAGCCGGTTACCAGCAGTAACTAGCCTCTCTGGGTTAGTGCTGCTGCTGCTGACGATGCTAGAGCTTGTCATTTGTTCATCCACTTTTTCATTTATTTGACTGCACTGGGTGGGTCTTTATTTCGGCACGTGGGTTCTTTAATTGTGTCATGCAGGATCTAGTTTCCTGACCAAGGGATCGAACCTGGGCCCCCCGCGTTAGGAGCACAGAGTAGTAACCACTGGACCACCACGGAAGTCCCAGAGCTAGAGTTTAAACCAAAACTACCCTGGAACTTTCTCCTTCTCACGACAAACCTATAATAACTGGAAAAGCTGACACTTAGGAAGCCTTAGTCAGGTACTCTGCCAAGTGCTTTATGGATAGGGGTTAAATAATTTAACACTCAAACCCTAGATGTCTTCTTATGATTCTCAATTTATAGTTGAGGAAACTGAGGATCAGACTGATAGGGTGAGTCACCCTTGTCTGCACAGCCCGGGTGGCCAGGTGAGCTGGTCTGGTTCCAGAGCCCTGCTGTTAACCACCCCATCCCACTGCACGCACATGCCAGTAATGTCCTGTGTATTTTTACCCTGTTTATTATGAACCACTGGGAAACCCAATACAGAACACGTTCCTTTAAGGACAATGTGCAGTCCCAATGCACACTGGGAACTTTGGAGGTGTTTTTGGAGGCTCGACTGGCCACCAGGAGTGTTCCTGCCATCAGCAGATCACCTTCTCCCAGACCAGGCCATCAGGCTGGTGCTGAGACCACGTGAATGCCAGAATTATAAGGAAGAGGACTTACCAAGTCTTGCATTTATTTTTATACTTCTGATGAGCATCCCCACACCAGTCACCACAGTCAGGCCCGTATAGAAATGGAAAACACTTTCTCTGGGGGTAGACTTGTGTTGCTGCTGCTAAGTCATGTCAGTCGTGTCCACCTCTGTGCGACCCCATAGATGTCAGCCCACCAGGCTTTCTTCCCTGCCTTAAAATATGATGTCTTAAGCAGGAAAATATTTTCTTTTTTTTATTTCTCAAGACCCAAAACAAGTATGTTGGATATCTGTTTGTACATCTTAGAGTTCTTTTGTACCATTGTTAGTTTAGAATCCTAAAAATAGCATTATCTGTAATTATTTGCTTTAACAGGTATTTTGAACTGTGAAAATACAGGGTATGAGTCAGCCATTGGGGGCCCAAATCTGGCCTACCACCTGTTTTTCTCAATAAAGTTTTATTGGCACATGGCCACACCCATTCATTTGCATATAGCCTATGACCGCTTTCATGCCGCACCTGCAAGGTTGAGTGATTTCTACAGAGACTGTCTTGCCTGCAGAGCCTAACATATTTGCTCTCTGGCCCTTTGCAGAAAAAGGCTGCTAACTCCCTTGATCTAAAGGGAAATGTAGGGGGCCAGTTTGAAGGGATGGAAAGGCAAAGAGAGTTCCCCTCAAAATATTTTTGAAAGAAAGTGTTCTCAAAAAGGCTTCTTTCAAATTCTGCTCCCACCCTCCCTTCGCCCTCTGATAACGCAGGCTGTGTTGTCCACATGCTGACTTTGGAACTGGGCAATTCCAGAACCTTGTGCCCTTGGGTGCAGGCCGCCTCTCACCCCTCATTTCTAGGGCCACACAGACTGAGCAGGAGAAGGGACACGGGGACAGGGGAGGAAGGGACAGTGATGTCCCTCCCTGCTCTGAGGTTGGGAGGGCACAGGATGGACACACAGCCTCCCCAGCCATCACACAGAGCTAAATGGGGCAAAAGCCCCAGTGTGTTCCCCTCACAGCTTCTCTCCCCTTATAAAAACTGCCCAGGCAGGGATGAGCTACAGGCAGAGAAGAAAAACCGGGGCAAAATGTAAGTGTTTTCACGAATCTGTAGAGGGGAAATTTACAAGCGGCAATGAATGACCTTCCTCTCCTAAGACTTGGAGATGAACTTCCTACACCACATGGCCAGGGGAGAGGCTCTTCTCAACCTGCCTTTCTGGGCTGGCTGGAGGAGTGCCCTCTGGAGGCTGGGGAACTGTTCCCTAGCTCCCTGAGGCCCAGTCGGCATGGGTACCAGGTCTCTGCTCTTCGCTCTCAGCTCCTGGCCGTGGTATTTGACACCTTCAATGACATTGAGAAACGCAAGTTCAAGTCTTTGCTGCTACACAAGCGAACCGCCATCCAGCACGCCTACCGCCTGCTCGTTAGCCAGCGGGTAGGGGGGGCCAGGGGCTGAGCCAGGGAGGGGGGTTGGTCCTTGTTCTCCTGCCCTTCCAACCCCTACCTCCACCCCACCTCCCAATATCTCCTAAGCATAGAAGGGCCAGCAGCTTCAGAAACCAGGGGTCCTACCCTTGGGAGAACAGAGAGAGAACAGGGTGCCCTGGGATCCCACATGATGCGGGACATCGGGCATGGCTCCCCTCAAGGGAAGGGGCAGCTGGACTCTGCGTTTTCCCGTGTTCCACGTGGCCATCTTCCCTCTCTCCCCAGAGGCCCGCCGGCATCTCCTACAGGCACTTTGAAGGCCTGATGCGCTTCTACAAGCCCCGGATGAGTGCAGGGGAGCGCTATCTCACGTTCAAGGCCCTGAATCAGAGCAACACACCACTGCTCAGGTGAGAGGGATCCCAAGTGGGTGCAGTATAGCCGAAGGAGGCGTTGACAAGAGGCCCTGAGGTGACTGGGTGGGCAAAGAGGCTCTCAGAGACTTAGTTTTCTTTGCAGAGCTTTTTATGCACCTAGACCCTATTGCTCAGGATTCTTTTTACAAATGACAGAGTCCAACCCACGTCCAGCTTAAATTCACAACAAGAAAGGAATGTATTGGCTTGTGGAATGGACTGGCCCATCTGCTCACCCTCGAGCCATGAGCAAGCTGGGGTAGTTGCATGTGAACAGAGCCACAGAGCAACGTGAACAACACAAACACACAGCCCTGGCACAGCCTCAGAACGGGCCCCGAGCTGTCCATGGTCAGTCTTGGTCTGACTGCTGATGACCAAAACCCTTTTCTTTTCGAGTTGAGAAGCAGCAGGCCTGCTGTAGAGACGAGGGCGAGAGAGCTCGGTCTGGGCTGACCTCTCAGCCCCCGTCGTTCTAGTTAGTCCCCTACTAAAGGATGCTCCATCCTGGTCCGTCTGACAGCGGTGGTCATTCGGGGGCTGGCTCTCTGGGGGACACAAGCCAGTGGTAGTCAGTGTAGACTGAGTGGATGAAGTATCAATAGTCTGGGGGAAGGAGGAGATGAAAAGCCAGGAGGTACCCGTCCCCTGGGCCCCAACGGGCTGGGGCTCCCAGATGTCACCCCCTCCACCTCTCAAAGGTGACCATAGGCAGGCGGGTGTGAGAACCACTGAAGCTCTGTGGGAACGTGCCCTGATTTTTTTTCTTTTGCCCTTGTTGCTTATGACAGCCTGAAGGACTTTCATGATATTTATGAAGTTGCCGCCTTAAAGTGGAAGGTGGGTGCTTTCCGGGGAGGGACTAGGCCGACGGTTCCAGGGGAGGGGGGTGAGGCCAGTCCAGCTCTCGGCTGAGCGCCGTGCACTGTAGAGAGAACAGGTGGCCCCCAGCCAAACCTGCCCATCCCCCTGCAATGTGCCGTCCTAGTTCAGAGCCCTGCGTCTCAGACCCCATTAGTCGCCGTGTGGCGTCCGGCAGGTTATGGAACCTTTCCAAGGCTTGTCTCGCCTGGGAAGTGGGGCCGTGAGAGTCCTACCCCGCTGCGTTAGTTTCAGGGTCATATAAAATAATGCCAGTGCACAGCACAGTGAAAAGGCCAGCAGGCCTCAGCTGTTCTGTAGATCCCCGAGTATCTTCATGGTTTCCCGAGTTAGTCAGAGAGCAGGAAAGGAAAGCAGCATCCTGGCCCCCAGGGCTGGGTTCCAGTTCCTGGTCCTAACTCTCTCCCCCACGGCCCTGTTACTTGATCAGGCAAAGAGAAATCGAGAACACTGGTTTGATGAGCTTCCCAGAACAGCATTCCTCATCTTCAAAGGTAAGGCTGACCTGAACATTGCGTCCTGACTGCTGGGGACGAATGGAGGTTTCCAGAGGCCGCTGATGAGCGTTTAAAGAACATGACCAGAGTGGCTGGGTGTGTGTGTGTACACGCGCACATGCGTATGAACTGTCTGTGTAGAAGAGAGTGTGATGACCCCAGCAGAGAATGAGTATTGGACTAGGGAGGGAAATCAGTAACGTAAAAACCAAACAAAAAAGAACTGTGGATTATTTTTTCAACTATTATTGAATAGTTCAATCAATATTGAACTATTATTCATTGAAGGAAATGTATACAAAGTTAGATAATTGGAAGAAAAGGAAAGTCTCCCACACAGAGATAATCAGTATTAATTTTCTGACGTGTTTTCTTTTGTTACGGGTTATTTTCTATGCCTTTTAAAAACAGTAGAGGGGATTACATTGTACATTCTGTTGTGAAACATGCCTTTTACCTAATAATAGAGTTTTTACCTTCCTCTTGTATCAGGATATATAGTTAGTGTATCTGATCTCATAATGACGCTTGTATCATATAAAATTAAAATTTTTAACATTTGAGTCCACTGTGTCATTTATTTAGTAGTTTTCTCTGAATTTCCTGCCAGTTTTGAAGTTCCACACAGGATATGCTTAGCTCACAGGGGTTACAGTTCAGCCGTTTTGAACAAGAGTTAAAATGGCCAGACTCCCCTGGTGGTCGAGTGGTTAAGATGCCATGCTTCCAATGCAGGGGGCTCAGGTTCTGTTCCTGGTTGGGGAAGTTCCCCATGCTGCTCAGTGTGGCCCCCCCCCAAAAAAAAAGTTAAAATGGTATATCCTATTTTGGGATTTCTCCCAAGATAGAGTAGAACTTTGAGCACAGCTGTTACTATTCCATGTTCTTTAGCGAGTTTTCCATTCCATTGGGAAGATATGTTATTCAAGTGGATGAGTAAACAGTGCTGGGTCTAGGCCAGGAGCAAACTTGAAGTTTCAGGAGCGGCCAGCAAAACCTTGTTCTGTTTTGTCACAGCTCCAGGTTGCCCAGGCTCTTCCCAGAGCAGTTGTTGCCAATGCATTGTTGTCTGGGCGCATAAGAATGGGCGTTCCTCTGAGAGCAGACCCTTCCTTTTTCGTCCCCTGGACATAAACACCCCATTTGCTTACATGCATGGCATATGTGGTTGGTGATTATGTACTTATACGTGAAAATTTCACTGTTACCATTTCTTCTCTTCAAACAGGAATTAATATCCTTGTGAAGTCCAAGGCCTTCCAGTATTTCATGTGTAAGTATGAAGTGCCACGGCTCTAGGTCTCTCTCCTGAGTCTTACTGCTCCAGAAGGTGGAGGGGCAAGGGATAAGTCATGCCGTTGGCGTTTTATCAGAGGAAATTCCAAGCACGTGTGAAAGTGGAGGGACCGTCATGAGCATCCACGCACCCATCCCCCAGCTTCAACAATGATCGTCTCCTGGCCAGTCTTTCTTGTCCATCTAATCCCCTCAGTCCAGCTTATCGCCCCTTCTCCAGACCTGGGGTTTTGGGAATCAAATTCCAGAACCACAGATTGTGGTTGGTTGACACATCACTTTGACCTGTTTTAATCTGTAGGTTTCTGCCCCATCCATTTTTTCCCTCTTGCAGTATTTAGTTGAAGAAACAGGATTGTTTGTCCTTCAGCCTTGTTTTTGTGCATTCCTCTGTTGCTTATCTATCAGATCTAGGCCCTTGAATCTATTTCTCACTTCCACTGTATAATCATAAGGGATTTGATTTAGGTCATACCTGAATGGTCTAGCGGTTTTCCCTACTTTCTTCAATTTAAGTCTGAATTTGGCAATAAGGAGTTCATGATCTGAGCCACAGTCAGCTCCTGGTCTTGTTTTTGTTGACTGTATAGAGCTTCGCCATCTTTGGCTGCATAGAATATAATCAATCTGATTTCGGTGTTGACCATCCGGTGATGTCCATGTGTAGAGTCTTCTCTTGTGTTGTTGGAAGAGGGTGTTTGCTATGACCAGTGCATTTTCTTGGCAAAACTCTATTAGTCTTTGCCCTGCTTCATTCCGCATTCCAAGGCCAAATTTTCCTGTTACTCCAGGTGTTTCTTGACTTCCTACTTTTGCATTCCAGTCCCCTATAATGAAAAGGACATCTTTTGTGGGTGTTAGTTCTAAAAGGTCTTGTAGGTCTTCATAGAACCGTTCAACTTCAGCTTCTTCAGCGTTACTGGTTGGGGCATAGACTTGGATAACTGTGATATTGAATGGTTTGCCTTGGAGACGAACAGAGATCATTCTGTCATTTCTGAGATTGCATCCAAGTACTGCATTTCGGACTCTTTTGTTGACCACGATGGCTACTCCATTTCTTCTGAGGGATTCCTGCCCACAGTAGTAGATATAATGGTCATCTGAGTTAAACATCTGAGTTAAACATCCGCTGGATCATGGAAAAAGCAAGAGAGTTCCAGAAAAACATCTATTTCTGCTTTATTGACTATGCCAAAGCCTTTGACTGTGTGGATCACAATAAACTGTGGAACATTCTGAAAGAGATGGGAATCCCAGACCACCTAACCTGCCTCTTGAGAAATCTGTATGCAGGTCAGGAAGCAACAGTTAGAACTGGACATGGAACAACAGACTGGTTCCAAATAGGAAAAGGAGTACGTCAAGGCTGTATATTGTCACCCTGCTTATTTAACTTATATGCAGAGTACATCATGAGAAACGCTGGACTGGAAGAAACACAAGCTGGAATCAAGATTGTCGGGAGAAATATCAGTAACCTCAGATATGCAGATGACAGCACCCTTATGGCAGAAAGTGAAGAGGAACTAAAAAGCCTCTTGATGAAAGTGAAAGAGGAGAGTGAAAAAGTTGGCTTAAAGCTCAACATTCAGAAAACGAAGATCATGGCATCCAGTCCCATCACTTCATGGGAAATAGATGGGGAAACAGTAGAAACAGTGTCAGACTTTATTTTTTTGGGCTCCAAAATCACTGCAGATGGTGACTGCAGCCATGAAATTAAAAGACGCTTACTCCTTGGAAGAAAAGTTATGACCAACCTAGATAGTATATTGAAAAGCAGAGACATTACTTTGCCGACTAAGGTCCGCCTAGTCAAGGCTAGGGTTTTTCCTGTGGTCATGTATGGATGTGAGAGTTGGACTGTGAAGAAGGCTGAGTGTCGAAGAATTGATGCTTTTGAACTGTGGTGTTGGAGAAGACTTGGGAGTCCCTTGGACTGCAAGGAGATCCAACCAGTCCATTCTGAAGGAGATCAACCCTGGGATTTCTTTGGAAGGAATGATGCTAAAGCTGCAACTCCAGTACTTTGGCCACCTCATGCGAAGAGCTGACTCATTGGAAAAGACTCTGATGCTGGGAGGGATTGGGGGCAGGAGGAGAAGCGGATGACAGAGGATGAGATGGCTGGATGGCATCACTGACTCGATGGACGTGAGTCTGAGTGAACTCCGGGAGATGATGATGAACAGGGAGGCCTGGTGTGCTGCAATTCATGGGGTCGCAAAGAGTCGGACACGACTGAGCGACTGAACTGAACTGAACTGTTGCTTATGCCCTGGAGTTTGGTAGTTAGAGCTAGAGCTGTGTTGTCTAACATGGCAGCCATTAGCCACACATGGCTATTTGAATTTAAGCCAACTAAAATTATAAATTCAGTTCCCATCACAGTAGCCGATGTTTGAGCACTCAGTAACCACATCTGGCTAATGATGACCAATGGGACTGCACACATGCAGACTGGTCTACTCATCCAGAGGTTTGGTGGGGTTCACCTTTCTCAGGAGCTCTGGTTCCATGTAATGGGAAATGGTGTTTAGAGATCACAGTCAGAGATGCTAACAGTACATGTTGCTTGGAGTTGGTTATTGTTTCCAGGACTTTCCATGGGCAGAGGTAGGATTTTGGTTTTTTCTTTTTTCTTGTAAAGAAACTAGCTTGTGAGTTTTTCTTGATACTCTTAATTGAAATTTCGGACTATTGGGTTTTTACCTAAGTCCATCATTCTTTCATATCTAAATTCCCAGGCTTAAAATTCTAGTTCCCAGCAATACTGACACAACCACTCACTTGCTGTATCTCACAGTCCACACTGTGTCTCCACACACAGTCCACACACAGTCTTCAAAGAACAACACCAGCACAACCCTAACCATTAAAATTGTTAGAAACACCACTGTAGGGATATACATTTAGATGACTATGTCTTAAGGTCACCCGGAATAGTTTTTCTCCATGTGGGTATGTCACCATCTAGATGCATATTTAGATTTATTTCATTTTATTTAAAAAAAATTTGTTTTTTAATGTTTCCAATGTTGTGTTGGTTTCTGCCTTACAATAACACGAATCAGCCATAATTATACATATATCCCCTCCCACTTGAACTTCCCTCTCCTCCCATACCACCCCTTTAGGTCAGCATAGAGCACCAGACTGGGCTCTCCGTGTTAACAGCAGCTTCTCACCAGGGTCCACTTTACACGATAACGTGTCTGTGCTGTTGTTTTCTCCATTGGTCCCTCCCCCACTGTGTGCACAAGTCCATTCTCTACATGTGCATCTCCATTCCTTCCCGCAGATAGGTTCATCAGTGCCGTTTATTTCATTAAAAAAAAAAAATGTTTAGGGGGCTTCCCTGGCGGCCCAGGAGCTAAGACTCTGCGCTCCCACTGCAGGGGCGCGGGTTTGATCCATGGTTGGGGGAGCTGGGATCCCACATGCCATGTGGCACGGCCAAAATAAAATGGAATGATGGAGCATTTAAACATTATTTTAGAGATTGCTTTTTACATTTAATTTTGCTTTATAATTATGTGTGTGTGTGTATATATATATATATATATATATATATATGTGATTACAAGTCAGATCTACCAGACAAAATATACTCAAGGAAGTCTCACTTAATCCTATCACCTCCCCCAGTGGGTAACTTTTATTATACTTTATCCTTCCATTTGTAAAACTGTAAGTAGATGCATATATGCACATTTTTCTGTCTTACATAAACTAGCACAGTTTATAAACTTTTTTCAACTTTGCTTTTTTTTAGTTAACAATATGTCCTAGAGACCACACCACATTAATACATAGAAATGTTAATTTTTTTTAATATTTAACTGTTTAATTCCTGATGATAGTTTTTTTCTTTCTTTTATATGGGTATTATACATTTACTTCATGAGTGGTTTTTTTTTTTAAACTTCTGTTTTATTTTTTTAAATTGTGAAAGTGTGATAACACATTTACAGGAGACTTGGAAAACACAGAACAAAGTTACATATGGTTCCATTATATATTACAATTGTAGATTACATTATATATTATATATTACAATTAAGTAGATACATATATATATCATATATTATATATTACAATTAAGTAGATACAATAAGATTTTTAGTTGGAGTTTCAATATCAAACTCTTCAAAAATTTAATGATATAGATAGAAAAGTAGAAGGATATAGTAGACCTGAAAAGCCCTATGAACCAGTTCAACATAATTAAGATTTATGGTTGACAGTATACCATTTCATGGATGTACCATAGTTTACTCATCCAGCCTCCTATCCATCATTTGGGCTGTTTTTCCAGCTTCTCTGCAACCACAAATAGCTCTTCAGTAAATAGCTTGCAGCATATGTCATTCTGTTTTTGCCAGTGTCTCATTGGGGTGGGTCCCATAAGCAGGATTGCTAGACGAAAGGCCAAGTGCATGTGCAAGTTTGCTAATTAGTTCCTGGAGTCATTGAACGAGCAGATGTCTCTAGGGAGAAACAGATGCTGTCAGTACTCAAACCCAATGTATGTGGTCCATCTTATACATCAGCTTGGAATAAGCAGCAGGTTTTATGGAAACAGGTTTTTTAATTTGTATCAATTAAAATAGTCCAGTTGCTTTGCAGTGTTGTTAGCTTCTACTGTGCTGAAGCGTCTTAAGTGGCATCCCTACAGTGACCCAGAGCGTGTCTTTGGAAACCTGTAGCTGTTTTCTAAGTGAAACCACTGGTCGATGTAGCTCATGGTAAAAGCACTAAGCAGGAAGTCACCTGTTATCTGGGTGTGGGGAGCTGCCCTGCATTCGCTCAGAGTTCCCTATAAACTAACCAGGGGCTGCAGCTGTGACCTGTGGATTTCCGCACCCACCTGTGCTCTCTCTCTCATGAGCCTGTCTGTTGCAGATTTGGTGGTGGCAGTCAACGGGGTCTGGATCCTTGTGGAGACCTTCATGCTGAAAGGTGAGCCCGGCAAGGGGACTGGCCTGTCCTGTGGGCACACCTGGCCCACCTGTTTGTTTTTTTTTTTAAGATCTATATTTATTTATTTGCAGCTGTGCTGGGTCTCTGTTGCTGGGTGCGGGTTTTCTCTAGCTGTGGAGAGTAGGGGCTTGTCTCCCTCGTGGTGCACAGGCTTCTCGTTGCCGTGGCTTCTCTTGCTGTGGAGCACGGGCTTTAGGCACGCGGGCTTCAGTAGCTGTGGCTCCCGGGCTCTTCGAGCACGGGCTTAGTTGCTCCCTTGCGTATGGGGTCTCTCCCGAGCAGGGATTGAACCCATGTCCCCAGCACTGGCAGGCAGATTCTTAACCACTGGACCAGGGAAGCCCCTGGCCCACCTCTTCAGCTGCTGCCCCTCTTCTCACAGGTGGGAACTTCGTCTCCAGGCACGTGCCGTGGAGTTACCTCGTCTTCCTGACTAGTAAGTCTCTGACATGGCCTTGTTCGTGTCCTCACCACTGGCTGGAACCTCCTGGGTTAGGGTCTCGTGGCTCTTCTCTAAAGCAGGGAAGCGACAGCAGCGGGAAGCAAAAATCGAGTCTGATTCTCCCCCGTCCCTGTTCTAACCAAGTCCCTGTGCTGGGCGTGACTCACAGGGCCACGTGGGGCCGCTTCAGCCTTCATCTGAGGCCTCGTCTCTCACCAGCACCGCCCCCCCTGCCTTGTCCCCCAGGACCCCCTGCCCTCTCTTAGCCCTGGGCCTCTGCCTGGGTGTCTTCTCTGCCAGTGCACTCATCCCCTCACCACACCCCTCTGCCTGACACCCCTCTCCCCCCATCACGTCTAAACATTAGACATGACTAGTAACGCCACGTCCTAAATTGTTTTCATTCTTCTTAAAAAGTGGGACTTCGACTGCCTTGATCAGTGCCCTCTGGCATCCTATGCGGAGTTCAGAGTAGCATAGGGACTCAGCGTACACACTCAGTTTAGAGGGCCCTGGGGGTCCATTCCCGGCTGTGCCTCTCGTGTGACCTGAAGTCCCCCCGCCGCAGCTCCCCCTTCACTTCCTCCTTTCATCATGTTCCAGGGACTCCCACCTTCCTTCCGCCTCTCAAGCAGGCCAAGATCACATCCAAGCTGGCCCCTGATTGTTTCAAATGTAACACCTCCCCCAGTGTAACATACTCATTCCCTGTCTTCCTCTAAACTCTAACCATCCAGTGCAATGCCTGGCACGGAAGTTGTGCTCAGGAAATATCCGTCGGATGGACAGACAATGCCTGGCAACCCCCCAGGCAGCAGGAGCGCATGCTGGTCTTGTTAGCAGGCAGCCCTGGTTGGCCAGCATCTGGGCCTGGCCCTGCTCCAGAGCCCACACTTCCACTGGGGGCGCAGGTGGGATGTGGGTGTCCGCAGGGCACGCGACCAGACCTCAGGAGAGTCCTGAGAAAGGAGACAGGCCAGGTGTGGGGGAGGCTGCAGTAGGGCCCCCGCTCACTGCCTCCTCCTGCTCACAGTCTACGCGGTGGAGCTGTTCCTGAAAGTTGCCGGCCTGGGCCCTGTCGAGTACCTGTCCTCTGGATGGAACCTGTGAGTACAGAGCATGTGTCGCTCCTTTTTTTTTTTTTTAATTTATTTGATTACTTATTTGACCGTGGAGGGTCTTAGTTGTGCCACCCGCATCTTCAGTCTTTGCAGCACGTGGGATCTCTAGTTGCAGCATGTGAAGTCTTTAGTTGCGGCATGTGGGATCTTGTTCCCGGGCCCCCTGCTTCAGGAGTGAGGAGTCCTAGCCCCTGGACCACCAAGGAAGTCCCTAGAGCATGTTTCTCAACCATGTCAGAGACTCTGATGAAAGCCATGGGCCCTCTCCCTCCTCACCCACCACCAGAAGGTCCGAGGCCAGCTTGGGTCTCTGTCCCCTGGAGGGGTTCTGCCTGTGGCTCCGGGCACCGCCAGGGTCAGGCCCTCATCTTCCTCTCTGGGACCACCCCACTAGTCCCTCCTGGATGAGGCCTCTTGGGAGTCCTTAGGCTGCCTGGCTCTTTCTGAGTCACTGAACCCCACACCCCTCCCTGACAACTAAGCTCTCTTATCCTCCATGAAAACCACAACACTCACAGAGGTGGTGGCACGCAGCCTGATGCATGGTCAGCATCGAGCTGGAGGCCCCCCTCCCTGTTCCAGAGACCCCAAGAGGTCGCTCACTGCCCACGAAAGTTAACTCACCTGCAAAGTCAGGCCTCGCTCATGTGGTCTCGGGTCATGAGCGTGAAATAGGTTAGTAAGTAGAGAGGAGCTGGGCAGAGCAGCAGGGTGTGTGCTCGCAGTTGGCAGGTGCAGGGTTTTAATATGTATCTGGGGGGGGTCCTCTGTCCTGCGTGGGGGGAGCTGGCCTCCAGGAGGGCCTCCGCTGTGGTCCTGCCCCATCCCGCAGTCCCTTCACCAAGGTTACTGGTGTATCCTGTGTCTGCCGTGAGACCTTCAGGAAGGGGTTTCCGACCCCTGAGGGATGGGCTGTTGATTCAGAGGCCCAGTGATGGCAGCCTCAAGGGCACCCAACGGCGGCAGGAAGCTGGACGGCTGCAGGGCCTGCAGCTGCCTTTGCGGTGGTTTGGTGTGTGGGCTCAGAGTCATAAACCAGAGCGCCACAACCTCTGAGGGTCCATGGGGACCTTCCAAGCCCCTACTGCACCTCAGCCCTGATTTTTGGTCTCTTGTCAAGAAAAACCCTCCCTTGCTCTCAGCTTTCCCCAGGCCACCAGCGTAGGAAACAGTACACGTTTGTAGAAGCCTGGGGACGTTGTCCCTTACCAGCTGGGAGGGTCTCCCTGCAGTGGGGGAGGCTGGGGGGGTGGGCTGAGCAGACCTCAGCTTCTCTTCCTGCTTCCCTCTCCATCCCCAGGTTCGACTTCTCCGTCACAGCCTTTGCCTTCCTGGGACTGCTGGCTCTGGCCTTCAACATGGAGCCCTTCTACTTCATAGTGGTCCTGCGTCCCCTCCAGCTGCTGAGGTGATGGCAGGGCTGGGTCTGGTGGGTGGGCAGTGACTAGATGGAGCCTGAAGTCTCACCGGCTGGGCGTCAGAGGTGGCCCGCCCCTGCAAGAGCACCCAGGGTTGGTGCTTGTGGGGTGCTGAGGGGCCTTGTCCTGTGTGGCCTGCTGCCTCTGACAGTGGAAGAGAACCATAGCTCAGGGCTCCAGTGAACTTGGCCTGTGCTGGTATCAGCTGCAGCCACAGAAACCCATGTGCTCAGTCACAGACCAGGGAGCCACCGCCCCCGAGGGTCCAAAGAGACCCTTTGAGACCCTACGGCGCCCCAGTCATGATTTTCTGGCAGTCTCTTGTCATGAAAAACCATCACTTGGTCTCACCTTTCCCCCCAGGCACCAGTGTAGGAATCCAGCACAGATCTGTAGAAATCTATAGACGTTGTCCTTTGCCAGTTAAGAGGTCTCCTTGTGTCCTCTGAAGCCTCGTTTTCCTCTAAAATATCCAGCTGCGAGCCCATTCACGGCCATCGCCCCCTCCCATCCTTCCCTGGAGGGAGGCGTGGAGGTGAGGGACGGGGTGACTCTTTCTTATCTGGAGGAGCCTCCTTGGGCAGGGCCTTCTCCCCTCTTCCCGGGGTCATTACAGTGTCTCGGGCAAGGCCTCGCCCTGCGCTGAGCCTCAGGCTTCATTTATAAGTGGAGGCAAATAACCACTGCAGCTGTGCCATCAGAGTCTTGCCCTGAACCCCTTCAGGGAGGGGCCCGTCCCGTCCCGCCCCCAACACCCTGGCACTCCCACCGCCCTTCCCAGGGTGCCAGTCACCTAAGCCGAGTGCCCAGCTGGTGACTCTGGGGGAGAGGAGGCACTCAGGGGACAGAGAGGCCCCGGGCCTGCCCTGACCCCACCCCCTGGTGCAGTGTATTGGCCAGGCTGCGGCCATGCCCGGTGTCTGCAAGTGACCCGGCTGGCCTCCCTCTTCCCTCACTCAGGTTGTTTAAGCTGAAGAAACGTTACCGCAACGTGCTGGACACCATGTTTGAGCTGCTGCCCCGGATGGCCAGGTAGCGCCCTGACTCTGGGCCCCCAGGGCCAGGCGCCACGAGGCTTGTGCCCTCTCGGGGCGGGCAGCTGGGTGGGTGCGGGGGGCAGGGGAGGGGCGAGGAGGAGTCCCAGAAAGGATGGACATCGAGGGTCTTCAGGGAGCCCGAGGTCTTGACCACCACCGGTCTCCCTGGCTCCACTGTCTTCACTGAGCCGTCAGTCAGGGAGGGCGGGGATCTGTCAGCTTCACTTACCACCTGTGTCTGCCCTCACAGGTAAGGGGTGACTTGCTGGTCGAGGGGCGTCTGGTGCGAGTCCTCACCCGGGCGTTCTTCCACCCCCCGACCCGAATCCGAGGCCCGCCCCCTGCAGGCGCTCTCCAGCTGGCGCACCTGGCTAGGGGCGCACGTCTCCCCTGTGTCAGCTCGGGGGTCTGAGGTGCCAGGGCCGCCGGGCAAGCTGGGCTCTCCCGCCGGGCCCTCGATCACGCTCTGCCCCTCCTCCCCAGCCTGGGCCTCACCCTGCTCATCTTCTACTACTCCTTCGCCATCGTGGGCATGGAATTCTTCTGTGGAATCCTCTACACCAACTGCTGCAAGTGAGTTTGCAGCCGGGGCCCCCCGGGGGCAGCCTGCGTTCCTGGAGGGCCCCGGACGGGACTGGCACAGCTGCCTTTCCCCAGGGACCTGACCCCCGAAGCCACCGCGCCCGTTACAGCCCTGGGATCGCTGTGCCGAGCTTCCAGGGCTTGTCAGCACAGTGCAGCAGCTAGGAGAGGGGCCTCTCTGAAGCGAGGCCATTGAGCCACTCACCCCGTCCCCCAGGCAGGCTCCGGGAGCCTCTCTCCCAAAGGCCTCTGTCAGCTTTCCCTTCATGCTGAACACTGGAGGCTGCTCCACTGCTGGAGTGTGGGCCAGGGGCCACGGGCAGACAGGTCAGCTAGGGGTGGACTGACAGGATGAGACAGACACACGCGGGAAGGACAGAGAGCGGGGAACACAACCTCCTGTGATCCCTTCCTTCCTCCCAGGCCCCCATGATGCATCCAGTATTCTCTTTAGAATCTGTCCTTGTAGCTTCAAGCCCTAATGGATAAAGGTCCCAGAGCCACCAGCAGCATGTTGGGCTCAGAACCAGAGCCCATAGTGGTGGGTCACAGATCTTAGGGCACACCAGAACCCCCAGGGCAGCTGCTTTAAAGTTTAAACTCTAGACCCCACCCTGTCAGGTGCTGCCCTCTGAACAAGCTCCTTGGGGGCCCAAGGACCAAACGTGTCAAACCATCAGCGTGATTTACAGCAGATGAGTCATAAAAAGGCTGGAAGGGAAGTAGCAAGTAAGCTCTCAAAACAGGGGTGACTGATTACAACAGAAGAGAATATACAGTGCTCGGCCAGGTACTGGGGGAACCCCGTGAGGAGTGGGCCTCTCTCCAGGCTCTGCTGGCACCCGGCCTCCAGAGCACCCTGCAGACTGGCGGGGTGGGGACTGGGGTGGGGGAGCTGCCTAGAGGAGGCACTGTCTTTCTTTCCCCTCCTCCAGCTGCTGAGAGGAAGAAGGTTTTAGCAGCAGAGAAATGCCAAGTGGAGGAGGATGTGGGGGGCGAGTCCGGGGGTTCCCACCAGTACCCTGGGGACTCCCCTTGAGACAGGAAGATGGGCAAGAGAGCTGAGGGTTGGCAGGGGCGGTGCTGGGCAGGAAACCAGGCTGGTCCAGGCCAGATGCTCCTCGGTCAGACCTTGGTTTGTTTAAATTTTCTGTCCTCTGTCAAGGTGACCAATTGTCTTGTAACCTTCCCCCCACCCCTCTATCTCCCCGGCCAGTACAAGCACAGTGGCAGATGCCTACCGCTGGCTGAACCACACCGTGGGCAACAGGACCATCGTGGAGGAGGGCTACTACTATCTCAATAATTTTGACAACATCCTGAACAGCTTTGGTGAGTGCAGGAAGCCCAGGTGGGCCATGGTACCCACAGGTCCCAGGTGTCGGGGAGTGCAGCTGGCTGAGGCCTCCCCCTCCCCAGGGCGTTTGCCACACTTGCTCGAGTCCTCTTTGGCCCCCATGGAGCCTCTGGTTTGCCCAGCTTGGGGTGCAGCCCAAGCCAGACCCCAGGGCTCACTCGGTCGCCAGGTTTTCCTGCATCTGCTGTCCCTTTCCCAGCATCGGGGAGCAGCAGGGCTTCACGCTTGGCTGGGACGGGTACAGCCTGATGTTGGGGAGCCACCCCCCTTGTCACAACCCCAGTGTCACAGGGGGGCCCAGCCACAGTGCCCTGTGCACCCAGGCCAGGCCCACACAGCTCTGCTCCTGGTGTCCACGGAGAAGCTGGAAGGGCAGTGGGCCACAGACGGTAGGGGCCTTGCCAGACGCAGCTTTCTCAGAGTACCCCCTCATGACATCCCTAGACCGAGGAAGGTCTGGGGGGCTCTTCCTCAGGATCCCCACCCCAGCATCTCGAGCTTCTGAGGCAAAAGACGCATGCTTTAGGGGCCAGGCCGAGACGGGACCACTTCCTATGGGGCAGGCGCTCTGGAAGGGTCTTGGCCGCTCTCTCTGGAGCTCACAGCCCAGGCTGGCAGACAGGTGCCTGGTACCCAGGATAGGTGGACAGAGGCCACTGACCCCACTTTGCAAAAGCGGGTCTGATTAAGACATTTCTGTTTCTCCCTTCTGTTTGGCAGTGACCTTGTTCGAGCTCACGGTTGTCAACAACTGGTACATCATCATGGTAAGGACCTCCCCATCAGCTCCTGGGGGTGTCTGCCCTCATCCAGCCCAGCATGGGGTGCATTGCTCTCCTGTCCCCCACAGGGGGCCGGGGTTCTGTGGGGAGACCAGGATATGGGCTGAATCCCGGGGCCACCCCACCATTAGCTGAACGTGGCCTTGCTCCCCACCCTCTCTGCATATCCCTCACCAGCCAGGAGAGGCCAGGCAGCCTCTGGTCTCTGTCCTGCTCCCACTGCTGTGGGGGGAACTTGCCAATCAAGGAACAGTGTGGCCAAGGTGCTTGGTTGGTTTTTCCCATCCTTTAAATTCTCCAAAGGCTGGCTGCCTTAGTCCTGCGCCATTAGCTCTGAACGGGGAGGCGTCCAGGCCTAAGGAGCACAGAGGAGTTTTTGCACCTAAGGAGCCAGGTTGGCCTCCTTTGTCTCCACAACTGAAGGCAAATCAGGAAGGGTCTGTAAAGAGCGGGGGCCACAGAGAAGGCTGGGTAGACAGCGCATCCCCGCCCCCGGCCCCCCGCCCCCGGCGCTCGCTCACCGCCTGCTTCCCTCTGTCTGCAGGAAGGTGTCACCTCCCAGACCTCGCACTGGAGCCGCCTCTACTTCATGACCTTCTACATCGTGACCATGGTAGGTCGGGGGCCGCAGAGTGCCCGGGCTCTGGGGCCCCATCGCAATTCACACCCCCCATTCCTCTCTCCTCCCCTCCCTGTGCCTGGCCAGGTGGTGATGACCATCATTGTGGCCTTCATCCTCGAAGCCTTTGTCTTCCGAATGAACTACAGCCGCAAGAACCAGGACTCGGAAGGTCAGTGCGGGCGTCTGCCGCTTGTCTGCCTTTCTGTTCAGCTGTCAGCTTTTCAGCTGTCTGGATGTCCAGTCTTCTGGCAGTTCAGCTTATCAGTCTGGCTTATCTTTCTTGACCTCTTATTTGCATTATTTTCAAATAGTTAATGACCAAAAAAACCGCTCAGGATCTCATCTTAAAAACCAGAACAATTCAGATCAGAGATCAAGAAAAGCCACAGGCCGACTGTGACCCCAGCAGCCCTCTGTCCCACCTTTCTTATCTCCCAGACTGCTCACCCCTTAGCTGTTCCTTTTAGTTACCGTCCCTGTGTTCCAAACAACATGTTTGTCCTCTGGTTCTTGATTTAAACGATGTAAATACCGTGGGCCGCAGAGCCCATAGCAGCTTGACAAGCCCGGCTTCAGTGACAGCCTCCCTTTTCCCAGGTTGCATGGCTTTCTGTGTACTGATCCTCTATTCTTTCCAGATTCTCCATCAAAACCGCCACATCCCTATGGCGACTTGTTTCCAAATCTCTGTCCTCTCAGGCTACCTGATTGTTTCCTTCTGGCTCGGGGATGGCCTCCTGCAACCCTGTCCCCTGTACGCTGCTGGCCTGAGCAGCGCTCCTCACAGCAACTGTGAAGGGCAGGAAACGGGAGGGATGGGAGTGCTAGATGGTAGGGGCGACATGGGGGGTTGTATCCTGCAGATCCAGGGAACCTTAAGCCCCCTATAGGGGCAGCAGGGAGGCTGGCTAAACCAGACCAAGCCAGGCGCCTTCCCACTGCCCTCCCCTCCCGCAGTGGACGGCGGCATCACCCTGGAGAAGGAGCTCTCCAAAGACGAGCTGGTCGCAGTTCTGAAGCTCTACCGGGAGGCAGGGGGAGCCAACTCAGACATTGCCCAGCTGCTCAAGATCCTCTCCCAGATGGAGAGATACGAGGTGGGGAGCCC
This sequence comes from Budorcas taxicolor, assembly GCF_023091745.1. Classification (NCBI taxonomy): domain Eukaryota; kingdom Metazoa; phylum Chordata; class Mammalia; order Artiodactyla; family Bovidae; genus Budorcas; species Budorcas taxicolor. The sequence goes on from NC_068926.1 coordinate 61,412,731, forward strand.
CAGGGCCTTGTCCGAAGGAGCTTAGTGCAACCCCTCCCCCACTGTCCATCCCCTCAAGTTGTGTTTGTGGCTGTGTCGCTGTGCTGGGCCTTAGTTGTGGCACACAGACTTAGTCGCCCCGAGCCATGTGAGATCTCAGTTCCCCAACCAAGGATTGAACCCACAGCCCCTGCATTGGAAGATGGATTCTTAGCCACTGGTTGGTGTTGAGTTGCTTAGTTGTGTCCAACTCTTTGCAGCCCCAAGGACTATAGCCCGCCAGGCTCCTCTGTCCATGGGATTCTCCCAGAAAGAATACTGGAGTGGGTTGCCATTTCCTTCTCCGGCTTAATCACTGGACCACCAGGAAAGTCCCCTGTCCCCACAAGTTTTAGTGACTTTTTTGGGGGGAGGGGGGCACCTTTGCAGAAGCCAGAGGAGCATGTGAGGCCTGCAGAAGCCAGGCACCAGGGCCCAGACTCGGGCGGGTCCCTGTAACCTCCCCATTCTTCCCTAGCAAAATACCTTGGTGTTTCTGGGACGGAGATCAAGGACCAAAAGCGACCTGAGCCTAAAGATGTACCAAGAGGAGATTCAGGTAGGAGCACCCCCCCGACCGCGCTGCCAGTTCCTCCTGCGTGGGAGTGGTCCTCCCCACTGCCGGGCGGGGGCCCATCTCCAGTCCCCGTCTTGAGTTGTGGGGCATGCTCGGTGGGGAGCTATGGGGGATTATCTGTTGGAACCACCACCAGTGGTCCTTCAGGGATCAGCCTTGAACCCTTGAAGCATTAGTTCCCCAACACAGGTAGCCCCCCATCTGTTCTTCCGCATGTCAGTGACCTCATCTCCTTCTCATCCTCTGAGCCAGAACTGAGAAGGAAACACGTGCAGCAGGAGACACACAGGGCAGAGAGAGCATGGTGGGGTGGTTCCTGGCTGGCTTGCCAGGACCAGCCTCTTCAAAGAGGGGAGTTAGGAGGTGCATGAAACTGCACGGAACTTTATACAACTTGTGAGCTCCAGGTTTTTCAAGTGTAAGATAAGGACACCTGGCTCAAAGGGGATATACCATGGAGGGTTGCGGGGGCGGGGGGGGGGGGGGTGCCACATCTCTTTGTGAACCACACAGATTATGTTCACAAGTAAAGGGTGATTATTACCTGGGCCTCATTTACAAAGAGGTTTGTGCAAAGCACACTGGACAAGGAGGTTTGCATACCTCTAATTAGAAAGGGAAAGAGTGCACAGTAATTTTTCCACTTAGGGGCACAGTCAGCCTTCCCAGCAGGTCTGGGGGTGGTGTTCGGTCCCAGTTGGGTGGCCCTAGCAGCAGCCTCTCTGCTGCCGCCCACAGCAGGTGGAGGCCCCAGTGCTGCCCGGCCTGGGTGACCCCCATTAGGCTGGGGTTAGCTGGCGGGACCCACTCAGCACCCTGTCTGCTCTCTCGCTTTAGGAGTGGTATGAGGAACACGCCCGCAAGCAGGAGGAACATCAGCGACAGCTCAGCAGCTGCGTGGTCCCTACCACCCAGCAGCCTCCAGGCAGCCGCCAGCGCTCCCAGACCATCACCTAAGCCCAGCCTGCAAAAGCCATCTCTTCTATGCAATAACACAATAGTATTATTTTACTACAATGTATCAAAGTAATGTATGTGTATATATGTATATGTTATATATATATATATATATATACACATCCATATATATATGCACATATTTATATACAGAAAGGAGAAAAAGGCCGACAAGATGGGGTTTGGTTTATAACCGCCTTACCCTATTTAACCCTGGAAGTCGGCTGCTTCTTGGGGGCGGTCAGGCCACCAAGAGCGGCTCTTAACATGGAAGGCTCCTGAAGGCCCCTTCACAAGAACACGTGAATGGACCTGCTGATCTCTGCAGGGCTGGCCTTCACAGTGGGCCCACGTGCCTGTCACACCGTCTTCCTGACGCTGTTCTCAGAATCCTTCCCCACCCAGCAGCCTCCCCACTGACCTGCCCTACAGACCAGGGCTCCTGTGTCCTGCTTTGGGGACAAAACCACTTAGGAAGGAAAGAGCCCACATCCTCGGGTTGGTATTTCTCCAGATGTGATAATGGAATGGGTGTTCCCTTGGGAAACCAGTACCCAGCAAGCACCTACCGGAACCAGTGATCCGGGGCTGTGGGTACTCCACGTGGTCAGATCTAAGCCAGCGCCGGGCGGCCAGAGATGCTGTATCCTGGCTCCGTGAGCCTTCTCACCTACCATAAGTTTCAACCCTTGTTGCTGAAAATGCTTCTAAGATGGCCCATAGGAGGAGGAGAACAGGCTAGTGGCTACCACCCCAGAACAAGTCCTAAAGTGAATGGGCTTTCTCCTTAAATCCCTTTGCCTTGGAATTGTCCTGTTCAAGCAAAAAGATATTTTGGTTAATTCAGGATTCTGCCAAAGACCGTAGCAGGTCCTTCACATGTGTGCGTGCTGAGGAAAAGGGAACAAAAGGCAGAGGCTCACCTCAGGCCGTCCACGGCCGCCCACATTGGTACCCTTGGCCGGCTCTGCCCTCACCTTGAGCGAGTCACTCCCCGTGGACTTGACTGAGGTGGGAGCGGGGACTCGGCTCGCTCCAAGGTTTCCCCATCCTGGGAGCAGGTTCTGATGGCCCCTCGGTTTCCCGGGGACCTTGGGCGAGTCCTGAGATTGGAGTGCCGTCGGGGCGTGAATGCACAGCAGGGCGGGGTTAGCAGTGGTGGCTCCTGGGCTGCACACCGGTGCAGGAGGCAGCATGCAGGGAGGACAGGGTTGGGGGGGAGCCCCCGCTGGGCATCCTGCTCCAACTGCAGCTCTCCAGCTGCCTCCGTGAGCTAGGAAGGCGGGGGCCAGAGCCTCTGCCCTCCCCGCATTCTCCTTCCAGTGGGGCAGGATCCGGCTCCCTACCCCACCTCCATGGCCAAGTCTTGACTGCGGCCTCGGAGGGCTGATCGCCAGAGCCAGCATCCCATAGCTCTGCCCCTCATCAGGGGAGGAGTGGTGGTGGTTTGTTTTTTTTTTTTCTTTTAAGCACAGCCCTTTAGGGAAACAAACCAATCACTGAGAACCACTGAGGTTCCCACCAGGAATCAGGAGAAGGACATTGTCCTCCTCATCTCTGGGGAGCGACAGGCTGCTGCGGGCAGCTTGGCACCAGGCCCAGGCCTGGACCCCTTCCCCGCTCCAGAGAAGGAACTTTATTTGCACAACCGGGTGCCTTTTAGCTTTTGTGTACTGAAATGGGCATTCTGGAAGCAGGAGGCAAGGGGCAGCCTTGAAAGGAAGGCATGAGTCCTCCGATCTCAGCATCTGCCCTCAGAAGAGGGGTGCCAGGGAGGCTGAGCGCACTCCCCCACCCCCAGGGTGACGGCTGCTACCAGGAAGAGTGGGTTGAGTCCAGGCTTCCCACCCCTGTCCTGCGAAAGGCCCTGTTTTAAGTCAGGGACAGGACGGAGGCCAAGTGGCAACAGTGCTGATGGCCCAGACTCCAGCCCCTGGTGGGCGCCCTCATCACTGAGGCCAAGGACAGCTGCCCCGTGGGGTCACTGGGGGCCTCCTAGGGTGGACCTTCCAGCTCGCACACAGGCCATCAAGCAGGGAGCGGGTGTCACCCAGGGCTGTGAGCTCACCCAGCTCGGACACCCTCTCACCTCAGCTCGGTGATGCCGACGTGAGGCGTGCCGGCCTGCTCTGGGCCCCTTACCACCTATCAGTCAGCATCTGATGGCCCTGTGCCCTGACCCAGCTTTGGTGGGGGACGCCATCCGGCCCCTCCTCCTCGCTTCCCTCCCTTAACCCAGCCTTACTCCACACCATGTGACAATCATTCTGTATCGGTAGCGGGAACGATGCTGTAAGGTTTTGTACGTCGGCGATTTGTTACCTAGAAAACCCACCATGTCTGCGGATTTCCGGCATATTAATAAAGAGCCTCCGCTTTGTACGTGTGGCTGCTGCCTCGTGACTTCCAGCAGGCACCACGCGGTGGCCTCCACGATCGTGGGGAGCATGGACAGGACCCAGCCGTGCTGGTCCATGACACCACCTCAGCCCCACCCCTAGACGCGCCACAAAGTCCAGATCCATCAGGCCCAAGACCCTTCAGCCCTGGATCCAACTGCCTGTCACCCTGGCCTGGGTTAAGAAGAACTAGTAACAGCTGCGTGTATGTTATTTTCTGTATCCTTGAAATATTTAATAATTATGTTCATTGGAAGAAAAGACAGTCAAATCCCTTTACTGCTAGCCTAAGGCATCGAGCAAATGGAAAAAGACTTATTAAAAAGGGGGTCACTGGCTGCCAGCAGGAAGGCACCCGGGAGTGCTCACCACCCTCCCAGAGCTTGCAGGCAGGGGAACCCCAGCCCAGGGCTCCCCCTGAGGTAGGCACCAGGTACCGTCAGACTGACTCCTGTTTTGCAGCTAGGGAAACCTCTGAAGCCAGCAGACAGTTCTAGAGGCAGGGCCTGGAGCTGCACCGCCTAATTTGGAGCCGCTGATGGGCCATTGCCACTGGCTGCCATTGAGGAGCAATACATATTGTGATTAATTTCACCATTTTCTTTTGGCTTTATTAGCATGGCGACTCAGAAATTCACAGTTAGGGTCATGTCTCCTATGTTTCTGCTGGACGGTGCAGCTCCAAAACTCAGAACACTTCGTATGCTGACCCGACACAGGCTATCTGCCAGGTCCGAGTCACCCTGATTCCCTAAACCCTGGTTTGGCAGCCCTCTGGGCCCTGAGAAACATTGCAGGCAGGCAGCAAGGGGTGACTAACCGCCTCCAGCCCTGAATTCTTTGGGGTCTTCCCGAACCAGCCTGGAAGACACCCAGGCTTCCCCCTTCGACCCAGACCCCAACCTTCAAAAGAGGCTCTGAAGGTAATGCAAGGAAGTCTTCCGCCTGCCGCTGGGACTCTGTCCACAGGGAAGCCCCGTCGCCACAGTCCCAGAAACAAGGTTTGACTGTCCTCACTGCACACGGCAGTGACCTGGAATCTTTGGCAGAGAGCGTGGGCCCCACGAACCCACACTCTGTTCACGGCTGGGGCCGCGCGGGTTCTGCAGAAGGCACTTCATCCTCCGTCTCATCGCCTGCAGTGACACCTCCCGACCACCAGGCGGACTCTGACGCAGCTTCACTCACACAGTTTTCAAGTGAATCACTCCAAATTCAGTGAGCAGGGCCACCACGAGGAAGGTCAGGTAGAGGAGAAGCAGGCAGCAGCCATAAACTCGGCTCAGCTGGAAGCACTGCAGCGGGACCAAGACCAAGGAACAGACGAGGCTGAGGCCCAGGGTGCCGGCCAAGATCCACACCAACAGTCCGTCCGGCTCCAGCTGCGGGGGGGGGAACAGGGGAGAGAGGCTGGGTTACAGCAGCTGACAGTCAAACCGAGGTTTGAGGGCCCCTCCTTAGGGACCAGGGAGGACTTTTGGCCTCCCTGTGAGATAGCTCCCCCAACTTGAAGTTCAGTGTTTTTAAACCACCTGAACGTGAACGTGCGCATGCTCGGTTGTGTCCGACTCCTTTGCAACCCCCAGGGACTGTAGCCCCCCAGCTCCACTGTCCATGGGAAATAGTCCCCTTCCCACTTCTTTCCCCTCCAGACTTAGCACCTATCTAACACATATGGAAGGCTTAACCCTAGGCACTACACTAGGTATTTCGCACCCACCATGCCCCCTCATCTCCCCATTGTGTAAAATCACCAATCCGCTGTCGAGGAAAGCGAGTATGGCTGGCCCTTGAACGGCACTGGTTTGAACCGCCTGAGTCCACGCGTGTGGGTTTCTTTCAACCACAGCATCCGTACTCTCATTTCACAATCTTTAAGCCAGGGGGGGAAAGTCCATGGTGGATTAGAGATCACAATACGTGGAATCCAAAGAGCTAGGGTCTGAGACTTCCTGCTGGTCCAGTGGCTAAGATTCAGTGCTTTCAATGCAGGGGGCCGGGGTTTGATCCCTGGTCAGGGAACTAAATCCCATATACTGCAGTGAAGCGCTGGTACAGACAAATAAATATTGAAAAACAGCTAGGGTTTGAGTCCAGATTCCATCCTAACTCTTTCAGTATCCTGCCCCTGGGCCATTCATTTATCAATTCCTTTGCTTTTGAGGCTGGAGAAGGAAATGGCAACCCACTCTAGTATTCTCGCCGGGGAAATCCCATGGACAGAGGAGCCTGAAGGGCTGCAGTCCATGGGGTCGAAAAGAGTCGGACACACTCTCACTCACTCACTCGCTTTTGAGGCAGAGACAGCACTGTGCAGATTTGTGACACGTGGGACGGTCAGTACCCCTAATTCCTGCATCCCTACTTCCTGTCAAGGATCGACCATAGTACGTGACAGCCCAAATCCGAAGTCCACAGATGTGTGGGTACATGTGTGCACCAAAAGCCCCGTGTATTCTGCAACCAGACATGGGACCAGACAGTAGGTACATGTTTAAGAGCAACCTGCTTTTCAGCCAACAGTACGGCTCGGACTTCCTTCTGTGATGACCTCTTGTGATGCCCTGTGTCTTACGCAATTAACTGCAGGAGCATTTCCTAAACTCAGCACAAAGGCAGAGGAAATGCAGACACACACTCCACAAGGAGCCAAAGGAAAGAAACAGGGCCCCCGGGGGGCCAACCCTGAAGCCTCATTATCTGGAGCTGTCTGAGAATCAGGAATGAAAGGAACCCATTAAACCCATGAGAAGTATAAACAAAATCTGCAGACAGAGGGTGTTTACCCCTTAGAAAAGTGAACTTTTCCAGCAGAAGCTATTTGGCTTATGGGTGTGGCCACTGTGAAAGGCTGGCCCACAGCCAGTTCATTACACATAGTCCGTGCGGCTATTCAAGAACTAGCTGCCTCCCCGAGAAAGAGCTGGGCGACTTTGTTCCCATGAATGACTCCATGATTCAGCTGCACGTTCCAAGCGCTTCCACAAGATTCACCTTAAAACTGTCCCCTGGGCCACATGCCCCACCCCATCTTCATCATTTTCTGGTTTGGCCTCGGAATTCGAGTGCCTGGGAATGTAAACTCTGGGCAAATCTGGGTCACATCTGCCTTGCATCTGCCTATGCAATATTTCCAAAGAGAAAAGCTCACCTAGGAATCCCAATTTCTTCTCCTTGAAAAAAGCTGGAAGATCTGGCCATAGGGAGGCCCATCCAAGTCACCTACACAATTGGGTTACCTGCCCCCAAGTAGTGTTTTCTTGCTGGTGACCTGTCCTTCAAGGGTCCTAACCTTCATATGTCTCCAGGGAGTATATTTTAAAATGCAGATTTCCAGCCCACCACCCCCTGGAATGCCAGGGTCAAGAGGTCTCATGTGCCCCCAGGGAATTTGCAGAGCCCCTTGAATCCACAGAGCCTCTTTTGCTCTGTGCATTTCAAATCTATGGAGGTTCCTCCCTTCTGGGGCTGTCGTCAACACTCTCCCATCCCGGCCTGTCCTCTCCCAACAGGGGTGGGATAAGTTCAGCCTGGCCCTTAACTCGTGTGTGCTTATCCAGGAAGTTGGGGGGTGGGATCAACCCATTTCACAGGTGAAGAAGCTGAGGCTTAGAGACCCTCAGAGTTCTACTTCAGTCAAAGTCCTATAACAAGACACTTCAGTGATGAGACCAAGTCAGGAGTCCAGAGCCTTCCTGCCCCCTTCCCTCAAAGCCACATCTTATTAATAATCACTCCATGACCTTGCAAGGAAGACTTTTAACCCTACATGCAAAATATTTTAAAGATATGCTACAAATCAGACATCACACATTTAGACAAGTCCTCTCCCCAGTAAGTGTAACCTGCCGAGATGTGAATGGCCTCTGGTCCAGAGTGGGGAGGGGAGGAGGAGGCCCTTATGAAGCAGCTCCTTGTTGAACCATGCAGCACTTACCTTCACCTCCATGTGGGCCCTGGAGATCTGGAGCAGGCAGCCCAGCCCCACTCCCACCAGCACATCTGCAGTCCAGTTCAGGAAGTCTGTTGGAACATAACACCCATAACCCCGACACGCAGCCCACTGACGCTCTTTCTGATGTCTGCCTGCCACCCGCTCCCTTCCCTCAAAAGCCCTCGCTGAGGAAGCCTTATCCTTAGCACCTCTAAGAGTGTCCAGTGTACATTTTGCCTCAATCTGTAAGGATCGCAGGAAGTGACAAACACTTGGGGCCTGGTGAGATGGAGAAACAGAGGTCATGTGAAGTGACTGGGAAGACTGGTGATGGAGCATGGCATGGGGGACACTGCTGCAGCCAAGGCTCAATCCTTCCCACCCCAACCTGAGAGGTCAGGACAGGCCACAGCCCTACAGCCAGGAGCAGGTCACGGCGGCAACAGGCCATGACAAATGGCAGGAGGCATCTGCACACAGGTCGCACAGCTGGCACGTGGCAGTGCTGGAACCGGGACCCAAGACTGCTTGGATTCCAAGCCCTGCCTTTTTCACAGCCCCAGGCTGCCTGACCCTCTCTTTTCTATATAGACCAGGCAAATGAAAGCCTACAGGACAATCCGGCCCACTGTCTGCTGTTATTAATAAAGTTTTATTGGGACAGTCAGGCCCATTCGTTCATGTATTGCCCATGACTGTTTTCACACTTCAGTAGAAGAGTTGAGGAGTGGCAAAAGAGTCCTATGGCCCACAAAATCTAAAATATGTATTCTCTGACCCTTTAAGAAAAAATCTGCCAGAATTTGCTGGTGGTTCAACAGTTTAGAGTCTGCTTGCTAATGCAGAGGACGTGGGTTCGATCTCTGGTCCAGGAAGATTCCACATGCTGCAGGGCAACTACGCCAGGGTGCCACAGCTACCAAGCCTGCATGCTGCAACTACTGAAGCCCATGCACCCTAGAAGCCATGCTCTGCAACACGAGCAGCCACTGCAAGAAGCAGCCCGTGTACCGCAGCTAGAGAGTAGCTCTCACTTGCTGCAACTAGAGAAAGCCTGTGCAACAACAAAGACCCAGCACAGTCAAGAACAAGTAAATAATTAGCAGGAAAAAGAAAAAATGTGCCACCCCTGACATCTACAGACCATGACATCTGTAAGAGGGAGAGAGGTCTTCCATGAGCTCAGTGTGTGGGTGCCTGCTGACAATACCTCTGCCCTAAGAAGAGGAATATCTGCCGTCACTGCTGTTTACCAAGCACTTCTGTCACTTCATTCGATCTTTACAACAACCAATGAGGTCAGTCCTCTCAACATCCCCATCTTATAGATGAAAAAGCTGAGGCTCAAGCAGCCAAGTCACCTGCCGCAGGGGTTCCAGTGAAAGCCTGTCCCAAGGGGGCGGAATAGAGCCCACCCTTGGCTCCCAGCACTGAGGGAACGCCAACCGCAGAAAGGATACTGAAGATGATGCCACCGAAGCAGGCCGAGAACGCCATCCTCGGGTAGCCCTGGCGGGCCAGCGTGAAATCTGAGAAGACATCTGTGTGGAAACGAGAGAAGGCCTTGAGCGGTGCGAGACCTCCCTGGGCCTTGTCGGTCACTACTCCTTCATTCTCACCCAGTCATTCAGTCAACACACACTGATGAATGTCTGCCTGACTCTGGCACTAGCTCGTCCGGGTGCTGTGGGAGGCCACACTGTCCCATAAGACACAATTCCCTCCTTAATGCACCTGCTTCCTTCCCACCAGGGGCAACCTTGTGGGTGTGACAAGCCAGCGCCAGTCTTTCACCCAGGTCCTGACCCTGCCAGCACAGCACGCGTAGGCTACGTCACTTCAGTCGTGTCCGACTCTGCAACCCCGTGGACTGTATGTAGCCCGCCAGGCTCCTCTGTCCACGGAATTGTCCAGGCAAGAATACTGGAGTGCGCTGCCATTCCCTCCTCCAGGGCATCTTCCCGACTCAGGAAGCAAATCTGTACCTCTTGCGTCTCCTGCATTGGCAGATGTGTTCTCTACCACTAGTACCACCTGGGAAGCCCCAGCATACACAGTGCCTCTGTGCAAATTAGGAAAAGGGGCCCAAAAAGGTGAGTGGAAGGGGAGCTAGTTTTGGGACCTTTGACCCCTTGTCAGCATGCCCTTGGGCCATGTACAACCTGATTAACCGTACTTGGCTGCCCTAACCAAAGAAGGACATACGTATTGGATTGGCCAAAAAGTTCATTCCGCCTTTTCTTTACTGTCAAATGGAAAACTCCAAATGAATTCTTTGGCTAACTCAATATGTATGCATGAATGCCTACCCATGCCACACCTATGAGCATGGGTAGGTGTTGCTCAGCTGGATATATTCTGCTGGTTGACTACAATGAGCTCCACGTCCTGCCTGAACTCTGGGGAGCCATCAAGTATCTGTGCATCAGCAAGGAGAGACGAGACTGGAGCTTCTACAGTCTCAGGTACAGTCCAGACCATCCCACTTGAAGCCCAGTGATGGTCACTCCAAACACACTCAGTAGGCACTGAGCGCTGCTGAGGGTGGATGTCCTGGAAGCCCTGCCCACATGTCATTTCTGGTCGGGGAGCAAAGAGCAGTGAGGTAGCCATGCTCATTCCAGAAGCCCACCCGGCCCCGAGTCACCTCCAATGCTGTTCCCCCAGGCCAGTAGCGTGAGCCCCAGGACAGTGTTGCTCAGCCGGAATACCACGCCCAGGGACCGGAGGATGTTCACCACCTCTGTGGCAGCTGCATTGATCCACAGGGCGCTGGTCAGGAAGCCCAGGAAAGCAAAGAGCTGGGGGAGGGAACAGGAACACGGCCTCAGTTCCTCAGCTATAAAATGGGATGATCATAGTACCTACCTTGTGAGGTAGTCATGAGCATGAGTTAGTTGACGCAAAGCAGTTAGGGCCTAGCATACAGTAAGTGCTCAATAAAATGCTAGCTCAGCATTAACATTTTGTCAAAAAGGGGTACATCACAGCTCTCATCAGGCTTCTAGTTGATGGACCAAATGCCACCCCATCACCACAAAAAGAAACTCCATACTCATGAGCAGGTGCTCCCCAGCCCACCCAACCTTCCTCCCAGCCCCTGGAAACCACTCTGCTTTCTGGCTCTGGATTGGTTTATTCTAGACACATGATAAAAACAGGGCATACAGTATGTGGGCCCTTGTGACTGGCCTGTTTCACTCAGCATCGTGTTTTCAAGATGCATTCATCTTGGAGCATGTGTGAGTACCTCAAAGACTAGTAAGAAACACTGGCTAATGTTTCTCTGGGCTTCCCTGGTGGCTCAGTGGTAAAGAATCTGCCTGCCAACACAGGAGACACAGATTCAATCCCTGGGATGGGAAGATCCCCTGGAGAAGGAAATGGCAACCCTCTCCAGTATTCTTGCCTGGAGAAACCCATGACAGGAGCCTGGTGGGCTACTCTGTCCATGGGGTCGCCAAGAGTTGGACATGACTGACTAAAAAACAGCAACATTTCCTTAAATAATCGATTTGCTGAAAATTCAAATTCCTTTCGGTTCAAATTCATTCAGAGTTTCTAAAAATAAAGACTAGAATTTTTAAAAGCAATAATTAGTTTAAGTAAACTTTAGAAAAAAATTCTCTGGACAAACTGCCTATAAAATTATTTAGCATCCTGCAGAATGGAGAGAATGGTGGTGGGGGAAACACCCCCCAAAACAAAACAATTCCACCATTGGGATGTGATCATTAGGAACTCAGGTGCTTTCTGGTTACAGTGGTGGAAAAGTCTGGTAGATCTTCAAAAAAGTGAACAAATAGTTCACATTTGACCCACCAGTTTCACTCCTAGGATGACAGCTAAGAGAAATGAAACATATCTACACAAAAAATTCTAAACCAATGGTCATAGCAGCATTATTCATAACAGCTAAAAAGTGGGGGGAAAAAACCGCAGGGTTCATTCATGGGTGAATGGAGAAGCAACATATGCTATGCCTGTACAATGGAATAGTAGTCCATGAAAAGGAATGAAGTCCTGACACAGGCTACAACATGGATACACTTGAAAACATTTTGCTAAGTGAAAGAGGGCAGGCAACAAAAGCTACATATTGTGTGATGCCATGTATGTGAAATATTCAGAACAGAAAAATCTGGAGGGACTGAAAGACTGCGCTGGCCAGAGGATGATGGGGGAGGATGGAGAGGGACTGTCGGCGGGTACAGGGCTTTTTGGGGTGATGAATCCCAAATGGTGGTGATGGTTGTACAACTCCATGAATATAATGGAGTTGCCACTTCCTTCTCCAGGAGATGTTCCCAGCCCAGAGAGTGAACCCAGGTCTCCTGCATTGCAGGCAGACTCTTTACCATCTGAGCCATTGGGGAAGTCCTATGAATATAATAAATACAGTTAAATTGTACGCCTCAGATGGCTGACTTGTATGTGTGTATGAACTGCAATTCAATAAAATGAAGTTGTTACCAAAAAAAAAAAAAGAGGAACTTGAACAGGCACAAAATCTCTTAAAAGTGGCCTTTAAGACTTGTTATCATGAAAAGTGATTAGTGGCCTAACAGTCCCAGGATATCTGCCTGGGAGACCCCAGTGTCCCCCCCTCCCAGTTTGGAGAGCCGAGGTTTCTTACCCAGTGAAACCTGGGGGGCTCGCTGTTGGACGTGGCAAAAAAGGTCACTGCAGCCAAGGCCGTGCCCGCAATCATCACCACGGCCCAGACAGGAAAGAGGCCACCTATCTCATAGACGCCATCTGCAGAGGGATGAGAAAGGGAGCTGGTCCTCTCCACGGCTTCAACTTGGCACCTCCTCCTGAAAGCCCCTTGGCATGATGGAGAGAGTGTGGAGGGGATAAAACCCACAGATAAAACTCAAACAACTGTTTGGATATAAGGTAGAGACTTCCTGTGAGCCCAGCCCCGTCCTAGGCACTTCAGAGAGACAGAGAAATTGAAGACATAGCATATCCCTGCACTTGAGCTACTCACACTGGAAAGACAGACATGAAAAACAGACTCTCCAGCCTGGAACTGAGATAGGAATGGCTAAGACCACTCACTCCTGCTATCCTTTCTTATGCCCAAGGCAGACATCACTAATCAACCATGATGCTTTGGTCCACTTGAGCTTAAAGGGAGCACCCTCCCGCCAGGCATTACCAATGGATAGGCATGGCTCCATGAGATGACCTGTACAGTCGAACTCAACCTTACTAATTCTGGCTCTCTGGAGAAGTCTACTCTATGAACCAATCCACTACAAAGTTACAAAGGTTTTAGAGGTTTCATGTTAAAACACCTAAGGGAGGAAACCCTGCAGGCTGGCAGAACGCTCTAGAAATTTCCATATACCATCCTTTCATCACCAGTCTTAAAGGCAATGGATGATTCAATTGCCCAGACACATGTAACAAGACTTTTTTTCTTTCTTTAGTCCAGCTCATGGGCTCATAAACATCAGTGCACTAAGGATAACATAAGGGGCTGAATATATAAAATTATGCACATAATACATAGCGGGAGATTTTTGGGGGGCAATTTTGACAGATGTGACTCTCACTTGCAGAGCTGGCTTTGGACCTTGACACCTGGGTGAGAGGTCCTTTCTCTGTATTTCTCAGTCCTGTGCTGGAGGCATTTCAGGAGGAGAGAGGGGCATGGGGTGGTTAGGAGGGTCTTCTTGGAGGCTGAGGATGTGAGTTGAGCTGTAAACAGAGGGGGGCACAAGGGTTCCACAGGCAGAGAGAAGAGATGGAAGGGAAGGAGTTGAGCAGATTTGTGTCACCAAAAGTAGATAAAGGGCTGGGGAAGGTGGCTGGCTCGGGATCTCAGAGATCTCGGATGATGGCTGGGGGACGTGGCCTTTTTCCAAGAGGCACTGGGGAGCCATGGAGGTCTTAGAGTGGGGGAGTGATCGCAACATGTGACAAGTGGCACTTTAGAAAGATGGCTTTGGGGACTTCCCCAGTGGTCCAGTGGTGAGACTGTGCTTCCACTGCTAGGGGCACGGGTTTGATCCCTGATGGGGGAACTAAGATCCTGCATGCTGGGTGGTGTGGAAAAAAAGAAGAAGAAAGAGGGCTCTGAGGGTGGCCTTGAGAAGGAAGATGGAAGTTGGCAGTGAGATTGGGAGGTCTAACTGGCGGACACGTCACCTCCTTGGGCAGGTGACCCCATGCTGGGCTGACCCCTGGATGGAGAGAACCCCCAGACCTTGGGCAAGGTGCCAAGTCTGGGGGTTCTCTCTATGCAGGGATCAACCTGGAAGGGGTCACAAATGCGTTAGCCTGAACCAGTCTTTCCCCAGCATGGACCTGCTACCACTAGACGGTGCTGGGGCAGGTGGACAAGACAGTAAATATCACAGAATCACATCTCAGTAAACGGATTCCCTCTTCAGTACTCTCACTGTAACAGAATTAAATATCTTAAGTGTACTGGAAACAAGGCTGGTTTCCTATTGATGCCGGTGAAACAGATTCCTTTCCAGTACACTGAAGTTAAAAAAAAAAAAGAACTGATTAAAGAAAAATATCAAATAAAACAGTTTAGAATGGGAGAAAAACCAAGATGTTCTTGAATGTTGAATGCTTGGGAACCCTTCTCTTAAGAAGCCACAAGAATGATGAACCAAGTCCCGGGGGACTGGAGAGGCAGGGCTGTCATGAACCAGCCCGCTGGCACCACTAGGGGGAGCCCTTCCCATCTCTGGGTTCACACTGTCTCCTTCCTCAGCGACCATGTCTTCCCATAAAATTGGAGGACAAACAGAATTTGGCAGCCTTTTCATCCTGATGCTCATTAGCCAAAAAAAAAAAAAAAAAAAGCCACACTCAGCCCTGTATCTGCTACCAAAACCCTACCGCCACCTCCAGGAGATGCCCCTGGGTTGAGGGACAGGAGCTCAGATGACAGAGAGAGGACTGGGCAGCATGAGATACTCAAGTCGGACAATAGGAAGAACCTGAGCAGGAGGAGTTAGAAGACACCTGACAAGACTGGGCAGTGCTCTAGCCAAAACAGGTCAGAAAAGGAAAGCCTGGGGCAGACGGGGGAAGGCTCAAGGCCAGCAGGGACCACTCAGGTCACTCAATAGGCAGTGGAAGGGTTTGTGAGGAGCTAGTCAGTGGGCACCAGCACCGGGGAGGGGGGCGGGGTGCCTCTTCTCAGCTTCTGCCAGTTTTGCTGTTAGGAATGTGGCTCAGATTATCTTGAGAAATCATCAACTCTGTAAATTTGGTAACGCAAGCAAATGTGCCAGAGGGCTGGATTTGGTCCAGGGGCCACCAGTGTGTCACTCGCCTCTGAAACCAGTGTGACCAATGGACCACCGGAGGCTCGAGGCACAAGCACATATTAAGCGTCTGCTGTATGTTCAGGACTGCCCCGCTGGTCCAGGGTCCCCTGGGGTGGCTGAGAAGAAAACTTCGGGACTGTGGGGAGGAGGGGGGTTAGGCACCCCCCAGGGGCAGGGATACTCACAGGCCCCCGACTGCAGGGTCAGGGTCAGGAACAGGGGGCTGATGACCAGGTGCAGGCAGTTGAGGGGCCGCTTCCAGTTCCTGTCCTCCTTGTCAGGGTCCATGACGGGGACGGTGAGGAGCAGCAGGAACTCCACGGGCAGCTGTGAAGTGCAGGAAGGCAGGAGGGTGAAGGCAGGGAGGCCTGTGCTTGGCCTCCACCCTGAGCTCAGTCGTTCAAGAACCAGGCTGGACTTCCCTGGTGGCTAAGAATCCGCCTGCCAATGCAGGGGACATGGGTTCGATCCTGGGTCAGAGAAGATCCCACATGCCATGGGGCAACTAAGCCCGTGTGCCCTGAAGTCCACGCTCCGCAACAAGAGAAGCCACTGCATGAGAAGCCCACAGACTGTGACTAGAGTAGCCCCCACTCGCCGAAACCAGAGAAGAGCCCGCGCAGCAATGAAGACCCAGTGCAACGATGAATCAACCAATCAACAAAAGAACAAGGCGCTACTGCTGAAGCGCCCGCCTGGCGCAGGCCCCCAAGCGCTCCTGACGGCTGCCGTTAACACGCCGCCAACAACCTAGTGCAGGCCACTGCCAACACTGAACAGGAACTCTTAATTTTCCTACCTTTTGGATAAAGAAACTGAGGCTCAGAGAGGCTAAAACCTCTCCAAAGCCACACAGGCTTTGAAACCAGGCTACAGGGCCAGCTCTGACAGACTCGATACCTTGTGTTTCGCTTTCACTTGTGTTTTTAGCCAGCAGCTAAACTAATAACACGTATGGAGTGCTTACCATATGCTAAGCACCAGAGTCAGTCCTTCGCATAGATTAGTTCATCAAATTGTCACAACCACTGTGGTAGGCTGCATATGGTTCCCAACTCTTCAATCCTCCTCCACCCATAACAGAACTGATCACCCCCACACTTTTGTCAAATGACTAGAGTCTGCAGAATATATTTCCCTGTCCCACTGATGTTGAACTTGGCCATGCTGCTTGCTTTGGCCAATGGGCTATTGGTGAATGTGATGTGAACGAGGCATAAATTGTGCTTGGGGAGTCTGCCTTGGTCTCTTCTGCCAAGAAAAGAGCATACTCCCACTGGCCCCAGAAGGAGGTACGGGGCAGACCTGAACCACCAACCAGAGTCATCTCAGATGACTGGATGAGGATAAATATTGTCGTCACATGTCAGTGAGATGCTGGGGGCTGTTTTTTACATAGCACTGCTGGCAATGGCACCCCACTCCAGTATTCTTGCCTGGAAAATCCCATGGATGGAGGGGCCTGGTAGGCTGCAGTCCATGGGGTCGCCAAGAGTCGGACACGACTGAGCGACTTCACTTTCACTTTTCACTTTCTTGCATTGGAGAAGGAAATGGCAACGCACTCCAGTGTTCTTGCCTGGAGAATCCCAGGGACGGGGGAGCCTGGTGGGCTGCCATCTATGGGATAGCACAGAGTCGGACATGACTGAAGCGACTCAGCAGCAGCTGCAGCACTAACTCACTGATACAAGGATTCCAGAAGAAAGGCGCCATCACTACCCCCATTTTACAGTGAAGGAAGCTGAAGCTCAGAGCGATGAAGGGACTTGCCTGAGATCATGATATAGCCAGAGCTGTCATGGGGCATAAATATTTGTTGTTCATTACCTGCCCCCTGGGTCTGAGGAAGCCTGAAAGGTATCCATGCTGGGGGGCTATGAGGTGAGGCCTCTGACTTTTTGGGTCTGGGTGGCAGAAAGCACTGCAGTCCTGCCTCATGGAAACCAGCCTGCTCACATCCAGACCTCAGGAGACAGGTAGCACAGGGAAGCAGTGAGCGGTCAGAAAAGTGCTATTTTGATCTCATTTAGACTCACTGTGACCCACTCTCACCTGCCCCAGTTCCTGGCTCTCAGCGGGTCCGGAGGAGTCGCCAGCCTCCTCTCTGTCCTTGGGAAGATGCTCCCCTTCCTTCCTTGTGGGGAGGAGTCTGAGCCACACTGCATGACTCCATTCCCCATGGAGTCCCAGTCTCATCTATTTCCCCATCAGGTCCTCAGCAGAGCCCCCATCCCGCCCCCCAACCTCACTGCTCTGGAGAAGGTGGAGGGGCCAGTGCCCTGTGCCAGCACCAAGTCAGAAGCCTGGCCCCAGGGGCCCCCCTCACCTTGAACACCTTGAGGACCCTCCAGTACGTGGGCTTGGTCCTCCACTTCCTGTAATCCAGGGGGTTGAGGGCCTGCACCAGGATCTGGGCCGTGGTCTCCGGGTACAGGAGCAGCGGCCGGTACTCCTCACCTGGGGGCGCAAGCGGGGAGAGGCAGGTGTCTGTGGCTGGCTCAGCCTCTGGGAAACCCTCTCCCTTCCTTCCCACCAGTGCCCCCAACCCCTGGGAAGAAGGAAAAAGCCCAGAGCCTGGTAGGGGGCGGGAAAGGCAAACCCAGCTCAGCCTGCAGTGAGAGCTGTTCACTGCCTCCTCCCTGGGCTGGGGGTGGGGTGGGGGGGTTGCTGGATGGTCCCATCGCCGACCTCTCCAGCCCAGTCCAGCTGGCACCCCCACCCCAGCTGGACACAGAGCCCCTGGACTCACCATAGTCATAGCTGTTGGTGTTAGAAGACACCCGTTCCTCCTCGGAATCTGACAGTATCTCTGTAGGACAGAGCGGACTTTCCCATGAGCCAGGTGGGGCACCCAGCCCCTCCCACCATTATTCTACCGTAGGGCACCTCTGGGACCGCTCGGTATTCAGGGTGCAAGTGTCCAGGCCCCCTCTGTATCGTGGACTTCTCAGCAATCACCCTGTATGCTCAGGAATTCTTACAGACTCAAGAAGTCTAACTCACAAAACATTTTCAGATATAGTGATGCGGCAGTAAGGTCAAATTTAATACGGCCGTCTGAAGACAACACTCAAACATTTACTGACTTCCACATTGCACCTTCCAGAACCTGGAACCCAACATATTTTTCTTTTCCAGTCTGAAACTTTTCTCAGGAGTCCTTGGGATTAGAGGACCGAGCCCTGCAAAGAAAGGCTTCCCAAAAGGAAAACGGCTGTTCTCAAGTGAAGAGTCTAGCCCTGATTCTGCCTCTGTATGACTCTCTAGGCCTCATTTTCCCCTTTAGTTCCAGCCCAGTGAGCTAGGATGGGTTTAGAAGAGAGCACAGGGTACTACGTGCTGAATTCTGAAGGCCTAGCAGATAAAGAGAAGAGAGCAAAAATCACGGTAGACCTCCTGTAGGAGTCACCAACACCTGTGCCAGGACCTCAGGAAATGATACAGTCTGGCCCTCTGGAAGCTCACAGTCCAACAGACAGAAACATAAGCAAATTAATAACAGAATGGAGAGATAAAGATTGTGCTGGAGTGAGTCTGAAAGCTGTGCAAGCCCAGATGAGACACCTGGGGGTCTCTGCAGAGCTCCCTCCAGGCTGAGTCCTTAAGTCTTTTCAGAACAAGGACACACCAGGGAAAAAGGACAGCACAGGCAAAGCCTGGAGACAGCCAGAGGGAGCGTGGCATGTTCAGGGAGGTGGGGGTGGCCCTGCACAGTTGGGGAGTGGAGTTTGGGGTGTGAATGAGTTTGGAGAAGAAAGCTGAGGCCCAGCACAAATGGCAACAGATCAAGGGCAAGGTTCTCAGGCTCACATGCCAAAGAGGGCCAAGCACATCATGGGACCAAGTGAAAGAGGCTTGGGGGAAGAATTCCGGTTTCCCAACATAATCAGGTCTGTGCACGTTGGGGTTGACGACAGAGAGCACTGGGGACTGGGGTAAATGGGGGAACCATGCCTTTTCCTAAGGCAGAAGCCCCATTCAGCTTGAGACATGTATCTATATATGTGTGGGGGGTGTGTGTGTGTGTGTGTGCGCTCATCCGTGTCCGACCCTTTGCAATCCCATGGACTGTAGTCCGCCAGGCTCTTTCATCTGTCTTTGGGATTTCCCAGGCAAGAATACTGCAGTGGGTAGCCATTTCCCTCTCCAGGGGATCTTCCTGACCCAAGGATCAAATCCACGTGTCTAGGGTCTCCCACGTCGGCAGGAGGATTCTTCACCGCTGCGCCACCTGGGAAGCCTGCGGGTTGTATATGTGTATGTATTTGTGAATGTGTATTTGTACGTGTTGTGTATGTGTTATGTACGCTCACGCTGTTTATGCATTTGTGAATGGATGTGTGTATTGCATATTTCTGGATGTGTGTGTGCATGTATTTGTGTATGTGGAAGCACCTGGCAGGGAGCGCGTTCTGGGATGCAGGAGGTGACGGCTCTTAGGAAGATTTGCCCCAGCAACAGGCAGGAGCACGAAGAACTAATGAACTTGGACAAGCAGATAATGACGAGGCTTTAGCAGCACAAGCGAAGGCACAGAGGGGGGACCTTGGTAGAACAAGTAGAAAAAGTAGGAAGAGGAGATGGGCACTGGCACAGGCCTCCAGAAGCAGAGGCAGCAGTTTCTGGGCACAGGGGGCTCCAGACCCGGGGTCCTCCCTCGGGGGCTCCACTCAGACCTCACCTGGGGTAGCTGGCATGGAGCAGACCAAGGATCTCCTCCGCTGCCACTGGTAGATCCAGGTGCAGAGAACCACAGTGACCACATAGAACATGTAGAAGCCCAGGTAACCTGCGGACAAGGGCACGCCGTCACCAAGTGGCGTCCTGGCCGCAGGGCCCAGAGAGCAAGTGCGCCCAGTCTGGCACCGGCACCTGGCGGCAGTGGCTGTGTTAGCCCAGCCCAGCCGGCAAAGGGCCATTTCCTGGAGCCCCACTGCCTCCCCTCCCCTCCTTGGCCCATATTTTCTCCCTACCAAAGTCACCCCGCCTTCCCCCGACCCAACCAATCCATCCATCAACAGTGGGTGTAACCCTGGCACAGACAGTGGCCTCCAGGACACAGTTCAAGTGCAAAGGGCTAGTGTGCGGCTCTGTGCCCTGAGAGGCTGAGCCCCTGCAGACTGTATCCCCCAGTCTCTGGCTGCCCTGGGCCTGCGCATGGAGCCCCAAGAGTAATCAGAAGGCAGCAGGGGAGGGTCTGGGGCACCCCCACCCTGCTGTGGGGCCCTGTCTCTGGCAGGACCCGTGACCTTCCGCAACTCTCGCTCAGGCTGGGTGACCCCAGGTCTGGGCCTGGAGCCCTCAGCAGGCTCCAGCCACCCCATTCTCTGCCCACTTCAGGGGCTCCCACTGTTGCTGACCCGTAGCATCTCTGCATCGCAGCCACCCTCCCTGGTTTTTCTCAACCCTCTATAAGTCGCCCCTCCATCATGTCGTTGGAACCATCTGGATGGAGTGACCCTGTGGGTCACAGTCAGCATTGTGGCTGTACCGCTAGTGAAAACTGGAGATTGTGAAAACCCAAATGTCACCCCGACTTCGCCCTGCCCTCTTTGGTGATCAGAACCACAAGTCCCCTTTCACGCCCAGGCCACCAGGGTCCCAAGCAGTGGTTCCATCACTCAGAAACAAAAGTGACTCTCTGCCCTGCAGACCACCCGCTCCCGTCACCCCCCAACCCCGTGCCTCCCAGCCATCAGCCCTGGGGGATCCCGCCCTGGTCCCGCAGCAGCTCACCCAGGGCCCACGCCAGCGTGACCCTGCCACGGTAGAGCGCGGTGAAGATCAGCAGCACGGCCGCCATGTAGAAGACGATGTCTCTGAGGAAGGGCCGGGAGGCCGCCGTGAAGGGACGCAGGATGGCGATCCCGCCGGCTACCACGGTGGTGACCAGCACGCCCGCGCCTGCGGGAGAGGAGGCCAGGCTCGGTCCGCCCCGCGCCCACCTCCGGCTGCCCTCCCAGCCCCCTCACCTGCAGCCGGGGCCGCTCACTCATACCAAACAGGGCCCCGAAGGCCAGGCCGGCTGTGCGCGGGTCCGAGAAGGCCACTAGAGCGCTGAAGATATCCGGGGCCCCGTTCCCAAACGCCAGGAAGGTGACGCCATGGAGGGACATGTCAAGGGGCCTCAGTACAGGCGCTCCAGGCTGCCCAGGCCACGAGCCATCCCCCATCTCCCAGGCCCTCACACCCTCTGGCCCTCCCTCCAGGGTACCAAAACTGGACCAAAAGGATACTGCCACATTGTGGGAAAGCTTGAGTGTGGTGGAAATGGCCGACAGGTTAGGGCAGAAGCTACGGAGGAAAGCGGTGAGTGTTTCCACGGCGAGTGGCTCCTGCCCCCGGTCCTTCCCCCCAAGCCCAGGGTGGGTCCTCCCCAAGTCAACCTCCCACCCCGGGACCCCCACTCTCCCATCTACAAGCTGGACATCAGGCCAGGCCCAAACTTACAACTTTGCTGCGGTGACTCCCAGAATCAGAAACAGATAAACCAGCCAGAAAGCCTGGGCGAGGGTAGAGGGGGAGGCCAGAGATGGGAAAGAGCGTTAAGTCCTGCTGGGGCCACGGGCCTCTCTCATCAGCCCCCCACCCAGAGCGGAGCCTCACGTAGAGGGTGATGGCCAGAGGGAGGAGGCGGGCTGGGAAGTGGCAGAAGATGCCCTCGAGGTAGTCCAGGTAGCCCCCGTCACTGCGGCAGTCGGGGTTGGTGCGGACAAAGGCACAGCGGTCAGAGGCGTTCAGGCCACACACTTCTCGACACTGGAAAGGGAGGCGGGGGGTGGACATCAGAACCCACCACCCCATGATCCACTGGACCAGCCCCACCTAAGCAATGAAGACAACCTCCTTCAGCCTGGTCCCTAAATCTCCCAGGCTCCAGCTGCACGCTTTCATGTTTAAAAATAAACCTGTACTTGAACACAAGTAAGTCATGAATTTGTTATTTAGTTGCTAAGTTGCATCTGACTCTTTGCAACCCCAAGGACTGTAGCTCACCAGGCTCATCTGTCCATGTGATTTTCCAGGCAAGATTACTGGAGTGGGTTGCCATTTCCTCCTCCAAGGGATCTTCCCACCCCAGGGATCGAACCCGTGTCTCCTGCATTGGCAGGCAGATTCTTTACCACTGAGCCACCTGGGAAGCAAGTCATGAATACACATATTTAAAACAAAACAGGAAATTTCCTGGTGGTCTAGTGGTTAGGACTCAGAGCTTTCACTGCCAGGGCTTGGGTTCATTCTCTGGATGGGGAACTAAGATTCAGCAAGTCACGCAGCATGGCAAAAAAAAGAAAAAGGAAAAGAATATGTAACGATTTCTAAATTCTCCTTTCTCATCCCTGCCCTCCATAATCCCACCTCTCTCCTGCCATGACCAGCTTGAAGCAGACCCTTACAGACATTTCTCAGTTTAATGACATTTGTAGATACATCTTAGTACAGAGTTTGTTTTGTTTTATAGAAATGGGTCTGTCCTAAAGTTCTCGTTTCTAAAACTTGACATTTACCACTTCACAGACGTGCCATTTATTAACATATTGACAGACATAATGAAGAAAGTAAAAACATTCTGGGTGATTTCTATATGCCAGGCACAGTGCTGAGCTTAAAAGGTTACCTCAGTTAATCTACACACTGATCTTATAAGAAAGATAAGATTAGCCCACCAGGCTCCTCCATCCATGAAATTCTCCAGGCAAGAATACTGGAGTGGGTTGCCATTTCCTTCTCCAGGGGATCTTCCTGACCCAGGGATCGAACCCGGGTCTCCTGCATTGTAGGCAGACGCTTTACCATCTGAGCTACCCGGGAAGCCTATTACACAGATAAGGAGATTTAAAAGACAGTATTTCAGGGCCCACTCAGTGGTAGAGAAAGCGCTGGAATCCAGGCAATTTGAGGTTCTTCTAAATTTCCTGTCCTTGACCATTACTGCCCCATTCCTGGCTCACGGTACTCTCTGGAGTTCATGCCATGGATGACTTGCAATAGAGGGAACATTTCCCTAATGACAAGCAGTTGAGTGTGTCTACTTTTCCATTAGCACCAACAGTCAATGTCCTTGCACGTGACTCTCTGGGCACATGTGAGAATGTTTGGTCAGAGAGATTTCCAGAAGTGAAAGTGCTGAGTCAGACAGTCTTACAGCCTGGGTTCCTCCAGAAGCGCCCTAGAGACAAGGATTTCTAAGCAAGCAGCACAGTGGGGAGGTGTGGAAAGCACAAGCACCAAGACAGGGAAGTGAGCCAGGGACGGGAGAAGCAACCAGCGCAGGCTGGGCTGAGATGGTGCCCGCCATGGGCTGGCAGCCCCAGGGGCAAGGGAGCTGGGGTATTATACACCAACTCCTATCAGTCATCAGGTGAGCAGAGCCGGGGAGAGAGCTGCTAGGTCCCCGGCACTTCTGGCCTGCCATGCTTGCAGGTGCTTCTGGAAGAAGATGCTGGTGACCTGAAGTCAACAGAAGCCCATCAAAATGGCAGGGTCAGAAACTGCCTGATGGTCCAGTGGTCGGGACTCTGCGCTTTCACTGCCGAGAGCCTGGGTTCAAACCCTAGTCAGAAAACTAACATCCCATAAACTATACAGCATGGCTGGAAGAAAAAAAAAAAAAGGAGGTCCAAAGGATATGGGCAGAGCCCTAAGAGTGTCTGTCGCAGAAGGAGAAATATCTTAAACCTCTGAGGGATTTTGCTAAAATACCCTCCCCAAAGCTCTACCTGGGGCTTCCCAGGTGGCACTAATGGTAAAGAACCTGCCTGACAATGCAGGAGACACAAAGAGACGCAGGTTCAATTCCTGGGTCAGGTCTGTATAGTCGAAGTTATGGTTTTTCCAATAGTCACATACGGATGTGAGAGTTGGACCATAAAGAAGGCGGAGCGCCGAAGAATTGATGCTTTTGAATTGTGGTGCTGGAGAAGCCTCGAGAGCCCCTTGGACGGCAAAGAGATCAAGCCAGTCAGTTCTAAAGGAAATCAACCCTGAATATTCATTAGAAAGATTCATGCTGACACGTGTGAGAGAGGCTGGGGAGAAATGGAACCCCTGTGCAACTCCTGTTGGGGACATAAAAATGGTACAGATGTTGTGGAAAAGAGCATGGCAGGCCCCCCTCCCCAAATTAAAAATACAATAACCAGTTCTAGGTATGTAATGTACGAAGTGATGACTATAGTTAATACTGCTGGATGGTATATATGAAAGATGTTAAGGCAGTAGATCCCAAGAGTTCTCATCAGGTGCTCTGCTCACCTGATGACTGATAGGAGTTGGTGTATAATACCCCAGCTCCCTTGCCCCTGGGGCTTCTGTGTCTGTAGAAGATGATGGATGTTCTCTAAACTTATTGTGGTCATCATTTCATAATATAAGTCAGTCAAAGCATTGCGCTATGCATCTTAAACTTACATGGTACTGTAGGTCAATTGTATCTTAACAAAAACTGGAAAAAAAAATAGAATACCTGGAAAATAGAATTACCATACAATCCAGCAAATCCACTTCTGGGTATACATGAAAAAGAACTGAAAGTCAGGTCTCAAAGAGACATTAGCACACCCGTATTCATAGTAGCCTGATTCGCAATAGCCAAAAGGTTTAGGAACAACCCAAGTGTCCATCAGTGGATGAATAGGCTGAGCAAAACGTGGCCTATCCATATGATGAAATGCTATTCAGCCTTAAAAGGGGGGAGAAAATTCTGACACAAGCTACTACATGGACGGACCCTGAAGACATCATGTGAAGTGAAACAGGAAAGTATTTAATGCTCAGTTGTGTCCGACTCTGGGACCCCATGGACTGTAGTCTGCCAGGCTCCTCTGTCCATGGGATTCTCCAGGCAAAAATACTGGAGTGGGTAGCCATTCCCTTCTCCATCATTATTTATACGAGGTACTTGGGAGCAGTGAGACAGAAACAGAAACCTGAATGGTGACTGCCAGCTGGGGAAGGGGAAGTGGAGAGTTATTTAATGAGAACAGCTTCAGTTTTGCAAGATGAGAAAGTCCTGGAGATAGATGGTGGTGATGGTTGCACAATGAGAATGTCTTGAATGCCACTGAACTCTTCGCTTAATGGTTCTAACCCCTCCACAAGCCCTCTCTGAACTTCTACCAAGGCAATGCTGGAGGTGCGATTTCTGGTAACCTCTATCCCCTGCTTACTGGCTCTCTCTAGATGCCACACTGAGCCCGCCACACCTATTTCATGCACTGTTCCTTCTGCCTGGGGCATCTTCCTCAAGAAAACACCACTGGTTCATCCTCCAATCCTCAGATGCTTCTTCCAGGAAGTCTTCCTTGACCACCCTACCCAAAACATGGCAGATCCTCCAGTTACAAACTCTCTTCACCCCTGGTCTTCCTTTTCAAAGCACTTCTTGGGTTTTGAAATCCCCCGTTATTTGTAGGATGACAGACTGACTTAATGTCCGCCTCCCCCATCAAAGTCTCGCACACAGTCAGGACTCATAATTTTTTGCCACACACTGTGAAAGTGAAGTCGCTCAGTCGTGTCCGACTCTTTGCGACCCCGTGGACTATAGCCTACCAGGTTCCTCCATCCATGGGATTTTCCAGGCAAGAGTACTGGAGTGGGTTGCCATTGCCACACACTGTGCTGGACCCCAACTCGCCCAGTCTTCAAAACAGACCTAGGAGGTTGGTACAATTGTTCCCACTTCACAAATGAGAAGACTGAAGCACAGAGAGGCAAAGGGACTCACCCCAGGGCACACAGCCTGTCTAAAACCACCGGGGCTGCTGGCAAGGGTGGTGATGAGCTGGAGGTGGTGTGCCCTGCTGGAAGGCATCCAAGTTACAAAACGAAAGGCTGCAAGGAGATCAAACCAGTCAATCCTAAAGGAAATCAACCCTCAATATTCACTGCAAGGTGGGAGGCTGAAGCTGCAATACTTTGGCCACCTGAGGTGAAGAGCCAGCTCATTGGAAAAGACTGATGCTGGGAAACACTGAAGGCCACAGGAGAAAGGGGCGACAGAGGACGAGATGGTTGGATGGCATCACCGACTCAATGGACGTGAGTTCGAGCAAACTGCAGGAGACAGTGCAGGGCAGGGAAGCCTGGCGTGCTGCAGTCCATGGGGTCATGGAGTCGGACATGACTTAGCAACTGAACCACCACCACCCCACACTACCAAAAACCAAACGAAGCCAAAACCAAAACCACAGCAGCTAGATTAGCCCACGGGCTGTCAGTTTTCCATCCTACACCAGTAAGACTGGTGTGGAAGACCAGGTAGCTGAGAGGAAAGGCAGCCTTGAGTCTGCGCCCCAGTTTTGCTACCAGCTCACTGGGTGACCCTTGCTGCGCTGTGTGCTCAGCTGTGTCCGACTCTTTGTGACCCCATGGACTACAGCCGGCCAGGCTCCTCTGTCCATGGGGATTCTCCAGGCAAGAATGCTGGAGATTATCCCCTTCTCCAGGGGATCTTCCCAAGCCAGGGAGCAAACCCCAGTCTCCCACTCTGCAGGCAGATTCTTTACCATCTGAGCACCAGGGAAACGGCCCCTTTAAGGTGTCTGGACCTTGCCTTCCTCACCTACAGGGCAGTCTTCATCAAACCCAGCCTGGCCATCAGATCTTGGTGCCACATGTTTTGTTAAGTGCTTCTGCACACACCCTTTATAATTGACTATCAAACTGTAGATGGGGGCTTCCTAGGTGACTCAGTGGTAAAGAATCCACCTGCCAGTGCAAGAAATGCAGGAGACCTGGGTCGGGAAGATCCCCTGGAGGAGGAAATGGCAACCCACTCCAGTATTCTTGCCTGGAGAATCCCATAGACAGAGAAGCCTGGTGGGCTACAGTCCAGGGGGTCGCAAAGAGTCGGACGCAACTGAGCATGCACGCGTGCACGCAGAATGTAGACTATCAAAGTCCACGCTGCCTCCATTAAGAAGCCAAACAATTCCACAACTCCAGTACCTAGAGGACAATTCTAAATTGTTTCCATTTTTTGGTCGGGGCCCATTAAGAAAGGCTCGGGTTTTCATTACCTCAATGCTCTCTCCAAATGTTGTTACCTGCAGCCAAAGGCACTTCCTTGTGCATGAGCAGGACAGTGGGTGGCTTAGCAGGGATGAGAGGCTGGGAGGGACAGTGTGGAATCACAAGCTCCTGGTTCATCCTCCCTGGCTGAGGAGTGATCCCAAAAAATGTCCAGTCCTAATCCCTAGAGCCTGTGAAGTGTGACCTCACATGGCAAAAGGGGCTTTGCAGAGGTGATTAAATTGAGGCTCTTGGGATGGGGGGATTGTCCAGAATTACCTGGAGGGCTTTAGATGTCATCACAGGATTTTTATAAGAGAGAGGTACAAGGGTCAAAGTGATAGAGATGCGAAGGAAGCAGAGGTCCAGACAGCGAGAGAGACAGTGAGTGAGAAGGGGAGAGGTGGGGAGAGGGGCAGAGGGAGGAAGTGGGGGTAGAGAAAGAGAAAGATGCTAGGCTGGTGACTTTGAAGATGGAGGAAGAGGCCAAAAGCCAAGGAGGTAATGCAGGAAGCTTCTAGAAGCTGGAAAAGGTAAGGGAACGGACCTTCCCCTGGAACCTCTGAAAGGAACACGGTACTGACACCTTGATTTTAATCCAGTGAAACCCATTTTGGGCTTCTGACCCCCCAGATAACAAACGTGTGCTCATTTTAAGCCACTAAGTTTGTAGCAATTTGTTACAGCAGCAACTGGAAGTGACAGCACTCATCTAGAGTCAGTTACCTGCCGACATTAAAACACTCAAAGACATCTCACGTTCTGAACCTCGCTGACCAGCTCCCGCAAGAGGAGTGATGGATGTGACCTGGGGTGGAAACTCCCTTCTCCTAGCTCCTGTCAGCATACGTCCTTCTATTCTCCCAGCCCCACGGCTGGACCCCAACAGGGCAAGTCCTCCAAGGAGTGGAAAATCACAGGTCTCCCACCAGGACCCCAACCCAGGAGTAGAAAACACTATTTTCCAGAGGCCCCTCGGCCTTGTGACAACCGCTCAGCAAGGCCAGGCGGCACCCTGCTTCTGAGGACAGGGCTCTGGAGCCACGCAGCCTGGCTCCACATCCCGCTTCCCCACTCAGAGCTGTGCGACTCTGGGCAACTCAGCTTCTCTGTGCCTCAGTTCCCGCCTTTATAAAACGAGGCAGGGGTCGGCAAACTGTGAAGGGCTAAATGCTTCCTCCTCTGAGGGCCCAAAGTTCTCTACTGAAACCATTCAACTCTGGCTGATCGTGTGAAAGCATCAGCCGTGATAATAAACAGGCATGACTGCATACCAATAAAGGTGTACTTAACAGACACTGAGGTGTGAATTAAGTTTTCATGCATCACGAAATACCATTATTTCAAAAATTTTTTCGATCATTTGAAAATATAAAAACAATTCTCAAGACCTTCTCTGGTGGCCCAGTGGTTAAGAACCTGCCTGCTAACGCAGGGGGCACGGGTTCAATCCCTGGTCCAGGAAGATTCACATGGGGCAACTAAGCCCATGAGCCACACTACTGAGCTCGCGAGCTCTAGATCTGTGCTCTGCGACAGGAGCAGCCACCGCAGTGAGAAGCCCGCGCTCCACGAGCAGAGACTAGCCCTCCCTCAGCATAATGAGAGAAAGCCTGTGTACGGCAACGAAGACCCAGCTCAGCCAAAAATTAATTATTTCATTAAAACAAGTGAAAACCATCCCCAGCTCCTGGGCTGTACAAAACCCAGCAGTGGACCTGATCTGACCTGTGGGCTGAACTTTGCCAGATCCTAAAATGAGGGGCTAAACCAGCTCACCCATGTGCTTCAAACAGTGCCTGGTTCATACTCAGTGTTCAGTACAACAAGCGTTGATTACTACTTTTTCCAGAGGTGAAAATTGAGAGTAGAGATAAAGAGCTCTCTGTACCTGTTAGCTTGTTCCCCTCGGGACCACAAGGGTCAGCCCTAAATGTCCAGTCTGTCAGATCTGTAGAGATTTTTTTTTTTTTTTTCAGATTTCCTTCTTCCCAAAAGGAGTGTCCTGGAATTACTGGGCCCTGGTAGTCTGATGCCAAACAAGTCTCTGCCCTCTGAGGTCACACTTGGAAGGATGAAGGCACTGGGTGGCCCAGTACTATTCCCCACCCCCCGACAAAAAAATCTTAATTTGGTCCCCTTCCCAAAGCTACTACCACCATCTCCCCCAGGGGCTTTGCCAGCCTGCTCCCTGCCTCTGCCCATTCCAGCTGATTCTCCCACCGCAGCAAGTGGGATCCTTGTAAAAACTGAAATCAGATCATGTCCCTCCTGGGGACTTCCCTGGCAGTCCAGTGACAACAACAACAAAAACCCAGATCATGTCCCTCCCGTGTTCTAAAAGCTAGCATGGCTCCCATCTTATGCCTAGGAATGGACCCACTTTGCACAGTGGTCCACAAAGTGAAAGTGAAGTCACTCAGTTGTGTCCAACTCCTTGTGACCCCGTGGACTATAGCCTACCAGGCTCCTCTGTCCATGGGATTTTCCAGGCCAGAATATTGGAGTGGGTTGCCACTGCTTTCTCCAGTGGTCCACAAAGCCCCAGGCAATCTGGCTTCCCTCTCCTGTCTCCTCCTTCATCCTTCACCCCCTAGCTCACTGTTCTAGCCACTCCGGCCTCCCAAAGTTTGCGACATGACAATGCCTTCTGCTCCTGTCTTGGGGCCTTTGCACGTGCTGTTCTGCTATATCTTTGCAAAGCTTCAGGCCTCTGTACACAGAGAGGCCTGTCCTGACAGCCCAAGGAAAAAGTGGTCACCTCTTTCCATCTCACACCATCACATTCCTACCCTGTTTTGTGATCCTTGTCGCTCAGTGAAATCCTGTGGATTTACCTGACCTGTGAGCCTGTCGCTCATGTGCGTCCCCAACTAGAAACATAAGCTCCATGAGGGCAGGAACTGAATGATTTACTCCTCACGTGTAGCACGGTTCCTGGCACATAATAGGTGCTCAATAAATATTTGTTGAATGAGTGACTACATAAAGGACCTAGGTGAGGAGTGGGTGGCCTTTCCTAGCCTGCAGGCTCCCTGGCCAGAGGCTGGCAGGACTTTCAAAAGGGCAGCCACCTGTGTAGTCCTGGGAGACGGTAAGCCAGAGAGGAAGGATCTGGATTCAGCAGAAGGCAGCAATGAGTTCGCGTCCTGGCTCTGCAACTTCCCTAATGGCCAACTTCCCCTCCCTAAACCTCAGCCTCCTCATGGGCAACACAGAAATCATCAGACTCATCTTAGGGGGTTAAGGGCAGGATTTGGTGAGTTCTGCACAGCGCTGGCTCAATAACTCAGAGAGATTATCTGACCCAAGCCACAGAGAAACCCCCATTTTCCTGCCTCCAAGAGGCAGCAGTCAATTTTATAACCTAGAGTAACCACAAATCACTTTCCCATCTATAAAATGGGCATAATTACCGTTTGCCTGGTTCAAACAAAGGGCATGAAGGTATTCTGCGGCCCCATAAAGTTGCCGTGGGCGCTAAACACTCTCTCAGCTGTCCATTCAGGTGGGGGGGAGTTTGTTACTCTGTTTGTCCTCCCACCGAAGAAAATATGAAGTGAGAATCCAGCCCCCTGCCTTCAGATTTTCACTCTGGATCCACTGTGACCTCCCCTCCCCTTACAGACATCAGAACAGAATGATGCAAGTTCCCTGCAGCCTGTCTCCACCGCCTGCATACCTCCCTGTCTCAGGAGGAAGCCTCCTTGCTCTCATCACTGTTTCTCCTTTGGTGCATCCAAATCAAAGGCACTACCCACCAAGACACTAAGGCCAGAAATCTGGAGCCATCTTTGACTCCTTTCTTCCACCACTTTGCCCCTCCATCCAAACCATCAGTGCCTCCTGCTTGTTGTGCTTCCGACACTTACTCCAAGTCCCGCCACCTCTTTCCTCTGTTGCACAACCATCACCTGGGAAGCTGCCAGAGCTTTCCCACTGGTCTCCCTGCTGCTACCCTCAATCCTCTCAGTCCATTTTCTCCAGAGAAGCCAGAGACATTCTTGGAAGAAATAAATCAGATTTATGATAATTCCCTGCTGAAAACCTTCCATGGGCCCCCCACTGTCATAAAACAAATCTCACCTCCTAGCTTTAGCTCCTAAGGCCTTTGGTAATCTGACCACCACTACATCTCCATCTTCATTCTTAACATTCTCCCCACTGACTCACCCTGTTCCAGCCATTCTGGCCTCCTCACAGTTCTAGAAATCCACTAAGCTTGTTCCTGCCTAAGGGCCTTTGCACATGTTTTTCTTTCCACCTGGAATGTTCTTCCTTCTGGTGTCTGTTACAAGTGGCTTCCTTTCTCCACTCAGGGCTTGGCTTAAAGTCACTTCCTCCCAGAAGCCATGTGTGACCACCCAATCTGAAACAGTTGTAAATACTCCCTGTACCTCACAGCCTCCACTCCACAATACCACTTCATCCTCTTCATCTGCAGAGAACTTAGCATCTTACTGCCTGAAATCTACATGTTTATTTAGCCATCCTCCTAGGAGACTGTTCACTCCATCAGGGCAGGGATTTTTGTCTACAGTATATGTTGCCTGGCATATTCCAGGGTTCAGCTCAGTGCCTGGTACAGAGTGGGTGCTCAATAAATACCAAATCATCTGAATACGTCCCCACCAGATACCAGTTCCCTGCGTGGATACTCACGTCTACCACGCTGGTCTGGCTCACACCTGAGGCTGGAAACTGGGAGCTAATGTGGGACCCTGAAGATGCGGCCCTGGCCCCGGACACTGTCTCCACCATTTGCAGCACACAGAGCAAACTCAGGACCCAGGACACATTCAGCAGTCCTCCGGCCATCAGCCCCCAAGGGGCCCGGCCCTCACCCAATGCTTCCCCTTCTGTAGTGTTTCAGTTCCAAACAGCTGGCACCTCCAGTGGCCTGCTGGGTAGGAGTGAGAAAGGGACAGTGTCACAGAAGACCAGACCACAGGACCCAACAGGAGGGGCCTGAAGAATGCCCCTCTCCCATCCCCCTCCAAAAGAGAGCTGATGTAGAAGCCACATTCTGGCTGGGCCTGACTCATCTAGCAGGCAGAGTACATAGCCCTTCCTCCTGAGCCCCCAGTAGTGTTTCCATGGAAACCCAGGGCAATAACTGCCTCTGATGGGGAAATCAAGGCCTAGGGGGAAATGAATTGCTCAAAGTTACACAGCCCGTTAGCAGCAGAGCTGGGCTGGACTTTAGCATGTCTTTTCCCTCAACACTAGGGAAAAACTAGCTTAATTTTTCTTCCAAAGAAATTAAACTGGAATGGGGAAAAAGAAAAAAAAGTCCCTGGCATGCTAGTTTTCTTCTTTTGGCTCTTCCACGTGTTGCTAATGAGACTGCTTTGCTTTCAAGAAAAACAAAACCCAGAAAACAACGCTTTTTTTTTTCTTTTGGTAAATCTTTGCTCAAAGTTCTGGCGGGGGAGGGGGTGCCTGGGGGAAGGAAAGGGGCGCAGAAGGGCCTGTCTCAGCACTCTTTACTCACCTGTTGACAGGCTCTTCCCTTCCGCAGTTCTCTGTAACCGCACTTGGCACTGACTTGGAGCCGACACTCCAGGTCTGCAATACAGGCTTAGCCACTGGGGCGCTATGCGGCCTTAGGGAGGTCACTCCACGTCTCTGAGCCTCTGATTCTTCATCCGTAAAATGAAGACAAACGCTGGCGCGTCAGAGCAAACGATAAGGGTTCATTTAAAATTTAACAAGGGCTCACGCCCTCAAGTGTTCCCAACTTAAGGATCAACACGAGTCTCCTCTCTATTGGCAGCCGATTTCTCGTGCTCGCTCACAAGGGAGCATTTATTGAGCGCGGCTGTGCGCTTCTCCGAGGCTAGACTTTCAGATGATCGGAAGTTCTGCAGACCTGATCGGGAGGAGCAGAGGCAGGAAACTGGGGTTACGATCACTTCTGCGGCTGCACTTTCTAGGTGCGAGACCCCGGGAACGTCCAAGTGCTCCGTTTCCCAATCCTGGCGGATGTTGAGCAGATGAACTCCGGATGCGTGATCCTACCGCCGCGCCTAGGCGGGCGGGGAGCCTCCTCTTACCTCCTGCCGGGCCTCGGACCCGCAAACTCCGCACCTCGACCCCGCTGGGCTTCACAGCCTTTCCAGCCTCCGCCCGCCGGCCCGCGCCGCCTGACCTTCTGCCCCAGACGGCTCGGACTCGCGCTCCCCTCCCGCAGTCGCATCCGGGTCTAGTCCGCGGGATTGCCCCAGGCACGGCCCCGGCTCTCCCCGCGCCGGCCACGCCCCTCATACAACCCCGCCCAGCGGACTCGCCCCCAAGGGCTCATCCCTTGTATTAAAGGCGCAGGCACCCTGCGCGGTCCCGAGGGTCTTCCCCACTCTCCTTCCTGTTCTCAGTCACCTGCAGGTCGGTTCTGCTTTCGCTGCTAAAGCAGAAGCTGAGATGAAACCTCATGCATATAAACCATAGGAGGCCGGAGAGGAACTTTTATACGGTGAAACTAGGGGGTTCTCTTCCCAAGGGAGGGGTGGTCGAGTCGGCGTCAAAAGTCTTCTTGTAATCAATGGTGATAAGTATCTGAGAAGGTACCAGGTTGGTAAGATTCCCTGGAGAAAGGAATGGCAACCCACTCCAGTATTCTTGCCTGGAGACTCCCATGGACAGAGGACCCTAGTTTAGGGCTCGAGTCCATGGGATCGCAGAGTCGGACACAACTGAGCAACTGACACTTTCACTTGGTGAACGCTCTGCCTTGCACACACAAACTCAGGCTGCCCTGCCTGTAATGCCTGTTTGTGAGATCTCCTAATTGGGTTCAGCGTTTCCATCTAGTAGGCTGGTCTTTAAAAGAACATGGCAGGGAATCCCCCTGTGGTCCAGCGGTTAAGACTTTGCCCTTCCACTTCAGGGGTCACCGGTTCCATTCCTGGGTGGTAAACTAAGATCCTCGCAGTGGAGCCAAAAAAGACGACGACGACGACGACGAATATGGCAAATAGGTCAAAACAGGTGACTGGCCTACTCACCCTGGAGGATCTAGTTCCTCCTCCCGTTTCCCAGCCTCCTTTCCTTCCGTTGGGGTAGGGTAATTAAGTGTTAGTTGCTCAGTCGTGTCCAACTCTTTGCGACCCCCACGGACTAGAGCCTGCCAGGCTGCTCTGTCCAGGGAATTCTCCAGGCAAGAATACTGGAGTGGGTTGTCATTCCCTTCTCCAGGGGATCCTCCTGATCCAGGGATCCAACCCTCTTCTCCTGCATTGCAGACATATTCTTTACCGTCTGGGCCACCAGGGAAGCCCCTGGAGTGGGGTAGGGCACCGAAAGAGGGGTCTGGGGATTTCCTCCTCCAACAGCCTCCGCTACCACAGGCTGCACACATCTCATCTCACCACCTCCCTCTCTCCAAGTCTGTCCTGCCTCCTCATCACCTTGAGAACCGAGGCCCAACACTGAGCCCAGCGATCAATCGAAGGCCTTTACCGTCTAGCCCGAGCTCCCCTTGCTGATTTCATTTTTTATCCCCACCTCCACCTCTCCTGCTTTAGCCAGGGAAGTAGGGGACTTAGCAGTCAGCCACACCTCTGCTCCTCCAGAGCCACCTGCCTGGGTTGCCAGCCCTTCCCTTGTCTCCCTGACAGACTCTTATGTGCTAGACCCTGCCCAAGGGCCACCACCTCTGGGTGGTCTTTCATTCTCCTACCTGCCCACCCCTCCCACCACCCTCGAGTTCCTTGCCTTTGGAGTACTCTAGCTCCCCACCCTAGAGAGGATGACATTGTGGTCTAGAGCATATCTTTGGAATCTCAGCCTGTAGATAATAGTGATTTACAGAGTACAGTTGCATAGGTGACAGTGTCCTTCTGCTTGTCCCATTTAATAGCCCTGTGGATAGGGACCGAGTAAAGGGGCAAAGTAGGTGATTAAATAGTTAATCCACTAGGGGACTGTAAGTAAAGAAAAAAGAATGGGAGATCCCTGGAAGTTAACAATCACTCAAGAATGCAGGCTTGCTTAGCCACAAAACCAAGCAGGTTTGTTTAGCAACAGGACCATAAGTCATGGCCCCAAACAATAAAACAATGGTGGCCTGAGCCCCACATCCTGCCCGGTGAGCTCAGAAAGTTAATGACCCCTAGAACATGCTCTCTGCACACGTAAAAAAAACAGTGATTTATGGAAAGGTGACATTTCAAAGTGAAAGACCATCATTGTATTGAGACCTAAAATAATTTTTCCATAGTGCTGTAAGAGTCCTCCAGGTAGGGCAAGAAAACTCTCCTGCCCAACCTGGAGGAGGAGCTGATGATGGAAACATGACGTCTACTCAAGAATGAAGAAGGTGGTGGTCTTTTTCCCCCCTCCCCACTTTTGATTATAAAACTGTAGCCCTAAGTTCTTGGGGTGCAGCACCCTCTCAGCTGCCTGAAAAAAATCACCTATCTATCACTTTGCCTCTCACTGAATTCTTTCTACACTGAGACATAAAGGAGCTCCCCTGAAATTCCACCTAGTGGTTTCACTGTGGGGTGAGGGCTACAGAGATCCCCATTTCGCAGACGAGGGAAATGTCCTCAAGGCACCCAAAGCTTTGCACCTAGGTCTGAGTGACCCCAGGTGAGTCCCCTTCACCGCTATGGACTAAATGTCCTGCATCACTCCACAGGAAGGCTAGATCTATCCGACATTCTGCAGCTGTATTCAGAAGGCCCAGGGCCTGTGTGGTGTCAACTGAAAAAAAACACAACCTTGGCATCTCGGTTTTATTGGGACCTTACTGAGGACGATAGCCAGACAGATAGCCTCTCACATAGCTCTGAGGAATTGCTCCAAAGAGGTGGGGGAGAAGCCAGTATATATATAATTTTTTTGGCCTGGAAAATACATGTAGTCAAGCATACATCTTGGTGAAAGTTTATTGTTAATGACAGAAATATAGACATCTCAAGTTAATGATTTTAGTGCTTTTCTATGGATGGGAAGATGCAAAAATCTGGGGTCATTGAAATCTTCCCTTAGTTATGCATCTTAGCTTTCTGGGGGCCATATATCCAAAACCCAGAATGCTCTTTTAACCCTAAATGCTCCGTAGGGTGCCCTGCAGTGGGTCATGATTGAACCCTTTGCAGAACTGGAAGATGAGCCAGAGTCTGTTCTTTTTATCGACAGTGGCAGCTTCAGGAACAAAGCAAATGTTTGAGGAAAGCGTGAGCCCAAGTAATAGACTTAAAAGAGGAAAAAGGGAGAGAATTAGAGCTTCCAGTCTTTACTAAAGAGGCCCAAAGACTTGGAAGGTGCCTTAAGCATACCTGAGTCTCATCTGCAACCAATGCAAGTTCCCTCTCGATCCTAGCAGCCCTGGGCAAAGCGTCGTACCACACCTACTTGAACTCCCCTGGGGACGGGGTGCTCATTACCTCCCATGGCAGCCCAGTAACCAGCAAACAGTACCAACTTCGAGGAAGTGTTTTCATTGCCATTGCCAGGAGTTCGCATGGGAATAATCCTTCTAGAAGGGGACTTGCCCATTGCTAAATGTCAATCTTGAGAGCCTTGAAAACATAGGTGTTTCTTGTGCCTCAGGACTTCCCTGGTGGTTCAGACGGTAAAGCGTCTGTCGACAATGCAGGAGACCCGGGTTTGATCCCTGGGTCGGGAAGATCCGCTGGAGAAGGAAATGGCAATCCACTCCAGTATTATTGCCTGGAAAATCCCATTGACAGAGGAGCCTGGTAGGCTACAGTCCATGGGGTCGCAAAGAGTCGGACACGACTGAGTGACTTCACTTCTCTTCACTTCTTGTGCCTCAGTCGCTCCCGGAGCTTTTCTGAAGAGGAGACCATTTGGACGACACTCTAAGCCTGGGAGTGTTTACTGTGTCATCTTCATGTTTGTGCAAACACTGAAAATATCCTAAATCTCCATCCGTGGCGGACCAAGGAAATAGTTGATGTATCTCCTGTGAAATACTGTTGTGCGGCCATTTAATACTCTGTTGTTCCTTCTTTTTTTAAAGAACAGAGGGATTTTATTTATTTTTATTCATTTATTTAGGTCTCACCGAGTTTTCACGCTGCACGAAGGCTTCCTCTAGCTGCAGCGCACAGACTTCTCACTGGGGTGGCTTCTCTTGTTTCGGAGCACGGGCTCTAGGCACGTGGGCTTCCGCAGTTGCAGCACAGGGGCTCATTAGCTGTGGCTTGAGGGCCCTGCAACCCACTGGCTCAGTGGTTGTGGTGCACAGGCTTACCTGCTCCGAGGCATATGGAATCTTCCTGGACAAGGGATGGAATCCATGTTCCCTGCATTGGTAGGTGGATTCTTATCCACTGTACCCCGCAGGGAAGTCCCTGTGGTGATTCTTCTCCGTTTCCTCCTCTGCCTCCTTCAGAAAGATGAAATCTGCTCTTCTAGATCATGCATATCTTAGAAGCTTTTCTTCTAAGGAGCAAGTGTCTTTTAAACTCATGGAAGCAGTTTAGATCGCTATGTGGTATCCGGAAGTCAGAAGAACTCTGAACTAACTGAGGGGAGAAGGGATGAGGCCAGAGATCAGGCCACCCCCAGCTCCTTGATTTCTCCTTGGCCTCTCCCCAGCGTCATACTACAGAATTCCCTCCTGTTCCTGGAGAACACCCAGTTAATCGCCACCAAGATATTCCAGATATGTTCTGCTTCATCTCTCTGTGGAGGCTTGTAACTTATTTTTGCTTGTTTGCTTAGTTTTTAAAAATGTTTTCTTGTGGACCGTGTTATACTTGCAAAAAGAGGCAAAACTTGTTTACAGTTTGTTGACTGAAATAAAAATGCGCAACGTAAGAGCTGTGTTAGGTTTTATAGGGTTAAGTCCTCACTGAGGACTGTAGCCAGAGAGACAGCCTCTCAGATAGCTCTGAGGAACTGCTCCAAAGAGTTGGGAGGACTCAGAATATATATAAACTCTGTTGTTGTTCAGTGGGTAAGTCGTGTCTGACTTTTTGCGACCTCATGGACTGCAGCAGGCCAGGCTTCCCTGTCCTTCACTATCTCCCGGGGTTTGCTCAAACTCATGTCCGAGTCAGTGATGCCATCCAACCATCTTATCCCTCTGCCACCCCCTTCTCCTCCTGCCCTTAATCTTTCCTAACATCAGGATCTTTTCCAATGAGTCAGCTCTTCACACCAGGTGGCCAAAGTACTGGAGCTTCAGCATCAGTCCTTCCAAAGAATATTCAGGGTTAATTTCCTTTAGGATTGACTGGTTTGATCTCTTTGCTGTCCAAGGGACTCTCAAGAGTCTTCTCCAATACCACAGTTTGAAAGAATCAATTCTTCAGCACTCAGCTTTCTTTATGGTCCAGCTCTCACATCCATACATGACTACTGGAGAAACCATAGCTTCGACCAAATGGATCTTTGCTGACCAAGTGATATCTCTGCTTTTTAATACGCTGTTTAGGTTTGTCATAGCTTTTCTTCTAAGAAGCAAGCGTCTTTTAATTTCATGACAACAATCACCATCCTCAGAGATGGTGATTGTTGGAGCCCAAGAAAGTAAAAATCTGTCACTGTTTCCACTTTTTTCCCATCTATTCACCACGAAGTGATAGGACCAGATGCCATGATCTTAGTTTTTTGAACGTTGAGTTTTAAGCCAGTTTTTTTTTTTTTTTCACTCTCACCCCCATCAACAAGCTCTTTAGTTCCTCTTCACTTTCTGCCATTAGAGTGGTATCATTGGCCTATTTGAGGTTGTTGATATTTCTCCCGGAAGTCTTGATTCCAACTTGTGATTCATCCAACGTGGCATTTCATAGGATGCATTCTTCATATTAGCTAAATAAGCAGGGTGACAATATAAGCCTTGACATACTCATTTCCTAATTTTGAACCAGGCTATTGTTCCTCGTCGGGTTCTAAATGTTGCTTCTTGACCGGCATACACGTTTCTCAGGAGACAAGTAAGGTGGGGCCTGAGAAATACAAGTAGTTGAACATTCATCTTGATAAAAGATTACTGAGAATCACTAAAAGCAGACTTCTCAAGTTAATGATTTTAGTGCTTATCTATGGGCGAGAAGATACAAGAATCTGGGGTCACTGAAATTCTTCCCTAGATATGCATCCATCTTGACCTTGTAGGGGCCATCTATCCCAAACACAGAGAGCTCCCTCCTGCCTTTCTGCATCCTGAATTTCCCTCAGGGTGCACTGGAGGTGGGCCACTGCTGTGGCTAATGACCTGATCCTTGTAGAACTGGAATGGCAGCACCATTCTGTCTTTACAAGTTTAAAAATAATGAAACGAACAATGTCCTCCATTCAAGTTAAAAAAACAGAACTATCAGTAACCCTGAAAGTGACGTGGAAGTGTTAGTAGTTCGGTTGTGTCCGACTCTTTGTGACCCCATGAACTGTAGCTTGCCAGGCTTCTCTGTCCATGGGCTTTCCCAGGCAAGAATACTGGAATGGACTGTCATTTCCCTTTCCAGGGTCCCTCTCCTTTTCCAGGGGATCTTCCCAAAGCAGGATTGAATGTAGGTCTCCTGCATTTGCAGGCAGATTCTTTACCACCAGGGAAACTCTGCTGCTGCTGCTAAGTCGCTTCAGTCGTGTCCGACTCTGTGCGACCCCATAGACGGCAGCCCACCAGGCTCCCCCGTCCCTGGGGTTCTCCAGGCAAGGACACTGGAGTGGGCTGCCATTGCCTTCTCCGAGGGAAGCCCTAGGAGTCCCTGAAATCACCATCAAACTGCTGATTGTAAATCATTCCATCATTATATGTGTAAAACTTTCTTTTGTTCTATAAACATATATATTCACACATATTATGTATATATGTATCCTCTATAAGATGGTATCTATATATAATACATATAATATATACATTATGTTATATAATATATAAAATGTTATAATGTATGGTATATATTATATATACTATATAGCTATATAGAGTTGATGTATAAAATAATTTTATATAATTTATATATATTATATATCTATTATCTTCCTGGTGGCTCAGATGGTTAAGTGTCTGCCTGCAATGTGGGAGACCTGGGTTCGATTCCTGGGTCGGGAAGATCCCCTGGAGAAGGAAATGGCAATCCACTCCAGCACTCTCGCCTGGAAAATCCCATGGACGGAGGAGTCTGATAGGCTACAGTCCATGGGGTCGCAAAGAGTCGGACATGACTGAGCAACTTCACTATATATCTATTAATGGATATATTATATACCTATTGTGTTATATGTCTATTTATCTATTTTATATACCTATCCATATAGCTTTACCACTATGTAAGTATTCCTAAGTAGGCTTCCTTTGTAGCTCAGCTGGTAAAGAATCTGCCTGCTGATGTGGGAGACTCGGGTCAATCCCTGGGTTGGGACAATCCCCTGGAGAAGGGAAAGGCTACCAACTCCAGTATTCTGGCCTGGAGAATTCCATGGACTATATAGTCCATGGGGTCACAAAGAGTCAGACATGACTGAGTGACTTTCACAGGTAAGTATTCCTAAGCAATGACTTGGGCTTCCCAGGTGGCTCAGATCGTAAAGAATCTGCCTGCAATGCAGGAGACCAGGGATGAATCCCTGGGTCTGAAAGATCCCCTAGAGAAGGGAACGGCAACCCAGTCCAGTCTTCTTGCCTGGAGAATCCCACGGACAGAGGAGCCTGGCGGGCTACAGTCCGTGGTGTTGCAGTGAGACATGACTGAGCGCAGAGCAGCAGAAGCAATGACTTGTTTAGTTTTCCCTGTTTCTGAATTTTATGTAAATCAAAGAGGACTTTATGAATCCTCTGTGACTTGCTTCTTTCTTTCATCATCCTGTTTGTGAGCTTCATCCCTGTTGTCTCTGTGCTGGCGGTTTGTGCCTTTTCTGTGCTGTGTAATAATTAGTTCACGGCATGACTGCACAGATGCTGATCTCTCCACTTTTTTCTGTTGATGAATATATGTGTTGTTACCAGGTTTTTGCTACCAATGGCATCTGTTTACATTTCTTCTGGTACATTTATAAAATAATTTTTCTAGAGTATCGTTTTGGTCAGTGTTCAACCAGAGAAACAACCAGTAGGAGATACAAGTTTAAGAGATTTATCACAGAAATGTAAGAGTCGATCATCACTAGTTAAAAAAAATATATTTTTATATCAAGAAATGAATTTCCGTGACTGTGGGGGTGGCTAGGCAAGTTGGAAATTTGCAGGGTGCCTGGCTGGAAATTCTTGGGCACCAGCCAACCATAGGGGGAACTGCTTCTTCCCAGAAGCCTCAGCTCTGCAGTTAAGGCCTTCCAACCAATCGGGCTGGGCTTCCCAGGTGGCACTAGTGGTAAAGAATCCACCTGCCCATGCAGGCAGCACTGATTTGATCCCTGGATCAGGAAGATCCCCTGGAGAAGGGAATGATCACCCACCCCAGGATTCTTGCCTGGAGAATCCCATGGACAGAGGAGCCTGGCAGGCTGCAGTCCATGGGGTCCCACGAGTCAGACAGGACTTAGCGATTAAATCACCAAGGAAACAGTTGGATCAGACCCACCCAGAAAGTCTAGAATAGCCTCCCTTGCATAAAGTCAACTGATTAGAACTTTAATCACATCTATAAAATCCTTTCACAGCAACACCCAGCTTAGTGCTTATTCAATAACAGGGGACTGTAGCCCAGCTAGGCTGACACCTAACACTGACATTCACATTTATAAGGAAGAGTAGTAAGTGTGAATTCTTATACACAATATCCTGTCATTTGTTACAACTGTCTTCACTTTCTTATTGGAAGGACAGAAAAGCTCGTTAAAGTCTGAAAATCAGTAAAATAATGAACACTGCTCTCTGTCTCCTTCCTAGGACCCACCACAGACTCTATGCAAATACACTCATAGAGGAATTCCAACTTAGATTTCATTCCACTTTTGTAAAAAGTAGGCTCATATTATTGATGCTGTTTTGCAACTTGTGTTTTTAAAAAAACTAATACTACTTCATGGGAACCCCTCATGCTGGTGCTTTTAAGTCGAAAATCAGTCATTGTGGGGAATTCCCTGACAGTCCAGTGGGTAGGACTCAGTGCTCTCAATGCCAGGGCCTGAGTTCAGTCCTTGGTTGGGGAACTAGGATCCTGCAAGCCTTGCAGTGTGGGCAATAAAAAATATAATCATTTGTTATAATAGATGCTTGATATTCTGTGGGATAAGGGAGGTTGCCATAACTTTGCAAACTTTCTCACATGGGTGGGCACTTGCTTTGCTTCTGGGTTTCGCTCCTTGCAAACAGTGCTCTGTCCACATCCTTGAAGACGTGCTTTAAGGCACAAGTGGGACAGAATCCTGAAGTGGAAGGCAGATTAGCAGGTGTGCAGATTTTAAATGTCAACAGCTACAGCGACACCCTTCTATAAAGAGCGGTAGCAAGTCACAGTCCCACAGCAAGGTCCCATCAGGGAGTATCCATTTTCCTGCTTTCTCACCAGTGCTGATTTTTAACAACTGGGTTAACTCTTGAGTAAGGAAAAAAAAAAAACACCTTTGTCATCATTGGTGTGATTTGTACTTTTCCTTGTTGGCAAAGTTGACAAGTTATCATTGGCTTAGTAACTATCTGCATTTTCTTTTCCGTGAACTGTTTGCTCATATTCTTTGAGTAGTTTTCTATGGTGCTTAGGCCACTGTGGGCTTCCCTGATAGCTCAGTTGGTAAAGAATCCGCCTGCAACGCAGGAGACCCTGGTTCAATTTCTGGGTCGGGAAGATTCCCTGGAGAATGGATAGGCTACCCACTCCAGTATTCTTGGGCTTCCCTTATGGTTCAGCTGGTAAAAAAAGAAATCCGCCTACAATGCGGGAGACCTGGGTTCTACCCCTGGGTTGGGAAGTTCACCTCGAGAGGGAACAGCTACCCACTCCAGTATTCCAACCTGGAGAATTCCATGGACTGTATAGTCCATGGGGTCGCCACCGTGTCATTAACAAAACTGTTAGATCAGTGTTGGTTGGACTCTGAACACTACAGCAGTTCCCATCTGGGGGCCCCTGTATGCAGCGAGTAAGAACTAGGACTTTGTATCAGCGAGATCTAGGAGAGTTTGTTCCTGGGGGACGTTACCTCTCTTCTTGGACTCTGTTTTATTTATTTTTTTGTCTTTAAAACAGGATTCTAAGGGTTTCCTGGATCTCTTAGTGTTATTGTGAAGATTTAAGGAGAAAAGGTGCGTCATGTGCCTGGCAAGTGGATGTCAGGTGTCGTTACCAGGGGTTAAGTCTAAGGAACATGACTTGCTCGGTGGTCACATGCAGACACCTGCAGTGCCTGGTCAGCAGTGGCTACAGGGGGTCACATGGCCCATTGGGAGGATCAAAGGCCGTGTCCTGGGACAATGCTGTCACAGCAGAAGGGCCTGCTTCATCCTCACTGGGTCATCCCTGGGTGCTCTCTGCTCAGGAGCTCTAGTCTCTTAAAAAAT
Source organism: Budorcas taxicolor (assembly GCF_023091745.1). Lineage (NCBI taxonomy): Eukaryota > Metazoa > Chordata > Mammalia > Artiodactyla > Bovidae > Budorcas > Budorcas taxicolor. The sequence continues at coordinate 61,456,358 of NC_068926.1, forward strand.
GCAAACTTCAAAAACTGGCTGGAACAGGGTAGCCTGTAGATAGGGGCCCTGGTAGGGTGGGGGGAAGGGGAGCGCACAGGCCAAGATCCAGAGGACGTTAAGGTCTGCCCCTTTGCCTGGGGCCTCAAGTCAGCTGAGGGACCCAAGGGAGTGGCCTTGGAGGGTGGGATGGGAGAGGCCTCCATGTCTTCTGGGCTTCTGTAGTGCCCGGCACTGCACATAGCCATCTCAACAAGCCCATATAGTACAAAACGATTATGATACCCTTTTCATTGGAGCTCAGAGAGGTGAGGTCGCTTCCCCAAGATCACATAGCCAGCAAATGATGGAGCTGGGATTTGAACACAAGTCTGTCTGAACCCACAATGCCATGCTCCTTCCTACCGATTACCCCTCACTGTCTGGCTAATGAGAGAGGGAACTGCCCTTGCTTTCAGAGGGTCAGTCCAGAGGGCACACAGACAATATGCCAATGGGAGGTGTCATCTAGAATTCTCCATGGACAAGCAGTGTGCTTAGAAGGCATTAATGCTGAGAAGTAACCTTTACTGAGTGACAGTTTCAGGTGCTGTGCAAGGGTCTTATTTAATTCCCTGCAGTGCTATGAAGTGGTAGGTCCTATTCTTGGCCCCTTTATAGAGATGAACAAACTGAGGCACGGAATGGAGCCATCGCTTTGGACAAGGACCCCCAGTGAATAGGAGTTGGGGTGGGGAGACAGGTCGAAGTCTGCCTTTGTATCACTTTTCTGAGGACAGCAGGAAATGATATTAATTGGAAAAATAGTTGGGAATTGGTGGAGTGCGCCCTCTGGTGGCAGCCTTGATGGGCAGCGTCTATAGAGCCATGGAACTGAACTCAAATCCCCATTCGGACATTTCCTCCAGGGCCTAGAGGAGCTATCCCAAGTTGAAGATCAGGAACGGCGGAGGTAAGGAGATACCCCTCGTCCAAGGTAAGGAGCAGCGGCTGTGCTTTGCTGGAGCAGCCGTGAAGAGATACCCCACGTCCAAGGTAAGAGAAACCCAAGTAAGATGGTAGGTGCTGCAAGGGGGCATCACAGGGCAGACACACTGAAACCATACTCACAGAAAACTAGTCAATCTAATCACACTAGGACCACAACCTTGTCTAACTCAATGAAACCAAGCCATGCCTGCGGGGCAACCCAAGACGGGCGGGTCATGGTGGAGAGGTCTGACAGAGTGTGGTCCACTGGAGAAGGGAATGGCAAACCACTTCAGTATTCTTGCCTTGAGAACCCCATGGACAGTATGAAAAGGCAAAATGATAGGATACCAAAAGAGGAACTCCCCAGGTCATTAGGTGCCAAATATGCTACTGGAGATCAGTGGAGGAATAACTCCAGAAAGAATGAAGGGATGGAGCCAAAGCAAAAACAATACTCAGTTGTGGCTATGACTGGTGATAGAAGCAAGATTCGATGCTGTAAAGAGCAATATTGCATAGGAACCTGGAATGTCAAGTCCATGAATCAAGGCAAATTGGAAGTGGTCAAACAAGATGGCAAGGGTGAACGTCGACATTCTAGGAATCAGTGAACTAAAATGGACTGGAATGGGTGAATTTAACTCAGATGACCATTATATCTACTACTGTGGGCAGGAATCCCTCAGAAGAAATGGAGTAGCCATCATGGTCAACAAAAGAGTCCGAAATGCAGTACTTGGATGCAATCTCAGAAATGACAGAATGATCTCTGTTCGTCTCCAAGGCAAACCATTCAATATCACAGTTATCCAAGTCTATGCCCCAACCAGTAATGCTGAAGAAGCTGAAGTTGAATGGTTCTATGAAGACCTACAAGACCTTTTAGAACTAACACCCACAAAAGATGTCCTTTTCATTATAGGGGACTGGAATGCAAAAGTAGGAAGTCAAGAAACACCTGGAGTAACAGGAAAATTTGGCCTTGGAATGCGGAATGAAGCAGGGCAAAGACTAATAGAGTTTTGCCAAGAAAATGCACTGGTCATAGCAAACACCCTCTTCCAACAACACAAGAGAAGACTCTACACATGGACATCACCGGATGGTCAACACCGAAATCAGACTGATTATATTCTATGCAGCCAAAGATGGCGAAGCTCTATACAGTCAACAAAAACAAGACCAGGAGCTGACTGTGGCTCAGATCATGAACTCCTTATTGCAAATTCAGACTTAAACTGAAGAAAGTAGGGAAAACCGGTAGACCATTCAGGTATGACCTAAACCAAATCCCTTATGATTATACAGTGGAAGTGAGAAATAGATTTAAGGGCCTAGATCTGATAGATAGAGTGCCTGATGAACTATGGAATGAGGTTCATGACATTGTACAGGAGACAGGGATCAAGACCATCCCCATGGAAAAGAAACGCAAAAAAGCAAAATGGCTGTCTGGGGAGGCCTTACAAATAGCTGTGAAAAGAAGAGAGGCAAAAAGCAAAGGAGAAAAGGAAAGATATAAGCATCTGAATGCAGAGTTCCAAAGAATAGCAAGAAGAGATAAGAAAGCCTTCTTCAGCGATCAATGCAAAGAAGTAGAGGAAAACAACAGAATGGGAAAGACTAGAGATCTCTTCAAGAAAATTAGAGATACCAAGGGAACATTTCATGCAAAGATGGGCTCGATAAAGGACAGAAATGGTAGGGACCTAACAGAAGCAGAAGATATTAAGAAGAGGTGGCAAGAATACACAGAAGAGCTGTACAAAAAAGATCTTCACGACCCAGATAATCATGATGATGTGATCATTAATCTAGAGCCAGACATCTTGGAATGTGAAGTCAAGTGGGCCTTAGAAAGCATCACTACGAACAAAGCTAGTGGAGGTGACGGAATTCCAGTGGAGCTGTTTCAAATCCTGAAAGATGATGCTGTGAAAGTGCTGCACTCAATATGCCAGCACATTTGGAAAACTCAGCAGTGGCCACAGGACTGGAAAAGGTCTGTTTTCATTCCAATCCCAAAGAAAGGCAATGCCAAAGAATGCTCAAACTACTGCACAATTGCACTCATCTCACATGCTAGTAAAGTAATGCTCAAAATTCTCCAAGCCAGGCTTCAGCAATACGTGAACTGTGAACTCCCTGATGTTCAAGCTGGTTTTAGAAAAGGCAGAGAAACCAGAGATCAAATTGCCAACATCTGCTGGATCATGGAAAATGAAAGAGAGTTCCAGAAAAACATCTATTTCTGCTTTATTGACTCTGCCAAAGCCTTTGACTGTGTGGATCACAATAAACTGTGGAACATTCTGAAAGAGATGGGAATCCCAGACCACCTAACCTGACTCTTGAGACATCTGTATGCAGGTCAGGAAGCAACAGTTAGAACTGGACATGGAACAACAGACTGGTTCCAAATAGGAAAAGGAGTACGTCAAGGCTGTGTATTGTCACCCTGCTTATTTAACTTCTATGCAGAGTACATCATGAGAAACGCTGGACTGGAAGAAACACAAGCTGGAATCAAGACTGCCGGGAGAAATATCAATAACCTCAGATATGCAGATGACACCACCCTTATGGCAGAAAGTGAAGAGGAGCTAAAAAGTCTCTTGATGAAAGTGAAAGAGGAGAGTGAAACAGTTGGCTTAAAGCTCAACATTCAGAAAACGAAGATCATGGCATCCGGTCCCATCACTTCATGGGAAATAGATGGGGAAACAGTGGAAACAGTGTCAGACTTTGTTTTTCTGGGCTCCAAAGTCACTGCAGATGGTGATTGCAGCCATGAAATTAAAAGACGCTTACTCCTTGGAAGAAAAGTTATGACCAACCTAGATAGTATATTCAAAAGCAGAGACATTACTTTGCCGACTAAGGTCCGTCTAGGCAAGGCTATGGTTTTTCCTGTGGTCATGTATGGATGTGAGAGTTGGATTGTGAAGAAGGCTGAGTGCCAAAGAATTGATGCTTTTGAACTGTGGTGTTGGAGAAGACTCTTGAGAGTCCCCTGGACTGCAAGGAGATCCAACCAGTCCATTCTGAAGGAGATCAACCCTGGGATTTCTTTGGAAGGAATGATGCTGAAGCTGAAACTCCAGTACTTTGGCTGCCTCATGTGAAGAGTTGACTCATTGGAAAAGACTCTGATGCTGGGAGGGATTGGGGGCAGGAGGAGAAGGGGACGACAGAGGATGAGATGGCTGGATGGCACCACGGACTCGATGGATGTGAGTCTGAGTGAACTCTGGGAGATGGTGATGAACAGGGAGGCCTGGCATGCTGTGATTCATGGGGTCACAAAGAGTCAGACACGACTGAGCAACTGAATTGAACTCACGTGACCTGGGGCGTCCCTGCTGGCTCACACGGTAAAGTGAAGAAGTGAAGTGAAGTCGCTCAGTTGTGTCCGACTCTTTGCAACCCCATGGACTGTAGCCTACCAGGTTCCTCGGTCCATGGGATTTTCCAGGCTAGGGTACTGGAATAGGTTGCCATATGCAAAGCGGGAGACCTGTTGGATCCCTGGGTTGGAAAGATCTCCAGAAGGAGGGCATAGCAACCCACTCCAGTATTCCTGCCTGGAGAATTCCATGGACCCAGGAGCCTGGAGGGCTACAGTCCATGAGGCCTCACAGAGTTGGACACGACTGAACTACTAAGCACAGCTCAGCACAGCATATGACCTAAGCAAGTCACGCCACATGCTTGTGCCTCAGTTTCTGCATCTGTAAAATGGGGGTAGTAATAGTAAGGACTTCTTGGGTAGTGGTGAGGACTCCATAATGGAAAGTGCTTACAGGTTGATTAATAAATGGTTAACAATGACAGGTATTCATGCCAAGGGAGGAAATCCTCCCCTGGTGGGAAGGGAACTAGACTGCCCACTCTGCTCCAGCTCACCAAAGGGACGGGGAGTGACGAGAGGGCATCCTCAAAGCTTTACGAAGTTACTCTGGGCAAATCAAGGACCATCCCATTACGTCCAGTCACCCTCTCCCCTCCTTCATGGGCCGCCTTTCTATTCTTCCAAGACCATAACAGCCAGGACGTGTCAGAGCAGCCTGACACGTCAGCCTCCCCCATCTGGCTGTGACCACATACCACGTCTTGGCTGATCTCCCCCAAACCCTGCCTTTCTCATGCCCTTCACTTCCCAGCTCAAAAACCAGGCATGGCTCCCCATACCTCCCCAAATTCACTGCCCACCAGCTACCGTCAACCTACCCTTTGGAACTATCTCTTGCTCTCACCCTCCGCTCACAGCAGGTCCACAAGGCACACGGTCTCAGAGGTGCTGAGCTCTGAGCCAGGCTCGGGGCAGGGAGAAAGCTGAAGATAGCGCGTGTTGTCAGATCCAGCCAAGCTGCTTTACTCTCTGCCCCAGAACCAGCCTTGTTCAGGCTGTACCCACTGCCGAGAAAGCCGTCTTTTCTCTTTGATTCTAATGTCACTATCTGAAGTTAGAAACAGCAGAAACCAGCTGCAGGAAACCAGAGTGTGATCAATATAGCCTACCACTGCTTAAAGATGTGGATGCAGGCTTTGACATGTGGATAGACGTTGGGTATAGACACATATAGAAAAGCATAAGGATAGACAAATGGACATGCTTGTAGACACATAAATAGGCACACACCTATTATGATCCCACCAGCAGTCTGCAAGAGTGTCTTCACATCCTCTCCAACATGCTATTGTCTTTTTTCTTTTTAAAATTATAGCTACCCTAACTAATGTGAAGTGGTATTTTATTGTGATTTTGATTTGCATTTCTCTAATGACTAATGGGGCTTCCCTGATGGCTCAGACAGTAAAGAAGCCGCCTGCAATGCTAGAGACCTGGGATCGATCCCTGGGTGGGGAAGATCCCCTTGAGAAGGGAATGGCTACCCACTCCAGTATTCTTGCCTGGAGAATTCCATGGACAGAGGATGTTGAACATCATCTCATGTACTCATTGGGCATTTGTATATCTTCTTTAGAGAAATGTCCATTCAAGTCCCCTGCCCACCTTTTATTTGGGTTTTTGCATTTTTGTGGTTGAATTGTAAGAGTTCTATATTTGTTCTGGATTTTAAACCCTTATTAGATGTAGTATTTGCAAATATTTTCTCCCATCCTGTGGGTTGTCTTTTCACTCTCTTAATGGTATCCTTTGAGGCACAAAAATTTGAAATCTTAGTGAAGTCTAATTTATCTATTTCTTCTGTTGTCTAAGCTTTTGGTGTCACATGTAAGAAACCACTGCCAAATCTAAGGTCAGGCAGGTTTCCCTCTATGCTTCCTTCTAACAGCTTCATAGTTTTAGCTCTTAAAATTTAGGTCTTTGATTCACTTTGAGTTAATTTTTGTATATGACATAAGGAAGAGGTGCTTATCAGCCCCATTTGTTGAAGAGAACATTTTTTTCTTCACTGGATAATCTTGGCACCTTTGTTGAGAACCACCTGCCCATAGAGGTAAGGCTTTATTTCTGGGATTTCAACTCTATCCTACTGGTCTACATGTCTGTTCTTCTGAAAATACCACCCTGTTTGGATTACTTTCACTTTGAACCAAGCTTTGAAATCTGGATTTCTTGAAACCCCATATGGATTTCAGGATGAGTGTTTCCATTTCTGTAAAAGAAATACTATTGGGATTTTGGTAGGAGTTGCATTGAATCTGTATATGCCATTGGGTAGAATTGTTATCTTAACAATATTAAGTCTCCAAATTTGTGAACATGACTCTATTTATTTTTTTAGAATCCTTTGATTACCGTTTTAATAGGGGATTCTTAAAAGTGGTAATGCCTACACAACTCAAAGACTTGAATCCCTAGTGGTTAAATTTGAGGCCAACTGGGAAAGACTCATTTCTCTGACACAACGTAGAATGCTTTCAGAAATACCACAGATCAATTTAGTAGGATCTATTCAGTGTCCCTAGGCTTGGGGGAAGCCGAGCAGAAAGACAAAGCTTGTTTCAGAGACTTTGGTCCACGATTCCTCCCATATGTCAACAAGCAGTATGTGAGAATGCCAGCTTGCTGAGACATGCTTTACTGTCTGGGTCATGACTCAAAATGAACCTCCCCAGGACTTAGCCGGTGGTCCAGTGGTTAAGACGCCATGCTGCCAATGCAGGGAGCTCGGGACTGATCACTGGTCAGGGAGCTAGACCCACATGCTGCAACTGAAAAAAAATAAAAGAAAGATCCAGCATGCCTCAACAAGACCTGGTGGAGCCAAACCACCACCACCACCCGAAATGGCCCTTCCTGCCCTGACTGGAGCATTCCAAGCCTTCCAGAACTTGCCTGCCTTCGGCACAGGCTAATTTAATTCTCTCGAAGACCCAGGATGGCAGCGAGGGTGGAGCTGCCGAGAGTTCAGGAGTGGAGGCGAAGGTCAGGGAGAGGAAAGGGAGCGACGCCAGGGCGAAGGTGTGAGCAGCGCAGGCGGAGCTCCGTGGGTGGCGCCCTCCATCAGTCACGCGCATGGAGGGCTAGGGCGCTGGCTGTGCGCGGGAAGCTGCCCGACGCCCATGGGTGGACACGCTCAAAGTCAAAATGGATACGAAATTGTTAGCACGTCAGCGTTTTCAGATTATACAGCTGTAATTGATATAAGATTGTACATCAACTATGCGTCCATTTATAGAAAGAAACAGAAGTTTATGTATGGAAAGATGTGTTGTGGCAAATTTTTCAAAAGGGAAGATCTTTTTCAAAAATGTTCAACAAAAATGAAAGACTAGGACATGAATTGCAGCAAGATCTTTTTTGATCCACTTCCTAAAGAAACGAAAGTGAAAAATTATTAAAATGGGATCTAATTAAACTTAAAAGCTTTTGTACAGCAAAGGAAACCATAAACAAGACAAATATCATATGGTATCACTTATATGTGGAACCAAAAAAAAAAAGTATACCAATGAACTTATTTACAAAACAGAAGTAGAGTTGTGGATGGAGAAAACAAACTTACAGTAACCAGGGGTTAAGTGGGTGGCTAGGGCTAAATTGGGAGATTTGGATTGACATAAACACACTGCCATAGATACAATAGGTAACTAATAAGAACTTGCTATATAGCATAGAAAACTCCATTCAATACTCTGTAATGACCTATATGGGGAAAGAATCTAAAAATGAAAAAAAGAAGAGAGTGAATATACAGATAACTTATTCACTCTGCTGTACACCTGAAACTAACACACATTGTAAGTCAACTCTCAGTTCAGTTCAAAGTTAAAATAGATACGAAATTGCTCAGTCGTGTCTTACTCTTTGAGACCCCATGGACTGCAGCCCGCCAGGCTTCCCTGTCCATCACCAACTCCCGGAGCTTACTCAGACTCATGTCCATCGAGTCAGTGATGCCATCCAGCCATCTCAACCATCAAAGCAACTATACTCCAATAGAAAATTTTTAAAAATTACAAAAGGAAAAAAAATATTCTTGTTCTGGCCAGTATAAGTTGTTAGATATCCACACATAATACTTCTAATAATATTCACTTATCTAAAATTACCCCTTGATTGATAGGGTAAACAAGCAAAAAAATAAATAAACCCAAAAGAAAATGACTAACTTACATCCCTATGATGGCATACCCATATGATGGGACACAGTGACACCTGAGTGAGGGAATATTATGGTGTTTTCAAAGAACATTGGACGACATGAGAAAATACCCATGATTCCATACTAAGGGGCAAAAACAAGGCACACTATAGTATATGCAAGATGACTCTACATTTGTAAAGATACATGTGTTTGTATGGATGCATAGCAGAACAGATGGAAGGTTAACTGAGATCAATCCTGGGTGGTAAGGGTTAGGGGTGACTTTTAGAAGCAGCTTTCAGGGACTTCCCTGGTGATCCAGTGGCTCAGACTCCTCCTTCTCAATGCAGGGGGCCCCTGTTTGATTCCTGGACTAGGAACTAGGTCCCAGATGCCAAGACTGAGAGTTTGAATGGAGCAACTAAAAGATTCTACATGCTGCAACTAAGACCTGGTGCAGCCAAATTAAAAAAAAAAAAAAAAAGCTTTTTAAAATGGAAAAAGATCAGTTAAAAAACGTGGTTTCATTTTTTCAAAATTCTCTAATATGCCTCAATTAAAGGCTTAATCTGAAAAAAATACATATATACATGCACATAGATACACACATATTACACACACAAAAGAAAACCAGCATTTTCCTTTAATACTGGGGATGGAGGAAGTGAGGGGAAAATTAGGGAAAGATCTCTCTTCCCTTCATGCAAAGACACATCAAGAAGGCAGCCACCCTCAAGCCAGGAAGAGGGCCTTCATCAGCTGTTCGGAGTTGTAGACTTTTATAACTGGTAATTAGTAAATAAGCTGTTCTCCAGGTTCTGTGAGCCATTCTAGAAAATTACTGAGCCTGAGGAGGGAGTCCTCGGAACCCCCAGTTTATAACTGGTTATTTAGAAGCACCAGAGGCCTGGGGGCTTCCCTGGTGGCTCAGAGGGTAAGGAATCTGCCTGCAATGCAGGAGACCGGGGTTTGACCCCTGGGTGGGGAAGATCCCTTGGAGAAGGGAATGGCAGCCCGCTCTAGTACCCTTGCCTGGAGAATCCCATGGACAGAGGAGCCTGGTGGGCTACAGTCCATGGGGTCACAAAGAGTCGGACATGACTGAGTGACTGACACTTTCACACTGGAGGCCTGGATTCTGAAGTGGAGGTGGGGGCAGCCCTGGGGGCACTAAGACCTCAACCCAGGGGTTCTGACGTGGACCCCAGGCAGAGAGGGTCAGAACGGAATTGAGTCGTGGGACACACAGCTGGCGTCGGGGAGTTGCTCGGTGAGAGAAAGTCCCCCTGGCCCCCAATCTGCTGTGAAACCTCCTGGGAGCTGCCTGGTGCTCCGGAGGTTGGAACTCTATGCTCTCGCTGCCAAGGGTCGGGGTTTCATCCCTGGTCTGGGAACTGGGATTCTACAAGACGCGAAGCATAGCCCTCAAACCCCAGCTAACCAACCAAACAGAAAGCATGGCGACTGGCGTCAGAAACACTGAGGGCAGAGGAAGAAAACAGCTTTCCCTCTTGCGTGCGAGTTGCTTCCCCTGGACACAGGCCGGGCAGGATGGACTAACAGGGCCTGGAGTTGGAGGAGGCCGATTCTCCTACAGGCCCAGGCCCCGAGCTGCTTACCAGCCCCTGTCCCCTTGAAGCAGCTGCTGCCCGAACAGATTAGCACACATTTAGCGGCTCAGAACCTTGCAAGTGTGTTATCTCATGTTTTGTGGTCAGAGGCCCAGCAGGCCTGGCTGTTTCCCCCATTCTAGGCCCCACAAGGCTGAAATCTAGGTGTTGGCCAGGCGGCGCTCCTACCTGGAGGTTCTGGGGTCGCTCCGCTGGTGGGTAAGCCTGGTTCCACGTGCTGTAGGATGGAGGTGCCTGCCTCTTGGCGGGGGGGTGAGCGCCCAGAGGCCTTACGTTTCCCGAGAGTAGCTCAGACGCCTCGTCTGCCTCGTCTGTAGCGGACCCTGTCTGACCTCAGGTGGAACCACTTCTCTGCCTTTAAAGGCTCGCGTGGGATTCAACTGGACTCACCTGGATCCTGTCCCCGCCTCAAGATCTTCAACCACATCTTTGGTGTCTCTTTTGCCATGTCAGGCAACATAGGCACAGATTCCAGAGAGTCAGCTAATGGTTTTATCCACTGACAGTCTCTGTTTAAACCATCTGTTTCATCAGAGGTTGCAAAAGGGCGGGATTTCTAACTTGTCGTACTTTCAACAAACATTACATAGGATTTTCCACTTAAAAATTTTGTTTCTTTATCAGTCGTGGCTGTTTGTTTATCCCGAAATAAAGTTTGTATGAGAAAGGCTGGGTTTATTTCTTATTCATTGTTTTCTGAGAAAAAAAAAGGAGGGGGAGAAGGTACCCGAGGTGCTTTCAATGACGATCCGTGACTACATGTTTCTTTTTTTTAATTAAAAACTTTTTTAATTGTAGGAAAATTGCTTTACAATGTTGTGTTGGTTTCTGCCGTACAGTAACCAAGTCAGTGGTAATTATATATTATATGTAATATAATATATAATATAATATATAATATATATATTATATATTTATTATATTTTATATATATCTCCCCTCCCTCTTGATCTTCCCTCCCCCCTTCCATCCCCGCCTCTAGGTCATCACAGAGCACCAAGCTGAGCTCCCTATGTTATAAAGCAACGTCTCACTACCTGTTTTACATATGGTAGAATATATATGTTAATGCTACATTCGTCCCACTCTCTCCTTCCCCCGCTGAATCCACAAGCCTGTTCTCTACATCTGTGTCTCCATTCCTGTCCTGCAAATATGTTCATCAATACCATTTTTCTAGATTCTATATATATGCATTAATATACAATATTTGTTTTTCTCTAACTCACTTCATTGGGCATAAGAGGCTCTAGATTCATCCACCTCACTACAATTGATTCAGATTCATTCCTTCTTATGGCTGAGTAATATTCAGCCATATATATATAATAATATTATAATACATAATATATATTATATATATATATAATGTACCACATCTTCTTTACCCATTGATCTGCAATGGACATCTAGGTTGTTCCCTCTCTTGGCTACTGTAAACAGTGCTGCAATGAACACCAGGGTACATGGGATGGCTGCATGTTTCCTGATCACTGAAACATTTCCTTTTCTTTGCTGTTAATGACCTTAAATGTCTACTGAGTGCTGAGAAGATTAAAATGGTCCCGTTGTGCCTCTCTGAAGGGCTTTGGGTTGCTCACTTTATCCATGCTGGTCTTCGTCCACTGTACACATATCACTTAGTGTGTGGTTATAAACTGCCCTTCATTCTTCTATAAGGAATTTGTTCTGGTCCCTTTAAGTACATCACAAAACCCTGTACGAATGTCCCATAGTTCCCTATCTATGGATCTAAGGCAAGTTCAGGTGTCTCGAGGGGTCTGGTCACTGGCAAACTGAGCAGATGTGAACTTAGGCTGGTTCTTCTTCCATGCCTCAACCTCAGGCCACAGCATTTTCCTTTGTCCTCGTTCTGGGCCAGAATAGTGGTGCATTCCAACATCAGCTCACTGATACTAACCACGTGTCCTACAACAATTCAATTCAGTTCTGACACTGCCTGGAGATGGTGTAGACCCTAAAGGTTAAAGGGCAAAGTTCAAACAAGATTGTTCCCATTCCCTGGTGGCTCAGATGGTAAAGTGTCTGCCCACAATGAGGGAGATCTGGGTTCGATGCCTGGGTTGGGAAGATCCCTTGAAGAAGGAAATGGCAACCCAGTCCAGTATTCTTGCCTGAAAAATCCCATGGACAGAGGACCCTGGTAGGCTACAGTCCATGCAGTCTCAAAGAGTTGGACACGACTGAGCAACTGAACTTCCACATCCCAGCTGCAAGTGGGGTCCTCAGACAACTCTGACTTAGCTGCAAATTCAAGGATTCCCACGACCCTCCTTTCAGGTTAAATAATTCATAGAATGACTCATAGAACTCAGGAAAGGGCTATTTTTACAATCACTGTTCTATATAAAATATACGAATGAACAGCCAGATGAAGAGATACATAGGAGAGGAGGGCTGGCAGGCTCAGGAGCACAGAAGCTGCCATCCCCCCATCTTTGTGATATATTTATATGCTCACCAGACAACCAGGAAGCCTTGTTGTCTAGAGTTTTCATTAGGGTTTCATTACAAAGGGACAGTTGATTAAATCACTGGCCGTGTGCTTGGCTTCGATCTCCAGCCCTCCTGTCCTCTTGGAAGGTTGGTAGTGGGTGGGGCTGAACGTTTCAAGATTCTTCACATGCTTGGCATTTCAGGCATGGCCAATCCATCCTTTGAAACTAAGGACCCACACCTCATTAGCACAACACAGGGAGGGTTGGAAGGGGCTCCTCCAAATACAAAAGACAGCCCAAATCAGGACGTTCCAAGGGTTTCTGAAGCTCTTTGCCAGGAACTGGCGACAAAGACCAGATCTATTCTTGTTTATCTGACAGTTGGTATATGTGGTAGTAATCAAACATTAAGTGGATTTATGAAGTTAATACATTTAGACTTCCAAGTGTCTTGAAAGCCAAAGCCAGAGGAGAAAGCCTTTAGATTTGGCAAGAAGAAGCTCACAGATGTGGGGGAAAAGGTAGGCTCAGAAGGAAATGACAGCAGTCACACTTATGTAATACATGTCTATCTGCATTAAACAACTGCTGATGTCTATCTAAATATCTGTCTCAACAGTCACAATCAGTGTGCAGTTGTAAGCAGAGCCTGGCTCACTACTGGCTTAGGAGACCTTGACTGGCAGGGCCCCACGGAGTTCTGTGTACAGACAGGAAGAGATGGGAGGCGGGCGAGGTGGGGGAGTGTGAGGGCAAGATGACAGAATCACAGGAACCGAGGGCCAGGAAAAGGGTTTCACTCTGGGAAGAGACCCCTCCTCTAAGACTTAAAGGAAAAGGAAGGAGTTAATCGGAAAAATACAGAAGGGTTCACAAATATGGCACACGTAAAGCTGGATGAGAGCAGATATGTTAATAGCAGAGGTCACTCACGGAACGAGATTTCAGCGAGATGAGGCGAGACATTACGGAGGACGTGGAGGTGATGATTTCAAGAGGAGCTGAAGAAGCTTAGGAAGAGGTAATGGGGCCCGTCAAGGGAGGCATGTGTTACTCTTTTATACCATGAACTGATTCTTTAAAAGCTATTGCTTGATGGCCTCTAGAAGCTTCTCCCAGCATTACTAGTCCAGGAATCTATGACTTCTGAGTAAGTGCATCTCATTGACCATGGAATACATCCCTGCTCCACAACTTCCTGGTGTCTGCACTCTCTTGAAAGAAAGAAAGAAAGAAAGAAAGAAATATATGTGCAGGAATAAAACATATCCAAGCAGTCAGAACCACTGGTGAAAAGACACAGGAAAAAGAAAGAAGTGTATCTGAGAAGGTAATGATAACCAGGGACAATTTGGGGGTACTTGTTGACAGAGAAACTGATGGGAGAACCAACTATACCTGGGGCAGGTATCTTGGAAGGAGGTGGAGCTTTGAACACGTGTGGCAGGCACTCTTGGTTGACTGACCCAACCCCCACCCATGGCTGTCTTCACCGCTGCCTATTTTGGAGTCACTTCTAAGCTGCAAGCAACGCATGGCAATGGTTCCGGGTAATGAAACATAAGACTTTGCTGGATGAGGCTTCGAATAAGACACCCTGTGGGTAGGTGTCCTCCACTTTTCTGTCCCTCCAGCCTGATGGTGAACCCGCCACGCAGAGGTGCAACAGCTACTCTCAGTGCCAGGAAGACTCAGCTAGACAACTCAAGAGGGCGGAGCCAGAAGGAGCCAGGGATAAGTGTGCCCCGGGTGACACTCGGCCATCTCTGAAGACATTTTTTTTTAAAAAGAATTGATCTACTTATTTGGCTGTGACGGGTCTTTCTCATCGTGGCACATGGGCTTTCCGGTTGTGTTGCATGGGTTCCAGAGTGTGTGAGCCTAGGTGTCTTGCAGCATGTGGGATCTTAGTTCCCCAACCAGGGATTGAACCCATGTGCCCTGCACTGCAAGGTGGCCTCTTAACAGGGAAATCCCTGGAGACGTTTTTGGCTATTGTCCTCATGGGTGGTGCGCCCACATCTCCTGGGTAGGGAACCAGGGGCTGCTGCTCAACATCTTACACTGCTTACACCATGAAGAACTATCCAGGCCCGAATACCAACAGTCACGGTCGAGACAATCTGCTCCCGGGGAAAGCCTGATGGAGCTGTTGAGTGAGTCCTGTATTGCCTGCCTTAGGATTTCATCAAATGGGACCAAAAAAAGCCAATTGTTTAAGCGCCTGTGTTGGGCTATCTGTAATGTGTGGCTGAGTGAATCTCAAGTTCCTAGAGCAGAGGAAGCTCTTGGATGGAAGCCCAAGTGTCTGGGTAATCTCCAGACACTTCTTTAGATGACTTTTTTGGGCACTTTCCACGGTTGTATGGGACATCCCGACTTATCTTTGAAGCAGAGAGAAGACAACCATTCAGTCGCTTCTTTCGCTAGAAGATGCCAACACCAACGGTCCCCTCCACCCACGTCGCCAGTAGGATCGGCTGAGTCCAAGATCACAGGCCTAAACGAGAGGTTAGGAGTCATTAGAGACATGGTTTTTCGGAAATGGTGCCCTCAGAATTAGGGGCCCATTCTCTTTTCCATGATAAAACAATGCGTCTTTCTAGCTTAGATATCAGTCATTCCAATGTACCGAAACAGTTCGAAAGGATTTCCTAGAATTAAATCATATTTGTCAGAAAAGTTTAGAAAGCTATTTGTTATTACGCACATGAAGGCATGATATAAACATCTCCCCATCCTGGTGCAACTGAAATATGATTTATCATTTAATCAACTCTATTTCCCAGGTGGCTCAGTGATTAAAGAAAGAACCTGTCTGCCAACACAGGAGATGCAAGTTTGATCCTTGGGTTGGGAAGATCCCCTGGAGGAGGAAATGGCAACCTACTCCAGTATTCTTGCCTGAGAAATCTCATGGACAGAGGAGCCTGGTGGGCTAGAGCCTCACGGGGCTGCGAAGGGTCGGACGTGACTGAGTGACCGGGCGCACACTGTCAAGCTGGTCACACCATGGCTGGCAAGCCACGGTATCTTTCTCTCTCTTTTTTTCCCCCTCCTTCCTCCATTCTTTCTCAATGTTCCTTTCTTTTCTCTTGCTTCCCTTGTTTTGGTTCCCTGCTGCTGGCGCTGAGTGGATGCACGAAGATTCCTTCCTATTCTTGAGGATAACCGATTTGTAGGATGGAGATGGGAACCCGATCTAAAAAATAACCTGCAGGATCCTTCAGCAGTGAATAATAGCACTATTTCTCAGGGACACTCTTCCAACTCCCACACCTTTTAGACCGCTAACGGATCCCTGCTTTTCCTTCTGACCTAGAAAGATGAAAGCAACTCAGGACCTGGTACCCTGGTCCTTCCCTCTCTGTTCCTCCTGGATGACATTTCCCCTGCCTCCCTGGAGACCGTGGGAGGTTCTGACGGTCAGCACAGTTCCCTTCTCAGTTTCATATGAGGAATAATGAATCAGGGCCCCTGGGAGGTGAATTCTGGTCACCAAAACAGTGTTGGAGGGAATAAGGTTAAGAAACGGAGAGGTCTGGGGCACCTGGTTCTCTGGATCTGGGTCAGGAGGAAGTTCCTCAGAATCTCATCATCAAAACTGTAGTTGACCGTCCAGAAGACGCAGAGATGCTGATATTTTATGACCAACTCTAGGACTGTCCGGAAACCTTCAGCTGTGTCAAAATCCTGTGCCCCACTCCCCTTCTCCCAGGCGTAGATGGTGAGCAGCTCCAAGGTGTACTTAGGGGGCAGAGACCCCTTTTGCTTCAACTTGCTTTCACACTGAGGGAAGAATGGAAACATCAGACGATACCGGTTAAAGCAGGGAGGTGACACGCACGTAGCAAGAAGGTGCACCGAAGGATGCTGCAGCCACAGCAGAACAACCGAGTCATGAGACTCAGCCCTGGGGGGACCGGTCTGCAGGGGCCTGAGAAGGGCCGCTCTGCAGCTCAAAGGCAGCTGCGCAGGCTTCTTTGCTGAACTGTGCCTTTATGTGCCTTCCCAGAGTTATAACACAGTCTTGTCCTGGATTTCGGTGGCTCGGACTGTAGAGAATCTGCCTGCAATGAGGGAGACCCGAGTTCCATCTCTGGGTTGGAAAGATCCCCTCTAGGAGGGCATGGCAACCCACTCCAGTATTCTTGCCTGGGGAATGCCATGGACAGAGGAGCCTGGCGGGCTACAGTCTGTGGGGCCGCAGAGTCAGACACAACTTAGCCACTAACACTTTCACCACTTCCAAAAGCCCCAGTCTGTGCTAATTATGTGGCCAGACATTCCACCTGCATCATTCATTCCTGATCCTCCAATGTCCCTACCCAGCAGGCAGAGGTCACCACGATGAAGTGAAGTGACTTGCCCAAGGTCACCCAGGAGCCCTGAGTCCTCTGAGCTCCCTGGGGCTCGGCATAGACACAGATTCAGTCTTTTCCAGCTTCGGGAATCTGGACACAGAAAGGGAACATCTCCCGAAAGAGCAGCTATTGTGTGGGGCTCAGAAAGTGCCCCCATGAGCTGATGGAAGTGAATGGAGGTAAACCAGTATAGAAAATGCAGCCACTGGTGCCGCCTGTCACTCCAACCTGCCTTCCAAGAGTAGCGTCTGTGTGTGTTGTGGGCACTCATCAGTAGGTAAGCCATGCTGGCGACTTGCAGGCATGCACATCCCGACTTCACCCTCCCTTCGGCTCCAGAATTCTTTGGGTGCCAGAGCAGAGGCAGAATAAGCCACATGCAGCAGCTTTGGGGGTATGAGGGGCTTGCATGTGACCCGACTCAATGGGGTCAGGGATGTGAACGCCACTAAGACACGCAGGTTAAGAGCGGGAAGATTCCTTAATGTGGTTCCGTCCCCACCCAGCATGGGCAAGTGTGAGCACCAGATAAGTGCTGGTTTCGTGGTCACAGAGTACTGATAAAAATGAAGACCAGGACGGTCCGGTGGCTAAGAACCTGCCTGCCAATGCAGAGGACTTGCATTCAATCCCCGCTCTGGGAAGACCTCACATGCAGTGGGGCAACTGAGCCCCAAGTGGTACTGAAGCCTGCATGCCTAGGGCTTGTGCTCCAGCACAAGAGAAGCCACCGCAGTGAGAAGCCCACACACCACAACTCAAGAGTAGCCCCTGCTCACTGCAACTGGAGAGAGCCCACGTGCAGCAACAGTGCAGCCCACATGCAGCCCACGCCCAGCGCAATCAGAAATCAACACAATCAGGGCTTCCCTGGTGGCTCAGTGGTAAAGAATCTGCCCGCCAGTGTAGAAGACACAAGTTTGATCCCTGGTCTGGGAAGATGCCGCATGTGGCGGGGCAACTGAGCCCATGCACCACAACTACGGGGCCTGCGCTCTAAAGCCCGGGAGCTGCAACTGCTGAGCCCACGTGCTGCAGCTGCCGTGCACCGAGAGCCCGTGCTCCACAACAGGAGAAGCCACCACAGTGAGAAGCCTGTGCACCGCGCCAGACAGTAGCCCCCACCTGCCGCAACTAGAGAAAAGCCCAGGCCGCAACCAAGACCCGGTAAAGCCAAAAATAAGTAGAAGCATTTTTAAAAATACAATAAATAGAGAATTAAAAATAGTAATTATGAGGTGGCTCTAGGAAAAGAGCCGTCATACCCCTTTGTACCAGTGCTTCACCAGGCGGATTAAATCCTTCAGTTTTGGGGGCAGGGAGCGAACAAAATTGCGCTGTAGCTTCGTGAAACATGCAGAAAACTCTCCCCTCAGGAAAACATCAGAAGGTTTGTACAAATAGATGAGTTCAGCATAGGTCCTGGGGCTGGGTGTGGAGCCAGACTTCAGTTCACCTAGCATGGGCGAGAAATTTACATTATGCTATAGTCTCTCTAGACAGTAACAGATCTCAAAACACTGTTAATATAATTTAATCCTGGGAAATTACTTTAACTCTATTAGTGTATGTAAACTACTGATGCCTAATATCTGCCGAGTAGTGAGTTATTAAAAATTATATGGTTTATATGACTATAGATGGCATTATTAAAGGGTTACCTAGATCTGCACTGTCCTACAGGGTAGTCATCAGCCAAGATGGCTATTTGCATCAAACTCATTAAAGGAAAATTGAAAAATTTAGTTCCTCAGTAGCACTAGCCATATTTCAAGCTCTCCATAGGACATTTTTGTTATTGCAGAAAGGCTTTCTGGACAGTGCTAACCTGAACTTTGGAAACTCTGGCCCCCAGATGACATCTGGCCCCTTTCTTGTTTTTATAAATAAAGCTTTATTGGAACACAGTCATGCTCACTTATTAATGTATTGCCTATGACTGCTTTCAAGCTACAAAGGCAGAGTTGAGTAGTTGTGATGGATACACTATGGTCCTTAAAGCTGAAAGTATTTGCTCTCTTATCTTTTATAGGGCTTCCCTGGTGGCTCAGATGGTAAGGAACCTGCCTGCAACGCAGGAGACCCAGGCTTGAAAAAGTTAGCTGACCCCCAATCTACCTACTGTCATTTCCTCTCTAAAGACACGAAGAACCATTCAGAAGGAAAGGACCAGAGTCTTCTTGATTTTGATTTGGAAAATGCCTGACACACCCTTGGTTTCTTTTAATACATCATTGTGTATCTGTCACTTAGAAATTGAATTTCCAAAGGAAATTTTTGCCTATGATTGAAAGTGAACACCCAGATTTCCTGTTTTTGCCTCAGAATTTCTCCCAAAGTCTATTTTTAAAATTTCCTTCCCTAATACTTGAGGCATTTTATCTATAAATGTGTGCTGAATTCCTGTGTACCTCATTTTTTGATCTGAGACGACAATGGCACCCCACTCCAGTACTCTTGCCTGGAAAATCCCATGGACGGAGAACCATTGTGCTGCAGTCCCTGGGGTCACTGCAAGTCGGACACGACTGAGCGGCTTTGCTTTCACTTTTCACTTTCATCATTTGAGAAGGAAATGGCAACCCACTCCAGTGTTCTTGCCTGGAGAATCCCAGGGACAGGGGAATCTGGTGGGCTGCTGTCTATGGGGTCTCATAGAGTCGGACACGACTGAAGTGACTTAGCAGCAGCAGCAGCAGCAAGTGATACCCTGGGAATATACGATGCAGGTTCTGGCTGTTGCTGTTGTTGAGTCACTAAGTCGTGTCAGACTCTGCGGCCCCATGGACTGCAGCCTTCCAGGCTCCTCTGTCCATGGGATTCTCCAGGCAAGAGTACTGGAGTGGGTTGCCATTTCCTCCTCCAGGGGATCTTCCCAACCCAGGGATCGAACCTGCATCTCCTGCATTGGCAGGCAGATTCTTTACCACTGAACCACCAGGGAAGCTCTCTGGCCTTCATCAGGATACTTGAATGAGGATAAAAATGCACACAGGTATAAGATGCTGGTGTCCTTATGTCACCTGTTGGGGCACTGGATCCAAGACTGATCAGTAAGTCACGTGACTTTCCCTCTACCCCGCCCCTGCCTCCATCACACCAGAATCCTTCTTCCTTCTTCCATCACGCCAGAAGCCTCTTCCAGAGGCTCAAATCTCGGGAGTCTTACCCAGGGCATTAAATGCAGGCAGCACATCAAAGTCAACACTTTCATTGAGGACTTTGGATTTCAGAGTGAAGCTCAGCACCCAGGGAGGCTACCATTTTGAAATCTCAAACTTCACTTCAAAATCCTTCTGCTGCTGACAGGCTTCCAGCTGCTCATGGATTTCCTTGATGATGTTGCAGCTCTCATTTTTTAGGGAGGTGTAGCTTTTCAGCGAGTCTGCGAACACTACGAGGCTGGCATCAGAGCCAGTCTTCAGAGCTGTGCCTTTCGCAGTCGACCCCCCCTAGGGAAGAAAGGCAAATCGAGATACAGCGTTTTCTAGAGCTCGCCCCTCGCCTCAGTGGGCTGGCTCCTGTCGGGCTAATTGATGAGGTTGCCAGGGGTAGCCCCAAGTTTGTGTCTCCAATTAGGGTTGAGTCCTAAGCAGAGTGTTTCATTTTCCCAAGAAATAGAATCCTCTGATTCCAAAGGTGGTTTGTCCCACACTTTCTGATGTGTGAATTTACCCACAAACAATGGATGGGTTAGTTTTCAATGACCTCCTTCTCAAGTCAACGTCCTAAATACTTCCGGTAAAGACTGCATAGCTTTACAGACTCACAGACACAGAGAACAGACTAGTGATTACAGTGGGGGAAGGGCGGGGAGCAGGGCCAATAGAGGTGGGGTGTAAGAGGTGTAAACTATTAGGGATGAAATAAGCTGCAGTGACATACTGTACACCATGGGGAATAAAGCCACTATTTTATAATAACTGTAAATGGAGGGTGCTCAGTTGCTCAGTCCTGTCTGCCTCTTTGCGACCCCATGGACTGTAGCCCGCCAGGCTCCTCTGTCTATGGAATTCTCCAGGCGAGAATATTGGGGTGGGTTGTCGTCTTCTCCTCCAGGAGATTTTCCCAACCCAGGGATTGAACATATATCTCCTGGGTTGCAGGTGGATTCTTTACCATTGAGCCACCATTTAAATTACATTCTCTTACAAAATGTAAATGATGCCCTGGGCTCTGAATCACTCTCTCATTTCCACTTTCTGTTCTGGCTTCGTCTGCCAATTGCCAGTACCTCCTATGAATTGCTTCTCCTACTGCCATATTCCTTCCTTATTTTCCCATTGGTTGTGGGTATTGTTGACTCCTGACGATCACACTGATTCCTTTTGTCAAGGTTCTATCAGCTTCTGTTAAACACCCTGTGCCCAGGTGGACTGGGTTTGCAGGTGCTGCTGGAAACCACGGTTCTGGAGACTAAACGCCTGAAATCAAAGCACAGGCGGGGCCGGGCTCTCTCCCAAGACTCCTGGGAGAATCCTTCCTCGCATCTTCCAGCTTCTGGCAGTCCTGCAGTCTTCCTTGTCTCGTGGCGGCATCATGCCTACCCCTGCCTCTGTTGTCACGTGACCTCGTCCCCTCTATGTCTGTCCCTGAGTGTCTTCTTATAAGACCCAGCCATTGGATTCAGAGCCCACGCTGATCCAGGGTGACCCCTTAACTAATGATACCTGCAAAGACCCTGCTTCCAAAGAAGGTCACACGCTGAGGATCTGGGGGGACGTGAATTTTCCGGGACACTATTCGACCCTTCACGGCAGGGGATGTTGTTCCCTCTAAGTGTGTTGAAGAGAGGGATATCCTGGGGTCAGAGGGGCTGTGTGCTCATTCTGAAGGGGGCAGTTCCCTGCTCTCAAATCAAATGGGGTCGTGGAGAGTGGACCTGCTCGTTCCCTCGCACCTGCAGTCGCTTCTGGAAGGAAACCATATTCTGACGTGTAAAGGGGTCTGACACCCGCCCAGAAGTGCGGTTCTCTCCTCTTCAGTAGAAAACGTCAGATGGCATGTGCCCTGTGGACCACAGCTCAAGACAGCTCACCCGAGCCTCTTCTCTTTGCTGTTTTGCTCAGGCCTCTGTCTGCGGAGGCAGTTTGCTTCTTGCTCCGGGTGAGGGGTGGGGGGAAACAGCGATACGCCTCCCCAAAGTCAGCGTCCTGCTCTATGACTCTGCCTACCTTATGCGAGGGTGGGACCTTGCAGGTATGACCAGACATGTGCGGATCGATGTGCTTCTCCTTTGGGGGAGGGGAGAGGGGAAGTCAATGCATCTGGCCGCATCATTAGCTCCCATCTCCAGCCTCCCTTCCCACTCTCACCCCACCCCCACAGTGTGTGAAGGGAGCTCAGGGCCTGATCCAGCATCTGCTAGGGGGCCACCACGCACGTCTCCTGGGCTCTGCTCCATTTCACCTGTCTCCACCTTCTCACCTGCTCCTCTCTTGCAGAAACTAACCTCTCGTTTGCAGATGCCCCCGTTCCTTTGTTCAACTTTACACTTCACCATCATATTAATGGAAGGGAAGGCCCCTAAGGGTGTGTGTACAGACTGAACTGCGTCCTCCTAAAAACTGCATTGAAGTCCCGACCTCTAGGCTCTATTCATGTGACCTTATTTGGAAACAGAGTCTTTGCAAAGAGGTAATCAAGTTAAGGGGCCGCCCCTGGTCGTTCAGTGGTGAAGAATCCATCTGCTAATGCAGGAGGTGCTGGCTTGATCCTTGGGTGAGGACGATCCTCTGGAGCCGGAAACGGCAACCCACTGCAGTATTCTTGCCCAGGAAATCCTGTGGACAGAGGAGCCTGGGGGGCTAGTCCATGGGACACAAAAGAGTCGGACGGTGAGCAAACAGTGAAAAGAATCAAGCTGAGATGAGGTCGTTCCTGTAGGCCCCTTATTCTGTATGACTGGGGTCCTTATAAGAAGAGCAGAGAGACGCAGAGACAGACAAGCATGGAGGGAAGATGTTGTGAAGACGCAAGAGAGGCTCACGCGACAACAGAGGCGGGGACTGGGGTGATGCTGCCACACGCCAAGGATTTCTTGCAACCATCAGAGGCTGGAAGAGGCATGGAGGCACTCTCCCTTGGAGCCTTCAGAAAGAGCACGGTCCTGCTGATGCCTTGATCTTGGGCTTCTAGTCCCCAGAACTGAGACGGAATACATTTCTGTTGCTTTAAGCCACCAGTGTGTGGCACTATGTCACAGCAGCTCTGGGCAACCAACTTAGGGTGATCTTGGATAGACTGTAGTCCAAGTGTCAGGCGGGCCCTGTCTGCAGCAGCACACCAGCTGTGCTGGAAAGTCCTCTCACCAGAACATTCCAAGATGGTCCGGGTGACTCGTTCTCCCTGAGAGAATGCAACCAGTTTTGAGCTTCTTGTTTTAGCAGTAGCCAGCAGGTGTTATCCGTGCTCACATTATAGGTTGGGTCAGTTGGATCCAAGATTACTGGCCTATAAATTCCATTAGGTTAAAAAATAATAATCAGTTGAGTTGCTAGTGGGAGAAGAAACCAGTTTAAGGGAAAGAGGGCTGGACTGGGCACCCAGGAATCTGCATTTTACCTCCTGCAGTTCCTCCCAGTTGCTGAAGTGCTTTGTCTAAGATGTCTAGCCTCTGGTCCTGTTCGCTCTGCTTCACGGACATGTTCCATTCATAAGCTAATAAGAGGGTCTCCTCTTTTTGCTGACCTGTCTCCTTAGCCCCTTCTTTCTATGAGGGGAAGTGCTTGCTTTGCGAACAAAAGGGGACAATAGTTTAGAATGTGAGAAATGTTGAAGCATTCCTCTTTCAGACAGACCTCTCTTTGCCTCCTTAACCACTGCAGCTGGTGTTCTTTTGACAGATCCCCTGTCTGGGGAAAGTGTAGATGGACCCTCATTCTAAGGGGGCACAGCCTGGCATGCAGATGAAGAGGGAAGGAGAGACGGAATGGGAAGTTTGGTACCTCGGGGCTTGGAGCTGGCTCAGCAGGATGTTGCGGACAGTCTCATCTCCAAAGCTGTAGTTGACTGACCAGTAGACACAGCTGCTTCTGCTTCTCGATGAGCCTCAGAACAGTCCTGACACCTTCAGCCATATCGAAGTCCTCCGCTCCACACCCCTGTTCCCAGGCGTAGATCGTAAGCAGCTCCAGGGCATATGGAGGCAGCGGGGAGGAATTGATCAGCTTTTCCTGGCACTGTGAGAGGAGAGAAGGCTGGCAGATAACTTGGGACCCGTGCCAGGGGTCTGAAAGCAAGAAACTAGAAGTCTATAGGAAGTCACCATCCCCTGCTAGTGACCGAAATGATATCATGGCTAAAACCCCATAGACTGACAATAGCAAGTGTTGGCAAGAACGGGGAGCACCTGGAACTATCATACACAGCTGACGGGAGTGTGAACTGGTGCAACCGTTTGGGAGCAATATTCAGCTGTATTTACTAAAGTTAAATTTATATCTACATACTCCACACATATATTTATTCATATATGCCATGTGTACATGTATACACATGCACATACATAGTCATATATGTAGCTAAGTCGCTTCAGTCCTGTCTGACTCTATGCAACCCCAGGGACGGTAGCCTGCCAGGCTCCTCTGTCCATGGGGATTCTCCAGGCAAGCATACTGGAGTGGGTTGCCATGCCCTACTCATCCATATATATATATATAATATATGAATATATACTACATATATAAGGTATATGGACTTCCCAGGTGGAGCAGTAGTAAAAGATTCCACCCCACCAGACAATGCAGGAGATGCAGGAGACATGGGCTCGATCCCTGAGTCAGGAAGATTCCCTGTAGGAAGAAATGGTACCCCTCTCCAGTACTCTTGCCTGGGAAATCTCATGGACAGAAGAGCCTGGTGGGCTACAGCCCATGGGGTCGCAAAGAGTTGGACATGACTGAGCACCTGAGTGTGCACGCACATGCACACACACACACACACACACACACACACAGAGCATGCCTTATAGCACAGCAGCTTCACTCCTGCAGTTTTACCCAAGAGGAACTGACTGCTTAAAGTCACCAAAAAAAAAAAGGACGTGTAGGGGAATATCCATTGCAGCCTAACTCATGATAGCCCCAATCTGGGGACGACCCATATGTCCCTTAGCAGTGGACTGCATCCGAGTACAGTGTATTAGCGCGATGGAATAGTAGCAAACAGTGAAGAACCACGACTCCCTGCAACACCATGGGAAAACCTCTCAGGCCTAATACTGAGCAAAACGCGGCAGTCGTAAAGTACAGTTAGTATGATTCCATTGACATCGAGTTTAAAAACAAACAAAACTAGACTGTGGTGACAGATGTTAGGACAGAGGTTTGTTTGGGAGCAGTACAGACTGGAAGTGCGCAGCCTGCTGGGGTGCAGGAAACGTGCCCTATTTTGATCTGAGGATTGCCTAAAAGGCTACAATAATGCACTGAGATGTATTCCTTTGTGTGTGTGTGTGTGTGTGGCATGTGGGATCTTACTTCCCCTACCAGGGTTCAAACCTGCAGCCCCTGGATTGGAACAGTAGTATCCTAACCCCTGGACCACCAGTAAAGTCCTGAGCTGTATTCTTGAATGTGAACATGTTCAGTTCAGTTCAGTTCAGTTCAGTTCAGTCACTCAGTTGTGTCCAACTCTTCGTGACCCTGTGGACTGTGGCCCACCAGGCTCCTCTGTCCGTGGGATTCTCCAACCAAGAATACCAGAGTGGGTTTCCTCCTCCAAGGGATCTTCCTGGCCCAGGGTCTCTTGCATTGCAGGCGGCTTCTTGACTGCCACCATTCTTAACGCTGTTGTATTGACACTTTACCCAAGATGAATCATCTCAGTCAAAGGGAAACAGATGATCAATAGCAATGGACACACAATTTGAAATTTACCTTTTGAAACCAGTGCTTCACCAAGAGGATCAAATCCTTTAGTTTGCTGGGATAGTTGCTAAAAAACTTCTCCTGGAGTTCCGTGAAGCAGACTGAGAACTCACCGGGCCTGGCTTTCACCATATCCAAGGATCTTTTGAGCTCTCGATAGCTCCAGGGGCTAGACTTCTCACCTAAGCCTGGTGTGAAAGAGAAGCAGAACTTCTGATTTTCAGGGAACCTAGGCTTGGTGAGCCCACAAAGAAGGCTGGATGCAGCTAGATAGCACGCGCTCACTGCTTCATCTAGAAGAGGGTGGGGGTAAAAGGTGAGGGGTGGTCTGTCCTGCTGGATAATAAAATGTAGTTAGGCTAATACTCAGTAAAGAATGTAATTTTAAAATTCCCCTGTAGTTTTACTTTTCTCAGAAATGAAATGAAATGCCAGTCACTCAGTTGTGACCAACCATCTGAGCCATCAAGGAAGCCCTGCTTTTCTCAGGAAGCAACAATTACTGTTTAGCCTAGGAGAAGGCGATGGCACCCCACTCCAGTATTCCTGCCTGGAGAATCCCATGGACGGAGGAGCCTGGTAGGCTGCAGTCCATGGGGTCGCTGAGGGTCGGACACGACTGAGCGACTTCACTTTCACTTTTCACTTTCATGCATTGGAGAAGGAAATGGCAGCCCACTCCAGTGTTCTTGCCTGGAGAATCCCAGGGACGGGGGAGCCTGGTGGGCTGCCGTCTATGAGGTTACACAGAGTCGGACACGACTGAAGTGAGTTAGCAGCATCAGGGGGAAAAAAAAAAGAGAGAGATTCAAGTTTGGAATGTGTCACTCTGCCGCCATCTCGTGGCAGCTCCTGGATACTACATGTGAGGAAGACCTGGTCTTTCCGTTCTTACATCATGCTTGCATGACGGGGAGAAACCAGCAGAGGGCGCTCTGGCCTTATCTCCAACCACCCTGCTGTGAACCAGAGAAGTTCAGTTCAGTTCAGTCACTTAGTCGTGTCCGACTCTGCGACCCCATGAACCGCAGCACGCCAGGCCTCCCTGTCCATCACCAACTCCCGGAGTCCACTCAAACCCATGTCCATTGTGTCGGTGATGGCATCCAACCATCTCATCCTCTGTCGTCCCCTTCTCCTCCTGCCCTCAATCTTTCCCAGCATCAGGGTCTTTTCAAATGAGTCAGCTCTTCGTATCAGGTGGCCAAAGTATTGGAGTTTCAGCTTCAACATCAGTCCCTCCAATGAACACCCAGGACTGCTCTCCTTTAGGATAGACTTGTTGGATTTCCTTGCAGTCCAAGGGACTCTCAAGAGTCTTTTTTAACACCACAGTTCAAAAGCATCAATTCTTCGGCGCTCAGCTTTCTTTATAGTCCAACTCTCACATCCATACATGATACTGGAAAAACCATAGCCTTGACTGGACGGACCTTTGTTGACAAAGTAATGTCTCTGCTTTTGAATGTGCTATCTAGGTTGGTCATAACTTTCCTTCCAAGGAGTAAGAATCTTAATTTCATGGCTGCAATCACCATCTGCAGTGATTCTGGAGCCCTCCAAAATAAAGTCAGCCACTGTTTCCACTGTTTCCCCATCTGTTTGCCATGAACCAGAGGAGAGAACATAGGATATCCTACGAATTCTGAGTCACACTGTCTCTTCACCTTGTCTCCAGCCCCTTCTGCTGAAATGGAGCAGGACACAATGGTCCTTGCCTCCTTCCACCCCCACCATGCTCTCTGTCTGCTTTTTGCCTGAGGAAAACTTTAGTCAAAGGATAAGTTTAACCAGAGAGATGAGAACATGCAGAAACAAAGGAAAAGAGTCAAAGGGGACCAAATAATAATAATGTAGTCATTAAACATAATTGAGCTAGAGTCCATGGGGTTGCAAAGATTCAGACTCCACTAAATGACTAACTCAACATTAAGTTTAGTCGAGGACCATTCAGAGTTTCCTTCTCGGGGATTATAGATAACATTCTGAGCCATATCCATGAGCTGTCATATAGATACTGAAACTCCAGGTGGAAAAAGTTAACTACACGACGGCCAGACTGTGCCCATTACACGAGCTGCCGCAGTTCTGAGAATGGACCCCAAAGAAAATGGAAACAAGCCGACCCCAGAACTGAAGACAAACTGCACCTAAAGCAATTGAGATGACGCTGCTCAGATCACTGATGACCAGTTTGAAGATGACTGTCAGAGCTGACTGTACTTTTTCTTCATGTAGCCCCCTCCCTTGGTCTAAAAAAGCTCGTCTCCACTGACGATCAGCGGGAGGCGTTGACCTTTGGACAGATGTCTGCCCTCCCCCAAAGTTGCTGGCATCTGAAATAAACCTAACTTTCCTTTCCATCAGCTTGGCCTATTTATTGACTTTGGACGGTGAGCAGCTGGACCCACACACTTTGAGTGAGTAACACTTTGAGTCAGGCATGTATTCTGAATCCTTACTGTCCGAAAGGCCCTGGAAGTTAGCTTTTTCTAGCTTTAATCTTACCGTTGGACAAAGGTGGGTTAGTAGTAGGATCAGGGTGAGAATTTAGGGCTGCCTAACTCACAAACTGCTGCCTTTTTTCCTCTGAACTAGGTCACCTTTCTGTGAATGTGAGTCATCAGGTTCTGTGTGTGTGTGTGTGTGTGTGTGTCCACCTTGAAGGCACCAGGCCTGACTCTTACAAGACTCGGGCTTTCATTCTAGTTCTGTCAGTAACTGGGTGTGTGGCCCTGGATACAGTCATGTCTTTCTGATTCCATTTGTTTAATGAGGGGTTGGATGTCAACTCTGATAATTAAGTTTGTGATAATATGTATACCTAATGCTTGAGACTAAGCTGTGACTATGGTGAGTCTTATCCACCCAATAAACCAACCATCCATCCATCCAGTCAACCATCCTTTCATCCATTCATCCAGTCAACCATCCACTCATCCACCCAGTCAACCATCCATCCATCCATCCATCCAGTCAGCCATCCATCCATCCACCCAGTCAACCATCCTCTCATCCATCCATCCATCCACCCAGTCAACCATCCTCTCATCCATTCATCCAGTCAACCATCCATCCACCCATCCATCCATCCATCCAGTCAACCATCCTTCCATCCAACCATTGATCCATTCAAACTGTTGCCTATGGAAGATCCTTGCCTTGATGTTGACCTGATTAGAGGGCAACTGCAAACCTGCTCTAGCTGAACTTTTCTCAGATGTTTTCCCTATCCTCTACCTCTAGCCAACGTTTATTCTAGTTTACATCTTCACTATGGTCCACAGAAGGGCAGCAACCACCATGAAGCTTGTTGAAAATACAGAATTCTGGACCCCAATCTCTTGAATCAGAGCCATCATTTTAACAAGTTTCTCAGGGGATTTGTGTGCATATCACAATTTGAGGAACTCTAGGTTCTAGAGTCTAGAACATTTCCTCCAAAGTCAGTTAGGAGTTAAAGGAGAGGTCCTAAAGAACAGAGTAAGTTCAAGGTAGGAGGGGTCTTCTCTCTTGAAAGTCTTCCCTGGCGGCTTAAACAGTAAAGAACACGCCTGCACTGCAGGAGACGAGGGTTTGATCCCTGGCTGGGGAAGATCCCTTGGAGAAGAGAATGGCAACCCACTCCAGTGTTCTTGCCTGGAGAATTCCATGGATAGAGGAGCCTGGCAGGTTACAGTCCATGGGGTCACAAAGAATCGGATACAACTGAGTGATTAGCACTTTCACTTTCTTTTCACTTTCAGTGGTATTTATTCCATCCCCATGCTACCCACCACCCCTTTCATTGGCTTTGTTCTCTTGACAAGCCCTTCCAGACCCATACCTCCAACCCTGCCTACCACCCTGCACACCCAGGAGGGCTCACCCAGAGCGTTGAAGGCAGGCAGCACGTTGAAAGTGATGCTCTGCTGTTTTGTGGAAAGCTGGACAGTGACCCTGGAGGTCCTATTGGTGTTCTGGAGCTCCATCTTGGCTGCCAGATTCAGCGTGGACTCACAGTGCTTCATCTGTGCCCAGATTTTGCCAAGGAGTTCATATTGTCTTTTTTCCTGGTCCTGGAATTGCTCAAGGTCCCGGAAGAAGACGACAAGGGTACCATCGGAGTTGCCTCTCAAGACCGTTCTCCGGCCGTAGGAGCCGCCCTACCAGCAACAGACAGGCAGATGTGAAAGTCTGAACCCTCTGGGGTCACTGGGCACCCAAACAGGCAGAGGTATTTCTCAACTCGAGCAGAAGTCCCACACGTCTGGGGTTCATCTGTCCACCCAAAGAGCTGAATCAGGACACCCACAGCAACATTTCCCCCACAAGCCCCAAACAGAAGGCAACTTGGATGACCATCAGCAGGAGAGCAGACACAACGGAGTACATGGCAACAACAAAGTGAGAAAACAACAGCTGCACGCAACGACGTGCCCTTCATCGACCGGTGCGTCGAAAACAAAGCCCACCCGTTAAAGCCGCGCAGCGCACGAAGCCTTTTAGATGGGGAGACCAACCTGCTCAGTTTTAGCCCCGAGACGTCCATGTCCCAGAAAACCCTTCAGTCGCGGACAAACCCGGAAGGTTGGTCACTCTATACGAAGTTTAAAAACAGGCAAAACTAATCTATGCTGTTAGAAGTCAGGAGAGTGGTTGGCTGGGGTTGAGGGTAATGACTGGACAAGGGACCCAGGGACTCTTGGGTAGGGGCTGGGAAAATTTTATTTCTTGATCTGGGTATAGGTCACACATGTATGTCTGTGGCAATCCATCAAGCTGTACACAGATCTGTGCACTTGTTGTACGTATTTTTTTTAATGAGAAAAAAGTTAACAAATTTGAGAGGTAGGACTGCACAGTGGTTAAGGGTGCACTCTCCCAAATTGTCGCCATTGTTTAGTCACTAGGGAAGCCCCTTTAGTCGCTCAGTCGTATCCAATTCTGCAACCCCACCCACTGTTGCCCATCAGGCTCCTCTGTCCACGGGATTTCCCAGGCAAGAATACTGGAGTGGGCTGCCATTTCCTTCTCCAGGGGATCTTCCTGACCCAGGGATCGAACCCATGTCTCCTGCACCTCAGTGTGGATTCTTTACCACAGAGCCACCAGGGAAGGCCTTCCAAATAGATTACCTGAGCTTAAAATCCCAGGTCGAATGCCAACAAATAATAACTTCCCCAAGCTTCATTTTCCTTATCTGGGCCAAGACAGGAGACACCATGTGTCCAGGTGTCTTTACTCCTAGGGCTAGTGGGTGTGTGTAAGGGCGGAGGCCAGAAAGCACATGGCTGAGAAGTGTGATTCTGGTGCTGGAGAGCACGGGGGTGGGGCCGGGCATACATAATCCCCTCCCCACCCTAGGGTCCTGGCAGCTTCCCAGCATCATTTCTTTATCAAAATTCTAGATTCTTCAGCCTCCACCCTGGGGTTTGTGCCAGAGCACCAAACATGTCTAACTGATGAGGCGTCCCACCTCCTCAGTGTTGAGAAATCACAGAACATCCTTGAATAGTTTTATTGAACTCTCGTAGGCCCAGTTTACTCGTCTGTAAAATGGGGAGGATAAAAATGACATAAGTAACCACAGCTAATTTACTGCTGTGGCTTTGTACCAAGTTCTTGCCAGAACATTATGTGTTTAAGCCTCTTAACACTTGGCACTGACTATTATTCCCCTCCCATTTTACACATTCGGACACTGAGGCACAGAGAGGTTAAGCAACCTACCCCGGGTCACACAGCAGTAAGGGGCAGAATCAGCGCTCTCCCAACCTGTACCCCTAAACTCTACACCCTGTTCCATCATGTCACTCAAGTATGGGCTTAGACAAGGTGATTCTTGTGCACCCAGGGCCCAGAACACAGCAGGTGCTCAGCACCAAGTCCTTCTGCCTCCTGGGTCCCAGAAGCACTGACTCCAGCCATCTACTCACTTTGGCCACCCCTGTCACGGTGAGGGACTGGCAGGGTTCCTGCAGGACTGCACAGATGGTGTCCACTGACTGGTCGATGTCTTTCTGACAGTCTTCAGAGGGCCTCAGGTAGTTCTGGATAAACTCCTCCAGTTTCTCAGAAGGCTGTTCATAGAGATGGGACTCCCAGCTGCCCATGGCTCTGACTGGCTGCTGAGATGAGAGCTAGTGGCAGAGCGGGAGGCTGAGGAGAATAAGGAACTTCTGTGTGCAGGGGGAGGAGAGGGGAGAAAACCAAAACTCACACCAGGGGAAAAGGAAACTCAGAGTCTTCCGGCCCAACCCAGGCCTCGCCCCCAGCCTGTCCGCTGCTCTCAAGGGAGGCTTGTAGTTAAAAACATGGCCCCTTGAGCTGGATTATGAGGGCTTGATATGGGTTAGGTCTGTGTCTTTGAGCACACTGCCAGCCCTTTTTGTACCTTGATTTCCCCATCTGTAAAATGGGGGTAACAGTGGTCCCTATCTCACAGGCTTAATACAAAGATTAAAACACTTGCAAAGTGCTTAGAACAGGACCTGGTATATGGCTAGTGCTGTAAAGTGTTTGTAAAGCAAGTAATTTCATAGGGGGCCAGAGGTCGTGTTTTTTTTTTTTTTTTAATAATTGAAGTATAGCTGATTTAAAATATTGTGTTAGTTTTCAGGAGTTCAGCAAACTGATTCAGTTATATTTACATATATATATATAATGTAAAAAATCATTTTCCCAGAGGTCATCTTTTGAGGCTCCTTCCCCTTTTCCCTGTCCCCAATGGTTTGGGAATTCAGAGTTGATGATAACAGTGAGGAGAAGAGACCAGAGAGGGCCCTGACTTGTTTCGGGACACACAGCAAGGCAAGGGTTCAGCCACTTGGATTTTAGTTCTGCCCCTGAACAAACCCAGGTCCCCAGAGGCCTGCTTCTGGATGCCCAGTCCCTCAGCACACACATGAACACCTGCCAGGTTTCATTGGGCATTTAACCATCCCCAGCAAGGAAGGAAAACATGCCCAGGAGCACATAGGCCAGGGAGGAGACAGGAGTCCAACTCTTGTGTCCAGGACCATGAGAACGAAACTCCTGGGCAGCTCCCACTGGCTCCCTCTGTAACACAGAAGGCAAACATCTCCAAGGTGGGACAGGAACAGACCCCTTTCTCTGCTGTGATGATTGATTTTGTTATTATTATCTTTCAAATGGCGATTACTTATCTGTAGTTTTTGGCTGCGCTGGGTCTTCGTTGCTGTCAGCGGGCATTTTCTAGTTGCAGCGAGTGGAGGCTACTCTCCAGCCGTGGTACACGGGCTTCTTATTACCGTGACTTCTCTTGCTGCAGAGTTCGGGCTCCAGGGTATGCAGGCTCAGTAGTCGTGGCACACAGGGCTTAGTTGTTCTGTGGCATGTGGGATCTTCACAGACCAGGGGTTGAACTTCTGTCCTCTGCATTGGCAGGCAGATTCTTAACCACTGGGCCACCAGGAAAGTCCTGGGATGACTAGCTTCGTAGGTCAACTTGACTATGACCAAGGTAGTCAGATATTTGGTCAAACATTCTTCTAGAATTTTTTTTTTTTTTTTTGCAGTATACTTTTAACATGAGATCAACATTTGTAAACTTTGGGGAAAGCAGATTATTCACTCTAATATGGATGGGCCTCATCCAATCAGGTGAAGGGATGAAAAGAAAAAGGTCTGATCTCTCCCTGAGGAGGAGGCAATTCCACAAGCAGTTACTTCTTTGGGTTTCCAGCTACCCTGGCCACCCTACCCTGCAGAATTTGGACTCACTGGCCCTTTCAATGGCACAGCCAATTCTTTAAAACAAATTTTTCTCTAATCTAGATTTATAAAACCAATTGGTTCTATTAACCTCAAAAGTAAAGCAACCGTTTAAAGCAAACCCAGCAAAATGGGTTTGTTTGGGAACAGTAAAGAATTTCAATTTAGGACAAGCAGGCAATAGCAAAAAGCCATAGGCAAGTCCAGCCAAGGAAAAAGAGGAATATTGCTTTATAGAGAAAAAAGAGGAAGTTAGGAGGGGTTGCTTGAACACATGTCTGTTGGAGGAAAGCAAGAATTCAGGGTGATGATGGGTTCTCGCTGGCTCAGTTGCCAGGGGAGTTGGCTTCCTCCAGGAGCCATGCAGTGTACATCTTTCCTGTCCTGGCCCGTCACTGACGATTTTTCCCTGTTGATCATCTTCCTTTTGGGGGTGTGTTAACTGACTTTGTCTTTCCTGGGACTGGTCTCCAGAGGCATTTGAGGTGTGAGAGCGCCCTCTTCTGGTCTTCTGACTCCATGAGGTTTCCGTTTGCGAGTTCATTTTCACAGCTTGGTTTCCCTGGAGAAACCTGATGATCGCTCCTGTCTATAAAGGGCCCTTCCCTGCCTTTTTCTGACTTCCAAAACACCTAGAGGTAGGCTGGGCTTAGGTCATAAGGCTTCTTTTCTAAATGAAAATATAGAGGCTCAGAGCTGAAAAATATTTGTCTGAGGTTATACAGCTTGTAAGTTATCTGGCTAGCTTCTAACTATCTGCTTTCTAAAGTCTGTGCTTTTTAATTTTAAAAAATATTTTATTTTGAAATCATCTGAAACACAAAGATCTCTCTCATATTCTTGATCCTGAATATTTCACCATATTTGCTCCTCATTCTCTGTGTACATTGTATTATCAGTATTATTATCACTGAGTCATGTGAGTTGTATGCTGCAGGTATTATGTCTCTTTACTCTTTTAAAATATATATATATATATATATATATATATATATATATATAAATTTAGTTTATCAGAGTGGTTTTAGGTTCCTAGAAAAACTGGGCAGAAGCCAAGAGATTTCCTATATACCTCACTGCCACCACCCCACCACAATCACCATCACGCCAGCCTCCTCCCACCCCCAACAACATTCTGCAGTGGTATTTGAGCTGAGCCCCAAAGAACTGATGCTTTTGAACTGTGGTGCTAGAGAAGACTCTTGAGAGTCCCTTGGATTCCCAAGGAGATCAAACCAGTCCATCCTAAAGGAAAACAGTCCTGAATATTCATTGGAAGGACTGATGCTAAAGCTGAAGCTCCAATACTCTGGCCACCTGATGCGAAGAACGGACTCACTGGAAAAGACCCTGATGTTGGGAAAGACTGTGAAGACAGGAGGAGACGGGGACGACAGAGGATGAGATGGCTGGACGGCATCACCGACTCGATGGACATGAGTTTGAGCAAGCTCCAGGAGTTGATGAAGGACAGGGAAGCCTGGCTTGCTGCAGTCCATGGGGTGGCAAAGAGTCGGACACAACAGCAACTGAACTGAACTGATTTGAGAAGTGAGAGCTCCCCTTTCTGGTCTCCTGGCTTCACTTAAGATGGGGTTTCCCATTTCCGAGTTCATTTTCAGTTTCACATCAGTCCTAGCAGGGTGGGACACTTGTTACAACCGAGTAACCCACACGGACACATCATAACCACCCAGACTCCTCTACTCTTCTTTTTAAGAGTAATTTTATCTGTTTATTTATGTTTGGGCGTGCTGGGTCTTTGTTGCTGTGCAGGCTTCCCTCTGGTTGCAGCTAGCCGGGGCTGCTCTCTAGCTGTGGTGCTGTGGTGTGCGGGCTTCTGGTTGAGCTGGCTTCTCTTGCTGCGGAGCACAGGCTCTAGGGTGCGCGCAGACTTCAGCAGCTGTGGCCCGTGGGCGCTAGACAGCAGTCTTAGTATTTGTGGTGCACCGGGGCCTGGCTGACCCGAGGCATGTGAGATCTTCTGGGACCAGGGATCGAACCCGTGTGCCCTGCCTTGGAAGACGGGTTCTGAACCACTGGACCACCAGGGAGGTCCCTCGCTAGCGTATCCTTTATGGCCTTGGTAGAGCTGTATTCTCTGCTTTTCCACGGGAGATAATTTGGTGGGGTTTTTCTTTTTTCTTTCTGGATTTATACAGCACATCAGCCCCCAGCACATCCACTTCCCTGACCTTTTAATCCCATCTCCCACTATCTCTCGGAGAAGGCAATGGCAACCCACTCCAGCACTCTTGGCCTGGAAAATCCCATGGATGGAGGAGCCTGGTAGGTTGCAGTCCGTGGGATTGCTAAGAGTCAGACACGACTGAGCAACTTCACTTTCACTTTTCACTTTCATGCTTTGGAGAAGAAAATGGCAACCCACTCCAGTGTTCTTGCCTGGAGAATCCCAGGGATGGGGGAGCCTGGTGGGCTGCCGTCTATGGGGTCGCAGAGTCGGACTCGACTGAAGCGACTTAGCAGCAGCAGCAGCCCACCATCTCTCCTGGGAATATCACCTGGCAGATGCTCGCACTTTATCTGTTCTAAGAGCCTGGCTAAGAGCGAGTCTGCACCTTCTTCTGGGGTCCTTGCCAGGGTATGAACTCCTGAAGTCCAGGAGGGGACTTCCAAATCAATAAGCTCTAGGTCATCTGACCTGACTCCACAGCCCCTTGATGAGGTGCCCTTGGGGTCCCTCCCACACACACCCACCTGACTTGTGCTGGTACACGCTGCCGGGTCTTCCGGCCATTACGGATACAAGTCTATCCTCCCTCAGCAGGCCCAGCATGTCCCCAGCTGGGCTGTGTTGGGACTTGACCATACTTACAGTCCTAGTGGGCAGGAGGGGAGGTGGATACTGGTCCTCGGAATTGGGGGGAGTCTCATGGACGAGAAACCTCTGCAAGAGTCTCCTTGCAAGGGGGCAGATGCCAGCTTTTAATAGCAGGGGTGGATGGGATAGTTCTGAACCAGAAACCTTGCTTTACTGTTTCTTGTGGTCATATAAGTAGTATAAATTACAGCCCCAAATTAGTAATAATCTGAAAACTCAGGAAAGTATAAAGATGAGCATCTCTCGGTTGGGTTCAGCTACATCTCAAGTACTCAACAGCCATCCGTGACTGGTGACTACTGAATTACACAGGGCAGTTCCACAATTTTTCCTGGGTAAATAATCAGAGATGTGGACAAAGTATGAACCAAAGATGCTTGTCTCAGGATTATCTGTAGTTGAGAATTGAAAGGACCCTCATCTCTCCAATAGTAGAGTATTCCACAAAATGTCAGCTCCGCCAGGCAGGGATTTTTGCCTGCTTCACTCATTGCTATGCTCCAATACTTTGGCCACCTGATAAGAAGAGCCGAGTCATTGGAAAAGACCCTGATGCTGGGAAATATTAAAGGCAAAAGGAGAAGAGGGTGGCAGAGGGTGAGATGGTTGGGTAGCATCACCGACTTAATGGACAAGAATCTGAGCAAACTCTGAGAGATAGTGAAGGATATGGAAGCCTGGCGTACTGCAGTCCATGGGGTCACAAAGAGTCGGACACAACTCAGCAACTGAACCACAACAGTGATCCAGTGGCCAGAACAATGCTTGGCACAGAGCAGGTGCCCAATTAATATCTTTAGTTGCATCAGTGAATATGCACACACATGATATGCAGATATTCTTCTTGGCTCTGTCCCTTGAGTTAATTAACACCCACCAAGTGGCATTTGCTACTATTTTTGTTATTATTGGCAATAAATTGGACCATCACCTTTCCCCCCAGGTTCACAGAAGAAAGTCAAGGCTGGCATTCCGCTCTTTTGCCTGAGTCTCTCCTGGTGTCTCGGAGAGGCTATTGTCAGGCTCCACTGGGGAGCATGCTGTCTATGAAAGAAAAGAGAGCACAGAACAGTGGGAAGGCTGGGGGTCAGGAGACCTGGATTCTGGTCCCAGGTCTGACATCAATTCACGGCTGTCTTTGGATCCAGGCCCCCAGCCCTAGAAATGAAGAGGGCTGGCCCAGACGGCTCTGGAGACCTTGCCTCCAAGATACTCTGGCGTTCAGAGGATGGTACATGTCCAGCTCTCTTCCACCTGGGGATGGGCTTCTCCGCGGAGCTGGATTCTTGGACAGGATCTATGGTGCTGTCTAAAATCATAGCCCGGGAACATCGAGTCGCTGTGTTCTTGGGGCTGAAAGGGAGAAGCACATGGTCACACTGAAGAGCTGGGCCTCCCCGCTCGGCCAGGTCTCAGTGAGCATTCACGGTGGACACTGTGACCGGCCGCCTGGATGCCCTTCAAGGAAGGCCACGCCCCTTCCTGGGTTGACCACATTCAGTGGCTGGCCTGTGTTGGGGCTATAAAGGCCTGGCCACCTCAGTCTTCTATAGGACAACTCTGGAGGCTGTTGGGGCCCCCAGGGCTCCCTAGGGAGATGGTCCGAGATGGCCAGCATCCCAGATGCCCCTCTCCTTGTGTTGGTACCCACCTCACTCCCCTCCTTTACTCAGATGTTGGTTCCAATGGTCCTCCCCGGAAACATCCTGTACGTGAACTTCATCCCAGAGCCTGTTTCCTGGGAAACCCATCTCTGGCATCATCAGCCCTCTCCACTCCAGCTTGAGAAAGATCCCTTCTCTTGGAGTGGAAAGATGGGGCCCTCAGCCCCGACTTAGCTGTGTGACACGCCCACATCCTCACCTACTCTGAGTCACCCATTTGTTGTGTGATATGGAGGGGGGAGGGGATACGAGGCAGGCTGTTTAGCTCAGTGGAGTAAGCCCTGGCACTGGAGTCTGCT
Organism: Budorcas taxicolor; assembly: GCF_023091745.1. NCBI lineage: Eukaryota > Metazoa > Chordata > Mammalia > Artiodactyla > Bovidae > Budorcas > Budorcas taxicolor. Next base: position 61,494,713 of record NC_068926.1, read on the forward strand.
GAGTGGGATTCCTGGCTCTGCGGCTCCCTAGCTGAGTGGGCTTGAGCAGGTGACTTCACCTCTCTGAGCCTCCTTTTCTCATCAGTAAGATGGGAGTAGAAATCAGGGCTCATGGGGTGTCGTGAGGATTTAATGAAACAATGAAATTTAAGGGGCTAAGAACAGAGCCTGACCCCAAAGCAGGTATTCATAAGTGGTGGTTGTAATTCTTTTTCTTCTTAGTGGAATGAGCCAATTGGCGCTGTTAAAAAAGTTACTTCTGGCCAAGGAGGCATTAATTAAGGAATATGCTCTGGATAGGGATGTGAGAAGTCTAGGAACCCTCTGACTGGGGTCAAGATGACTGTAAAACAGGGAGCACAGCCTGGCATGATTGAATGGGAGTGGCCTCTGTGAAACGGAAAGTTGCTCAGTCGTGTCCAACTCTTTGCCCTAGTGACCTCTAGCAAGAGGCAATTTCTTTGGAAGGAATGGTCTCTAGCTACATACCCCATGCTGCGTGGAAGGGGTAGGGGCAGGGCAGCAGTAAAGAAGCAGAAGGTCTCACCGACACATCCCAGGAGCCCACGGGAGACCCGTCCCGTTTCTTAAAGCACGGGTAATCCAGCCAGACCGAAGCTGCTTGTGCCAGCTGCTGCCAGCTACGTGCGTCTTTACCAGCAACATTTCCTGTAGGGTCCGCTGGGTCCAGAATCACAGGCCTGAAGGGTAATATTTAGAGAGAGAGAGATGCGAAGCTGGGTTCTGTCTGGTGGGTGGTCTAGATGCCCCAGGAAGGGCAAAGCAACCAGCCTGGCACAGGCTCAGACTCAGGCAGCATCAGGGTTCCAACAGAGCACCGCTCCCTGGGGTGTGTCCTGGGTGCCCTGCTCCATGGAGGACAGTGAACGGAAGGGGGAGCCTTGCATCTGGGCTTTGATAGACCTGGGCTTGAATCTCACCTCTGCTCTTCTGTACGAGTGTGACCTTGGGTAGATGTCTTGGTCTCTCTAATTCTCAGTATGCTCATCTGTGAAATGGGCAGATTTGAACATCCCTACTTCAAAGGATGTTCTATGAGGATCTAGATAAGCAACATGGAATACTCAGCACAGTAATTGGGCCATCGTAAGGGGTTAGTGCCTGACAGTTACAACAGTCATGATTTTTACTATACTATTAGAGTGTGTTAGTCTTATAGCAAGCTCTTAATTCCTGGGAGCAATTATTCTTGTTGCTGCAGCTGTTGTTATTTTAGTTGAAATTTCAGCTGTTTCGCTCATTTTCTGTTAGAGTTTGGACAAACTCTTTACTGCTCAGAATCTTGGTTTGCTCATCTGTGAAGCAGTTAACATAGTGCCTGCCTCACGTGGCTGTTTGCACTGTTTTTAAAGTTAGATGGTACTAGTGAAGTGCCCAGTAGCATGGTAAGTATCAGAAGATGATCAATTAATGTGGAACCCTCCCAATTCCTTCATTTCCAGGGTGCTACAGCTGTAAGCAGGGGTTCATTTATGTGGGGAGCTAAGCCATGAGCGGATAGAGTACCTGGGTTTTGCAAGTTGCCTCGTCAGGTATTCTTCAATAATAGGGTTTTCAGAGTTATAATTCTTTTCCCAGTAGATGCAAAGCTTCTCATACTGCAGGACTAATTCCAAGACAGTCTGAAATCCCTGAGCTGTGACGAATGCTGTTTTCTTGCACCCTTGCTCCCAGGCATAGACCGTCAGAAGCTCCAGGGCATATTGTGGGGGCAACGGCTTTCCAAGCTGCTCCTTACACTGAGTAGAGGGAAAACAATCAGGAAAATGGGCTTGTCTAGCGTTTGTGTAAAGCACATTTCTCATGGATCAAGTTCAGCCTGCCACTTGGTTTAGGGTATAAAGTTTTCTGAGAGCAAATCCACACCTATCCATTTAGGTATAGTCTAAGGTGGCATTCACAGAGCTATTAACTCACCTGTTCAAAGCCAGATGGCTAGGAAGTGAACAGAAGAGTGTGTGTGTGTGTGTGTGTGTGTGTGTGTGTGTGTGGTGTTGGGGGGGGGGACATAGCACTCATTAATCCACCTAACAATCATTTTTTGAACTTCTCTCATGTGCCAGGCACTGTCCTAGGTTCCTGGGATACAGCAGGGAATCAAACATATCAATCCTTCTGTTCTTGTACATTTATAGAGGGGAAAGTGAAAGTGAAGTCCTGTCCGACTCTTTGCAACCCCATGGACTGTAGCCCACCAGGCTCCTCTGTTCGTGGAATTTTCCTGGCAAGAATACTGGAGTGGGTTGCCATTTCCTTTTCCAGGGGATCTTCCTGACCCAGGGGTCGAACCTGGGTCTCCCGCATTGGAGGCAGATGCTTTACCATCTGAGCCACCAGGGAACAGTGGGGAGACAGACAATAAATATGACTACCGGAAAAACCATAGCTTTGATTAGTTCTGAACAGATGTGAGACTTGTACCATAAAGAGAGCTGAGCACCAAAGAACTGACACTTTTGAACTGTGGTGCTGGACAAGACTCTTTGAGGGTCCCTTGGACTATAAGGAGATCAAACCAGTCAATCATCAAGGAAATCAACCCTGAATATTCACTGGAAGTTCTGATGCTGAAGCTCCAATACTTTGGCCACCTGATGGGAAGAGCCAACTCATTGGAAAAAACCCTGATTTGGGGAAAGATTGAGGGCAAGAGGAGAAGGGGGTGGCAGAGGATGAGATGGTTAGAAAGCATCACCGACTAAATGGACAGGAATCTGAGCAAACTCTGGGAGAGAGTGGAGGACAGGGGAGCCTGGTGTGCTGCAGTCCCTGGGGTCACAAGAAGTCGGACATGACTTAGCAGCTGAACACCACCACCACAAGAAACAAACAAATAGGCAGATGCAGAGGCCCGGAGGTTGGGGTGTGGAGTTTCTCTCCAGGACTAGTGAAGAGAAGAGCGTGGCTGGAGGGTGGTGGTGAGCGGACAGAGAGGGGGGCTCAGAGAGGTCAAGGGCAGATCCCTTGAGCCTCCCAAGATGATCTGGACTGAGGGGTAACAGAGGTGGTGGCTGTGGATGAATCACAGATATCTTTTAATACAGGATCAACCACATTTGCTGACTGGTTGGATGTGGGTGTCTGTGAAGAAGCCAGGATGACCCTTGGTTTGGCCATGGTAACTAGAAGGATGGATTTGTGATTCCCCTTCCCTCCCCTCTGCTCTTCCCTCCCTTCCGTCACCTCTCCCTCTTCCCACTGCCTCATCCTGGCTCCTCCCCTCACCTCTCCCTGCTCCTTCCCTCCCTCCACGCCACCCCTCCCTCCTCTCCCGGCCTCACTCTCTCCCTTCCCCTCCTCCTCCTCCTTGGCTCTCTGCCCAGATGGGACCGGCCATACCAGTTGGTACCAGTGCTTCACCAGGCGGATGAGGCTCTTCAGCTTGGTTGGACGACTCTTCAGGAAGTCTCGCTGCAGCTCCGTGAAGCAGGGGGAGAACTCGCCCTCTTTCCTCAGGTTCTCGCACTCTTGGATGAGCCGGACATAGACTCTAGAGTTAGGTCTGTAACCTTTGGTCAACTGACCTGTTGGGAATGAATCCGTGTTTCGACGTCAGCTCTTCTGAGGTTCTTTCATTCCCTCTGAGACAACAAGCTCACTGGCCGTGGGGGGCAGTGGGGAGGTCAGCAGGCCCAGAGCCAGGAGGCCTGAGGTCCATCCCCGGTCCTCCCTTCTCCCGCCTCTACCGCCGTCACCCATCGTCTCTCACCTGGACTCAGCAGAGGTGGCGGCACCCTCCTCCCTGGATTCTCCACAGCCCATTAGAGGCCTTTAACCTGATCCTTCCACTTCTTGCTTCCCAGGACCTCTGGATAAAATCCCAAGTCCTCACAGTGGCCCACGCAGATGGTGAGACCTGCCTCCTCCTTCGTCTTCCCTCCTGCCTCAATCCCTTTGCCACTGACTCCCCTGGTTACTTCACTTCTTCAAATATGCCAAGTCCATTCCTGTCTTTGCACCTGCTGTTTCCTCTTCCTGGGAGGTCTTCCCATGCTTGGCTCTTTCTCATTCTTTGGGCCTCAGGTCAGAGGTCACCTCTCTTGTTGCCCTATCTACCAAAGTCCTCTGATCCCCTTTGCTCTCTTTCAAGTCAACATGTTTAGTTTGGTCGCAGTGAGTTATCATTTCCTTTCTGGTGTTCACAGGGTCAGGCTCCAGGAGAGAGGTTCTCTGTCTGCCTCACTTAGGGCCCTGGAACACACCTTGCACCTCCAGGTCTGTGTTCCTGCTCACTTGCTCAGTCCTGTCTGACTCTGTGTGACCCCAGGGACTGTAGTCTGCCAGGCCCCTCTGTCCATGGGATTTCCCAGGCAGGAATACTGGAGTGGGTTGCCATGTCCTTCTCCAGGGGATCTTCCTGACCCAGAGATGGAACCTGCATCTCCTGCTCGGCAGGTGCATTCTTAACCACTGAGGCACCAGGGAAGCCCCGCATCTAAGGTTCACAGTGGACACTGAGCCTCAGAGAATGAATTGCTTCCTGTCCCAGTGCTCCTGCATGGTATCTCAAGATTCCAGCCCTCAGTGAAAGTTTGAATGGTTGTCTCACATTTTGCATAAAAAATGAAATTAACATATTGAATTTACCCTAGACCTAGTTTTTAGAATGGAGAAGGCAAGGGCACCCCACTCCAGTACTCTTGCCTGGAAACTCCCATGGACGGGGGAGCCTGGTGGGCTGCAGTCCATGGGGTCGCAAAGAGTCAGACACGACTGAGCGACTTCACTTTCACTTTTCACTTTTATGCACTGGAGAAGGAAATGGCAACCCACTCCACTGTTCTTGCCTGGAGAATCCCAGGGACGGGGGAACCTGGTGGGCTGCCATCTATGGGGTCGCACAGAGTCGGACACGACTGCAGCGACTTAGCAGCAGCAGCAGCAGCAGCAGCAGTTTTTAGAAAGAAGATCACACACTTTGCCAAAAGTCAAACTAGTAAGCCTGGTAGGTGTTCTATAAAAATATCTTGACCCCCCAACTGTACCAGTTTGTTGTTTAACATCACTTCAGTGGCTGAGTGTGACCCTAGGCATTCTTGTCCCAGGAGAGATGCTGGGGTCTCCTCCCACTTGAAGGGATACCTTGGTTAATAAGACATTTTATTTTTGTGGCTGGGAGCACTCACCCAGGGCATCAAAGGCGGGCAGGACATCGAACTCCACCTCCTGGTTGAGCTTGGGGGACCTCAGCACAAAGCTGAGAACGCGGGGATTCTCCCATTGTTTGAGTTTCTGGACCTCAAACTTCACTTCAAATGTTTCCTCTCTTTGACAGGCTTCCAGCTGTCTCCTGATTTCTTCAATGAATTCTCCTCGGCGCTCAAACTGTTCCTGAAAACTTGTCAGATTGGTGAGGAAGACGACGAGGTCAGCATCTGATCGTCCCCTGAGGGTCGTGCCTTTGCCTGAGGAGCCACCCTAAAAAGGTGATAAGAATGAGTATTGACACATTTCATTGAGAAGAGCCTCCCTAAATAAAATGCTGAGAACAATCACTAACATTTTGAGTACTAGCCACTGCTCTGAAGGCATCAGCGGCTGTAACTCCTAGAATGCTCACAAGAACTCTGGGATCTAGCTACTGTTATTATCTGTTGTCATCTTCCGGTTGGGGAAACAGATGCTGAGAGATCATGTATCAGTTCAGTCGTACAGCTAGTGGGTGGCAGAGATACAGCTAACATCCTACTTGTCTTTTTCCAGGGTCCATATTCTTTACTCCCTGTAATTTATGACCTTATGTGATTAATACTGTAAACTGGCCCATGGCTGACTTTACTTGAACTGCAAGTCCTTTAAGGTACTGAAATTTATAGATAAGGAAACTGAGGCACAGAGAGATTAAGTGACTTGCCCAAGACAGCCAGCAGGTGCTATCTGCTTTTAAAACATATACTCTTAACCAGCTCGTGACTTTGCAGAAATAGTAAGATCCCAGCCTGGTCAAGATTAGTGAACTGTAGATGCTGCCAGGATTCAGATTGCTAATCTCTATAGCAGTTGTGACCTAGGTGGTTTATACACTTCTCCAGGGAATTTGTTAAAAACTTACAGATGGATGCCCTCACCCCAGAAGCTATTTTCACAAATGTGATTATAGTTCTGCCATGGATAAATCAGAAAGCACCGCCCCAGAGACCTCAGCCTTCTGCTCTCTGTCTGTCCCTATGCAAACGCTTGCTCACCAGCCCCCCTTCTCCCCAACCAGGCAGTTCTGGACTCACCTTCACAACTTTGGACACCCGAACTGGGTGAGGGGCACGTTGGAAACACCTCTCCTTCAGGAAAGTGCAGATGGTGTCGATGGCTTGTTTGACCTGCGTGCGGAACTCCGTGTTTGACAGGAGGTGGTCTTCGATGAACTTGTCCAGAGAGTTGGCCGGGGTATCGCTGAGCTCCATCACGGTGTTGGGGGACTGGAGAGCCAGAGGTGGTGGAGCTGCTGCCTGAATCTGTGAGCTTCTGGCTCTTCTGCTGCCTGCATCTAGGAGGCTGTTAAGTTTCATTTCACTGGCAGGGAGGAGCTATGCCCATAGTCTGGGCTGCTGCTGGTTTCATTTCCTTGAAAGGGAGGAGCTTTGGCTGGAGTCTTTAATCTCTCCTTTGCTCTGAGTAAATCAGATTCTCCTTTCATCCTGTCAGGTCTCCCAGCACATTGCTCTAGAATCCCAGATTTACTTCTGCCTTAATGCAGGAGACCCAGGTTCAATCTCCGGATCAGGAGATCCCCTGGGGAAGGGAATGGCTACCCACTCCAGTAGTTTTGCTGGAAAGCCCATGAACAGAGGAACCTGGCAGGCTGCTATACAGAGGGTTGCAAAGAATCAGGCAGGAGTGAGCAACTAACACTCTCTCCAACAGCCTAGAACATCTGGTCTTTCTTCAGAATGTACTCTGAAAAGGTACTTTTAACCCAGGTTGGCATTGCACCCAAGAGTAATCACAAGTAGAAACAGATTTTTGGTTTCTTTTTCCTCTCTTTTTTGTGGCAGACAACATTATTCTATAGCTTCCTATGGTCCTTGCAGCAGTACATGAATATTGCAAACAGAAACAGTCAAAAAATCTGGAAGCATAAATTCCATCCTGATCCTAAACCTCAAACACTAGAAGTGTAACTACTTTGATGTAGTCTTGTGAGATATTTTTCTAGGTTAATGTACACATACATACAAACATAATTTCTCTTTCTCTCTTTTAATGGCCTAACTCCATATATTTCACTTTTTGATTAATAGACGTTATTTCCTGTCAGGGGAGTGTAATCTCCTCGGTTCTGTCTCGTCACTGCCGGGAGCCAGCGTGAGGAACTCGGCCCATGGCAAAGGTCATGAGGAAGGAGGCTTTGGCATACGCAAAGGCGGAATCGAGCCTCAGGAAACCCCCTGTTCCCGAGCATCTACCCCCAAAACCAGAGTCTGCCTACTTTACTGTTTTATGCTCTCACCTACACCTCTGACTTTACAGGGGGCTCTCCCCCATCACCATTTCTCTTGGAGAAGGAGCTAACTTGCAGCTCCAGTTAATAAACATTCCTGGGCGTGACAAGAGTGTTTCAACTTACAAACTCCTCTGAAGGTTCTCTAGCCTGCCTGAGCGGGTTCGTCGAGCCACATGTGATTGTTTACAGCCTCCCAGCTGTGAGAGGCACAAGATGCTTTAAAACTTTCTAAATACAGACTCTTTTGAGAAGTTAGAAAATTATTAGTATAGTATAGTAGATTGATTAGAAATTATATTGGTGAAGGGTTTTCATTTGTTGAGCCAATATTTGCTGCTAAATCTCCATATTCCCTGCCCTTATAATGAATATAACTAACATATAGGAGAAATAAGTATTAACCGTTAAGATTAATCATGTTAAATCTTAGACTAAGTAAATTCCTTTCTTGATTATAACCCACTACACCCTCACCCTATAGGAATGCAACTTTATCTGGTGCCTTCAGAGGGTGGCACCTGGTTTAAGAAAAAACACCCTTGGAAAAAATAAGTTTTCTGGTTAACTGACCATTTTCAGAAAGAAAGGGTCGTAAAATGTCAGCAGGCCTCATGGCCAGAAGATGATGTAAAACCCCTAAGACTTTTTTTTATACATTTATGTGAAGCACCTGATTTTGATAAAGGTCAGGACTGCTGACCCCAGCGTGACTTTAAAATTTCCATTTGTCTCTATGTGTAACAAAAGGTATATAAGCAAACCTGAAAAATAAAGAAATTGGATCAGTTTCTGGAAAGACTGATTCCCTCGTGTCGTTTCTTTCTTGCTCCCCGTTTTTCTGGCTGAATTCCCATCTGGAACGTGGGTACTCACCAAGCCTGCTAATTTTGCCTGGGCTTCTAAGATCGGACTGGGGAGGCCTCATTGCCTCCTCTCCTTCGGGAGAACGGAAAGATGCCTGTGGCCTACGTAGGTAGTGATTGGTATTCCACATAAACCAAGTTATTCAGCCTCTTTTTCTCCACTAATCTTCCTACTACACTATTCCTTTCTAATCTCTGTTTATGTCTGTAATTAAATCAGTTTTTTCCTAGGATGCCGATTCCGCCTCCCCTTCGAATTACCCTGGATCCACCGGGGCTGGACCCCGGCACGTCACAACAAAAATTTGAAGTGACGGACGTTAAAGCCCTTGGCGTGCCACAGCTCTCAGACAGACTGTGTTACAGCTCTTGGACAGATCAGCGTTACAGCTCTGAGTTACAGCTCAGTTTTATTTAGAAAAGAAAAGGAAAATACATCCTCGAGGCGTGAGGGCATGCCAACCCAAAAGACGCAAAGAGAAGAGAGAGAGCCCTTGGTCTCCTCTTTTTATATGTTTTGCCTCCCCCGGGCCTGCTGTATGTAAACTGGGCCAGCCAGGAGTGCTCTTTGTCCTCCCTGAGGTCCTCACTCCAGTCCTCGGACCTTCCTTTGTTCTATTTTCGCGGGCTTTTCCCCTCCTTGTCTTTTAGCCACTGCCATTCTGGACTCCTGTTTCCTATTCTAACTACCTAACATTTCCTAAGGCACTTTTAGGATGGCAGAAAAATTGCCAACTGTCCCTAACTGTGCAGTTTGAACACGAATGTAACCTGGCATGCCTCAGTGTCCCAATCTGTAAAGGGGGCGGCCGATTAAAAAGTATTCATAACCTAAAAGTTGAGAGTTATGTTTTATTTGGTGGGAATTTTTAGGACTTGAAGCCGGGGAGACAGCCTCTCAAGTGACCCTGAGAGAACTGCTCCAAGGGTGGTGAGGGGAGGAGCCAGGTTATATGGAAATTTCTCAACATAGGTCAGGTAGTCTGGACATTAAAAGCTGTTTTTATGTAAATGAAAGAAAACCAGATATTCTAAGTTAAGCAATTTAGCACTTTCTATGTATATAAGAGTCTGGACTCAGTGTAGTATTTCCTTTCAAAAGCATCTCAGCTCTCTGGGGCATGGGTCCTGTTTTCACTTTCCACCTTTCCTTCCTCAGGGCCCACAGCAGGGAGTGGCTGCTAGATGGCAGGTATTATTCCTTCCCGAGTTCCCTCAGGGCTCACCAGCTCACCATCCCTGTTGACTGTGCCATCCTTGTTTACTAATAGGGCGGGCAATGTTCCATTTCTCAGAAAAACTTTTCTCTCTCACTCATGGAACTACTTCAGAGGATAATCTGAAAGGAGAAACACAAAAGGAGAGATGAAAGGTATCAAAGCTGAGCAAAATTAAAGGGCAATTCTGACTTTAAAATTCTTTGGCCTGCTTGCTTCGCTTCAGTTGTGCCTGAATCTTTGCAACCCTATGGACTGTAGCCTGCCAGGCTCCTCTGTCCATGGGATTCTCCAGGCAAGAATACTGGAGTGGGGAGCTTTCTAACCCAGGCGAGTTCTTTACAGCCAGCACCACCTTTAGGACTTCCCTTGTGGCCCAGACAGTAAAGAATCTGCCTGCAATGCGGGACGCTCAGGTTTGATCCTTGGGTTGGGAAGATACCCTGGAGAAGGGAATAGCAACCCACTCCAGTATTGTTTCCTGGACAAAGGAATCCCCATGGACAAAGGAGCCTGGTGGGCTACAGTCCCTGGGCTCACAAAGAGTCAGACACGATTGAGTGGCTACCTTTCACTTTCATTTTTCGGCACCACCTCTGATCTTAAATTGGCTAATTTAAGATCACTAGGTCTCCTGTTCCCCTTTTCACAATGGTCATCAGGGCACCTCTTTCACTGGTGGCCGCTGTAATTCGCCTTTTTCTGGAGGGTGGGGTAGACAGGGTGCAGGGGCAGCTGGTGAAGAAAGCAATTTGCGTGTGGCTGGGATTTAAGGGAGTAAAGTAGAGGAGTCCAGAAGCTCATGTTCTCTGCTGCACTCTATGAGAAATTACACCAAGTTGTGAAAGACCAGGGCTTCCCAGGTGGCACTAGTGATAAAGAACTTGCCTGCCCATGCAGGAGACGTAAGAGACGCAGGTTTGATCCCTAGGTTGGGAAGATTCCCTGCAGGTGGGCATGGCAACCCACTTCAGTATTTTTGCCTGGAGAATCCCCATGGACAGAGGACCCTGGCAGGCTACAATCCATGGGGTCACGCAGAGTTGGACACAACTGAAGAGACTTTGCACGTGAAAACCCAGACTCAGCCCTGACATGCATATTCTTTTGTTAAGAATTTTTTACTTGAAGAAAATCTGTAGCAACATCCACACTGGCCTGATTCTTAGCCAGGTTCCCAAGGGAAGCATTGCTGTCTATTATCAGAAACACTGTGGGGCCAGGGCATGGGAGGGAGTGCCTACCAGGTTGGAGAGACTGGTAATAAACGCTCTTTCCTGTGAGTAGGATAGTGACGGTAATTAGAGCCGTAATGGCAGATATTACTGAGCACATCCTATGTAGCAGATCACGGAAAAGTTCACCTCTTAAAATAAAAAAGAAATAAAGACGCACCGCCTCTCAGGTCCCCAGCTGCAGAGGAGAGATCTATGCTGCCCCTTTGTTAGAAAAATTAAGTTCACACACTTTGCCACTCAATCAAACGAGTAAGGCTGATGGGGGTTCCCTGAAGAATGTCTTGTCCCCAAATTGGGCCAATTTACCGTTTCCTCTTGCCTGCTTGGTTTAGGCACGACGGCCCCAGGAGAGATACGATGATCTCTGCTCCGCTTTTCAGAGACCCCTCATTTCGGTAAGGCTCTCGGACTGTGCGAGCCTTGTGCTCAGAAACATGAACAGAGAGAGGAAGAAGCCCTGAGACAGGACAGCTCCCATGGAGCAGGGAGCCCCGGAAGGCAGGTAGCACAGCAGACCGCACCCACGGTTGGGCTGGGGCCCCCGACAAGACGCTGAGCCTCCAGGGAGGCTCAGAGCACTCCACCCTCCCCTCTCCTGCCTTAGTCTCAGTTCTCCCCAGTTTTGTTTCCTCGGCAGGAAGTGGCCCAGAATGGGGGGCACTCAGCTCTGGACAATGAGGCATTTACGACTTGGCTGTTTCAGATTTCATGCGAGCATGTCCATCATCCCTGACACGCTCTCTTCTCTGTTGCTGAGTCTCATGAATTTGTGGTTGAACCAGCAGTTCTGAAGTGCACCACCCTCGAGCTTTGTGTCACCTGCTTCTGCCAGCTTTGACCAAATCATCAGAGTTCAGCTGACAAACACTCATCCAAAAAAGTTTTGAAAGGAAATGCTTTATTGTCTTGTGGTCATACAGGAATACAGATTTACAGCAACATACAATAAAACCACAAACTTCAGAGAATTATAAAGCTCACTCATCATACTATAATCCACATACCCACTGAAAACATTGAGGTCTTCATGAAACCAACATTACAAATGAAAGTAAGGAAAACTTACTAAGTACACTAATATAAATATGGATATCTAGGAATAATATGTGTAAAATGTATGTACTAGCAATACAAAATATATGTACTAGGAACGCAGGGAAAAACTATACAATGTAGTTACAGAGTAATTAAAGAAGACAATTAATGGAAAGAAGTTCCAAGTTTGTGGACTGGAATTCTCAATATTACATGGATGTCATTTTCCCTGAACTAATTTATGGAATTCTAATCAAATGCCTCCCTGTATTTTGGGTGAAAATTCACCAACTGATTATAATATTATCATAGAAATAGAGCCAAGAGAAGACATTAGTTTCGATAGAAGAGTTTTCCACAAGACACTGAGAATATCAGGATATCATAATTAGTCAAGGTAGTATTGACTCAAGGACACAAAAACTGACCAATGGACCAACACAGGCTCACACACAGAGGACTCCGCACATATGTCTGAGGTGGTTCTGAAGAACAGTGGGAAGGATGGTCCCTTCAACAAGTGCTGCTGGAATGCTTGGCATCCACATAGAAGAACTGGTGCGGGACCCCCAACTCACACCCGTTTGTCTGTGATTTGATATGACGTTCATAAAGTCATTGCCAAATCCATGTCATGAAGTTTCCCCCCTGTGTTTTCTTCTAGGAGTTTTACAGTTTCAAGTTTTATGTTCAGGTCTTTATCTATCCTGAGTTGATACTTGTGCATGCTGGAGGAAAAGGTGTGATTTTATCCTTTTGCATGTGGATATCCAATGTTCCCAGCTTGACTTAGTGAAGAGACTGTCCTCTCCTCATTGTATGTTCTTGACAACCTTGCCAAAGAGTCGTTGACTGTGTAAGCAAAGCACTGACAATAAAGCAAAAATAGACAGCGGGGAACTAATCCAACTAAGAAGCCTCTGCCCAGCAAATGAAAAAAAAAAAACCCCAATGAAGTGGAAAGGTAACTGATGGAAAAGAATAGAAACATGTATAGCTGAATCACTTAGCTGCGCAGTCAAAGCAACACGCAATGCAAATGAACTGTACTCCAATTTTAAAAATGAAAAAAAATATGTGAAATGAAAGGGAGAAAAGGTAATGGAAAGGGAGAAAATGACTGCAAACCACAAATCTGATGAGGGGTAAATGAGCAAATAATGAGGGCCTTGGACAACTCAATGGCTAAAGGACGAATATCCTAACTATATAATGGGCTAAAGATTGAATTTTTATTTCTCTAAAGAAGCTTTACAAATGGCCAACAGGTATATGAAAAGATGCGCGTCGTTATTCTTTTGGCCACACTGTGCAGCTTGCCTGATCTTGGTTGCCCAACCAGGGATTGAACTCTGACCCCGACAGTGAGAGCACCCAGTCCTAACCACTGGACCCCCAGGGAATTCCCATACTCAATATTATGAATCATCTGGGAAATGGAAATCAAAATCATAAGACATCGCTTTTACCTGTTAGCATAGCTGTTACATGTGTTAAAGGACACTCGTGTTGGTGAGCATGTGGAGGGCCTGGAACTCCTGACCACTCTTGCTGAGAACGCACTTTGGTGCCACCACTATGGAAACAGTAGGAGAGTTCCCCAAGAATTACCAATAGTTCTGCCATATGATCCATGTGGCTCTTCAGCTGAGCAGCTATTTCCCAATTCAATTAATCTGCTAGTGACTGTGGCTTTATGTATAGTTCTGAAACACCCTCAGAAAACAATACAAGTGGGCCACCCACATGGTAATTACATGTGATTATAAGGTGTCCTCTTTGCATGAAGAGATAACTGTGCTAAGGATAACACAGTGGTAACAAAACCCCATTTGGGGTAAAATCCCATTTTCAGAAAGACTCAAAATAGACATGGAAATTGAGACAGAAAAGAAAAGGTCCCAAATTTTTGAGACACTTTGGGATTCTTCCTCTCGTTTAAAAACAACCATATTTCTCACTCTCATGCTTAAATCAATGACCAAGTATGGTCCTCCCAGGTCCCTAGAAACAGGAGACACAGCCTGTCATCCTGTGTCCAGGCCACATGGGAACCCCCAGGGTCTTCCATGAGGCAGACTGACTTAGAGGAAAACAAGGCCAAGACCCTGATGGTCATTTCTCTGGGAAAGGCAGGCGAGGCAGGGAAAGCAGTCTTTGGATGGCAAGTATGAATATGTAAGAGGGCTGTGGAGAGGAAGGGGTTTCCTGAGTCACCTGGTACCTGGTCCCAGCATGAGTGGGGCAGGGTGGGTTGTGGCTCAGACTGGCTCTGAGTCTGGGCAGTGGAGCAGAGAGGAAATGCTCGACAGGTTTGCATGGGAAAGGCCAACAGGTGAGCTGCTGGCTTTGTCTAGGAAACAGCCAAACCCGGGGCGGGGGTGGGGGGGGCAGTCTCTCCAGGATCAGCAGGGCCCAAATGTAGAAAGGATAAACACAGAAGCCCCGGCCAAGGAGCAGGATGAGGGCTGCGATGGGGTGGGGAGAGGGTGAGATGGTGGCTTCGTCTAGGAGCCACCTCGGAGGCACTGACTGAGAAGAGGTGACGGCTGAGGATGACCAGGATGGTACCTCGGGTCATCATCACAGCTAGCATTTGCTGAAGAGCCCACACCTACCTTGAGGGTGGTGGCAGAGGTGCTTGTGTGGGTCTGGGTCACTCTAAGGAGCAGATGCCAATGTGAGATTAAATGTGGGAGATTGTTTGGGGAAACAGCCAGGTGAGAGACAATGATCAGGGATCTTATAGAAGCTGTGCAAGCTGACAACCCTGATCTAATCTGACTCTGGGTGAAGGCAAAAAGGAAGGACAGTTGGCTCTGCAGTCAAGACAAAGTCCAACAAGTTCGTGGAGAGTCCTCTCGCCAATGTCCCATGTCGGAGCTTCCCCTGACTCTCAGGAATGGGGCTGCCTGAGTGTCTCTGGCACCTGTGGTGATTGTCTGGAAGCTGCAGGTAGGCAGCGTGGCTTTGGTGTCAACGTGGAGATGGATCACGAAGGGCAGTAGCTGGTATGCTCAGCCGAGTATGTTCCCTCCACTGAGGCTCTGCTAGATTCCTTGTCATGGTCCCCAAATGAGAGTGAAGAGTGAAAGTGAAGTCGCTCAGTCGGGTCCAACTCTTTGCGACCCCGTGGACTGTAGCCCTCCAGGCTCCTCCCTCCATGGGATTCTCCAGGCAAGAATACTGGAGTGGGTTGCCATTTCCTTCTCCAGGGGATCTTCCTGACCCAGGGATCAAACCCAGGTCTCCCGCATTGCAGGCAGACGCTTTAACCTCTGAGCCACCAGGGAAGCCCGTAATGGGCTTCCAAATGGGAACAGAAAAATCCAGTGTATGAAGACACATTGAGAGCAGCAACAAAGAGCAGGAGCTTCACAGCAAGAAGGACCAGGGTTCAACTTCACCCTCTCGTCTCTCACTCACCAGGGGACTCTGAGTGAGTGGCCATGTCTCAATGTATTATTATGAGAATCAGAGTAAAACCCATCTCATGGGGATGCTGGAGGCCTCAAAAGAGGAACAGCAATATGGAGAAGCCAAAGGCTGTCTTCCAGCCACTTAGGTGACCAGTGACTCAGGTGGTAAGAACATCTTGATCTTTTGTGTGTCCTTATGGGAGGTTTTCTGGAATGGACTTTTGTCAATGACACGTTGGTTTGGGTACCAAGGCAGGGTGACAATGTACGTTGGTAAGCCTGCTGTCTAACCCAGTGACTCATTCTGGGGCAGACACAGGTGTAATTCTACATTTTCTAGTAACCACAGTGAAAGAATACAGAGACCAAGATGAAATTCCATTTGACTAAGTAGCATTTCTAGAAGTTGTTATCTCAACACGCCATCAGTATCAGGTCACATGAAGAAATCAGGAGTTCTCACCCGCACGTTCCAGGTGCCCACTGGCTTCCCACTCAACTTCTTACAGCACGAATACTTGAGCCAGATTTTAACCTCCTGTGCCAGCAGCTGCCACGTCTGTGGATCTCCACCAGCCACATTTCCAGTTGGGTCAGCCGGGTCCAGAATCACAGGCCTGGAAACAATAGTCAGAGAGGACAGGTGAGTACATGGGCTGTGTCTGGGAGGGGTTCAGAGATCGCGGCAGGGCAAAATACCAGCCTTGGTAGAGTGTTTCCGGGGGCAGCTGGAGGGCCCCATGGACACCTCTCCCTGGCTTGTGACCTGGGCGCCCTGCCCTACAGTGGGCATTGAACACAAGGTGAAGGAGGCTTGCATTTGGGCCTGGAGAGACCTGGTTTCAATCTCACCTCTGCTCTTGAGTAGTGCTGTCTCTTTAGGCAGGTCACCTCAATCTCTAGTCCTCAGTATCCTCATCTGTGAAATGGGCAGATTTGAAAATCCCTACCTCAAAGGATATTGTATGAGGATCTAGAGAAGCACTTGACAAGCTCCCAACAGTAACTGAAACATAATAAGGGGTCTATACATGCCAGGTTTAATAACCAAGATTCCACAATTCTATCAGAGTGTTTTTGTCTTATAGCAAGCTCTTACTTCTGGGAAGCATTTTTATTATTGCTATAGCTATTGCTGGCTCCCCTGGTGGCTCAGAGGTTTTAGCGTCTACCTGCAATGCAGGAGACCTGGGCTCGATCCCTGGGTCGGGAAGATCCCCTGGAGAAGGAAATGGCAACCCGCTCCAGTATTCTTGCCTGGAGAATCCCATGGACAGAGGAGCCTGGTGGGCTACAGTCCACAGTACCGCAAAGAGTCGGACACGACTGAGCAACTTCACTTTCACTTTCACTTTTCATAGCTATTGCCATTTGAGTCAAATTTTAGCTCTTTCACTCACTTTCTGTAAAGTTTGCACAAGCTCCTCTTTTTCCATACCTCTGTGATCTGTGGTTAGCACAGTGCCTGCCTCACAGGGTTGCAGGTTATTATTTCAATCAGACGGTAGGAGTAAGTGCCCAGCATAGTGACTGAGAATAGATGACGATGAATAATTGTGGAAACCTCCCTCTTCCTACATTTCCAGGGTCCCACCGCTGTAATCAGAGCTGCATTTATGTGGCGATCTAAGCCATGTGCGGATAGAGTACCTGGGTTTAGCAAGTTGTCTCCTCAGGTATTGGCTAATCGTAGGGTTTTCAAAGTCATAATACTTTTTCCAGTAGATGCAGAGGTCCTGATGCTTCAGGATTAATGCTAAAACAGTCCGAAATCCCTGAGCTGTGCTGAATTCTGGTTTGGAGCTTCCTTGTTCCCAGGCATAGATGGTCAGCAGCTCCAGGGCATACTGTGGGGGCAGCTTATGCTCATACTTCATCTTACACTGAGGAGAGGGAACAAATTAGAAACATGAGTTTGCTCAGCTTTTGTGTGGAGAAGAGGTAATGCCTATCCTCAAGCTATTTCAGAAAAGTGAGGATTAGGAGATGATTCCAAACTCATTTTACACGAAAAGCAGAAAAATGCAGCACAAAAAAGAAAACAGCAGGCCTGATGATCATAGACGGGAAAATCCTCTACAAGATATTAGCAAAGCAGATTCACCAACATATTACAAGGTCACACAGCATGATCAAGTTGGATATAGTCCAGAGAGGTGAGGATGTCAGAATACACAAATCAATCAAAGAGATACATTTCTATTAACAAAATAAAGGATAAAAACTTGTAATTATTTTCTCATATACAAAAAAAAATTGAGAAAATTCAACAACCACTGTCATACAAACTCTTAACAAGGTGGGTATGGAGAGAACATAACTCGATAAAGGCCGCATATGACCAACCTACAGCTGACATCACCCTCAGTGGTAAAGACTGAAAGCTTTTTCTTTAAAATCAAGAACAAGACACATATGCCCACTCTCCTCACACTTATTCAACATAGTATTGGAAGTCCATCCATGGCAATCAGGCAAGGAAAGAAACAATATCCATGCAAATTAGAAAGGAAGTTTAACTATTGCTATTTGCAGATGACATGGCACTATACATAGAAAACGCTAGGCACCTCCAGAAAACTATTAGAAATAAAAACTGAATTTAGGAAGATTGCAGGATACAGTAATAGTACATAGAAATATGTTGTGTTTCTATATTGAGTAACAAACTATCACAATTAGAAAGTTATTTATTTATTATTTTATTCTCAGTTCTATTTATTTATTTACTTTACAATATTGTATTGGTTTTGCCATAAATTGACATGAATCAGCCATGGGCATACATGTGTTCCCCATGCTGAACCCCCCTCCCCCCTCCCTCCCCATCCCATCCCTCTGGGTCATCCCAGCACACCAGCCCCGGGCACCCTGTCTCATGCATCGAACCTGGACTGGCGATTCATTTCACATGTGATAATTTACATGTTTCAATGCCATTCTCCCAAATCATCCCACCCTTGCCCTTTCCCACAGAGCCCAAAAGACTGTTCCAGACATCTGTGTCTCTTTTGCTGTCTCGCATACAGGGTTGTTGTCACCATCTTTCTAAATTCCATATATATGCGTTAGTATAGTGTACTGGTGGTTTTCGTTCTGGCTTACTTCGCTCTGTATAATAGGCTCCAGTTTAATCCACCTCATTAGAGAAATTTAAAAGCCATCCCATTTACAATTACATTAAAAAAATTTTTTTTAACTAGGAGTAAATTCAACCACAGTGAAAGACCTATACCTGACTTTGATGAGAGCAACTGAAGATGACAAAAATAAACGGAAAGAGGTACCACGCTCCTGGACTTGAGGGGTTAATATTCTTCAAACATGCATCCTACCTGAAGCAATCTGTGTGCATGGCCTCAGGGTATGTGATTTAGTGTTGCTGCGCCATGCCACTCTTTTCAAGGGAGAAAATGGGAAGGACAGGAGGTTAATTCATTTGCCCAGATTCAGACAGCTAGGAAGTGAGCAAAGGGGACTTGGGGCGGGGAAGGGCAGGGGGAGCTGAAAATTCATTGAATAATTACTTACTGAGAACCTATTATATTCCAGGCACTGTTCTAGGTTCTAGGGCAGCAGCAGTGAACAAAACATGCAGTGTCATACTATATATTTACACAATGCATACAAATAAGCAAATGCCTACTTTTATGTACATGCTCAGAGGGAAGACAGACAATAAACAAACAAATAAGCTCATGCAAAGGCCCTGAGGCTGAAGTAGAGTTTCCTTCTTGGTGGACCAATGCAGAGGAGAGACCAGCCTGGGAGTAGGGGCGAGGGGGTAGTTGATGATGATATTTAATACAGGACCAAGGTGTTCGTAATTTGGTGGGGTCTGTGTGTGTTTATGAAAAAGATAAGAAAGGCCCATGGTTTGGTCCAGAGCAACTGGAAGGATGGAGCTGTCATATGCTGATATGGGAGCACCGGAAAGAGGAAGATACCTGAGTCCACTAGCAGTGTCCCAGACCCTACCCTTCTTCCCCAGTTTTTCCCCTTCTGACCATGTCTACTCCTCCACGGTCCTCCTCTCATCGTCTCCCTCCTGGCTCACTGTCCCTCCTCTCCATCCGTCTCTGTCCGGCTCCCTCCTGCCTCCCACATCCTTTCTGATTCCTCCCCTCCTCCCTCCTCTCCTCTTTCTTCTCCTCCCCTCACCTCTCCCTGCTCCTTCCCTCCCTCCACACCACCCCTCCCTCCTCTCCCGGCCTCACTCTCTCCCTTCCCCTCCTCCTCCTCCTCCTCCTCGGCTCTCTGCCCAGATGGGACCGGCCATACCAGTTGGTACCAGTGCTTCACCAGGCGGATGAGGCTCTTCAGCTTGGCCGGACGCTCCTTCAGGAAGGCTCTCTGCAGCTCCGTGAAGCAGGGGGAGAACTCGCCCTCTCCCCCCAGTTTCTCGCACTCTTGGATGAGCCGGACGTAGATTTGAGGGTCAGGTCTGGAACCTTTGGTCAACTGACCTGTTGGGAATGAATTCAAGTTTAAATGTCAGCTCTTTTCTGAGTTTCTTTCTGTCGCCCCAGGGACACAGACTCACTGGCCGTGGGGGGCAGTGGGGAGGTCAGCAGTCCAGAGCCAGGAGGCCTGAGGTCCATCCCCGGTCCTCCCTTCTCCCACCTCTACCGCCCGTCACCCATCGTCTCTCACCTGGACTCAGCAGAGGTGGCGGCACCCTCCTCCCTGGATCCTCCAAAGCCCATTAGAGGCCTTTAACCTGATCCTTCCACTTCTTGCTTCCCAGGACCTCTGGATAAAATCCCAAGTCCTCGCAGTGGCCCACGCGGATGGTGAGACCTATCTCCTCCTTCGTCTTCCCTCCTGCCTCAATCCCTTTGCCGCTGACTCCCCTGGTTGCTTCACCTCTGCCAATATGCCACCTTCATTCCTATCTGTGCACTTGCTATTTCCTCCTCTGGAACCCCCAGATCTTTGAGTGCTTGGCCTCTTCTCACCCCTCAGGCCTCAGGTCAGAGGTCAGCTCCGTTGTCACCCTGTCTCCAAAGTCATCTGAGTCCCCATTGCTCTCTTGGGTCACCCTATTTCATTTCTGTCGCAGCAAGTTATCATCTCATTCCTGGTGTTCACATGGTCAGGCTGCAGGAGACAGGCTCTCTGTCTGTCTCCTTTAGGCCATGGAATAGGCCTTGCACCTCCGAGTCTGTGCTCCTGCTCAGTTGCTAAGTCCTGTCCGACTCACTGCGACCCTCTGGGCTGTAGTCTGCCAGGCTCCTCTGTCCATGGGATTTCCCAGGCAGGAATACTGGAGTGGGTTGCCATGTCCTTCTCCAGGGGATCTTCCTGACCCAGGAATCGAACCTGCATCTCCTGCTTGGCAGGTGCATTCTTAACCACTGAGCCGCCAGGGAAACCCTGCATCTAAGGTTCACAGTGGAAACTGAGCCTCAAAGAATGAATTGCTTCCTGTCCCAGTGCTCCTGCACGTCATCTCAAGATTCCAGCCCTCAGTGAAAGTTTGAATGGTTGCCTCACATTTTGCATAGAAAATGAAAGTAATATATTGAGTTTACCCTAGACCTAGGTTTTAGAAAGAGATCACACAGTGTACCAAATGTCAAACTAGAAAGCCTGGCAGGTGTTCTATACAAATATCTTGATCCCCCCAGTTGCACCAATTTCTTGTTTAACTCAGCCACTTCAGTGGCTGAGTGTGACCCTGGGCATTCTTGTCCCACGAAAGATGCTGGGGTCTCCTCCTACTTGAACGGATACCTTGGTTAATAAGAGTCTCAAAGTGAGAGACATTTCTGCTCAGAGACAAGGAAAGAGAGCGGAAGAAGCCCTGACATAGGACAAAGACTGTAAGAACTTGTGGCTGGGAGCACTCACCCAGGGCATCAAAGGCAGGCAAGACATCGAACTCCACCGCCTGGTTGGGGGACCTCAGCACAAAGCTGAGAGCGCGGGGATTCTGCTGTTTCTGGACCTCAAACTCCACTTCAAATCTTTTCTCTCTCTGACAGGCTTCCAGCTGTCTCCTGATTTCTTCGATGAATTCTCCTCGGCGCTCAAAGTGTTCCCGAAAACTTGTCAGATTGGTGAGGAAGACAACGAGGTCAGCATCTGATCGTCCCCTGAGGGTCGTGCCTTTGCCTGAGGAGCCGCCCTAAAAAGGTGAGAAGAATGAGTATTGACACATTTCATTGAGAAGAGCCTCCCTAAATGAAATGCTGAGAGCAATCACTAACGTTTTGGGTACTAGCCACTGCTCTGAAGGCATTAGTGGCTATAACTCCTAGAATGCTCATAAGAACTCTGAGATCTAGCCACTGCTATTATCTGTTGTTGTCTTCTGGATGGGGAAACAGATGCTGCGAGAGATCATGTTATCAGTCAAGTCACACAGCTAGTAGGTGACAGAGATGCAGTTCACACCCGTTTTTTCCGGATCCATGATCTTTACTCCCTGTTGTTTTGTGATCTGACATGATTAATACTTAAAGCGGCCCATGGCTTAGTTTATTTGACCTGCAGGGCCCGTGAGGTCCTGAACATTCTGGATAAGGAAACTGAGGCATAGAGAGGTGTAGGTGACTTGCCCAAGATTTCACAGACAGCAGGTGCTATCTGCTTTCAAAACGTATACACTTAACCAGCTTGTGACTCTGCAGAACTGGTGAAACCTTAGACTGTCAAAGACTGGTGGATTGTTGATACAGGTGGGTTTCAGTTTGCCTATTTTAATGCCATAAGACTCTCAAAGTGTGAGCATTTTCTGCTCAGGAAACTGAAGAGAGACCAGAATGAGCCCCAACTTAAGACAAAGGCTGGAACGCCTTATGACTGGGAGCACTCACCCAGGGCATCAAAGGCAGACAGGACATTAAACTCCACCTACATGTGGAGCTGGGGGGAGCTGAGCCCACAGGTGCGAGCAGGAGCATTCTCTAACTGCTGATTCTGGACCTCTTGTGAGATATCTTTCTCAGTCAACACACACATTCACACACACACACACACAGTTTCTCTTTCTCTTTCTTTTAATGGTTGCCTAGTGGGTGTTTCAGACATGATTTATACACTTCATCGGGGCATTTGTTAAGTTTGATGCATGAGGCCGGACACCCAAAACTGGGGCTCTGGGATAACCCAGAGGGATGGAGTGGGGAGGGAGTGGGAGGGGCTTCAGGATGGGGGGACACATGGACCCCTGTGGCTGATTCACGCTGATGTATGGCAACAGCTATCGCAATATTGTAATCATCCTCCGATTAAAACAAATAAATTAATTTTAAAAATTTACAGATGGATTCCCTCACCCCAGAAGCTATTTTCACAAGTGTGGATATAGTTTTGGCAGGGAAAAATCAGAAACCACCAGCCCTAGAGACCTCAACCTCTTGCTCTCTGTCTGTTTCTGTGGAAAGGCTTGCTCACCAGCCCCCCTTCTCCCCAGTGAGGCAGTTCTGGACTCACCTTCACAACTTTGGACACCCGAACTGGGCGAGGGGCACATGGGAAACACCTCTCCTTCAGGAAAGTGCAGATGGTGTCGATGGCTTGTCTGACTTGCCTGCGGAACTCCGCGTTTGACAGGAGGTGGTCTTCGATGAACTTGTCTAGAGAGCTGGCCAGGGTATTTCTGAGCTCCATCATGTCACTGGGGACTGGAGAGCCATAGGCGGCAGGGCTGCTGCCTGAAGTTGCTGGTTTCAGTTCCTTGAAAGGGAGGAATTTTGTCCTGAATCTTTGTTTCTAGTTTGTCTCTCTGCAAATGAAATGCTCCTGCTATCCCACAAACTTGTCAGGTCTCTCAGCTTTTTCCTCCAGAATCCCAGAATTACTCCCTGCCTTTACCAGGCAGACTAGCGTGTCTGGTCTGTCTTCAGACTGTATTCTGAAAAGCTCCTTTTAAACCCACGTTAGTACTTCACCCAAGACTAATCACAATTACAGATAGATTTCTGGTTTCCTTTTCTTCTTTTCATTGTGGATGAAACTGTTTTATAGTCTCCTATGATCCTTGCAGCAGTACATGTATATTGCAAACAGGAACATTCAGAAAAATCCGGAAGCATTGTTTAGTCCACCCCTGATGCTAAACCTCAAAGACTACACCTGGGGACTACTTTGGTGTAGTCTTGTGAGATATTCTTCTAGGTTTACGCACACATACACACAAACATAATTTCTCTCTCTCTCTCTCTCTTTTAATGGCATGAATCTATATGTTTAACTTTTTCATAAACTTTAGTTCTTTAGGTTGACAGAAAAATTGTGAGCTGTCCCTAGCTGTGCAGCTTTGAACACGAATGTAACCGGGCATGCCTCTCTCTCTTAATTTGTAAAGAGGACTTTCGACCTGAAAAGTATTCACAACATAAAAGTTGACATATGTTTTATTTGATGGGAATTTTTAGCACTTTAAGCCGGGGAGACAGCCTCTCAAGTGACCCTGAGAAGACTGCTCCAAGGAGGCGAGGGGAGGAGCCAGGTTGTATAGAAGTTTCGCAACATAGGTCAGGTAGTCTGGACATCAAAAGTTGTGGATAAATTAAAGAAAACCAGATATCCCATTGAGGCGAAAAGGGAAAAAAAAAATAGAGGAATGAGCTTTTTTCTTTCCCTTTCTGGACAACAAAGAAGATAAAGAGAAGAGTAAGCAGGCCTGAACATTCTTAGTTTTTCACTTTGTCAGTTCAGTGCAGCACGCCAGGCCTCCCTGTCCATCACCAACTCCCGGACCTTGCTCAAACTCATGTCCATCGAGTCGGTGATGCCGTCCAACCATCTCATCCTCTGTCGTCCCCTTCTCCTCCTGCCTTCAATCTTTCCCGGCACCAGGGTCTTTTTTTTCAACTGTAACTGCTCCTGACTGCGCATGTCTGTAAATTTGCTTTTCTGCCTCCTCACTCTGCAGGAGCTCCAGCTCACCCCCATTTTCCTTTCTGTGCGTGTGCTCGAGAGTGCTTAGTCAGTGCCAATTCTTTGAGGCCTGGTGGGCTAAATACATCCTGTATCTGGTGTTTACGCTTGCAACACTCTTCCCCTTAAAGTTCTTCTTTTTATATATCGGAAAGACAGCCACAGAGCCGCCAAACTGCCAGACTCAATTACTGGATTACTGATGCCAGCCTGTGACTGTGTTTGAAATAGGGCAAAAGGAACACGTCAAGATCCTAACACCTTTGTTCCTCATCATTGATTCCTGAACTGGAAGCCCTCATCTTATAAAAGTCCCTGGACCCCTCAAGGTGGGGGGCGCAGTTCTTAAGGCATGAGTTTATGGAGCTCCTCTCTCTGCCGGCTGAGAATTAAAGCCACCTTTCTGTTTCCTCCAAACTCAGTCTTTGTATTTTTTATTTGGCTTTGTGGGGCTGAGAAAGCCAAGATTTTGGCCAGCAACAATCCCAAGTTAAGGCACAGAGTGCTTTTCTCTGTATGGGAAGATGTCAGAGTCGGCGCTCACTGAATGCATTCCTTTGATATGCGCCTCCGCTATCTGGGGCTAATGTTAGGAGGATCCCCTGGAGAAGGGCATGGCTACGTGCTCCTGTGTTCTTGCCTGGAGGATCCCATGGACAGAGGAGCCTGGCGGCTACAGTCTGTGCTGTGCTTAGCTGTTCAGTCATGTCCAATTCTGTGCGACCCCACGGACTACAGCCCACCAGACTCCTCTGTCCATGGGGATTTTCCAGGGAAGAATACTGGAGTGGGTTACCAAGCCCTCCTCCACGGGATCTTCCCCACTCAGGGATCGAAGCCAGGTCTCCAGAATTTCAGGTGGATTCTAACCCACTGAGCCACCGGGAAGCCCCAGTTATCATCTGTGGGATGACAGTCAGACCCAAACGAGCGACAAGCACACCCTTCCTGCTTCCACATCCTGAGCTGCCTCCCCTCAGGGCTCACCTTTCTTCCTGGGTCTCCTCAGGGCTCACCAGTCACACTGAAGGGCCGCAATTGCTGATGACTCTGACAACCTTGTTTACTGATAGCAGTTCAGTTGAGTTCTGTCGGTCAGTCGTGTCCGAGTCTTTGCAACCTCATGGACCCAACACACCAGGCTTCCCTGTCCATCACCAACTCCCAGAGCTTACTCAGACTCAAGTCCATCGACTTGATGATGCCATCCAACCATCTCATCCTCTGGCATCCCCTTCTCCTCCTGCCCCCAATCTTTCCCAGAATCAGGGTCTTTTCCAATAAGTCGACTCTTCCCATCAGGTGGCCAAAGTATTGCAGCCTCAGCTTCAGTATCAGTCCTTCCAATGAATATTCAGGACTGATTTCCTTTAGGACAGACTGGTTGGATCTCCTTGCTGTTCAAGAGACTCTCAAGAGTCTTTTCCAACACCACAGTACAAAAGCATCAATTCTTCCATGCTCAGCTTTCTTTATCGTCCAACTCTCACCTCCATACATGACTATTGGAAAAACCATAGCTTTGACTAGACGGACTTTTGTTGGCAAAGTAATGTCTCTGCTTTTGAATATGCTGTCTAGGTTGGTCAAAACTTTTCTTCCAAGGAGCAAGTGTCTTTTAATTTCATGTCTGCAGTCACCATCTGCAGTGATTTTGGAGCCCCCCAAAACAAAGTCGCTCACTGTTTCCACTGTTTCCACTCTTTCC
The DNA here is from genome assembly GCF_023091745.1 of Budorcas taxicolor. Taxonomy (NCBI): domain Eukaryota; kingdom Metazoa; phylum Chordata; class Mammalia; order Artiodactyla; family Bovidae; genus Budorcas; species Budorcas taxicolor. The sequence continues at coordinate 61,520,544 of NC_068926.1, forward strand.
CTACCTATTTGCCATGAAGTGATGGGACCAGATGATCTTCGTTTTATGAATGTTGAATTTTAAGCCAACTGTTTCACTCTCCTCTTTCACTTTCATCAAGCGGCTCCTTAGTTCTTCTTCACTTTCTGCCATGAGGGTGGTGTCATCTGCATATCTGAGTTTATCAATATTTCTCCGGGCATTCTTGATTCCAGCTTGTGCTTACTCCAGCCCACCATTTCTCATGATGTAATCTGCATAGAAGTTAAATAAGCAGGCTGACAATGTACAGCCTTGATGTACTCCTTTCCCTATTTGGAACAAGCCTGTAGTTCCATGTCCCGTTCTTACTGTTGCTTCCTGACCTCCATACAGATTTCTCAGGAGGCAGGTCAGGAGGTCTGGTATTCCCATATCTTTCAGAATTTTCCAGAGTTTGTTGTGATCCACACAGTCAAAGGCTTTGGCATACTCAATAAAGCAGAAGAAGATGTTTCTCTGGAACTCTCTAGCTTTTTCCATGATCCAACAGATGTTGGCAATCCTACCTCTGGTTCCTCTGCCTTTTCTAAATCCAGCTTGAACATCTGGAAGTTCATGGTTCACATACTGTTGAAGCCTGGCTTGGAGAATTTTGAGCATTACTTTGCTAGCGTGTGAAACGAGTGCAGTTGTGTGGTAGTTTGAACATTCTTTGGCATTGCCATTCTTTTCTGGAATGAAAACAGACCTTTTCCAGTCCTGTGGCCACTGCTGAGTTTTCCAAATTTGCTGGCATATTGAGCTGGCATATTATCTTTTAGGATTTGAAATAGCTCCACTGGAACTCCATCACCTCCACTAGCTTTGTTCATAGTGATGCTTCCTAGGGCGCACTTGACTTCTCATTCCAGGATGTCTGATCACACCATCGTGGTTATCTAGGGTCACACCATCGTGGTTATCTGGGTCATGAAGAACTTTTTGACATAGTTGTTCCGTGTATTCTTGTCACCTCTTCTTAGTATCTTCTGCTTCTGTTAGGTCCAGACCATTTCTGTTCTTTATCGAGCCCATCTTTGCATGAAATGTTCCCTTGCTATCTCTCATTTTCTTGACGAGATCTCTAGCCTTTCCCATTCTATTGTTTTCCTCTATTTCTTTGCATTGATCACTGAGAAAGGCTTGCTTATCTCTCCTTGCTATTCTTTGGAACTCTGCATTCAGATGCTTCTATCTTTCCTTTTCTCCTTTGCCTTTAGCTTCTCTTTTTTTCTCAGCTATTTCTAAGGCCTCCTCAGACAACCATTTCGCCTTTTTGTATTTCTTTTTCTTAGGGGTGGTCTTGATTCCTGCCTCCTGTACAGTGTCATCCATAGTTCTTCAGGCACTCTATCAGATCTAATCCCTTGAATCTTTTGGTCACTTCCACTCTATAATCATAGGGATTTGATTTAGGTCATATCTGAATGGTCTAGTGGTTTTCCCTACTTTCTTCAATTGAAGTCTGAATTTGGCAATAAGGAGTTCATGATCGGAGCCACAGTCAGCTCCCAGCCTTGTTTTTGCTGACTGTACAGAGATTCTCCACCTTTGGCTGCAAAGAAAATAATCAATCTGATTTCGGTATTGACCACCTGGTGATGTCCATGTGTAGAATCTTCCCTTGTGGTGTTGGAGAGGGTGTTTGCTATGATCAGTGAGTTCTCCTGGCAAAATTCTGTTAGCCTTTGTCCTGCTTCATTTTGTATTCCAAGGCCAAATTTGCCTGTTACTCCAGGTATCTCTTGACTTCCTACTTTTGCATTTCATTCCCCTATAATGAAAGGACATCTTTTTCGGGTGTTAGTTCTTGAAGGTCTCATAGGTCTCTACTGATACGGCAGGAAATATTCCATTTCTCGGGAGAAACTTTTTGTTATCACTCTAGGAACTATTTCACAGGATAATCTGAAAGAGGAGACACAAAAGGGGATTGGAAAGGTATCAAACATGAACCAAAATAAAGGGCGATTCTGACTTTAAAAATCTTTTTGGTAGTTTAGTCACTAAGTCATGTCTGACTCTTTGGGACCTCTTGGACTGCAGCCACCAGGCTTCTCTGTCCATGGGATTCTGCAGGCAAGAATACTGGTGTGGGTTACCATTTCCTTCTCTTGGGGATCTCCTGACCCAGGGATTGGCAGGTAGATTTGTTACCTACCTGAGCAGCCCCTCAAAAGAGTCTTTATTGGATCTTAAATTGGCTAATGGTCTCAGTTCGTCACTGAGTCATATCTGACTCTTTGCCACCCCATGGCCTGCATGAAACCAGGCCTCCCTGTCCATCACCAAGGCCCGGAGTTTAGTCAAACTCAAGTCCATGGAGTTGGTGATGCCTTCCAGCCATCTCATCCTTTGTCGTCTCCTTCTCCTCCTGCCCTCAATCTTTCCCAGAATCAGGGTCTTTTCCAATGAGTCGCCTCTTCCCATCAGGCGGCCAAAGTATTGGAGCTTCAGCTTCAGTATCAGTCCTTCCAATGAATATTCAGAGTTGATTTCCATTAGGATTGACTGGTTTGATCTCCATGCAGGCGGTCCAAGGGACTCTCAAAGGCTTCTCAGGCACCACAATTTGAACCAGGCTGGAGAGATCATTAATAAACACTCTTTGCTGTGAGTAAGATAGTGATGGTAATTATTTATAATCATTATGGCAGGTTTTAATTAAAACTTCCTATGTATCAAATCCCACAAAAGTACACCTCTCAAAAAAAAGAAAAAGTGTACCTCTCAGGTCCCCAGCTACAGAGGAGAGATCTATGCTGCCCCATTGTTAGAAAAATTAAGTTCACACACTTTGCCATTCAATCAAACGAGTAAGGCTGGTGGGGGTCCCATAAAGAATGTCTTGTCCCCAAATTGGGCCAATTTACTGTTTCCTCTTGCCTGCTTGGTTTAGGCACGACGGCCCCAGGAGAGATACAATGATCTCTGCTCCACTTTTTAGAGACCCCTCATTTTGGTAAGGCTCTCGAACTGTGGGAGACTTGTGCTCAGAAACATGAACAGAGAGGAAGAAGCCCTGAGACAGGACAGCTCCCATGGAGCGGGGAGCCCCGGAAGGCAGGTAGCACAGCAGACCGCACCCCTGGTGGGGCTGGGGACCCCAACAAGACGCTGAGCCTCCAGGGAGGCTCAGAGCACTCCACCCTCCCCTCTCCTGCCTTAGTCTCAGTTCTCCCCAGTTTTGTTTCCTCGGCAGGAAGTGGCCCAGAATGGGGGGCACTCAGCTCGGGGCTATGAGGCATTTATGACTTGGGTGTTTCAGATTTCACGTGAGCATGTCCATCATCCCGTACATGCTCTCTTCTCTGTTGCTGAGTCTCATGAATTTGTGGTTGAACCAGCAGTTCTGAAGTGCACCACCCTCGAGCTTTGTGTCACCTGCTTCTGCCAGCTTTGACCAAATCATCAGAGTTCAGCTGACAAACACTCATCCAAAAAAGTTTTGGAAGAAAATGCTTTGTTTCTTGTGGTCATACAGGAATATAGATTTAGAGCAACATACAATAAAACCACAAAATTCAGAGAATTATAAAGCTCACTCATCATACTATAATCCACATACCCACTGAAAACATTGAGGTCTTCATGAAACCAACATTACAAATGAAAGTAAGGAAACTTGCTAAGTACACTAATATAAATATGGATATCTAGGAATTATATGAGAAAGCATATGTACTAACAATGCAGAGAAAAATGATAAAATGTAGTTACGAGTAATTAAAGAAGACAATTAATGGAAAGAAGTTTCAAGTATGTGGACTGGAATTCTCAATATTACATGGATGTCATTTTCCCTGAACTAATTTATGGAATTCTAATCAAATGCCTCCCTGGATTCTGGGTGAAAATTCACCAACTGATTATAATATTATCATAGAAATAGACACAAGAGAAGACATTAGTTTGGATAGAACAGAGTTTTCTACAAGACACTGAGAATTAATATCGGGCTATCATAATTAGTAACGGTAGTATTAAACCAAGGACACAAAAATTGGTCACTGATGTAACACAGGCTCACACACAGATGACTCTGGACATATGTCTGAGGTGGTTCTGCAGAACAGTGGGGAAGGATGGTCCCTTCAGCAAATGTTGCCAGAATACTTGGCATCCACACAGCAGAACTAGTACAGACCACCACCTCACACCCATTTGTCTGTGTTTTGACATGCCGTTCATAACGTCATTGCCAAATTTATGTCTTGAAGCTTTCTCCCTGTGTTTTCTTCTAGGGGTTTTACAGTTTCAGCTCTTATGTTTAGGCCTTTATCTATTCTGAGTTGATATTTGTCCATGCTGGAAGAAAAGGTGTGATTTTATCCTTCTGCATGTGGATATCCAATTTTCCCAGCTTGATTTATTGAAGAGACTGTCCTCTCCTCATTGTATGTTCTTGACAATCTTGCCAAAGAGTAATTGACCGTGTAAACAAAACAGTGACAAGAAAACAAAAATAGACAAAGGGGAACTAATTCAACTGAAAAGCTTCTGCCCAGCAAATGAAAAACACACAGTGAAGTGAAAAGGTAATTGATGAAAAAGAATAGGTATATGTATAGCTGAATCACTTTGCTGTACATTCAAACTAACACACAATGTAAATCAACTATACTCCAATATAAAATAAAAATGAGAAACAGGTATAAAATGAAAGGGAGAAAAGAGAATGGAAATGGAGAAAATGATTACAAACCACTATCTGATAAGGGGTTAATGACAAAATATTGAGGGCCTTGGGCTTCCCTGGTGGCTCAGCTGGTAAAGAACCCACTTGCAATGCAGGCGACCTGGGTTCGATCCCTGGGTTGGGAGATACCCTGGAGAAGGGAAAGGCTACACACTCCAGTATTCTGGCCTATACAGTGCCTGGGGTAGCAAAGAGTCAGACATGACTGAGCGACTTTCACTTGGACAACTCAATAGCTAAAGGACAAATAACCTAACTATATAATGGGCTAAGGATTCAGTTTTTATTTTCCTAAAGAAGGTTTACAAATGGCCAACAGGTATATGAAAAGATGCTCATCGCTGTTATTAGTTTGGCCACGCTGTGTAGCTTGCCTGATCTTGGTTGCCCAACCAGGGATTGAACCCTGGCCCCAACAGTGACAGTGGCCAGTCCTAACCAGTGGACCCCCAGGGAATTCCCATACTCAGTACTATGAATCACCCTGGAAATGGAAACCAAAATCATAAGACATCGCTTTTACCTGTTAGCATAGCTGTTACATGTGTTAAAGGACACTCGTGTTGGTGAGCATGTGGAGGGCTTGGAAATCCTGACCACTCTTGCTGAGAATGCAATTTTGTGCAACCACTATGGAAACAGTAGGAGAGTTCCTCAAGAATTAACAATAGTTCTACCATATGACGGAGAAGGCAACGGCAGCCCACTCCAGTACTCTTGCCTTGAAAATCCCATGGACAGAGCAGGCTGTTAGGCTGCAGTCCATGGGGTCGTGCAGAGTCGGACACGACTGAAGCGACTTAGCAGCAGCAGCAGCAGCAGCTACCATATGGTCCATGTGGCTCTTCAGTTGAGCAACTATTTCCCAATTCAATTAATCTGCTAGTGACTGTAGCTTTATGTGTAATTCTGAAACACCCTCAGAAAACAATACAAGGGGGCCACCCACATGGTAATTACATGTGATTCCAAAGTGTCCTCTCCTCATGAAGAGATACCTGTGCTAAAGATAACACAGTGGTAACAAAACCCAACGGGGAGTAGAATCCCATTTTCAGAAAGACTCGACATAGACATGGAAATCGAGACAGAAGAGACTAGAGAATAAGGATCCAAGTTTTGAAGACACTTTGGGATTCTTCCTCTTGTTTAAAAACAACCAAAAATAAAAAAATAAACAAAAATAAATAAAAACAACCATATTTCTCACTCTCATGCTTAATCAATGACCAACTATGGTCCTCCCAGGTCCCTAGAAACAGGAGACACAGCCTGTCATCCTGTGTCCAGGCCACATGGGAACCCCCAGGGTCTTCCATGAGGCAGACTGACTTAGAGGAAAACAAGGCCAAGACCCTGATGGTCATTTCTCTGGGAAAGGCAGGCGAGGCAGGGAAAGCAGTCTTTGGACGGCAAGTATGAATAATGTAAGAGGGCTGTGGAGAGGAAGGGGTTTCCTGAGTCACCTGGTACCTGGTCCCAGCATGAGTGGGGCAGAGTGGGTTGTGGCTCAGACTGGCTCTGAGCCTGGGCAGTGGGCAGGGAGGAAATTCTCGACAGGTTTGCATGGCAAAGGCCAACAGGTGAGCTGCTGGCTGTGTCTGGGAACCAGCCAACCCTGGGAGGGCAGTCTCTCCAGGATCAGCAGGGCCCAGATGTCAAAGCATCTGAGAACACAAATGTAGAAAGGATAAACACAGAAGCCCCGGCCAAGGAGCAGGATGAGGGCTGCGATGGGGTGGGGAGAGGGTGAGATGGTGGCTTCGTCTAGGAGCCATCTCGGAGGCAATGACATTGACTGAGAAGAGGTGACGGCTGAGGATGACCAGGATGGTACCTCGGGTCATCATCACAGCTAGCATTTGCTGAAGAGCCCACATCTACCTTGAGGGTGGTGGCAGAGGTGCTTGTGTGGGTCTGGGTCACTCTAAGGAGCAGATGCCAGTGTGAGATTAAATGTGGGAGATTGTTTGGGGAAACAGCCAGGTGAGAGACAATGATCAGGGATCTTATAGAAGCTGTGCAAGCTGACAACCCTGATCTAATCTGACTCTGGGTGAAGGCAAGAAGGAAGGACAGTTGGCTCTGCAGTCAAGACAGAGTCCAGCAAGTTCGTGGAGAGTCCTTTCGCCAATGTCCCATGTCGGAGCTTCCCCTGACTCTCAGGAATGGGGCTGCCTGAGTGTCTCTGGCACCCATGGTGATTGTCTGGGAGCTGCAGGTAGGCAGCGTGGCTTTGGTGTCAACGTGGAGATGGATCACGGAGGGCAGTAGCTGGTATGCTCAGCCGAGTATGTTCCCTCCACTGAGGCTCTGCTAGATTCCTTGTCATGGTCCCCAAATGAGAGTGAAGAGTGAAAGTGAAGTCGCTCAGTCGGGTCCGACTCTTTGCGACCCCGTGGACTGTAGCCCTCCAGGCTCCTCCCTTCATGGGATTCTCCAGGCAAGAATACTGGAGTGGGTTGCCATTTCCTTCTCCAGGGGATCTTCCTGACCCAAGGATCAAACCCAGGTCTCCCGCATTGCAGGCAGACGCTTTAACCTCTGAGCCACCAGGGAAGCCCGTAATGGGCTTCCAAATGGGAACAGAAAAATCCAGTGTATGAAGACACATTGAGAGCAGCAACAAAGAGCAGGAGCTTCACAGCAAGAAGGACCAGGGTTCAACTTCACCCTCTCGTCTCTCACTCACCAGGGGACTCTGAGTGAGTGGCCATGTCTCAATGCATTATTATGAGAATCAGAGTAAAACCCATGTCACGGGGATGCTGGAGGCCTCAAAAGAGGAACAGCAATATGGAGAAGCCAAAGGCTGTCTTCCAGCCACTTAGGTGACCAGTGACTCAGGTGGTAAGAACATCTTGATCTTTTGTGTGTCCTTATGGGAGGTTTTCTGGAATGGACTTTTGTCAATGACACGTTGGTTTGGGTACCAAGGCAGGGTGACAATGTACGTTGGTAACCCTGCTGTCTAACCAAGGGATTCATTCTGGGGCAGACACAGGTGTAATTCTACATTTTCTAGTAACCACAGTGAAAGAATACAAAGACCGAGATGAAATTCTATTTGACTAAGTAGCATTTCTAGAAGTTGTTATCTCAACATGCCGTCAGTATCAGGTCACATGAAGAAATTAGGAGTTCTCACCGGCACCTTCCAGGTCCTCACTGGCTTCCCATCCAAGTTCTCACAGCACGAATACTTGAGCCAGACTGTAACCTCCTGTGCCAGCAGCTGCCACCTCTGTGGCTCTCCACCAGCCACATTTCCAGTCGGGTCAACCGGGTCAAGAATCACAGGCCTGGAAACAACAGTCAGAGAGGACAGGTGAGTACATGGGCTGTGTCTGGGGGGTTCAGAGCTCCCAGCAGGGCAAAATACCCAGCCTGGGTAGACTGTTTCTAGGGGCAGCTGGAGGGCCCCATGAACACCTCTCTCTGGCTTGTGACCTGGGTGCCCTGCCCTACAGTGGGCATTGAACACGAGGTGAAGGAGGCTTGCATTTGGGCCTGGAGAGACCTGGTTTCAATCTCACCTCTGCTCTTGAGTAGTGCTGTCTCTTTAGGCAGGTCACCTCAATCTCTAGTCCTCAGTATCCTCATCTGTGAAATGGGCAGATTTGAAAATCCCTACCTCAAAGGATGTTGTATGAGGATCTGGAGAAGCACTTCACAAGCTCCCAACAGTAACTGAAACATAATAAGGGGTCTATACATGCCAGGTTTAATAACCAAGATTCCACAATTCTATCTCAGTGGTTTTGTCTTATAGCAAGCTCTTACCTCCGGGAAGCATTTTTATTATTGCTATAGCTATTGCTGGTTCCCCTGGTGGCTCAGAGGTTAAAGCATCTGCCTGCAGTGCAGGAGACCTGGGTTGGATCCCTGGGTCGGGAAGATCCCCTGGAGAAGGAAATGGCAACCCGCTCCAGTATTCTTGCTTGGAGAATCCCATGGACGGAGGAGCCTGGTGGGCTACAGTCCACAGTACCGTAAAGAGTCGGACACAACTGAGCAACTTCACTTTCACTTTCACTTTTCATAGCTACTGCAATTTGAGTCAAATTTTAGCTCTTTCACTCACTTTCTGTAAAGTTTGCACAAGCTCTTCTTTTTCCATACCTCTGTGATCTGTGGTTAGCACAGTGCCTGCCTCACAGGGTTGCAGGTTATTATTTCAATCAGACGGTAGGAGTAAGTGCCCAGCATAGTGACTGAGAATAGATGACGATGAATAATTGTGGAAACCTCCCTCTTCCTACATTTCCAGGGTGCCACCGCTGTAATCAGAGCTGCATTTATGTGGCGATCTAAGCCATGTGCGGATAGAGTACCTGGGTTTAGCAAGTTGTCTCCTCAGGTATTGGCTAATCGTAGAGTTTTCCAAGTCATAATACTTTTTCCAGTAGATGCAGAGGTCCTGATGCTTTAGGATTAATGCTAAAACAGTCCGAAATCCCTGAGCTGTGCTGAATTTTGGTTTGGAGCTTCCTTGTTCCCAGGCATAGATGGTCAGTAGCTCCAGGGCATACTGTGGGGGCAGCTTATGCTCATACTTCATCTTACACTGAGGAGAGGGAACAAATTAGAAACATGAGTATGTTCAGCTTTTGTGTGGAGAACAGGTAATGCCTATCCTCAAACTATTTCAGAAAAGTGAGGATTAGGAGATGATTCTAAACTCGTTTTACACGAAAAGCAGGAAAATGCAGAACAAAAAAGAAAACAGCAGGCCTGATGATCATAGACGGGAAAATCCTCTACAAGATATTAGCAAAGCAGATTCACCAACATATTACAAGGTCACACAGCATGATCAAGTTGGATATAGTCCAGTGAGGCGAGGATGTCAGAATCCACAAATCAATCAAAGAGATACATTTCTATTAACAAAATAAAGGATAAAAACTTATGATTAGTTTCCCATATATAGAAAAAAATTGAGAAAATTCAACAACCACTGTCATACAAACTCTTAACAAGGTGGGTATGGAGAGAACATAACTCGATAAAGGCCGCATATGACCAACCTACAGCTGACATCACCCTCAGTGGTGAAGGCTGAAAGCTTTTTCTTTAAAATCAAGAACAAGACACATATGCCCACTCTCCTCACACTTATTCAACATAGTATTGGTAGTCCATCCATGGCAATCAGGCAAGGAAAGAAACAATATCCATGCAAATTAGAAAGGAAGTTTAACTATTGCTATTTGCAGATGACATGGCACTATACATAGAAAACGCTAGGCAACTCCAGAAAACTATTAGAAATAAAAACTGAATTTAGGAAGATTGCAGGATACAGTGATAATACATAGAAATATGTTGTGTTTCTATATTGAGTAACAAACTATCACAATGAGAAACTTATTTATTATTTTAATCTGTTTTATTGATTTATTTACTTTACAATATTGTATTGGTTTTGCCATAAATTGACATGAATCAGCCATGGGTGTACATGTGTTCCCCATGCTGAACTCCCCTCCCCCCTCCCTCCCCATCCCATCCCTCTGGGTCATCCCAGCACACCAGCCCCGGGCACCCTGTCTCATGCATCGAACCTGGACTGGCGATTCATTTCACATGTGGTAATTTACATGTTTCAGTACCATCTCCCAAATCAACCCAGCCTCGCCCTCTCCCACAGAGCCCAAAAGACTGTTCCAACATCTGTGTCTCTTTTGCTGTCTGGCATACACGGTTGTCATTACCATCTTTCTAAATTCCATATATATGCGTTAGTATAGTGTACTGGTGGTTTTCATCCTGGCTTACTCCGCTCTGTATAATAGGCTCCAGTTTCATCCACCTCATTAGAGAAATTTAAAAGCCATCCCATTTACAATTACATTAAAAATTTTTTTTAACTAGGAAAAAATTCAACCGCAGTGAAAGACCTATACCTGACTTTGATGAGAGCAACTGCAGATGACAAAAATAAATGGAAAGAGGTACCACGCTCCTGGACTTGAGGGGTTAATATTCTTCAAACATGCATCCTACCTGGAGCAATCTGTGTGCATGGCCTCAGGGTATGTGATTTAGTGTTGCTGCGCCATGCCACTCTTTCCAAGGGAGAAAATGGGAAGGACAGGAGGTTAATTCATTTGCCCAGATTCAGACAGCTAGGAAGTGAGCAAAGGGGAGTTGGGACGGGGATGGGGGGGAACTGATTAATTCATTGAATAATTACTTACTGAGAATATAATATATTCCAGGCACTGTTCTAGGTTCTAGGGCAGCAGCAGTGAATAAAACATGCAGTATCATACTATATATTTACACAATGCATGAATAAAATAAGCAAATGCCTTCTTTTATGTACATTCTCAGAGGGAAGACAGATGATAAACAAACAAATTATCTCATGCAAAGGCCCTGAGGCTGAAGTAGAGTTTCCTTCTTGGTGGACCAATGCAGAGAAGAGACCAGCCTGGGAGCAGGGGCGAGGGGGTAGTTGATGATGATATTTAATACAGGACCAAGGTGTTCGTAGATTGGTGGAGTTTGTGTGTGTGTTTATGAAAAAGATAAGAAAGGCCCATGGTTTGGTCCAGAGCAACTGAAAGGATGGAGTTGTCATTGGCTGATATGGGAAACCGGAAAGAGGAAGATACCTGAGTCCACTGGCAATGCCCCAGACCCTACCCTTCTTCCCCATGTTTTTCCCCGTCTGACCATGTCTAGTCCTCCACGGTCCTCCTCTCATCGTCTCCCTCCTGGCTCGCTGTCCCTCCTCTCCATCCGTCTCTGTCCGGCTCCCTCCTGCCTCCCACATCCTTTCTGATTCCTCCCCTCCTCCCTCCTCTCCTCTTTCTTCTCCTCCCCTCACCTCTCCCTGCTCCTTCCCTCCCTCCACACCACCTCTCCCTCCTCTCCCGGCCTCACTCTCTCCCTTCCCCTCCTCCTCCTCCTCCTCCTCGGCTCTCTGCCCAGATGGGACCGGCCATACCAGTTGGTACCAGTGCTTCACCAGGCAGATGAGGCTCTTCAGCATGGGCAGACGCTCCTTCAGGAAGGCTCTCTGCAGCTCTGTGAAGCAAGGGGAGAACTCGCCCTCTCCCCCCAGTTTCTCGCACTCTTGGATGAGCCGGACGTAGATTTGAGGGTCAGGTCGGTAACCTTTGGTCAACTGACCTGTTGGGAATGAATTCAAGTTTAAATGTCAGCTTTTTTCTGAGTTTCTTTCTGTCGCCCCGGGGACACAGACTCACTGGCCGAGAGGGACAGTGGGGAGGTCAGCAGGCCCGGAGCCAGGAGGCCTGAGGTCCATCCCCATCCTCCCTTCTCCCACCTCTACCGCCGTCACCCATCGTCTCTCACCTGGACTCAGCAGAGGTGGCGGCACCCTCCTCCCTGGATCCTCCACAGCCCATATAGAGGCCTTTAACCTGATCCTTCCACTTCTTGCTTCCCAGGACCTCTGGATAAAATCCCAAGTCCTCACAGTGGCCCACGCGGATGGTGAGGCCTGCCTCCTCCTTCATCTTCCCTCCTGCCTCAATCCCTTTGCCGCTGACTCTCCTGGTTACTTTACTTCTCCCAATATGCCACCTTCATTCCTGTCTTTGCACCTGCTGTTTCCTCCTCTGGAACCCCCAGATCTTTGAGTGCTTGGCCTCTTCTCATCTCTCAGGACTCAGGTCAGAGGTCACCTCCTTTGTCACCCTGCCTCCAAAGTCCTTTGATTCCTTTGATTGCTCTCTTGGGTCACCCTATTTCATTTCTGTTGCAGCGAGTTATCATCTCATTCCTGGTATTCACATGGTCAGGCTGCAGGAGAGAGGCTCTCTGTCTGTCTCATGTAGGCCATGGAATAGGCCTTGCGCCTCTGAGTCGGTGCTCCTGCTCAGTTGATAAGTCCTGTCCAATTCACTGAGACCCTCTGGGCTGTAGTCTGCCAGGCTCCTCTGTCCATGGGATTTCCCAGGCAGGAATACTGGAGTGGGTTGCCATGTCCTTCTCCAGGGGATCTTCCTGACCCAGAGATTGAACCTGCATCTCCTGCTTGGCAGGTGCATTCTAAACAACTGAGGCACCAGGGAAGCCCCGCATCTAAGGTTCACAGTGGAAACAGCCTCAAAAATGAATTGCTTCCTGTCCCAGTGCTCCTGCACGTCATCTCAAGATTCCAGCTCTCAGTGAAAGTTTGAATGATTGCCTCACATTTTGCATAGAAAATGAAATTAACATATTGAGTTTACCCTAGACTTGGTTTTTAGAAAGAGATCACACAGTTTGCCAAAAGTCAAACTAGTAAGCCTGGCAGGTGTTCTATACAAATATCTTGATCCCCTCAATTGCACCAATTTCTTGTTTAACTCAGCCACTTCAGTGGCTGAGTGTGACCCTGGGCATTCTTGTCCCAGGAAAGACGCTGGGATCTCCTCCCACCTGAAGGGATACCTTGGTTAATAAGAGTCTCAAAGTGAGAGACATTTCTGCTCAGAGACAAGGAAAGAGAGCGGAAGAAGCCCTGACATAGGACAAAGACTGTAAGAACTTGTGGCTGGGAGCACTCACCCAGGGCATCAAAGGCGGGCAGGACATCGAACTCCACCACCTGGTTGAGCTTGGGGGACCTCAGCACAAAGCTGAGAGCGCGGGGATTCTGCTGTTTCTGGACCTCAAACTCCACTTCAAATCTTTTCTCTCTCTGACAGGCTTCCAGCTGTCTCCTGATTTCTTCGATGAATTCTCCTCGGCGCTCAAAGTGTTCCCGAAAACTTGTCAGATTGGTGAGGAAGACGACGAGGTCAGCATCTGATCGTCCCCTGAGGGTCGTGCCTTTGCCTGAGGAGCCGCCCTAAAAAGGTGAGAAGAATGAGTATTGACACATTTCATTGAGAAGAGCCTCCCTAAATGAAACGCTGAGAGCAATCACTAACATTTTGAGTACTAGCCACTGCTCTGAAGGCATTTAGTGGCTGTAACTCCTAGAATACTCACAAGAACTCTGAGATCTAGCCACTGCTATTATCTGTTGTCATCTTCTGGATGGGGAAACAGATGCTGCGAGAGATCATGTTATCAGTCAAGTCACACAGCTAGTAGGTGACAGAGATGCAGTTCACACCGTTTTTTCCCCCCGGATCCATGATCTTTACTCCCTGTTGTTTTGTGATCTGACATGATTAATACTTAAAGCGGCCCCATGGCTTAGTTTATTTGACCTGCAAGCCCATGAGGTCCTGAAAATTCTGGATAAGGAAACTGAGGCACAGAGAGGTTTAGGTGACTTGCCCAAGATTTTACAGCCAACAGGTGCTATCTGCTTTCAAAACGTATACACTTAACCAGCTTGTGACTCTGCAGAACTGGTGAAACCTTAGACTGTCAAAGACTAGTAAGGATTGTTGATACAGAGAGATTTCAGTTTGCCTATTTTAATGCCATAAGACTCTCAAAGTGTGAGCATTTTCTGCTCAGGGAACTAAAGAGAGACCAGAATAAGCCCCAACTTAAGACAAAGGCTGGAACGCCTTATGACTGGGAGCACTCACCCAGGGCATCAAAGGCAGGCAGGACATCAAACTTCACCGACAGGTGGAGCTGGGGGGAGCTGAGCCCACAGGTGCGAGCAGGAGCATTCTCTAACTGCTGATTCTGGACCTCTTGTGAGATATCTTTCTCAGTCAACACACACATTCACACACACACAGTTTCTCTATCTTTCTTTTTTAATGGTTGCCTAGTGGATGTTTCAGAGGTGATTTATACACTTCATCAGGGCATTTGTTAAGTTCGATGCATGAGGCAGGGCACCCAAAGCTGGGGCTCTGGGACAACCCAGAGGGTTGGAGTGGGGAGGGAGTGGGAGGGGTTCAGGATGGGGGGACACATGGACACCTGTGGCTGATTCACACTGATGTACGGCAAAAGCTATCGCAATATTGTAATCATCCTTCGATTAAAACAAATAAATTAATTTAAAAAATTTACAGATGGAAGCCCTCACCCCAGAAGCTATTTTCACAAGTGTGGATATAGTTTTGGCAGGGATAAATCAGAAACCACCAGCCCTAGAGACCTCAACCTCTTGCTTTCTGTCTGTTTCTGTGGAAAGGCTTGCTCACCAGCCCCCCTTCTCCCCAGTGAGGCAGTTCTGGACTCACCTTCACAACTTTGGACACCCGAACTGGGCGAGGGGGAAATCGGAAACACCTCTTCTTCAGGAAAGTGCAGATGATTTTGATGGCTCTTTTGACCTGCTTGTGGAACTCCGTGTTTGACAGGAGGTGGCCTTTGATCAACTTGTCTAGAGAGCTGGCCGGGGTATTTCTGAGCTCCATCGTCACACTGGGGACCGGAGAGCCAGAGGCGGCGGAGCTGCTGCCTGAAGCTGTGAGCTTCTGTCTCCTCTGCTGCCTGCGTCTAGGGGGCTGTTAAGTTTCATTTCACTGGCAGGGAGGAGCTATGCTGCTGCTGGTTTCGGTTCCTTGAAAGGGAGGAGTTCTGTCCTGAATCCTTGTTTCTAGTTTTTCTCTCTGCAAATGAAACGCTCCTGCGATCCCACAAACCTGTCAGGTCTCTCAGCTTTTTCCTCCAGAATCCCAGAATTACTCCCTGCCTTTACCAGGCAGACTAGCATGTCTGGTCTGTCTTCAGACTGTACTCTGAAAAGCTGCTTTTATTTATTTATTTTTATTTTATTTATTATTATTTTTTTTAATTTTTATTTTACTTTACAATACTGTATTGGTTTTGCCATACATTTTCATGAATCCGCCACGGGTGTACATGAGTTCCCAAAGCTGAACCCCCCTCCCACCCTCTCCCCATATCATCTCTCTGGGTCATCCCAGTGCCCCAGCCCCAAGCATCCTGTATCCTGTATCAAACCTAGACTGGTGATTCGTTTCTTACATGATAGTATACATGTTTCAGTGCCATTCTCCCAAATCATCCCACCCTCTCCCTCTCTCACAGAGGCCAAAAGTCTGTTCTATATATCTGTGTCTCTTTAACTGTCTCGCATACAGGGTTATCATTACCATCTTTCTAAATTCCATACATATATGTTAGTATACTGTGTTGGTGTTTTTCTTTCTGGCTTATTTTACTCTGTATAATCGGCTTTTAAACCCACGTTAGTACTTCACCCAAGACTAATCACAGTTACAGATAGATTTCTGGTTTCCCTTTCCTCTTTTCATTGTGGATGAAATTGTTTTATAGTCTCCTATGATCCTTGCAGCAGTACATGTATATTGCAAACAGAAACAGTCAGAAAAATCCGGAAGCATTGTTTAGTCCACCCCTGATCCTAAACCTCAAAGACTACAACCAGAACTACTCTGGTGTAGTCTTGCGAGATATTTTTCTAGATTTACGCACACATACACACAAACATAATTTCTCTCTCTCTCTTTTTTTTAATGGCTTGAATCTATATGTTTTGCTTTTTCATAAACTTTAGTTCTTTAGGTTGACAGAAAAATTGTGAGCTGTCCCTAGCTGTGCAGCTTTGAACACGAAGGTAACCGGGCATGCCTCTCTGTCTTAATTTGTAAAGAGGACTTTCGACCTGAAAAGTATTCACAACATAAAAGTTGACATATGTTTTATTCGATGGGAATTTTTAGCACTTTAAGCCGGGGAGACAGCCTCTCAAGTAACCCTGAGAAGACTGTTCCAAGGAGGCGAGGGGAGGAGCCAGGTTGTATAGAAGTTTCGCAACATAGGTCAGGTAGTCTGGACATCAAAAGTTTTTGAATAAATTAAAGAAAACCAGATATCCCATTGAGGTGAAAAGAGAAAAAAAAAAAAAAATACAGGAATGAGCTTTTTGCTTTCCCTTTCCGGAGAACAAAGAAGATAAAGAGAAGAGTGAGAGGCCTGAACATTCTTAGTTTTTTCACTTTGTCAGTTCAGTGCAGCACGCCAGGCCTCCTTGTCCAACACCAACTCCTGGAGCTTGCTCAAACTCATGTCCATCGAGTCAGTGATGCCGTCCAACCATCTCATCCTCTGTCGTCCCCTTCTCCTCCTGCCTTCAATCTTTCCCAGCACCAGGGTCTTTTTGTTCAACTGTAACTGCTCCTGACTGCGCATGTCTGTAAATTTGCTTTTCTGCCTCCTCACTCTGCAGGGGCTACAGCTCACCCCCATTTTCCTTTCTGTGCGTGTGCTCGAGAGTGCTTAGTCAGTGCCAATTCTTTGAGGCCTGGTGGGC
This sequence comes from Budorcas taxicolor, assembly GCF_023091745.1. Lineage (NCBI taxonomy): Eukaryota > Metazoa > Chordata > Mammalia > Artiodactyla > Bovidae > Budorcas > Budorcas taxicolor. The sequence goes on from NC_068926.1 coordinate 61,537,424, forward strand.
TAAATACATCCTGTATCTGGTGTTTACGCTTGCAACACTCTTCCCCTTAAAGTTCTTCTTTTTATATATTGGAAAGACAGCCACAGAGCCGCCAAACTGCCAGACTCAATTACTGGATTACTGATGCCAGCCTGTGACTGTGTTTGAAATAGGGCAAAAGGAACACGTCAAGATCCTAACACCTTTGTCCCTCATCATTGATTCCTGAACTGGAAGCCCTCATCTTATAAAAGTCCCTGGACCCCTCAAGGTGGGGGGCGCAGTTCTTAAGGCATGAGTTTATGGAGCACCCCTCTCTGCCGGCTGAGAATTAAAGCCACCTGTCTGTTTCCTCCAAACTCTGTCTCTGTATTTTTTATTTGGCTTTGTGGGGCTGAGAAAGCCAAGATTTTGGCCAGCAACAATCTCAAGTTTAGGCATAGAGTGCTTTTCTCTATATGGGAAGATGTCAGAGTAGGCGCTCACTGAAATCATTCCTTTGATATGCGCCTCCGCTATCTGGGGCTAATGTTAGGAGGATCCCCTGGAGAAGGGCATGGCTACGCGCTCCTGTGTTCTTGCCTGGAGGATCCCATGGACAGAGGAGCCTGGCGGCTACAGTCTGTGCTGTGCTTAGCTGTTCAGTCATGTCCAATTCTGTGCGACCCCACGGACTACAGCCCACCAGGCTCCTCTGTCCATGGGGATTTTCCAGGGAAGAATACTGGAGTGGGGTATGAAACCCTCCTCCACAGGATCTTCCCCACTCAGGGATCGAAGCCAGGTCTCCAGAATTTCAGGTGGATTCTAACCCACTGAGCCACCGGGAAGCCCCAGTTATCGTCTGTGGGATGAGAGTCAGACCCAACTGAGCGACAAGTGCACCCTTCCTGCTTCCACATCCTGAGCTGCCTCCCCTCAGGGCTCACCTTTCTTCCTGGGTCTCCACAGGGCTCACCAGTCACACTGAAGGGCCGCAATTGCTGATGACTCTGACAACCTTGTTTACTGATACCAGTTCAGTTGAGTTCCGTCGGTCAGTCGTGTCCGACTCTTAGTGACCTCATGGACTCAACACACCAGGCTTCCCTGTCCATCACCAACTCCCAGAGGTTACTCAGACTCAAGTCCATCGAGTTGATGATGCCATCTGACCATCTCATCCTCTGGCATCCCCTTCTCCTCCTGCCCCCAATCTTTCCCAGAATCAGGGTCTTTTCCAATAAGTCGACTCTTCCCATCAGGTGGCCAAAGTACTGGAATCTCAGCTTCAACATCAGTCCTTCCAATGAATATTCAGCACTGATTTCCTTTAGGACAGACTGGTTGGATCTCCTTGCTGTTCAAGAGACTCTCAAGAGTCTTTTCCAACACCACAGTACAAAAGCATCAATTCTTCCATGCTCAGCTTTCTTTATCGTCCAACTCTCACCTCCATACATGACTATTGGAAAAACCATAGCTTTGACTAGACGGACTTTTGTTGGCAAAGTAATGTCTCTGCTTTTGAATATGCTGTCTAGGTTGGTCAAAAACTTTTCTTCCAAGGAGCAAGTGTCTTTTAATTTCATGTGTGCAGTCACCATCTGCAGTGATTTTGGAGCCCCCCAAAACAAAGCCGCTCACTGTTTCCACTCTTTCCCTACCTATTTGCCATGAAGTGATGGGACCAGATGCCATGATCTTAGTTTTCTGAACGTTGAATTTTAAGCCAACTTTTTCACTCTCCTCTTTGACTTTCATCAAATGGCTCTTTAGTTCTTCACTTTCTTCCATGAGGGTGGTGTCATCTGCATATCTGAGTTTATCGATATTTCTCCCAGCATTCTTGATTCCAGCTTGTGCTTCCTCCAGCCCACCATTTCTCACGATGTAATCTGCACAGACCTTAAATAAGCAGGCTGACAATGTACAGCCTTGATGTACTCCTTTCCCTATTTGGAACAAGCCTGTTGTTCCATGTCCAGTTCTTACTGTTGCTTCTTGACCTCCATACAGATTTCTCAGGAGGCAGGTCAGGAGGTCTGGTATTCCCTTATCTTTCAGAATTTTCCAGAGTTTGTTGTGATCCACACAGTCAAAGGCTTTGGCATACTCAATAAAGCAGAAGAAAATGTTTTTCTGGAACTCTCTAGCTTTTTCCATGATCCAACAGATGTTGGCAATCTGACCTCGGGTTCCTCTGCCTTTTCTAAATACAGCTTGAACATCTGGAAGTTCATGGTTCACATACTGTTGAAGCCTGGCTTGGAGAATTCTGAGCATTACTTTGCTAGCGTGTGAAATGAGTGCAGTTGTGTGGTAGTTTAAACATTCTTTGGCATTGCCTTTCTTTGGGACTGGAATGAAAACAGACCTTTTCCAGTCCTGTGGCCACTGCTGAGTTTTCCAAATTTGCTGGCATATTGAGCTGGCATATTATCTTTTAGGATTTGAAATAGCTCCACTGGAACTCCATCACCTCCACTAGCTTTGTTCATAGTGATGCTTCCTAGGGCGCACTTGACTTCTCATTCCAGGATGTCTGATCACACCATCGTGGTTATCTAGGGTCACATCATCATGGTTATCTGGGTCATGAAGAACTTTTTGACATAGTTGTTCCGTGTATTCTTGTCACCTCTTCTTAGTATCTTCTGCTTCTGTTAGGTCCAGACCATTTCTGTCCTTTATCGAGCCCATCTTTGCATGAAATGTTCCCTTGCTATCTCTCATTTTCTTGACGAGATCTCTAGCCTTTCCCATTCTATTGTTTTCCTCTATTTCTTTGCATTGATCACTGAGAAAGGCTTGCTTATCTCTCCTTGCTATTCTTTGGAACTCTGCATTCAGATGCTTCTATCTTTCCTTTTCTCCTTTGCCTTTAGCTTCTCTTTTTTTCTCAGCTATTTCTAAGGCCTCCTCAGACAACCATTTCGCCTTTTTGTATTTCTTTTTCTTAGGGGTGGTCTTGATTCCTGCCTCCTGTACAGTGTCATCCATAGTTCTTCAGGCACTCTATCAGATCTAATCCCTTGAATCTATTGGTCACTTCCACTCTATAATCATAGGGATTTGATTTAGGTCATATCTGGTCTAGTGGTTTTCCCTACTTTCTTCAATTGAAGTCTGAATTTGGCAATAAGGAGTTCATGATCTGAGCCACAGTCAGCTCCCAGCCTTGTTTTTGCTGACTGTACAGAGATTCTCCACCTTCGGCTGCAAAGAAAATAATCAGTCTGATTTCGGTATTGACCACCTGGTGATGTCCATGTGTAGAGTCTCCTTTTGTGGTGTTGGAGAGGGTGTTTGCTATGATCAGTGAGTTCTCCTGGCAAAATTCTGTTAGCCTTTGTCCTGCTTCATTTTGTATTCCAAGGCCAAATTTGCCTGTTACTCCAGGTATCTCTTGACTTCCTACTTTTGCATTTCATTCCCCTATAATGAAAGGACATCTTTTTCGGGTGTTAGTTCTTGAAGGTCTCATAAGTCTCTACTGATACGGCAGGAAATATTCCATTTCTCGGGAGAAACTTTTTGTTATCACTCTGGGAACTATTTCACAGGATAATCTGAAAGAGGAGACACAAAAGGGGATTGGAAAGGTATCAAATACTGAACCAAAATAAAGGGCGATTCTGACTTTAAAAATCTTTTTGGTAGTTTAGTCTTTAAGTCATATCTGACTCTTTGTGACCCCTTGGACTCCAGCCACCAGGCTTCTCTGTCCATGGGATTCTGCAGGCAAGAATACTGGAGTGGGTTGCCATTTCCTGCTCTAGGGTATCTCCTGACCCAGGGATTGGAAGGTAGATTCGTTACCTACCTGAGCAGCCCCTCAAAAAAGTCTTTATTGGATCTTAAATTGGCTAATGGTCCCAGTTCAGTCACTCAGTCATGTCTGACTCTTTTCCACCCCATGGCCTGCATCAAACCAGGCCTCCCTGTCCATCACCAACTCCCAGAGTTTACTCAAACTCATGTCCATGGAGTTGGTGATGCCATCCAGCCATCTCATCCTTTGTCGTCTCCTTCTCCTCCTGCCCTCAATCTTTCCCAGAATCAGGGTCTTTTCCAATGAGTCGCCTCTTCCCATCAGGTGGCCAAAGTATTGGAGCTTCAGCTTCAGTATCAGTCCTTGCAATGAATATTCAGAGTTGATTTCCGTTAGGATTGACTGGTTTGATCTCCATGCAGGCAGTCCAAGGGACTCTCAAGAGGCTTCTCAGGCACCACAATTTGAACCAGGCTGGAGAGATCATTAATAAACACTCTTTGCTGTGAATAAGATAGTGATGGTAATCATTTATAATCATTATGGCAGGTATTAATTAAAAACTTCCCATGTATCAAGTCCCACAAAAGTACACCTCTAAAAAAAATCGAAAAGTGTACCTCTCAGGTCCCCAGCTGCAGAGGAGAGATCTATGCTGCCCCTTTGTTAGAAAAATTAAGTTCACACACTTTGCCATTCAATCAAACGAGTAAGGCTGGTGGGGGTTCCATAAAGAATGTCTTGTCCCCAAATTGGGCCAATTTACCGTTTCCTCTTGCCTGCTTGGTTTAGGCACGATGGCCCCAGGAGAGATACGATGATCTCTGCTCCACTTTTTAGAGACCCCTCATTTTGGTAAGGCTCTCGAACTGTGGGAGACTTGTGCTCAGAAACATGAACAGAGAGAGGAAGAAGCCCTGAGACAGGACAGCTCCCATGGAGCGGGGAGCCCCAGAAGGCAGGTAGCACAGCAGACCGCACCCCCGGTGGGGCTGGGGCCCCCGACAAGATGCTGAGCCTCCAGGGAGGCTCAGAGCACTCCACCCTCCCCTCTCCTGCCTTAGTCTCAGTTCTCCCCAGTTTTGTTTCCTCGGCAGGAAGTGGCCCAGAATGGGGGGCACTCAGGTCGGGGCTATGAGGCATTTACGACTTGGCTGTTTCAGATTTCATGCGAGCATGTCCATCATCCCTTACACGCTCTCTTCTCTGTTGCTGAGTCTCATGAATTTGTGGTTGAACCAGCAGTTCTGAAGTGCACCACCCTCGAGCTTTGCGTCACCTGCTTCTGCCAGCTTTGACCAAATCATCAGAGTTCAGCTGACAAACACTCATCCAAAAAAGTTTTGAAAGAAAATGCTTTACTGTTTCTTGTGGTCATACAGGAATATAGATTTAGAGCAACATACAATAAAACCACAAACTTCAGAGAATTATAAAGCTCACTCATCATACTATAATCCACATACCCACTGAAAACATTGAGGTCTTCATGAAACCAACATTACAAATGAAAGTAAGGAAAACTTGCTAAGTACACTAATATAAAAATGGGTATCTAGGAATAATATGTGTAAAATGTATGTACTAGCAATACAAAATATATGTACTAGGAACGCAGGGAAAAACTATACAATGTAGTTACAGAGTAATTAAAGAAGACAATTAATGGAAAGAAGTTCCAAGTTGGTGGACTGGAATTCTCAATATTACATGGATGTCATTTTCCCTGAACTAATTTATGGAATTCTAATCAAATGCCTCCCTGTATTTTGGGTGAAAATTCACCGATTATAATATTATGATAGAAATAGACAGAGCCAAGACAAGACATTAGTTAGGATAGAATAGAGTTTTCCACAAGACACTGAGAATATCAGGATATCATAATTAGTCAAGGTAGTATTAACTCAAGGACACAAAAACTGACCAATGGACCAACACAGGCTCACACACAGAGGACTCCGCACATATGTCTGAGGTGGTTCTGCAGAACAGTGGGAAGGATGGTCCCTTCAGCAAGTGCTGCTGGAATGCTTGGCATCCACATAGAAGAACTGGTGCGGCCAATACAGTATACTAACACATATATATGGAATTTAGAAAGATGGCAATGATGACCCTGTATGCAAGACAGCAAAAAAGACACAGATGTGTATAGCGGACTTTTGGACTCAGAGGGAGAGGGAGAGGGTGGGATGATTTGGGAGAATGGCATTGAAACATGTATAATATCATGTAAGAATCGAATCACCAGTCTATGTCTGATGCAGGATACAGCATGCTTGGGGCTGGTGCACAAGGATGACCTGGAGGGATGTTGTGGGGAGGGAGGTGGGAGGGGGGTTCATGTTTGGGATCGCATGTACACCCGTGGTGGATTCATGTCAATGTATGGCAAAACCAATACAGTATTATAAAGTAAAATAAAGTAAAAATAAAAAGTTAAAACAAAAAGAAAAAGAACTGGTGCGGGACCCCCAACTCACACCCGTTTCTCTGTGTTTTGATTTGACGTTCATAAAGTCATTGCCAAATCCATGTCATGAAGTTTCCTCCGTGTTTTCTTCTAGGAGTTTTACAGTTTCAAGTTTTATCTATCCTGAGTTGATACTTGTGCATGCTGGAGGAAAAGGTGTGATTTTATCCTTTTGCATGTGGATATCCAATGTTCCCAGCTTGACTTAGTGAAGAGACTGTCCTCTCCTCATTGTATGTTCTTGACAACCTTGCCAAAGAGTCGTTGACTGTGTAAGCAAAGCACTGACAATAAAGCAAAAATAGACAGCGGGGAACTAATCCAACTAAGAAGCCTCTGCCCAGCAAATGAAAAAAAAAAACCCCAATGAAGTGGAAAGGTAACTGATGGAAAAGAATAGACACATGTATAGCTGAATCACTTAGCTGCGCAGTCAAAGCAACACGCAATGCAAATGAACTGTACTCCAATTTTAAAGATGAAAAAAAATGTGTGAAATGAAAGGGAGAAAAGGTAATGGAAAGGGAGAAAATGACTGCAAACCACAAATCTGATGAGGGGTAAATGAGCAAATAATGAGGGCCTTGGACAACTCAATGGCTAAAGGACGAATATCCTAACTATATAATGGGCTAAAGATTGAATTTTTATTTCTCTAAAGAAGCTTTACAAATGGCCAACAGGTATATGAAAAGATGCGCGTCGTTATTCTTTTGGCCACACTGTGCAGCTTGCCTGATCTTGGTTGCCCAACCAGGGATTGAACTCTGACCCCGACAGTGAGAGCACCCAGTCCTAACCACTGGACCCCCAGGGAATTCCCATACTCAATATTATGAATCATCTGGGAAATGGAAATCAAAATCATAAGACATCGCTTTTACCTGTTAGCATAGCTGTTACATGTGTTAAAGGACACTCGTGTTGGTGAGCATGCGGAGGGCCTGGAACTCCTGACCACTCTTGCTGAGAACGCACTTTGGTGCCACCACTATGGAAACAGTAGGAGAGTTCCCCAAGAATTACCAATAGTTCTGCCATATGATCCATGTGGCTCTTCAGCTGAGCAGCTATTTCCCAGTTTAATTAATCTGCTAGTGACTGTGGATTTATGTATAATTCTGAAACACCCTCAGAAAACAATACAAGGGGGCCACCCACATGGTAATTACATGTGATTCCAAAGTGTCCTCTCTGCATGAAGAGATACCTGTGCTAAAGATAACACAGTGGTAACAAAACCCCATCTGGGGTAAAATCCCATTTTCAGAAAGACTCAACATAGACATGGAAATTGAGACAGAAAAGAAAAGGTCCCAAATTTTCGAGACACTTTGGGATTCTTCCTCTTTTTTAAAAAACAAAAACATTTCTCACTCTCATGCTTAAATCAATGACCAACTATGGTCCTCCCAGGTCCCTAGAAACAGGAGACACAGCCTGTCATCCTGTGTCCAGGCCACACGGGAACCCCCAGGGTCTTCCATGAGGCAGACTGACTTAGAGGAAAACGAGGCCAAGACCCTGATGGTCATTTCTCTGGGAAAGGCAGGCGAGGCAGGGAAAGCAGTCTTGGACGGCAAGTATAAATAATGTAAGAGGGCTGTGGAGAGGAAGGGGTTTCCTGAGTCACCTGGTACCTGGTCCCAGCATGAGAGGGGCAGGGTGGGTTGTTGCTCAGACTGGCTCTGAGTCTGGGCAGTGGAGCAGAGAGGAAATGCTCGACAGGTTTGCATGGGAAAGGCCAACAGGTGAGCTGCTGGCTGTGTCTAGGAAACAGCCAAACCGGGGCGGGGGGGGAGTCTCTCCAGGATCAGCAGGGCCCAGATGTCAAAGCATCTGAGAACACAGATACAGGCACTCTTGGTTGACTGACTCAATCCCACCCATGGCTGTCTTCACCACCCCTCTTTATGGAGTCACTTTAAAGCTGCAAGCAACGCATTGCAACGGTTCCGGGTAATGAAACATAAGACTTTGCTAGATCAGGCTTCAAATAAGACACCCTGTGGGTAGGTGTTCTCCACTTTTCTGTCCCTCCAGCCTGTTGGTGAACCCCCCACGCAGAGGTGCAACAGCTACTCTCAGTGCCAGGAAGACTCAGCTAGACAACTCAAGAGGGCGGAGCCAGAAGGAGCCAGGGATGAGCGTGCCCCCGGGTGACACTCGGCCATCTCTGAAGACATTTTTTTAAAAGAATTGATTTGCTTATTTGGCTGTGACGGGTCTTTCTCATCGTGGCACACGGGCTTTCCGGTTGTGTTGCATGGGTTCTAGAGTGTGTGAGCCTAGCTGTCTTGCAGCACGTGGGATCTTAATTCCCTGACCAGGGATCGAACCCATGTGTGCTGCTCTGCAAGGCAGACTCTTAACAGGGAAATCCCTGGAGACATTTTTGACTATTGCCCTCGGGGGTGGTGCGCCCGCATCTCCTGGGTAGGGAACCAGGGGCTGCTGCTCAACATCTTACACTGCTTACACCATGAAGAACTATCTAGGCCCGAATACCAACTGTCATGGTGGAGACAATCTGCTCCCGGGGAAAGCCTGATGGAGCTGTTGAGTGAGTCCTGTATTGCCTGCCTTAGGATTTCATCAAATGGGACCAAAAAAAGCCAATCGTTTAAGCGCCTGTGTTGGGCTATCTGTAATGTGTGGCTGAGTGAATCTCAAGTTCCTAGAGCAGAGGAAGCTCTTGGATGGAAGCCCAACCCAGAGTAATCTCCAGATGACACTACTTCAGATGACTTTTTTGGGCACTTTCCACGGTTGTATGGGACATCCCGACTTATCTTTGAAGCAGAGAGAAGACAACCATTCAGTCGCTTCTTTCGCTAGAAGATGCCAACACCAACGGTCCCCTCCACCCACGTCGCCAGTAGGATCGGCTGGGTCCAAGATCACAGGCCTAAACGAGAGGTTAGGAGTCATTGGAGACATGGTTTTTCGGAAATGGTGGCCTCAGAATTAGGGGCCCATTCTCTTTTCCATGATAAAACAATGCGTCTTTCTAGCTTAGATATCAGTCATTCCAATGTACCGAAACAGTTCGAAAGGATTTCCTAGAATTAAATCATATTTGTCAGAAAAGTTTAGAAAGCTATTTGTTATTACGCACATGAAGGCATGATATAAACATCTCCCCATCCTGGTGCAACTGAAATATGATTTATCATTTAATCAACTCTATTTCCCAGGTGGCTCAGTGATTAAAGAAAGAACCTGTCTGCCAACACAGGAGATGCAAGTTTGATCCTTGGGTTGGGAAGATCCCCTGGAGGAGGAAATGGCAACCTACTCCAGTATTCTTGCCTGAGAAATCTCATGGACAGAGGAGCCTGGTGGGCTAGAGCCTCACGGGGCTGCGAAGGGTCGGACGTGACTGAGTGACTGGGCGCACACTGTCAAGCTGGTCACACCATGGCTGGCAAGCCACGGTATCTTTCTCTCTCTTTTTTTCCCCCTCCTTCCTCCATTCTTTCTCAATGTTCCTTTCTTTTCTCTTGCTTCCCTTGTTTTGGTTCCCTGCTGCTGGCGCTGAGTGGATGCACGAAGATTCCTTCCTATTCTTGAGGATAACCGATTTGTAGGATGGAGATGGGAACCCGATCTAAAAAATAACCTGCAGGATCCTTCAGCAGTGAAGTGCTTCCAAAAGCACTATTTCTCAGGGACACTCTTCCAACTCCCACACCTTTTAGACCTGCTAAAGAATCCCTGCTTTTCCTTCTGACCTAGAAAGATGAAAGCAACTCAGGACCTGGTACCCTGGTCCTTCCCTCTCTGTTCCTCCTGGATGACATTTCCCCTGCCTCCCTGGAGACCGTGGGAGGTTCTGACGGTCAGCACAGTTCCCTTCTCAGTTTCATATGAGGAATAATGAATCAGGGCCCCTGGGAGGTGAATTCTGATCACCAAAACAGTGTTGGAGGGAATAAGGTTAAGAAACAGAGGGGTTTGGGGCACCTGGTTCTCTGGATCTGGGTCAGGAGGAAGTTCCTCAGAATCTCATCATCAAAACTGTAGTTGACCATCCAGAAGACACAGAGATGCTGATATTGTATGACCAACTCCAGGACCGTCCGGAAACCTTCAGCTGTGTCAAAATCCTGTGCCCCACTCCCCTTCTCCCAGGCGTAGATGGTGAGCAGCTCCAAGGCGTACTTAGGGGGAAGAGACACCTTTTGCTTCAACTTGCTTTCACACTGAGGGAAGAGTGGAAACATCAGACGATACCGGTTAAAGCAGGGAGGTGACACGCACGTAACAAGAAGGTGCACCGAAGGATGCTGCGGCCACAGCAGAACAACCGAGTCATGAGACTCAGCCCTGGGGGGACCGGTCTGCTGGGGCCTGAGAAGGGCCGCTCTGCAGCTCAAAGGCAGCTGAGCAGGCTTCTTTGTTGAACTCTGCCTGTATGTGCCTTCCCAGAGTTATAACACAGTCTTGTCGTGGATTTCGGTGGCTCAGACGGTAGAGAATCTGCCTACAATGAGGGAGACCCGAGTTCCATCTCTGGGTTGGAAAGATTCCCTGGAGGAGGGCATAGCAACCCACTCCAGCATTCTTGCCTGGGGAATGCCATGGACAGAGGAGCCTGGTGGGCTACAGTCTGTGGGGCCGCAGAGTCAGACACAACTTAGCCACTAACACTTTCACCACTTCCAAAAGCCCCAGTCTGTGCTAATTATGTGGCCAGACATTCCACCTGCATCATTCATTCCTGATCCTCCAATGTCCCTACCCAGCAGGCAGAGGTCACCACGATGAAGTGAAGTGACTTGCCCAAGGTCACCCAGGAGCCCTGAGTCCTCTGAGCTCCCTGGGGCTCGGCATAGACTCAGATTCAGTCTTTTCCAGCTTCAGGAATCTGGACACAGAAAGGGAACATCTCCCGAAAGAGCAGCTATTGTGTGGGGCTCAGAAAGTGCCCCCATGAGCTGATGGAAGTGAATGGAGGTAAACCAGTATAGAAAATGCAGCCGCTGGTGCCGCCTGTCACTCCAACCTGCCTTCCAAGAGTAGCGTCTGTGTGTGTTGTGGGCACTCATCAGTAGGTAAGCCATGCTGGCGACTTGCAGGCATGCACATCCCGACTTCACCCTCCCTTCGGCTCCAGAATTCTTTGGGTGCCAGAGCAGAGGCAGAATAAGCCACATGCAGCAGCTCTGGGGGTATGAGGGGCTTGCATGTGACCCGACTCAATGGGGTCAGGGATGTGAACGCCACTAAGACACGCAGGTTAAGAGTGGGAAGATTTCTTAATGTGGTTCTGTCCCCTCCCAGCATGGGCAAGTGTGAGCACCAGATAAGTGCTGGTTTTGTGGTCACAGAGTACTGATAAAAATAAAGACCAAGACGGTCCGGTGGCTAAGAAGCTGCCTGCCAATGCAGAGGACTCGCATTCAATCCCCGGTCTGGGAAGACCTCACATGCAGCGGGGCAACTGAGCCCCAAGTGGTACTGAAGCCTGCATGCCTAGGGCTTGTGCTCCAGCACAAAAGAAGCCACCACGGTGAGAAGCCCGTGCACCGCACCAGACAGTAGCCCCCACCTGCCGCAACTAGAGAAAAGCCCAGGCCGCAACCAAGACCCGGTAAAGCCAAAAATAAGTAGAAGCATTTTTAAAAATACAATAAATAGAGAATTAAAAATAGTAATTATGAGGTGGCTCTAGGAAATGAGCCATCATACCCCTTTGTACCAGTGCTTCACCAGGCGGATTAAATCCTTCAGTTTTGGGGGCAGGGAGCGAACAAAATTGCGCTGTAGCTTCGTGAAACATGCAGAAAACTCTCCCCCCAGGAAAACATCAGAAGGTTTATACAAATAGATGAGTTCAGCATAGGTCCTGGGGCTGGGTGTGGAGCCAGACTTCAGTTCACCTAGCATGGGCGAGAAATTTACATTATGCTATAGTCTCTCTAGACAGTAACAGATCTCAAAACACTGTTATTATAATTTAATCCTGGGAAATTACTTTAACTCTATTAGTGTATGTAAACTACTGATGCCTAATATCTGCTGAGTAGTGAGTTATTAAAAATTATATGGTTTATATGACTATAGATGGCATTATTAAAGGGTTACCTAGATCTGCACTGTCCTATAGGGTAGTCATCAGCCAAGATGGCTATTTGCATTCAAACTCATTAAAGGAAAACTGAAAAATTTAGTTCCTCAGTAGCACTAGCCATATTTCAAGCTCTCCATAGGACATTTTTGTTATTGCAGAAAGGCTTTCTGGACAGTGCTAACCTGAACTTTGGAAACTCTGGCCCCCAGATGACATCTGGCCCCTTTCTTGTTTTTATAAATAAAGCTTTATTGGAACACAGTCATGCTCACTTATTAATGTATTGCCTATGACTGCTTTCAAGCTACAAAGGCAGAGTTGAGTAGTTGTGATGGATACACTATGGTCCTTAAAGCTGAAAATATTTGCTCTCTTATCTTTTATAGGGCTTCCCTGGTGGCTCAGATGGTAAGGAACCTGCCTGCAACGCAGGAGACCCAGGCTTGAAAAAGTTAGCTGACCCCCAATCTACCTACTGTCATTTCCTCTCTAAAGACACGAAGAACCATTCAGAAGGAAAGGACCAGAGTCTTCTCGATTTTGATTTGGAAAATGCCTGACACACCCTTGGTTTCTTTTAATACATCATTGTGTATCTGTCACTTAGAAATTGAATTTCCAAAGGAAATTTTTTGCCTATGATTGAAAGTGAACACCCAGATTTCCTGTTTTTGCCTCAGAATTTCTCCCAGAGTCTATTTTTAAAATTTCCTTCCCTAATACTTGAGGCATTTTATCTGTAAATGTGTACTGAATTCCTGTGATCTGAGAAGACAATGGCACCCCACTCCAGTACTCTTGCCTGGAAAATCCCATGGACGGAGAACCGTTGTGCTGCAGTCCCTGGGGTCGCTGCAAGTCGGACACGACTGAGCAGCTTTGCTTTCACTTTTCACTTTCATCATTTGAGAAGGAAATGGCAACCCACTCCAGTGTTCTTGCCTGGAGAATCCCAGGGACAGGGGAATCTGGTGGGCTGCTGTCTATGGGGTCTCATAGAGTCGGACACGACTGAAGTGACTTAGCAGCAGCAGCAGCAGCAAGTGATATCCTGGGAATATACGATGCAGGTTCTGGCTGTTGCTGTTGTTGAGTCACTAAGTCGTGTCAGACTCTGCGGCCCCATGGACTGCAGCCTTCCAGGCTCCTCTGTCCATGGGATTCTCCAGGCAAGAGTACTGGAGTGGGTTGCCATTTCCTCCTCCAGGGGATCTTCCCAACCCAGGGATCGAACCTGCATCTCCTGCATTGGCAGGCAGATTCTTTACCACTGAACCACCAGGGAAGCTCTCTGGCCTTCGTCAGGATACCTGAATGAGGATAAAAATGCACACAGGTGTAAGATGCTGGTGTCCTTATGTCACCTGTTGGGGCACTGGACCCAAGACTGATTAGTGAGTCACGTGACTTTCCCTCTACCCCGCCCCTGCCTCCATCACACCAGAATCCTTCTTCCTTCTTCCATCATGCCAGAAGCCTCTTCCAGAGGCTCAAATCTCGGGAGTCTTACCCAGGGCATTAAATGCAGGCAGCACATCAAAGTCAACACTTTCATTGAGGACTTTGGATTTCAGAGTGAAGCTCAGCACCCAGGGAGGCTTCCATTTTGAAATCTCAAACTTCACTTCAAAATCCTTCTGCTGCTGACAGGCTTCCAGCTGCTCATGGATTTCCTTGATGATGTTGCAGCTCTCGTTTTTGGGGGAAGTGTAGCTTTTCAGCGAGTCTGCGAACACTACGAGGCTGGCATCAGAGCCAGTCTTCAGAGCTGTGCCTTTCGCAGTCGACCCCCCCAGGGAAGAAAGGCAAATCGAGATGCAGCGTTTTCTAGAGCTCGCCCCTCGCCCCTGTGGGCTGGCTCCTGTCGGGTTAATTGATGAGGTTGCCAGGGGTAGCCCCAAGTTTGTGTCTCCAATTAGGGCTGAGTCCTAAGCAGAGTGTTTCATTTTCCCAAGAAATAGAATCCTCTGATTCCAAAGGTGGTTTATTCCACACTTTCTGATGTGTGAATTTACCCACAAACAATGGATGGGTTAGTTTTAAATGACCTCCTTCTCAAGTCAACGTCCTAAATACTTCCGGTAAAGACTGCATAGCTTTACAGACTCACAGACACAGAGAACAGACTAGTGATTACAGTGGGGGAAGGGCGGGGAGCAGGGCCAATAGAGGTGGGGTGTAAGAGGTGTAAACTATTAGGGATGAAATAAGCTGCAGTGACATACTGTACACCATGGGGAATAAAGCCACTATTTTATAATAACTGTAAATGGAGGGTGCTCAGTTGCTCAGTCCTGTCTGCCTCTTTGCGACCCCATGGACTGTAGCCCGCCAGGCTCCTCTGTCTATGGAATTCTCCAGGCGAGAATATTGGGGTGGGTTGTCGTCTTCTCCTCCAGGAGATTTTCCCAACCCAGGGATTGAACATATATCTCCTGGGTTGCAGGTGGATTCTTTACCATTGAGCCACCATTTAAATTACATTCTCTTACAAAATTGTGAATTACTGTATCATACACCTTGTGTGTGTGCCCACTCAGCTGTGTCTGACTCTTTGTGACCCCATGGACTATAGCCCACCAGGCTCCTCTATCCCTGGGATTCTGCAGACAAAAATACTGGAGTAGTTGCCATCTCCTCCTCCAGGGGATCTTCCCGGACACAGGGATCAAACCTGAGTCTCTCGCCTCTCTTGCACTGGCGGGTGGATTCTCTACCACTGTGTCACCAGGGAAGCCCAACTTACTTTATAGCTTACTGTACCTTATATGATATTGTACAGCAACTATACTTGAAAACAATCACTTTAAAAAGAGACCATAGTGAGAAAAAAATATCCTCAACTAATAGTAAAAATCTAAAATTTTCCCACTGCAAGTGATACAGTACAAGCCAAGGATGGGCAAGGAGGGCCAAGCAGCGATCCTTCACCTCTGTGTCAGCCTTGGAGGTTAACGCAGAATCGGAAGTCTGTCGTGAACGGGAACCCCCGGTGGTCCAGCGGTTAGAACTCAGTGCTCTCAATGCCGTGGGTTCGATATCTGGTGGGGGAATAAAGACCCTGGGAGACACACAACGTGCCCCGCCCCAGGGCCTATCACGGGTGACTTAAGCAGTGCCTCAGCACCCCCCGCTGAGTACCGGGATCCCAGGCGCTGCTCTCCCCAGCTTCCCTCCTGCATTTTTTGCCGCACATTTCCGGTGGTCACAACTCTTGCCGAGATCCAGGGACTGCTTAATTCCCCGCCAGGAACAAAGAAAAAGGCCAGGGCTCACCTGGATAACTTGAATCTTTGTAGTTGAATGTCGAAAGCAATTTTCTTCAAGGAATGAACAGATGATTTTAAGAGCTTTCTTGATCTGGTCTTGGAAAGTCTGGTTGGGCTGGAGAAAGTCCTTGATGAACTTATCTAGCAGATGGCCTGGGGTTATGTAGAGCAGCGCAGGCTGTGGAAGGAGCCAGCCGGGAGATGCCCCTGCCAGCCACCACCCCCCAGCCCGCGTCCTCCCCTGCCTTCTCTGTTCCACCGACCCCTCCCTCCTGCTCTTCAGCCCTGCTGCTGGTTCCTTTGTCATCTGAGTGCTCACATCACATACCCTAAGAGCGTGCCTGAGAGTTCCAGGTGGTACCCAAGATCCACCTGAAACAAAAGCTCCCCTCCTTGCTCCTCCTTACCCCCTAGGAGGGATCTGGCTCCTTCTCCCAAACAGGTTTGTGATGCCCTGGGCTCTAAATCACTCTCTCGTTTCCACTTTCTGTTCTGGCTTCGTCTGCCAATTGCCAGTACCTCCTATGAATTGCTTCTCCTACTGCCATATTCCTTCCTTATTTTCCCATTGGTTGTGGGTATTGCTGACTCCTGACGATCACACTGATTCCTTCTGTCAAGGTTCTATCAGCTTCTGTTAAACACCCTGTGCCCAGGTGGACTGGGTTTCCAGGTGCTGCTGTAACAAACCACGGTTCTGGAGACTGAACACTTGAAATCAAAGCACAGGCGGGGCCGGGCTCTCTCCCAAGACTCTGGGGAGAATCCGTCCTCGCATCTTCCAGCTTCTGGCAGTCCTGCAGTCTTCCTTGTCTGGTGGCGGCATCATGCCTACCCCTGCCTCTGTTGTCACGTGACCTCGTCCCCTCTATGTCTGTCCCTGAGTGTCTTCTTATAAGACCCAGCCATTGGATTCAGAGCCCACGCTGATCCAGGGTAACCCCTTAACTGATGATATCTGCAAAGACCCTGCTTCCAAAGAAGGTCACACGCTGAGGATCTGGGGGGACGTGAATTTTCCGGGACACTATTCGACCCTTCACGGCAGGGGATGTTGTTCCAAGTGTGTTGAAAAGAGGGATGTCCTGGGGTCAGAGGGGCTGTGTGCTCATTCTGAAGGGGGCAGTTCCCTGCTCTCAAATCAAATGGGGTCGTGAAGAGTGGACCTGCTCACTCCCTCGCACCTGAGGCCGCTTCTGGAAGGAAACCATATTCTGATGGGTAAAGGGGTCTGACACCCGCCCAGAAGTGCGGTTCTCTCCTCTTCAGTAGAAAACGTCAGATGGCATGTGCCCTGTGGACCACAGCTCAAGACAGCTCACCCAAGCCTCTTCTCTTTGCTGTTTTGCTCAGGCCTCAGTCTGCAGAGGCAGTTTGCTTCTTGCTCCGGGTGAGGGGTGGGGGGAAACAGCGATACGCCTCCCCAAAGTCAGCGTCCTGCTCTATGACTCTGCCTACCTTATGCGAAGGTGGGACCTTGCAGGTATGACCAGACATGTGCGGATCGATGTGCTTCTCCTTTGGGGGAGGGGAGAGGGGAAGTCAATGCATCTGGCCGCATCATTAGCTCCCATCTCCAGCCTCCCTTCTCACTCTCACCCCACCCCCACAGTGTGTGAAGGGAGCTCAGGGCCTGATCCAGCATCTGCTAGGGGGCCACCACGCACGTCTCCTGGGCTCTGCTCCATTTCACCTGTCTCCACCTTCTCACCTGCTCTTCTCTTGCAGAAACTAACCTCTCGTTTGCAGATGCCCCCGTTCCTTTGTTCAACTTTACACTTCACCATCATTTTAATGGAAGGGAAGGCCCCTAAGGGTGTGTGTACAGACTGAACTGCGTCCTCCTAAAAACTGCATTGAAGTCCCGACCTCTGGGCTCTATTCATGTGACCTTATTTGGAAACAGAGTCTTTGCAAAGAGGTAATCAAGTTAAGGGGCCGCCCCTGGTCGTTCAGTGGTGAAGAATCCACCTGCTAATGCAGGAGGTGCTGGCTTGATCCTTGGGTGAGGACGATCCTCTGGAGCCGGAAACGGCAACCCACTCCAGTATTCTTGCCCAGGAAATCCTGTGGACAGAGGAGCCTGGGGGGCTAGTCCATGGGACACAAAAGAGTCGGACGGTGAGCAAACAGTGAAAAGAATCAAGCTGAGATGAGGTCGTTCCTGTAGGCCCCTTATTCTGTATGACTGGGGTCCTTATAAGAAGAGCAGAGAGACGCAAAGACAGACAAGCATGGAGGGAAGATGTTGTGAAAACACGAGAGAGGCTCACGTGACAACGGAGGCGGGGACTGGGGTGACACTGCCACACGCCAAGGATTTCTTGCAACCATCAGAGGCTGGAAGAGGCATGGAGGCACTCTCCCTTGCAGCCTTCAGAGGGAGCACGGTCCTGTTGATGCCTTGATCTTGGGCTTCTAGCCCCAGAACTGAGACGGAATACATCCCTGTTGCTGTAAGCCACCAGTGTGTGGCACTTTGTCACAGCAGCTCTGGGCAACCAACTTAGGGTGATCTTGGATAGACTGTAGTCCAAGTGTCAGGCGGGCCCTGTCTGCAGCAGCACACCAGCTGTGCTGGAAAGTCCTCTCACCAGAACATTCCAAGATGGTCCGGGTGACTCATTCTCCCTGAGAGAATGCAACGAGTTTTGAGCTTCTTGTTTTAGCAGTAGCCAGCAGGTGTTATCCGTGCTCACATTTCCTGAGTCACCTGGTACCTTGTCCCAGCATGAGTGGGGCAGGGTGGGTTGTGGCTCAGATTGGCTCTGAGTCTGGGCAGTGGAGCAGAGAGGAAATGCTCGACAGGTTTGCATGGGAAAGGCCAACAGGTGAGCTGCTGGCTGTGTCTAGGAACCAGCCAACCCTGGGAGGGCAGTCTCTCCAGGATCAGCAGGGCCCAGATGTCAAAGCATCTGAGAACACAAATATAGAAACGATAAACACAGAAGCCCCGGCCAAGGAGCAGGATGAGGGCTGCGATGGGGTGGGGAGAGGGTGAGATGGTGGCTTCGTCTAGGAGCCACCTCGGAGGCAGTGACATTGACTGAGAAGAGGTGACGGCTGAGGATGACCAGGATGGTACCTCGGGTCATCATCACAGCTAGCATTTGCTGAAGAGCCCACATCTACCTTGAGGGTGGTGGCAGAGGTGCTTGGGTGGGTCTGGGTCACTCTAAGGAGCAGATGCCAGTGTGAGATTAAATGTGGGAGATTGTTTGGGGAAACAGCCAGGTGAGAGACAATGATCAGGGATCTTATAGAAGCTGTGCAAGCTGACAACCCTGATCTAATCTGACTCTGGGTGAAGGCAAGAAGGAAGGACAGTTGGCTCTGCAGTCAAGACAAAGTCCAGCAAGTTCGTGGAGAGTCCTTTCGCCAATGTCCCATGTCGGAGCTTCCCCTGACTCTCAGGAATGGGGCTGCCTGAGTGTCTCTGGCACCCGTGGTCATTGTCTGGGAGCTGCAGGTAGGCAGCGTGGCTTTGGTGTCAACGTGGAGATGGATCACGAAGGGCAGTAGCTGGTATGCTCAGCCGAGTATGTTTCCTCCACTGAGGCTCTGCTAGATTCCTTGTCATGGTCCCCAAATGAGAGTGAAGAGTGAAAGTGAAGTCGCTCAGTCGGGTTCGACTCTTTGCGACCCCGTGGACTGTAGCCCTCCAGGCTCCTCCCTTCATGGGATTCTCCAGGCAAGAATACTGGAGTGGGTTGCCATTTCCTTCTCCAGGGGATCTTCCTGACCCAAGGATCAAACCCAGGTCTCCCGCATTGCAGGCAGACGCTTTAACCTCTGAGCCACCAGGGAAGCCCGTAATGGGCTTCCAAATGGGAACAGAAAAATCCAGTGTATGAAGACACATTGAGAGCAGCAACAAAGAGCAGGAGCTTCACAGCAAGAAGGACCAGGGTTCAACTTCACACTGTCGTCTCTCACTCACCAGGGGACTCTGAGTGAGTGGCCATGTCTCAATGTATTATTATGAGAATCAGAGTAAAACCCATGTCACGGGGGTGCTGGAGGCCTCAAAGGAG
Organism: Budorcas taxicolor; assembly: GCF_023091745.1. Classification (NCBI taxonomy): domain Eukaryota; kingdom Metazoa; phylum Chordata; class Mammalia; order Artiodactyla; family Bovidae; genus Budorcas; species Budorcas taxicolor. Next base: position 61,557,012 of record NC_068926.1, read on the forward strand.
GAACAGCAATATGGAGAAGCCAAAGGCTGTCTTCCAGCCACTTAGGTGACCAGTGACTCAGGTGGTAAGAACATCTTGATCTTTTGTGTGTCCTTATGGGAGTTTTTCTGGAATGAACTTTTGTCAATGACACGTTGGTTTGGGTACCAAGACAGGGTGACAATGTAAGTTGGTAAGCCTGCTGTCTAACCAAGGGATTCATTCTGGGGCAGACACAGGTGTAATTCTACATTTTCTAGTAACCACAAGGAAAGAATACAAAGACCAAGATGAAATTCCATTTGATTTAAGTAGCATTTCTAGAAGTTGTTATCTCAACATGCCATCAGTATCAGGTCACATGAAGAAATCAGGAGTTCTCACCGGCATATTCCAGGTGCTCACTGGCGTCCCATCCAAGTTCTTACAGCACGAATACTTGAGCCAGACTGTAACCTCCTGTGCCAGCAGCTGCCACCTCTGTGGCTCTCCACCAGCCGCATTTCCAGTTGGGTCAGCCGGGTCCAGAATCACAGGCCTGGAAACAACAGTCAGAGAGGACAGGTGAGTACATGGGCTGTGTCTGGGGGGTTCAGAGCTCCCAGCAGGGCAAAATACCAGCCTGGGTAGACTGTTTCTGGGGGCAGCTGGAGGGCCCCATGGACACCTCTCTCTGGCTTGTGACCTGGGTGCCCTGCCCTACAGTGGGCATTGAACACGAGGTGAAGGAGGCTTGCATTTGGGCCTGGAGAGACCTGTTTTCAATCTCACCTCTGCTCTTGAGTAGTGCTGTCTCTTTGGACAGGTCACCTGAATCTCTAGTCCTCAGTATCCTCATGTGTGAAATGGGCAGATTTGAAAATCCCTACCTCAAAGGATGTTGTATGAGGATCTAGAGAAGTACTTGACATGCTCCTAACCGTAACTGAAACATAATAAGGGGTCTATACATGCCAGGTTTAATAACCAAGATTCCATGATTCTATCAGTGTTTTTGTCTTACAGCAAGCTCTTACTTCCTGGAAGCAATTTTTATCATTGCTGCAGCTATTGTTATGTCAGTAAAATTTCAGTTATTTCACTCATTTTCTGTAAAGGTTTGAGCAAGCTCTTCTTTCACCAAACCTCAGTTAATCTGTGGAATGGTTAGCACAGTGCCAGCCTCATAGGGTTGCAGGTTATTATTTAAATTGCATGGTAAGAGTAGAGCACTCAGCATGTTTGACAATAGCTGATGATCAATAAATGTGGAACCCTTTCTCTTCCTAAATTTCCAGGGTTCCACAGCTGTAATCAGAGCTTCATTTATATGGGGATAAGCCATGTGAGGATAGAGTACCTGGGTTTTTCAAGTTGTCTCCTCAGGTATTGTCTAATAACATGGTTTTCAAAGTCATAATACTTTTTCCAGTAGATGCAGAGGTCCTGATGCTTCAGGACTAACTCCAAAACAGTCCGAAATCCTTCAGCTGTCCTGAATTTTGTTTTTGAGCCTTCCTGCTCCCAGGCATAGATAGTCAGCAACTCCAGGGCATACTGTGAGGGTAGTTTTTTCCCATGTCTCTTCTTACACTGAGAAGAGGAAAAAAATTAGAAACATGAATTTTTCAGCTTTTGTATGAAGACTTAATGAGTTAATGCCAATGCTTCTCAAACTATTCCAGAAACGTGAGGATCAAGAGATGATTTCAAACTCCTTTTATAGCAAAACCAGACAAATACAGCACAAGAAAGAAAACAATAGGCCTGATGATCATAGATGGGAAAATCCTCCACAAAATACTAGCAAAGTAAATTCTCCAATATATTATAAGGTCATACGCTATGATCAATTTAGATATATTCCAGGGATGCAAGGATGCTTCAGTATCACAGATCAATCAATTGATACAGTTGTATTAAGGAAATAAAGGATAAAAAGCATATGACCATTTGCCCAGACACAGAAAAAACATTTGAGAAAATTCAACAGCCATATGTGATACAGACTCTTTCCAACGTGGGTATGGAGAGAACATAACTCAATATAAGCCTTATACGACCAGTGCACAGCTAATATCACACTCGGTGGTGAAGGCTCAAAGCTTTTACTTTAAGATCGGGAACAAGACATATATGCCCTCTCTCCCCACATTTATCCAATGTAGTATTAGAAGTCTGTCCATAGCAAGCAGGCAGGAAAAAGAAACAAAATACATCCAGAGTAAAAAGGAGGATGTTATACTATTGCTATTTGCAGATGACATGATATTATACGTAGAAAACCCAAAAGACACCACCAAAAACTTAAGACAATCAAAGACTGAATGCAGAAATATTGTAGGATACAAAAACAATACATGGAAATCTGTTGTACTTCTATACGTGAATAACAGACTATTGGAATGAGACCTTTAAAAACAATCCTATTTATAACTGTATCAAAAAGAATTTTAAAAACTAGGAATAAATTTAACCATAGAGGTGAAAGACCCTGCAGTGTATAAGACTTTGATGAGAGAAACTGAAGATGACAAACGTAAGTGGAAAGATAGAGTGACGACAGCTTTGAGGAATTGATGTTAAAATGTGCAAATTACCCAACAAACCATCAGCGCGTCGTCATGGCCGATGATTTAGTGTTGGTGGGCCGTGTTACTCTTCACAAGTGACAAAACGGGAAGCACAAGAGGTTACTTCATTTGCCCTAATTCAGATAGTCAGGAAGTGATCAAAAGAGTGTGGGTTGGGAGGAGGCGAGTAGGGGGTTAGCACTCATTAATTTATTGAATAATTACCCAGCGAGCACCTATTATGTGCCAGGCACTATTCTAGGTTCTGCGGCAACAGCAGTGAATAAAACATACAATATTATATTGTATATTTATACAACATATATAAATAAAATATACAAATCCTTTCTTTTGTGGCCATTTTTAGTGGGGAGATAGACAATAAACAAACTAATAAGCTCATGCAAAGGCCCTGAGGCTGGAGGAGAGTTTCCTCCTTGGAGAACTAATGAAGAGGAGAGACAGCCTGGGAGTGGGGGTGAGAGGGCAGAGAGAGGGGTTCAGGGAGCTTGAGGGCAGATCCTGTGAGCCTTCCGAGATTACGGTGGCGGGGAGGGTATGGGGGTCAGTGGAAGTGACCAAGATGGTAGCAATTGATGATAATGGGTTTATTTTAGATACAGGACCAAGCCATTTGCAGACTGGTTGGATGGGTGTGTGTGTGGGTATGTGTGTGAAAAAGATAAAGACCCATGGTTCTGCCCAGTGTAGCCGGAAGGATGGAGCTCTCGTTTCGTGATATGGGAAGACTAGGAAGAATGAGATGTCCACTGGCAGCCGTCCCAGGCCCTACCTTTTTTTCTCCCTAACTTTTCCCCCCTCCCTACAACCTCTACACCTCCACTTTCTTCCTTTCATCCTTTCTTTCTTGTTCCTGCCCTCTCCCCTCCTCCACGCCCTTCCCTCCTCTCCATTCATCTCTGTCCGGCTCCCTCCTGCCTCCTGCATCCTTTCTGATTCCTCCCCTCCTCCCTCCTCTCCTCTTTCTTCTCCTTCCCACACCTCTCCCTGCTCCTTCCCTTCCTCCACGCCACCCGCCCCTCCTCTCCTGGCCTCACTCTCTCCCTTCCCCTCCTCCTCCTCCTCCTCGGCTCTCTGCCCAGATGAGACCGGCCATACCAGTTGGTACCAGTGCTTCACCAGGCGGATGAGGCTCTTCAGCTTGGTCGGACGCTCCTTCAGGAAGGCTCTCTGCAGCTCTGTGAAGCAGGGGGAGAACTCGCTCTCTCTCCTTAGTTTCTCGCACTCTTGGATGAGCTGGACGTAGATTTGAGGGTCAGGTTTGTAATCTTCAGTCACCTGACCTATGGAGGCGGCATACAGAACTTTAAGGCATCAGCTCTTCTCTTCTCTAGACAACAAGCTCACTGGCCAAGGGGGGCAGTGGGGAGGTCAGCAGGCCCAGAGCCAGGAGGCCTGAGGTCCATCCCCGGTCCTCCCTTCTCCCGCCTCTACCGCCGTCACCCATCGTCTCTCACCTGGACTCAGCAGAGGTGGTGGCACCCTCCTCCCTGGATCCTCCACAGCCCATATAGAGGCCTTTAAACCTGATCCTTCCACTTCTTGCTTCCCAGGACCTCTGGATAAAATCCCAAGTCCTCGCAGTGGCCCACACAGATGGTGAGACCTGCCTCCTCCTCCGTCTTCCCTCCTGCCTCAATCCCTTTGCCACTGACTCTCCTGGTTACTTCATTTCTTCAAATATGCCACCTTCATTCCTGTCTTTGCACCTGCTGTTTCCTCCTTTGGAACCCCCAGATCTTTGAGTGCTTGGCCTCTTCTCATCCCACATGCTTCAGGTCAGAGGTCACCTCCCTTGTCGCCCTGTCTGTGAAAGTGCTCTGACCCCCACCTCTCTCTTTTGGACCCCCATATTCAGGTTTTGTCAGAGCGAGTTATCATCTCATTCCTGGTGTTCACATGGTCAGGCTCCAGGAGAGAGGTTCCCTGTCTGTCTCATTTAGGCCATGGAATAGGCCTTGCGCCTCCAAGGTGCACAGTGGAAACTGAGCCTCAGAGATGTATTGCTCCTGGTCCCAGTGATCCTGCAGATTGTCTATAGACGCTAATGCTCAGCATAAGTTTGCTGAGGTTCCTCATGCTTTGAAAAATAGATGAAATTAACATTCTGAGCTTACATCAGATCTATGCTGCTTCATTTTGGAGGATGGGATTTATCTATTCTTGGGCTTCCCTGGTGGCTCAGATGGTAAAGAATCTGCCTGCAATGCAGGAGACCCAGGTTGGATCCCTGGGTGAGGAAGATCCCCTGGAGAAGGGAATGGCAATCCAGTCTAGTATCCTTGCCTGGAGAATCCCAAGGACAGAGGAGCTTGGTGGGCTACAGTCCATGGGGTCACAAAGAGTTGGACACAGCTGAGCGACTAAAACTTTCACTTATCTATTAATATTTTATTGAAGTTAATTTATTTACAATATTGTGTTGGTTTCAGGTGTTCAGCAATGTGATTCAGTTATAAATAGATAAGATATACTATAAGATACTGAACATAGTTCCCTTTTGAAAGTGAAGTCACTCAGTCATGTTCGACTCTCTGTGACCCCATGGACTAGCCTACCAGGCAACTCCATCCATGGAATTTTCCAGGCAAGAATACTGGGGTGGGTTGCCATGTCCTTTTCCAATAGTTCCCTATGCTACTCAGTAAATCCTTGTTGGTGATCTGTTTCATGTGTAACTTCCTCATTTTTGGTAAGGTAAGATTCACACACTTTGGCATAAGTAGAACTAGTAAGCCTGGCTATAAGAAACATCTTACCCGGAATTTCTACCAATTTGCTGTTTAATATTGTCATGGTGGCTGAGTATGACCCTAATTATCTTGCTCTGAGAGAGATACTAAGATCTCCTCCCCGTGTTGACGGGATGTTTTAAAAGGCTCTTGAACTGAGGGAGATTTCTGCTCAAAATCATGAAAAAAAAGAAAGAAAGAAAGAAAGAAAGAATCCCTGACATAGGATAAAGACTGAAATACCTTGTGACTGGGAGTGCTTAGCCAGGGCATCAAAGGCGGGCAGGACATCAAACTTGACCCCCTGGCAGAACCAAGAGGACCTGAGCACGAAGCTGAGAGCACGTGACTTCCTCTTTCGCCGCTTCTGGACCTCAAACTCCACTTCAAACATTTTCTTTCTTTGACAGGCTTCCAACTGTCTCCTAATTTTCTTGATGAATCTTACTCAGTGCTTAAAGTTCTCCTGAAAACTTGTGAGATTGGTGAGGAAGACGACGAGGTCAGCATCTGAGAGGTCCTTGAGGGTCGTGCCTTTGCCTGAGGAGCCGCCCTAAAACAGGTGATGAGAATGAGAACTGACATTTATCATTTGAGAAGAGCCTCCCTAAATAAAATGCTGAGAACAATCACTAACATTTTGAGTGCTAGCCACTGCTCTGAAGGCATCAGAGGCTGTAACTCCTAGAATGCTCACAAGAACTCTGGGATCTAGCTACTGTTATTATCTGTTGTCATCTTCTGGATGGCGAAACAGATGCTGAGAGAGATTGTGTATCAGTCAAGTCGCACAGCTAGTGGGTGACAGGGATGCAGTTCACACCCTGGTTGTCTTTTTCTAAAGTCTGTGTTCTTTACGTCTTGTAATTTATGACCTTATGTGATTAATACTATAAACTGGCCCATGGCTGACTTTACTTGATCTGCTGAAAATTCTGGATAAGGAAACTGAGGCACAGAGAGGTTAAGTGACTTGCCCAAGACCTCACAGCCAGCAGATGCTATCTGCTTTCAAAACCTATACTCTTAACCAGCTCATGACTCTGCAGAAACAGTGAGACCCCAGCCTGGTCAAAGATTAGCGGACTGTAGATACTGCCAGGATTCAGATTGCCTAGATTTGTGATCTAGGTGGTTTATACACTTCCCAGGGCATTTGTTTAAAACTTACAGTTGGATGCCCTCTCCCCAGAAGCTGTTTTCACAAGTGTGGTTATAGTTTTGGCATGGCTAAATCAGAAACCACCAGCCCTAGAGACCTCAACCTCTTGCTGTCTGTCTGTCTCTGTGGAAATGCTTGCTGACCAGCCCTGCTTCTCCCCAGCCAGGCAGTTCTAGACTCACCTTCACAACTTTGGACACCCGAACAGGGTGGGCGGCCTCTGGGAAGCACGTCTCCTTCAGGAAAGTGCAGATGATGTCAATGGCTTCATTGACCTGCCTTCGAAACTCCTTGTATGGCAGGAGGTGGCCTTTGATGAACACGTCCAGTTTGTTGGCTTGGGTTCTTCTGAGTTTCTTCATGATGCTCAAGCAGGAAGGGGCAGGAGAGCCACTGGAGGCAGGCAGAACTAGTAGCCAAAACCTGTTGGCTGCTGTCTTTTCTGCTGCCTGGGACTAGGCTGCCATGAGTTTCATTTCCTTGGAAAGGCAGAGCCTTGCCAGAATCTGGGCTATCATCTCTTTAGAAGGGAGGAGCCATACTCTTGTTCTTTGCATTGAAGAAATTAAGCGTCTCTTTGATCCTGACCTTTGTCTCTTGTTTTCTGAGACTTTTTGTTTTTAACCAGCCCCCTAGACAGCGGTCCCCAACCTTTTTGGCACCAGGGACTGGTTTCTTGGAAGATATATGAATTCTTGCAGGGGGTTCAGGCAGCAATGTGAGTGATGGGGAGCCCCAATGAAGCTTTGCTTGCTCGCCAGCCAATTGCTTCCTGTTGTGTGGCCTGGTTGGGACCCCTGCCTTAGAGCATTAGGCCTTTCTTGAGACTATTCTGAAAATGTTGCTTTTTTAACCCAGGTTAGTACCTAACTCAAGAGAAATTATAGGTAAAAACATTTTGGGAGATTTCCTCTGTCGTTTTTGGTTGCCTACCAAACTGTTTTTTTTTTACCAAACTGTTTTATAGTCTCCTGTGATCTTTACAGCACTACCTGCATATTTCAAAAAGAAAAGTGCCAGGAAAATAAGAGAGTGTAAAGACCATCTAGGATCCCAAACCTCAAGAACTACATCTATAAGCATTCTGGTGTAGATCTTTTCAGGTATATATATATCCCCCCTCGCCCCAGCTTAACGGACAACCATGTGTCTCTTTTTCCTAAATGACGTTGTCCTGTACTTCCTCCCCCTTTTGATTAATAGACTTTATTTCCTAAAGAAGCTTCAGGTTTACAGAAAAATTGAGTATAAGTACAGAGTTCACTTGAAGCTGAAACTCCAATATTTTGGCCACCTGATGCGAAGAGCTGACTCATTTGAACAGACCCTGATGTTGGGAAAAATTGAAGGCAGGAGGAGAAGGGGACGACAGAGGATGAGATGGTTGGGTGGCATTACCAACTCAATGGACATGAGTTTGGGTAAACTCCAGGAGTTGGTGATGGACAGGGAGGCCTGGTGTGCTGCGGTTCATGGGATTGAAAAGAGTCAGACACGACTGAGTGACTGAACTGAACTGAACAGAGTTCACTTATGTCCCCATCATTTCCCCTATTTTTGACTTTGGAGTGGTAAGATGAACTGATATTGACATGTTATTATTAAACAAAGCTCAAAGTTTACTCTATGGTTCACTCTATGTTGTACATTTTATGACTTTGCCAAAATCATGTCTTATCTCCACCAATTATGAAATCACCCCAGAATGTTTCCACCTCTTGCTCCACCAGCTCATCTCTCTCTGAGTTTAGATGTTTCTCCTCTTCTAATATATGCATTCAGTGCTAAAAGTTTTCCTCTAAGTGCTGCTTTCATTGCATCTCGAGATTTTAATTGTTTTTTTTTTTTTCTTTTCCTTGAGTGCAAAAGTTTTTCCATGTCTCTTAGACTTTTGGACCCATGTGTTAGTTAATCTCCAAAGATGCTGGAATTCTCCAAGTATTTTTCTTTTCCTCATTTCTTAATTCTATACTTTATGCTGTCTATTCTTTTGAATCTGTTAAGGTGCATCCTGTGGGCCCAACAGTGGTCTTTCTTGGTGAATGTCCCATGTGAGCTTGAGAGACATGTGTATTTGGCTGTTGGGTGAAGTGGTCTGTAAGTGATAATTAGCTACCTTTCTGAATCACCCTTGTCTTAACCAGTTCATCAATTAATTGACACTCTCCACTTCTTCTGTGTAACATATTGACATGCCTAAGATATTTGGAACCATAAAGGGGATGGGTATCCATCTATGTGACACTCTATACAGCCATTTGGAATATATGTTTATCAGAGATTCTGTTTGTTCCCAAATGACTTTTGGGCAATTATACATATTAATGAAATATATACTTTTGACAAAGTATATGTAAACAAATCCTTGCTGTTGTTCAGTCGCTAAGTCATGTCTGACTCTTTGCAACCCCAGGGACTGCAGCACGCCAGGCTTCCCTGTCCTTCGCTATCTCCTGGAGTTTGCTCAAACTCCTATCCATTGAGTCGGTGATGCCCCTAATGCAAAAGAGATCTGTCCTTAGAAAACCAGCACTGAATTCTTCGGCAAGATGTAATAAAGCCAAGTTCCCTAAAACATCGCATAGAGTTAAGTACGAGTGAGACAATTGTGAAAGAGCTGAGGGCATAATTGGAAAAATCCAGAATTAGGCCCTTATGCCTTTGCAAGTGGCTTTTATGTTCTTGTCTCCTTTAAAGAAACAGGCGCAGGAAATCATAGATGGCTCATTCTCATGTGTTTTATGAGACAGATTACGCAGGATTTCAGCCAGGGGGTCTGCCTTCAGCGATATGGTCTAGGTCTTCTTCGAATGACTGGGAAATGAAGGCACATCTGTGGGCCTGGGGAACGAAGTGAGAGAATCAGGACACTCTGATGTCCTGCCTACAGAATTGAAGACCCATAGAAGGGTCTTCAAGCTCAAGAAGCAAACTTGGGCCAGAGCCAAGCAAAATATTATACCTGTTATGTGCATGGACAGCCATTTCTGTTTCCATGGTGCTTGTATTATTATTATTAATTAACCTTATCAGGCAAGGCCCCTGGCAAGTTTGATTGAGCTGAGGTGGGGCCAGCCCAGGGTGTTTCAGAGCCCTGGGTGTTTAACCCACTTGGCTTGTGCCCAGCTTTCACCAGGAGCCACCAGCCCCTTGACCTTCACCTTTGTCAACCCAGAGGGGAGATCAGACCTTGACAACTTGGTCTCACCTATTTGAGGTCTTTATTATTGTCCCCATTTTCCAGATGAGGAAACTGAGACTCAGAGAGTTTAGGTTCCACAGCTAGGAAGTGACAGTCAGGATCTGAATGTCACACTGAGAGGATTAAATAGCTGGTGTACTTTCCTGGTCGGGTGATTTTCAGGACACAGCATCCCCTCTTATGATATATTTGGTTTCAGTAGGGAAAAAGAAAATTAGCCAAGTTAAGTGTACTGATATATATGACAACTTTCCTCGTGTGTATTCATCTCAGCCCATTAAGGATGTCCCCACGCCCAGGTAAGGAGATGAACCATTTTAGAGGTGGAAATTAGGCTTCTTTCAGCTGCTCAGGGACTGACCGATGGTGGATGCTGGGTGTAGAGTGCTGTGTTGAGCAGGACACAGATGCTGCTCGTAGGTTCTGTGGGAAGTGAGTCAGTTCACACAGTCATGTCTGACTCTTCACGACCCCATGGACTGCAGCATGCCAGGCTTCCCTGTCCATCAGGAAAGTGGAGCTTGCTCAAACTCACGTCTATCGAGTCGGTGATGCCATCCAATCATCTCATCCTCTATCGTCCCCTTCTCCTCCTGCCCTCAGTCTCTCTCAGCAGTAGTGTCCAGTGGTACACCATGAGCACAGGAAAGAGAGTGGTAACTCGGGTCTCCTGCCATTCCGAGAAAGCTCTGTGGCCCTAACGGGCACCTCTCTCCACCTGGTGGCAGCTGACGGGATTGGAGGCAAAATGATGGACTTTTAGGGCAGAGGTTTGCAAAATCATGATAGAGGTGGGAAGACCAGGCCATCAACCAGGGAACGTTTTCAAATATACCTCCCGTCCCCAGGGTGTAGCAGAATCTGAAGGGAGCAGAGAAGGTGACGGGGCAAACACAGTAGTTTGAAAAAAAGAAAAAAGAATCTCCCCAGATGATTCTAATATGCCAGCTTCTGTCTCCAACCTTGAAAACCACCCTTTGGGGGATGAGAAAAGGAAACTGCCTCAAACTTGGCATGAAGAGAAGTTACACTTGGATGGAATTGCCAGCTCCTTCTGAGAGGTAACCAACCTTCCTGGTGAGTTGCTTAAGCACTTTTGGTGTAAGCTGAAAAATTTCACTTACAGGGAGTTTCCAAATCCTTCTGAAAAGTTAGTTTACTTACTAGCTCACATTCAGGACCATTGAGAATCTCAAGTGAGGGATCCTCTCTGAAAAGGCTCGCCGCAGGATGGAAAGTGCTAGAATACAAAGGAGGTGTTTGGTGAGTTGCCTTTTTGGATTGGTGCGTTAAGAGCAGTGCGCATGGAGTTCACTGATCTTGCTCCTTTCCTGGCATTGCAGCCATGAGATGCTGGGTGTGCCATTCCCTTCTCCGGACTTTGGATTATTCATCTGTCAGATAAGCGAGTTCACGGAACTAGACTCTGGCTCAACTCTATGGTCTCTTTCAGCCTTGACATTATCTGATTCCACAACCACTAGGGGTTTTTCCCCAAGGCTGGGTTAGGCAGAAGAAGAGGAGGATGTCCCCTTCTTATTGAGTGGACACCAGCAAAGAGCATTCTTCCAGGAGGGTGTGAGCTCAGCCAAGCTGGCTGGAGTCTACCTTTCCAAGATGAAATCCACCAGGAAGCACACTTCACGGGCTCGGGGACCACATCTGCCTGTTCACTGCTGTGACCCCAGTGGCTGCAACACAGCAGATGCTCATTAAATACTGACTATCCGAGTAGGCATCATACATGTCGGCAGGAAGAGAAAGCTTCCAAAAACCAGAGAGGACAAAAACCCAGGCCACCGGTTTTCCTGGATATTCCTACTTTATTTTTGGCTACATCATCACAAAGAAAGGCGATGGGTGGTTCTGCATGCACCAGAGGGCGTGTGTGTGTGTGTGTGTGTGTGTGTGTGTGTGTGTGTGTGTGTTCTAGGCAGGGAGGTGCTTGCATCTGTCAGGGAGGGGGCGCGCCTGGGCCGAGGCACTGTGAGCTAGCTGCATGCTGAGTCCAGCGCCGATGCCAGCGTTAGGCCTGGGCGACACAGCCAGAGTGCTTTCTCCTAAGGGCAAACCATGAGAAGGAGGTGGGCTGAGAACGGGCACCAAGGGGGTCCCTGGGGAGAGGGAGGGTCAGTGGGGAAGATGGCAGCCAGGAAGCTGCTGGCCACTGTAGAGAAGGCGAGGTGCCTGGCATCTAGAAAATGGTTATTCAAGAAATCGATGCCTTCCAATGACTTGTCAGGGGAGCTAGGGGTGGGAGCCCCTGAATGGAAGGTTAACAGGTGTGCGTTTGGAGACAGTGAGAGTTTAGTGTCCATTTGGCTACTTCTGTAGATAATGGTGGTGTTTTGGAGAGAATGGGGTGATTTTCATGGAGGAAGACTTACTGGAAATAGGGGAAAAAAAATCCAACCTTTCTTGCAGGGCACTGGAGATGACCTGGACTCAAATCTTATAAAGTTTGGCCTCATTGCCTTTTCCTCCTTTAAAACAATTTAAAAAAATTTTAGGACGACTGAACAGTCCAGAATGGAACAAAAGCCTTTGGTGTCAGGATCTGTCACTTTCTAATGTTTTATGTGCACGATGGTGTTTTATTCTCCCAACACAATGAACAGAGTGCAAGAGATAAAGAGACAGAGAGACACAGAGAGACCAGAGATGATTCTGAGTTAGAGGCAGGATACAGACAGTCAGAGAGAGAGAGAGAGAGAGAGTGAGGGGAACGGGTCATGTGTTCATTTAACTAGGAGCAAAGGAAGGAGACTGGTGGCTTCTATGGAGAGGCCCCCTGGAAACCAGGGCTCTGGTTTGAACACCTGCGCCCACTTGGGGAGGTCAGGGGCTGAGAAAGGCCCTCTGAGCGGAGCATCTACGCAGCTTGCTGGATGCTGCCATGCTCCCAGAGCAGTGCTAGTGAGCGGCCCAAGGTCCAAGTACACCCAGCTCTGCCAAGGGGAGAAGTGGTTACAGAAGCAGGGACCTACGTGGTAATTCAGGATTTTGCCAGTTTCTCAGCATTTGCTCGTTAGGCTGGTGAGAGGAGGCGAGGAGGTGAGCCTGTGTTAAGATATATGTTTTTGCTTTTGCTATTCTATCCCCTCAGAGAAGGGGAAAGAAGAAGGGGCGAGAGGTGGGGGTGGAGAGAAGAGATAAGGAGGTGAGAAGAAAAAGATGAATGTGGCATCAGGCAAAAGGCAGGAGGAGAAGTAGGAGAGGGGTGGTACAGAATGGGGGCTAGTTATTGTTAGGAAGCAAATAGGGAACATCCTCAAAGAGGGGGCTACCCAGTCCCTTGGGGTATTCTGCATGGTCATTTCTTGATGCATCTAGAGCTGGGAAGTGTGTTCCTAGTCACTGGAGAGTTTAAACACGGGGGTCTGTTTTGTGGCAATTGAGTGCACGATGTGAAGAAGCCGGTGGGGGAGGGGGGCGCGGGGAGCCGGGGTGCTCCATTTCTGTCCCAGGGCTCATCCTCATGACCTTGTCTGGCTCTGCTGACAGCTGAAGGTATAGGCAAATGGATGTTAGGTGTGTCCAAGGCCAGGAGGATCTAAAAACAGTCCTAAATGATGAAGAGCCTCTGTAATTCACCAGGGCTGAGAGGTTGTTAAATGAATAACCTTCTTGTGAAACTCTCCTCATCCCTACAGCTCCATCCTGGAGGGATCTGAGACAGGCTGGATTCAGAGCCTGCATCACAGCATCATGGAGAGTGGAGGTTATTGGTGACAATGTCCACGGTGCAGGGGAGACCTCAAAGGCAGGCTCTAGGAAGGATGGGTGGGGAAGGTGTCGAGAAGAGAGATGAGAATGCAACGGGCAGCTGGGGCAGGCTTGGGGTGGGGGTGAGGGGCACAAGGTCGGGGCATGGACCTGGGGACCTGGGCACCATCCTAATCGCTTGACACGTGGTTCTCATTCTGTAGCTGGTGCCAGCGTTCAATCTTCTTGTCCTTGTTTTTCAGACACTCGTACCAGTGTTTTAAGCGCTCTCCCTTGGCTGAGATCCCCAACTGGCAGCCTCCTGGAGGACAAGAAGGGAAGACAGGGGCAGGTGGTCGGAGTGGATTCTCATTCTAGACCCAAATGTCTAGTTGGGGGAAAACCTGCCACCAAGCAGTGATCACCCACCCACCCAGCCACTTGGGATCCATCCTTTTTCCTGGAAGTTGTGGTTGTGATGTTATTATTACCACTGGTTTTCTTTGTCTACAGACTCCCTGCTTAAGAACCTGCAACGGCTCCCTACTATGGCATCAAGTCATAACTATACCGTCTATTTTTCAAGACCTTTATTTTTTTAAAGTCTTTATTGAATATGTTATAATATTGCTCCTGTTTTATGTTTTTGGCATGTGGGATCCTAGCTCCCTGACCAGGGATCAAACCCACATTCTCTGCATTGGGAGGTGAATCCAGAGAATTCTTAATCTCTGGACCACCAGGGAAGTCCCTAAAGACCTTTTTAAAATCACCACTCTGCTCACTGAAACTCTCTCTCACTACTTCTGGGGACTCATCATGCATTTCCAAGGAGTCCGTTTCATCGCCCCGCTCAGTCCCGCCTGCACTCCTTTGCTGGAGCTGTATCCATTGTCGGGAATTCCCTCCCTGCTCCACAGGTAATGATGGTGCTTCCTCATTATTTGGAGGGGGACTGGGAACAACAGAACCTTCATCCTGGACTTGCCAGTAGACTAAGGAGACGTCCTTTGCACCCTATTTTCTGCAGAGGCCGCACACTCCTCTCCTCTGCAATTGTTTATTCCACTGGAGGTGATCTGTTCAGCAAATAACCAATCATGATCCAATCTTCCCAGCTTTGTAACCCAAATTGGACCCAAATGAGGACCCTGGGTCCTGACTTTGCATTTGGACAAAGTAATTGCCAGAGTAAAGCAGGGTCCTCAAACCTCTGTATCCCTGGGTAAGGCTCTCTTCTCCTAGGAGGATAGAAGATAGCATTTTGCCCGGGGGCTGGGACCACTCACCAATGTAATCATTGGACTTGCCGATGTCATAGTCCCAGACTGAGATGTCCAGTGACTTCTTCGCCAGGTCACTGTGTTTGATGTCATAGAAAAATTCCTAGATGCAGCAGAGGAAGGTATGTGAGTGACAGGGTTCTCTGAGCCTTCAACATCAGGAGCTAAGAGGCTGAGTCCGAGGGGTGCATGGACCAAGGCAGGGGCCCTTGTATTGGTTATTTGGAATCAAGGGGGTCTTTACCCCAGGCCTGATAATCCCCTTTAAACAAACACTCTGTATAACAAAGCCCCCCAGGCCCTGTAATTCTCTTTTCAATGACTCTGCTTGAAGTTGGGAAGACTGGTGGGGTTTTTCTAAGAAGGCTGATTCTGGTCACATTTCCTTGAAGGTAGACAGACATGAACTCAGTCCTGACATTCTGATAGCTTCTGAAGTGGTTTTCCTTCCTCTTCATCATTCAGAGATTAAAGGTAGTTGAGGTTTAGGTGTTTATGTTTTCAGATAACCTGATTTTTTCAATAACTCCTCTGCCCAATCATAGAATTCACTCATGTTCACTTTTAAAACAAACATGGAAGCAACTCCTACAAAAACCCCAAACCAAACTTGTAATCTATCCACCCAAGAATGACCAAGGTCAACGTTCCCCATGTGTCACCCATATTGGTGTATGTCTTAAAAAACCAATGTGAGTATTAATTTGAATTTTATATCATATGAAATATTCAAATATTAAATTATAGAAATATAATATGAATATACTGTACTGTGGTTTCCTTTTTCCATTTTATAACAGATGGTAAGAACCAATTTTGCATGTTAGCAGTTTTTTCTACATCACCACTTTATTCTTTATTTATTAATATTTTTTTTCCCAAATCACCACTTCAATGGCTTCATCTACCAGCTGCATGCCTGGACCGTAACCTCGTGCCCATGAGTTGAGGATTTAGGTCCCTGACAAGTCGCAGTGCAATACAGAGGAAGGAACACCTTAAATGGGCATCTGGAGAGTGGCTTTAGCAGGACTGGATGCATTGGATGGATCTGGGAATTGAGGGAGAGGGAGAGGGCACTGCCAACCAGGTGGCTGGTAAGGGGGACAACTGCTCCTATTTATTTCCTCAAATATTAGTATTACACACAATTAGAGTTAGTAAAGACATTCTCTCCCCAAACGCAGCATCTTCCCTTTGACATTCCAAATCTATAGGCTTTTGTCTTAGGCTTGATTCCCACCGGTGATGAGGAACTCATTCCTTCGTCTTTAGATAATTCAAGGTGATCTATGAAAAAAAGCTATTTCTTAAAAAAAATGTGCTTTACAACTTTCTAGCAGGGAATTTGTTCCACCTTCACATATAGGAACTATTACAGCATATGACAAAAAATAGGACAACCATACCTCATTAAATTCAGGATTCAAGGTTTTCTTCTTAATTTGAGTCTTGTGTTTGGCTTTCTTTCCCATGTCTGGTTTCAGCCAGCTGAGTGCAGACATAAGAGGCTATTATGAATGAAGTTTAATGAATAGGAATAGCCTCCGGATGACCCTAAATGTCCAACTAGTGTCGGGAGAATAATTAATGAACAGATCAGAAAGTGAATCAACAGTAATAATGACCAGTGTGCATTAGAGCATTTACCTGATGCCAGACATTACCTAAGCACCTTATGCACATTTAATCCTCAACAAACCCTAGATGGTACAACCGCCCATTTACATATAAGGAAACTGAGGGACCAGAGAAGTTGAAACATGTGCCTCCAGTCACACAGCTGGGGGCTCAAGGCAGCTGTTGCCTCTGGAGTCTGTGCTCTTAGCCAGGACTTTCTCCCAGTGGATCACTGAGAACCTGGATGATGGTGTCTGGGGATTCACTACTGATTACCTCTTAAGCTGGGCATCTGTCTCACTGAGTGACCTTGGGCAGGTTCTTTGCCCTCTCGGGGCCTCAATGTAAAATGATCTTGGGGAAGCTCTCTAGTTCTCCATTTGCAAGGACCTAGGATCCCCTCTCGGGCCCACTGACAGGCCCCGGCACTGACTCACAGCTTCACAAATGGATCTGAGTAGCCATTGGCATCCATGGCCGCCAGGTGCACGCAGCGTATGATGCCCACGATGAGGCCTCCCTGCTGTGTGCTGTACATGAGGGACACCAGGATCTTGCCGCGTTCCTCTATGTCACCAATACGCTCCACCTGCTGCAGGAGAAGAGGTTGAGTGGGTCTAGGATGGACAGGGTCTGGGAACATGGGTGGTGATCATTAAGAGAGAGTCTGTGGAGAGTAGGAGGACTTGGGCCAGCACAAGTGCAGTTCAGCACCACAAACAGCAGACACACCCCTCCAACCTCCAGGGAGAAGCAAAGGATGAAAGCCAAGAGGCCCAGCCCTTGGCACACAGGGGCCGGTGGCTTTATTCTGACTTAGTCACAGACTGAGCCTGACCCTGACGCCAGCCCAACTCTGAGCTCAGAACCCCCCATCCAACCAGTCTTCTCAAAAGTGGAGTGCCTGGGACCAAGGGCATGGCTGTGAAGCCCAACTTGAGCCTCTGCCAGATGCACAGCTTAAAGAACCTGCCCTGCCTTCCCAAGGGGAGCGTGGCATTGCCCTAGTGCAGAAGAATTACTAGAAGAGCTTCTGCAAACAAGGCCAGGGAACACGAGGGTGTCTCCTGCGGGCAAGAGGATGGGGCTTCCCCCATCTTGGGGGCTCCAGGTGTGAAGAGCATGCTCCTGGTCTCATGTTCTAATGCCCTGGGCAAGGGCACCTCTCATCATGAGCCAACAGGCAGGTGGTTTGGGGAGAAAGTGTGGGAAAGGGGCCAGGGAGGGAGAGAAAGGGGAGATGTCAAACCCTGTCTGTGGCTTCAACTCTATTTTTCCATTTTCCTCGGCACTCACCTCCTCCTCATAGAGGGCCATGCCTCGGGCTGACCCAGTGGTTCCGGCACGCTTCATCTTGAGGAGGGAGATAGAAAAGATAGAAAAGAAAAACAGCACTGTCAATGGGGCTCATCGCCCTACTCAAGAAAGACCAGAGACCCCTTCTTCTCCCCTCCACTAGCATCCAGAGCCGTGATGAGAGGTCCTCCAAGCTTCAGGAGCCCTCCAGCACTCTCCTTTCAGCTAATATATACGTATATAAAATGCTAACCATTTGAGAGACCATGTTAATGCACAACAGCCTATGATGTAGATTGTATTAATGTCCCCATTTCGCAGATGATGACACTGAGGGTCAGAGTGGTCAAACCACCTGCCCCGATCAGTAAGTGGCAGACTACAGGATCCACAAAACCAATAAGGTTTTGTCTGCTCTGGTTGAAGCAGCACAGGGGCCTTGAGATCTGGTCCACCAGATGCTTCTTCCCCCACGGCTCCTCTGGGGAACAGAATGTGAAAAGCGCTGGTTAAATCCAACCTCTCCCCTTTAGAGATGAGGAAACTGAGGTGCGGAGGAAAGGGCACAGTGCTTAGGAGATCCCTGTCCTTGGTGGGACACATGAAGGGAGTCAATGGTGAGAGGGTTAAGAGCAAAGATCAGCAGGGTTCTGGGGCCAGCGCAGGCCTGTCCTGCCACCTCTGTGCCACTGGGACTGGCTGTGCCCATCAGAGCAAGATGAGCAGACCCAGTAACTGAAGACCCAGATGGGGGCCTGGCCCTGTCCTGACCGACTGGACTCACTGAGTGAGGGGAAGGAGATGAAGCCTGAAGAAGCCAGCTGTTACCAGGCAAAGACCCAGAGGAAAGGCTTCCTCCTAGCACATCTGGTGACTTATTGGAGCCTGGCATCCGGTGTAAAGTTCTCCTTGTTGTTTTGTTGGTGCTATGGAACATGGCGTGGCACACATGAGAGCCCCTCCTGAGGCTGGCCATCTGGTGGGAGGATGCTGCAGGCCTCGCCATGGGGGCACTGGCTCACTGCCCAGCGAGGAGGCGCACTGGTCATCGCAGCAAAGCTGGGCTACGGCCGGTGTCAGAGAGCAGAATCACCGACTCATATCTTAGCAACTCCCTCCTCTTTCTAGGCCCCAGGTGGCTCAGAGGTTAAAAAAAAAAAACTGGGTGGGTTGGATTATCTGTAAAAATACAGATTGCTAGGTCTCACCCTTCCTCGCTAAGTCAGAATATCCAGGGAGATCTCCCGTGAAATCTGTTTTGTAAAGCTCTGGTTTTAAAATCTCCAGTTGATTCTGAGGTGCAGCCCAATTGAACAGCCTCAGTGCGGTTCTCATTCTTTCTCAAAAGGTGAGAAATAGCAGTTGCAATGCTTTATATGTACTGTCACCTCAATCCTTAAAAGACCCTATGAGGTTAGTACTGTATTTTCCCGTTTTGCAGATAAGAAAACTGAGGCACAGAGGGGTTAAGTCAAGGGATTCAAGTTATACTGCAAGTGGCAGAAACTGGTACTCAAACCCAGCCTGGCTCCAGAGCCCATGCTCTTAAGCACTCTGCTATCCTGCCTTCCGCGTACCTCTGCGATGCTTTACGAACTTCTTGACTGACAGGTGGGTAAGGCAGCATTATTTTCTATAATAACAACAGTTAGTTTATGCATGCTCATTATGCGCAAGGTTGTTTTAGTTATGTCTTTCACACAACCCTCCTACGAGGCAGGTGCTACTGTAATGCCCATTTTATAGACAAGAAAAACTGAGGCCCAGAATAGTTCAGACCCTTGGTGAAGGCCAGGGAGCAGGGACATGGCAGGGCTTTGAACTCAGGCAGACCACCCTGCCACACCACACTGCCCTTCAGAAGCGATGCCAACCAGGGTCGGAAGAAGGCATAGCCAGGAGGCAACCATGATGTTCTGAGCTGAAATCTTCACCCTCCTCCCCAGAGCTGCCGCAGCCCCTCTCCTGTCTGGCGCCTGACAGATCTATCCCATCCTCTCCCTCACTGGACCCTCAGGGCATAGGCACTCACCGGGACCACCCGCTCCAGACAGATATTGAAGTTCTTCCTCTGATTGGGCTTCAGTTTCTTGAGGGAGAATCTGGTCTCACCAATAAACTCATTATGGCCAAATTTGTCCTCATCACAGACAGAAATTCTGTGGCCAATATAAAGGATGGGGATTAAAAAAAAAAGAGCATATACTGAGCACATATTGTGTACCAAGAGCTGTGTGTGATTCATGATGGTAGGGAACGTATAATGTGCACAGGAATAATACAACCTCCTATTTATTGAACACTAGGCCAGGCATTTCACATTTCTTCTTGATAGCAGTCTAACTGAATGAGCAGTAACATGCAACAAAACTTAAATTTTTAGCTTGCTGGATTTTTGAATATGCATACACCCATGTAACCACCACTCAGATCAAAATGTAAAACATTTCAGCTGCCAGAAGACCCTCATGATTCTTCCTCGTCACTAACTTCCTCAAAGATAACCATTTTGTTCCCTTGGCAAGATTCAGTGTCTTGTTTTTGACCCGCATATAAATAAAATCAGATGTATAGATTCTTTTACATTTGGCTTCTTTTGTTCAACATTATGTCTGTGAGATTCAGCCACGTGTAATTTGTCCTTGTTTTGGTTGTATAGTATTCCATCATGTAAATATACTCTAATAATGTTGCTACATATGGGCATTTGGTTTTGAGCTATTTCTAGTTGTTATGAATGAAGCTGCAAGGGAATATTCACTTTCATGTCATTTTGTATATGCACGTGTTTCTATTGGGTATTGCTGAGCCAAGCTTCTCCTGAGGTTAACACACAAATTTAACCTCAGTAGAAATGTCTGAACAGTTTTCTAAAGTGGTTCCTCCAATTATATTCCTACCAGTAGTTTACGCAGGTCCTGGTTGTTCTTCATTCTAATTTCGATTTTGTCAGTTTTAACTTTTGCATTTCTGAGTAGGCCATAGTATCTATCTCCTTGTAGTATTAATTTACATTTCCCTGATTAATTTACATTTCCCTGCTCAGCCTCCTTTTCATCTGCTTTATGGCCATTTCAGCAGCATGTTTTCCAAAGTTAGGCTAGGACCTCTTTTCATTTAATTCTTTCTCTTCTCCCAAACCTCTAAGTTTCCCACTTCGCAGAGGAAACTGGGGCCCAGAAAGGTTGAATAATTTTTCCCTACTAAGGGGCAGAGATGGCAACCCACTCCAGTATTCTTGCCTGGAGAATCCCATGGACGGAGCAGTCTGACAGGCTACATACAGTCCATGGGGTCACAAAGAGTCAGACACAACTAAACATCACACAAGGGGCAGAACCAGAATTTGAAGCTCCTGAATCCCAGAACACTGTATCGTCTTTCGCTATCCATTCTGTACAGCATTAAGCACACTAGAGACACAAAACTGGCTGGTCATGAGAAAGGTACCTCAGGAGGCCCAAAGGACAAGTTGAGGCATGATAATTCTCCCTGACATATACTAAGAGGAAGGAAGGAATTTCCCCCTCACCAGCATGGGAGGCAGATAGGAACTAACAGCCCCTTGCTCCTGGCCATCAACATTTGTTGAATGAGTATACTCCAGTTAAAAAAAAATTGCTGAACAAGGTTCATAGCTCTAGAGGGTCAGAACACCCTCCTGAGCCCCACGTGTACACACCATGCAGCCAGTAGGGGTGTGAGCAACACCATCCTTTCTACAGGACACTGTGTCTCCAAAGACTTAAAAATAGTCACCATATTTGACCTAGCAATGCCACTTCTAGGAATTTATCTTCAAGATACAAGTGCAAAAATACGTAACTTAAGAGCCTTCCTATAGTTTTGTTTGTAATTGTGAAAAAGCAGAAATAACACAAGTATTCTATAATGGGGAGAGATCTTAAGAAAATTATGAAATAATCCTGGAAACGTTAACAGTACACATTGAAAATAATGTCCTCACTCACCAGGGAAATGCAAAAACCACAATGTGACACCCCTACACATTCACCAGAATGGCCAACATGGAGAAGTGTTGATGAGAACGTGGCTGGAACCCCCAGACATTGCTTGTTGGAGTGTAAAGAACAGTTTCTGCTAAAACTATGGGAAACTGGCTATGTTTCTACTAGAGCTAAACATATACATATACTGCGGTTCAGTCATTACCCTCCCAGGTGTATATACGACAGAAACGCATGCAAGAAACAGCTACTACTATGTTCCCAGCAGCACTATTTGTAATAGCCCCAAACAGAAAATCAACCAAATGCCCATTAACAGTAGAATGAATACATGAAACCGTGTTATGTCCACACACTGGAATACTAAATAGCAATGAGAAAGAGCAACTTGCAGCTACATACAAGTCGGGTGACTGTCACAAACAGGAATTAAATGAAGGCAGACAGACATAAAAGGAGGAGGTGGTGTGATTTCATTGTATAAAGTGCAGAACTAGACTAAGTGAGCCTGTCCTGCTCGCAGTGAGGGTGGGGGACCCCCTGCGGGGAAAGGTCCTCACTGAAAGGGGGCACCAGGGGAGGGCTTCCGTGGCCCAGGGCCACTCTGTTTTCTTAACTCAGTGTGTTCACTGTGAAAATTCATCTACCTGTACGCTTTTCTCATGCGCACTTTTCTAAGTGGATATTACACTGCTATAAAAATGTGTGCTTAGGAAAATTTTGTAGCTGACAAGAATGTACTTGGAAGAGCCTCTTTGAAGAGGAGTTTGTATGTCTTGTAAAATTAAAAAGACCCACACCCTATATCCTCTGATCCAGCAAATACTCCTCCTTGATTTCTATCCTAAGGAAATACTCATATGAACACAAGGAAGCATGAAGAGTGCTCACTGAAAATGCGTTTATAATAGAGAAAAGCTGGGAGCTGTCTAAACGCCTGTCCACAGGGAACTGGATAAATAAAGGGGTAAACAGTCACATAAAACTTTAGGACAGGCCAAACAATATCATATACTGTTTATAGACACATAATTATGCAGCTGAAGCATAGGATACGCTTGGGAATGATACCCATAGAATTCAGAATAGTGGTTAGCCCTGGGGAAGGAAGAAGAAAGGAGGTGGGGGATGGAGTATTAAGAGGAGCTTCAGTTTGCATCTGTAGTGCTTAATTCTTTACAAAAAAAAAAGAGCAGAAGCAAATTCAACAAAATATTAAGGTTTTTGAAAGATCGGTTTTTTTTTTTATATTCTGTAAAAGTGTTACTTGCTCAGTCATGTCTGACTCTTTCCGACCCTATGGACTGTAGCCCACCAGGCTCCTCTGTCCATGGAATTCTCTAGGTAAGAATACTGGAGTGGGTGGCATTCCCTCCTCCAGGGGATATTCCCAACTCAGGGATCAAACCCAGCTCTCCCACATTGCGGGTGGATTCTTCACCATCTGAGCCACCAGGGAAGCCTGTATATATATTCATGATATTTAATAATAAAGCATTTAAAAATATGTGATAAATCTATGCCGTGGAATTTTCTGAAACAGTTAAAAATTAGGTAGATCTAATGTGTAAAATGTGTAAAAAGAATACATTTGAATCAGTTCTAATGAAGTAGATGAAACTGGAGCTGATTATACAGAGTGAAGTAAGCCAGAAAGAAAAACACCAATACACTATACTAATGCATATACATGGAATTTAGAAAGATGGAAACGATAACCCTGTATGCGAGACAGCAAAAGAGACACAGATGTATAGAACAGTCTTTTGGACTCTGTGGGAGAGGAAGAGGGTGGGATGATTTGGGAGAATGGCATTGAAACATGTATAATATCATATAAGAAACAAATCGCCAGTCTAGGTTCAATGCAGGGTGCAGGATGCTTGGGGCTGACCTGCAGGATGCAGGTCACTGGGATGACCTGGAGGGATGGTGTGGAGGGGGAGGTGGGAGGGGGATTCGTAATTGGGAACACATGTACACCTGTGGCAGATTCATGCTGATGTGTGGCAAAACCAATACAATATTGTAAAGTAAAAATAATAATAATAATAATTTTAAAAAGAAAGAGAAAAAGAAAAAAATAAATAAAATAAAAGATCATTTATATATATATATATAAAGTAGCTAATGGGAAGCTGCTGTCCAACACAGGGAACTCAGCTTGGTGCTCTGTGATGACCTAGAGGGCTGGGATGGGAGATTGGGAGGGAGACTCAAGAGAGAGGGGATATATGTATACATACAGCTGATTCACGCTGTTGTACAGCAGAGACCAACACAACATTGCAAAGCAAATATACTCTAATTAAAAAGTAAAATAAATATCCTGAAAAAAATTAGGTGGACCTAAATGTCTTCTCATGGCCACAAACCTAAGATATATTGTTAAGGAAAAAGGCAAGTTCCAGATATATTCGAGAAGATATTTCTTATACTGTAAATGACGGTGTTTGCATATATATGTACACTAAATGTATGTATATGAGGCTTCCCAGGTGGCACCAGGTAAAAACCCTGTCTGCCAATGCAGGAGACTAAGAGATGTGGGTTCGATCTCTGGGTCAGGAAGATCCCCTGGAGGAGGGCATGGCAACCCACTCCAGTACTCTTGCCTGGAGAATCCCATGGACAGAGGAGCCTGGCGGGTTGTGGTCCACAGGGTTGCAAAGAGTTGGACATGGCTGAAGCCACTAAACCGCCACCACCATGTATATATCTAATGAATATACACACACTCACAGAAGGGGAAAAGAGACCCAGGCTGAGGAAGGGATGAACATTTAAAGGCAGCTTTGTTTTCTCAGTAATTCTTCACAAGAAGGATATACTCATTTATTGTGTGTAAGTGGCTTCAGTCGTGTCCCACTCTTTGCATCCCCAGGGACTGTAGCCTGCCAGGCTCCTCTGTCCATGGGATTTTCCAGGCAAGAATACTGGAATGGGTTGCCATGCCCGCCTCATTAATGCATTTTAATACATTATAGAAGAATATGAAGTGGCAACAGTATGTTGTTAAGTGAAGCTGGCTAATTATTCAATAGGATGGTCCATTCTTATAAACATTTTAAAAAATACTTTATTAAAAAAATACTTTTGTGCGCACACACACACACAAATACACACGCTAAACCCAGATGTCAAGACACCAAGATGTTACCAGCTTCACTTATCTGTACTTTCAAAAAAAAAGTCCACTTGAAATAGATAACATCTTTTAGAAGTAAAACTACCCTGAGATGTTTTAAGGCATAGCTCCTGGGGACCGTGCGTGCTTGTCTGCCCAGCCGCGGCCCCGTATCTGCCCTCCCACCCAGCAGGCACCTGAGGGTCTTCCTTTGCATGTCCTCATCTGTGATGCCGTGGTAGACCAGAGTTTCATTCCAGATGGGGTTTCTGGTATTCCGCAGGGTTTTTGTACGAAGCTTGTTGGACTAGAACCCAGAGAGATGGACAGACAGACACCTGCCTCAGTGGGGAGCCAGCCCTGCAGCCACACCCCTGGGCCCATTTAGGGTGGCTGCGTGACTTAGGCTCCCCTTAGGGGCGTCAGGGCTCTGTTCTCGGGGGAGTCGGGGTCAGGCTCTAGGGTGCATCAGCAACGCTGGACGGTGGGCCACCCCTCCCTCCAGGCCCTCTCGTTGACCTTTCCATAAAGATTAGAAAGCTACGATGCCTTTCTTTGAGAAAAATGATTATTTCCAGGACAGGGAGGCAGAAATGAGAGTCATCTGGGGATATTGGGACAATTCTCTCAATTTCCCCAAACAGAATCCTCCATGCTGGAAATTCCTCGGAGGGAACAAAATTTTTTATTTTACTCTAGGAGTGAAGGCTAGAAATACACCTGGTGACAAGTCTAATTCATACTAACATGTATGACTGATTGGATTCCCTGGAAAAGCAGGTCTGGATCTAGGAGTGGGCAAAGGAGAGAGTGTCAAGGAGAAGCAAATGTCACTCGGATTAGAAGCAGCAGTGGCCAGCTAGTTTGGCCATGGCCAGATGGGACTGTCTTTTCTTTACTTGATCTTAGCCTAAAGGCTGAGAAGCGATGGGACTGTCTTTTCTTGATCTAAACAAAAAAAAGAGTGACATAAAGTGTGTGTGGGGGTGTGTGTGTATGCCTGCACACATGTAAGTGTATCCTCTTTTGTCTTATGGGGCATTTGATACTCACAGAAATTTTTGAAAAGGCGTTTTCCTAAGATCATGTGTATAGTACATACCAAGTATAGAGTCAGCTTTGTTTTTAGGACATTCATGTCAAATGAACACAAAGCAAAAAATGAAACTCAAGAAGGCACACTTTCATTTCCAGCCTTGTGTTCTGAGGGGGTCAATCCAAAGAAAGGAGAATTAATCCCACTTTTCCTCCCCAGAGCAAAATAATGATCAGCAGGTGAGGTGGAATGGGAGAGAAAGGTAGGAGGGATGGGGGCCCATTTTCTCTTAATGACAGAATATTTTCTCAGGTTATCTGGAGAGAGTTATTCACCCTGTTGAGAGATGTTTGGCTGAGGCACAAAATGCGTGGGAGGGGTGACCACAGTCAGCACTGGGGAGCCACTATAGGTGTTTGAGCAGGTCAGGGCTTAATCATGGCATCTGCCTGTCTACTGGAGTCCCGGTTTCTGAGCTGGAGAAATGAGCAGAGCCCCTGCCTCTTGAAGGAGGATGGCTCTGGCCCATGCCTTACCCCGGGCAAAGACTTTGCCAATCAGGGAAGAGGGGGCTTGGGGGCAGATAGGGCTATTTTAGGCTCTGAGCTGGGAACCTTGGGTGCTTTCCAGAGCCCATGTACCCGGCTTGCCAAGAGGCCCAGGCCATATGGTACCTTGCTGGCTCCTGGCAGGAGGTGCAGCTTAACGTAGGGATCGGCCAAGCCGTTCGAATCCATGGGCTTCAGTCCCTGTAAGAAAAGAAAGCAAAGGTGTGAGGGCCTGGGGAGGGCTTGGGCACTCAGCTATCAAAGGCAACGTGCAGTTATCGGTCCACCCTGTGTGCTTCCTCCTCTGAAGAAAGAGAAAGGAAATACAGCATCTCAGAATGAGCACTGGAATCAGGCAGATGAGCTTTAAAGCCTGGTCATGTCACTCACTGGCTGTGTGACCTTAGGCAAGTGTCTTAACCTCTCTGAGTCTCATTTTCCTCACCTGTCAAACGGCGGTGCAAAACACCTGTCAAAGATCTAAATGCATTCCCACTTGTAAAGTGTTTGGCACAGTGCCTGGCACACTGGAAGTGCTCCATTAAGGTTGGATTGTTATTGCTGAGATGGAGGGACATGTCCCAGAATGGGTGGGAGAGGCGGAAAGGCTAGGGAGAGGAAGCTTGCGTTCTGGCCCTGGCCTCTTCACTCGCTTCTGAGACCTCAGTTTCTCCATCCATGTGATGGAGATCACAGTCTCTGTCTGGTCCCTCTCAGAGCTGACATGGGGCTCAAATCAACCATAGGGAGAGGAGTCTGTCTGGGATAGGAGTTAAGTTGGGCTTGTTAGTATGAGCAATTCCAAAATTCTTGGGGCTCAGATACACTTTGTCCACTCCCTAGGCCCTGGCTGGGCAGGTGTCTTATCTCTGGGTTCCCACAGTCTCCTTATAAAGCACTAATCTCCAATCCCATGTGCTTCGTTCTGTGATCTCTGGGAACCTCAGTTTCCCCATCTGTTCAATGGGGCTGATCACAGCCAATGCTTCATGGGATTCTTGGAGGAGTAAAGGAGCTCTCATTTGTGAAGGCTGGGCTCTGGTCCTGGCATAAGTTGAGTATGATCAGTGTTTGTTAGTACTGTATGGGGACAGGAGGCCACAAAGTAGGGTGCAAGGGGTAAATCTGGCCAGGGAGCCGAGTGCGTAAGAGCACAGGCTTTTGAGCTGGACAACATTGGTTCAAATCCCAGCTCCACTTCTTCCGGGCTTTGTGACCTGAGCAAGTCCCTTAATTTCCTTGCGTCTCAGTTTCCCCATCTATAGAATGGGAATGATGATGGAACCATCCTCATAGGTTTGTTGTGAAGATTAAATGGGACAAAATAATCTGTAGAAAGCCCCGGAGGGTGAATAATACTCATGTGTGCAAGAGTGCTCAGCCGCTCAGTTATGTCCAACTTTTTGCAACATGGACTGTAGCCCACCAGACTCCTCTGTCTATGGGATTTCCCAGCAAAAATACTTGAGTGGGTTGTCATTTCCTTCTCCAGGGGATCTTCCTGACCCAGGGATGGAACCTGGGTTTCCTGTGTCTCTTGCACTGCAGGTGGCTTCTTTACTGCTGAGTCAACAGGGAAGCCTGAATAATATTCAGGTGATGGTTTCTTATCCATTTCTAGAACAAAGTTCATGAGCGCACAGGCTATTCTCGCTCATTCTAACATTCTCCAGCATTAGGGTAGTTCCTGGTACACAGTAGCTATTTAATAAACATTTCTGGAATGTCTGCTTGGATTGTGAGTTTGCAAATCAGCAGATGTCGTGGTTTTCAAATTGAAATGGGAACATGTTGGTTTGGTAAACATACCAGTTTACCGAAGTTACTACCATTCCCTAACGCTTTCCACATGCTTTTCTTGTCTCTATTACCAACCTAGCCCGTAAGTCATTAAGCCCCTGTCTCAAGGGGGCTGTGATGGTGTGGCTTTCTCCCATTTCTGAAGCTGGAGGCCATTACATCTGCATTCAAATCCAGCTCTGTCCCTTACCAGTTGAGTAGCCTCAGGCTTTAACTTTCTAAGCTTCAGTTTTCCCATCTGTACAATGGGGCTAATAATAATCTCTTCCTCAGAGGTTCCTGTGAAAATTAAACAAGATAATGTAGGGCCTTACCTCACCATGTTATTGGGGAAGGGGTGTAAATGCATCTAAACACCTGCTGAAGAAGTGACCTGGGTGTGTTGATCTAGAAGTTGTGTTAAGTATTTCACACATCACTGATCATCCAAACTGGGACATTTTGTGAGTGGGAAGGAGAGTTCTTAATTATTTTAGCAAGGCAACAGGCATAATGGGGGCCATCTGTGCAAACTGGGATACCCAGCTACCTCCTGTGTAATACTCACCATCGCCCTTATGGGAGAGGCTCTACTATTATCCCCGAGGCACAGAGAGGTTAAGTAACTTCCCCCAAGTCCCACAGCCAGGAGCAGGAGAGCTGGTGTTAGAACTCAGGAAGTCTGGTTCCTGGGCCTTGCTTGTTCTCTATAGACCAGACTCGGGCAGGGGAGATCCTGGTTAGTTTTTAGTACTTCCTGGGGTTGGCACTGGCATCATCCAGCTTTCCTTGGGGGCTAGAGTGGAGTCGGCTCACTGCCCCTGGAACCTGCAGTGTAGAGATGCTCTTCCAACCTGGTCTGCCCTTCCCGCCCCCTCAGAAGGCCAGATGACTGTCCTTGTATCTGCAACAACAGGGCTTCCCAGGCGGCTCAGCGGTAAAGTATCTGCCTGCTAATGCAGGAGCCACAGGAGATGTGGGTTCGATCTCTGGGTCGGGAAGGTCCCCTGGAGTAGGAAACGGGAACCCACTCCAGCATTCTTGCTGGGAAATCCCATGGACAGAGGAGCCTGGTGGGCTACAGTCCATAGGGCTGCAAAGAGTCAGACGCTATTGAGGTAACTTAGCGCACCTGACCTGCAACAACAGGCCCCTGACTGTCTCCTACTCCAGCTTGACAGCCACGTCTGTAGAAGGAGCTGTTCAGTGACATGTCAGCTGTCAGGATCGGCTGTCACTGCCTCCCGGGTGACACCTCTGCAGTGCCCTCCAGAGGCCGTGGATGGGGCAGGTCTCAGCTCTGCCCTTGAAGCTTGGTTGCCATCATTCCCAGGAGGCAGATACAGTTAAGTAAAACCCCTCCCGGGCCATTCCCACAGGAAGTCCTCCCCGAAAGGAATTAGCCGTGGCCAATTCCTGCTCTTTTCTCATTACTGTCACTGTCACAGACAGACAAGGCCATGGCAGGAGACAGGCCTAATATCCCCTGCCCTCCCCAAGTCCCCTAGAAATGCCAGAGCGTACTGAGCGGTCCCCAGCTTGGCGCCTCACCCACCTTGGCCTTTATGATGGTGCAGTGCAGGGAGCTGTTGTCCTGGTCATAGAGAAGGCTGAACTCCAGGGCACCCAGGGTGGCTGAAGAGGACAGAGGCAGGTACCAAGAAGACACTCGTTCAGTCATTCAACAAACATTTCCTGAGCACTTACCATGTGCCCAGTCTGGGAAAGGCATTGAGCCTACAGGGGAGAGGAAGATTTATCTGGACTCCTCATCCTCATAGACCCTCCTCCTCCCTGGAGCCCTCGGCACACCTATGATCAGTTAATCATTTGTGCAATTGCCTAGTTGATGACTTCTATCCGCTAGGCTGAGAACCCCGTGAGGGTAAGGCTGTGACTGTCTTGTTCACTGCTATGTCCCCACTGGGCACAGCGCAGGGCACACAGTTGGCTCACTTACTTGCTGAAGGAATAAATGAGCCTTAGCGTTTGCTGTTGCCTGTGTCGAGAATGCATTTCCTCTAGATCCTCATGTGGCTGGTGACTTCTCATTATCCACTTCTCAGTTTAAATTAAATGCCACCTCCGTAGAGAAGCCCTCTCTGATTGCTCCATCTAAAGCAGCTACCTTCTTGGTCATTCACCCTATTTTACTTCTTTCACCATGCTCTGTCTCTGTTTGAAATCAACTCATTGGTACATTATGTGTCTTTCCACTAGAATGCTAGTTCCATTAGATCAGCCATCTTGTCTGTCTTTTTGTTTTTTTTGGCCATGGTATCCTTAGCACTTATAATAGTTTAGGGGCACCTAGTTGGTGCTCAATAAATACTTGTCAATACACAGATGAGTGAGGGAGGGAGCCAATACAGAGACAGGCTTGTTATAAATCATCAAGGACAGCTCCTATTAGGGATATACATAGGCTGGGAGGGATATTCTAGGCTTGGCAGGTCAGTGAAGAGACACTTCAGGTGGATGGAAGGAGCAGTGGTCACTGCTCTGGGCAGAGGGGCCAGGATTGAAGAGCCAAAAGGTGGGATAGACATGGTGCCTTTCCAGAGCAGAAGCAGCCTGTGGCCGACAGCTCAGACTCCTTTCCCCCAAGCCTGCAGCCCCGCGACCCCTGGGGGAGACAGGACAGCTCATATTTCCTCCAGGTCTGGCCTCCGATCTGCTGCAGCATTGAGGCTGACCGTCGGCCCCTCCACTCACTGTCCATGGGAACTAGGACAAGCCCTTGAACCTGTCCGAGACTCCATCTCCCTATCTGTGAAATCGGAATAAGAAAAGCGACTATTCCTAGACTCACTGGGATGGTTAAAGTGAGCAATGCACGTAACACACTTAGAAAAGTGCCTGGCACAAAGTAAGTGCTCACGAAGTGTTGACTATGACTATTATTACTTCTGATGCTCATGCTGCATAATAATAATTCCCCATGTGTGTTTTGTACTATATAAAATGATTTCTGGTTTTCGATGCCCTTTCTCAGGAGGTAACTAAGTTTACCCTCCCCTCAGCCCCACATGGGAGGCAGTATTCACTCCCCTTTTTACAATGAGGAGAGATAACGTGAAGGGCCAAAGCCATTCCACTGATTACAGCCACTGGTCCATTTCTTTGGAGCGGGTCCAGGCTCCCCGTCCAACCAGCAGGTCTTGGAATATCCCTCCAACCCCACGAGAATCAGGTCCAGACACGACCCATCTGTGCTTCCTTCCAGCTCACAAGGGCCACCCCAGCTCTCCCTTGAAGCACCCAGCCACACCCAGGAGAAGTGCCACTGGCGTGTGTGTGTGTGTGTGCGCGCGTGTGTGTATGTGTGTGTGTGTGTGTGTGTGTGTGTGCGTGTGTGTCCCCTTGGGACTCAAGCTCTGAGTGAGAGAAGCACAGAGCCAACACTTCATAAATCATCGAGTGGATGGATGCAAGAGGAAATACCAGAAAATTTTAAACCATGGTTAAAAAAACGACTTTTAGAAGACACACTAAAGAGTTTGGGAAACTATTAAAACACACGCCTCTTTGTATACACCTAGGAGTGGAATTGCTGGGTCATATGATAATTCTATGAAATCACCCAGTAGACCATTGTGAATGTAGTTGAATTATACTCATAAAAAATGATGTAAAAGGTAACACTGATGTTATGTATGCTTTACCATGATGCAAAACCATACAGCACCTATACTTTAGAAAGCTGATGTCATTTTGTGAATTTAGGAACACAAATTTGTATGTTTATAGCTTGGCTAATATGTTTATGGGGGGCTGGGGTATACAGGGCTGTCCCCAGACCCATTCCTGTTTCCCAGGGGGTGACCACTGAAGCGACTTTTTCAGCCACCCCTCTGTTACGAGTCACCTACTTGCTTCATCCGAATCATAGCTGTTGGCTTCCTCCTCGTCCTCCTCAGGGGGTGGGGGCTGACGGGCTGGGGCCACCACCGGTTGGGGAGCAGCCGCAGAGGCTTGGGAATAGGGGCCTGGGGGGTGGCCCGCTCGGTCCTCCCTGGTTCCAGCCGCTGAGTAGCCTCCGATGGCCCCGGTTCTCTCCTCCCGGGGTTGGGCTGTGGCCCCTGTATAGTCTGGGTCACTGGGAGCCGCCTCTGCAGGGGAGATGGGAGAGGGTGAGAAAGAGGCAGCTGAGTCCCTGTGTTGGAATTCTAGCAATGACAACTGCTGCAGTGTTACTGCGAGTGACGAGCACCAACGAACCAGGAGCTTGTCAGGCTTTGCACCAGAATCACCCACTGCTCTGCAATGGGGGGACTGTCACTTTCCTTGGACGGTGGGGGGGTGCACATTGCGCTGCTCCCCAGATCTCAGAATGTCGCCTTTGTCAAAGCCACCCAAGGAAGGTCTGCAAAACTGCAGGTTCCCGGGCCCCAGCTAGAATCTAAAGGCCCTGTGATGGGGCCTTGGAATCTATGTTTTATAGCAAGACCTGTGGGCTGATTCAAATGGAGGCAAAACAGACCGCACTGAGAGCACTCACTGGTGTGGACTCTGAAGCCAGGCAGCCTGGGTTTGAATCTCAGCTGTGTGTCCTGGAGCAAGTGACTTGTCTCTGAGCCTTAGTTTCCTCATCCCCCAAATGGGGAATTTTAAGACCTGAATGTGCTCAAATAGTAGTTCAGTTCAGTTCAGTTCAGCCACTCATGAACTGCAGCACGCCAGGCTTCCCTGTCCATCACCAACCCCTGAAGCTTGCTCAGACTCATGTCCAACAAGTCAGTGATGCCACCCAACTGTCATTCTCTTCTCCTCCTGCCTTCAGTCTTTCCCAGCATCAGGGTCTTTTCCAATGAGTCAGTTCTTCACATCAGGTGGCCAAAGTATTAGAGCTTCAGCTTCAGCATCGGTACTTCCAATGAATATTCAGGACTGATATCCTTTAGGATGGACTGGTTGGATCTCCTTGCAGTCCAAGGGACTCTCAAGAGTCTTCTCCAATACCACAGTTCAAAAGCATCAATTCTTCGGAGCTCAGCTTTCTTTATAGTCCAACTCTTACATCCATACATGACTACTGGAAAAACTATAGCCTTGACTAGATGGACCTTTGTTGACAAAGTAATAGCAATTATTTAAACTTTTTTTTTTCTAATATTTGCACAGAAGGCTCAATGGTAAAGAATCCACCTGCCAATGCAGGAGATGCAGGAGACACGGGTTCGATCCCTGGGTCGGGAAGATCCCCTGGAGGAGGAAATGGCAACCCATTCCAGGATTCTTGCCTGAGAAATCCCATGGACAGAGGGGCCTGGTGGGCTACAGTCCACAGGGTCACAAAGAGTCGGACGTGACTGAGGAACTGAGCACGGCGCACAGTAACTGGTGCATTAGCAAGCAGTGAATACGCTGTATTGATTGGGGCTGTTACATATGTATCAGTGATAATCACTGTCACTTGGAGTGATCTTGGCAAAGAAAGAAAGAAGTTTGGAACAGAGAGGACGACATCATTTGAGTGTTTGCCCCATGCACCGCCCTGCCTCCATTTCACAAGTGTAGACACAGGCCTAGGGGCAGCAGGTGATGGGCAGAGGCCACGTGCTAAGGTTTTCTATGTCTCAGTTTACTTAATCCTCACAACTCTATGAGGTAGGTCTTTGTGTTATTCTCTTTTTCAAGATGAGGAAACTGAGGCTCAGGGAAGTTAAGTGACTTACCTAGGGTCACACAGTTGGGAAGTGAAGAAGCAGTGATTTGAATCCAGGCAGCCTGTGCTCTTAACCACTAAATGCATTGTCATTTTCTGTCCATCAAATGTTAGTACAGACTCTCTAGAGTTTTAGAATTCGGGGGATCCCTTAGAGATCATCAGCTAGCTCTCAGGATGCAGAATGGGCCAATGTCTGGTAGCCCTCTCTCTCTCTCTCTCTCCACCTCTGTCTCTCTATCTCTGTCTCTGTCACTCTCTCTCTCTCTCAATTGGTGAAACAGAGGTGGTCACCCGTACAGGCACAAAAAAGAAGCAAACAAACACTCGCCTGGTCTCTGATCTGGAAAGCGTCCCGTCGGTGCCGGACTGGGTCTGCTGCCTCCTGGGGGTCCTGAGTGAGGCAAAGAGAGAAAGAAGCTTGGAACAGAGACAGTGACATCATTGGAGGGTTTGCCCCAAGCTCTCCTCATTTCACGGTGCAGACACAGGCCCGGGGTGGTGGATGATGCGCAGAGGTATCCAGGGGTGCAGGAACAGTCCCACTGCAGGGATCCTGGGGTTGGAGAGGCCTAGCTTCAAGCCTCAGTCCTTCCTTCCTGAATCTCAGCTTCCTCCCCGCTGTGAAGTGGGGCTGGTGATACCTGCTCTTCACGTTTTGCTGGCTGTTATGAGGGCAACGAGCTAATGGAATAAGAACCACTTGCAAGGTAACAGGCGAGCCCATGTTTTGTGTCCACCATTATTACAGGGTCATTACCAGTCCAGGGGATTCTCTACATTTCCAAAGCTTGGGATGTGGGAGAGAGCCACAGGCTTGGGGCATGAAATAAAAATAACATCCCACGATGCAGTGAGAAAGCCATCTGGGCTCCATTGGTTCGATACTGATCCCATCATGGGAAAAGTCTTACTGCAGTGCTCCTTTTCTTTAACACGTCTCTAACCTTTATTTAAGTGTCCCTTTTGAAAAAGCCAAAGAGGACAGGCCTCAGGCTCCAAACCTTCAGTAGGCCAGTGTACTGAGAATATCACTGTGCTCTTTTATCTTCAGTACATTAACCTTTTAAAGCTGTATTTAATTTATAAATTAAATTATAATTTAATATCTAGGTCTTTGTTGCTGTGTGTGAGCCTTCTCTAGCTGTGCTGAGTGGGGTCTACTCTCTGTTGCTGTACGCAGGCTTTTTATCGCCCAGGTGTCTCTTGATGCAGAGCACGGGCTCTGCACACAGGCTCAGTAGCTGTGGTTCATTGATTTATTTGCCCCATGGCATGTGGGATCTTCCCAGAACAAGGATCAAACCCATGTCCCCCTGCATTGGCAGGCAGACTCCTAACCACTAGACCACCAGAGAAGACCCAGTATACTAATTTTTATAATAGCTTTCACAGTAGGTTGAATTGCATTCCCCCAAAGATGTTCAAGTCCAAACTCCCAGTCCCTGTGAATGTGACTATTTAGGAAGAGGGTCTTTGCAGATGACCAAGTTAAGACGCAGTCATTAGGCTGGGCCCTAATCCGATATGACTATGCCCTTATAACGAGGCGAAGTTTGGACATACAGGGCCCAAGCATGGAAGGAGGATGATGTGAAGATACCTCTACAAGCCAAGGAATGCCTGAGGCTCCCAGAAGCGAGGGAAGAGGATGGGACACATTCTCTTTCACAGCTCATGGAAGGAGCCAACCCTGGCAACACCCTGATTTTGGACTTTTGACCTCCAGAACTGGGCCACAATACATTTCTTTTATTCTAAGCCACCCAGCTGTGATATTTGTTACGATTGTCCTTTGTGCTGTTTAGTCACTAAGTTGTGTCCTATTCTTTGAGACTCCATGGACTGCAGCATGTCAGGCCTCCCTGTCTTTCACTATCTTCTGGAGTTTGTTTAAATTCATGTCCATCGAGTTGGTGACACCATCCAACCATCTCATCCTCTGTCGTCCCCTTCTCCTCCTGCCTTCAATATTTCCCAGCATCAGGGTCTTTTCCAATGAGTTGGCTCCTCACATCAGGTGGCCAAAGTATTGGAGCTTCAGCTGCAGCATCAGTCCTTCCAATGAATATTCATGACTGCCCTAGCAAACTATTAATAACACACTCTCTTTTTTTCTGGTATGGAATACTGGTTTCCCATTATTATAGGTTTCTTTTAAAATGACAAAAATTTTAAAATATTTTATTTATTTATTTGGCTGCA
Organism: Budorcas taxicolor; assembly: GCF_023091745.1. Lineage (NCBI taxonomy): Eukaryota > Metazoa > Chordata > Mammalia > Artiodactyla > Bovidae > Budorcas > Budorcas taxicolor. The sequence continues at coordinate 61,592,895 of NC_068926.1, forward strand.
CCAGCTCTTAGTTGCAGCATGTGGGATCTAGTTCCCTGACCAGGGATTGAACCCAGGTTCCCTGCATTGGGAGCATGGAGTCTTAGCCACTGGACCACCAGGGAAGTACCTAAAATAACAGCTTTTTAAATGCACCTATTAGGAATTATTTCCATTCTTTTATACAAGACACATGTGCTCAAATTTTCTCATATTACTAATCTCTGGCCCACTATTTCTTCATGAATCTCACATACCTGTCTGAGAACATGCCTTTTTGTTAAAGTCCAAGGTCCTTAAATTTTCCTTGAGAGAGAGTTTATGGTAACAACTTCTCTCAGTTATGTTTTTAAAGGAGGTCAATGTGGAGAAAATATTAAGGAAATAAGAGGGCAGATGGTAGACGTACGTGGTGAGAATTGTGACAGTGGGGTGACATTACTGGAAGGCGGGGCACACTGGGGGATGAAATATTGTCACTTTTTGCGTTTAGGTGGATATGATGCTACCCACACCCTCCCACCCATGCTGGGCTCTCAGCCTCGTTCTATTCTAGTATTACTCATTCTAAGGGTCATGGAAGAGTTTAGAGTTTGGCAATGGCTGCAGCTTTGCAAAAAGCCCAGCGGATTCTTCAAGCAAAGGTGGGAGGTATCGCAGTCACAGCTGAGTGATGACCTGGGTGGGCAGGTGGGTGGCAGGTACCTGGTTGCCCAGGCTGGGGAGGTGCTGGGCTCTGCATTGAGGCCGGGGCGGGTCTAGAAGCCTGGACTGAGTTGGCCCGTCTCAAACCTGTAGGGGAAAGAAAAGAGCTTGTCATGTTACACACACACACACAGACACGCACACACACATATACAGTCAAAGCAGGAAGAAGCTTGGGATTGGTGAGTTGGCATAAGGTACGGTCCTCTGGGTATGAACTGGAGGCAGCTCCCTGACATTCTCGGCTCTTTCAGACATTCTACTCCCCTCCTCAGTGTGTTCTCTCTTTTCAGTACTTAGATCACCCTGAGAAGTCACAGCAGCAGTGTGGGTATTGAAAAGCCCAGGTTCTGTGATGTTGCATGACTTTGCACAAATGACCTGTCCTCTCTGGGCTTCAGTCTCCTCATCTGTCAAATGGGATAACAGTACCTAGCTCACAAGGCTGTGGTGGAGACCCATAATGATACAATACATGCAAAGTGCTCAGAACAGTGCCTGGCATGTAGTAAACACTCAACATCTGGTAGATTTTAAAAATCAATTTAGAATTTATTTTGGTACTTGTGTCAAGCAGATTTCTTTTTTTTTGTCACACCTTGTGACATATGGGATCTTAGTTCCCAAACCAGGGATTGAACCCGTGCCCCTCCTACAGTGGAAGTGTTGAGTCTTAACCCCTGCATGGCTGAGTTAGTCCTGAAAGACTGTTCTTATCTTCATGAGGACTTAGTTTTGCATCCCAGATTTTTCTTTTATAAGCTGTGTGTCTTTGGGCTGGTCACTCACCCTCGCTGAACCTCAGATGCTTCATGCAGGCAATAACTCTACCCACTTGATAACAATGGGCTGATGCTTATTTATAAGAACTTATTTAATTTCACACCCTGTGAGGTAGTGCTTTATGAGCTCCATTTTACAAGCAGGTAAACTGAGGCACAGAGGGGTTAAGGAGCTCACCTAGTGTCTCCTGATTAGTTAGTAGCAGAGCCTGGGTTTGAAGTCAGGTGTTTGACCTCTGGAGTCTGCCTGAAACTTTTACGCGCTACTGCCTCTTGCAGAGCTGCTTGGGGATCAAATGTGGATGATACACATAGCAGCTCCTGGTGCCCAGAAGGTAAGACATTCCCAGAAGAATGCCTTGTCCTCGCTCACCTTGCTGAGCTGGATCCTACCTTTCCTGAATTTAGATCTTTAAAAAAAATGTATAACTTTTATTTCCAGAAATAAAAATGTGTAGGCTTTATAGGAAATTCTCTTTTTTGGGGAAGGCTGCACCCTGTGGCATGTGGGATCCTTGTTCTCCAACCCGGGATGAAACCCGTGTCTCCTGCACTGGAAGCATGGAGTCTTAAACACTGGACCACCAGGGAAATCCTGATTATTTATTTTTCTTTTTATTTTTGCCCATGCTGAGTGGCTGGTAGGATCTTAGTTCCCTGACCAGGGATCAAACTCATGCTCCCTGCAATGGAAAGTGTTGAGTCCTAATCTCTGGACCACCCGGTAAGTCCTGAATTGAAACCGTTTCCACAGGAGAGGCGCTTGAACGCTCAGAACAGAAAGTACCTGGCCACTCCTGCACTCCTGGCTGGGCTAACTAGTCCCCAGGCCTTGCCTCAGGGTCCTGCATTAGCACAGCTTGTTTGCTTGTTCATTTTGGTCTTTGTTCATCCATCCATTGACTCACTCACTCATTCAACAAGTGTTCCCTGAATGTCTACCAATGGCCAGTGAATAAATGGATAAAACACTGTCCTCCCCATTCCTTTTGATTCTCTTCCGCCAGGAAGCCTGTTTGGATTTGCCCATCTCTCTCACCTGCTGGGCTCTGGCTAGGGTCCCCAGCAGCCATGCTGTGGCTCTGGTCCCAGCTGTCTGAGTCTCGGCCAGAGGAGCTCATTCGTGCCTCAGAGGCCCTGCGCACAGGAGGCCCGTAGCTTCCTCGCCCAGGAGCTGAGGTCATGTCAGGGCCTGGAAGGAAAGCATGAATGGAATGTAGAAAGGGGGACTGGAGGAATGGGGGAAAGGACTCTTGTCCCCAGAGTAGAAGACAGAGTCAGCAGAACCCACCTGTCTTCTGACCTGGGCTCCTCCTATCTTCAGTGTCACCTGCAGAGAGAGAGAAAAAACTGACCAGGGGTATGTATTTGATGTTTTTGAAGAGGCATCACTTAAGGAGCTCACAAAAGGGTCTGTCCACCATTCCTAAGAGCTAAAAAAAAAATTAAAAATTTCCTCTCCCAATTTCCCCTCTAATGTAGAGACTGCTTACAACATCACATTATTTCCTTTGCAAATGAGTTGGGATCATCACCTCTGTATTCTTTCTAGAATGTGCTTTGTTCACTTACTTTGATTTTCCCCAGGATTCATCAGGCATGCTCCAACCTCAAGCCCTTCGCAAGCGATATTCCCAAAGATTCTATGGGCACTTTTAACCACCTTGGTCAGTTTCTCTCAAATATCATCTCTTCAGACAGCCCTTCTCTGACCATTCTGCCCAACGTGAAGCTTCTATCCCCTCTACCTGTTTCACTTCTCCTCCAGGCACCTATAACTACCTGATATTTATTGTATTTGCATTTGCTGTTTGTTGAGCATCTGTTTGTCCCATCAAACTTTAATTGCATGAAAGTACAGATTTTATCTGCTTCATTCACTGACTCCCTAGGGTGTAGAACAGAGCCTGGAACTCATTAGGTGTTCAGTAATTGCTTGTTAAAAGAATATTGAAAGTTCATATCATAGGCATAATTCTAAATCTATTATGTGTGAAATATCATTATGTCTTAAAAAATGTACATGCCTTAATTTAAAAATATTTCATTGCTTAAAAAATGCCAAAACAATTGCCATGGTAACATCAAAGACCACTGATCACAAATCATTTTTTGTGTGTGAAAAACTGCAATTACTGTGAAGTGCAATAAAGCAAGGTGCAATAAAATGAGGTATGCCTGTAGCATCTCATTTAATCTTCAAAATAACCCCATGAGTTATTAACCTCATTTCATTGATGAGGAAAGAGTTTCAGAGAAGTTAGATTACTCATCCAAGCTCACACAACTTGTAAGCTGCAAAGCTGGAATTCAAATTCAAGTATTCCTGGGCTCAGATGTTCAAGATGTTGACAGTTATGCTATAGTCTTCGTCTTAGAGGGAGTAATGCTTAACCAGGGAGAAAGATGCTCTAGTGATGGAAACCCAGGGCTACAGGGTATGTTGACAGTTTGGTGAGTCTCTGCAAAGAGCAGAAATTGCTCATGCCTTGCCAGGATAAAAGTATTTGTTGAGTGCCTTTTGAGTGTCAGACATGTTACTGGGTGCCTTGAGAAGCTACGATTGGGCACTTCAATTTTTGCGATCTTCAACTATAACTTTCCTTTCAGAAGTACTGCCTGCACTCAACTCTGGAACTGTCATTCAGACCAGTTTTTATCACTTGGTTAATCAAAAGTACTGCAAGAGCTTTATGTGGTCAGTCTTAGTGGCCTTATTAAATTAAAATATGTTCTATTGAGGTTGCATTTTTTTCTTCTTTTTACTGTTTTGTCACTCTTTTTATTATCATTTTTATAATTAGTAATAATAGATAATAGTGATAATATCCATAGTAGCAGTAATTTTCTTTTTGCTAATTTCCTTTTTATTCATCTTTCACTTTTAATTAGTCCAGTTTCAGATTTGCTGGTGATTGATATAAGAAATACAGGAGAAAATAAGGCCTTTTCAGCAAGCCTCCAATCCCCTGCCCTCCAGACTCCAGTGTGTACTTTGGTGCTGGGAGTCTTTCTCAGTTCCTGATTTTGACTTCCACCTCTGCTGTACCTCTAAATATTCCATCAGGGATGACAACAAAGCCTTTTGGCAGCCTGGCATTGCTGGAGAGTTCCCTGTGCTACTCTCTTGATAAGGGTCCATGGTGAGTTGTGAAAGGGACACAGGAGTTCTAGACCAAAGCCCAGAGGCTGGCTGGCTGTCCACCAGCTGGGTAGAAACACAGACATGATGCCAGGACACCCTTCAGGTAGACCAGTTAGCCAAGATCTGCCCTTGGTCCTGAAAGCAGCAGCTGTATTTTCCTACCTCGAGTTGGAGCCCGGGCAGGGTGCTTGGGCTCAGGAGTAGGCTGCTCAGGGGCAGCGGGCACAGGCTCACTGACTGGCTGCTGGGGCTTGTTCTTCTTTATGGGCATAGGCTGTGGGAGGACCTGTTTGGGGAAGCCCTTGAAGAACCATGCTCCAGAGCGCTTCCACACCTGGAGGAGGAGAGGTAGAAGATGAAGACATGGCAGCTGAGCACTATTGCTCCGGTCTTGATGAACACTAATTTTCCACTTCGCTCCCTGTCCTCAGAGCACCGACACAATAGGCTCCAGGAACCGAATGGGACCCGTCCACTCACCTCTCTCTGCTCGATGCAGATTTTGCAGAGCCACACAGGGTGTGGGCGGTTGTTGGAGGTCTCCACCCCACACTTGGTGCAGACATTCTGGAGACAAAACACAGCCCAGTGCACACTCAAGATATGTCAGGCTCGGAGCTGCTGGTAATCAGAAGTGGCTGGGAAGGGTGGCAATGGAGCCCTATTCTCCCTTGTTCCTCACCTGCCTCCCATGACCAAGGCCAGTTAGAATAAAGTTCTAATTTGAGTCTTGATTTCTGATAACAAGAACTGGAATCATTCCCAAGCCCTCAAAGCAGGGATTCTCCAAGAGTCTCTGTGGGGCCTGAGTTTTCAGCATCCACACCAGGGAGATCATTGACATAATTTTTTAAAGAGCCACTATTTATCTGTTTCTTTATTTCTTCTTTCTTTCCCAAATGAATTGGAGACAAGCTAGACTATGACTACAGGTTCAACTCCTTACAAAGAAGGAAGTTATCTGAGTAAATGCTGTGACTATGTGATGGAACAGTATACTTTTGGCTGAGTTTCCTGCCAGTCAAAACAAATAGGTCACAAAATTCTCACTATCTAGTTGACTACAGAAGACAGGTTTTTTTGGAGTACTCCATTCTAAATGCTAACTGGGACCCCAAGTAGGAGAAGTCAGGTGATATTATGGATCTCTCCAGCTGGATTGTTCCCTTGAATTCCTTTCCTGGGAATCAGACAGACTCAAGGACAGTTGTGTTTCTGTCCTGAAATGGTCACGTGCAGACAACTTGAGCAGAGGGTACAAGGTGGAAAGCATACAAGCCCCAAGAGTGTATGCTTGAGGCTTTCCTGCCAGTTCAGTGGCTAGGACCTCATCTTCCAATGCAGGGGGTGTGGGTTTGATCCCTGGTTGGGAAGCTAAGATCCCACATGTCTCATGGCCAAAAAACCAAAACATAAAACAGAAGCAATATTGTAACAAATTCAATAAAGACTTTAAAAATAGTACATGTCAAAACATGTACTTTTTTTTTCTTAAGGAAAAAAAAAGTGAATGCTTAAGAAGACCAAAGTCTAACTTGGCCTAACTTGGCTAGAGACGGGCTTTCTAAAATGGCTTGTACTATAACCCAGGGTAGAGCATGCTGTGTATGCTTTCCATGTACACATGTATATAGACATAAGCCCAGCATACTTTTTTTTTTTTTTTTGCCATGTGGGATCTTAGTTCCCCAACCAGGGATTGAACCTGCACCCTCCTGTGGTGGAATCATGGAGTCTTAACCACTAGACTACCAGGAAGTCCCCCAGTATCCTCTTTAGGATGACCAATATCTTGCTAAGCCAGAATACCTGTAGGTTCAACCATAGTTCATGTTCTGCCTCATTCTCCCAAGTTCATCCTGTATGGAGCAGAGCTCCAAGGGGACAGAAGGGTCAGCATGACATCTAGGGGAGGAACCATGAACAGGCACAAGAGCATGCTAGAAGGAATCGATCCAAGCTCCATCGCTAAGACCCAAGGCCCCCAAAAGGCTGGACCCCAGGCTTAGGCCCTCTGCATGGGATGGCCAGGGAAGCAGGGAAGGAGAGGGAGATGGTACCTTCTTACAGTCCTCACACACCACACAGGCGGAGCCCAGCATCCCCAGCTGTTCTCCACACAGGATACAGCGGTTCACCCCGTCCCCGGCCACGTTCTTCCTCATGTTCTCTAGGCGGTCCACCAGGCGCCTGGAAGCAGAGTCAGCGTTATATGGACCTTACAGGACCAGGGGCCACCAGCAGCTCCCTCAATATCTGGCTAATGGCCTTAACCTTCTTTGGGGCACATATTCTCGAGTATCTGATGATGACTAATTGGGCCACTCCCCAGAAAAATGGTACATACATTCTGATATATTTCAGAACATCATGGAACCCCTTCCTTGTACCCCAAAGCCTATCTATTCTACTAACTTCAGATTAAGAACTTTAATCTTTTCTCCTGTCACCTCCTCCAGGGACACTGTCTTCTGAACTCCAGATCTTTTTATCTAATTGTCTACACGATGTCTCCACTTGGGTCTCAAACTTGCACTTTCAGCTCAACTCTTCATCTTGGCTGCTCTTCATTCCATCCCCAGTAAATCTGCTCCCATTCTCAGGGAGCAGTAGCGCTACCCACTAACTGGCTCCAATCAGAAACCTTGAGGGTCTTCCTGAGCCCCTACTCTCCTGACATTCAGTGACCCTACCAAGTCCTATTGTGTCTAACTCCACACCACTTCCAGAATCCACCCACTTCTCTGTCTTCACCTCAGCCAAGCCACAGACATCTCTCCTCCAGGTGACTGCAGGAACCTCTCAGTCTCTGTGTCTTCATTCATCCCCTTCTATCGTCTGTTCTCCCCACCACAGCCATGGAGAGATTCCTAAAACATAAATCTGATCGTGGCACCCCCTCTTCCCCCTAAAACCTTCAGCTGGTTCCCATTCCACAAGGTTTCCGTGATCCTGTGTGGTCTGGCCCTAGATAAAACCCTAAACTTCTTCTCCCTCTTAGTTTTACTTCAGTGTTATAGTTCAGTGGTTCTTTAAGTCTGATAACCAGACCATCAGCACCAGTGTCTCCTGGATATTTGTCAGAAATGAAAATTCTTGGGCCCCACTCCAGAATAACCTAATCAGAGAGTCTGGGGGTAGGGCCTGGCAATCTGCTTTAGCAACCCCTCCAGGGGATTCTGGCAAAAGTTTAAGAACCACTGCTCTGGTTACCCTGGTCTTTTTGAGTTCTAGTTTTCCTAACTGCCTCAGTGTTTCTGTACATTTTGTTCTTTGTGCCTGAAACATGCCTTTGCCCATTGCACATCTTTGTGATCTTTCTCTCTCTCACACACACACACACACACAATTTTCCTGTCTAGATTCCCCTTATCCTTCATATTCCATATATATTTCATATTCCAATATCCCCTTCCCTTAGAAAACGTCTCTGACTACCCATTTTATTTACTCTAATTGCAACCCTTCTGCATAACACTTGTCTCATGTATAAGTAATTGTGGGATTGTCTACATTAAGTAATTAGGTAACTGTGAGTCCATCTCTAGACTAAGAACTCCCCTGGGTCAGGGATCTTGTCTTCAGGGCCAGAACAGTGCCTGGTCCACAGTGAGTGTTCACACATGATGGTCAAATGAATGAATGAATGCATGCAGCCCGCCTCCCAAATATGTATTCAGCAAAAGCAAGCTGAATTCAATGTCTAGTGACATATAATAGCATCTTATACTTCATGAATACATAGTGCTTATTATATGCCTGGCATGGCATGAAGTGCTTTGCCATCCAACCCTAGGAGGTACTATTAATAAGCCATTTTGCAGGTAAAGAAAGTGAGGCACTTTCTTTAAAGTTAAATTGCTTGCCCACGGTCACACAGCTAGGAAGTAGCAAAGCTAAAACTGAAACCCATGTATCTTATGTGCTACACTGTGTGTGTGTGCGCGTGTGTGTGTCTGTTAGTCACTCAGTCATGTCTGACTCTTTGCAACCCCATGGACTGTAGCCCACCAGGCTCCTCTGTCTGTGAAATTCTCCAGGCAAGAATGTTGGAGTGGGTTGCCACTCCTTTCTCCAGGGGATCTTCCTGAGCCAGGGACTGAACCCAGGTCTCCTGCACTGTAGGCAGATTCTTGACATTTTGAGCACTAGGGAAGCCCATGTGTTACGCTAACCCTTCTCAAACTTAATGTGCATACCAGTCACACTGGTGTCTTGTTAAAATGCAGATTCCAAGGCATCAGGTCTGGGGTGAGGCCTGAGGTGCTGTGTTTCTACAAAACTCCCAAGTGATTCCACACTATGCTACTGGTCCCAGGACACACTCTGAATAGCACAAGGCTGCACGTGATGACTCTACCTGTGGGGGCATCCTGCTTTGATCTCAAGTGCGTTGTTTTTGACACTTCCTACCAGCCTGAGGGGCTTCCCAGGTGGCGTTAGTGGTAACCCACCTGCCATCCCTGCAGGAGATGTAAGAGACACAAATTCGATCCCTGGGTCGGGAAAATCCCCTGGAGAAGGAAATGGCAACCCACTCCAGTAATCTTGCCTGGAGAATCCCATGGACAGAGGAGCCTGGAGGGCTATAGTCTATGGGGTCGCAAAGAGTCGGGCATGACTGAAGCGACTTAGTATGCACACAGCAGCCTGAAGTCATCTGCTTTTTCCCTCAAACAAAACCTTACTGTTTCTGTTCCAGCCACCGCCAGTGGACTCAGATGAAGTTGGATCCTGCCCACCCCTCCACGTGCTGGCTCTCAGCTGTGGACACCAGAAGCATGAGAACCCCTGGGATGGCACTTAGGCATCACAGGGTCCAGGAGGTCCCTGGCCAGCCCTGCTGGCAGCCACCTGATGCCAACTCTCCCCACGGCCATCTCTCCTCGGTCCCGCCATCCACTCAAAGCACTCTAGTCGCTGTCTTATAAATAGCAGCTTCTCTTTTTGTGTTCCATTCAACAGGGGAGCCCACGGAGGAGCCAAAAGCAGCTTGTGGGCGCTAGAGCCCGCTGTGACCCTGATCTGACAGGGCTGTTTAGGGAGGCAGCATGTGAAAAAGCAAAGGCAGCACACGCTCCTCCTCCTCCTCTGCCCTGGCCCTCCCCACATTTTCCCTACAAATGGCTTTTATAGGACGACGCAATGATGCGAGGTAACCAGATCCAGGGGCTCCCGGTGCTCAGTCTCAGTACACCAGCAGCCAGTGTCTACTGAGCACTTACAGTGTGCCAGGCACAGAGGTGGGTACTCCACGTGGATTTCCTCAACAAGTCCTTCCAGCAGCACTGCAAGCGGAAGACTATTCTTTTCCTCATTTTCCAAATGAGAAAAGTGAAGCGCAGAGAGGTGATGTGAGGTACTCAGGTCACACAGCTGGGAGGTGGGTAGGGAAAGCCTGAACTCAGATCCAGGCAGTCTGGCAGTCTGGTTTTTGAGTCCCTGTTCTTTTTTTCCCCTACATTTAAGTAAATAAAAAATCTTAGTTCCCTGACCAGGCATGGGCCTGTGCATCCCTGCAGTGGAATCATAGCGTCTTAACCTCTGGACCACTAGGGAAGTCCTTCAAGTCCCTGTTCTTATTCAGACCTCGCAGCTGCTACTGCCAAGCAGAGCCACGGGGGCCTTCTTGAACAGTCCAGTCTCCCCCTGCTCTGTTCCGTTGCCTTTCTCACACCAGTGGGGCCTCGATCACTGGTAGGTACCAAGTTGCACACATGATTCTATCTTTTTTGCCTCTGACTTCTCAGAAGTTGGGATAAGACACCAACAACTGAGCTGCCATCTTGTTCCCCTAAAAAGTCCCCAATGTCGGATGGAGAAATCGGGATGTTGGCCTTGAGTTTTGCCTCTCTGGGATGCAATTTCCTCATCTGTAAAGGAGGTGTTGGGCTAAGTTGGTCATTGTCAAATTGTGCTTTATGGCACCCCAGAGGCTCCTCAGAGACCATCTTGGGGCCACTCACTGGAGTGCTATAGCGAGAGTAATGCTGAGAGCTATTTCATTCAGAGTATATCTGTGTGTATCTCTTCCATTTGTTTGAGCTTTCGAATTAGATTTCCTTCAGAAAGTTGGTTCCGCTATTTAAAGAAACAGTTTGAAGTTGTCTGGAGCAGACAAATTTGAAGATGCTTTTCAATGCCATACAATTACAAAATGTTATGAGACAATGAGGTAAGCTAATGGAGGCAGGGGATGGTAATTGCACAGTGTCATATATATATCTTTCTTTTTTTTTTGGACACACATTTGTTCTCACATTTTTTTCCCTTCATCCACAGCCAGATGAAGTGATTCATCTAGCCAGAAAGTAGTTACATTTTGTTCTTCTCACGCTATCAGTGGTGGTGATGGTGGTGAAGGGGGCAGTCTCAAAGTACAGAAAGCACTAAGCCTGGGCTAGAATCTAGTTCTCTGAGCCAGTGAACCATCTTTGCTTTCCATGAAATCCCCTCGTGGCCTCCTGCCTCAAGTCAAGCTTTGCCAACCCAGCTCAGGAAGAGCGCATGGGCTAGACAGCCCAATTCTAAACTGCAGCACGCTTTACTCAGGAAACCTAGAAGGCTCACCTGTTGCCACTTGCAAACCCACACTCTTGCATCCCTCTCAAGATGCTTGCTCCTTCCATCATTCAGTCCTCAACTCCAAAAGGCCCCATTAACAGGCATTGTACTGGGAGTGTCTCATTAGCTTCTATCAGTGGCAGCAAATGGCATGGAAAAACAGATGGAAGCTCATTATCCAGATCTCTCCGCATAGCGACCCCTTGTTACTCATGAATTCAGTACAGACCAATGAAGAGAGAGGGTAGTGGAGTAGGGCTGGGCAGACCTTCCTTCTCTGCTCAAAGACAGGGATGAGCAGGGTGGCAGGTGCGGGGGTGTTTCCCGTAGCCTGACCATTCGGACAACCTCTCTGCAGCCCCAGATGCTAGGGCGCAACAGGGAGGGCCTGAATAGCCAAGAAGCATACATTTGGAAATAAAACTTTGCAGGGAACTAAGTCCAAATGATGTCATGAAGACCATGAGTCATAGATGGGTCTTTATCCTGGTGATCAAACATTTCAGTTTCTTCACCCCATAAGGAATGTTTCTTGTTACCAGGCTTGGCAGGAAAGTCCTATATGCACTATGAAGGATGCCTGTAACCCTCAATGCATGTTAATGACCCAGAAAAATTAAAAAAAAAAAAAAAAACGCCTGGGGCCCCAGCTCTAAAACTTCTCAGTTATGGATTTGATTACACCCGGAAACCAGTATTTCAGCCTGCGGTCCTGTTGAGAGCCACTGCATGGGGGTATGTTCTGCAAATGGATGGTCCATCTAGATTACCCTAGAAGAGTGTTCAACATTCAGATTCTGTGGGACTGGGATGGGTTCCAAGTGTCTGTAGTTTGGAGTAGCTCCCTATGGGATCCTGGTGCTGGTGAATTTTTGGCCACATTTTGAGAAATGCTTCAGTAGGGAAGGAAGCAGTGGGACAAACCACATGAGAAAATGCTCTCCGCATTATGTTAAGTGGAGGAAAATCCCCCAAGTCTGTGCAGAACTGTGATCGTGATATAAGGCTGGGTTTGGAATATGCTCATCTGAATACATTTGCCTAGTGTGCACCAGGGGGAAAAAAAAGTATAAAAGAAACACACTGAAATATTCACAATGAATATTTCCAGGCGGTGGGATTATGAGTACCTTTTCCCCCTTCTTTTATACCTGTGCTACCCTCTTCCCTTAAGCACCCAGTTAGCTGGACTCCTCTATACTTTCTTAACTTTCTGTGATAAACATGAGCTACTTTATGTTACACGATAAAATTAGCATTTTTGGAGATAGATAACATGTAAGCCAACGGTTAAAAGCCATGGCCTTAAATCCTACCCCTTATCCAGTCAATGACCTAGAAAAAGCTTTGTGCTCTGCGTGCTTTCACCCCAAACAATAATGTGAGCAGTTAGATGAGACGCACCTCAAGCTTCCTCCCCTGGGCAACATTCAGGGATTCTCAGATGCTGAGGCTGAAGCATCAAGATTTCTCCTTGTGTTTTGAAACTGAAGGACTTTCACTGACAGAGAGAAGACCCATCCGCATTGGCAGGCTAGCTTTGTTTGCCTGTCTAATGTCTCCACATTAAGCGCCCAATTAGCTGGACACTGTACGTGGCTGTCACTCTGTAGTTGTGTCTTTACATGCCTGATTAACTTTATGATTCCTACTCGTACCTCAGATCCAGGAAACCCGTCCATCACCAGGCTGGGTGCTTAAGGGGAGCTGATGGTGATTCAGTGAAGTTGGGTGGGCATCTCCCGTTTCCCAGGATGTTTCCGGAGGCACCAGAAAGGTTAATGGTCTCCTCCTCTGGGCACCAACAGACAACCCCTGGAGGTGGTGGGAAGTGGATTCCCGAGGTGCTCTGACCTTGCTGTCCAAATAGACGCAAATGGGCTATTCATTCATGTGACGAATATTTATGGAGAAACTACTATGTGACAGTAGACAGCGAGGACACAACGGGGAGCAAAACAGATGAGGCGCCTGCCGTCGCGGAGCTGGCATTCTAGTGAGAGACTCGGACATTTTTTAAATGATCACATTGATCATCATAATTAGGCTCAGAGTATATTCTGCAGAACAAGCACGGGCAACTGTGAGAACTCAGAGGGAGGGACATTAAGTAGGATGGGGCCTCAGAGAAAGTGACCACTGAAATGAGACCTGAGGATAAAGAGGAGCTGGACCAGTAAAGAGGGTGAGGAAAAGCACTGGAAGAAGAAGGAACAGCAAGTGCAAGGGAGTTGAGAGTTGCTTAACAGCCCTCGGGCAGGACGGCAGAAGATGAGGCTGGAGAGGTGGGCAGGGGCCATTCCCTCAAAGTCTTGAGTCTAACAGTGATGGGAAAGCATGAAAGGGATTTAGGTAGAGGAAACCCAACTTCCCCCATTTTGAGACAATGTATGGACATATGATGGAGCCCCTGCAGTCTTGGAACAGTGAGTTTCAAATGCCAAAGTGGTTCTAGGTGGAATGAGGCAGGCAGGTCACCAGACTTTGTCTACACATGGGAGTGGACCAGGTCTCTTGAAACTATAAGATTGTCCCCAGTGGCTCTAATTCAGTGGTGAAAGGGTACACTAGTGGGAAGCCCATGAGATGCCACTGCCTGCTAGCTGGCTTCAGGAGTCCCTCTGTGCTAGCTTCTTAGTGCTGCTGTCACAAACTACAGCTTAGTGGCTTATGACAGCATAAGGGTCCTAGAGATTACGTACCTGACACAGGTTTCACTTACTCAAGGTACTGGCAGGCAGGGCTGTGTTCTTCCTGGAAGCTCTAGAACACCTGTTCCTTGCCTTTTCTAATTTCTAGAGGCTGCCCACATTCCTTGGCTTGTGGCCTCTCCCTCCATCTTCAGCCAGCAGGGTAGCATTTGCCAAGCTTGCTGTTACCCTCCCACCTCTATCTTATAAGGACCCATGTGATTATATTGGCTATTCCAGGGTAATCTCTGTACCTCCAGATTCTTAATCATACCTGCAAAGTCTCTTTGGCCATGAGAGGTAACAGTCACAGGTTCCAGGGGTTAGGATGTGAACATCTTTGCAGGGTAGCATTATTCTACCCACTACACCTATATTCCTGCCCCATCTGGCATGCAAGTTCTGTTTCCACCTGGTTCAGGTCAAAATCAGATTCAGGTTCTCTTCTCTGGAGCAGGGTTTGGGCAGTTCCTCCCTGCCTGGCTGTGGATGTCAGACAAATCAAGTTTTTGGACTCTGTGAGTTTCTGATCACCTTCTCTGGGTACTCAACTCCAGGAAAACATAGACTCCGCACATGAACACACGCGCGCGCACACACACACACACACACACACACACACACACACACACACACACTCTCTCTCTCTCTCTCTTTCAGAATTAAGAAATGTGAGGCACTTATGATGCAGGAGTTGGGATGTCCATTCTGCAGTGACCTTGCTTGGGTGCAAGTGGACTTTGGGCTTTGGACTTTGCGATTTCCTGGCTCTGAGACTTTAAGAAAGTTATATAACCTTTCTGAGCTTCTGTTTTCCATCTGTAAATTTAATGAAAACAAAGTGCTTGCCTCCTGGAATTGTTGCAAAGATAAAACGAGAGTGTTTGTAAAATGCCCGGAACACAGTAACTACTCAGTTGTGGCTGCTGCTAATTATTTCTTCTGGAAATTTGTGGCTTTAATAGCTCCCTATGCTCACATTTTTTTTCTTTGTAACCAGGGTGCTAAAATCTGCACATGAAATCCATCTTTCTAAAGCTTTTAAAGGGGCTGCCGTGACTAGAAACTGACAGAACTCATGTGCCCATCTCTAATCACACACACAGATGGAACATACAACCACACAGGAGCATGGGTGTGATTGTCACCTCCATACAGAGCATGCTTGCACACACACACAGCTGTACACACTCTGCTTTTGCAAGAAGCCTAGCCCTAGTTGGCTGCCTTCTGCCGACAAGGATACCAGCCAACTGCAGATCTGACAGTGCTTGTTCGCTGAGCTCAGGCTCCCTTCAAAAAATCCAAATTGGCCCCAGAAATGTTCAGGCAACTGCTTTAGAGCTTTCAAACCAGCAGTGCTGCAACATCTTGATGAATGTTGAAGAGAAGCCTAACAGATGTACAGCTGCTCCAGAAAGTAGGTTTGAAGGGGTGAGCTGCAGAGCTGAGAACACCCTGCCTGTGAAGGTGTGCTGGCTTTACATGCTGGTCCCTGAACCGGTGGGGAGAATGGCGAAAAGCTGGGCCTCCATCACTGATGGTGCGGAGACAGACAGCTGCCTTTAGAGCCTCGATGGAGCGTGACGGCACGACGGTTCGGAAGACGCAGGGGAGCGAGAGAGTGCGTCATGTTGTCTCTCTCCCTCACGTACACGCGCCATTAATTCCAGGGGCATGCTGCTTTCCCCATCACCCCATTGCCAAGTGGGGAGATGCTACCACTAGGTTTATTAGACTTGGCATTTCCTGAAGTCTAGACTGGGTCATCTAGACTGTGAACATGGCTGCTCTGAAGGGGGCTGGTCTGAGACTCCAACGCCAAGGTCTCTCGGGAACCTGTCCTTAAATGACTAAGTCCCTCCATCATGAAGCCATGCTGCTGGCATGCAGGGTGTGCGCAGTTCAGACTCATTAATTTCTACTGCTGTTTATTACCGTCACTAGCTGGGGAGCTGTTGATCCTACTCTCTCTCCTTGATGGATTGGTCAGTGGGATTCCTGTCTGGACCCCAGCACTTTGGGGTCAGGGTTGGAGCCACTAGAGAAAGCCCGAGGGCTCCGCGGGGCTAATGTAGTCAGCCAGGCAAGGAAGTGGGTCATTTAAACCCAATAATAGCACCAGTTATCCGGTGCTGTGCTAAGCATTCCTTGCGCATTGTTTTCCTTAAGCCATACAACCTGTGGGGTCAGATCTATTATTCACTCCCATTTTATGGGGGGCTGGGGGGGCGGGGAACGAGGCACACAGACAGGAAGTCACTTACCAAGGGCACACAGCCAGCAAGTGCCCGAGATGGGACTGGAGGCTGGGTCTAGCTACTCGGACACTGTTACCCGCTTTGGAAGAATGAAGCCTTTGTTTCTTTTCAGTGCTTACAGTTGGGGCCCCTTCTAACTCCTGCACCTGCCCTTTCTTGTCATGGAAAGTAGGGTTGAGAGAATATGATGCTGAGGCCCACAAGGGACAGTGGAGAAGGGTGAACTGCCCCACTGTAGGAAGAAGTGTGTGACACTGAATCTTTTAACCTGAGTGAATATATGAGACACCCTGTAAATTATTGACTTCCCTGAAGCTCTGAAGTCATTTGTCAATTGCCTTTCCTACCTGCACCTCTGAAAGGCAATAAGATAATGTGGAAAGACAGATTCAAGTTCAGAGTTTGGTTTGGCCATGAAAAGACTGTGGACCCCTGGGCAAGTGCCTTAACCTCTCTGGACTTCGGTAATCTCATCTGTGAAGTAAAGACAGTAGTCTCTCACTCTGAGAGGACATAGTAGGGATCAAAGGTAATGCAACATATTTGAAAGTTCCTAATAGAATGCTTGGCTATAAATGATTATCCCTCTATCAGTCAGTTCAGTTCAGTCACTTAGTCGTGTCCAACTCTTTGCAATGCTATGGACTGCAGTACGCCAGGCCTCCCTGTCCATCACCAACTCCCAGAGCTTGCTCAAACTCATGGCCATCGAGTCGGTGATGCCATTCAACCATCTCATCCTCTGTCGCCCCCTTCTCCTCCTGCCTTCAATCTTTCCCAGAATCAGGGTCTTTTCCAATGAGTCAGTTCTTTGCATCATGTGGCCAAAGTATTGGAGCTTCAGCTTCAGCATCAGTCCTTCCAATGAACATTCAGGACTGATTTTCTTTAGGATGGACTGGTTTGATCTCCTTGAAGTCCAAGGGACTCTCAAGAGTCTTCTCCAACACCACAGTTCAAAAGCATCAATTCTTGGGCACTCAGTTTTCTTTATGGTCCAACTCTCACATCCATACATGACTACTGGAAAAACCATAGCTTAAATCTCTCTATAGAATAGCAGAATAGGCATCTAACTCTGAAGCCAGCCAGTCTGGGTTTGCAATCCCAGTTGTATTGCTTATTAGCTGCGCAACCCTGGGAAGTTGCTTAACCTCTCTGTGCCTCAGTTGCCTCATCTGTAAAATGGGAATGATAATAATATGGCTTAATGCATAAAGCTGTTGAGAGGGTTACATAGATGAATCTGAATAAAGCTTTGAGTACACTGCCAACACATGGTGCTTTGTAAGGGTGAACTATTATTATTTCCCTAGAAGTTGAGTTACAGTTGCAGGAAAATTCTCATTTGTTTCTTCTTTCTTTTTTGAGTCACTCAGCAAGAAGGCTAGAGCAGTGATTCTCAACGCGACATGATTTTGCCCCTCAGGGGGGCATCTGGCGATGTCGGGAGACATTTTGGATTATCACAACTTGGTAACAGTCCCAGTTACCACAGGCATCCAGTTGGAAGGAGCCAGAAGGAGCTGCTAAAAAATTCAGGGCACAGAACCACACCCACCAGAAAGAATTATCTGTCTCCAGATGTAAATAGTGCCAAGGTTCAAGAACCTTGGGCTAGATGGATTTGGAGATGGACATAGTCCAACTCCAACTCCCCATTTTATAGATGAAGTCTGATAAATCTCAAAGTTAAAATCATTCAATGAGAGACTTAGTCAGTTGGGTTTAGAATTATCCAACATGCATTCATTTGCTCTCTTCTTCTTATGCCAGGCACTGGACTGCTTAACGAATTAGGAAGACATCTGTGTTCACTGGGGGCTTCCCATATAGCTCAGCTGGTAAAGAATCTGCCTGCAATGCAGGAGACCCCGGTTCAACCCACTCCAGTATTCTTGGGCTTCCCTGGTGGCTCAGCTGGTAAAGGATCCGCCTGCAGTGGGGGAGACCCGGGATCGATCCCTGGGTTGGGAAGATCCCCTGGAGAAGGGAACAGCTATCCACTCCAGTATTCTTGGGCTTCCCTGGTGGCTCAGCTGGTAAAGAATTCGCCTGCAATGGGGGAGACCTGGGATTGATCCCTGGGTTGGGAAGATCCCCTGGAGAAGGGAACAGCTATCCACTCCAGTATTCTTGGGCTTCCCTGGTGGCTCAGCTGGTAAAGAATTCGCCTGCAATGGGGGAGACCTGGGATTGATCCCTGGGTTGGGAAGACCCCCTAGAGAAGGGAACAGCTATCCACTCCAGTATTCTTGGGCTTTCCTGGTGGCTCAGCTGGTAAAGAATCCGCCTGCAATGGGGGAGACCTGGGATTGATCCCTGGGTTGGGAAGATCCCCTGGAGAAGGGAACAGCTATCTACTTCAGTACTGTATAGTCCATGGGGTCGCAAATAGTCAGACATGACTGAGCAACATTCATTCATTCACTCACTGTTTTCATCTTGTGCAAACAGATTCCATATATTATTAAGGATGCATGGACATAAGAAAGTGTTGATCTGATCCCTTGAAAAACTGAGGTACTATTCAGTTTCTCAACGTTTGGGGGTTCAGAATCCCCCCAAACCTGATGACATCTATGAATAGTTCTTCTTAAAAATGAACACATACACACAGATAACTATGTTTATAACATCAGGATGCCCCAGAACCCCTGAGTTCTAGCCACAGAATGTCTAGGACTCCAAGTTAAAAAAAAAAAAAAAGGTAGCAGGGAGGAGAAGATGACCTGGTTTGCTGTCAGCTTGTCAAGCCATAGGAAAGATGCCTAGCTAATTAGATGCAGCAATTCCAAGCATTATTACTCACTTCTCCCTCTGTCCACACTTTGAGAAAAATTCTGGGCTAAGACTATAGGGGATGGTGGAACTGAGATGGGGAGGTGACAGAAATCCAACAGATTTTGTCAACAACAGGTCTCCTGGTGTCTCTTTGACTTCCTCCTCCATCACAGTGTTTGGACACCAAGGTTAATGACAAATCCTAATTACTTCTTCGGATCCATCTGTTGAGGGACATCAACCTCGAAAGGAAACCACCAGGCTGCCTGTCCCCTTGCAGACAGAATATGTGAGCAAATGCCTTTGAGAGGCTCTGAAAGAAAGAAATATGATAAAGACATGGAGGAACCTACCAGGGAAACAAAACAAAAACAAACCCTGCACACACAAGTTTCCCCAGGCAAATGTTTAATTCCAGATTTAATATGCTTTAAAAGTCCTATGGGCACCCTCTGGGTGTCTGTTCAGTTCACAAAGGACCTTGGCACTCTCTTGAGAAGCTCAGCATCCTTGTTTGTATAGCCTGGCACCTCTGGTCACGGCTGATTGGATGAGAGGCAGGCACTCAGGATGACCTGGACCAATCAGTTTCTTTCTTGGGAATTTGGAATTAGGGCTAAGAAGAAGTATAACAACTGAAGAGGTATAGTATGTGACTATATTTTCTAAGATGTGGATGAGAAGCAGAACTTTCGTGAGTCTAGGCTGTGTCCCTGTCCTTGGATCCCTTGAGATACCTCTGAAACCTTGTATTCAATTCCCCTTTTTGCCTAATGGAGTAGAATCTCCAAAGAAAACTCCCATTTACAGCTTCCTCCCCTGGATGTGTCTTAAGTCATTCTTCCAGGAAGAGGTGGATCTCTTACTCCTCTCCAGTAGAACCCAGTGGAGTGATGCTCTACCAGTCCCAGACCTAGCTGTTAAGAATCCCGATGACTTCCATCTTTGCTTTCTTTGCCAGGTAAAGGAACTCAGGTCAGACAACTGAATAAGGAAAGATTTCTTGGAAATAGAGGGGCCATGCAGAGCACACTGTGTGAAAGGACTGGAGCTTTCCTGGCCCTTCCAGTCCAACCCAGTCACTCACTGAATGCAGTTGAATGAGTGACCCCTTGCCCATGCTACACAGAGCAGAAAATCAATCTGTCAGAGTCCTGCCTAAATTCTTAACCCACAGAATCATGAAAAATAGTAAATTGTGGTTGTTGGCAGTCAGTAAGTGTCGGGTGGTGTGTGATGCAGTCACAGATAACTCAAACAGTCTAGCTGGAATTAATTTCCTTTCTTGCAAGCCAAATGTCCCAACTAATATAGAAAGTTTACAGCAGTCAGGGCATGCAAAATAAATTCTGAGATCCCACGTAGCCTTGAATAAGGAATGTGGGGCAAAATGAGGCTCTTTAATGGATTTCCCTTCTGGGTGTCATCCTTCCCTCCAGGAATGCTGAAGACAGCAGAGCTTGACTGCGGGCTGAGTAGTGAGTGAAGGTTTAGACATCCTCTTGGTCAAAAGCAAAGAGGCTCCAAGGCGAGAACCAGCTCTAGCCAGCTGCATCTCCTGGGACTCCCTGGGGCATCTAATTCTAGCTAAACCACCCCAGGGAGGCAGCGCCTCCTGGGACACCCGGGGCTGATTCTCACTTGGAATTCTCCACGGCCTTAGGACCATGGAGACAAGCTCTGACAGCTTTGGAGGTAGAAACAGGTTAGTAAGATCACTGGGAAGGAATTACTGGACCAGTATAGAAGGGATTCTAGCTTCTAACTCCCCCAAAAGTGAGTGAAGTTGGTCAGTCATGTCCAACTCTTTTTGACCCCATGGACTGTAGCCTACCAGGCTCCTCCATCCGTGGAATTTTCCAGGCACGAGTACTGGAGTGGGTTGCCATTTCCTTCTCCAATGTCCCCTCCAAACCCAAGCTTTAAACGTTCCCATATTCTGTAGAGTCTAACAATTTGAGGCCAGGCCTTCAGGAAAGACACCTAATAGTTAGGAGCGTAATTCTGAGAGTCAGTCAGAGAGGGACATGTCTCTTAGCTCTGTGTGACCTTGGACAAGTGACCTAGATTTTCTAAGCCTCAGTTTCCACAGCTGCAAAATGAGAATAATAATAGAAACTACTTGATCCGGCTGAGAGGAGCAGTTAATGAGTTAAGCCTATATGAAGTTTTTAGATTCAGTGTTTGGCACACAGTAAATACTCAGCCTATAAATGGTACCCATTATAATGATTGCTTATTATGTAAACAATGACTTTGCATGTCTCTCAGATGACTGTTAGGTAACAGAAAAGGAAGTTCAGCATCACAGAGCTGGTGTCTGGGCCCAGAAGGGGACACAGTTATAGCCACAGGTTTAATAGAAAGAGCTCATTTGCTGAGAGGGGCAGCCAATAACATGGTACAGGGTCCTCCACCAGACAATCCCAAATACTTCACGGTTGGACCAGGAAGGATTCTGAGACCCAGGCTGACCTGCCTTACTGGATGGGTGGGGAACTGAAGCCCCCAAGGCTCATTAACTGAGCCTCAGGTTCTGGAGGGGGAGCCCCGATGGCACCTCGTGTTTAGCCTCACTCTGCGTCTGATGTGTCGCTCTCCTTTCATCTGACTCCACTCTGATCCCCTCCCAGGGATGCGTGGGTTGAACAGGAATGAGGGCAGGTTCGAGCTCATAAGACACAAATAGCATGGTTTGCCTCTGGCGATGCTACCAGCAAGGGCTGGCAGCTGGAAGGGCGCGGGGAAACAGCAGCAGCCAGAATCCTCCAGGACTGTCCTGCCCCCTGGCAGGATGAGAAAATGTAGTGTCTCAGCAAGGGGACACTCTGTCACCATGGGCTTGGCCCCTGCTTCACTGGAAGGCTCTCAGGTCTCCTTCAGGGGAAGGCAGGGGCTTGCCAAACCACAGTCTCGGGCATAATTCTAGAACGGAGGCCTTGGTTGGTGTAAAGAAACGCATTTCCTCAGCAAATGCGTTGTTAAATGATCATCACCATTAACTGAGCATGTGCTCTGTGCCAGGCACCATGAAATATTTTGTATGTGAATTAAACACTCCCAGAGAAGTGTGTGCTAAGTTATCCCTGTTCTTATTGTCCTTCAGTCGCTAAGTTGTGTCTGACTCTTTGCGACCCCCTGGAATGCGGCACATCAAACTTCCCTGTCCTTCGCTATGTCCTGGAGTTTGCTCAAACTCATGTTCATTCAGTTGATGATGCCATCCGACCATCTCACCCTCTGTCACCCTCTTCTCCTCCTGCCTTCAATCTTTCCCGGCATCAGGGTCTGCAGAGGTTCAAATCAAAGGCACCTATTTCCTGTGTGTTCAGAACATCATTTTCCATCCAGGAATAAAAGGATCTGCAGAGCTTTCCCATTTTGCAGATGAAGAAATTGAGGAAGGAGGAGCTCAAGTGGCTTGCGTAAGGTCACACAGGGGATATGAAATAGGGCTGGAATTTAAACCCAGGTCTCTCTGACTCTGGGGCCTCAGGGGTTAACTGCTGTGCTCTTCCACCAGGTCACCAGATCAGGCAATGTAGGAGGACATGGGGGTAAGGCAGGGAGCCCATCTACCCTGATCTTGAATGTTCAAGCTAGAATCCATTTAATTCACAGAGATCCCCTTAATTCACACCCAAAGACAGCCCAGTTAACAGGGATAGATTCTGATATAAATCTAAACCAGCCAGTCGTAGTGTCTTCTCTGGAAATTTGGACCCTGGACTACAAAATTCCAAGCTCTCCAGCCTCATGGCCACAGGAGATGCAGAAAGAAACGGACTTGGGTGGATGGGAGGAGCACTCACTCATCCAACAAATACTTTACTGCACACCTACTGTGTACTAGGTCTGGGGAGTCCATGGTGAACAAAAGAGGCAACAATGTCTACACTCAGGAATCTTATCATCTGATAGGGAGAGACACACAACAGTCAAACTCAATGTAAAATACAAAGTGTGTTAGCTGGTGGGAAAGTGCTATGTAGGAAAAAGGTTGGAAGTTCTTGCCTCCAAGCGAGAATTTAACATCCATATCCTTCTGCAAGGATATCCTTTCTGCAAGGCTGAGGCCCCTTGTTGGTTGAAGTGAACACACACTCAAGCTCACACCCACACACTCACAAGACCTCCAGCCTGGACAACTCCTCATTCCTGATATATCTTTTTAAAAGCAAAAGAAAAACTCAGCCCTGTAAGCAAGCCCCTCAAGACCTCTCCCCATTAGCAGCCTACTCAGGAAGCTGATGGAGGGTTGAACACCAGCTGACTCTGCCTGGCACAGGTTATCTGCCATTTGCCAACATCACCTCTGATGGCCCCAGCCCACCCTGAACAAAATGATCTGTAGAGGGTCAAATCAAAGGCGCCCACTTCCTGTGTGTTCAGAACATCATTTTCCACCCAGGAATCTTGTTAACCCCCTGCTGAGTGGATGGGCGGGGAGATGAAAGGACACCCCAGTGCCCAACTAGTTGCAAGCAGTCAGCAAAGGCTGCTCCCCACTCTGCCCCAGGGAAGAAAGGTCTGGGAAGGAGGTGACATCTAAGTGACCCCTCCCATTTCCCATCTGAGGTTCAGTCTTGGAGGACTGCTTGGTGGCCTCCCTGAGTCCTGGCAGTGGAAACTTTTACCCATGCCATGAACCGCAACCCCCAACCCCCAACACACACATACTCACTCTTCTCTTCTCCCAGGCTCGCTTCCCCTCTCACTTCCCCATCCACCCCTCCCAAGCCCACCTGCTAGCCTTCCCTCTCTCTCTAACACTGCCCTGGCTCACTGATGCTGTCACTCCCTGACACACACACGCCACACATCCTTCTTCCGTCCCTTATGTGTTTTTGTTACCTCTGCCCTCCAAACCCCACTTTCCTCCCCCTCCTACCATTCGTTAAATGCAAAGTATGCCCAGGCCACTTGATGCAAAGAACCAACTCATTGGAAAAGACCCTGATGCTGGGAAAGATTGAAGGTGGGAAAAGAAGGGGATGACAGAGCATGAGATGGTTGGATGGCATCACCGATGCGATGGACATGAGTTTGAGTAAACTCCGGGAGTTGGTGATGGACAGGGAGGCCTGGCATGCTGCAGTCCATGGGGTCGCAAAGAGTTGGACACCACTGAGCGACTGAACTGAATGCCCAGGCCTGGGCCAGGAAAGATACAAGTATCACTTCACTCCTTATGACTGTCCTATGGGACGATGACTTTTATTTCCCCCATTTTAGAGAGAGCAAACCGAGGCTCAGGGGGTGAAGCAACATGCATGGGAGCTGCAGCTGGTAAGCGGGGAGTGGGGATGGAACCCTGAGTTCTTGGCATCCAGACCCACCAGCTTAATCTCTGCAGCCTTACTCTCACGCTGGCTCCCCTTTAGGAAGGATTTCTCCCGTTCTCTCATATAGTTCATTTCAGGCGTGTGCTCTCTTTCCCGGACTTTGTCTTTGACATAGACTTGCTCCCCCTTACCTCACCCTCAGCTGTACATTCTGGAACCTGCATGACCTATGTCACTAGAACACATTTCTGTGCAGCCGAAATGGTGAGACACCCGTGCTCACACACACACCTCCAGCCTCCAGAGACAATCTCCCATCTGCCTCTGAGAAGGTCCCCCCTTCTCCATCTTTAATGGAGACGCCCAGACGCGCCTCTCCCCAGCCAGCCCCCAGCCCACTCTCTCCCCTGTTCTCTTTCCTCCTTTCCCGGCTCTCTCATCTCCTGCGCCGAGGATTCCGGCTCTGCCTGAGTGGGTGGCTCAGCGCATCACAGATGACAAACCCCAAAGGCAGCCCTGCCCCGTCCCCTCCCCCAGCACCCTGCCCTGGGCAGCACGGCCCTCCCAGGATGGAGGGAAGCGCGGGGCCTCACCCGATTCGCTCCTGTTCCATCTCTTCCATCTTCTCAGCGCGAGCGATCACCCTGTTGATGATTTCCTTCTCCTCATCTGTCAGCTCTTCCTGTTTCCTCTGTCTGTCTGGCTGACCGCTGGGGTGGACAGACCATCCTGTCTGGAGCCTGAAAGGTAATTTGGGAAGGCGTGAGGCTGGAGAGAAAGTAGGCCATTGTGGTTAGGCTCTAGCCTCTGGAGTCTGGTAAACCTCAGTTCAAATCCCTTCAGGCAAAAGAATCCCAACCTCTCAGAGCCTCAGTTTGCTTATCTCTACAATGGGGCACATGGGGGCTTTGCAGGTGGCACGGTGGTAAAGAATCCACCTGCCAATGCAGGAGACGCAGGAGATAGGGGTTCAATTCCTGGGTCAGGAATATTCCTCTGGAGGAGGACATAGCAACCCACTCCAGTATTCTTGCCAGGAAAATCCCACAGACAGAGGAGACCAGTGGGCTGCAGTCCACGGGGTCGCAAAGAGTAGGATGTGACTGAGTGACTGAGCATGCACACACACACACACACACACACACACACACACACAGAGTGGGAAACATATACATCCTTCATAGGGTTCTGCTGAGTTTATTTTTCTTAAGTGCTTAGCATGTGGCAGACACTCTTGACTTGACATTTGCAGGAAGTTCATGGAAACCTGGGCTTCCCATGTGGCTGAGACAATAAAGAATCTGCCTGTAATATGGAAGACCTGGCTTCTATCCCTGGGTTGGGAAGATCCCCTGGAGAAGGGAACGGCTACCCACTTCAGTATTCTGGCCTGAAGAATTCCATGGACATAGAAGTCTGGCGGGCTACAGTCCATGGGGTTGTAAAGAGTCAGACACAACTGAGCGACTTTCACTTCTCATGGAAACCTGGAAGATAATGGTGTTCTCAGGAAAAGAGTCCAAACAGTAGATTTCTACAACTGGAATGGAAAAGATTCTGGGAGAGCGGTCTGAGGGCCTGGATCCCAGGTTGACCCCAACACTTACCTGGCACAAATATGTTTAGTGTGGGCCACAGAATTTTTTTTTCAAATTTAAACTAGTTTTATAAAAATCTCTCCATTTCACACAAACATCTAGATTTCCTGCCTCCAAAGCTCCTGTAGCATTTAAGTTCCATCCTGTGGTCTTCTTGACGTTTTTGTTTCGATAAAAAAGCAAATACTGACATGGACTTCCCACGTGGTACTAGTGGTAAAGAACCTGCCTGCCCATGCAGGAAATGTAGGAGATGTGGGTTTGTTTCCTGGGATGGGAAGATCTCCTGGAGGAGGGCATGGCAACCCACTCAATTATTCTTGCCTGGAGAATCCCATGGACAGAGGAGCCTGGCAGGCTACAGTCCATGGGGTGGCAAAGAGTCGGACACGACTGAAGCCACTTAGCAGCAGCAAATACTGACATAGCGCCTCCTGGAGGCCCACATTACTTCATTTAATCCTCACATTTCTACAAGGCAGGGATGGTTATTGTCTATTTTCTGGTGAGGAGACTCAGGTGTGGAGAAATTAGACCATTTGCCCAAGGTCGCACGGCTGGGAAGTGGCAGAGGTGGAATTCAGAACTGGGCAGCCTGCACACTTCACCTCCCCAATATGAGGTGAACTGAATGCCTATCCGTGTAGCCCCAGGGATGGTGCAGAGGATCAGAGCTGGGTAGAGAGCTAATGCTAAGGTCTATGGCAGATTATCATTCTCTCCACTAATAATATCCTCCACCCCCGAGGCACTGAGGGGCATCACCCAAGTGGAATGCAGGGCTCAACACCACAGAAATTCTTGTCCCTGTTGGCGGGGGGGTGGGGGGGGGGTGGGGGGGGTGGGGGGGGCGGAAATCAGTAATTACGAATCCCCTGGAGCCAGCACCCCATTAGCTGCCAGCCCTTATTACTTCCACTGCTCTAATCACGTCAGCAGGCATGAAATTGCCTTTTGACACTTAAAGTTGAAAATTAAAAGCCCCTCCTCCCTCCCAGCCTCATCTCACATCCTCCCACCTTAGATGGTTTGTTCAGAAGAGCAGAGAAGGAAGAGTTTAAAAGCAACTGGAAGGAAGCAGACATCTTGCAAGAAAGGGGAGAGAGCGGCCGGGGGAAACCTGGATGGAAACACACCTTGCTTTGGATCAGGGGCCTCTGGGGATGGACAAATGCTAAACATACTCAATGGAAGAAAGATCAATATGGCAGTCAGTCTACCAGGTGGTTCCCCGGGATATCTGCCTCCTGGTATTCACTCTCCCTGTGTTTTTCACATTGAATCCCAGCTGGTGCTGTGTGACCAGCTAAATACAATGGGTGGGACCGTGGGTGACTTCCAAGGCTAGGTCATGAAAGACATTGCAACTTCTGCCTTGGTCTCTTGGGTCATTCGGTCTAGCGGAAGTCAAAAGCCATGTCATGAGGACACTCAAACATCCCTGTGGAGAGGAACTGAGCCCCTGCCCCCTCTCCCCACCACCCAATAGCCAGCACAAACTTGCCAGTGACCCTCTAGCCCTTGTCAAATCTTCAGATGGCCTCAGCCCCAGCTGACATATGACTGCAGCTCTGCCAGGACCACCTGGTCAAGCCACTCTCAAATATCTACCCACAAAATCTGCAAAAGGTAATAAGCAAGCAGTAACTGCTGTTTAAGCCACTGTGCTTGATGTGATTTGTTCCGTAGCGTTGTTGTTCAGTTGCTAAGTTGTGTCTCTTTGTGACCCCATGAACTTCAGTATGCCAGGCTTCCCTGTCCGTCTCTATCTCCTTGAGTTTGCTCAAACCCATGTCCATTGAGTCGGTGATCCATCCAACCATCTCATCCTCTCTCGTCCCCTTCTCCTCTTGCCCTCAATCTTTCCCAGCATCAGGGTCTTTTCCATTGAGTCGACTCTTCACATCAGGTGGTCAAAGTACTGGAGCTTCAGCTTCAGTATCATTAGATAATTGGAAAAATCAACATAGCTGAGGATATAGACAGGGTGGAACAAAGCCCCATCTACAATGTCTATGTTCATTTTCGATTGTTGCATAACCAGTTATTACAAACGTAGGGGCTTTACACAACACACATTTATTATGTCACAGTTTCCATGTTGGGACTCCAGGCACGGCTTTGGGTCCTCTGCACAGCATCTTACAAGGCTGCAATTAGATGTCAGATGAGTCAGATTCCAGATGGCTCCAGATGGCTCAGATTTCATCTGGAGGCTTTCTAGGGGAAGAACAAGCTTCCAGGTAAATCTAATTCATTTCCCAGCAGCCATGTGACCTAGGACCCCAACTTCTTGTTGGCTGTTGGCAAGAGGTCACCTCCATGTCCTGGAGGCAGGCTGCAATTCCTAACCAAGCGGACTTCAACTTCATCCCATGGGCCACTTCCTTCATCAAGTATGCAAGGTGACTGCAGCTCCAGTCAAGTGCAACAGAGTCTTACATAACATGATGTAATCACAGGGCTGAGGTCCCATCCTGTGTGCAGTATTTCATAGATTAGAAACACAACCCTGGTCCTGCCCATACTCAAGGCGAGGAGGTTCCACTAAGACATGAACACCAGGAGGGGAGGGCCATGGGGGATCACCCGAAAGCCTGTCTTACACAGCCTCCCCATAGGGGTCCTTCCAGCCTCGCTTGAAAGCTCCCTGTGATGAAGACCTCACTCTCTCATAAGGAGTCTATGCCATTCTATTGCAAAGATCTTCCTCAAGGTATGCTAATATCCCTCAGCCTGATGTTTCTTCCCATCAATTGCAAAGCACACACTGGACTCCTGCATGAGGAAGACCACCCATCCTTCCCAAAGAGCTTTAGTTACAACCTCATCCAGCCACCTCCCCAGGTCCCTCTGGTTTTCCATGAAAATGGATGTCTCAACTACCCCTCTTCTTCCTCCTTCATCCCCACTTCTCTTTCTTCATTCTCTTCTGATCCCCCTCCACGTATTAAAAGTGAAGTGAAATTGTTAGTTGCTCAGTTGTGTCTGACTCTTTGTGACCCCATGGACTGTAGCTCATCTGTCCATGGAATTCTCCAAGCAAGAATACTGGAGTAGGTTGCCATTCCCTTCTCCAGGGCATCTTCCTGACCCAGGGATCAAACCTGGGTCTTCTGCATTGCAGGAAGATTCTTTACTGTCTGAACCACCAGGGAAGTCTCCATGTATCTTCTGCCTTTAAAAAGCAGCTCAGGGACCAAGACAGAACATACATGTGATGCCGGGCCATATACCCAGTAGAGACCCTTTCACAGACACATTCCTACAGTTCAGTCTGGTCACAGGTATGGTCAGACCTGAAGCCAATGCCTCTGACCCCACCACACATCTCACTGGGATTAGCACGCACAGGAAATGCATGACTCCAGAAACACAAGCAGGAATAGGGGTCCCCAAGAGGCCCACCTAGGATAATTGCCTCCATCTGCAGATGAGCAAAAGGCCTGCTGGAGCTCCCAGCATCTCTCCAGACCTTACCCACTCCCCGTCCTCTGCTCCAAAACACGCAGTTGACAAACAACTCATCTAGTGTTTGAAAATGTCACCAATTGGTCCCAGTGGGGATTCGCAAGCCTCCTGTGGATTTTCATGTTTTAATTTCAAAAGCAAACAGAGGGAAACAAACTGGTTTTTCAAACCAAAGCCTTTGCTCTGAAGGGAGAGAACGGCCATATCTGGGCCTCCTGTGGGCTAGGGAGCATTGTGAACATGGGGGCCTTGAGAATACTCTAGTGACAAGAAGGTGGCACCCTCACTAAGGATTTGGGCTCCATGTCCTTAAGACCAAAGTCCAGTGTTGGGATCTCATTAAAGACCAAAAGTGAAAGTGCAAGTCGCTCAGTTGTGTCCGACTCTTTGCAACCGCATGGACTGTAGCTTGCCAGGCTCCTCTGTCCATGGAATTCTCCAGGCCAGAATACTGGAGTGGGTAGCCATTCCTTTTTCCAGGGGATTGTCCCGACCCAGGGATCGAATCCAGGACTCCCACACTGCAGGCAGATTCTTTACCATCTGAGCCCGAAGGGAAGCCAAAAGTGGAGACCAAAGTGTTGCCTCCTTGGACAAGTTCCTCAGAGCATTGTATTTAATCCAGTAAATGCCTAGAGGGCCTACTGCACACCGGCTTGAGCCCTCCTTGACCTAGTGGGGTTTAAGATCCAAATCCTGGGTCTGTTGCTTATTAGCAGTGTGCATTGGGGCCCCAGTCTGAATGTCTGTTTCAGATCTGTTAAGTGAGAAGGATTTCATGTCTGTTTCCTGCCAGGACTCTCAGAGGCTACTCCTTTTTAAAAAAAAAAAAAAAATCATATATTTCTTTGGCTATGCCAGGTCTTAGCTGCATCACCCAGGACCCTTGATCCTCTATCTTCACTGCAGCATGTGGGATCTTTAGTTGCCAACTCTGTTGTGGCATGTGAGATCTAGTTCCCCAACCAGGGATCAGACCTGGGCCCCCTGCATTGGGAGTGAGAAGTCTTACCCACTTAGTCCCTCAGAGGCTACCCCTGAACCTCAGTGGCTGCATGCGGAAACATCCCTGGCTTAGTGGCTCAGGCAAGTCAGGGCGAAGAGGCCTGACCCATCTCCACTCTTATTCACATACTTAGGACAAGGCTTCTTGGAGAATTATGAAGGGCACCTGCCTCTTATTCCCCCAAATAGTCTAAGCTGTTGTAGTTCCCTGAAGGGACCTCAAAGGGTTGCAGGTGAGTGGGCCTTGGAGGGACAGAGTGGACAGGGAACCAAGCCCTCCATCCTCACTTCAGCTCAGATGGCAATGCTGGGTTCCCACTAGCAAAGTAAGGATACCAGTTAAAGAGAGTGAACAAAAATAATTTTTAAGAATTTAATATTTAATAAAATCATGAGATCTAGTTTATCACACTGGGGACCTCAATACTTCACCCTTCTAAGGATCCATGCCCTTTGCCATGTGGATTTAAAACTGCTTTCACCTAAAGGGCAGAGTCTATTTCTCAACCCTTGAATCCCGCATGGAATTGTGGCTTGCTTTGGCCAATATAACACAGAGAAGAGATGGGCCATCCTGGGCCTAAGCCTGAAAAAGCCTTGTATGTTTCTATTTACTTTCATCACTGAAACAAAAAGCTCAGGACAGGATGAGAGGCACACAGAGCTGAGTCACTCTAGCCACAGCATCTTAGATCAGCCGACAGTTTGATGCACAAGAGAGCCCAGCCAAGATCAGCAGAGCCATCAGCCAGGCCCAGATTCCAGAAAATAAATCATCATTGTTCTATGCCACTGAGTTTTTTTTTTAAATATAATTATTTATTTTTAATTGGAGGATAATTGCCTTACGACATTGTGTTGGTTTCTGCCGTATATCAACATGAATCAGCCATAGGTCTATGTGTGTCTCCTCTCTCTTAAATCTTCTTCCCACCTCCAACTCCATCCCACCCCTCTAGGTTGTCACAGAGCATCAGATTTGTTACACAGCAAAAGATAACTGATACTCTATCCACTGTGGCAACAACAACAACAACAATAACAAAGGGAAGCTTGCTATACTCGCTACATTTACTTTATAGTTTGGAATTATTTTAACTTACAGTTGCACCATGATACATTTAATGCTTTTAGCCACTAAAGATCTTTATCCAGCTCCACTCATTGTCTTATATATTTAGCTTCTGAATAAAATTGTATTCACAGAAAGAATTTTGCTGCTAATAAAAGTCTAAAGATCAATGCAGTTGACCTGTTCATTTTCCAGATGCCCAACCCTCAAAAGAGGGAAGGGAATTGCCAAGAGAGCTGTGTGGGGAGGACATGGTCAGAGGCTCAAGAAACCAGCATTCTGGGTGTGCTTCATCTGTGACCTGAATGTACCTGCTCAGGTGCATCTAGAGACTGTTGGAAGGAACCCTCCCCAAGAAACCAGCACCAGTGGCCTCTAATACAAAAGGAAACTAGTCTTGACTCCAGGTGGAAGCCCCTCACAGAAACACTGCAAAGCGCAGACTCCCAGCTTCTTCCTGCCTCCTACCTTGATTCTTCGTTTCATGCACACAACAGTCACGTAATAAATACCCACCAGATGTCTCTATTAATATATTATAACTCCCCAAAGGAGTGGGATGATGGAAATGCTGTCAGGGCATGAAGGCTCTGAAGCATTAAACAGCGGTGGTGTGCAGAAAATTAATCCTTTTTCTTTTCTTTCTTCTTATCCCCTGCCTTCCCCCAGGATGCCAACAGAAGCAGGTGTCAGCAGGAAGTCTCTTTACAGCTCAGAGAATGAGATTTTAATGAATCCTGAAGGGGAGGGTGTAGAAAGAGGGACATCCACAACACAGAACATTTTATACAAGTCCTGCTGGTATAAAGGCCCTTTTGGATGAGATTTACCCCTACCAGACTCAAGGGGGTGCCAAAAGGATGCTGTGGTTCCCTAACTCCCTTCAGAAAGCTAAGGGGATCTCGGGATCCTGACAATCTTTTAAACCAGACTGAGTTCCATTCAGCTTTCCTAAAATCCCATGCTCTCCCTCCTGTTTAGACTTTGCGTGTGCTGTTCCCTTACCTGGAACTCCGCTGTCTCTTCTCTGTCTTGTACCTCTTTACGCAATCTCAGCTTACACAAAACTTCTTCCAGGAAACTTCCCCATCATTGTACTCCCACAGGACACTGTGATTCTGCTATTATAGCTCCTTGCACAATAAAGTGTATTTGTTGGTGACTGACTATTTGTTTGTAAACCCTTTTGGGGTTTGGACCTAACAGAAGGAGAAGATATTAAGAAGAGGAGGCAAGGATACACAGAAGAACTATACAAAAAAGACCTTAATAACCCAGATAACCATGATGGTGTGATCACTCACCTAGAGCCAGACATCCTGGAAGGTGAAGTCAAGGGCGCCTTAGGAAGCATCATTATGAACAAAGCTAGTGGAGGTGATGGAATTCCAGCTGAGCTATTTCAAATCCTAAAAGATGATGCTGTGAAAGTGCTGCATTCAATATGCCAGCAAATTTGGAAAATTCAGCAGTGGCCACAGGACTGGAAAAGGTCAGTTTTCATTCCAATCCCAAAGAAAGGCAACGCCAAAGTTTGTCCAAACTATTGCACAATTGCACTCATCTCACACGCTAGCAAAGGAATGCTCAAAATTCTCCAAGTTAGGCTTCAACAGTATGTAAACTGGGAAGTTCCAGATGTTCAAGCTGGATTTAGAAAAGGCAGAGGAACCGGAGATCAGATTGCCAACCTCTGCTAGATCACAGAAAAAGCAAGAGAATTCCAGAAAAACATCTACTTCTGTTTCACTGACTGCACTAAAGTCTTTGACTGTGTGGATCACAACAAACTGTGGACAATTCTTCAAGAGATGGGAATACCAGACCACCTGACCTGCCTCCTGAGAAATCTGTATGTAGATCAAGAAGCAGTTAGAAACGGACATGGAACAATGGACTGGTTCAAAACGGGGAAAGGAGTATGTCAAGGCTGTATATTGTCACCCTGCTTATTTTAACTTATATGAAGAGTACATCATGCAAAATGTCGGGCTGGATGAAGCACAGGCTGGAATCAAAATTGCAGGGAGAAATATCAATAACCTCAGATATGCAGATGACACTACCCTTATCGCAGAAAGCGAGGAGGAACTAAAGAGCCTCTTCATGAAGGCAAAAGAGCAGAGTGAAAAAGCTGACTTTAAACTCAACATTCAAAAACTATGGCAAATAGATGGGGAAACAATGGAAACACTGACAGACCTTATTTTCTTGGGCTCCAAAATCACTGAAAATGGTGACTGTAGCCATGAAACTAAAAGACACTTGCTCCCTGGAAGAAAAGCTACGATAAACCTAAACAACATATTAAAAATCAGAGACATTACTTTGCCGACAAAGGTCCATATAGTCAAAGCTATGGTTTTTCCAGTAGTCATGTATGGATGTGAGAGTTGGACCATAAAGCAAGCTGGGTGCTGAAGAACTGATCCTTTTGAATTGTGGTGTTGGAGAAGACTCTTGACAGTCCCTTGGACTGCAAGGAGATCAAATCAGTCAATCCTAAAGGAAATCAGTCCCAAAAATATCCATTGGAAGGACTGATGCTGAAGCTGAAGCTCCAATACTTTGGCCACATGATGCGAAGAACTGACTCATTTGAAAATACCCTGATGCCGGGAAGGATTGAAGGCAGGAGGAGATGGAGACGACAGAGGATGAGATGGTTGGATGGCATCACTGACTCAATGGACATGGGTTTTGGTGGACTCCGGGAGTTGGTGATGGACAGGGAGGCCTGGCGTGCTGCGGTTCATGGGGTTGCAACGAGTCGGACACGACTGAGCGACTGAACTGAACTGAGCTGAACTGAACCTTTCCCATGCATCTCATTTGACCGCACCACCTCCCAGTGAGGGTGGAAGGGCAGGGTTAATAGCTAGGAGCTTTGTGCATGCTCAGTCGCTAAGTCACATCTGACTCTTTGCAACCCCATGGTCTGTGCCCTCCAGGCTCTGTCCATGGGATTTTCCAGGCAAGAATACTGGAGTGGTAGCCATTTCTTCCTGCAGAGTCTTCTCAGCCCAGGGATTGAGCCTGTGTCTCCTGCTGCATTGGCAGGTGGATTCTTTACCATTGAGCCACCTGGGTTAACATACCCACATTATAAAGGAGATGGCCAGGGTTCAAGGAAGTGACACTGAGTCCCGAGCAGAACTTAGACCTGGGTGTTCTGAGGCCAGGCTCAGTGCTCTGCTTGTGGATCTGTGACAACTCCCCTACCGTGGGGAGAGTAAAATGACCTTCCATAGTCTCCCAATGTGTACACACAACCAAAACCCCATCTGCTTTGCAGCCTAACTGTTCATTTATTGGACCCAGCATCCAATCTGTCATGTATATTTAGGAAATGAATCTAATTTAAAACAAAAGTTATGAGCAAAGATGGGACCTCGGAGTCAAAGGCATTTCATTGGGAAATCAGGCCGACCTCCCATGAGGTGACAGAGACCATGTGTTTAGCATATAACTTCCCACAAGCTCTGTTCTATTCTTCATCATCTTTGATTAATGACAGCAGTCATTTGAGTTAATATTTTCTTTATCTAAGAACAGTGTTCCCAGGCAAAATGCAAAAGAAACAGAAGGTGGTTAATAAACTTGCTGAATCCCACAAGCTGCTAACAAAAATTAAATTGAGGGCTCCCCTAAGGAATGTTTTCCATCCTTTTATCAAGAATTTTTTTCTTGAAATTTCATATTTTTTTCTCAAGGGGTGTGCTTTTTTTTTTTAACAACTTGGATTTTTTTTTATTAGATATATAAAACATGTTAGTTCCTTTTTGAACCTACTCTCCATAGGGGCAAGCCACTTTCATCAGAAAAGAGATAAAATTCAGTCTGTAGAAAAATAAAAGTATCATAAAATACTCACTGTTCTTTATCACTGAAGGTAGGCAAAGAAAAGAGAGAAAGAAAAAAAATGAATAAAGTTAGGGAGAAAAAACATCTTGTAACAGTATCAGCACTGGATGCAACAACCACACAGTTCAGTTTAAATTACAATGACCTACTTCCATTTTTTATCAGTCATTATTATCTTATTTTAGCACATCTAAAACATGGTTGCTGTAGGGTTGTATATTCACAGCTTTGATGACCATGACCCATCAGTTCAGTTTATTAATTAACCTGTCTAATCATTTATGTATTTGAATGACATTTTTTTGGCACTAAAGAGGAATCATTTAATGATAACAAGGCCATCACCATTCTTGTTTTCTGTTGTTTCAAACACTGAGGGTTAAGGAGAACATTGTTATTGTTTAGTAGCTAAGTCGTGTCTGACTCTTTGTGACCCCATGGACTGGAGCCCGCCAGGCTTCTCTGTCCATGGGATTTCCCGGCAAGAATACTGGAGTGGGATGCCATTCCGTTCTCCAGGGGATCTTCCCAACTCAGGGATCGAACCTGCATCTCCTGCATTGGCAGGTGGATTCTTTACCACTGATCCACCAGGGAAGTTCTAAGGAGCACGTTAAGAAAGGGCAAAGAGCCCTGAACAGTGGTTGGATCATCCAAAAGCAGAACTCACAGTGCCCCATTTTGAGGAAGCAAGTCCTTGCATTCTAAAAAGAAGACCGGCCTCTCCATTTACTCGTCGTGCTACCACAGACAGGTCCCATCTTCCCTTTGTGCCTCGGTTTCCACCTCTGGTCTCTGCCACTCTCCGGCTTGCAGACTTGAAGGCCACAGCAAACAATCAACTATCGGAGACAGCATTTCTCCCCATGTATCCCCAACATAGAGGATTGAATCCCTGCTCCACCCGGGCAAGAAAGAAATACATTCTCTCCTTTCAAACACAATCACAATTGTCTTCCAAACACCATCGTTGGATTCAAGGAGACTGAGAGAGGAAGGCATTTGAAAATCACAAAGGCAGTAAGTGTATCTGGCTAGCCAGCAGTTAATTAAGACTAGATCTCTTAATTTACTGGAGACAGGCTTTAGAGAATCATCTGCATTAGCACGTCACCACCGCTGCAGACTAGATAGCAAGTGTGATGGCTGTAATTCACCCATGAACGTTTATTGGGAAATAATGTTAATGTCTGAGGAAAGTGCAGTAGCAGTCAAGCCAGCCAGATGCACTAGGAATGCCAAGATGTTTCACAGAAGCCCAGGAGCACTTGAAGGAAAGAGCATCCAGACTGCTTAAATAATTCTAATTTAATTGTAAGGCAAATTGTTTGGCTTCATATTGACTAAAGTAAACTGTGATGGATGGGGTTTTAATTAACTGACACTTCTGATATAAAATAAATATTTTACCCCATCCACCTTCAGGCAACTGTTTATCTTACAGAGAGACAGTTTTTGGCTGATAAGATATTCTTTGCCAAATGAGTTTGGTATCAAGAGAATGTTCATGTGAAGGGCTTGGAAGCTAGAAGTTTCCTTTCAAAACAGAAACCAACAGAGTTCAATAATGTCTTCAAAACTGTTCAACTCGTAGAACTAGAGGAGATTTTAGGTGGAAATAGTAAACAGACAGGGACTTTTGCTTCAGAGAATACGAGCGGACTAAGTATTCTGAAAGACCCTCATCAATATATAATTAGGACCTTGATAATTAAGGGCAAATCTTATTAACACAGTTCTAGGATTGCTAGAAAGTAAAGGAATTCTCCAAAACCCCTCTACCTTTGAAACAAACAGACAAAATAGAGTTCATCAAAATAAAAAACCTTTCCTCTTCAAAAGACTCTGTTATGAAAAAGAAAATGCGAGTCATAGACTGAGAAAAATATGTGCAAAATGTGTCTCCAACAAACGACTTTTATCTACAGCACATTAAAAAAACATGTTAAAACTTAATAACAAGAAGATAAATGACCTGATTTTTAAGTGGACAAAGTGTTTAAACAGACACTTTAAAGAAGAGGTTATATGAATGTCAAACTTACATAAAAAGATGTTCAATATCATTATTCATTAAGGGGAGTGCAAGTTAAAATCACAAAACAAATACCACTATGCACACACAGAATGGTTAAAATGGAAAAGACAAATCATATCAAGTGTTGGTGAGAAAGGAGACAGACCTCTCACACACTTCTGGTGGAAATTTAAAGTGATACAATTTGGAAAACAGTTTGCAAGTTTTTTTAGAAGTTAAACATTTACCTACTAAGCCACCGAGACATTTTCCTCCTAGGTATTTCCTTAAGAGAAATACAAGTATATGTCTATACAAATTTTACTTGTACTAGCCAAAAAAAGCTAGAAACAACCCCAATGTCCATCAACAGATGAATGGAGAAACAAACTGTAGTACATCCACACAATGAAACGTTACTTTTTTAGCAATAAAAGGAATAAACTATTGATATGAAAAACAATATGAATGGGTCATGATTTAATTATGCCAAGTGAAAGAAGACATCTTCCCTCAAAGAGATGATTCCATTTACGTAATTACTTAGGGATGGGTGGTGACAGGGAGGAGCAAAGGGGAATGAGAATGCACATAAGTGTAAAAATGATCAAATTGTACTTTAGATGTGTACTGTTGGAGGTACATTAGTTATACTTTTAAAAGGCAATTTTTTAAAAAAGAGAACTGAATCCAGAACTGGGAGCTCTGAGCAGGAAACCAATGTAAACACCAACATTGTGGCCCAGAGACTAACTCTGAGCTCCTAACTAGATGAAGAAGCTGAATCTGGGACCCCCCCTAAGGGAGCTCAGATCACATCCTTGGTGAGTAGCACACACTTCCTGGCAGAAGCAAATGCAAATCTCTCTGAAGAAAATATTCTCATGGTAGATCCCCAGAATTCTCACAGGTTGAGCTCACAATAAAACATTACCAAGCAATCATGATAAAGAAGCTGTGGTACATACAGACAATGGAATACTACTTGGCCATAAAAAAAAGAACACATTAGAGTCAGTTCTAACGAGGCGGATGAACCTAGAGCCTACCATACAGAGTGAAGTAAGTCAGAGAGAGAAAAAGAAATATCATATATTAACATATATATATGGAATCTAGAAAGATGGTACTGATGAACCTGTCTGCAGAGCAGCAGTAGAGGCGTAGACATAGAGAAGAGACTAATGGGCAAGGGCGGTAGGGAGGGTAAGATAATGGAGAGAGGAGCACGGATGCATATACACTAGCATAGTAAAATAGAGAGCCAAGGGGAATCTGCTGTATGACCCGGGGAACTCAAACTGGGGCTCCATAACAATCTAGAAGGGTGGGAAAGGGTTGGAGGTGGGAGGGAAGTTCAAGACAGAGGGGACATATGTACACCTATGGCGAATCCATACTGATGTATGGCAGAAATCAAACCAGTATTGTAAAGCAATTATCCTTCCATTAAAAATAAATAAATTTTAAAAATTACCAAGCGTTCAAAAAATAAGACCTTTGAGTGAAAATCTTCAGTGATGATAAACAACAGACGCAGACTGTCAAGGTCTTTAGGCGGTGCTACGCTGGTGAATGTTTAACAGTTGTACTTCTAGAGAAAAACCCCACTGAGGCTGATTTCGAGGAGCTATACGATATCACTAAACGCAAAGCTGGGAGGAAACATGCAGTACCATACTAATAGACAGTGTTTCACTATACACATATCACAGACAAGTAACACAGAGAATAGCAAAATGTCGTAAAATAAGTAAGAAATGATTACTGCTGAGTATTCACCACCCTTCTCTAATATAATTTAATTATAAAACTATACAACTTAATTTTTAGTAACAGTCACATTTAACAACCGACTTGCAAAATTCCTGCAAATTTAACAACAGCTCTAAGGACCAGCATGGTACAGAGCCAATACACCACTAATTCAGGTATAATAATTACTTAATACAGAATGTGAAGTCATTTTTATGTGAATTTCCCGATTTTTAAATGATCAGGCCCAAACTAAAAAATACATTTCTGCATGTCACAGTCAGCTGGTGGCCTGTCAGTTTGCAACCTCTGATCGAGTCCAACTTCCTTATTTAATTGATGATAAACTGAGGCCCAAAGAAGGGAAAGAGACTCACCTAGTAAATTAGTTCAGATTCAGGACCAGAATCAAGTCTGATTCTAACCAATAGGTTAGTACTCTTTCCATTTCACCAGACCACCTCTCGTTTAGGGCATGGAGCTCAGAGTTTCATCTTGTTACTCAAACTTTGCAAAGTAGTAAACTCAGTGCAGGAGTTTCCACAACAGAACTCTGACCAGCTTCTCTTATCCCTCACCCCATGGATGGAAGTTCTCTTTTTATCTCTACTATTCTCCTCCTTCAAGTGTAGATCAGAACCTCATTGCCCCTAAGCAGATGACTTCCAGGAATACCCAGTGACTTACTTTGTTTGCAGGGGTCGGTCACTGGGACACATCCAACGGCTTGAGCTGCTGCTGAACACGGTGTCAGTCATGGCTGAAGCCCAGCACTCCTGGAAAACATCGGTCCAGAAAGGTCATCATGCAAGCAGTCATTCAATCACTCCTTATTTCTCAGGTCCCTTGTCTATGTCTGAGTGGTATGGGGAAGAAACAGAGCTTCATCCAGCTTCTCCGCTTTCCAGATGGGACCTTCAGGACCAAGAGGGGAACTGTCACAGCCCCCTTTTGGCAGAAATGGATCAGAATGAAGAACTCTTTCCCTTTATTCTGTGTTCCTCCCATTCATTTTTGATATAAGAGGAAGGGTGTGTATGTGCATGCTAAGTCGCTTTAGTTGTGTCCAACTCTCTGCCCCCGCCATGGACTGTAGCCTGCCAGGCTCCTCTGTCCGTGGGGATTCTCCAGGCAAGGATACTGGAATATTGCCAAGAATACTGGAGGGTTGCCATGCCCTCCTCCAGGGGATCTTCCCCACCCAGGGATCAAATCTGCATCTCTCTTGCCTCCTGCAGGTGGGCTGTTTAACACTAGAGCCACCTGGGCAGAGCTCTTAACTCCAATCCAGGATATTTCTACTAGAGGATGTCATCTGGCTCATGTACTAGTCAACTTGGCCTTGGGTAGGTAAAAAAAAAAAAGGCAAAACCCATCTCTCAGAGTTTTGAGGTCTCAAATGCTAGATTCATCCCTGGCTTGCTTTCTTTTTAAAACTCTACACCCAAGCCATCAGAAAGTCATGGCTTGATTGTCATAAATAGAGCCAGAATCTTCCCAATATTCTCTGCCCAATTTGCTCCTGTGCTGACCCAAATCTCTGCTGCCCAGCCTGCCTTACTACAGGAGCCGCTTCAATGTCTCCCTGCTTCTGCTCTTGGCCCACCTCAGTCTATGCTCCACACAGTGACCAGGGAGATGGTCACAGACATAAACCACAGCTCGTGAAAACAGCATCACCACAGTTGGAATCTCCTGCTAAAATGTAAGCTTCTTGCAGAACCCTTCCTGTTTTGTTCTCTGTTTAATCTCCAACACCCAGCATAGCTCCTGGCATGGAGAAGGCATTTAGTAAATAATTACTGAATGCGTGAATGGGTCTTCATCAATGCTAAGCAAGCCCAGCTGAACTTAGGTGAACTTGTGTTCTTTCTGGACCTCCACTCCTCCCTGCTCCCCCAGGTATAGCCAAAGAGACCATGGAGATCACATTTAATTTATTGTTTTAGAAAGTTTTGGAAGGTAGGTCATGGGGTCCAGTGGGTCCTGATTTCGCTGAAGTTCTTGTTACATCACAGTCCTTTTCGCTAGGAAGCTGAATAGATGAGCAGTTGGGAGGGGAACAGGGAGAGAACTATCTTTCCTATTCTGCAACCAGTGCAATTATTAAATATTCACATGGGTGGGGTCGGGGTGAAGGGCTCTGATGATTGGATACAGGAAAGACCCCTTACAGAAAAGCCATTTCATCTGTTCCCAGGTGGTTAACATAATCTTCCTAGAATAATATGACCGTTTCATTGTTTCCACTCTGAAAATAGAAAAAGGAGCAATGACTCCTGTTGCAAAGGAAATATGCTGAAAAGAACCTTAACTTCTCATTACTGCCTGTGCCAAGAGCTGAATGAGGCTGCCCGGGCTCCTGGGGGTCCCCTGGTCCCTGCTGGGGACCCCAGTCCTCAGTCCTCAGTAATGAGCTTCCTCGGCTGCCCTTGACTGGAACAGCCAAGCGTTCATTTGAATGCATCGCCTCCTGAAGCAAGATGCAACAGTGCCCTTGGCGGATCCCAGGAGGCGGGGATGAGGGGATGGGACAGGTGATACCCAGTCCCCGCCCAGGAACTCTGATCTCCAAATTCTGATGCTCGGAACAGACACCTGCCCACCCAGACCCCTGTCTGGAGATCACATGCTCTGTTAGAGCCAAAGCCCTGGCTTAAATCTAGTGAGGCGGCGGCAAGTTCAGAAGGCAGAAAATAATTAGTGTGCTCAGCTCTCTGCTGGGCACCACAGCAAAGGGTCCACCACAGCCCTGTTGGGAGCACCAAGGAATGAAAGAAACAACAGCAACAATCACTAGTTCAAAT
Source organism: Budorcas taxicolor (assembly GCF_023091745.1). NCBI lineage: Eukaryota > Metazoa > Chordata > Mammalia > Artiodactyla > Bovidae > Budorcas > Budorcas taxicolor. Next base: position 61,634,679 of record NC_068926.1, read on the forward strand.
ATTAAGGGTTTGATACCTGCTAACTGCCTTTCAGGTTTTAACTCATTTAATTCTCAAAAGGTCCGCATAGTCAAAGCTATGGTTTTTCCAGTAGTCATTTATGAATGTGAGAGATGGACCACGAAGAGGGCTGAGTGCCAAAAAACTGATGCTTTCGAATTGTGGTGCTGGAGAAGACTCTTGAGAGTCCCTTGGACAGCAAGGGGATCAAATCAGTCAATCTTAAAGGAAATCAACCCTAAATATTCACTGGAAGGACTGATGCTAAAGCTCCAATACTTTAGCCACCTGATGTAAAGAGCCAACTCATTGGAAAAGACCCTGATGCTGGGAAAGACTGAAGGTAGGAGGAGAAGGAGGCAGAAGAGGATGAGATGGATGGATGGTATCACTGACTCAATGGACATGAGTTTAGGCAAACTCTGGGAAATACCGAAGGAAAGGGAAGCCTGCTGTGCTGCAGTTCATGGGGCCACAAAGAGTTGGACATGACATAGTGACTGAACAACAACAATCCTCAAAACAGATTTAGGAGGTAAATGTCCTTATCCCATTTCACAGATGAATAACTGAGTCACAGAGAGTTTAAGTGGACTTCCCAAGGACTTTCTTGAAGCCCTTCAAGGAAGCAATCTAAATGCCTAATAACAAGCGCTGGCTAGCAGGATGCTGGGGCATCTGTGTGGTGGAGGGCTTCACAGCTGCCAAGAATAATGAGAATTTATGATGGGTACGGATAGGTCAACAAGATTACTTGTCTAGTGGCAAGGCCAAGACAGAGAACACTGTTCGAGAACAACACTATTGTATAGACAGGGCAAGTAGGATAATGTGCATGTTTAGGTTGTATAGGTATAAAGCATCTCTGAAAAGAACACACAAGAAATGGACAATACCATTGGCCTCTATGGAGGGAGCCTGGGAGGCTGGGCCTGAGATGGGAAGAATTGTCACATGATACCCCTTTGTATTTGCAACCATGAGGACACTTTAGCTATTCAAAAATAAGTGTATTTTTTAAAAGATAATTTTAAAATAATAAATTACTTCAATTTATTGGCTGTCCAGTGCATATAAGATTTAAGACTCTCTCTGTGACCTCAAAGAACTGTCATGACCTTCTACCTGCTACTGTTCCTAGATTTTGGACCATGCTCCAGTCATGCTGGCTTTTCCAGCTGCCAAGTGTTTGCCTTTGCTGTGTCTCTGCCTGGATAGCTTCTTCCTCTTCCTCTTGCATAGCTGGTTTCTACTAATGCTCTGCTGGTCTCTGTTCAAATGTCACCTCCTCCAAGAAGCCTTCACAGACTGCACCCTCTAAGTCACCTCCTCTCACTGCTTACTTAATTCTCAGTTTGTTTCCTCTATGATATTTATCAAGATACATAATTATTATTATTTTTTAACTTATTCACTGTTTGTGAATATCCCCACCTATTCCATAAGATCCATGAGAACAGGGCCTGGGTCTGTATTTGTTCAGCAGTGACTCCAGTGCCTGTGGAACCAAATTCATGAAGCTTTGGACCCATGTCTGGAAGGACCCTGAACTTAGAAGGACCCTGTACTTAGATGAGCCCACCCTTGGCTTAATGCTTTGCTGTCATCATCTCAAAACGTTTTACAGTATTTGAATAAGGGGCCTTACGTTTTCACTCTGCAGGAGTGTGGTATACCGTAGATGCTCAGTGAATCTCCACACAAGTCCTAGAGCTCAGCGAGTGCAGCAGGTACTCAGTAAATCTGCGTGTAAGTGACAGAGCCAGGCTTTGTTCCAGATCTGCCCACCTCCACAGCATGGTACTAATCTTTAAATCACCTGCATTTTAAAATGACTCAAAGACCCAGTGCCAAGCCCAGAAAAGATTCCAGAACCCTGCCTTTCTCCCCCTGCATTTTGTTCTACCTACTTCTCCCCTGGCTCCCATCAGCACTGCTTGTTAAGGAACTGTGCCTCCATTCCCCAGAATCTCCAAGGTCTTCTGCTGGGTTTAGTTGAACTGGAAAAAAAGAAAAACAACAACAACCCTGAACGTCCATCAAGCTTCAGAGTCACAGTAGGTGTCTAAGCATGACGCGGCAGGGCTGGGCTGGGCTGGTGGCGGCCTTGCACGTGGCACTTCAGGGCACTGCAGGGACCCAGCATGGGCTGCAGCTGTCTGCGTGGAGTTCAATGCCACAATCAGTCTCCCAGCCCCGAGCTGGAATTAAACCAGATGCTTCGCATCAGAACCTGCAGCCACCAGCTTGGATGGCATCAAATCGGTTCCATCTCTGTGTCTCTTTTCCTGCTCTGTTCCTCTCCCCCTGAGTCCAGCCTATCTCTACTCAATTAGGAATCTGGGGGTGGCAGGGAATCACTCAGACTGCCTAATGGGATGGGATATGCGACTTACACCAAAGGCTGCAAACAGGAGTGAAGTGGGGCTGGGGGGGACTTCACAACAGCATCCAGGCTGAAAGTATGTTTTGTTTGGCCCGTGCAATAGTTTTTAAAAGTAAGAGTAACCCAGTATTTTAAAGGCACAGGATTTAATTAAAAATACAGATTGCCAGCTTCTCTTGAGAAACGGGAAGAATAAACAAAAAATTATAGAATATCTATTACTCTGTGGCAGACACTGGTCTAGGCACTAGGGATACAGCATTAAAACAAATAAAAAAGGAAAATCTTTGTCCTCATGGAGCTTCCCTTCTAGTGGGGAAACAGTAAGTCAAATGAAAGCGTGTCAGCTGGTGATTGAGTGCTTTAGAGAAAAACAAACGAGGGTTGGTGAATGAGAGGGAAGTTTGATTTTAAATAAGTGATCTAGGGAATTCCCTGGTGGTCCAGTGGTTAGTGCTCTCACCGCCAGGGGCCTGGGTTCGATCCCTAGTTGGAGAACTAAGATTCCACAGCTGTGCAATGTGGTTTAAAAAAAGAAAAGGTGGAGGCCCACTGAGAAATTACATTTGAGCAAAGACCTGAAGTGGGTAATGGACTGAGCCATGTGGCTATCTTGAGGCAGAGCATTCTAAGTGGAGGGGAGAAGCAAGTACCAAGGCCCCAGGGTGGGTATGTACCTGGTTAGTTGGAGAAATGATAAGGAGGGCAGAGTGGCTGGAGTGGAGTGAGCAAGGGGGAGATGAGTGGCAGCTGAAGCAGCAGTGGAGGTCATGCAGGTCGTGAAGCAGTGGAGGTCGGACCATCAGGACCACTTAAGCTTCTACTCTGAGTGATGTACAAGCCACAGAAGGACTTTGAGAAGTGAACTGAATATATCCTATTCTGTCTCAACCATGCATTCAGCTTTGATTATTTGATAGGCACTCATGGTTCCTACAGGAGAAGGCAATGGCAACCCACTCCAGTGTTCTTGCCTGGAGAATCCCAGGGATGGAGGAGCCTGGTGGGCTGCCATCTGTGCCATCACAGAGAGTCAGACACAACTGAAGCGACTTAGCAGCAGCAGCAGCATGGTTCCTACATACCTTTGCCATGGCAAGGACACTTGGTCCAGTGAGAAAAAGGTGGTGGTCTCTTGCCCCGTCTACTGTACTTGACAGAGCTGAGCATGCCTCCACCTGCCTGCAAGCCTTGCCATTCCACTCTCTCAGAGCCCCAGTATCCTTTACCCCAGTTTCATCCAGGGGGTGCAGGCTGCTGCTGGCTTTCTCTTTGCTTCCAGAACCAGTTGGGTCATCCCCAGCCTCCCCTGAACCTGGCCAAATCTGGAATGACAAGACTTTGACTCCTTCCATGCTGAGCTGGTTGGTGTCCAAGATGAGGACAGAAACAACTCTGAGAGATGCTCCAGGTGAAGGCATCTCTGTGCTGCCAGCCTTGAAACACAGCAAATTCACTGTCATCTCCCCAGGGTTCTCCCATCACCGTATCGCATAACAGATGGTTCCATAAGCCCTCAAAAAAATCCCACAGGATTTTATGGGTTTTTAAGGTGGGCACAGAGCTCATCCCCCACTGCTCTACAACTCTGGCAATTTGCAGAGACCACATTGTAAGGGTCACAGTTGCCCTAGCCTATGCAGCTGCTCCTTCATAAACTGGCCAGTCCCAGCTAACATACCAGCTGACCACAGAAGTAAACAAGCCCAGCCAAGATCATCCAAGTCTGGCCTAGGCCGGAAGAACCGCCCAGGTGAACTGAACCCAGTCACTGACTCTAAACAATCTTGAGATAAATAACTGGCTGTTGTTCTAATTCACTCATTTGTGGGTTGCTTTGTTATGCAGCAAGATCTGGCTGATGGAGCAGCCCATGTTGTGGAACAATTCCTGGCCTTGGACCCAAAGTCTGGGATCTGACCTTAGCTCCTCTATTCATTTCCTGGCATCTCGTTTAGTCATTCTGGGCCTCAGTTTCAGCATCATGAGGACGTAAAAATTCCCATCTTTGTCATGCCAACTTCACAGGGTTTTGGGGAAGAGCCAAAGGGTTAATACATGTGCAGAGGCCTGGTAATACAAAATACTTTTTAAGGATTAGGGAAAGAGGTCACTGTTAGTGTTATTTGAGGGTGGGGCTGGGGAGAAGAACACATGTCTAATTTCTAGGTGTTTTTTAGGCCTGAGTGAGACACTGCAGTGGATACCTGGGGCAGAGATTTCTTGCTTTTTCCTGTCCAGCACTTATCCCTTCTTTTTTTTTTTTTAAAGTAATAGCACACCCAATTTTCCTTTTGGAAACCATCCCTCTCTCATATCAATTTGCGTGGCTTAGATGGAGATTACCCAAACCTGGTCCCTAAAGGTGGACCAAAGATCATCTCTAATCAATCAGTTTATTATATGCCTCATGGACTCGGGGATAGACACATGTCCCAGTCTGGACCAGTGAAGGTATACCCTAAGACTTGCTGGAACTATGTGGAAAGAAGCATTCTTTTTCCACTGTGATTGCTAAATTGATAGAACAGAAGCCTGGAGCTGCTATTGGTCACTTTTTGGCACCACGTGGGAAAGGTCTGTCAAGGGATGAAAGTAGAGTTGAGAGATGGAGAGTGACTGGTTCCTGACGACGCTGTTGGAATGCTGGATTCAGCCACACCTGAATTCTTCATGGTCTGTTTTGGCTACCATATGTTGAACATATGAAAGAATATGTTCCCTTTTTTTTCCTCCTGAAGTCAAATTTGAATTGAATTTCTGTCATTATAACCCTCCTAACCTCTATGTGTCTTTATAAACCAGCTACCTTGGAGCAAATGGGGATCTCAAAGAAAACCAGAATTGGCTGAAGTCTGGGGGAAAAAAATCCATCTTCATCCACCCACACCCCCAAAAATGCCCCCTCTTTACTTCAGAGGCACTGCCACCCAAGCTGAGGTTATGCAAGAGGGCAAGAAACATTTGTAATGCATCCTCACCAAGGCCTGCTGAGACCCTGCACTGACAATTAAAATTCAGTGACAATAAACAGCACTAATTAAAAGCAAAACTAAGTGCTTAATAAGACAAATGAGGTGCCAGTATTAAAAGCTAGGATGAAAGAACTGGCATTAATTAAAAACAAAGACTAATTTCTTCCCTCCTCCAAATGGACTGCATTGTGTGTGTGTGTCTAGAAAATGTTTAGATTTATTAATGTACAAAATGCCGTGGAAGCAGACAGGTTATGGGATTGGCTCTGTCTGGGGGTGGGGGTGGGGTGGGTCCTTCCCAAAACGGGGAAGACTGGGACTGCTCCCTGAAGGATGAGCTGGAGTATGGAAGACATGAAGACTGGAGGAAAACATGGGGAAACAGAGTGAGCAAATGTTCAGAGGCTTCAATGGACATGGAATATTTAAGGAATGGAGAAATTCAAGGGGATGGAGCCTGGGGTGATTGTAGGGCTGGGAAAAGGGGAAAACAGAAAAGAGTGAATAGGTCCCAATGATGAACGCCTGTTTCTGTGGGTCAACAAGGACAGTGCATAACATCTTCAGCACTCTCCACCCAGACAACTCCTGCTTCCAGTTCAGCAAGGTGACTTAGGGTATGAGTTGGGAGGGCCAAGTCCATTCTGCCATTTATGAGCCTGACAAGTGGATTCATCTTCCTGAACCTGTTTCCTCTTCTGTAGAGTGGCGACAATAATAGGACCCATCTCAAAATAGAATTGTGAAGATTAAATGAGATGAGGCCTGACACAAGTCATCCTCTTGTAAGTGGGAACTATCATTTGTTTATGTTATTATTAATAAAAATATCAGTTATGTTTTCTTAAAGAAATGGGAACCCAACTTTGGCACAAGTAGGAAATGTCTCAGGATTCTTGAAGCCAGATTAAGTATGTGAAGCATGATAATGAATGATGGAAATAAAAACAACAACAAAATGCATTCTGTTATTATGATAACAACAATATACCTGTACTAACACAAGGATTATTTGAGAGTGCTATGGAGAAGGAAATGGCAACCCGCTCTAGTATTCTTGCCTGGAGAACCCCATGGACAGAGGAGCCTGGCAGGCTACAGTCCATGGGGTTGCAAGAGTCGGATACAGCTTAGTGACCAGATCATCATGGTTGTCATTAGTGCTGATAACTAAATATTTCTGACTGCCCACAGTGCAATAGCATTGCTCTTCCCTCTCCCTGGAAAGCTGGAACACAAACTGTTTTGGCCAAAAAAAAAAAAAATTTCCAAGTGGAAACTCTACAGCAAGTGCTCACGTCACCACTTTCCCCTTTTCCTGTCCTGACAATCGTAGATGTATGAGGATGGAGCTCCCCCCTCAGTCTGGGTCCCTATGTGGGGACAAATGCAGAGCAGACACCCACTGCTAACCCACCCTATCCAGGGAGCATGAGTGAGTCTCTGCTGTTGCCTCTGTGGTCTTGGTCCTTGCAGCGTTGAGGATCACTGCTACCACAGCACAACCTAACCCATCCTTTCTGGACTCACTATGAGCGGGTAACTGCACTAAGTGTTTCATGTGCAATATCTAGTTGTATCTTCATAAAGATCCTAGAAAAACAGGAGCTTTTGTTACCCACTTTTACAGATCAGAAAACTGAAGCCCAGAGAGGTAAGGTCATTTGTCCAAGGACACACAGCCAATAAGCCATAACAGTGCATGCATTCAAAATGAGTCCACAGCAGAAAACACAGGACACACACTGGAAGCAGGGCAGGGCATCCAGAATTGATCTTCCTGGGGAAAATGTCTCATGCTGGAGGGAGGTGCCCCCATCATTTCCCTCTTTCCCTAGGTTATGAATCCCTCTGAATCCCGAGTCTACACACCCAAATACTGAACAATACAACGCAAAGGCAGACACTATTAACAGAACACTCTTCAGGGCTCCCTGCACAGCCCAGCCAATTACCTGATTCCTTGATAAAGGGGAAGCTTGCCTTTGTTGTGTTGTTAATCGAGTTTATCTCTGCTCCAACTCCATTGTGGTGAGTAAGGAGAAGAGGAAAAGCTCAGGATTGATTTCTGCACTTGCGCACACTTGCACAGACACACACAGCCCCAAACAGGAAAATGTGATTAGACAGGTCTGCGTATTAAAACAAGTAGTTTAGCTTAATGGCCTGTGGCTGCCACTCAGGCTCAAGTTGCAATACCATTCATTCTGATTAAAACTCAGTTGGAACTGACTTATTTGCAGCCCTAAACTAACTCTCCTCATGTCACAGAGACCACAAGTGTCACCCTAATCCCTCCTCTGCCTCAGGGACGAAATACTCAGAACAGAGAGGGGTATTTATCCTGTTGAAAAAAACAGCATCCTCTCATCTGAGGAGCACTTTCACAAATCATAGATAGGAGACATAGCACTCCCATTTTACAGAAAAGGAAACTGAGGCCCTGGTTTGTCAAGGTCACATGGTAGCAGGTAGAAAATCCAAAGATATTCCTGGATCCAGGTCTTGTATAAATGAGCCTTCTGACCACTCTGTTATCTTGACTATTATTGCAAATAATACAATATTTGTTCTTTTAAGTGAAAGTCGCTCAGTCATGTCTGACACTTTGTGACCCCATGGACTATACAGCCCATGGAATTCTCCAAGCCAGAATATTGGAGTGGGTAGCTGTTCCCTTCTCCAGGGGATCTTCCCAACCCAGGGATCAAACCCAGGTCCCCTGCATTGCAGGCGATTCTTTACCCACTGAGCCACAAGGGAAGCCCAAACATACTGGAGTGAGTAGCCTATCCCTTCTCCAGCGATGGCAGAGCCAACCAGGGATAAATCCAGGTGTATCTTCCCTTGATACCAATACTCCTGACCATTACGCTGGACAACCACGCATATAACACAGCTGCCTAGCTAGATCTGGCACCAACAAGTGAAAGGTACAGTGAGGGAAAGTCTGGCATAAGGTAACGAACAGCTCTTGGGTATTCCCTGGCAGTCCGGTGGTTAGGACTCAGTACTTCTACTGCAGGAGATATGGGTTCGAACCCTGGTCAGGGAACTGAAGATCCCGCAAGCCACACAGTGTGGCCCCAAATCCCCCAAACCAAAACAAATAAAATCCAGCTCTTGTTAGAGCTGATACCATCAGAGGTACCAAAAGGAGGATGTGCTACTTTGAGAAGTAATGAGTCCCCATTCATTGGAGCCGGTCAAGCATACACAGCAGAACTACATGTTGGGACTGTTGTGAAGAGGGCTATGACATTTTCTGAAATGGCCTCTTTGTGCATTTGCAAAGGAGTGGTTCAAGTTCACAGACTTTCCTCTTACATGTGAGCAAAACTCCTCACATTTCACATGTCTGACTCTCCCATCAAGCAAGCAAGGCCAGTTTCCATTTATAAGACAGAAAGATTCAGAACTCTGGTCTCAGATGCGCCCTGCCATGGGAAAATGCATATTTCATTTCATCCTTGGAAGAAGAGGCAATCAGGGACCAGGAAGAGCTTTGCTTGCCTCTCCACCTCAACACACACACACACAGTCACATTCACTGTCACCCACACCCGCTACTTCGGGCCACCAACACCTACCTACACCCCTGCTACAGCCCCCTGCCTTCCCACACCACATACTTAGATTTGCCCATCCCCATTGACAACATTCTGATGCACTTAGGCCCATTCATACTCAAACTATACATCCACACACCCTCTACCACACACACTCCACACACTCCTGACCACCCCTCCTCCCACACCCCCAGCACCTTCTCCACCCACAACACACCCACATTTATGACAGTCACCCCCATACCCAACTGCATCTACACACCAACCATCTTCAGTTCCAACACCTCCCCCCCGACACACACACACAACACAGTCATTTTCACACATGGTACAAATTCCATGACAGAATCTTCCACCAAGAGCTCAGGCTTTGCAATCACATGGACCTGGATTCAACCCCCAGCTAAACTTGAGCTGGGTGAGCCTGGAAAAAATTACTTAACATTTCAGAGCCTCAATTTTCCTGAGGCTGTAAAATCGGGGCTGTAACAGCCCTTCCCTCATAGGATTGTTGAGAGGCTGGAGTGGAAGACACAGCAGTAGAGAGCATAGAGGCTAGCGCTGGGCAGGGCAAACCCTCACTTGGTGTCATCCAGGGGCTCTTGCAGAATTCCCACCCTCCAAACGAACACAGGTTACAGGGTCCCTGGCCGGGAAGGACAGTTTTTGCCTCAGATGGTCCAGCCATGCTACCTCCCTGGGATGTGGATTCTAAGAAATCTGAGACCAGGTCAGAAAGAACAAAAAGCTTCTCTTGGTTCCCATGAATAATAAATCTTGGAGACTTGGCTCCATCTACTCCTCTCTCCTGCTCTCCTGACACCAGGTGGGGGAAGGCAACAGAAAAATGAATCTCGGTCAGTGTTGGCTGGAGAACCCAAACGAACCCAAAAGTTCCTGTTCCTCTCCCTATGTCCCCATGAAAACAGCCATCAGAGCAAGAGCACTCTGCAATTTACCAAGTCCTTGGTCTTCACAATGACCTGGGCAGGTGGGTGCTATGACCTTCATCACTGGAGGCAGAGGAGCGCAGAAGCTGAAAGGTGCTGAGTTGCCACAGTTCTAATTACAGCTCTGTCTCTTTCTAGCTGTACGATGTTAGGATAGTTACTAAACCTCTCAGGGCCTTCGTTTCCTCATATGAAAGACTTCATAATAATAGTGATAGTAATATTTACTTCGTAGGGATGTTGAAGGATTAAATGAGATAATACTTGTAAAGTATTTAGAATAGCGTCTGGTACCTGGTTAGAATTAAATAAGGAGCAGTCTCCATTATATCCTGTCACATCTGCAGGATATAATGGCTGAGAATAACAGCTCTAATGGTATTTCCCATTCACTGGGTGCCAGTGATCACGCTAAATGATTTACGTACATTGGCTCATATGGTGCTTGCAAAGAGACATCATTGAGTCCATTTTACAGATGGAAAGTTGAGGTTTAATAAAGTTAATTGGCTTTCCCCAAAACTGAATCAGAACCAATAAGAAGTAGGACTTCTTAGAAAAGCTGGGGAGACATAAAGAGAGCTTTGGCCCGAGCTATGGTTCAGGACCACAGACAGCGGCACACGTTTAATACTTTACTTCTATCATTTTGGAGCTTCCCTGGCGGCTCAGATGGTAAAAAGCGACCGCTTGCAATGCAGACCAGGGTTTGATCCCTGGGTTGAGAAGATCTCTTGGAGAAGGAAATGGCAACCCACTCCAGTACTTTTGCCTGAAAAATTCCATGGATGGAGGAGTCTCGTAGGATACAGTCCCATGGATAGGGTCGCAAAGAGTCAGTCGGATACGACCGAGCGACTTCACTTTCACAATTTCCTCTCATTTTAGTGAGTATATGAAAGTGTGTGTGTGTGTGTGTGTGTGTACATAGAAGTGAAACTAGTAATTGATGAACTGTCTAAAAGTTGGGATCCACTATCATTTTATGATGTAATTCACACTTTTCTCCCCGAGGTTCATGCAACAGAAGATACCAGGATGGTAAGGTGTCGAGAAGCCCTTTTCATCCTCTGAAATGTTCCTGCTCCTCCACTTAACACCTCAAGTCCCAGTTCAAGTCTCACAGTCCCATGCCTTCTATAGCCCCTTGAACCCTTTCATCTCTGAAATTTTAAAGTTCTTAGAATACAGAAACTCAGGACTTAGCCTCCTATAGTTCACAGAAATCATCCTCCACAAGATGGAATGTTCCATGGGGGGATGGGAAGTGGACAACTGTCCCTCCTTCTCCTTGTATCAGCACTCCAATTTTATTTTAGTGAACCATCCTTTTCCTATCTTACCCATGGTTCTGGTGGGAATGACCTCCACTACCAGCCATGGGGCAGTCACAGGACCCTGGTCTGGGCAATCAACATATTCTCCTCTTCTGATTCAAAGTTGTATTGGTTCCCCAATACAAGCCAATTAGACTCAGTCCTGAAACTTTTGTTGGAATATCTTAGGAAGGAGTTTCTCTGTTTTCTTTACTGGACTGAAGATGGGATAAGACAAACTTAACTTGGTGAGGTTTGACCAGGTACAGAAAATCTGCCTGGGAGTGAGGGTAACCCAAAGGGAAGCAGAATGAAGAGACAGTCAGATCTCACTCCTACAGCTATTAAGCTATGGAATCCAGTCACGCCTCAGCTGTGTCATGGACTCTTTGATTATGCTGGCCAATAGATGTCATTTAGCATCACTTGCATTGGAGAAGGAAATGGCAACCCACTCCAGTGTTCTTGCCTGGAGAATCCCAGGGACGGGGGAGCCTGGTGGGATGCCGTCCATGGGGTCGCACAGAGTCAGACACAACTGAAGTGACTTAGCAGCAGCAGCAGCAGCATCACTTGAGTTAGTTTGAGTTAGGTTTTCCATCAATGTAGCTCAAACAGACTAAGATGTGTATTAAATAATGTGTCTTTAAACATAAACACAGAAAGCAAGGATATATATAGATTGGTTGATGCAGTGTGACCAGAAGCTTGAAAGAACTTAACCCTGATTTTCCTCTGGGAGCAATGGTTTAGTCATTTCTTCATCAGTGACCATGATGATGAACTTTACAGAACATAACATGATGACTTTACAGAACATAACTACTGCAAAGAATGATAACCTGCTCCCTCCCGCTCTCTCTCTCTCTCTCCATACACACACACACACACACACACACACACACACAGCTTCCCAGGTGGCTTAGCAGTAAAGAATCTGCTGCAATGCAGGAGACTCAGAAGATGAGGGTTGGATCCTTGTGTTGGGGGGGGGGGGCGGTGATGATCCCCTGGAGAAGAGCATGGCAACCCACTCCAGTATTCTTGCCTGAATTTTCCAGGCAGAGGAACCTGGTGGGCTACAGTCAGTCCATGGGGTAGCAGAGAGTCAGACACAACTGAGCAACTGAGCGCACATACACACACACACACATATATGTACATTATGCATATATAAAATCAATAATATATAAAGATGTTATATATCATATACACATATGTATCATATGTAAATATATATAGAATACTAATCAGCATGCACTCCTACCTTTCCACTTTTCCTCTTACAAAGAGGACTGTTAAGTGGGACAAATGCTTAGTAGTTTGGTCTGTTTTCTATTTTATTTTTCAGAGTGTGACAGAGGCAAAGGGCCAATAATAAGATAATTGATGCAAAGAAGCAATTTGGGAGGCAAAGTGCCAAGGACCTAAAAGGACTGTCATTGTGGTTAGTTTCCTGGCCAGTTTCTCCTATGCAAAACCAAAGGTGCACTTCAAGTCCCATTCCTACACCATCACCTTTCTGGGGGCAGAATGAGGTGAAGAAGAAGAATGGAAACCAGCCAAGAGCGAACATATTGACTTGGGGTTCAACTGGGGATGGAGAGCTTGCAGGAATCATCTAGTACACAGCCGTTCTGGAGTCTAATCAGATAACAAACCACTGCTGGGAGCAAATGGGTTTTTAAGTATATTTTTAATCTCTAACATCCATGGGGCATGCTCAAAGGCAGAAGGTTTGCAGTAAGCCAGAGGTAGTTGCAAGGAGTTCCTCTCCAGCCAGGCTGCCAGCTCAGTTTCTACAATAAAATGGGTCACTTATGAGGGCTGATTTGAGGGAGTAGGAGAGTCCTCATCTTTCAAAGCCAAGAACAAGTGTGGACTGAATCCCCTTGTTCCTGATTCCCAGCTTCTTATTCAGGAAAGAAAGGAAAACTTGAAGGTCGTTTCTCTCTAAAAGAGGAGTTGAAGTTTTGCAGTTATTCTGAGTTTTTAATCTGGTTTTTGCATAACCAAGTTGCAAGGAAAGTTAAGAAAGGAAACTAAAACGTCCCCAACAAAGGGACCTGGTGACAAAGAAGGCTTGAATGAAAAACCAAACGCTGGTGATGTAGAACTGAAGCCAGTGGGAGGCACTGGGTTAAGGGTCTGGATTTAGAAGCAAAAGGAAGAGGAAAGTGAAAAGTGAAGTCACTTAGTAGTGTCTGACTCTTCACAACGCTATGACCTGTAGCCCACCAGGCTCCTCTGTCCATGGGATTTTCCAGGCAAGAATACTGGATTGGGTTGCCATTTCCTTCTCCAAAATGAAGAGGAGGTGATGCTCAACTCCTCCCACACTCATTTCACCTGGTGCTTCTTGGGACACCTTCAGGCCCTCTCCTCAAGAATTACCTTTCCCAGGAAGCCAACCTGTCTTTAGGGACTCACTGCATTTGAAGTACCTAAATCCAGACATGTCACTGAGGCTGGTCCTGGCTCTCTCCCCCACTAGCCTGGAACCTTAAGCAAGTTTCTTGGCTCCTCACCTTCCTTGTCCAGAAAATGGGGCTTATCACTGTGCCTTCTACTCAGGACTGATGGAAGAATTGGATGAAATCAGACATGCAGCGCCCCTAGCACAGTGCTGGCCCACATTAAATGCTCAAAACCTGGGAGTTCTCATTTCAAAATAATAATAACTCTCATACAGAGTCCTCATTGCCAACCACAGCCTGTAAGATTTGAACTTATACACAGGTCCTCTTGTTTTCCCTGCTGTCTGCACCTTGTGTTGACCTTTCCTCCCCCGAGTGCAGTTATCTCCAAACTGAGCAGCCTCGGTGATCTTTTAAAATCTTGGGGGTTGAGGTGAGCATTCTATGGCCCTAGATCCCCAAGAGGATGAGAGGGATCAATGAGGCAACCAGAAAGAAATAGTCAAGAACCATCAAAAGGTACTGACACATCCCAGGAGACCTTCTTCAACTCCCCTACACGCACAGCATTTTAATACCTACAAAGATATCACAATAGCTTCCCTCTTAATCTTCATTTCCTCGCAAGTCTTACAAGATTAGAGTTTTAGGGCTCACTTCAAAGATGCCAAAAATGAGGACGCATGAGGTAAGATGACTCACCAAAGGCACATCAGTGGCAAACAGAAGGACTGTCTTAGAACAACGTGTCACATCACTGGCTGCACCCTGGAACTGTTGAAGGGGGATGAGAGGACTCAACAATGCTAATTCTAGGATCCCAACCAAACCAGCTAAAGAAGATGCTCATGTTGGGTACCCATGTCATACTTTTTGAAACTCCTGATGATGTTACTGTGCAGCTGGGGCTGAGAACCACCAGCTTAGAACCACGCGCCCTGAGCCACACTCTTTCCAGGCTCCCTCTCCTCCAGCCAGTGTACCTTCAACCTGAATGCACACCAGAGTCAGCTGGAGGGCTCAGGAAAGTAAGTAGACTGATGCCCACTTCCCAGCCCTGCAGATTCTGATTTGGGAAGTCTGGGATAGAGCCCGCCAATGTGCATTTCTAAGTTCCAGAGTGATGCTATGCTGCTGGTCTAGAGACCACACACACTCCAAGGACCACCTCTGCATGTAATGCTAGAAAAATGGAGCCTAGGAGACCAAATTTCCTGGTCCATAGTTTCCCTTCTGCTGACAGCACTCTCTTCGCTCTGAGTCAGAGCAAATGCTACCAGAAACCAAGGAAGCCCAGGGGGAGGCTGAGGGCTTTAGGGCTTTTTCTTCTCTTGTTTCTCTCCTTTTAAAAATAATCCACCACTTAGGAGACTGTCGCTGAGCATTCGCTGCTTGTTCTTCCGCACGCAGTCCAAATCCTTCTCCTGCAATGCAGGTCTTCTTAAATATTGAATACGTCTGCTGTTCCACCAGCTGCCACAGCCAGAGCTGAGCTAATGTTGATATTGACAAAGGATTAATATCATTAATCAGGTTACAAAGATCAGGCTACTGAGCTGGTTTTATAAAAGACCTTCACTTTCTTTCCCATCACAAAAATCTCTGGTGCCTCAGCACCTTCCCTGACTGTCCCTGACCCCTTCTAAGGCATGGGGTTTGCTTTCTCTTTTACTGTTTTTGCCATTTAATGAACCATAGGACGAGTCAGAGCAGCCTGGGGAGTGGGTCAGGTTTTGAACAAGAGCAAAGAGCATTAGACTGACACTGTCAGTGCCCCTTTGTTTAACAAATACTACTTACTGAGCACTGACTGTGTTGCCAGGTGCTGTGGGATACAGTGTATTGAGCTTATAGTCACAAATAAAATCGTCAGATATTCCTGCACCAGTGGAGCTGACATGCTAGTTGGGGGAGATAGACAACAAATGAAATAAACAAGTAAAATTGTGTGTCATATGGTGCTAAGTGCTAGGGGGAAAAATAAAACAAAGAAAGAAGAAACAAAATTCCAGAGGGGGGGTTATATTTTAAATAAGATGATTAGAAAAGGCCTCACTGAGAAGCTGATGTTTAAGTAAAGTCCAAAAGGAAGTGAGGCAGTGGGCAGAGACTGGAAAGGATCAAGAGTACCCCCTCTAGAATGTCGAACTCTGTAATTTCATCACCATCATCAAAATAACAATAACTAGTGTTTATCAAGCATCTCTCATGCCTGTTCCAGTGAAAGTCACTCAGTTGTGTCTGACTCTTTGTGACCCCATGGACTATACAGTCCACGGAATTCTCCAGGCTAGAATCCTGGAGTGGGTAACCTTTCCCTTCTCCAGGGGATCTTCCCAACCTAGGGATTGAACCCAGGTCTCCCACACTGCAGGCGGATTCTTTACCAGCTGAGCCACAAGGGAAGCCCCATGCCTGTTCCAAGCAAAGACTATATATATACATACATATATATATATATATATATATGCTTCTTATATATATACATATATATATATATATGCTTCTTAAATTCCCAAGACAATCCCAGGAAGTAGATGTTATTGTTATCCCCATTTTCCAGATGAGGAAACTGAGGTACATGGAGGTTTAGTAACTTGCTCAAAGTCACACAGCAGCAGAAAAGTGAAAGTGTTAGTCACTTAGTCATGTCCAATTCTTTGCAACCCCATGGACTGTAGCCTTGAAGAAGGCAATGGCAACCCACTCCAGTGTTCTTGCCTGGAGAATCCCAGAGATGGGGGAGCCTCGTGGGCTGCCGTCTATGGAGTCGCACAGAGTTGGACACGACTGAAGCAACTTAGCAGCAGCAGCAGCTGGACTGTAGCCCACCAGGCTCCTCTGCCCATGGAATTCTCCAGACAAGAATATTGGAATGGGTTGCCATGCCCTTCTCCAGGAGACTTTCCCAGCCCAGGGATCGAATCCAGGTCTCCCGCACTGCAGGCAGATCATACTGTTTGAGCTACCCAGAAAGCCTGCACAGCAGAAGAGCGGGGATTCAAACCCAGGCAGACTGGCAACTATCCTACCTCCCCTCTCCACTCTCAGACTTCACATTTTCAGGAATTGGACCCTACACCATGATTAACTGCAGAACACTCCCTGGTTGGGGTCCCACTGTCTTCCTGATTTCTAAGAAGTCAGTGCTATAATCACTTTCATGCATTGGAGAAGGAAACGGCAACCCACTCCAGTATTCTTGCCTAGAGAATCCCAGGGATGGGGGAGCCTGGTGGGCTGCCGTCTATGGGGTCGCACAGAGTCGGACACGACTGAAGCGACTTAGCAGCAGCAGCAGCAGCAGCAGCAGCAGCAGCAGCAGCAGCAGTGCTATAAAGAGAAGGGGTGTGGGCAGATTGGCCAATACAAGAAACTTTCTCAGTCAGTTTAGAGCATTTCCTCCCCTTATAGTGAACCCTGTGCTGCAACCGGGAAGTCATTTTCAAAACAGATAAGGCTAGGTCATCCTCTTGCTTATAAAATCGCACTGCTCTCAGAATAAAGACAAATTGCCTCATGATGGCCCTGCAGGTACCATCAACCTCATCTCACACTGAGCTCCCCACAACCCCATGTTTTCGCGATACTGGCTTTGTTTGATCTTTGAATATCACCACCTCAGGGCCTTGACACATGCTTTTTTCCCTGCCATGAATGTTCTTTTCTCTTTTCACTTGGTTAACATCTATTCATCTCAGCTCCCAGGTCAAATGTCACTTTCTCCAGGAAGATGAGGTCGGATTGCTTTGTGACATGTGCTCATAAACTTGTGTTCCTCTCTTTAGAACCCTTGCCTCAGGTTCTAATCACATATTCATTTGTATCATCACTGATTTATATTTTACCTCCTCGAGGGAAGGTACCAGCTCTAAATTGTTTTCTACTGTATCTGCACAGTGAGCACAGTGCCCAATAAATACTAAAAATGACCAAATAGAACATAAGGACTCCCCCCCCACCCCCACCCCGACCAAATATCCCTCAGAAAATGGAAACTTCCTTCTATCCAGGTCCTTAAAGTTTTTTACACTGTCTTTATCTCTCTCGATTTACTTGTTTTGAATAACAAAATAGTTAGGAAATTCTTTCTAAACTTTTCAACCATTATGCTCCAAATGGTATCTCCTCCTTTTCCCATTCTTTAACATAAAGTATTTGTAGCAGATGACTTTTTAAAAAAATTATAAAATTGTCCTTACTTTTCTGGTTTGTTGATTGCTTTTAAAATATGTGTCAGTGGCAGAAAGCATAGTTTTTATGAATTACTTGATTATTTTATATAATAAGTATTTTTGTATAATATAGTTGATGAATCAAACACTATAAATGGACATTTGACCATTTCATCTATATCCCTTAATAGGTTCTGTTTTCTTTCTTTCAGCTCCTAATAGGTTATTTTTTAAAGTCTGGCTAACCATTCTGTGCAAGTCAGGAGGGACTGATTTTACAGGGAAAATGTGGAAATTGAAGGTCCACTTTATTATTTGGGGACACCTGACCTACATGGTAGTAGGTAGTCATTAAGTATCTATCAACTGAATAGTGGTAACTATATGTTGAATGAATAAATGATGTTCGTTGAGAGGACCTCTAAATTCAATGCAGAGCAGACCAGACATTCATTTTTTAATTATCCCCCTGACAAAAATGAACTCAGATTTATAGCCTCATACAATTACCTCCTAATGTGCACTTAAAGATCATGTTCTGTCTTAGGATTTTCATTTCTTCAGTTTGTCTCTGGAAGGTAAAATGATCAGGAGTGACAGGAATCAGACCTAAGTTAACATCAAGAAGGACAACCACGCTGATCAGACCTGTTCAGCATTGCACAGAATGACTTTGTAGATGCTGAGCCAACCATCCTAGAGGCATTCAAGCCCACTGCCCAGGAAGTGATGAAGAGAATTCGCCCATGGGAAAGAGCATTGTTCCTCCCAGAATGACCCATGGATCAGCTGCAACCATATCAGTCAAGAAACCCTTTACCTTGCAGGTTCCAGGGTACAACCCAAATCTTCTGAGCAGAGTTTCTAGGGATGGGCCTTGAGAATTTAAAAATACCCCAGGAGATTCTTGCATACACTAAAATTAAATAACCCCTGAAGTTAATGACTGGGCAAAATAAGCTCCCAGACATCTGGATTTCTCAAATGACTACAATTCTCTTCCAGATTTTAGGGGGCACTCCCTAGGGCTCTCCACTTTTGCTGTTGTTGTTATTTTCCAAGGAAGGGCACTAAAACTTTTTTTTTTAAAGAAACTACCATCAACTATTGCCAATGTGTCATTTTTAAAGAACATATTTTAACATTAAATGAGCAGAAAAGACAATGTCAGCCTAAATGAAAAGTCGTTCTAGGAAAATTTAGTTGGTAATGTTTTGCCTGTCTGTAAAGGCCTAATTTCCTCCTTTCACCAAGGCTAGTGGGAACTTTATTACAGGCCAGATCCATGTTTGGAAACCACTAGTACAAGTGATCTCCTAGAGCCTCCCTGAACTACGAATAGACCCCAAGATCTCAGAAGTTTGTATCGGCTATTAAAAAATAACAACAAAGGTGATGATAGGATCCTGGCATCTCTGCCCATATGAACCCATCTGATCTTGTGAGAACCCTGTAAAATCTGTGTTGCAGTTAACAGCATTCCCATTTTATAGTTGGAAAAAAACTGAGGTACTGGGAACTTTGGTAACTGGCCAGGTCTGCACAGTTAAAAGAGATGAAATGGAGATATGAATACCCAAGGAGTCTTAGCTCTCAATGCTAAGCCCTTAACAGCTGGGCTGTCCCACAGGCAAGTTAGGTTATCTACAAATGCTTGGTCCACGCATACCCCCGCCTTGAGCCAACCAACTGGTGGAGTGAACAACAAAGAGGCCAGAGGTTTGTTGATGGCAAGTGCAGGGGAGTGAGAACAGAAGCTGGGAGAGGGGGAGACACCCAACTTTCCCCAAAGCATGAGAAGTAGCCTACAGAACCCTGTGTGTTTAGCCTGGGGCTCCCAGCATGCTATGGGAGTCAGCCCCCTGCTGTGTTTCATGACTTGGAGCCCCCCACCTGGAAGTGCTCACAGCCACAGCTGCTGGGGCCCACCAGGAAGGATGCTGAGGACACGGTTTTAACTGCCTGCTTTTTCCAGCATATTGTCACATTTTGTCGGCTTGATGCCTTGTCACTGGCCTGGTGGATCTGCTGTGCTTTAGAGTTCTGTGGTGTAGCCATTGTCATCCCTGAAGACTGAACTTTTTTCTGGTCCCCAGCTTACCTTGCGATCTTAGGGAAAAGGTTTACCTCTATGGGGTTTAGTTCCTTCATCTGTAAATGGAAGGAGTAAATCCCAACTCTCCCCTTCATAAGGTTATTGTGAAACACCATTGACTCTAAAAGTAATTTTTAAAATATAAGTCCTATGCAATAATAAAGAGCTAGCATTTCTATAGCTGACCATGTACTGGGCACTGTTCTGAGTGCTTCATATGTATATTAACTCATGTAATCTTCATAGCAACTCTACAAGGGAGATGATATTATTATTCCCATCTTATAGGTGAGTAAACTGAGGCCAGAGAGGCCAAACAACTTGCCCAAGGTCACAGTCCAGCAAGTAGCACAGCTGAATTCCAAAGAAGTCTAGAGGCAGTGGCTGTGCTTTAAGCACTGAGAATACAGCACCCTACTGGTCAGTGAGATCCAGTCCTTTACAAGAGTGATGTTCTTGCTTTGGCTACAAACCGGAAGGAGCTGAAGACCAGACAATCTGTTTCTGTAGAGCTTTCAGTTCAGTTCAGTTCAGTCGCTCAGTTATGTCCGACTCTGCGACCCCATGAATCGCAGCACGCCAGGCCTCCCTGTCCATCACCATCTCCCGGAGTTCACTCAGACTCACGTCCATCGAGTCAGTGATGCCATCCAGCCATCTCATCCTCAGTCGTCCCCTTCTCCTCCTGTCCCCAATCCCTCCCAGCATCAGAGTCTTTTCCAATGAGTCAACACTTCACATGAGGTGATCAAAGTACTGGAGTTTCAGCTTTAGCATCATTACTTCCAAAGAAATCCCAAGGCTGATCTCCTTCAGAATGGACTGGTTGGATCTCCTTGCAGTCCAAGGGACTCTCAAGACTCTTCTCCAACACCACACTTCAAAAGCATCCATTCTTCGGTGCTCAGCCTTCTTCACAGTCCAATTCTCACATCCATACATGACCACTGGAAAAACCATAGCCTTGACTAGACGGACCTTAGTCAGCAAAGTAATGTCTCTGCTTTTGAATATGCTATCTAGGTTGGTCATAACTTTACATTGTTAAAAATTGTTTCTAAATTGCTCGATCTTTGCAACAATTCTGAATAGTAAGGGAAGTGGTAACTATTATCCCATTTTACAGAACAGAAGAATGAGGCCCTAGGAAGTTTATTTCTTTGCTATGGAAACTTGACTGTAATATCCCAAAGATCTGGATTTGAGTTGTTGAATCCACCCTTTACTAAATGAACTGGGGGCAGCGGGGGAGGGGACTGAGAAAGCTGCCTCTCCAGCTTTCTGTTGCCTCAGAATTCTGTATGCAAAATGGACATAATACTGTCTCTTTCCCAAGGATTTCTGAGGGTTAAAGGCAATAACTCATGTGAATGAAAAGCACAGGGCTAGTCCTTGGGACTGCTCTGTCTATCCCCCAACTCATTTGCTTCCTGTACAAAACTACAGCTCCAGGATATAATTACCATGTTGCATAGCTGGGACTTGAACCCAATTGGCCAGACTTTATCTCAGAGCCCTTTCTAGCAACAGGATGAAGAGCAGGTGGGGAGCTCCCCAGGGCATCAGAGACCACCCTGTAGTAGAGCCCTGAGGCCACCGTTAGTCTGTGTCAATCAGAAATGTCCCCCTGCTGCTCCATCGGAATAAAGGTTCCCATTCCAGATCTGCTGCCATGACAACCAGAGGGAGGATTTTCCAGAGCTGAAAGCTGCTCAATCCCAGGGCCTTGGGGGTGGCTCTGGGGAGCCTCTATAGCCACTTGAGGAGGCAAACTACCAGCCTCTGAAGCATTTTACCCTCTGAGCATATTCAGGGGCAACGCGATCCTTTCTGCTGCCACCAGTGTTTTTCCAGAGCCCACGTTAGAGTTAGAGGAGGAAACCAAGGCTCTGGGGTGGGGGGGGGGGGCGGGGGGGGGGGGCGGCACACAGAGAAGCTTGTGTGGCTGAGTCTGGGATGGGATCCGGGTCTCTCTGGGTAGTTGGGGAAATGACTACTCAACAGGTTGTTGAAGGAAATGACTGCTTCAACCTCAGCCAGGAAACTGCTCCCCAACACACACACATACACCCTTCCACACACGGTAAATTCAGCAGAACATGGAGGGGCCATTAACACCTATTTATCCATATCCCGCCCCCAAGTATCATTTAAGACAAGGTTTTCTTACACAAACCACATCAGGCATAATCTCATTTCACTCTCAAGCAATCTTATAAAATAAGAATATTAAGACTATCCCCATTTTATAGAGGAAACTGAGACTCAGAGTGACAAACTCACTTTGCCAAAGGTCACACAGTCAATGAGTATCTGAGACAGAATTTAAACCCAGATGTCCCTGGCTCCAGACCCCATTAACTTGACCTCTGCTTTCCTCGACATACCTATGGGGTCTGATATTAGAAGCTGTTCCTCAGTGTTTGCTGAGCAAACCATCCAAAGCAAAACAGTAAAGCATCAACCTGCACCTCTCAAATGACATTGCTACATGCTAAGTTGCTTCAGCCATGTCCAACCTCTTTGCGACGCTATGGACTATAGCCCACCAGGTAATTCTCCAGACAAGAATACTGGAGTGGGTAGTCATTCCCTTCTCCAGGGGATCTTCCTGACCTAGGGATTGAACCTGGGTCTCCTGTATTGCAGGTGGATTCTTTACCATCTGAGCCACCAAGGAAGCCCCAAATGACAATAAAGTTCTATTAAAAATGAATCTCTATGTCTTGAAGAATCCAGGCTGCCCAGTGCAGGGAAATTTCCAGAAATGATCTGGGTAACTGGAGAGAAACTAATATGAGAAAATGGGTAAGCTATAAGGGATTTACACTTTGGAGTACAGCAACAATTAGAAGCAAAGGATTAGATGCACATCTCACAATCTCTTAAAAAACAGTGCTGGGTTGGGGGGAAAAGGTGAGAAACAATGAGATCTATAGCACTATACCATTTGTGTAAATTAAAAATACATGTTTTGTGAACTTATGGTTGCCGGTGGAAAGGACAGTCAGGGAGTTTGGCAAGGTCATGCACACACTGCTATATTTAAAATGGATAGCCAACAAGGACCTGCTGTCCAGCACAGGGAGCTCTGCTCAGTGTTGTGCGGCAACCTGGATGGGAGGGGAGTGTGAGGGAGAATGGATCCATGTGTATGTACGGCTGAGTCCCTTCGCTGGTCACCTGAAACTATCACAACGTTGTTAATCGGCTATAATCCAATACAAAATAAAAAGTTAAGGAAAAAAATACACGTTTTGCAGGTGCATAAACAAAAGAGATGATCACTGAACAGAATAGAAGGGTTGCCTATTAGGGAAGGGGTGTGGGGTAGGGGAATAAAAGGGAATAAGTAATAAATTAAAAATTAATTACTTAATTTTAAAAATAAATAATACAGAATAAATAACTGAGAAAGAAGCCTTCAAGGATAGATGATGGTCATGGTCGTGTACTGCTGCTGCTGCTGCTAAGTCACTTCAGTCGTGTCCGACTCTGTGCGACCCCATAGACGGCAGCCCACCAGGCTCCGCCATCCTTGGGATTCTCCAGGCAAGCACACTGGAGTGGGTTGCCATTTCCT
This sequence comes from Budorcas taxicolor, assembly GCF_023091745.1. Lineage (NCBI taxonomy): Eukaryota > Metazoa > Chordata > Mammalia > Artiodactyla > Bovidae > Budorcas > Budorcas taxicolor. The sequence continues at coordinate 61,658,145 of NC_068926.1, forward strand.
TCTCCAATGCATGAAAGTGAAAAGTGAAAGTGAAGTCGCTCAGTCGGTCTGACTCTTAGCGACCCCATGGACTGCAGCCTACCAGGCTCCTCCATCCATGGGATTTTCCAGGCAAGAGTACTGGAGTGGGGTGCCATTGATATGAGAAATAATAAATTCACCCTCACCACCTTGTATCAGAACGAAAATTTCATGCTAATCTTTAAAGCAGATGAGTTCTCCGTGGAAAATTGAGAGGCTGTGAATGAGGACGGCTCTCCTCCCACTATAATCAGAAGTAAGGCCCCCACTTGGTAACCAGCATTAAGCACTATTTCTTTTTCCTGGAGATTTCTCCCCAAAGTGGCTTATGCGCTGGTGACGCGCCCAGGCCCATCTTTAAAAAACACACACATAACACGGAGGTCGGCCCTGGCTAGATCAACCCTTCCAACCCTCTCTTTTTTTTTAAAAAAAAAAAAAAAGAGAGAGAAAGCAAATCAAAAGAAACAGCAGCAGATGCCTTTCTGAAAGGCATACAAGTCACGTCATCGGTCTGCACGTGGCTTTTCACCCTGGCCGGGGTGGGGAGGGGAGCGGAGGGGGGATGAAGGTCCTCCAGTGCCCTTCCTTCGGCGCATGCTCAGTGCCTATGATGCCCTCTGGCCTAGGTTCCCGGCTCAGGTGAGCCACAGATAGGTCTCTAACGATCAGAGGGGAAGCTGCAGACGCCAGAAGTGGTCCACCATCCTGTCCAACAACTGTTCCCACAAGCCCCCACTCCGATCTCCAGACCTTTGGGAGAGAGACTTGACCCCACGCCCCAGCCTGACATGGCAGCAGCGGCCACTTCCAGTGGCTTCCTTGGCTTCGCCAAGTTCCTCCGATGTCCTCCTAATGCTGACAGGTTAATCCAGCCACTGCTCATGGGAGAAAGAAAAACTCCAGCTGCCGCCTTTTCCTCTGGGGGTCGGGGGTGGCGGAGACGGGACGATACACGTTAGCCGGCCTGGGAAGGGCATTTGCAGACCCCCCTGAAAGGCCCCTTCCTCTGCACACCCTGTTGGTCTTGGCATCTTAACCCACGGGCCCCACTTTCGGTGCCCGGAATCACAACCGCTGAACCACTGATAAGAACGGACCCCCACGCCTAATCCATCAGTAAACGGTGGCTACTGCAGTAAGAGCTACTGCAGAAGCCACCCGGAATCTGACCACCATCTTCTTTGCACCCCCTAGTCCCCCAGGCTGCATCACTGCTCCCCATCACTGGTCTCCTGGCTTCCACCCCTGCCTCCTGCAGTCTGCTCTCCACTCAGAAAACAAAGCGATCATTACCAAAATTGTAAACCAGGTCATGTCCCTCTTCTGATTCAAGCCCTCCCCCCACCCCCTAGAGAAGCGAAATCCAGACTCCATGCCTACCCTGGCAGGTCCTGCAGCCCCCAGGCCCCTCCCACCTCGGCCCCCTCACTTTCCCCCCATCCCACCACACTGGCCTTCTTGCTGTTCCATCAAGACAACATAGTTGTCTCTGCTTCTGCAACTGTCAGCCCCCCAGCCTGGATCCTTCTGGCTCCTTCTAGAGACTCAGCTCTCAATCCAACCATTACCATCTCCCCTGGCCATCCTTTTTGTAACTAATTTTTAAAACTTTTTATTTTGTATGGGAGTATAGCTGATTAACTATGTGATAACTTCAGGTGGACAGCATATAACTAAATTTTAATTACTAAGTTATCTCTCTCCCTGCACACCATTTATCACTATCTGTCATGTCATGCTGTTTCCTTCATAGCACTTGACATAGTCTAAAACTGTCTTGTTTGTGTGTTTCTTTTGTTCCTCACTAGACTGTAAGCTCTAGAAAGGCAGGGAACCCTGTCTCATTCACTGCTGAGTCCCCAGTGCCTGGCACATGGTAGGATTCAATAAACATCTGAGAATGAATGAAGGAAGGAATAAATGAGGGAATAAATAAATGAAAGGGAATGAGTTTGCAGAAAGCAGTGGCTCTCAGGGTGGAATTCCTGGAGCAGCAGCATCCATGTCCCCTGGGAATGATGTGTTAGACATGCACATTCTTGGGCCCCACCCTAGTTCCACTGAATCAGAAACTCTGTGTTAACAGCCCTCCAAGGAATTCTGACCCAGGTTCAAGTTTGGGAATTGTCTGTCATAGCGACCACCTGCAGTCTCTCGCCAGGTCCCTCTCGTGACTAAGGAGAGCAGAGCTAACTGGCTGGGTGGTCAGTCTTGTTGGAGGAAGGAAGTCAGAAAGGAGGAAGGGGTCAGCCCCATGCCCTTGACTGACCACTGGCCTCTGCATGCCCAGGTAGTCTTCAGAGCCATGCAGAGCCATGCTGAACACACTGAGGCTGGGGAGGGCTTCAGAAACCACTCTGCTCCTCTCCAGAGCAGAAGGACAGGGAACTTGCCCAGGAAGTTACATCTCTGGCCTTTTGAAAGCTCCACAAAGACCCAAGCACTTGACCTTAGCAGTAAGATGACCAACTGGTCCTGATTTGCTTGAGCTTCTCTCAGTTTTAACACAGCAAGTCCTGCCTGCCAAGAATCCCCTCAGTCCCAGGCTAACTGGGAGAGCTGGTTCATCCCACTCAGAGACTCGACTTCAGGTCTCGGGACTTGTAAATGCATTCCCTTCCCAAGTCACTTTGGTATATCTACCTGGGTGAGGCTAAAGACGGGATGGGGAAGGGCAGAATTTAGGAGAGGAAGATGGAAAGAGATTGGGAGAAAATGCCAGCCAGAGGGAGAGAGCAGAGATCAGACGAGGAAGAAAGAAGGGGAGGAAAGAACTATGAGAAGAAAGAAAGGGAATTTTTAAAGGGTGAGAAGGATGGAGAAGGGGATATGGCGGGGGTGTGAGAAGGGGAGAGAGAAGAGGCAGAGGCTTAGAGACACAGTGCTACAGTGATAGAAGAAACGGACAGACAGAGGGGATGGGACAGGGGCAGGCTAGGCTGGGGGAAGAGTGCACCACACAGACGCCTTCTGGCAGCATCTCACACAGAGGGCCTCCCAACAAGCTTTGAGAAATCACCTCTCTTCTCAGGAGCCCCAGACACTACCTCGCCATCAACGGCTGGCACCAAACTTGCTTGGTGCAAGTTCTGTTCTCTACTGAAAGCTGCTTCCATTCACAAGCTGCTGCTTATCATGGTGTAGATTCATTCCAGAGGAAAGGAAGGAGAGAAAGAAAGAAAGAGAGAGAGGAAGAAAGATGAAAAAGGCAGCTGAATAAACTTAGAAGATTATATTAAGAGATGCGGAGAGATTTTCTTTTCTCCCGCTCTCCAAATAAATCTTTCACAAACCAAACATCATTATGACACTGTCAGATGAATTTCCTCTTGTTGATTGATGGCAGAGGGGTGGGCAAAGCCCCCAGCTTCCTGAGGGCAGTCATCTTGCTCACTAGCTGCATTCCTAAGCCAGAGTCTGACACAGCTCCATTACAATGAGATTAAAGTGTGCATTATGTCTTTAAAAGTAATGACAGCAAGACAATTACTTCCAAGAAACCACAGTGACATTGCATATGCAGTCTGGTGCCTCAGCACTGCACCCTGGTCTCCCACTTTTCCCTGGCCCAAATGGGAAGCTGTGCTGGACTTAAGGAACCAAGTCTGTTCCCTGGCCAGGCTGGAGGGCTGATCCTTACCACCTTGACAATGAACCATCCTATAACCTGAGTCCTTGCATCCTGCCTGAGAAAGCAGCAGCCTCCTAGAGCACTTAGGTTAGCAGGGAATGCTAGGTCCAGCTCTATTTCTCCCATGAGAAATAGAGGGAGCCAGTAGCAGAAAGTTAATGATGTGTCCTGGGGAGGCAACAGACCCAGTTCTCAGCCCCTTGGGGGATGTGGAGGGTGGGGGACCATGGCAAAAAGTCTGACGCTCACAACACACCTAGAACTATTATAATTAACATCTGTAAAAGTGTTTTGCATGTCAAATAACTCTTTAATCTATAGCATTGGTGGTTTAGGAAAACACAGAGCCCAGGGCCCTGCACTCAGGGTTTCTAATGGGACGGGTCCAGAATCTAACCCAAGAATTTGCCTTTTCTAACAAGTTCTCAGATGATACTGATACCACTGGGGGTGGGGATGGGAGGTGGTGAGGACCATACTCTGAGAACCACTGAGTCAGATGAACCACCCAGTTCAGGTGAATCAGTCTCTTGAGCACGGAGAGCTTTTTACAGCGGAATGTGAACCCAGCAACATTTGTCTTTCTCTGCCTTTTGCCCTCCCAGGTAAAGCCGCAAGCTTACTTTGTGCAAATGCCACTTCTCACTGGCAAAAAGCTTTTCAAAAAGCTCCCCTCACTTTTCAGAAAGGATTTTACAACTCCGCCTCGCTAAAGTTTAAGTGACTAATAAGGCAGGATGCATTATTCCACCCCAAAAGCATCTGCTCTTCATCCAAGAGCAAAGCCTAAAGACAAAGAATGAAACTTTAATGACGGATTTTCACGTATCAGTGAGCTGAGTGTTTTAGGGTGATGAAGGAAGACCTCTTTGTACTAAAACCTGCCCTCTCCCTGAAAAGATCACATATTGTAGGCAGTCACTTACTTTATCTAAGTCCCAAAGGGACTGTGTCCTTGTCCCTGTTATTATTATATTTTTGCCAATGCCCACCATAGTGCCAGGCATACTGTAAGTACTCAATAAATGTATGACATATGGATAAATGTCAGCTGACTCTTTGACAGGAGAGAAAGGCCAGTTCTTTGCCTGTAGCAGATCTGAGACGAAAGCCAATCTTTTTACTCTTCACCAATGACTCATCATAATGAACCAGTGCTAACCTGGACCTACTGCATGCAGGTCACTGGCTGAACCACAGGCTAAAGGCATCTCTCCAAACTGACCAGTTCACTAGTCAATCAAGGTTTCATTCATTCATTCACTCATGCAAGCCACTGCTGAGCACCTGCCGTGCTAACTGTGACTCTAAAAAGGAAGGGGGTGCAGCCTTGGCCCTAAGGATCGTGCCTTGTAGCATCTTGGGAGCTGTATGTAGGGACACCCACCGTGGCAGGGAAAGCACCAAGGCAGGGAAGAGAGGGAAAGCTCAAGTCTCCTAGGAAAAATCCTTGGGCTCCAAGTTGGTGAGTAGAGATGATTCAGCAAAAGCCTCCTAAGGATTTGGAGGAACAAAAGACACAGAGTAGTCAGGAGGGCTTCTCCTCCTGAATGCCTTCCTCCAGGGCCTGCCCACCACACTCACGACTGCCCTGTTTCCTTGGGGCCACAAAGACTTAAAGAAAGGTGGTCATTATGCCCATTTCATGGGTGAATAAACTGAGGTCTGCCACCCCCACCCCCCGGCAACTGCACAAAGACCACATACTAAGTAAGTGGAACTGGAAGTCCCCTGTCTCCACACCATGTCCTCTCTCTCCTGGGTCCCAGAGCTGTATGCCTGGCACAGAGGAGTCACCTTTCTCTATCCTAACTCAGTCTTATTTAGGTCAGGGGTGACTCCACTGCTACCATCACCAACAGCATCCCCATCACTCACATTTATTGGACACTTATTCCTTGCCAGGCTCAGTGAGAAGCAGTTTGCAAACATTAACTCAAAATGCTCACAGTTCCTTTATTATCGTCACTTTAAAGATGGAGAAACTGAAGCCCAGAGAGGTGATATGATATAACTAGAAAGTGCTAGAACCAGGATTTAAGCTCAGGAGATCTATTTCCAGAGCCTATGCTCTTTATCACCACACTGTGCTCCCTTAGTGCACCTGAGGAAAATGAGGCTCAGAGAGGTTTAGGGTCTCTCCTGAAGTCACACAGCAACCAAGCACTGGAGCCAGGATTCAAACTCAGGTCTGTTTGCTCCCGGCATCTCACACTGCAGCCCCTAGAGGCTAAAAAGGCTGGTTAAAGAAACAGTCAGGAGTGGGGAACAGGAAGGAGAGGCTATTTCTGTGGTACCTCCCTCACTCTCCTAGCACATCAAGGATCTCCATCCTGGGTGGCAGCTGAATAATTTAAGCTCATCACTCCAGCCCACCACTACTGGGTCCCGCATTTATTTTTATCCCAGGTTACAGCCACAGTGCTTAACAGAAATAAACCATGCTGTTTGCTTCTCATCGCCTTTACATCAACTCCTGATCTGTCTGCATTCATGACCAGCTCCCAACGTGAAGGGGATAAAGAGCAGAAGATAAGCCCACATGTCATGGTGGTTTTTATTAGAAAGTGTCAGATTCTCTATGACCCACAGAGAGACGGAGAGAGAGGGTTAAATAAAGAGTAAACATCTCAGCTTACAAATAGACCCCCAGAGCAGCCACTGTGACCAGACCCACAGCCTTAGATAGGCAGCCAGGATGTGTACAGGCAGCAAGAAAACAAAAGGCACAGCAAGCCGGGGAGACTGACCTCCCAGGCCACCATTTCGGACTGCAGGATCTCTGGCCACCGCCTCCCTCCCACCACTGAGAAAGGAAACGTCCGCATTTGTCCCCACAGCTATGCTTCCTGATCACTTCACAGGACAGAAAATGGGAAAGGAGCTGCTGAAGGTCCTCCCCCTCCACCCCGGCTGGGTCAGGGGAGCGGCAGCTGCTGGCGCCAGGAATGAAGGCAGGTGCCTTGTCTTTGTGTGTTGCTGTGCATGACTCACTGCGTGGTCTTGGGCAAGCTGTTTGCCCTTCCTGGCCCCCCTGATGACTAGATCAGAGGTTCTGAACTCGAGGTGCTCAGGGGAGCTATAGGGCACAGGCATCTTTCCAGAGTGGAGGTTCTCAAAGGGATCCTTGGTGTCTTTCTGGGATAAGTCTCTAGAGGGCTTTCAAGCGCTGCCAGATCTGGATGTCTATGCAACTGAAGCCACAAACCAATAAGACCCCTCTCCAGCTGAGCACAGGATTCTAGGAACCTAGGAAAGTTCTTACAAGAGCCAGTCTCCATCCTGATTCACCCAAACAAAACCTGCTCAACACATCTGATAAATTCCCAAACACAGGGCTAACCCTTCCTAGAAGCATGAATGCACACAAGCACAAATATACATACTCAATACTCATCACACGGTTATAGAGTCTCAGAGATGGAAGCGGCCTTGGGGTCACCTAGACCAGCTACTTCATAGCACAGATGGGGAAACTGAGGCCCAGAAAGGGGAAGCAGAGCTGGGGCTGGGACCCAGGTCTCCTGATCCAACTCCAAAGCTCTTTCCAGAAGCTTCTGTTTCCCTTACACTGGTGCACCACAATGCACCAATTCAAGTGTGATGAGGGGGTAGGGAGGGCAGCCTCTCGGATCCTAACCACCCCCAAGGAAATAAGGATGGGAGGCGGCGAATAGATGTTCAAAAAGCACCCATGGGTGGATGGCCGAGTTCCAGCTACCTCAGGTGGGCTGGCCTGCCCTGCGTGGCTGAACCAGTGGTTATCATATGTATGTGTAACTGAATCACTTTGCTGTACCCTTGAAACTAATGTAACATTGCAAATCAACTCTGGATATATATATATATACACTCCTACACTGGATGGTCATATTGCATTGGCTGGTTATATTGCCCCAGCCCCCTAGACCTCCCTGTAATCCAGCAATTAAAGAGTTCACACTCAGCACAGCAGGAGACCCCTGAGATCCCCCACTCCAGGGCCCCAGCCGTGGTCCAGCCTGACCAGTTAGTGCCAAAGTTCAAAATTTTAAATATCACCCATGGGCCAATCTGTGGCTCCTTATTTGACTGTGGCTCCAAATTTCCCCACATTCATCATTCACACTTAGGCTTCCCAAGGAGAAGACAAAGGCAACTTCCTCCCCAAGGTCACCCAGCAAGGAAAATCTGGGATTTTTGAGGACCAGCTCTTTGGGACTAACCACCAAGCATCCCTTCCCACTGCCTCACATGTCATGTCCTGCCTGAACAGTCATATGCCTTGGGATTTTGGTGTCCCCACTTGGCTCTGGGGCTGGGGAAAGTGATTGAGTGGGCCGTGCTTACGCTTGCCAGTCTTGGGGGCTGATGTTTTATTCCTCCCACCTCCAAGAATAAGAACTGGAAGAGGAAATCCTCAGGGAGGGGGTGGCCCCTGAGATAACAGTGAAGATGCTAAAAATAAGGACATTCATTTCCAGAAAGGTAGATATTATCAAACCAGGAAGCAAAGCAAATCCCCTTTTGATGGGTCACAGATTAGCCGCAAAGGCATTTAAAATTAAATGTGAGTTCTGGATTCAGTTACAAGGGACCTCCCCCTCCCACTCACTAACAGGTTGGTGAGGCTGATCCCATCAGAATAAAGAAACTAGAGCAGGGTATGGTCTGTCCTGGAACAGATCTGAAGCTGGAGCCTGGAACCCTTCCCCAGAAGCTGAACAAACCTTATTCACCCCTTTCCCTACTCTGAGACAGGCTCAAGGATGAAATCCCCTGGGCTTGGTGCACCCTCTGTGTAATCACTTACAGGTTATGCCACCTGTGAAAATAAAACCTTGTCTGCTCAGCAGACAGCTGGCTGCTCCCCTCTGACCTGCCTGACCATTCATCACAAGAAAAATGTGATCCTTTCATGTCTCCTAGATCTCTCATCTCAGGAAACTGTGAACAGGCAAGCTTGCACAAAATTACCACAATTAATTACTCAGCTGTCCCTGGAAGATGGTACAATCTGCACCCGCTCCTATGCAAGCTTCACTTGGCATGTCTACGTTACCCTAGGCAAGGGTTAACCATCCAGCCATAAGTGATCCTCTCTCATCCAGAGTCAAGGTGCCCACCCACTAGATCAGAATACCCAGAGACTTTCCATGACAGGCTGGCCAGTACCACAAAGGGTTATTTCACTCAGAGAACTGCTGGCCACTTTCAGAAGCTTCTGTTGCAAGGGAGAGGACAAATTGGGCAGAAGCCACAATTTTGATTGCATTGCCTAAAACATGAGCATATTTTACCCCCACCCTGGGCAGTGAGCCGAAATCTCATTTGGCTTTGGGGTGCTGCTTAGGCAATCAAACACTGCAGAATGTGGGCAAATAAATGTGGTCATTCCTCAGCACCCTTTCCCTCCCACCTAACCTCTATCCCACCAGGGCATGTACACACCTCGTTGCAACTGGGACTCCAATACCCCTAGCCCATTTACACAATTGAGAAGAATATCACTTACCAAGACACCAGAGGATTGCAGGGGGAATGGGCGAGCCAAATTCTTGCCAACTCCTCTCTTCCCTGACGGGTGGGAAGATGCTAACTCTGGATGACTTGGTTTGAAAGCTCAGCGGAGGTGCCTGAAAGAAAATTGTTCATTTGACTTTCCTACTCTTCCCAAAATAAAATCAAAGCAACTGCACACACACACACACACACACACACGCATGCACATGCACGCACACACACACACACACAGAGCAACTATCCCTAAATCACACAGATCCAAGATGAAAAGAAATACCACTGCTGGAAGGGGAGAAAACTCAGACCAGTCAGTCGGCAAGGTAAAGACAGTGGCTCCCTCAGCCTGCCCTCCACATGGATGAAGGTTTTCACTCTGTGAATCTCTCTCTCTTTCTCTCTCTGTCCTCTCTCCCTTTCTGTCTCTTTCTCTTTCTGTCGTCCGCGTAGGCAACTCCGGGGCTGCTGGCAGTAGACGAATCAATTGCTTCCCTGGTGCGGGAATCAGTGGCGGCTGCCACCACTGCTGCAAAACCCGGTGTGAGCAAGGGAGGGGGCAGCAGTTTCCCGGAGCAGGGGGAGTCAAGCCTGCCTTCCCCACGCCGTGATTTATGTGTGAGGTACCTGGAGAAAGAGGGGTGGGAGCCCGGGAGATGAGATTGGGCGCACCAGAGATCCTAGCTGGTGGAAATGGCAATCGGGAGATTGGCGATCAGCACCGCGGACAGCGCTAAAATGCGGCGGCGGAGGGGATGGGCGGGAAGCGAACCCTCAGGCTGCGAAGTTAAGTAATTGGATGGTTAGAGCAGAAAAGGGGGAGAGTCCAGGGGAGGTGGAGGGGGGGGGGCGGGGAACGGGACTTCTCGACATCACACAGTGAAGTCAGTGACAGCCTACCTACCACACACTTGTTCTAATCTTGTCGTTCACTCTCGAAGCAAACAAGCTGTAACTTTACAGCCCCTTTTCCACATACGCCCCCAGACTTTCACTGCTCGCTCAGAAAAGAGTTTGACCCCAGTGTGGGAGTCTCCAAGTGGCTCCTCCCCACCAAATCAGCCTAGCTGACCTGTCCTCACCCACACTACTGCAGATTTCTGACCTATACCTCAGGTGCCTTGAAAATCAGGGCAGGAAGATGAGGCTTAGGAAATGGAAATTTCTATGGGGCAGGATGGTTTAGTTGAATAAGCACTTGACAGGTTTCTGGAACCAAGTCGAGCCCCCATACAACCTTGGAAAAGTCACTTAACATCTCCAAGTCTTATCTGCACAAAATGAGCATATGACTATGCAAGGAGTTAAAAAGCAACAATAAGAACATCCAAGTTGTGGGCTGCTATAACCCCATGATCCATAAGCTGTCTTGTGATTCAAATGTCTTGACAGAAGGAGAAAGGAACTGACAGCCAGTCCAGAATGGTATATGCCAGCCTCACCTTTCAGTTCATGGTTTGAGTGGGATGAAGTTGGGAGACTATAAAAGGTCTAAATCAGACAACTGAGCCATGGCCAAAGACCTAAACCCCAAAAACCCAGATTCACATTCTGAGGTGAAATCACTATACAGACAAGAAAACAAAATCATTAAAAGGAGAAATACATAAAGAGAAATGGACTGAACTTTCCTGGTAGTACAGTGGATAAGAATCTGCCTGTCAATGTAGGGGACACGGTTTCAATCCCTGGTCCAGGAAGATTCCACATGCCGTGGGGCAACTAAGCCCATGCATCACAATTACTGAAGCCCATGTGCGGAGCCTGTGTGATGCAACAAGAGAAGCTACTGCAATGAGAAGCCCGCATACCGCAACTAAAGAGCAGCCCCCACTCTCTACAACTAGAGAAAGCCCGTGTGGAGCAAAGAAGACCCAGCACAGCAAAAAAAAAAAAAAAATTAAAATATATAATTCTTTAAAAAAAAGAGAGAAGTTGGTTCCCATGGCTTCAAACATTCCAGATCTCAATGGGTCTTATTCCTGCTTGTTGGGAGGAAAGGACAGGAAATCTCAAGTAGACCAGAATCTGTTTAGGACTTCTCAGCAAAGTGAATTAGAACCCTCTTTACTGGGGACCTTCCTCTAGACAGTCCCACTGAGAGGGCCCAGAGTGAGCTACCACATTCGTCACCTAATCCCCTCCTTGGAAAGTAGGGCTTAACATGTCAGGATCTTAGAGACCATTTAGAGCTTCACTTTATCGATGATCATGATGACGGTGATGATGGTGGTGGCGAGGATGATGGCAGCTGTCATTTTATTGAGAACCAAATACACACAAGCCCTTTGGCTAAGGACTTTACATGTGTCATTTCCTTGAATCTTTACCGTGACCTTTCGAGGGAACTATTATTACTCCCATTTTATAGTTGAGGAAACTGAGACTCAAGAAGTTAAGTCTCTTGCATAATGTTACACCAGAAATGTCAGACATAGGATTGAAATCCAGGGTTGTATAATTCCAAAGCCCATGCTTCAGGATGCCTCTCTCAGAGTCAAGTTCAAATGCATTCTACAATTCTTTGGCAGAACTTCATTGAATCTTTTCTAGAAAGACTCTATGACACAGGTTCAATGCCCTCATTTTGCACATGGAGAGACTGAGGAACAGAGGGAGACAGTGGCTTGCCCACAGCCAAAAAGATAGAAAGTAGCAGAGTTGAGTCTGGACCTCCGGCCTTTCAGATGCCAAGGCGTGTGTTCCAGGGTCTAGAGCATCAGGTACATGTCTCATTAGACATCTGAAGACTGATTCAAGAAACCCACATAGGATGCTTGTGGTGGAATCAGAATCCAAATAATTTCCAGGTCTTTTGGCTCCCAGTTCCAAGGAATGTCTACCCATCGCCCCCCACCTCACAACTTCCCTGGCATTAGGCACATGTTCTGGGAAGGTCTGTCATGAATTCAGATCACCCTTAGGGAACGAAAATAGCTACCACCTGCTACATGTCTAGACATCTGCCACCTGTATTAAGCACTTTACGGGTGCTAACTCCAATCTTTATAACTACGAGGTGGATGCTATTATTGTCCCATTTTCAGCTGATGAAACTGAGACTCAGGTGAAGTAAAGCCCCAAAGCTCACACAGCCAAGAAGTGGCACAAGCAGAAATGCAAATCCTGGGTCTGTCTGATTCCAGGGCCTCTGTTTTTGCTACCTTGCTAGTTTTTTCTCAAACTGGCCCCCTCTCAAGAGGCCCCTATTAGAGTGTAAGTGAGGCCTGAGTTCCACCACCCCCCTCTACCCCTGCTTTCAACCTGAGCAGTTGCACTTTTAAGTGTTTTGCATACTGGGCATCTGCCCAAGCCTTCATTGGAACAGAGCTTTGCAGCAAAATTAAAAAATAATAATATGGTTGAAACCAGAGCTCTGCACCTTTCCCGGTGACCATGCCATCTAGGAACCAGCTCTGCCTTCTCAGATTTTGCCTCCACCCTCCCTACCTCCTTGGTCACCATCTTCAAACTCCTCTTCCGTTCTGAGAGCTTCTGGAGAGAACTCTTCATTCAGAGAACCATCTGCGGCTGTAAGCTCTGGCAGCTCTGCAGCAGGGAGATGCCTGGACACCAGACACCCCAAGGCTAACTAAGCCCAGCCAGGCTCTGATCATCTTGAGGATGGAGCACTGCAAAGGGATTTCTCAGGGCCCTGGATTCAGCAAGCTGTCCTGGCCTGTCCTTGTGCTGCTGAGGTCAGAGGCAGTCCATTGAGACTCTCCATCATCTCCAGAATAGACAAACAGTGGGGAAGGTGGTGGCGACTGTCACAAGAGCTACCCACCATGTGCTGGGTGACTCGTATGACCATGCTGTTATGTCATCCTCACAACAATCCTGTGTGTTAAGATGGCAATTGTTTTATTTCCATTTTGAAAAATGAGAAAACTGAGACTCGGTGGCCTAAAACAACTAGCCCTTTAGTTCATAAATGGTACCACTGGGATTTGGACTGAGGTTTATAACTATTATGCTATATGACATCCTAGTTAAAATTGCTGCTTCCATTTTTTTACGTGCATATGATTCACCAGCTATCATGTTTTATCACCCCAGCAATATTCATGACTTGGAACAGCAAAATGAGGTTGCCCATCTTAGAGATGAAGAAACTGGACACAGAGAGCCCAGGTGCTGTGCCTAAGGTGAGACAGCTAGAAAGAGATGGGGAGGGCAGGATGTGAATCTGAACAGTCAGTCTCGGGGCCATGTGCTCTTCTGTCTCCCGGAGAAATGGTGCTGCGTTTGTCCAGAAAGAGCAAATGTTCCCATTTCACTTGGCGAGTGGGGCAGAATAATAGCCCTCAAAAATGTCCACGTGCTAATCCTCAGAAGTGGTGAACATGTTACCATATGTGGCAAATGGCACTTAGCAGGTGTGATTAAGGATCTTGAGATAAAGAGATTACCCTGAGTTATCTGGTGGACCCGGTGTAATCACTGCGGCGTTATAAGGGGAAAGGGAGACAGGAGGAATAGAGAGGAGAGGTGATAATGGAGTAGACGGTTGAGAGAGGTGGGGAGAGAGAGGGAGATGGAGGCAGAGGGAAGGAGGAGAGGGAGACAGAAATAAAGAGAAACAGAGGGAGGGAGGAAGAGAGACAGAGAGAGCTGTGTTATTGGTCTTGAAGATGGAGGCTGCTGCTGCTGCTGCTGCTGCTGCTGCTGCTGCTAAGTTGCTTCAGTCGTGTCCGATTCTGTGTGACCCCACAGACAGCAGCCCGCCAGGCTCCTAAGAATACTGGAGTGGGTTGCCATTTCCTTCTCCAGAAGATAGAGGAAGGGGCCACAAAGCAAGGAATGAGGGAAGCCTCTAGAAGCTAGAAAAGGCAAGGAAACAGATTCTCCTTGAGAGCTTCCAGATGGAGCACAGCCCTGACAACACCTTGATTTTAGCACTCTGACCTCCAAAACTGTAAGACAATAAATCCATGTTGTTTTGAGCCACCAAGTTTGTTGATATTTGTTACAGCAGCTAAAGGAAACCCATACAGCAAGTTTGCTGGAGGACCCTACAATAAGAAACCCATGGCAAATCAGCCTCAGGAATCACATCTGAGCCCCCTCTTGGCCAGAGGACCCAGGACTTCAGTCATATCACTGCCTGTTCTAAACAATACAGTGTACAAGTGTGTGCAGGTGTGCATGTGCACACACGACTGTACATGAGTGCACACAGAAGGAGGTCCTACAAGAGAGAAGATTCATGCTCAAAGCCTCAGCCCAACCATCAGGCTCTGTCGCTGGATGGCACTGGCAGGGCACGACATGCTTTATTCACTCCTTCCTTCTCTTTTTTCTACGAGCCTCCAGGGAAATGCTATCATCGGGACCACAAAAGAGAAGAAATGTCACAGGGCAGCTTTCCAGAAGCACAACTCACCACAGGGGATAGATAAGTCAAAGACAAAACAAGTAGACGGAGCAGAGAGACTAGCGAGCAAGAAAAAGAGAAAGGGCTCACGAGGGAGAGAGAATTGCTGGGTTCCTCTCACAGTTGCTTTGTGCCCTGGGAGATCCTGTCCCCCACAAAAGGGACAAATCTTAGGAAAGCCCATTAGCCCTTTGGAGAAAATAAGGCTAAGTACAGGAGAGATGCTGCAGGACTTGACAAGATAAACTTTTAAAACAAATCAACAAGTATTACTTATTAACCAGTCGATTCGGTGTTATCAGGCAAAGCACTTCTAGGGGAAAGAAACTTGGACTTGCCTTCTGGTGCTATGAGCTTGATCCTGGGCTCCCCCACTCACCAGCTGTGTGACCCTGGGTAGGTCACTTGAATGTTCTGAACCTCAGTTTCACCAACTGTAAGATGGGACTGCAAGACACTTCCCACCTACCTGCAAATGTGGCTAGGACATTTCACTGAGCTAATGAATGTGGATGAATGTTATATACACTAAAAAAAAATAGCAGTTACCATTTATTAAGCACCTACTGTGTGCTGGGTGCTTAACTAGGCTCATTTTTTCCTCAAGGACTGCAGTTAAACATCCAACCTCAAACTACTACTGGTGCTGGAAGAAGGAGCATCAGCAGAGACAGTATAATGAAATGGTTAAAAGGCCAGGTTTTCGGGTAAAGTTAGCTCGGCTCCAATCTGGCTTTACCACATACAAATTGTGTGGCCTAGAGGAAGTTACTCAACCTCTCTGTGTCTCAGTGATCCCATGAGTAAGATGGAGATTATAACAGTATCTCTTCATATAGCTGTCATTAACTAATGTATGTAAATCCCTTAGCGTGCCTGGCATATAGAAAACCCCATGTGTATCATTTTTGCTTATTATTGTTACTATAGTGATGATGATTATTGTTGAAGAGAGGCGTTTTCCAAAGGGCGATACATGCTGTGCTGAGGTGAAAAGGGTCATGTTAGGTGGCCTATAGACACATTTTTTTTAAGGTTTAAATGTTATATATTTATTTTAAAGTGCATCAGAAAAAAATATTGTATTTTCATTTCCAGTAGTGACATAATGTTTTCTTCTATGCAAGTATACTCAAGTTGATGCAATGTAAGGCAAAAATAGATTTGATTTTCTCTTTTATTTCCAGCACTTCAATAGCATTATCTGCCCTGAATCCATTCTCCAGGTATGCTAGATTTACCTAACTGCCCTGCCCCAATACCTTTAGCAACTGCATCTCTTGTGGGTTGGGCGCCCCAGTTACTCCAGGAAATTCAGAAGCATGGTCTAATGACAAGAAAATAAAGAAAGAAGGCAGAATCTTTGCACTCCCAGGCCCCCTCCAGAATATGCTCCTGGTCTATAACGAATCTGTTCAGTTGCTCAGTTGTATCCGACTGTTTGTGACCCCATGGACCCCAGCACTCCAGGCTTCCCTGTCCATCACCAACTCCCGGAGCCTGCTCAGACTCATGTCCATCGAGTTGGTGAAGCCATCCAACCATCTCATCTTCTGTCGTTCCCTTCTCCTCCTGCCTATAACAAATAAATAACACTTACTGAAGACTAACCATATGTTAGTTCGTCATATGAGCTCGTGAAATACAGCCTTCTCCCTGGGTCCAGCATACATTATAAGCAATTCTCCCAGCAGACTGGATGGTTCAAGAACACAGTTCAGTCTTGAGTGTCTCTGAGTTCTCAGGGTCCAGACCACTTTGATATTTTGTCAGTTCTGCATGTGGACTTCCCAGGTGACACTAGTGGTAAGAACCCACCTGCCAGTGCAGAAGACATGAGAGATGCAGGTGTGATCCCTGGGTTGGGAAGATCCCCTGGAGAAAGGAACAGCAACCCATTACAGTAGTCTTGCCTGGAGAATCCTCATGGACAGAGGAGCCTGGCTTAGAACACATGCAGTGAGTTATTCTTAGAATATTTAATATTTGTATCTTTTATTTTACTAAAATCTCAGAAAGAGGGTGTCTGACCACCTGAAATTGCATGTATAGCTGTAAATGGGATATGACAGTAGTTCATGGGATTCTGCAAGGAGCCCCATATCTTCAAGATACAGCTAGCTTTGAACAATTTTAGAAGAACTGGGGCTAGATCATCACCCAGGATGATCAATACCAGAGTTGCTGGCTACAGGGAGAGAGCAGAACAAGCTAGGAGAGGCCAGGAAACTCGCCTGAGGAGTGAGATTTTAAGCTGGTTAAATTTGGACAAGTGGAAAGAAGAGTTGAGTGAGGAAGAGCAGCTTGAGAAAGAAGTTCAGCTGTCCTGACGCCCACTAAGGCAAGAAGGATGGAGGGGACTGACATTTGCTGGGAGAATCCACATTTTCACAAGAAGCTTTAAGCTCCGAGTTTTTTGTTTTTTTGTTTTTTTAAGAGTGAATCCTTAATGGAGGGATCCCACGCACTCTGAAAGTGGGGAGGTCAGGAGAGGCAGAACTGTATCCCGTTAGGCCTTTCAAAGCACACCTCCAAGAAGACCCTCTCAAACCCTGGTCTAGCTTTCCTCTTAAAATAAATAAACCAGATTCCTCACTTCTGCTGAGAACAGATATCTGTTGGTATCTTCCATTCATCAGCCAGTATTAGCGAGGGAGCAAAGGGAAAGTTTGGAGTAGGAAACGGCAACCCACTCCAATATTCTTGCCTGGAAAATCCCATGGACAGAGGAGCCTGGCAGGCTACAGTCCACGGGGTTGCAAAGAGTCAGACACGACTGAGCACACACATATGCAAAGGGAAAGTTGGCTCCTCATGAAGTGACTTAGATACTCACCAAGTACCTGGAAGAATGACTGAAAGGGAATTGGTCTTGGGTCCCACCTCTTCCACTCAGTGGCTGTGTGACCCTGAGCAAGTCACTTCATCTCTCTGAGCCTTAGCATCCTCATCTATAAAATGGGACAATACTAATACCTATGACATATGTTTAACAGAATAATTCAATGAGATAAAATATGTGGCTCGATATAGTCTATGAAGTACCTGAAAGTGAAAGTGTTAGTTGCTCAGTTGTATCCAACTCTGCGACCCCATGGACTGTAGCCCATCAGGCCCCTCTCTCCATGGAATTCTCCAGGCAAGAATACTGGAGTGGGTTGCCATGCCCTTCTCTAGGGTATCTTCCTGACCCAGGGATCAAACCCGGCTCTCCTGTATTGCAGGTAGATTCTTTACCAGCTGAGCCACCTGGGAAGCTCCTGATATGATACGATAGTCGTTCAGTCTTGTCCAACTCTTTGTGACCCCATCAATTGTAGCCTGTCAGGCTCTTCTGTCCAGGGGAATTCTCCCAGGCAGGAATACTGGAGTGGGTTGCCATTTCCTTCTCCAGCGGATCTTCCCGACCTAGGGATCGAACCCAGGTCTCCTGTGTCTCCTGCGTTGCAGACAGATTCTTTACCACTGAGCCACCAGGGAAGCCCCTGGCACATAGCAAATGCTCAGCACATTAGTTGTTGCTATTGTTATTATTATCCTCATCTTATTTTTTATTTTATCATTACCTTCTGCCAGATACTGTGGATACTGAAAGGAGTAAGATTCTACCCTTCCATGCTACAGGCCAGCTGGAGAGATAGAAAAATGTCCCCCAAATTACAAAACAGTATATGACAAGCCTATAAAAGAGCTGAGAGATGCATACTACAGAGAGGATGCTTGTTTCTGTTCTGTGTGTGCGGCGAAAGAGGTTGAACAAGGTTACCTCCACGGGAGTCAAGGGAAGCAGACGGGTGGGAAGGGGGACATGCCACATGACTAACCTCCCAGTGCCCCCAAGTGTCTCTCCCTCCCCTCCCCAGTACTTGCTCCAACATCTGGGAGCATCTCCCCTCCAAGGAAATTTCTCAAGATCACACTTACGTAATACTAACATGACACGACAGATACCCGGAAGGCTTGAAAAAAGGAAGAGGCTGGTTCTCTCCAGCAATCCCATTTGGCCAAGCAGGCAAGGCAGTGAAAAGTGCTGTGGAAATGGTGAGGGGCCATTTTTCAGGAAGCAGGCTGGCGATCAGATTAGCCGACTGGTACCCAGCAATGTACATGACACAGCCTTGCTGGAGGGTGATCTAGCACTAAAGTGTCCAAAACCTTAAAAACTATATGCACCTACAATTCTGACCCCTGAGAGTCTCTTAAGGAATTTAACCTAAAGAAACAAATAGATGAATGTACAGAGATTACAGAGATGCTGAAGCCCTGATACTTTGGCCACCTGATGCGAAGAGCTGACTCACTGGAAAAGACCCTGATGCTGGGCAAGATTGAGGGCAGGAGGAGAAGGGGATGACAGAGGATGAGATGGTTGGATGGCGTCATCGACTCAATGGACATGAGTTTGAGTGAACTCTGGGACATGAAGGGCAGAGAAACCTGGTGTGCTGCAGTCCATGGGGTTGCAAAGAGTTTGACACAACTTAGTGACTGAACAATAATAGAGACTATCGTCATGACAATGCTTTTCATGATGACAAACTGGAAACAACCTACATACCCAACAGCAGGAGGGCGTTTAAGTAAACTGTGGTATACCTGAGAAGAGCTGACTCACTGGGAAAGACCCTGCTGCTGGGAAAGAGTGAAGGCAAAAGGAGAAGGGGGTGGCAGAAGAGGAGATGGTTAGACAGCATCACTGACACAGTGGACATGAATCTGAGCAAACTCTGGGAAGTAGTGGAGGACAGAAGAGCCTGGAGTGCTTGCAGTCCATAGGGTCACAAAGAGTTGGACACAACTTAGCAACTGAACAACGGCAACAAAAATATTTCATACCCGGGAAGGTGAAGCAGCCCCACACTGATAGTCTTGGTATAACCCCCAACAGACATAATCTTTATATTTTTTAAAAAAAAACATACAAGGCACTTCTCTGGCAGTACAGTGGTTAAGACTTCCATGCTCCCAATGCAAGGGGCACAGGTTCAACCCCTGGTCAGGGAAGTAGATCCCACATGCCACATAGCATGACCAAAGAAAATTTTTTTTAATTTTTAAAATGTACAAAATGGTATATATGGCTTGAAAGTGAAAGTCACTCAGTCATGTCCAACTCTTTGCAACCCCATGGACTATACAGTCCATGGACTTCTTCAGGCCAGAATACTAGAGTGGGTAGCTGTTCTCTTCTCTAGGGGATCTTCTCAACCCAGGGATCGAACCCAGGTCTCCCACATTGCAGGCAGATTCTTTACCAGCTGAGCCAGCAGGGAAACTGAAGAATACTAGGGTGGGTAGCCTATCCCTTCTCCAGTGGATCTTCCTGACAGGAATCAAACCGGGGTCTCCTGCATTACAGACAGATTCTTTACCAACTGAGCTACCCCATTACTAACTACGGTCCCTGGGAAGACAGAAATGCTGGAAAGATCCTTCTATGTGCACCTTATATCCCTCCTTCAAAGTTCTGGCCAGTCATTCATTTACTCACTCAACAAACATGCTGAGAGCCAACTTGATTGCCAGATGCTAGGGATACAGAAGGATGCAAAAGTGTTACCATCCTTGCTCTTGCCAAGCTTACAGACTCAAAGGTCACTTCCTCCAGGGAGACCTCTCTGGCAGTTCCTCTTTTCTGATCCCTGGTAGTCCCCCCACCCAGAATTTATGAAGGAGGATAATAGCAATTTCCTAAGATTTTAGCTAAGTTCTTTACTTGCAGGATATTGTTTAATGATTATAGCAACCCTGGAAAATAAGTCCTAGGATTGATCTCCCTTTTTTGGATGAGAAGACTGAGGCTCAGAGAAGCTAATATATTTGTTCAAACTCACACATTAGCAAGCAATCAAGCAGGGAGTCAGCTCACTTCTGTCTGACATCAGAGCCCATGCTCTTAAGTACCTTATTTGTGTTGAGCAAACACGGAAGACCCTGGAACTGCCCTCTCCAAGGGCCTTCCCCAACTCCTCCCAACAGGTTGGACTCTCCTTTTCTCTGTGCCCATTGCATATATCTGGCTACTATAACAGCTTGTCTCTTTCCATTGTGATCCAAAACATGGGGGAGACAGACATCTGACCAGCCTAAATTTCAGGCTTAGTTATCATAATGAGAATTTGTCAGTGGTGAAAGGGATTCTGCAAGAAGCCCCATGTCTTCCAGATGCTGTTCTCTGTGGACAAGTTTAGAAGGACCTAGGCTAGATCATCATCACCTGGCAAGACCACGGCCAGAGATGCTGGCTGCATCCGGATATCTGTTCCTTGAGGACAGGGGACTACATCCGTCTTATGTACCTAACAGGATAAATACTAAATAAATAGCTGAATGAAAGAATGATTGGGGGCATCATTTTTGCCAACCATTTATTTCCTAGATATAAGTTGCTTCTTCCTCTGGGCTAGATGCCCAAAGCTCACTGAGTCTTCCACCATCATCAACACGCTCAGGAAACTGCAAAGACACTGAGCAGAAAGAAACACAGGCCACCCATCCACCCAGGGTCCCACATGGAGGAGGAGGCTTGGAGGAAAGGAAGGGAGTGATGGTTGTGGGGGAGGCCAGCTGCAAGTCTCCTGCCCCAGAGCTGATGCTTCTAAAGCTGCAGTCACGTGGGACATTCCTGCTCACTCAGGCAGCAAACCCAGGAACCTCACGCCAGCCCTTTCTAGCACAGGAAACCGAGAGAGAGAGAGAGAGCCACAGGGAACATGAATCTGGCTGCATTTTGAAAATGCTTACTGGTTTTTAGGGGGAATCATA
This sequence comes from Budorcas taxicolor, assembly GCF_023091745.1. NCBI lineage: Eukaryota > Metazoa > Chordata > Mammalia > Artiodactyla > Bovidae > Budorcas > Budorcas taxicolor. The sequence continues at coordinate 61,679,438 of NC_068926.1, forward strand.
TAATTTCCAGAGGGTAGTTTTCATAAGAATTTATGTGTCATTCTCAAGTCAACCTTGAGGGGCATCAAAGCACAAAATCATTTCTCCTCATCAGCCCATCCTGATACTGCTGCACTTCATTGCAGGGAAAGGGAGAGGTGATTCTGAGCCCCTCCATCCTCACCTGTAAAATGGGGGCAAGCTTATCTACCTTCCTAGATGTTTATAAGGACCACAGGGGGATTGAAACATGTGAAAGAACCCATTAAAAAGCTCAGCAAACAGCAAGTGTTCAAAGAATGCCTGTTCAGCCTGAAGGCGGTAAAAATCACCCCTAAACGGCTGCGTCGTGTGCCGCGTGCTCAGCCGCTCAGTCGTGGCGCCGCGGCCCTGTGGACTGCAGCCCGCCAGGCTCCCCTCTCCACGCGATTTTCCAGGCAAGAACACTGGACTGGGTTGCCATTTCCTACTTCAGGGGATCTTCCTGACCCAGGGATCGAACCCACGTCTTTTGCATCTCTTGCATTGGCAGGCTAATTCTTTACCACTTAGCGCCACCTGGGAAGCAAAACATCAGTGTTACTCCCTTTCAAATGTATGGAGATTTATTTTCGTAAATAAGTCTTTTTATTTTGCAATGATTTCAGATTTACAGAAGAACTGTGAGTCCCCACAAACCCTTCATGCATCTTTTCCTAACGTTAACATCTTACATTACATGGTACATTTGTCAAAACTAAGAAATTAACATTGGTACAATACTAACTGACTTTTTATGGATTTTACCAATGTCTTTTCTTGGTTGTTTTAGGATCCAACATTGCATTTAGTCATCTCATCTCTTAGTCTCCTTGTCCAAACTGGGAATTTCTCAGTCTTTCCTTCTTCCATGACATAAACACCTGATGAGTAGTGGTCAGATGCTGTGCGTAACATCTCCCCAGCCTGGCTTTGTTTGATGATTCTCATGATTAGACTGGAGTTATAAACTTCGAGCAGGAATCCCTTCTCATCATGTCCATCAGGGGACATATGATATCACTATGACTATGTCTCTTTTTCAGATGCTATCCTTAGACTTGCATATAGCCCAAATCTTCTTGATCAAGTATTTCTAACTAACTAACCACAGACTCTGTGGCTTCGGGGCTTCCCCAGTAGCTCAGCTGGTAAAGAATCTGCCTGCCATGCAAGAGACCTGGATTCAATCCCTGGGTTGGGAAGATCCCCTGGAGAAGGGAATAGCTGCCCACTCCAGTATCCTGGCCTGGAGAATTCCCTGTATAGTCCATAGCATCTCAAGGAGTTGGACACGACTGAGCAACTTTCACTGACTAACCACAGACTCTGTGACTTCGGGTTTCTTTGTTTTTTGGGGGGTGGAATTTAACGTGCAATTTATTTATTATTAAGATTTTTTATTTATTTTTGGCTGTACCACACGGCATATGGGATCTTTGTTCTCTGACCAGGGATCAAACCCATGCTCTCTGCAGTGGAACTGTGGAGTCTTAATCACTGGATTTTTAGTTGGAGTATATTTGCTTTACCAGACTCTGTGGCTTTGGATTTATCTACTCAGCACTGCCCTGGGGGCTGGGTGGGGGCAGAGTCAAACAGCACAAACAGAGAGGAAAATCAGAGAGGTGACAGGTTCTTTTAAGAGGATATGTCAGTGCCCTAGGGTCACTGCAACAAATTACCACCAACTGGATGGCTAAAACAACAGATTTGTCCTCTCACAGTTCTGGAGGCTAGAAGTCCCAATCGAGGTGCCAATAAGGCCATGCTGTGTCTTGAAGGCTGGGGAGAAGGGCCTGTCCATGCCTCCCTCCTCCCTTCCGGTGCTTGCTGACAATCTTTGGCAATCCTTGGCTTGCGGCCGCATCGCTCTGATCTCTGCCTCTGTCACCACGTGCGCTCCTGTCTGTCTCTTCTGTGGCTACGTCCTTATCTCTTCTTCTTACCAGGACACCAATCACAGCACATTTAGAGTCCACCGCAATCCAGCACGGCCGGTCTTAACCTAGCTACTTCTATCTGCAAAGACTCTATTTCTAAATAAGGTTCCAGGTGGACACGAGTTTGGGGTATGCTGTTCAACAGGAGTGCAGAGCGGGGATGACAGGTAGGGAGGGAGCTCAGGATCTGAGTCCAGCTCTCCACTAACTAGGGGCTTGGACAATCATGACCTCTCCTGTCTTACCTTCCCCGTCTGTAAAATGGGAAAAGGTGATGATGATCATTATCTGTATCATGGGCATTAATTAAGCTAAGACCTATTATAGCACCTTTTAATCTATGATATACTTTACAAATGTGAGTTATTATCTGTGACAGCCATGAGAACAAGCCTTACAAAGCTCCGGCTACAGGAAGCTTAATTGACTGAGGCCCCCAGCTGCTGTGCTCTCAAATCCATTGGTGCAAACGAGGCCACGCTTCCCATGGGCTGTTCCCAGCCAGTAACAGAATGCAGCAGGAATGCTAAAACAGGCCTAATCGGGGAGAGATGGGACTTCTCTGCCAGAGACTGTCAGGAGAGGACTCCTGACACCTTGCTGAAACTTTCTTGCCATGCCTGGGAGTCCAGGACACTCCTACTGAATCTTCCTTCTCTCTCCCCTTCACTCAGAGTCTGATGGCTCGACAAGCCTTCCCACCTCCCTTGCTATTTCCTCCCCCAGGTGTTTCCCCTAGTTAAATGCTGCTATTTAATCCCATCTCAGTGTCTGTTTCCCGAAGGACCCAGACTAGCACACTATCCCAGAAATCACCTGTTACCTTTGCCTGAGCAGCACACATTTCTCTGCTCCTGACTACCTTTCAAGTAAATCACTGCTCCCCTATAGTCTGTCCATGAGGTCTGGGTGAAACTGATGCCTCCCTCTACTCCAGAGGTTGGCCCCTGCATAAGCCTGACCAATCTGTCTACTGGATTGGCCATGATAGCCAGTGTTTGGTACAGAGAAAGGCATGGGACTCGATGCAAACCAATGAGATCCCCATCTGAAACTTTGCTAGTGCTGTTAGGAAGAAGGCATACTTTTACACTGGATTGCTAAGCTGGTAGAATAAAAGTCTGGAACTGCTGAGGGGCATTTTTGCTTCAGTCCAGCCTGAGACTGAAGTCTACGCGAAAGAGAGTGATGTAAGACACTGGTGCCATTATCTGTGCGCCTGGAACCAGCAATGTCTGAAACGTCTACATTTGTCCATAATGTAAACCAATATTCTCCTTTCTTGCCTTCTGCTTTTGGGTTTTATTTTGTTTTTCTTTAGCCTATTTGGGTGTTCCAACTAAAAAATTCAATTTATAATTTTTCCTGATACCACTCTTCCAAGTGAGGGCCAGAGGATGAGACTGGGGCTTCTAGAGAGGGACTACAAAGTCAAGGAAATATCAAGGATGGACAAAACGGATTCTTTTAATTCTATGTGTGAACTACTTTCAGAGTGTCAGAAGGATTAAAGAGAAAAAAGAAACAACCAAAGAAGCATCAGTGAGAGCCAGTTTGGCATTAGGCTGCTTTTTAAAGAAAGCTTCTCCACAATTAGGATTTCCAAATATAATCTCTCTCGTTCGACAGAGCCCAGTACCTAGACAGCTACTTCTAAAAATAAGAGAAATAAAATCTGTCTGTTTTCTGATGAATCACAAACACATTTCATCTCTGGCTCTTCTGTCTTGGGGTGGAACTCAAAAGAAGGTGTTTCCCTTCTTATAAAAAAATTAAAATTTGTGGAGATTCCTATCGATAAATTTGTTCTGTTCTTCTCTGTAAATGTAGATGCTTTCTTTTTGCAGATGCTGGTGCCTCCCATTTGGAAAGGAGGCTGATGTTAGGCCCATAACATCAAGCACGTTGAGGTTTATCCCACATGGTGAAAAGCATCTTGGCCATTCTTTGGCAATAAATAAGAGTCCCAATAAAACCAAGACTCAGTGATCCCTATTCTCACAGCTCAACTAGGAGCACCCAGCCTGCTGAGGCATTGTGAGCAGGACTATAGAAGTTAGCAAAAATGCAACCTGTGAGGCATTTCTACCTCAGGGCTCAATCTCCCTCCTTTGCAAATAAAAACAAATAACAAACCATTAACATCTGGCTGCATCATCATTAATTAACATGAGGAGACCAAACCTCACTAAGCAATTAATTCCACTTTCTTGAGTAAATGCAGATGGCAAACTAAGGTCTGTCTCATATCAGGACACTCCTGCCCCTGTTTCAGATGTGTCTTTTTCCCTGGCACAGCTTTGATGGCAAAAAGCAAATGCACCTACTTGTTCTTTAAATAGATCTCTGCCCTGGCTGCCTTGACAGCTAATGGCCAAAGGATGCTAACACACAGTGGCACCTGTGTTTGAAAAATCAAGGAAGTTTTCCATCAACTGACTTGCTCCTTTATTAAGAGAAAAAGCAATCAGGCATGCAGGAGCAAAGCTCGGCTAGGGGATCTGAACCTCTGAACTGCACTGAGCAGATGCCCAGGGCTGAGGAGGACTCAGATCAATAATAATAATAACCTTAATGATTCCCACAACAACAGCAGCAGAAATGGCTATTATTTGCTGAGCACTTCCTGCAAGCCTGGCTCGGAATTACTGCTTTGTATGCAATGATCTCACTGAATTCTCACAGCAACTCTAAGAAGTAGGTGCTAATATTATCTTAGCATAACAAGATGGTTGCGGCAGATTGGCTGGAAAAAAAATGACCCTAATTCTTCCTTCCTTGTACCCACAGTCCTTGCAATGTGACTTCACAAGGCAGTGAGATTTTGCAGCTCTGTCCATTAAGAGATGGAGTCAATTTCTCTACTCCTGGAATCAGGTTGGCTTGTATCTTGCTTTGTCCAATAGGATGTCAAGAGCCTAGAGTTCAGAGGGCCTTGTAATTTCTGCTTCCTCTCTTAAACACCTGCCCAATAAGAAGCCTAAGGTGTCCTGCTGGAAGATGAGACACTTTGGCTAGTCTTGACTAGTCAGTTCCCCGAGACCCTCAGCCCCTAAGATAGCACAGAAAAACTAGCCAAGCTCTGCTTCAGCTGGCATTTCCACCCAGGCCACCCACAGACTAGTGAGCAGTAATAAAAGCATACTGTTAGGTGCCCCTGGGGTTTTGTGATTGTTTCTTACATAACATTATTGTAGGAACAGACAACTGATACAATGAGGAACCTAAGTCACGGAGAGATTAAAGCAATCTCCCAGCAAATTTCTTAGCACATAGAAGATATTCAATAAATATTAGTTAAATGAGTGAATGAATGACTAACTAAATGAATCGGAATTCAAGTCCAGGTCTGTCTGACACCATAGTCTGAGCATTCGACTAATAGGCTATACAAGAATGTACATTTATATCCTAAACGAGTTTGTTCCCTTTCAAAACCATGCAGCAGAGACCTGACTCAATAGATACCCCTTCATTTCTATTCTCTGCCACTCCTGATTTCTCCCTAGCTCATTTAATTCAAACCCTTGTTTATGAAGTCTCTAGAGAAAGTGGGACATGCAAGTAGCGATAAAAGATGTTAGATATGATTATAATCCACCCCTGAGGGGAAAAACATATTTCAACTTTTCTCTGTTTTTATGTGTTAGATATACTGGATTACCACTACCCTGCCCCCATACTCTCCATCTTGATAGCTCTCTACTTTTTTCATCTGTTTTTTTGGTTGTGCTGAGTGGCTTGCAGGATCTTAGTTTCCTGACCAAGGATTGAACCTGAGCCACAGCTGCGAATGCACCAAGTGCTAACTACTGGACCACCATGGAATTCTCTGATCTCTATCTTTTAACTAGTAAGTTTAGACCATTTATATTTATTATGATTACTGAGATTTTTTAATTTAAACATTTTATGTTATATCGGAATATAGCCTATTAACAATATTATGATAGTTTCAAGTGCACAGCAAAGGGACCCAGCCATACATATACATGTATCCAATCTCCCCCAAACTCCCCTCCCATCCAGGCTGCCACATGACATCGAGCCGAGTTCCCTGTGCTATACAGTAGTCCTTGCTGGTGATCCATTTTAAATGTAGTAGTGCGTACAGGTAGATCCCAAACTCCCTCACTGTCCCTTCCCCTCACCCTTCCCCCTGTAACCATAAATTCATTCTTGAAGTCTGTGAGTCTGTTTCTGTTTCAATCACTGAGATATTTGAATTTTGCTCTACCCTCTTATTTTGTGCTGTTTACCCTGCATTTTGCATGGTCCTCCCTCTGCCTCTCCTGCCGACTATTTTCCCCACTGCTAATAGGAAAGTTACAGTTTCTTTCTATTCTTTCAGCGGTTACCTTCCACTTTTAATATGCCTGTGGCACTTAATCTAAAATGATAACAACAGCAATCTAAAGATAGGAACCTAAAGATTTATTTCCACAACATGGCTGGTTCCTTTGTTAAGATGTGCTTTGCACATCTTCCTTGTATCCCTTTCCTTCCCTCATGACTTTATTTTTTTTCTTAATCTTTAAACTTTTGGCTGTGCTGGCTCTTCACTGCCGGACAGGCTTTCTCTAGTTGGGCTGAGCGGGGGCTACTCCTCTTTGTGGTGCACAGGCTTCTCGTGGTGGTGGCTTCTCTTGTCACAGAGCACGGGCTCTAGAGCGCTTGGGCTTCACTAGTGGCGCACAGGCTCAGCTGCCCCTGGGCATGTGGAATCTTCCCGGACTAGGGATAGAATCTGTGTCCCCTGCACCGGCAGGTGGACTCGCAACCACTGGACCACCATGGAAGTCCCGCCTCGTGCCTTTCTTTACACAGCAGACTTGTTACTTGACTTTCCTTTCCAGCATCCTCAGCCCTCCCTCAACCCCTACTTCTCCTTTCACCATGGCCAGTGGTGATGGGGGCAACAAAATAATTCTATCCACTGACACCAAGAAATGAAGGAAGATTCTGGAATGCTGAATATGAACATTAATTTTAAAAAGGTGATACACCCCCTCCCCTCTGTAAAGAGCTTTAATCTTTCTCTTCAGGGGAGTAAAACATTTGAAAGTAGCAAATGAAAACTAATTTAATCCCTCCATTCAAATATGTTCCATCAGCCTATAGATTATTTTTCTTAAAAAAGAAAAAGATGACAGTGCTGAAAGTGAGAAAAATAAACTCAATTTGTACTAGCAATCAACATTTCAAAGCTGGGGTCAAGCCTCATAATGGAAAAGAAGCAAAAAATCTTTTCCACACCAGGGAACCAATTCCACCATCATCATATTGTACCTCTTTTCGCTTCTGCAAAGCCCCGTCCTTCAAAGTGAGGTCTTATTTATTATCCCCTCCCCATTAACTTTCTGTACAAACCTTGAAGAACAATGTCCCAATGACAATACTAATAAGAGCTAACATGTATTGAGCATTTATCATGTGTCACTCACTACTTTAGCCACCTGATGTGAAGGGCTGACTCATTGGAAAAGATCCTGATGCTGGGAAAGATTGAGGCAAGAGAAGAGGGTGACAGAGGATGAGATAGTTGGATGGCATCACCGACTTGATGGATATGAGTTTGAGGAAACTCCGGGAGATAGGAAGGACAGGGAAGCCTGGAGTGCTGCAGTCCATGGGGTTGGAAAGAGTCAGACACGACTAAGCAACTGAACAACAACAACAAATCACTGGTCTAAGGACTTGATATGCCGTATAATACATTCAACTGTATTACTGAATGCTTGACTTTCCTTTCCAGCATCAGCCCACACAAAGCTATGTGCCGAGCACCATTATTATTCCTACTTCATAGATCAGGAAACTTGAGGCACAGAGAGGCAACTATCTAGGAAGTAGAAGAGGAAAGACCTAAGCCCAGGGGAACATTGCCTCTGGCACCCATGTTCTTAACCACTCTACTCCAGGGCCTCTCAAGTCCACACCACTGCTGTCCCCTAAGATAGATTACTGTTCAGTCACCTGTTTCTCCTTCAGAGTACTCTCCACCTTTGTCCACCCTGCTCTGTAAGGACCAAGCATATAGGAGGCTCAACTATATAGACTGCATCATTGGACTCCCTTGCTCATTAGGGTTGGCTAATGGGAGGTCGAAGAATTGATGCTTCTGAACTGTGGTGTTGAAGAAGACTCTTGAGAGTCCCTTGGACTGCAAGGAGATCCAACCAGTCCATTCTGAAGGAGATCAGCCTTGGGATTTCTTCGGAGGGAATGACGCTGAAACTGAAACTCCAGTACTTTGGCCACCTCATGCGAAGAGTTGACTCATTGGAAAAGACTCTGATGCTGGGAGGGATTGGGGTCAGGAGGAGAAGGGGACGACAGAGGATGAGATGGCTGGATGGCATCACTGACTCGATGGACGTGAGTCTGAGTGAACTCCGGGAGATGGTGATGGACAGGGAGGCCTGGCGTGCTGCAATTCATGGGGTCGCAAAGAGTCGGACACGACTGAGCGACTGAACTGAATTGAACTGAACTGAATGGGAGGTCTTGGTAGGAGGTCAGAGGATGGGAGGAGAGACAGCTGGTGTATTTATTTCCCTGTGCCCTTCCAGTGGGGTCAGCATAGGTTGGCCAAGTACCTTCACCAAATGCCATCCGGCCCTGCCCCTGTCAGGTGGCCCTCTCCACAACTTTCTCTCTCAAGGTCCAGGTAACTTTTCCCTCCTCTCATCCCTTAAGACTGAGAGCTGTAACCCTCTCCTGCTGGTTCAAGCCCCCTGGTTGTTGCACAACCTTTTGAAGATTCTCTAAATCTTGCCTTTCATACCCTGCAGACCTCCTGCCTCTGTTCCTGGCTGGTTCCTGGCATGGCCTTGGTGGATACACACGCCCAGAACAATTCATCAGAATTTCCTCAGACTATCACTTCACAGACAGCAAAGAGCTTCTCCCCAAAGGAAGCCTCCCCTTGCGGTGGCTTCTCTTGTTGCGGAGCTTGGTCTCTCGGTGCCCGGGCTCCACTAGCTGCGGCTCCCGGGCTCTACAGCACACAGGCTCAAGCGTTGTGGCACACAGGAGCTTAGTTGCTCCGCACAGCATGTGGGATCTTCCCAGATCAGGGATTGAACTCATGTCTCCAGCACTGGCAGGCAGACTTTTTACCACTGAGCCACCAGGAAAGCCCAGGAAGGACTTAAAAGCTAAGGTGATTGAGACTTATTCAAGTAGAACTCTAGCCATTGTTTCCATCACCCCAGAACCAGCAGCAGGACTTTCCATTGGGGATGGTACAATCTCCTAAAGGGAACTAAGAAAAGTGGAGAAGAGGCATTATTTTAAGTTGCAGTGACCAAGAGGGTGCTCCTGGTATTTAGTGTCTGGGGGCAACAATTCTAAATGCCCTGTACTGTGCAGGACGGCTCCTCACCAGGAAGGCTGATGTGTTCTGAATGTAAATAGCTCCCCTTTGGTGAAACCAACCAGCTCACATCTGACATGAGGTTAGGTGGGGTCAGATGACAGAAGGGAGAGTGAATTTGCATCAGTACATTTTTCTCAAAGGACAGGACGAGAGATGAAAGGGAAAGGGGAGCTGCAAGAAAGAGATAATCTGGGGGATTTTTGTGTGTGTGTTTTTTTAATTTTAGAGTGAGAGTTGAGAATAAAAGATTGGTCCAGAAAGTAACTGCCATCACTGTAGTAATGTTTTACAAACTCTTTAGACCAAGACCCATAGTAAAAACTATGTTTTACATCACAACTGAGTTCATATACACAAATACCCAGATGCATGGCTAAAGCAGAAGTTTGACAAAACAACACTTCACGTTACCATTAACAATGTTCTCTGTTCTGTTCTATTCTATCCTATGCTGATTTCTATCTACTAAATTAACTTTCCAAGACATTACTTTGCTGACAAATGTCCATCTAGTCAAAGCTATGGTTTTTCCAGTAGTCACGTATGGATGTGAGAGTTGGACTATAAAGAAAGCTGAGCTTCTAGGAATTGATGCTTTTGAACTGTGGTGTTGGAGAAGACTTTTGAGAGTCCCTTGAACTGCAAGGAGATCAAACAAGTCCATCCTAAAGGAGATCAGTCCTGAATATTCACTGGAAAGATTGATGCTGAGGTTGAAGCTCCAGTACTTCGGCCACCTGATGCAAAGAACTGATTAATTGGAAAAGACCTTGATGCTGGGAAAGATGGAAGGAAAGAGGAAAAGCGGATGACAGAGGATGAGATGGTTGGATGGCATCACTGACTTGATGGACATGAGTTTGAGCAAGCTCTGGAGCTGGTGATGGACAGGGAAGCCTGGTGTGCTGCAGTCCATGGGGTTGCAAAGAGTCAGACATGATGAGCAACTCAACTGAAATGAACTGAAGCAGATCTCACTACTTGGTTTGAAAAACATGGCTGAAGACATAACCAGAGTGTATTTTAAACATAAAAGATGTGACACTACCTTATGTTGATGAGCACGGGGGGAAGTGAACACTCTCACAACTACAAGCGAGAACAAGAATTAACGCAGTTCCATTAGTTGGCCATTTGGCGTTCCATATCAATATTTTAAATGCACATGCCTTTGACTCAGCAATTCCACTTCCAGGAATTTCTTACCGATTTATTCACGTATGTGCCCAAAGATGAATGTAAAAGAACACACACTGCTGCACTGTTTGTAGTGACATAAGGTTAGAAACAATACAAATGTTCGTCAACAGGACACTGGTAAAGTGAACTACGGGAGTTGTGTCTGACTCTTTGCAACCCCGTGGGCTGTAGACCACCGGGCTCCTCCCAACCCAGGGATCGAAACCAGGTCTCCCACATTGAGAGTAGATTCTTTACCATCTGAGCCACCAGGGAAGCACCCCCTTATATAGAATCCTAAACAACCATGAAAATAATAAGGCACGTTTACATAAACTGAAATGGAATCAGGTCCAAGACGCAATCATACAGCTGAAAAAGCACGGGCGATATGCTGGTAATTGTACAGCTGAAAGATGAGTACAGAGGGATTTATCATACTGCTCTTCCTACTTCTGTTTATGTTTGAATTTTTTCCATAGTTAAAAAATGAAAAAGACAAGCGTCCGAACTGTGTTCAGTATGGTACCATTTATGTTTAAGCCAATTTGCTTTCATAGACAAGAGGATATAAAAGACTGGAATCAATACATGTCTCTGGCAAGAGAACTAGGGAACAGATGCAGGAGGGAGGGTTTTAATCTCATATTCTTTTCCGTCTTTTAATTTGTAACTATGCATACCTCTTCTCTATGTGTGAATTTATCATTCGAATGGAAATAAAACTGGTTTGCCAACCTCCATAAGGATAAACACAATTTCTATCTGAAGTCAAAAGAATCCAAATAATACCTGAAAACAAACACATGTTAAAAGGACATTAAAAGAATGTCCTCCTAACTTTGACTCTCGCCCACTCCCCACTACACCACTACCTTCGGGGATTTCCTGGGCAACCTAGTAAAAACAGAACAGTGTTTAATTATACTTTGGGGTCAGATTGTTATCTGTTTGAATTGACATAGAACAAATCCTGGGCCCCGAGGATGCCAATTATACCCAGTTATACTGGAAATGATTTCAAGTTTAACCTGTTCAGTTTCCTCACTTTAAGAATAACAGAACTACAATACAGCATTCTATTTCTCAATATCCACCTAAGAGAGGAGGTTAGCATATTTATTACAGCATGGTTTACAATAAGGGAAAACTGAAACCAGCCTAAACATTCATCAATAAGAAAATAGCTAAGGGAATACCCTGGTGGTCCAGTGGTTAAGACTAGGCTTCCAATGCAGGGGGCCTGGGTTCAATCCCTGGTCGGCAAACTAGGTCCTACACGCTGTAACTAAGCGTTCACATGCTGCAACTAAAGATCTTTCATGCTGCAAGGAAGACCGAAGATCCTAGGTGCCACAACTAAAACCTGGGTCAGCCAAATAAAATAAATAAATAAAATTTTTTTAAAAGAAAATGTTAAGTAGGTAGTGGCCAACCCGTAGGATACAATACTGTTATGGAGTGAACGTCTGTCACCCTCTCGCACTGACATGCGTTGCTGGCCCCTAACTTCCAGTGTGATGGAATCAGGAGGTGAGTCCTTGGACAGGTAACTGAGTTTAGGTGAGGACATGAGGGTGGGCACCCCATGGTAAGATTAATGTGTGAGGAAGAGACAGCAGAGTTTGCTCTGTCTCTGCCATGTGATGACACAGAGAGAAGGTTAGCTGTGAGCCAAGAAGAGGGTTTCACCAGGAACGAAATCACTTGGGACTTTGACCTTGGACTCCCAGCCCCCAAAACTGGGAGGAATGAATGTCTGTTGTTTAAGCCACCCAGTCTGTGACATTTTGATGTATACCCTGACCTGACCAGTAGAAATACCATGAAGTTATTCAAAAGTATAAAATGTATATATGACTGACATGAAGAGAATTTTAAGACACCTGTTGGGTTGAATAAGCCAGTTGTGCACAAATTACAATCTTACAGTATTCTTATATACATTTATGTATAACACATGTTCATATAACAGTACTATACATATTAATGCATTCCCAGGTGGTGTAACAGTAAAGAATCCATCTGCCAATGCAAGAGACACAAGAGACGTCGGTTCGATCCCTGGGTCAGGAAGGAACCCAGGAGGAGGAAATAGCAACACATTCCAGTGTTCTTGCCTGGAAAATTCCATGGACAAAGGAGCCTGGCAGGCTACAGTCCATGGGGTCACAAAGAGTTGGACATGACTGAGTACACACACACACATTAGTACACAGATCATAGCAAAATATCTGGAAAATATAAATGTTTAACATACAGGATACTTCAAGAACATGGGAGAGTCATGATCAAAGGGGTTTGGGCTTTGGTTTTAAATTTTAATTTCTTATTAAAATATATTTCTCTATTACTTATGTAATTTTAAATTATTTCAGGATGTACCCCTTCCAAAAGGTTCAGAAAAGATAGCCTGACCTCAAGCCATACAGTCAGTCTACTTCAGGGATATTTCTAGAATTAAAATTCTAAAATCTGCATCCCAATCTGAGAGTTCCCACAAGCACTGAGTTCTCCATCTTAATTTCAAAACCAACAAAATTACATTCTCTTCCTGGAGACAGAATAAGGCGGAACCCACATCCCCCAAGACACCAACAAGGAGATAATGTTTTTATGCACTAAACATAACATGGCTAGATTTCAACAAGGTTGCTGCTGCTGCTGCTACTGCTAAGTCGCTTCAGTCGTGTCTAACTCTGTGACCCCATAGACGGCAGCCCACCAGGCTCCCCCATCCCTGGGATTCTCCAGGCAAGCACACTGGAGTGGGTTGCCATTTCCTTCTCCAATGCATGAAAGTGAAAAGTGAAAGTGAAGTCACTCAGTCATGTCCGACTCTTAGCGACCCCATGGACTACAGCCCACCAGGCTCCTCCGTCCATGGGATTTTCCAGGCAAGAGTACTGGAGTGGGGTACCATTGCATTCTCTGAACAAGGTTAGCTAAGACAATTAATTCCAAAGCCTTCCAACTGACAGCAATACACAAATTAGCTTCCACATCAGCTTTAGGAAACTAATTTCGCTACGGTGAAGAATTCAGAAGGGGGTTCTGATGCCTTTTTAAAGAAGAAGAGAATTCACTTCAAAGGGAGATGAAACTATTTTCTAGAGCAACTTCATAATTATACCACAAGGACAGTGTTTACCTCTAAAACCAACACCCAGTAGGAATATGCTGGGAGGAAGAAAGAAGCCTCAAAACAGTGGCAGGTTGAAATCTGCAAGAGACATCCACAAGAGGAAAATAAAAAAAGAGCAGAAGTCTCAGAAAGTTTGTTAGCAATTAAAGTAGGCACTGACATTCATTTATTCAGCCAAAAAAATAATGAGTACTGACAGTGCCAGGTGCTGGGGAAACAGCAGCGAACAAGACACAGAAAAATCCTGCCCTCTTGACATTCTGGCAATAAACGTAAGTACTACAATAATCTGAGCAGGAGAATAGGGAGCACTCAGTTAAGGGGTTTCTATTTTAAATACAGTGACTGGTCAGGGAAGGTCCCACTGAGAAGGTGATGTTTGAGTGATCACCTGAAGGAGGCAAAAGAGCAAGCCTGCAGATATCTAAGGGACTTTATCTCCAGGCAAAGGGAAGGGCAAGTGCAAAGGTCCTGAGGTAGGGGCATACCTAGGATGTGTTGTGGAGCAGTGAGAGGCTAATATGATCAGAGCAGAGAGACCACAGGAAGAATCCCAGGAGACACTATAAGAGAGGAAGCCAGGAACCCAGTGGTGTAGGTTCCTGTAGGTCACTGTAAAGACATGGGCTTTTACTCAGAGCCACAGGAGCCATAAAAGAATTTAGAGAGCAGGAGTGACATGGACTCACGCACCACTGAGCACGTGATGGGGAGCAACGGGAGGGGCAGCAAGACTAGTGAGGCATCTTACTAATTGCAATAACCCAGGGGAAGGATGGTTCATCGAGTACTGGCTTGTGAGCTAGGGACTTCACAAGCCGTATATTCCTGTTTGTTTGTTTGAATTGAGATGTAATCCCCACACCATAAAACTCACTATTTAAAAATGTACAGTTCATAGACCCACAGACATAGAAAACAAACTTATGCATACCAAACAGGAATAGCAGGGGTGAGGAGGGATAAATCAGGAATTTGGGATTGACAGATACACATTACTATATATAAAACAGATAAACAAGGAGCTACTGTATAGGAAAAGTGAAAGTAATAGTTGCTCAGTTGCGTCTGACTCTTTCAACCCATGGACTGTAGCCTGCGAGGCTCCTCTGTCCATGGAATTCTCTACGCAAGAATACCGGAGTGGAGAGCCATTCCCTTCTCCAATGAGGGGCCTTGCTAAGGCCCTTGTTCATGCCACAGTTAGGCAATCCAGTAAATGACATGGTCAAATGGTCAACAATGATCCCCTTCTCTAGGGGATCTTCCCAACCCGGGGATCGACCCCAGGCCTCCTGCATTGCAGGCAGATTCTTTACCCACTGAGCCACCAGGGAAGCCCAGGGATACTCAATATTTTGTAATAACCTATAAGTGAAAATAATCTGAAAAGGATATACACCGATATAGATAGATAGATAGATCTGAATCAGTTTGCAATATACCTGAAACTAACAGAACATGTAAGTCAATCATACTACAATAAAATATAAAGTTTTACAGTTCAGTTGCTTTTAAATGTTCACAATGCTGTGCAGTGATTGACGTTATCTAATTTCCGCACATTTTCATCATTTCCAAAAGATACCCAGTCACTTCCCATTCTCCCTGCCCCCAGCCTCTGGCAACTACTAGTTACTTTCTGTCCCTACAGATGTGCCTATTCTGAACATAAATGGGATCACACAGTATGTGACCTTTCAACTCAGCTGTCTTTCACTCAGCATCCTGTTTTCAAAGTTCCTCCATGTTGCAGCCTGTATCAGTATTTTGCTCATTTTTATGGCTGAGGAATATTGTTAATATCTTATCAAATCCCCACAAAAGGCCATGAGGAAGAGCTATCATTACCATGCCCAATTTTTTGGTGAGAAACTGCAGCACTGAAAGGTCAGGTAACTAGCCCAAAGACAAACAAGAGATTGGAAGAACAGGCATTGACCTCGGCAGCCTTACTCCAGTGTTGACCATTTGACCATGTCATTAACTGTCTTGCCTAACAGTGGCATGATTAAGGGCCTTAGCAAGGCCCCTCGTTGGGCTGGGGAGGTGGGGACCCTGATTTCATACAGAGCCGAGCAAGGCTATGACTGAAACTCAAACATCATGACATTCTGTCCATCTGGGTTCTGCTCTAGCATCTCCTTTATACACTGGTGGGCCCTTCTCATTCTGGTGGAGTCAGATGAGATGATTGAAAGGGAAATATACAGGGTGAGATCAAGGAGACGGGCATTGGGGGTGGGAGCAAAGTGTCAACAGCATTACGTCTCCCACGGCTGAACTCAACATCAGTTCAGCTCAACCAACGTTTGCTAAGCACTGACTATGCGCTAGATATCTGTGAATAAAAGTCTCAATGAGATGTGGTCCCTGCCCTTGAAAAATTCACATGGGAGTTTGGAAAATGGCCATCTCAGTATTATCTCAGAGAAGAGGCTGTGACACTCTTATCTTTGTCTCGTCTTTGCTATGCTGGGTGCACAGCGTTTGTCCAAGAGACATCTGCTAAGGAACATCTCTGCACTAGGGATGTCACCTGTTCCCATTAGCTCTGTCTTATTAACCCTGCTCCACCTTCAGCATTCCTTCAAATGGGCCGTTTAATGCCCTACGCAATCCCCCAGCCACACCTGTTTGGGAAACGGCTGGTCACCTCACTCCCACAGTACCAATCAGAGCTCTGTTGCTGAGGATTTGAATTGAGGCTATAAAGAGTGAGCTATTTTGCTCTTGGAAGGCGTGGTTATTGCTGTCAGGGCTCTGTCCAGATTGCCTTAGCTCCCGTTACCATTTTCGTGCACATTGACTGCCTCTTAGTTGACACAGAGAACCCCAAGAGTCTGGGAATTAATTCCCTTAACTAGTGACTAACAGGTTGTTTTTGTTTAGTCGCTGAGTCGTGTCTGACTCTTTTGCGACCCCACGGACTGTAGCCCTCGAGTGTCCTCTGTCCATGGGATTTCCCAGGCAAGAATACTAGAATGGAGGTGAGGGGATGTAAATACTCCAGCTCCCTCACTTACTTACAGGGACAGCTCCAAGGTCTGACCACACTGTCTCCAGAGGTGCCCCTGCAGGATTAAGTGAAGATCACTCCCATCACTTCATGACAAGTAGATGGGGGAAAAGTTGAAATAGTGACAGATTTTATTTTCTTGGGCTCCAAAATCACTGTAGATGGTGACTGCAGCCATGAAATTAAAAGATGCTTGCTCCTTGGAAGAAAGGCTATGAGAAACCTAGACACTGTATTAAAAAGCAGAGTCATTGCTTGCCAACAAAGGTCCATACAGTCAAAGCTATGGTTTTTTCCAGGAGTCATGTGAAAGTCAGAACACAAAGAATGCTGCAGTCCATGGGGTCACAAAGAGTCGGACACAACTCAGCGACTGAACAACTCCCTTGGAACTGTCCTTAGTAACCTGTTCCTGCACGGCCTCTTTTCCTTCCCTTGAGATCCCTATTTCCCTACCCTCTTCACAGTTTCCCCTGGGAACACTTCTTCAAAAATCCTTTTCACATGAATCCTCATCTCAGTGTCTGCGTCTGGGAAACAAGCATTGCTTGTCCATTCTCTTTTCTGTGAGGCACATCGGGGAGCTGTGGAGTAGTCACTTAACTGTGTCTGCGCTTGCTGTTCAGAAATAATCTCACAAACCACCCCTAACATCTCAGAGTCCAATTTAGGGAAGCTGGCCTTCGTTCCAAAAAACTAGAATTTGGACATAACAGTAATAACACACATACAGTAGCGACATCACACCCTCCTCTCTACTGTGTCTGTGATAAACATCTTTTGGTTCTCCCACCGATGAGCTCCTCCCTGACCAGCTGGGACCATGCAGACAAGCAGCAGGGTGTCTGATGAATGGAAAATTTCAGTGAATACAGGGTCTTCAGAAAAGGATGACTTGTCTCTTTCAAACCAGCAGGTGAAACATTCTTCTCAGGACAAACCAAAGTCCCTCATGGATCAGACGACTGTGTAGAGCAGGTGCATTCCCCACAGTTTGAGGGTTCCAAATGAAACCCTCTAATGGGTCGGTACCAATCAGATCCTAGCCAGGAAAACAGGTGCCTCTGTAAGTATTTCAAACAAATGAAACCTAAGGCTGCAAACTGATTGTATGGGGGACAGAAAAGATCAGAAGCCACGATGGGATGGTGAGATGATCAGAGATTAGCCACAGCAAAATGCCACCACTTGTCCCTAGGTCTGGATAGCCAGAGGGAGGAAACGGTATTTACCAGAGCCCATGGGTCAGGGTCGCAAGACAAAAGCTGGAGCTGTAGAGGAGATATAGCCATTGCCAAAGAAGCCTTCCAAGGTAATGGGAGGTAGAAAAGAAAGGCTCCAGGTTCTGTGACACCAGTTTTGGCTGATTGATCACCATTACGATAAAGAGTAACAGTCACTAATGGGCTTCCCTGGTGGCTCAGCAGAAAGAATCTGCCTGCCAATCCAGAAGATGCGGGTTCAATCCCTGGGTCAGGAAGATCCCCTGGAGAAGGAAATGGCAACCCACTCCAGTATTCTTGCTTGGGAAATCCCATGGACAGAAGAGTCTGGAGGGCTACAATCCACGAGGTTGCAAAGAGTCAGACATGACTTGGCAACTAAACAACACTAACAACGGTCAGTGAGGAGGCAATGAAAACACCTACATTTAAAATCTAGAGACGGATGTGGGACTTGAGATGCCATGTTTCATCTTATTAAATGTGGTGTTTCAGCTCAGAGCCTCTTTGGGGTGGTTGCCAGAGTCTGAACCAGGCTGCAGTGGCCACTGTGCTGTGAACATCCACACTGCCCGGACTCAGGCTGCCTGGTCCAGCTCAGTGTGACTCAGCACCTGGAAACATGCGCTTCTTTAAATAGATCCTACTCTCAGCTGGGTCTCAGTGGTGATCAATGACTTATCTGTCATCACAGGGACGTGTCCTGGGGCTTGCTGAGCTACTGTGGAACAGAGGGACATACAGGGCACCGGAGGAAGGTTGTTTGGTGGCTGTGACCCTGCCAGAGAATGAAGACAATGGCCGAGTGAGACACCACCCAGAAGCAGGGGGTTTGTCTACACCCATCCCCCAGACTGGCCTCTTGGGGTTTAGTGCCACTCTCCTTCTCTCCCCAGAGCCCCTGCAGCTTTGTAGAGGAACCAGAAACGAGGTGGGCCAGGATCAGGAGACCTACATTCCAATTCCAGCTTTGCCACCAAAGAGCTACATGACCTTGGGCAAGTCCTTCACTTTCCTATCCTCCCATCCGTCAAGTGACATGCTAATTATAAAACCACAACAGGAGGCAGATGACAGCCTGATCGTTCTCAATGGAGGATTGGCCCAATGACTCATGGTCCATCCATATCCTGCAACGAACGCTACTCAGATGAGAGTGGTAATTGTTATGGGCTGAAATGAAACCATCTCCAAGCAGGGTGTGGAACACTGAGCTGCCATCTAAGTGTTTTTAAGTGGTTTCCTATATAGACAGGTACTGCAGAATATTTGTACAACATCTCAAAGGACACGTGCACACACATTCTGGTGAATCACATGAGCAGAACTGGCTTAAAAGCCCAGCTGATCATGTAGGTGGCTAATCAACTGAACTTCACAATGCCTCATGCCTCAGTGGATAAAAGAGACAAGAGCAGCTGCCACAGGAAGAATGACAATAGCAAGGATGGTGGCAACAACCATCATCTCTAACCCCAAGAGAACAGCATGAGCTAAGCTCACTCTGGCCCGAAAGCAAGACTGATGCATGGTTCATGAAAGGTACAGAAACTAGGCCTAATACGCCTTCCATCCAGGTGAGAGACCAGATTTGCCCCCTTCATATCCACACTATGATGCCAACCTGCCACCTGTTCCTCTAGTGTATGAAGCACATAGATCCACTCCCAACCACCCATCTCGGAGAATGAATTAGGTCTTCTGGGCTTGGGAAGCATACAATCCCACTCTACTCCACTCCCACTGAAACTACCACTAAGGACAGAGAGCTCTCTGGATATTCTCAGCCCTTCTCTCCAGAAGGCTACCTACTCGGATCTTGTTACTTCAGCCTCTTGTAGAGCGGTCCACCAGGAATGGCACTTAAACGTGAAATTCTAGGCTTTTTATCAAAGAACATGATATATAACCACAACCATGCCAGATCTATTCTTGCTTCTGCAGAGTTTTAAGTGGGACACTGAACCCTGATATTTCGTGCCCCCTATTTAAATTCTTCTTAATCCATTCATGTGTTTATTCAGCAATTATGTAGTGAGGGAATCAATAAGAAAAAGACAATCTAATAGAAAAATTGTTAAAAGGTAATGAATAGGCGGTTCATACAAAACACAAATGACTCTAGAGCGTTTGAAAAGATGCTCAATCATACTAAAAAAAAGGAGGGGAGGGGAGAGAACTGCAAATTAAAGCTACACTGAGATACCATTTTCCCCATCAGATTGGCAAAAATTCAAAAGGTTAATAACATACTTTGTTGGTGAGGCTGTGAGGATATAGGTATTCTCAAGCACTGCTGGTAGAAGTGTTCCTATGGTGCATAATTTGGCAATATCTATCAAAATTATGAATGCAGATATTCTTTGACACAGCAATTTCCCTTCTGGGAATTTATCCTGCAGCGATACTTGGACTTGTACGAAATAATATATGTACAAGGTTATTCACTGCAGAATTATAAAAGCAAAATACTGAAAACAATCTAGATGC
Source organism: Budorcas taxicolor (assembly GCF_023091745.1). Classification (NCBI taxonomy): domain Eukaryota; kingdom Metazoa; phylum Chordata; class Mammalia; order Artiodactyla; family Bovidae; genus Budorcas; species Budorcas taxicolor. The sequence goes on from NC_068926.1 coordinate 61,699,815, forward strand.
CTTTGAACAGACTAGTTGAATAAACAAGAATATATCCAAACAATGACATTCTATATAATTTTTTAAAAGAATGAGATCTCTTTATTCGCTGATTAGAGAAAGATTTCCATGATACATTGACAAATAACAAGACAAAGAGGTACATAGATACGGCATTTCTGCAATAACATTGCCTAACAAACCACCCCAAAACTTTAAAGAGTAATCAATCATTCTCATGCTCATGGACCCAAGAGCTGGCTGAGGTTCTGTCGATCTTGACTGGGTTCAGCAGGGTAGCTCTGCTTGGAGCTGCCCTTCAGGTCCTGATTGAACCTATTCCACATTCCTTACTCAAGGGCCGTGGTGGAGGGGCGATAATTAACCATGGCCTGCTCCTCTCTCGGTGGGTCATCGAACACAAGAGAGCAAGATCACTCGCATAAAAACATTTCAAGATGCTCACATCTTGTCAGCTCACACCCCATTGGCCAAAACAAGTCTCATGGCCAAGTCCAAAATCAAAGGGTGAAGAAAACCCACCATGAGATCACAGCTAGAGGGTGGATGTATGGGACCACCAGAGGGGAGTAAAGAATGGGACCAGCAACTGAATCTAACACTGTATCAACACACACATGTAACACTTAATTTTACTTATCTTCGTGTAAAAGTGCCTGACATTCCTGCCTCCCTTGTATGAAGACCCTCTGACTACACTGATCTGCCAAATCCTAGAAAATCCAGGATCATCTTCCCGCCTCAAAATCCCTAACTTTATTGTATCTGCAAAAGTCCCTTTTGCCACATAAGATAACATATTCACAGGTTCTGGGAATTAGGACATGGACATTTTTAGAGGGCCATTATTCAGCCCACCAGAGCTGAGATTCAAACCCAGGCCTCTCTGTCCCCTAATCATGTGCTCTTTTCACTGTTCTTTGCTGCCTCGAAGAAATCTGGTGTTTATTTCTGAGAAATCATTAATCCCAGGGTTTTTGTGGGTCTATGAGGAGAGAGAAGCATATTTCTCTGCAGACTGGACAAGACACAATAATAATACACATTCTACCAAAGAGAAATGTCCCCCCATTTTCAATTGCAGTGGGCAGTGTAATTCATAAGGTAGGGCAACAAAAGGTGATCCTCACCACCCCTTGCCGTTTGCCAGGTGAGGCTCCAAGAAGTGGCCAACGTGAGTTTTCTGCAATACTCATTTGTTTCCTTGTTTGTTATCTCTTTCACTAGAATGTCAGCCTCAGGAGAGTGAGGACATATCCCTCATACTCATCATAGTGCCCCAGAGCCCAAAAAAGCCCAGAACAGAGTTGTCATTTCATTGATAAATGCAAACCCCAAAGTTGCCCTGACCCAATGGACAGAATTTCACTTAGGTATGAAATTTGAAGATGGGGGAGGGGATCAAGTGGGCTCCGCCCAGAATCCCCTACCTTCAGGAAGGGTCGATGTGAAAGCTGAGGTCCCCGGTCAGGATCATAATGATGGGGAAATGTGAGCAAGATAATGTTTGCTTAGCTGTACCCTTCTGAGAACAGAGATTACATCTCTTGAACATTCTACATGAAGCATTCTGAATCGATCGTGCTTAGACATCAATAACAATCCACCTATGAAAAATTCTCCCACAAGGGCACAAAGATAGATGTACAAGGATATTCACTGTACTGTTTGTAGCAGCAAAAATACTGGACACAACCCAAATGTCTATCAATAGGGACTTGGGGAAATAAATGACCATACAGTCAAAATGATGGAATGCTATGCAGCTATTAAAAGAATGAGACAGATGGGGGAAAATGTCCAAGATATATTGCTAAATAAAAACAGTAAATTGCAGGAAAGTGTATAAAGTATGGCCCTATGTTTAAAAAAACAATATATATCAAAACTCATTGAACTGTGTACTTTAAGGTCTATGCATTTTACTGTACACAAATTATAACTTGATGCCTTCTAGTTCTTTGATTTTAAGAAGCAACTTTTCACATTGTTTTTGAAATTAAGACTTGCCTTTTCATGTGATGCAGCATTTTATGTTTTGTTGAAAGGCTGTTGAGTCAAAAGAGTAACTTACTGATGATGATGGTTTAGAAGAAGAAATACAAAGGAAATATATTAGCATATACATAGACAGTAAACAAGAGATAAGCATATTCACAGAAAAGTTAAAAATATAAACATTTTGAATTTAGGAGTGAAATAATGGAGAGTAGAAGGTGTGGGAACTTAGTAATATTTTTCTATAATTGAATTTTTCACTAGGGACACACTTTCCTTTGGTAATGAGAAATAAATTAAGGTTAAGGAAAAATCCTTTCTGTGACCTATACCTTTTGTGGGGAAGAGTGAAAACCCACTTCGTATTTAGGAAACTCTGGAGCATCAAACCCTGGGGAAGGAAACGGCAACCCACTCCAGCATTTTTGCCTGGGAAATCCCATGGACAGAGGAGCCTGGCGGGCTACAGTCCATGGGGTCGCACAGAGTCGGACACGACTGAGCAACTAAGCACACAGGGGCATCAAAGGGGCATTTGACAATTTAACAGACCAAGGGAACTGAACTTGATTTGTGTTGTTAAAATAGAAAGAACTTTGTTGTTTTCTGATTATAAAAGTAATATGTATTCATTGCATGATTAAACACCCAAACAACACAGAAAATCGACACTGAAAGTTACCCACCATCCCACACTCTACCCCCTCAGAGAGAGCAAACCTGAACATTGGGGTGCACACCCCCACTTTCAAAGGCAGCACGAATCTCTACATACTGTTTTAAAACCCAATTCCATCCCTCGTAATATGTAAACAGTATCTTTGCATGTCATAATACTACAATACATACATATACAGTATCATTTCAATGATCCCAAATATATTCCATCACATTTTTATACTGTAATTGGTATTAAAGAGACCCTGTTGCTGAATATCTACATTGTTCCAAATTTTTTGTCAATGTAAATAAAGGTACAAAGAAAATTCTCATACATTTATCTTTAAGCATATATCTGATTATTTACTCCTCAGTGAATTCCTAGAAGTTCAACTTGCTGAGTAAGAATGTTGCACACTCTAAGGGCTTCTGATCCTTGTGACCATATTTCTTCTCCATAACAGGAGTCGTCATTAGCATTATAAAATATTGAACATGGACTTCTTGCCAAGTCTTTCACTCCTTCTGAACAATCCTATGAGACTGGTGTTGTTTTTATCTCTCATAGGAAACTGAGATTCGAGAGGTATATAACCTCTTGACATCACACAACTAAAAACTGGCAGAGCCAGAAATAAGAAAGACCCAGAACTGTCTCCAAAGGGCAGGCTCACAATCATAGCACTTTGCTGCCTGCATTTGAGCAAGCTCCAGGAGTTGGTGATGGACAGGGAAGCCTGGCGTGCTGCAGTCCATGGGGTCACAAAGCATCAGACACGACTGAGCAACTGAACTGATTAATTTGCCTCCCAGAATAGTCCTATCATTTCATCATCCAGCCAACAGCACGTGAGAAAGCCCATGTCCTCGCTTTCTCCTGCTTTGTCCAAACTGAGTATTCTCATTTGAATCATGTAAGGAGAATGCAGTTGCAAGCAACAGAAAGCTCAACTCAAACTGCCTTAAATAATTAAATGATTCGTTGGCTCAAAACCACAAGTCCTACAGAAAGCTAATTGTCAAGAACAGTGTGACTGTGCAGCACAATGATAAGACGAAGGCTCAGGTTTTGTTCCTTCCCCCTGTGTCCAGGGTGGCTTCATCTTCCACTTGACTCTCCTTCATGGTCTTGAGACAACTCCCAAGGCTGTGTGCTTTATTCCCCAAGTCCAGACAGGAAAGAGAAGGCTGACTTTGGAAGTCCTCTCAGAAGAGTAGGAAAGATTTCCCAGATCCCTTAGCTTCTCCATGAGAAGCTAAATTGCCCCAGAAGCTCATCTTGAACCAGTGCTAGAGGGTAGGACTGTGATGATGAGTTTATGCCTGAGCTATATATTTGCATTCCTAGATCCCAGAGTGGGGGTTGATTTCTTCCCTGGTGGCTAAGATGGTAAACAGTCTACCTGTGACGCAGGAGACCTGGGTTCAATCTCTAAGTTGGGAAGATCCCCTGGAGAAGGAAATGGCAACTCACTCCAGTATTCTTGCCTGGAAAATCCCATGGGTGGGGTAGCCTGGCGAGCTACAGTCCACAGAGTTGCAAAGAGTTGGACACGACTGAGCAACTAACACACAAACACAAAAAGACAAACGGCTATAGAAAAAAGGTGTGGAATGAAAATCAGGACACTATCAAGAGAAGAAAGGCTGATCTGGGGGGTGGCAGAACGCACTTTTGTGCCCCCCATCTCCTCTTGGGCTCACCACTGTAGTGCACCCTACATGTTGGTCTATCCTTGTTCATGGCAGCGAGATGTATCGGGAATTAATATCCCCAGGGAGCAACGTGCAGCCAATAACGATAGAGGAGGCACGTAAAACCCCAGCTCCCTTACCCTTCTAGGTGGGCCATCATGCTCTGTGGTAACCCCTAGAGTTCTCCAGCGGAATTACGCTCCAGCTGCCCACAGTGATAACTGACTGGTGACTCGGTCTTTTCCGGTCCCTTCTCTTCCATTCTCATATCCCCACTCACCTCCCAGGCTTTCTTGGTTTCTTACAAATCAACTTAACACCTGACTCCCTGACTTGGGGTCTACGTATGGAGAATCCAAATAACGACTGTTAATCCAACTGCGAAGTCCACTACATTATCGCTTTTGCTCTGTGTCTAATTTAAGCACGTTCTGCAAAGATAAAATTGCAGCATTATGATGGAAGACAGACATTTATGCGGTAGCTCTCCATGCTGATGAAAGAACAGTACCTAGCCCTAAGCTACCTCCTTCACCTTCAGTGTGAAGGAGAAAAGAGGCCCCCTTCCATCAGAAACCACTTTGCATGCACAGCTACCTCAGCAGTGATCAGACAAGAATGTATTACTAAGCCCCCCATTGGGAGACTGTCCTGCAGATAGAGACATCTGGACTCCTTGGCGAGATTCCTTTAGGAAAAAGAGTGAGAACTCTCTCCCACGGTAAATTGGAGTTTTTAATATATCTCTTTCCGGGAGTGCTTGCTATAAACAAACTATCAGTCTGGTTGAGTGATAAAAAGGAAGCCCTTCTTCAAAAGATGCCACACATTAATTTTTAAGTTCACGCCCAAAAGATGTAATCCCCTCTTTTGCACCTGTTAGTGGGATTTGCACAACAATCATTTGTTTATAATTAATTGCCATATAGCTTTGCATGGCTGCATGCAGCATTGGCAAATGGCTGATTTCTATCGGAAAAAGATATGTGAGCAGCTTCTTTTTAGGGAATGAGCCATAAACTAAGCAGATTTCTAGCTCAGAAATGGTCCTTTTCAAAGAGGAAAAACCTCTAGACTCTTTTAAATGGGGCCCAATTTCTCAGCCTGAGAGTAGGAAAGGAATTAAAAGATGATTTAATTCAACTGCCTCCTTTTACAGATGAAAGAACTGAAGGCCAGGAAAAAGAAATCTCTAAGATTACTAGGTGAGTTAGTGCAGAATTAAAACATCCCAACGCCCAGCTCAGTGCTTGTCCCATTAAGCCCTCTGCCCACACCTCCGAGCACTGATGAAACAGCAAAACATATTTCTGTTCCCAGAAGGCAGGGCTGCAGGCTGTTCGATCAAATGTATTGAAGGCAGAGGCAGGAAGAATGCCTGGCCTAGAATGACCTTGAAAACACATCACTCTCTCTCTCGCTCCTCAGAGGAGACTAATTCTGCGATGAACTAGAATTCTTGCGATAACACACAGTTACTTAGACCAACAGTATCAAATGCAAATGTCTTTAATCTCCATGTAGGCAACAAATGGGCAGAGAAGGTGGGAGGTGAACCTCAGGAAGTGGTGGGGAGAGCCCTGGAGCATCTCAACCATCCCAGCACTGACAGATCATCTACGTTTTTAAAGAGAGACCGAAAGTCCAAAGTGTGGCATGAAAAAGTGTTGCATGATATCTTCCAGCTTTTAAATCTTGGTAATTGGCATAATTTCTTAAATAAAAGATTTAATCTCCATACAAGTCCAACAAAATATATCATCTCCCAAAACATCAGTTAGTAACTACTGGCACAGGGTAATAATACCTGGTGACAGAGCTGGTCATTCATTCATTCAAACATGCATTCATTTGTTCAGCGTCGAGAAGAGTGATTCTTAAATCTTTCTACACTTTAGAATCACCATGGAAGCTTAAAAATCCCAGGTCTTACATCATACCAATCACACCAGCATATTGAGGAATGGGTGATGGGCATCAGGATGTTTCAAATACACCTGGATGATTCCAGTGTGCAGGAAAGTTTGGAACAGCTGGTCTACAATGAGCCAAGCTATGGGTTAGCTACTAGGGACACAAGGATGACCAGGACAAACATATTCCCCGTCTTCACAGGGCTTAGAGCCCAGTGAGGCATTCAGACAGGTAACCAGATGTAGCCATGGCTGTCAGCTATCCACCAAACCCGTTCTCCTCCCCACCATCTTCCAGGGCACAGCCTGGACTCAAGTTTTCCTAGTGTCTTTTGCAGACAGGTGCAGCCACACATGGGAATGCTGACCAATACGAATGTGAGCAGAAGCCATTTGTGCCACTGCCAGGGGTAACTCATGACACATAGCAGGTGTGAGTTTCTTTGCTATTTGATTCCTTCTGCCAGGTTATTGAGGATGGCAAAGCTATTGTCCACCCAGGTCAATGGGTCTGTGACCAGTGGTGAGGACCATTTATTGCCCTAAACATGTCCCCTCTGAACAGCTGTTGAGATCTTGTTACAGCAGCCCAACTAATGCACTAAACAATTATAATAAAGACTATGACAGCAATAGCATCAGATGCTGAGGGAGCACAGATGGAGATGTGAGGAGGCAATCAGGGAGGGCCTCCCGTTTATTCACATACTCGTTCATCCAATGAATACTTCCTGAGCACTTGCTATGCACCAGGCATTGTTCTGGATGCAATTAATGAAATCAGTTAATAAGTTATTACACAAAAATCTTGTTTAAGAGGGATACAGCAATGAAGGAAAGACTCAAAAATCCCTGTCCTCGTGGAGTTTAGGCTCTTCAAAGTATAAGGTGGCATTTAAACTGAGACCTGAAGGATAAAAAAGGCAGGCAGAAATCTGGGAAGGGAACACAGATGTCAGTGCTCCTGGGAAGAAGAAAGACATGTCAGGCAACAGGCATGAGAGTGGGAGAACGTGGCACTTTGGGGGAGCTTCAGGGCTTCCCAGGTGGCGCTCGTGGTAAAGAACCCACCTGCCAGCGCAGGAGACGTGAGAGACACAGGTTCAATCCCTGGCTCGGGAAGATCCCCTGGAGATAGGAATGGCAAGCCACTCCAGTATTCTTGCCTGGAGAACTCCATGGACAGAGGAGCCTGGCGGGCTACAGTCCAGGAGGTGGCACAGAGTCGGATACAACTGATGTGACTTAGCGCGCATGCACGCCAGTAACTGGGCCCGGCTGGAGCACACAGCAAGAAGCTGGGCGTGATGAGCGGTAAGACAAGAGGCAGAGACTGAGACCGAGAGACATCCAGAGAGACAGAAAAGGAAACTGGCAGAAACCCAGAGAGGGAGACAGAGCAAGGTGGAGACACTGTCAGAGACAGACAGAGCCAGAGAGACATCTGACAGGGACGATGTGACCGGCACCGCAGAGCCAACTCCTCCTGATCCCACACCTCTCAGGCCTTCCTTTGACAAGGGAGACAGATGTCCACATTGACTTAAGTTTACCTTGCTTTGTTGAGTAGGTAAATATTTGATCTCCTACAACTCCCAGAGATCTCTCCTAGGTGAGAACAGCATTGTTAATCAGCCGGAGAGCAAGCCCATGACGGACCGGGACAGAGCCAGCGGTGAGGTTTGGAATTCACAGACTGGGGCTTGGGTTGAGGAGCCGTCACGAGACTTGAATTCTAGACCCTCCTTGACTCCAGGCAGCAGTGGGGCCTCTGCCTCAGTTTCTCCATCTGTAAAATGAGTACTTTCCTACTCTGACATTCCGTGGTAGCACTTACCGAGGTTTGTGATCCTATATTTAATTGTGAAATTGTTTAATGGATGCTTTGAGAGCTTGAGAGAGACGTGTGTGTGTCTTATTCACAGATGAGCACATAATACATGTTCGAGAGCACTGACTTGTTTAAAAAAGGAAAAAAGGAAAGGAGTGGGAGGAAGAAGGTAGAAGGAAGGAAAGAAGAATGGAGGGAGGAGGAAGGAAGGAAATGATGTTGAAGACATAATGAGTGCTATGGCAAGAAAGCAAGGAAGAACAGGATCCAAGGGGACTTAACCTCACCTGGATTAAATCTTTAGGAAGAGAAACCCAGCAGGACGAATCTAAAATGGCTTTGCTGATTTTCCCAGGGAAGCTCATAAATTTTTATGCCTCTTGTCGAGGCACCCACACGTTCCACAACCACAGAGGAAGGAGAAACTAGCATATACAGGTGGCCACCACCAGGAAATCAGCAAGTTGGGTGGCCAACCCCCTCACCAGCCCTCGCCCCCACAGTGCAGGTTGAGTGACAGTGTCATGCTGGGGGAGAACCTGTGTGAGCAGTCTGGCTCCTAGACATTCTGGAACCAGCCCAGGCTTCTCCTGGGGCTTGGTGGTGGTTCCGTAAAATCCCCAAGCGTTTGCTCCTCTCCCTCCTCCTTCTTAGGGTGGAAGTCTGGGAATTTGCTCCTTTCTAGCTAAAGCTGACTATTTCTAGACAGTGGGAGGACTTGGGATTTTCCAAGGATGAAACAGGAAGTGAGTTGGTAACAGGAACAAATGAGGAAGTGACAGCACATTTGAGGAAACAACCGCTTAGGAGATCAAATTCATAAAGACTGGGTGACTCCATGAGCCCCTGCAATAAAGCAAATGCGAGCAGATGAGTAAATGTGGAGAAAGGAAGCTCCTCCTGATCGGAGAACACAGCAGAGAAATGTAAAGGGAATGATGGAGTTAGAAGCGAAGAGTGAAATACTCAGTCAAATCTGACTCTGCATGATCCCATAACTATAGCCCACCAGGCTCTTCTGTCCATGGAATTCTCCAGGCAAGAATACCGGAGTGGATTGTCATTTCCTCCTTTAGGCGATCTTCCCAACCCAGGGATTGAACCCAGGTCTCCTTGCAGGCAGATTCTTTACCATCTGAGCCAGCAGGGAAGCCCTTCAGAGAACCTTCAGTGGATGCTAAAACTAAAAGGTAAACATTGATGAGTGAAGTGAAGTGAAAGTCGCTCAGTTGTGTCCAACTCTTTGCGACCCCATGGACTATACGGTCCATGGAATTCTCAAGGACAGAATACTGGAGTCAGTAGCTGTTCCCTCCTCCAGGGGGTCTTTCCAACCCAGGAATTGAACCAAGGTCTCCGGCATTGCAGGCAGATTCTTTACCAGCTGAATTATTAGGGAAGCCCAACATTGATGAGTAGCAAGAGAGATTTATATACATAATCCAAACTATCTCCCCACAACTTCCTTATTAATCAAAAAGAGGAAGATAGCAGCCTTCAGTGGAGAAACCTGTTGGCCATATAAATCAAGTGATCAAGGTGACCCTCACCAGCAGCAGGACACGTCGACAGCATGCACTTCCTGATATGCTGTTCTGAGAATTCAGCATCACATCTGCATTATCCCTGCTGAAAGTACACAGCCTGACTCTGACCACAGTGAAGCACCAGGGAAGCCCAAATTGAGGAACAGTCTACAAAATAACGGGCTTGAATGATTCGAAGGTATCAAGGTCAAGAAATGGAAAAGGGCTGAACAGTTGTTCCAGGACAGGGAAGGCTAAAAAGACATGACAACTCAATTCAATGCAGAAACCTAGATTGGATTCTGGACAGAGAATGAAAATATATTACTGAGAGAGTTGACAAAATTTGAAAGTGGATGTGGATTCAATAACTATGTTACAAAGATGTTAAACTTCTGATTTTGAAAACTGAACTGTGGTTACGTAAGAGAGCATTCTTCTTCCTGGAATACACACTGAGTAGTGGTTAAAAAAAAAAAAAAAAAAACCAACTAGAAGAATCGGAACATCAAAGCAGAGGATAAGGGCTGGTTTTAGGGGTTGGAGGAACTGTGTTCAAATCCCAGGTCTATTATACCCTGGCTGTGTGACCTTGGGCAAACCACCTGACTCTCTAAGCTTCAGTTTCCCCATCTCTAAAATGAGACTAAATGGTTAAGACTCCACACTTCCAATGTAGGTGTCCCAGGTTCGATCCCTGGTTGGGGAACTAAGATTCCACATGCCTAGTGGATCAGCCAAAAACAAAAACAAAATGAGGCTGCTGATGGTGCCTGTCTTCACATGATTTTTGCAAAGATTTGATGAGGTAACCAACTGCAAGTCCTGAGCACAGTCTCTGGTGCATAAGGACATTAGAGGCAGCTCTCAAGCTACATGTCTCGGGGTTGGAGGAGATCCTCAGTCTTTCAGACTTGCTTTCCTCCCAAATGAGGGCCTGTTAGGAAATGCCCTCTAAGGAAAGAATCATGATTCTAAATACTAAGGAAAAGACAGAGATGTTAGTGCCGTAGTCTAATCCTTTTGTTTTACAAATGAGGAAAATCTTTGAATCTCCCGCAGTGGCTAACATTATTGGTCTTGCCCATAATAGGTGTTCATTAAAATTTTGGTGAGTCTGACTGAACCTGGTGAAGCCACTTGACCTTGATAGTTCGAGGCTTCAAAGATAGTCAGGATCAAAGACTGAGCGTGAAAGCACGTGTGTGCCATTACTAGAAAGTGGAGATGAAGGCAAACCAGAAGGAAATCTCACCCACAGCTCCCCATGAAACCTTACCAGTCCTCAAACCTGCATCTTCATCCTGGATTGTCTGGGTGAGCTCTGAACATAATTACAAGTGGGAGGCAGAGAGAGATTTGACTCCAGAAGAAGCCGGAGAGGAGATGACAGAAGCAAGAGGCTGGAGAAAGACGATTGCTGGCATGGGCTATGATGCAAGGAACATGGGTAGAAGCTGAAAAGGACAAGGAAATGAATTCTCCCCTAGAGCTTACTGCCAACACCTTGATTTTAGCCCCAGGAGACCCATTTTGGACTTCTAGCTTGCATGACTCTAAGATAATAAATATGCATTGTTTCAGGCCATTGAATTCATGATAATTTGCTACAGCAGCCATTAGAAACTAATACCTGGGCATCATGTCATCTCACAACTCCCTTGCTCCTCACAGCACTGTGATGTCAGGAGCAATATTTACCCAACAAAGAACCAGACTTTCTCCTTCAGACCTGGAGGGATAATGACCCCCTCGCTATCCACCACACTGATAATGACCCCCATCTAGAATTCCAAATAAGGAATGATAAAGAATACAAAGCCCTCTGAGAATCCTCATATATATCCAAGAAGGCACTGGACTTCTCACAATACATCGGATGACTGTTTGGACCATTTTTATTCTGATTCTGAAGGCACAAGCGATCCCGAAAGTGCGGAGGAACAGGTGACATCCAAATGGTATATGCAGATGGCACTTTCAGACTTTGAACTTGAGCACTAATGGTCAAGGCCTCCCAGTCATAATGCAGAGTAGAGATGTGTCTGAATCTCTGCTGAACCGGGGTGTTAATTACATGTCTGCTAGACAGAGACAGTCGGTGAGAAGGCTAAAATTAGCCAACAATCTGATATGTTGACACTTGGCATCAGTAACTGAAGCTTCTATGAAAGACATATTTATGAGATGAGCTTATGTTTCATGATGACATGCAGGCTTTCAGAAGCCCCAAGAAATTCTGAAAGTTCAGCATTTTCTCTCCATCCACTTGGCTATAATGGTGAGAAAATGCTGGCTTGCCCCCTCCTTGAGGTTGAAAAGGGAAGAAAATGACAGGGGCAAAGACATCAGATTAAACGCCAAGTCTTTGTCACTGGAATGTGTTTTTCTGGTGACATTCATTAACGTGCATACCCAGAATAAATGCTTTTCAGAAAAGTAAAGCAGACTAAGTCTTTGTGGCTAACTATAGAATTAATTGTGCTTCAATTGCTGGAACTCATGCCTAGAGTCTCCAACCTGGGAACACCATTATTATACACTAGAAACTGAACCAAAGGTTTAACTAAAATTATCTCATTTAATCCTCACAAACATATCAGGTGATGGGTACTATTATTATTCCCTTTTACAGATCAGGAAACCAAGGCTCAGAGAAGTGAAGTCACTTAGGCAGCTAAGGCAGGATTTTCCAAGGAATGAAGTATTTACAACAGAGAGAATTTAATGTAGGGACTTGATCACATGGGCAAAGAGAGAGCAAGGATAGTGAAGCCACCCAGAGATTAGTAATAGCAGAAAGAAGACCTACACCTAAGCTGCAGGATGGAGGGAGACAGTCGTATACCTGGGCCCCTGGGAATAGGTTCACCTGGTGGAAGCTGGAGCCTTGAAGGGAGCAGAGAAGAAGGAGCAGAAATACCCTGGTTTCCTCCCTCTTCCCACAGTTTAGTGTAAGGCCAATGTGGCACCCCACTCCAGTATTCTTACCTGGAGAATCCCATGGAGGGAGGAGCCTGGTAGGCTACAGTCCATGGGGTCGCAAAGAGTTGGACACGACTGAGCGACTTCATTTTCACTTTCACTGCCTCTCACTGGCCAGAACTGGCAAGAAGCCAGCCAACAAAGAAGTCTGAGTTATGCAGCCCACAGGGATTGAAACAGAGCAGGACTCTATGGTCCTTGCCCCATCACGTCCTCTACCTGCCTTCTGTCAGTGCAAAACTTTAGTCACAGAATAAGTTTAATCCGAGAAGTAAGAAATGCAGAAACAAAGGAAAACAGTCAAAGGGGACTAAATCATAATAATATGTTACCAAGCATAGTCAACCCCGAAAATTCATTGGAAGGACTGATGCTCAAGCTGAAGCTCCAATACTCTGGCCACCTGATGCAATGAGCCAACTCAATGGAAAAGGCCCTGATGTTGGGGAAGACTGAAGGCAGGAGAAGGGGATGACAGAGGATGAGATGGTTGGATGGCATCACCGACCCAGTGGCCATGAGTTTGAGCAAGCTCCAGGAGCTGGTGAAGGACAGGGAAGCTTGGTGTGCTGCAGTCCATGGGGTCGCAGAGTGGGACACAACTGAGCAACTGAACAACAACAAAGCATAGTCAAGACCTTTGGTTCTTTCTCAAGGGCTGTAGATGATAATCTGAGCCATATCCTGTGAGCTGTCTCATAGATACTGAAACACCAGGGTGAAGAAGTTAACTACAGATAACCAGACATGAGCTGCCACGATTCTGAGAACTGGCCATGAAGAAATGGGAGCAAATGGACCCTGGAACTGAAGATTAACTGTACCTGAAACCATCAAGATGATGCTGGTCAGACCACTGATGACCAATTTGAAGACGACTGTTAGAGATGACTGTGCTGTTTCTGCATGTAGCCCCTCTCCCACTCCTATCTATAAAAGCTCTCACCTCCCTGTTTGGGCTGGGTTGGGGGTCGGGGGAGGCGGTGAGGCAGTCTGCCTTTGAACAGACATCCACCACCCTCTCCTCCACAGTTGCCAGCATCTGAAATAAAGCAAACTTTTCTTTCCACCAACCTGGCTTGTTTATTGACTTTCGAGCAGCAAGCAGCCCGACCCACCACACGCCTTTTGGTAACAGGATATGCTCCCAGTCTCAGGAGAGCTAGAAAGAGCCTTAGCCAGAATATGACACAGGTCTGCACCATCCCAGTAAATCACAGGTCCTTTCATGGGAGAACACAGAGGCCAAATGTAAATTTCTTCTGGATAGCAGCCGTGGTCCCCTACAGACACTGAAGAGGCTCAGATAATCCTTCTAGATTCTAGGCAATGCTCCCTGTAAGCAAAAGGCAGGTTTCCCAGAGGACTGAGTCCCAAGCCTGGCTCAGAGAACAGCTCTTTGTGTGACTTTAGACAAATATCTTCACCCTCTCTGAGCCTCAGTCTCCTCCTCTGGTACACAGGTAATAGAAATATACCCCTCGCAAAACTGATTTACAAAGCACCTGGTTCACAGCAAGTGTTCCAGAAATGGACCTAATTATACCACTGCTACCATCAATAGTATGTAACCTATTCACAGGATTATCATTTTATTTATAGGCAGTGGGCTCTCATGAGGAGATAAGATCGGCAGAAAAGAAAAATGAGTTTCTCAGTCACGTCTACAGAGCTGTCCTGGGCATTCTCTCAGAGACCCTTCTGCTATCAAGTAAACTTACTCAAGCTGAATAACAGTTATACGACCTGCTTCTGGGAAAGAATACCTAGGGATGCCGTAAACTGTTTATTCTGGCTTCTCCTTAATGAGTGCATTTACCTCACGCTGTGACCTTCCTTTGCTTTCCTTAGAAAATTATCCGCTAGAAAGTAAAGAGAAAGCCAAATACCTAAAGCAAACAAAGCCAACTCCCAGACCCCCGGAGATCTGTTGTGAGCCTTTGCATTAGAAGGGATCAGGGAAATGCAAGGCACCATTAAGACAATGAAATGTATAAGGTGGGGACATTCAGCGCGAAGTCGCCTGAGCTGCTCTGCTGTGACTGGATGGGCTTCATTTGTCCTGCATACGGCCATCCAGTGAGTCACCTGCTGTTTCTGTTTGGGCTGGAGCTACGGTGGCTCCCCAAATGTCAACACCACTCACCTTCCAGGGGGACCCTCCTCACTTCCTCCACACCTGCGCCATCGAGGCAAAAGAGGGGAATCATGTAAAACAGGGCTACTCAAAACACAACCTCAAAATTGCTTCCTCTATGTACCATATTGAATAGCACTCCCCTCTGCCAAACGAATGTCCTCCTAGAGTTTCTGAATGTAACCCTATTTAGAAACAGAGTCTTGGCAGATGTAATGGGTTAGGGTGACATCATATTGGTTTAGAGTGGCCCTAAGCCCAATGACTGGTGTCCTTATAGGAAGAAGAGAACACACACAGTGATGCTCACAAGGAGGAAGGTCATGTGATGATGAAGGCAGAGATGGAAGTGATATGTCTACAAGCCAGGGAAGCTTGGTAGAGGCCAGGGAAGCTGCTCAGCACCCTACAAAGCCCAGGATAGCCCTCATAACAAAGAAATGTCCATCCTAAAATGTGCTAAGGTTGGAAAACCAGGCTAAACAGGCTAAATGAGTCAAAGGCAAGGTGAATTTAAGATGAGTTTTGAAGGATGTGTAGGAGTTTATGAAGTGAAGAGGAGGGGAAAAGGCCTTCTAGGCAGAGAAAACAGCCTATCCAAGAGCAAGAAGGAAACTAAAGGGCAAGGCCTGTTCAGAGAAAGGGGACAGCTCAGTATGAGTAATAAAGCAGAGTAGGGCTGGATCCCAATGGACTCAACTGAGTAGTCTGAATTTCATCCTATTAGCAATGGGGAGCCATTTACAGTACTTGAACAGGGTGGACAGTATCATTACTGAATGATAATGTTATATGAAGAATTAAGGGAAGATGAGCAAAGCCAGGGTAAGAGGCCATGAAGTCAGTCTGGTTCCCCACACCTTCTCTGCCCAGCCTCCAGTTAATTCTACATCTAGGCATCTAATTTCTGGCAGACCTGACTGGAAAGCGGTGTTCCCCATTCCAGACTCTGCCAGGCACATACTCAAACAGCTATGGGCCTTAGTGACACTGCTGGCCCTGCCTGGAAAATCCTGACTCAAACAGGAAAGAGTACAACAGCTTTCCAACCCCTGCCCTCTGGCATTTCCAGCCATTTTCATTTGGAAGAGACTTTGTTTCCTGCTCCCTTAATGAGGGGGAAGGCAGTCTAATTTGAGCTCTCCTTAGAGGCTCACACAGAGACACAAAAAAGTTCCTAAGGCTCTGTCCTCAACGCTCTCCATGTCTTCTCCCTTCCTTTCTATCAACCTTGTCTTCAAAGTGGTTTTAGGGTCACAGTGGAAAGGCCAAGCCTTACCTCCTCCCAGGGGACGCAGAGACACCCCCTAACCTCCCAGCAAATCAGCCGCTTGCCATCTTTGCCATGAGCCCACAGAATCAATACCATGCTCTCAGATCTTGTTTTTCCCTTGAGTGATCTTCCCAAGGCCTTTATCTCTGCTCTGTGGCAGTCAGGATAACAAACACTAGAGTTTCCATTTCAGGAGCGTGGTGGACTCATTCACCATTTGACTTGGACAAGTGACCTCTCCTGTGGGTCTCATGTTCCTCATCTATAGAGTGGGAATAGTTCAGTTCAGTTCAGTCGCTCAGTCGTGTCCGACTCTTTGCGACCTCATGAACCGCAGCACGCCAGGCCTCCCTGTCCATCACGATCTCCCGGAGTTCACTCAGACTCACGTCCATCAAGTCAGTGATGCCATCCAGCCATCTCATCCTCTGTCGTCCCCTTCTCCTCCTGCCCCCAATTCTCATCCTCTGTTGTCCCCTTCTCCTCCTGCCCCCAATCCCTCCCAGCATCAGAGTCTTTTCCAATGAGTCAACTCTTCGCATGAGGTGGCCAAAGTATTGGAGTTTCAGCTTCAGCATCAGTCCTTCCAATGAAAACCCAGGACTGATCTCCTTTAGAATGGACTGGTTGGATCTCCTTGCAGTCCAAGGGACTCTCAAGGGTCTTCTCCAACACCACAGCTCAAAAGCATCAATTCTTCGGCGCTCAGCTTTCTTCACAGTCCAACTCTCACATCCATACATGACCACTGGAAAAACCATAGCTTTGACTAGACAGACTTTTGTTGACAAAGTAATGTCTCTGCTTTTTAATATGCTATCCAGGTTGGTCATAACTTTCCTTCCAAGGAGTAAGCATCTTTTAATTTCATGGCTGCAATCACCATCTGCAGTGATTTTGGAGCTCCCCCAAAAAAAGTCAGCCACTGTTTCCACTGTTTCCCAATCTATTTGCCATGAAGTGATGGGACCAGATGCCACGATCTTCGTTTTCTGAATGTTGAGCTTTGAGCCAACTTTTTCACTCTCCTCTTTCACTTTCATCAAGAGGCTTTTTAGTTCCTCTTCACTTTCTGCCATAAGGATGGTGTCATCTGCATATCTGAGGTTATTGATATTTCTCCTGGCAATCTTGATTTCAGCTGGTGCTTCTTCCAGCCCAGTGTTTCTCATGATGTACTCTACATAGAAGTTAAATAAGCAGGGTGACAATATACAGCCTTGACGTACTCCTTTTCCTACTTGGAACCAGTCTGTTGTTCCATGTCCAGTTCTAACTGTTGCTTCCTGACCTGCATACACGTTTCTCAAGAGGCAGGTCAGGTGGTCTGGTATTCCCATCTCTCTCAGAATTTTCTACAGTTTATTGTGATCCACACAGTCAAAGGCTTTGGTATAGTCAGTCAAGCAGAAATAGATGTTTTTCTGGAACTCTCTTGCTTTTTCCATGATCCAGCGGGTGTTGGCAATTTGATCTCTGGTTCCTCTGCCTTTTCTAAAACCAGCTTGAACATCAGGAAGTTCACGGTTCACTTATTGCTGAAGCCTGGCTTGGAGAATTTTGAGCATTACTTCACTAGCGTGTGAGATGAGTGCAATTGTGCGGCAGTTTGAGCATTCACTGGCATTCCCTTTCTTTGGGATTGGAATGAAAACTGACCTTTTCCAGTCCTGTGGCCACTGCTGAGTTTTCCAAATTTGCTGGCATATTGAGTGCAGCACTTTCACAGCATCATCAACCAGGATTTGAAATAGCTCAACTGGAATTCCATCACCTCCACTAGCTTTGTTCGTAGTGATGCTTTCTAAGGCCCACTTGACTTCACGTTCCAGGATGTCTGGCTCTAGGTGAGTGATCACACCATTGTGATTATCTGGGTCATGAAGATCTTTTTTGTATAGTTCTTCTGTGTATTCTTGCCACCTCTTCTTAATATCTTCTGCTTCTGTTAGGTCCATACCATTTCTGTCCCTTATTGAGCCCATCTTTGGATGAAATGTTCCCTTGGTATCTCTCATTTTCTTGAAGAGATCTCTAATCTTTCCCATTTTGTTCTTTTCCTCTATTTCTTTGCATTGATCCCTGAGGAAGGCTTTCTTATCTCTCCTTGCTGTTCTTTGGAACTCTGCATTCAAATGGGTATATCTTTCCTTTTCTCCTTTGCTTTTCGCTTCTATTCTTTTCTCAGCTATTTGTAAGGCCTCCCCAGACAGCCATTTTGCTTTTATGCATTTCTTTTCCATGGGGATGGTCTTGATCCCTGTCTCCTGTACAATCTCACGAACCTCCATCCATAGTTCATCAGGTACTCTATCAGCTCTAGTCCCTTAAATCTATTTCTCACTTCCACTGTATAATCATAAGGAATTTTATTTAGGTCATACCTGAATAGTCTAGTGGTTTTCCCTACTTTCTTCAATTTCAGCCTGAATTTGGCAATAAGGAGTTCATGATCTGAGCCACAGTCAGCTCCCGGTCTTGTTTTTGCTGACTGTATAGAGCTTCTCCATCTTTGGCTGCAAAGAATATAATCAATCTGATTTCGGTGTTGACCACTTGGTGATGTCCATGTGTAGAGTCTTCTCTTGTGTTGTTGGAAGAGGGTATTTGCTATGACCAGTGCTTTCTCTTGGCAAAACTCTATTAGTCTTTGCCCTGCTTCATTCCGCATTCCAAGGCCAAATTTGCCTGTTACCCTAGGTGTTTCTTGACTTGTTACTTTTGCATTCCAGTCCCCTATAATGAAAAGGACATCTTTTCTGGGTGTTAGTAAGTTCTCTAATTCAAAGGATTGTTCAGGGATTCATGGAAACTATGCATGTAAATTGCTTAGTACAGTGGTTGGCATGTAAGAAACACCCAGCAGATTGTATAGTAATAACATCGTGGTTACCGAGTCACCTAATGCTGCATGACCTTTCACACTCCCCTATTTCTTGCTACAAGATCCAAAACCACCAAAGAGAAAGGCCAAAGGGGAGAAAAAATTCTCAAGGTCTATTTACATGTTTGCCATACCTGCTATGTGCATGCATGCCGTCCTCTAAGCCTCATATGGGGCTTCTTAGGTGGCTCACTGGTAAAAAGAATCTACCTGCCGATGCAAGAGACATGGGTTCAATCCCTGGATCAGGAAGATGCCTGGAAGAGGAAATGGCAACCCACTCCAGTATTCTTGCCGGTGAAATCCCACGGACAGGGGAGCCTTGTGGGCTGCAGTCCATGGGGTTGCAAAGAGTCAGACACGACTAAGCGACTGACTACACACACATGCAAATTTCCCATGGCAGCCTTGGAGATTTTCCTTCAAGAAAGAATTTCCTTTGGCTCTGAGAACCTTCAGGATCAACTGCAGCATTCAAGGCAAGGCCACCTTCTCAGGCAACCCCAGACAACAACAAGCATGGCAGGGGTGCCATAGCCTAGCCATTTCTGTCCAACATAGGGTTCTTCTAATAGGTGATCTTTACTCAGGGCCCCCCATTGGATTGCCCAAGACTTGAGCAGATCTCCATGATGGCCTGAAGGCTCTCCTTGCCCATTCTGCTTCCTTCCCCATTTGTCTTTCACTGGCATCAACCTCCCAATAAACCTCTTGCACCCATAGCTCTGTCTCAGTGTCTACTTCTTGGAGGACCTACTGAAATACCTGAAAACAACTCTAGATGCTATATCTGTGTGTGTGCCTCTGTGTGTGTGTGCCTCTGTGTGTGTGTGTGCAAATATTAAGAGTGTGTTTCCTTAGGACTTCCCTGGTGGTCCAGAGGTTAAAAATCTACCTTGCAATGCAGAGGATGCAGGTTTGATCTCTGGTCAGGGAACTAAATCCCACGTTCCACAATAAAGATCAGAGATCCTGAATGCTGCAACTAAGACCTGGAGCAGCCAAACTAAATGATTATTTTTTTTTTGAATACAGAGTGTGTACGTTTCCTTTCTTGTAGTATGGAGTCATCCTGGTCTACCCTTTATGTGAATTAACTCTGCAAAACAGAAGACCTTCATTTCGAACGTGATATGCACATGCAAGCCAGTGGACGGGACGGCACATGGCAGGAGTCACTCGATACACATTCGTTCCATAAATGACTAATTGACTGTAACGTGGTGGTCAGGACACTCCTCTGAACACCACAGGACAGTGCTCTGCATCTTACCAAAGTGAAAAACATTCAAAAGGAATTGTTTTTAGTCCAGACCCAGTAGTAACAAGAGGAGCCAGCCTGTACTGAGAGCTATGGTGGACAAGGGATGCACCCCCTGGCTCCCCTACAAGGAAGGATGTGCCGCCCTAGCTGCAGAGCCACCCCGCCTGAGGTCAGCGGCACCCCAGGCTGGCCCACACCAGTGGCTGATGGATGCTCAGGACACAGACCCGTTGGCCGTCCTAGCCCTGGAGCACACTGTGGGCTCGGCTGGAGCAATCGCTGGGCGCTCTTCGCAGCTCCAGCCTCTCCCTCTGCCTTTTCTGCTCCCATCCCCTCGTGTTCCCTGGTGTTGATCCTGAGGTCTCCTGCCGGCTCAACTCCACTTACCAGTGCTAAGAGCATGCACCTGCATGAACGCACTGCATTCTCACTGCCACCCTAGGGGCAAGAATTGTGCATCCCCCTCTGTGTTGCAGACGAGAAATCCAAGGCTCACAAGGGTCACACCTCCAGCAAAAAGAGAGCTGAGGTGCAAACCCCAGGGTGTGGGACTTCAAAGCCTGAGGTGTTACATCTTTGGAAATGAAGGTTGCCATCCTCCACCTCCAAGCTGAGTCTCAAAGGCAAGCCCCAATCTCACAAATAAGCCAAGGCAAGCACCACAGGCAAGTGCCTGACTCCCCAGACCCGTGTTTTCCCTTGAGTGTCCCGGGAGGAGCCTCAGAGGGACCCACCTTGACCCAAGAATGCCAATCAGGTAACACAAAAGGTCATTTTTAAAGGAGTCCCTGCCAAGCTGATAACAAGCTTAAAAGGATGTTTAATCAAACCTATTTATCTGATTCAAGCCTGAACCCGAGAAATGAACTTGAGACTTTTCACAGCCCACTGGAAACCTGTCAAAGCAATCAAGTTAACACACAAAATACGTAGCTTCTTTATGGATTTTTTTCTCCTCCACCGTCCCACTGGGCAAGAGAATGGGAGAGAAAAAAGTACAAAGGATGCACCAATTTGATTGAAATATTTACTGTCTTTGGAACCAAAAGAAAACCTTTCTCCATAATGAAATGTCATTTTTTTTCTAGAAGACTTAATTAGAAAACCTTCAAGGGAGAAATCTCCCCAAAGGGTGTGACATGATACCTCCATCTGAAACTGTTAAATTAAGAGGAAGAGGACGGAGAGAGCTTCCCAGGTGACTTAGTTGTAAAAACCACCTGCCAATGTAGGAGATGCAGGAGACGTGGGTTCGATTGCTGGGTTGGGAAGATCCCCTGGAGGAGGAAATGGCAACCCACTCCAGTATTCTTGCCTGGAAAATTCCATGGACAGAGGAGCCTGGCGGGCTGTAGTCCAAGGGGTCGCAAAGAGTCAGACACGACTGAGCGAGGGAGCATGTACATGCACACACAAGGAGGGAGGTCACGCAAACCACACCAACAGGCAGAAGCCAGGAGGCTGTTGAGAGCCCCTTCAACAGACCAGAGATGTGAAGAGGGGAAATCAAGAAATCTTGTCCTGATCCACCGTTTGCTATTAAGTCTCTGAAATGCATCCACAGGTAATTAAGCTTTTAGAAGACAGGCATTTCCTTTAAATTTAATAGAAATAGAGAGCTGGACATTTATTGAAGCTAAAATGCTAAATAACAGGTCATGTATTTTGTACTTGACTGGCAGTTTTCATCATGCATTGGGGGATGAATAAAGTGACTGTTACCACCTTACTCTGACAACTGAAAGTCCCTCCCTTGAATCTTCAAAAAGACAGTGATGGAAGCTTGCACATGTATGTATTAACATAGTCTTCTCTCTTTGAAATTTCTCCCTCTCTCTCGCTTCCTCTATCATCCTCTCCCCACCACCTCTTGTCTCCCTCTCTCTCTCCTATACCTGTACACCATAAAATGAAATGAACCTGGAGAACTTAGAACTTCCCTTCCCCCTAAGTGCAGAACACCTCACTCTTCCCCATCCTCAATATTTAAACATCTCAAAATACAGCCAGCTTCAACACAAAATTCTTACAAATGATTAATGACAGCCCAGGATCACTCTGAAACCCTGCCCATCTATTTTCTTTCTTTTAAGAGTTATCTATTTATTTTTGGCTATGCAGGGTCTTCACCGCTGCGCGTGGCCTTTCTCTAGTTGCAGGGATTGAGGGCTATGCTTTGCTACAGTGCACGGGCTTCTCACTGTGCTGACTTCTCTTGTTGCAGAGCATGGACTCTAAGCAAGCAAGTGGGCTTCAGTAGTTGCGTCTCAGGGGCTCTAGAGCACGGCTCAATAGATGTGGCATGTGGTTCAGTTGCTCCTCGGCATGTGGGATCTTCCCTGACCAGGGACTGAACCCGTGCTCCTGCATTGGTAGGCGGATTCTTAACCACTAGACCACTAGGAAAGCTCTCATCTATCTCCTTGTAGGAAATCGCAGAGAATCTCATAGAAATGCAGTCCAAGCCGTCCTCGTTCAGCTTATCACCAGAGGGCAGAGTGTGGAGGTACCAGCCTACAGGACGTGGTAAACACACTGATTGGAGACCCCAGATGCCGAGTAAACCAGCCCCAGAACAAACAGCCAGTTTCATTCTCTGCTAAATTCTTTAGCCGGGGTTGGAAGACCTTTTCACGGTTCTCACTTCCTTCTCAGGTGGCATAGGGAAGGAAACGGGGCTTCCCAGGTGGCTCAGAGGTAAAGAATTCACCTGCCAATGTAGGAGACATGGGTTCGATCCCTGGGTCAGGAAGATTCCCTGGAGGAGGAAATGGCAACCCACTCCAGTATTCTTGCCTGGAAAATCCCATGGACAGAGGACCCTGATGGCCTATAGTGGGGTCTCAAAGAGTCAGACACGACTGAGTGACTGAGCTCATGCACGCACACAGAGAAGGGAATGCACAGAGATTCAGCTTCTTCCAACATTGGCAAAGGGCCATGCCAGGGGTTTTCAGGGCTTGCAGATGGGAAAACTGAATCCCCATGTCACAAGTCGAGGTCTCCAAAAGCACACACGGAAACAGAGTTTGGAGTTCAAGATGTTTACTAGGGATCAAACTTGTCAAAGGAGGAGGGACGCAAGACTGGACAGAGAGAACTGTCAGCTTCAATGCTGGCCAGACAAAGCCTTGACCAGCCCCCTGGGGAGTTCTGGGATAAAAACTATCTGTGGGAGTCACCCTGTATCGGGCTGAAATGGCTGGGTCTTTACGCCCCCACCTGGCTCGGACACTGAATGCTGACTTCCCAAGGAAAGACATGCCCTCAGGCAAGGTGGCTCTGCAGCTGAGGTGGACCCTGAAGGACTGACCATCGACTGGCCACATTCTCTGCAGCTGGACAGCAAATCCAATCATGTATCTTCGTGTCTGGTTCACCCTGAGTATCAGCTTCCTAGGGCTGCCATACTAAGGCACCACAGGTGGGGGCCTTACAACAACAGGGATTTATTGTCTCACAGTCCTGGAGGCTAGACATCCAAGGTCAAGGTGTCAGCAAGATTGGTTCCTTCTAAGGGCCAGAAGGGAGAATCTGTCCTGTGTCCTCCCCCTAACTTCTGGTGGTTTGCCAGCAATCTCTGGTGTTTCTCAGTTTCTGCTGTATCACTCCAGTCTGTCTTTGTGTTCACATGTGTGTGTGTGTGTGTATCTAAATTTTACCTTTCTATAAGGACATTAACCAAACTGAATAAGGGACCCATCCTACTCCACTGTGACCTAATCTTAACTAATGACATCTTCGATGACCCTATTTCCAGATAAGGTTCCACTGTGAGGTATTAGGGGTTAGAACTTCAATATATGAGTATGGGAGGCAAGGGGAGACACAATTCAACCCATGATGCAAAGAAAGGCTAAAAAAACACGCCCACATTCACACAGGATGTGAGCAGCAGAACTGCAATTGAAAGGGAAGTCTTTCAACTTTTAAGAGACCACAGCCAACTGAATTCCAAGTTGTCAGAAACTGAGCAGTCCACTGGCCCCCACCGCCGAGGCTGTTAATGCAGCTAGTCAGCACTTGGGATCGCAGTGTGCTCCTCTGCTCCACCCAAAGTGGGTGGGAATCCTTTTAAGGTTAAATCCTGGGAACAGTCTAATAGTTAACAACCACCTAGAAGGCACTGGGTCTTAAGCTTTTACGGGTCTCAGAATACTTTGGTTTCCTAATCAAAGTTATGACTGCTAGAAAAAAAAATTTTTTTTTTGTGGCATATAGGATCTTAGTTCCCTGACCAGGGATTGAACCTGTGCTCCCTGCAGAGACAGGGCAGAATCTTAACCACTGGACTGCCAGGGGAATCCTAGAAAAAATTCTTATATGGAACTTTGCACTCAAAATTTTGCACACAAGTTCAGGGCATTCCTAATGCTCATCCATGATCATCAGTAGATATTACTCCTGCCATAAGGACAAATTGGAAAAAAAAATAGAAGCTTAAAAAGGGAATTCAAGAAGTTACGAAAACATGAAGTTAAAAGTTGGGATCTGCCAATTTTGCCCCACAGATGTGGGGGCAGGGTCTTCCACAAGTCTGGTGACTTGGGAACAGATGGAAGCTGGTGCTAAATTTCCCTGCTCCCATGATTTGCCACTTCCAATTTTATGTTACCAGAAGAGAAGGAAAATTCTGCTTTTGGAGAAGAAGGAAGATCTACACCCAGCACCCACACTTCAAGAGGATCTTGCCTGCAGTTGAAAGTAAAGTCACATCAAGACTTCCCCCTTTGAAGATGAACTGAAAGGAAAAGGGGGGTACTTTGGTTTTCCTCTTCCATAGTAGGTCTGCTTTATGTATCTATGTGTTTTCATTTAATGAATTATTGGGCTAAGGTCTGGCTTCGTAACAAACTATTGTAGAGAAAGAAACCATCATCTCAGGAAAGAAGTTATCTTTCTGAATCAATGAAGCCTTCTTTGGTTTGTAAACAACAGAAAACCCTACTCAAACTGGCTTAAGAAAAATAATATAATTTTGTTTTTTCATTTAATGTACTGGTATCGTGTTCAGGTAAGGTTTGATCCAGGAACCAAAACCAGGTCATCAGGACTCTTACGTTTCTTTCTAATCTTTAGAATCTGTCTTTGCTATTTGGCTTTATTCCTTGACTCCATGCATCATTTCCAACATTATCAAGATTCCACTCCCTCTAGGTTCAAAGCCCATGGGAAAGAAACACCTATGGTTCTGTCACTGGTTTTCTAATTGCAGTAGTCATCTGATGATGAAGCTGAAGCTCCAATACTTTGGCCACCTGATGCAAAGAGCCGACTCACTGGAAAAGACCCTGATGCTGGAAAAGATTGAGGGGAGGAGGAGAAGGGGATGACAGAGGATGAGATGGTTGGATACCATCTTTGACTCAACGGACATGAGTTTGAGCCGACTCTGGGAGATAGTAAAGGACAGGGAAGCCTGGTGTGCTGCAGCCCATGGGGTCAAAAAAAAAAAAATTGAACATGACTGAGAGACTGAACAACATCAAATAGTCATCTAAGAAAATGCCTTTATATTTTAGAAATATGATCTAAAATATGTAGGGGCAAAATGGCAAATATGTGAGCTTGCTTTAAAAAACTTCAGCAAAGATAGAGAATTAAGGGATAGGTGAAGCCAGTGTGGCCAAACTTGTATAATTGTTGACTCTGAATTACGGGCATGTGAGGATCCTCCATGCTACTATTTCTACTGTGGGTTGATCTACACATTTTCATAATAGAGATGTATTTCAAGAGTCATCATGTCTCAGTCACTCTGATTTTATCGCATATCTCTTCCTAAACCAATTGCTGTGGCCAGAAGAACGCAAACCTCTAATTGGTCACACTGGAAGCAATTTCCCACCCCTGAGCTGTGGATGAAGCCAATGTCACCTGCAGCATCTCCGGGAGGAAACCAAGGGGTCATTACTAAAGGAAGGGCAGAAGGATGCACAATCCACTCAACTCAGCTCTCGGAGATGTGAGTCTCCATCTCACACTGCCTCAGTCAACAATGGTCATGGCCATAAGAAAGCTGATGAGGCCTCTTTTTACCACTCAGTATCATAAAAGCTCCTTTCCTTTCTCCCATCTTCTCCATCACTTTCCTAAAAAGTGAAGCTGAATTTTTTTTTTTCCTGAATGACAATTTATTTTTGGCCTACTATGTATATCTACCTACAGAACAGTTAGGGCACTATCTCTGAAGAACTCCACATTCCTTTCCAAAGGAGGTGATTCCAGTGACCCATTTTCAAGTTTTCTGGGTGAGACACAAGAGAAAGGAGAAGAGCTTTCCAGAAAAATCCAAGTCTAATAGGCAAGTTCTCCCAATCAGCTTCTAATCCATTTCCAGGGCAAGGAGTCTTCCCACCTATAAATGAGAGAGTTGGGGAATGGACGATTTCTCTGGGCTCTTCCAGCCCTGACATTTTATAGCACTTTTATAGAGTCTGTTCATCAAATCATCACAGGTGCTGATAGATTTTATCTTGGAAGAGTTTGGAGAAAGGAAGTTTCACTATTTTTAAAAATCCATTTCAACTTTACTGAAAACAGAGGGTTTTTTTTTCTTTTGTTAATGGAACTGAAAATGCATAAAAATTGGAGACATAAACTCTTGGATAAAAAGTATTAAAAGCTCCACTTCCCAGCTGCCTTATCGTCTTCATTTCACTGGGTCATGTGTAACTTGGGATTACAACATCTAAAACG
This sequence comes from Budorcas taxicolor, assembly GCF_023091745.1. Taxonomy (NCBI): domain Eukaryota; kingdom Metazoa; phylum Chordata; class Mammalia; order Artiodactyla; family Bovidae; genus Budorcas; species Budorcas taxicolor. Next base: position 61,726,680 of record NC_068926.1, read on the forward strand.
GCCGTATTGCAAATGCAATTACTGTGGCAAGAGTGGCTTCCATAAGTATGCATTACTGGGATTGGCAGCTCTTGCCCATGAGCTGGAAGATCTAAATAAGGCAGGCTACCACAAGAAAAAATCATTATCTAATCTTACTATTCACTGCAAAAGCTCTCAAAGCACAGCAGTCTACTTTACTTTTTTTTTTTAAAGATATTATTTTGCTTACAATTGTTAGCCCAACAAGTTTAATATATTTAACTTGAACAAATACATTAATGTTTTCTAATATATTCCTGGAGTGTGGTATAGTCACAATCTGGCCTTCCATCTGTTTGCTTCCCTGAAATACTGCTATCCTAAGTGACTGCTGTTGTTTGTTTTCCTGCTGATCAATTGAAAGCTTAACACTCTTCCTATTTCCAAGGGTCAGATCTGTTAAGATCATCCATTGTGACCCAAGCCAGGCATTGCTGGAGATTCACAGGCTCCTCCAGGCCACTGAAATCCCAGGAAGGGCAATGAAGTATTCATTTTCATGGTGGCAGATAACAAAAGTAGATGTCTAGTTCATATTCACACCCCTAGAGGAGTTTATTCTATCTTTTAGAGCTTCTGTTTCCAGCTACAATTTATTGAGCATTTGTCACATGCCAGAAACTTTGATAAGCGGCTTATGCGTATCATCTCATTTAATCCTTGAAACAACACTAAGTTGTGGATATCTTATTATAATTGTTTGTCAGATGGATGAGAAACCTACACTTAAAGAGGTTAAGTCATTTGCTCAAATCATAATCAGTCAGTGGTGGGACATAGATCAACTTAAATCCAAGTCTGTCTGTCTAATTCTGGAACACTGGCTCTACACACTGAGATAAGATTAAACTCTTCACCATTTCCTGGATCCATGCCCTTTGCCATGCACTGCAAAGGTCCCCTCACAAAAGACAGAATGTATTTCCCTGCCCCTTGACTCTGGGCTTGTCCAGGTGAACTGACTTGGTCAACATGATTCATGCAGATATGACAGAGTCACATGCTTGGAACATGTCATACAGCTGGGCTTGCCCTCTAGAAATTCTACCATTACTAAGAAAAGACCATGCCTTGGCTGGCTTGCTGGGCCTGCGGGGAGGAGCTGTTCCAATCTACCTGCAAACTTGTGAGTAAAAACTAAATGTTTGTCATCTCCCACTGAGATTTTTGAGACTGTTTGTTATATACAGCAATAGCTAACTGATACAAAAACTATAGTTTACAGTCTTGTGTATTATAGAACTTAATCACAGCTGGGAGGAAAATTCTGTTCTTTTAATTCAGTGTTAGTCACTAACAGTTATGGAAAAAAGAAATTATATAGCCACCAACAAGTGGGAGATATCACCTACCTGCCACAATTGATATCCTCAGAGCTATTGGCCCCATGTCATTTATCATTATATTCAAATGAATGACTTGATTAAGTCATATGAAACCTATGAGTCTGAAGTTGAACTGTGCACTTTCTCCAAAAATCTTCAAATAGTCTATCAACAGAGGAATAAATAAAGATGCGGGTGTGTGTGTGTGTGTGTGTGTATGTGTGTGTGTGTATAAAATGGAATATTACTTATGAAAGTGAAAATCATTCAGTCATGTCCAACTCTTTGCCACCCCTTGGACTATACAGTCCATGGAATTCCCCAGGCCAGTATACTGGAGTGGGTAGCCTTTTCCTTCAGGGGATCTTCCCAACCCAGGGATTGAACCCAGGTATCCCTCATTGCAGGTGGATTCTTTACCATCTGAGCCACAAGGGAAGCCCATATATATGTGTGTGGGTGGGTGTGTGTGGGTGTGTGGGTGTGTGTGGTTTAGTTGCTAAGTCAGGTCTGACGCTTATAACCCCATGGACTATAGCCTTCCAGGCTCCTCTGTTCATGGGATTTTCCAGGCAAGAATACTGGAGTGGGTTGCCATTTCCTTCTCCAGGGGATCTTCCCAACCCAGGAAGCAAACTCAGGTCTCCTGTACTCCAGGCAGATTCTTTACCAACTGAGCTACAAGGAAAGCCCTTATGGGAGGAAATACGTCTTATGGGCTTTCCTTGTAGCTCAGTTGGTAAATTATATATATATAATGGAATATTGCTCAGCTATTAAAAAAACAATGAAATAATGTCATTTGCAGCAACCTGGATGGACCTAGAGATTATTATACTGAGTGAAGTAGGTCAGATACAAAGAAAGACAAATATCATATGACATTGTTCATATGTAGAATCTAAAAATGGGGTACAAATGAACTTATCTACAAAACAGATATAGAGGTCGAGGTACAGATGTAGAAAATAAATGTATGGTTATCAGGAGGTAAGGGGGAAGGGATAAACTGGGAAACTGGGACTGACCTATACACAATACTATACATAAAATAGATAAGTAACAAGGACCTACTGTATAGCACAAGGAGCTCTACTCGATCTGTAAGGACCTATATGGGGAATGAACCTGAAGAAAGAGTTGATATGTGTTTGTTGTTATTGTTGCTGTTTAGTCAGTAAGTTGAGTCTGACTCTGTGTGTGCCCGTGAACTGTAGCCCACCAGGCTCCTCTGTCAATGGGATTTCCCAGGCAGGAATACTGGATTGGGTTGTCACTTCCTTCTCTAGGGGATCTTCCCAATCCAGGGATCAAATTCACGTCTCCTGCATTGGCAAGAGGGTTCTTTACCACTGAGTCACCTGAGAAGCTGACACATGTTTATGTAGAAATAATTCACTTAGCTGCATAGCAGAAACTAGCACAACACTGTAAATCAACTATACTCCAAAAAAAGTTTTAAAAAAAACATTGCTATTTTCACTGTAAAAATAAATAAATACATGCCAAATGTTCTTTCAAAAAAAAAAAAAAAAGAAATCTCTAAACATACACACACACATCTCCCTACCATTCAGGAAGATGGTTGTCAATATTAAACTTCAATCTGTCTCTCTGCTATTGCAAAGAGATTCAAGAAACAACCTAAGTACCGAACAAGCCGTTCTGTTGTGGGGACAGTCATTCTGACATTTCTTTTCTTCAGAGTCTTTTGGTGCAATGAGGAGAAAGGGGAAAGGGGAAAAGCGACAGGTTCAAAGAGAAGCTGCTTCAGGGCAGAATGCAGGTGATACATGAGGGGAAAAATAATGAATAAAGAAAGGAAAATAAGGTAGTGGTCAGATTCAGTAAAAAGGATGACAATACATTCCCAGTTCCACTGGCATGGGGAAAGTACCCAATTCAAGTCACACAGAGGTTGAGTCTGCTGTTTCCTTGGAGTTCTGGGGCAGCATCTGACTTGGCTCCTATTACAAGCTGGACAATTCCTTAGTAAAACAATAAAAAGCTTAGATTGGCCAGCTGATCCCATCTTTCCTGTGATAACATCCTACACAATAGCCACTGTGTCCTATTGCTCTCTTGCCATCCCTGTACTGCATCACTCTATTGGACAATTTCTTTCTGCCCCATTATGGCCAGTAGATACCGCCCACTCCCCTCAGGAACACACAATGGCAATAATTCTCAGCTGAAGGAGGGAACATACATTCGCCTATAGAAAGATCCAAATCCTGGGGGGGAGTGCGTGTGCATATGTAATGAACCACCTGCCAGTAATCTTGACAGCCCGGACACCCTCCACTTTGTCCCCCAGTTGGGAATTATTTCTATAGACTGTAGACGTATTTCCTCAGTAAGAAAAAAATGTTCTTTCTTAGAAAATGCAGAAGCATTTACCCTTTCAGAAACTATGAGAATGTTACTTATGCATGGAGTCCTAGATATATTCGATTTTCTTTAATAACCTAAATTCATATTTAAGTATATTTTTAACTTAATGTAACCTGAATTATGATTGTTTAGTTTGAAGAGGTCAACGTACACTGCTGGCTAATTGAAGGTAAATCTTTCTCAAGTTTTCATGGCACTCCTTCCTTGGGAAAGTTAAGAGCTGCATTAGCCAAGCACAAGGAAAAAAAAATATCCCCCCCTCCCCTGCCCAATCGCCCTGTTACCTGTGTGGATACCAGAAAAGGACAGGCTCAATTTGATAGTGAGAATCTAAGCTGGCACAAAATTAAGCAGAATGAATTTTCCTGACGGAGAAACTTATGTTTAAAAGCAGGACCAAAAGAATGAAATAATAGCATTTGCAGTAACATGGTTGAACCTAGAGATTGTTTGTTACACTGAGTGAAAAAAGTCAGACAGAGAAGGACAAATATATGATATCGTTTTTATGTGGAATCTAAAAAAAAAATGGTACAAATGAACTTATTTACAAAACAGAAATAGAGTTACAGATGTAGAAAACAATCTTATAGTTACTGGGGGAAAGGAAGGGAGGAATAAGTTGGGAGGCCTGGACTGACATATATATACACAGAACTGCACATAAAACAGATAACTAATAAAGACCTACTATACAGCACAGGGGACTCTACTCAAAACTCTGCCATGACCTATATGGGAAAAGAATCTGAAAGAGTGTGTGCGTGTGTGCTTAGTCGCTTCAGTCGTGTCCTACTCTCTGCGACCCCGTGGACCATGGCCCGCCAGGCTTCTCTGTCCATGGGATTCTCCAGGCAAGAATACAGGAGTGGGTTGCCATTTCCTTCTCCTTAAAAAAGAGTGGGTGTATGTATATGTATAAACTGATTAACTTCACTGTACAGCAAAAAGTGACACAATATTGTAAATCAACTATATTCGAATAAAATTTTTTTCAAAAAATGAGACCAAAATATGTTTTAATCTGACAGCAATACTATCTACCTATTAAGGTAACTTAAAGCAACAAGAACTCAATGTCAAGAGCCAGCAAAAACACAGAGGGACTGAAACCTCTGTACATGGCTGGGGAAGATGCAAAATGCTACAGTCACCCTGGAGAACAGTTTGGCAAATTTCTTGCAAAGTTAAGCAAATATTTACCATTCAAACTAGTGATCCCACCTTTAGATAGCTACCCAAATGAAATGAATGTTTTTGTACATTTGTGCCAAAATGCCATACAAAAATGCTTAAAAGAGTTTAATCACAATTTGTCAAAAACTGGGAGGCAACCAAAATGTCACTCAACTGGAGAATGGATCAAGAAATTGTGATACGTCCACACAATGGAGTACCACTGAACAACAGAAAGGAATGATCTATTGGCACCTGCAATAACATGGATGAAGCTGAAATGCATTGTTACAATGAAAGGTGCCAGATTGGAAACATATATACATATTCCTTTATATATAGGATTTATGTGGGAGATATATACGCTTTTGAATCTGGCACATTTCATTATATATACATAATTATTCCATTTATATGACTTTTGGGAAAAGGTATAAAGAGCAGGGATAAAAAGCAGATATATGGCTGTCAGGGGTTAAGAGTAGGGGGAAAATGTTTGACTACACAGAGTCAGGAGGAGGGAATTTGGGGACAGAGTGGTGGTTCTCTACTTTGACTGAGATAGTGGTTGCACTACTGTATGTTTGTCAAAACTCATACACTTGTGTACCACAAAGAGTGAATTTTAGGGCTCCCTAGCAGCTCAGTGGTAAAGAATCCACCTGCCACTGCAGAAGACATGGGCTCCATCCCTGATCTGGGAAGATCCCACATGCCGCGGAGCAACTAAGCCCGTGCACCACTGCTCCCTGAGACAGGGAGTCGCAACTACTGAGCCTGTGTGTCACAACTGCTGAAGCCCCCACGCCCTAGAGCCTGAGCTCCACAACAAGAGAAGCCACCGCAGTGAGAGACCTGCATGCCACAGCTGAAGAGTAGCCCCCACTCACTGCAACTAGAGGAAGTCCTCGCAGGGACGAAGACCCAGCAGAGCCAAAACTAAATAAACAAAATTATTGTAAGAAGAGCGAATCTTACTGTGTATAAATTTAAAAATAAAAACAAAACAAACTGAAAGTTGCCTCTCAATTAATTACATTATCCACCAACCCAGATTATCTTAGAACACTTCTCTGAGCCTCATCTGGAAAATAGGGCAACTTCATAGGCTGTTATAAGGATTAAATGGGACCAAGAATGCAAAGTGCCCTGCACATAATAAATCTTCGATAATTGAGTTTTTCATCATTCGTTTAACAACCCTCACCCTGGGCAAGGCTCCAAGTATTAGATTTACTTGCCTGTCTTGTACATTAAATTGTAGGCTTCTATTGGGCAGGGAACATACAAAGTGTTTATCTGTACAAACCACAGTGCCTATTCCCAAGTTTCACACAGGGGAAACAGTAAATTTTTGTCAGATTGTAACGTTGTGGGCAGACACTGCTAATTGCCCCTCAACATCCATTCTCTATTTAATAATACTCGTGAGTTTTAGCTGGAAAGTGACTGCTTAGCTAGACACTACATTTCCCAGACTCCATTGCAGCTAGGCGGGGGCATGTGACTTGATATGGCCAATGGGATGTCAGCAAAAGTAAGGCGTAGCCTTCCAGTTTGTGGTGCTGGCTGGAGAGCCAAGACTAGAGGCATTGCTTTGATCCCAGAGACAAAGGGACATATGAAGATGGCAGAGGTATCCAACTTCCTATATCAAGAGACTGTTATGTGAGCAACAAAGAAACTTGTAGCCTCTGTTAAAGCCTAAAGCCTCTGTTTAAGCAGGCTGATGAGATTTTAACCCGCACAACTGGATGCCACTGTACAATACTGTTCCTTCATTCAGTCGTTTAAGCATTTTTTTTTTGGACCATCCCCTGCAGCATGGGAGATCTTAGTTCCCTGACCAGGGATCATAACCCATGCTCCCTGCAGTGGGATCACAGAGCCTTAACCACTGGACCACCAGGGAAATCCCTTTGACTACCTTCTACATGTCTGTCACTGTTTTAAATACCAGGAATAAAATAAGGAGGAAGAGTCAGAATTCGTACTCTCTGGGGGCTTACATTCAAGTGAGGAGGGGGCAGGAGAGAAGATAATAGACAAAAAAGCAAATAAATCAACAACAGTAATTAGTGCCTAGATGAAAATAAAAACAATGTAGTGTGATAGAGAGGAACTTGGGGGTTAATCTATATGAAGTGGTCAGGGAAGGTTGCCCAAGGAAGTAAGACCTTTAAGTTGAGACCTTAATGATGACAAGGAGCTAGTCATGTAAAGATCGGGAAAGGATGTTCCAGGTGAAAGGAACACAAAGTTCAAAGGCCCTAAGGAAGAGCAATTCAGATATGCTTTCGAAATTCAGAAGAAAGATCAGCGTGGTAAAACAAACAAAAACCAAAAACATACTGGGAAGGGAGAGAGACAGCATTAAAATAATAAGTATTTATTAAAAAATACAAACACAAAGAACATGAGTAAGGAGGAAACAGTGTGAATTAGATTTCTCAGAGAAGGCTTCCTGGAGGAGATGAAACTCAAGCTGGATAGAGAGGAAGGAAGGAGATTTGGATCAGCAGAAAAGGCAAGGGAAGTCATTTTAGAAAAAAGAAAAAGAAAAGTGAGCAAATTATAGAGGTAAAATGGACCTGCTTTACTCTAAATGGATATACGGATGACAGATATGCAGCACGGATTCCTTTATTTGCCATTTCTTCACCCATGACAGACATTGCTAATCAACCACAACACTTTTCCTACAGTGCCTGAGCATGGTCGTAAATCTTCACCTATCACGCCATCAATTCCAATCAGTCAAGTAGTATTAACATGAGTAGTACACGAGGCAAAAACTCTGAGTCAGCACTGAATGAATTTAAAGGGTCCCTTTAAAGTTCAAGAAAGTTGGAAGCAGAAAGCCCCATAGTTGAAAATGACATTACAGATTTCTATAGTTTCTTGTCAACTGCTGAGGCAAGAGCCTCTTACCCAGCAATATGCAAATACAGCTCTCCCTTAAGTCCTGCAACACACAGAGACCTGGACCCCAAACAAAGACAAGGTTTTGCCATTCCTGTTCTTGCGCTGGCACTCCGATGGTGATGACTGTGCAAGCTGAATTTGTCTAATTCCAGTGAACTTTAGCTCTGCTTCCCAAATCCTTCCCCATAAGAGGAGTGGCTTCTCACATCTCCCTATAAGCACCAGCTCCTCGCCTCATGGATTATGTTCTAAATAGTTTTCTTTGGCATTTAAGGCACTGCGTCAAGATGCACTGCAGTGCCTACATGATCCCATTTCAGGAGAAGAGGCCTTCCTGAATGACTGCTCTCAGGAGGCTGAGGTTCCACTGAGGTGGCTTGTGACCTGTCCAGCCATCTGGGCCCCTCAGGGGTGGGCAGAATGGGACAGAATCATAATGTTGATGACATTTAATAGCGGCCAGAACCTGTGCCAAACACTTCACATAGGAACCTCCCTTAATCCTCTTATTAACCCTATCAGTTCAGTTCAGTCGCTCAGTCGTGTCCGACTCTTCGCGACCCCATGAATCGAGCACAGCAGGCCTCCCTGTCCATCACCAACTCCCGGCGTTCACTTAGACTCACGTCAATCGAGTCAGTGACGACATCCAGCCATCTCATCCTCTGTCGTCCCCTTCTCCTCCTGCCCCCAATCCCTCCCAGCATCACAGTCTTTTCCAATGAGTTAACTCTTCGCATCAGGTGGCCAAAGTACTGGAGTTTCAGTTTCAGCGTCATTCCTTCCAAAAAAATCCCAGGGCTGATCTTCAGAATGGATTGGTTGGATCTCCTTGCAGTCCAAGGGACTCTCAAGAGTCTTCTCCAACACCACAGTTCAAAAGCATCAACTCTTCGGCGCTCAGCCTTCTTCACAGTCCAACTCTCACATCCATACATGACTACTGGAAAAACCATAGCCTTGACTAGACGGACCTTAGTCAGCAAAGTAACGTCTCTGCTTTTCAATATGCTATCTAGGTTGTTCATAACTTTTCTTCCAAGGAGTAAGCGTCTTTTAATTTCATGGCTGCAATCACCATCTGCAGTGATTTTGGAGTCCAAAAAATAAAGTCTGACACTATTTCCACTGTTTCCCCATCTGTTTCCCATGAAGTGATGGGATCGGATGCCACGATCTTCATTTTCTGAATGTTGAGCTTTAAGCCAACTTTTTCACTCTCCTCTTTCACTTTCATCAAGAGGCTTTTTAGTTCCTCTTCACTTTCTGCCATAAGGGTGGTGTCATCTGCATATCTGAGGTTATTGATATTTCTCCCAGCAATCTTGATTCCAGCTTGTGTTTCTTCCAGTCCAGCGTTTCTCATGATGTACTCTGCATATAAGTTAAATAAGCAGGGTGACAATATACAGCCTTGACGTACTCCTTTTCCTATTTGGAACCAGTCTGTTGTTCCATGTCCAGTTCTAACTGTTGCTTCCTGACCTGCATACAGATTTCTTACGACGCAGGTCAGGTGGTCTGGTATTCCCATCTCTCTCAGAATTTTCCACAGTTTATTGTGATCCACACAGTCAAAGGCTTTGGCATAGTCAGTCAAGCAGAAATAGATGTTTTTCTGGAACTCTCCTGCTTTTTCCATGATCCAGTGGATGTTGGCAATTTGATCTCTGGTTCCTCTGCCTTTTCTAAAACCAGTTTGAACATCTGGAAGTTCACGGTTCACGTATTGCTGAAGCCTGGCTTGGAGAATTTTGAGCATTACTTTACTAGCGTGTGAGATGAGTGCAATTGTGCGGCAGTTTGAGCATTCACTGGCATTCCCTTTCTTTGGGATTGGAATGAAAATTGACCTTTCCCAGTCCTGTGGCCACTGCTGAGTTTTCCAAATTTGCTGGCATACTGAGTGCAGCACTTTCACAGCATCATCTTTCACGATTTGAAATAGCTCCACTGGAATGCCATCACCTCCACTAGCTTTGTTCGTAGTGATGCTTTCTAAGGCCCACTTGACTTCACATTCCAGGATGTCTGGCTCTAGGTGAGTGATCACACTATCGTGATTATCTGAGTCGTGAAGATCTTTTTTGTACAGTTCTTCTGTGTATTCTTGCCACCTCTTCTTAATATCATCTGCTTCTGTTAGGTCCATACCGTTTCTGTCCTTTATCGAGCCCATCTTTGCATGAAATGTTCCCTTGGTATCTCTAATTTTCTTGAAGAGATCTCTAGGCTTTCCCATGTTCTTTTCCTCTATTTCTTTGCATTGATCGCTGAAGAAGGCTTTCTTATTAACCCCATAAGACCCTCTTATTATCCCCATTTTGCAGATAAAGAAACTGAGGCACACAGAGAAGCTAGGCAACTTGCCCAAGGTCACTAATAAATGCCAGGAACTAAATCCAGATCTCAGCACTGAACTCAGCTTCCCTGCTTCACTAATTCAATTCCTCTCTTATTTCTCACCCACACCTCCTACTCCATCACACAACACAGTTTAATTCAAAGCAAAGGACAAAACTGATTTTAACTCAGAGCTACCTTCTGCCATCACTTGAGTTCTCTCAATTGGGGTGCCTCTTCCCTTTAATTTGTTCTTGCAACAAATATTGATTGGACACCTACCATATGCTAGGCACTGCCAGCTGGTGGGACTCTTCTGACTTCGTACTAGAGTATTCTTTTACTCTTGCAAAAGCATGATTCCCAAGATGGTAGCATACTTCTGTTGTTTAGTATTAAACTGTGCTTTTTGTCTTCAGCAAATCTCATGGAATCTTTCTCAATACAAATATTTTCAGAAAATACAGACTGAAACAAGCTTGGGATGAAGGCTGGGGAAAAGACTGTAAAAATGAAATGTGTTTCTTTTTCCATGCACTGTTGATTGTACTGCAAATGCTTTCAGCTACTTGATTTTTGAAAATAACAGTAAGCTAGAGCTACGCAGATAGACATGAATGAATTTCAACCAGGACTTGAGTGAGGAAAGCAAGTTACAAAAAGGACCCGTGTCCCTAGTTATCATTTAAATAAAGTAAGGTGTAAAACGATACAATATGTTTTGCTTTGGATACAAACTTAAGAGATAAACATGTAAACACATGTATGGGAATTGTAGGCACCAAATTCAATATGTAGGTTACCTTTGGTGGGGAAAGGACATGGGGGCGGAGACTCCAGTTGTTTTGGTTAGTGTATCATTTCTTAAACTGGATAGTGAGTACATGGGTGTCCACTGCATTATTCTTCACGCCTCTCTGAATGTCTGAATGTTTTATACACTTAAAATAACTTTAGACATCCAGATTAGTTTATCATGGTTTCTATTAGATTAAACTATAAGAAATCACCACCATTCAACTGTTTTTGACATACAAAGGGTACTTTCATATTTCAGCATAGAATACAGGTCTGCAATGTATCAATTCACCTAAAATAAACCTTTCTATCATAAAACTCAGTTAAGAATAATTAAGAATAAAAAATGGTGATCTGGGCTGATTTATGTGTGTGTGTTCTTGAAGTCCAATTAACTACAGTTTCCAGAGGACAGAACTAAAATTAATCTAAGAGCTAAGATGTGCAGAGAATGGGGAAAGAGATCTTACACCAGAAAGTGGGAAAATGTAGCATTTGCCTCATCTATCAGTGGGGGTTATCACTCCTCTTGTTTGCATTGGTCAATAGGACCCACCCAATGAAGTGCCTGGAATAACTGTCCTTTCTCAACAACCTGAAGTCCAGTGAGGCAAATTTTTGAGCACTAAAACCATGAGAAAGGCTTTATTAGATATATAAAACAAACCACTCATTTCTAAGGTATCGGGTATATTTTCATTATCTTATCACCAAAAAAAGAAAGAAAGAAAGAAAATCTATTTATGCCGAGTAATGGAACTCATTCCAGGACAGAGGAATAATGAGAACACTACTGCACTGTCATCATTTCACTCATTTCTTAATTCTTTTCAACAGAGAGTTGTCCCCAAAGAGATGTGCTCCTTTATTTTTCTCAAGGCTTAAAGAAAAAAAAAAGAACTTTTTAAAATAAAGAGTAAGAGGGAGGCTCAAGATTATAGCACTAATGATCAAAGCAAACAAACTATACTTATATAGGGCAGTTGGGGCTTTAAAACTTGATGTACACAAGAAACATTCCAGGGAGCTTATAAGAAATGCAAATTCCTGCCCCTGCCCAGGTTCTGATTCAACTGGGTCCAGCCACTGAACCCAAGAATTGCACATTTTAAACAAACATCTAGGGCAATTCAGATGCAGGACATTTGCAACAGGAAATAAACTTGGTGGGAGGATCTGGCCACCCTAAAACCGGACTGAATTCTGCCAAACACTGTTCTTGATCAAAGAAAGGGGAATGCTGCTCCCTGTTTGGGGTTCATTCTGAACGAAAGAAAGCGTTCTAAGCTAACTGACTGTAGCTGCCGGCCTACAGAATTGTTCATTCACTTAATTTGTTCAACAAATATTTATTATGCTAGGTGCCTGTGTTACAGTAAGAGATTCATGCTCTTCATAAAAGGAAGGAGGTAGAGAAGGAGGGAGGAAGGTAGGTAAAAGGATGCATTAAAAATAAAAATACAGAACTGCCTTGATGGTGCAGTGGATAAGAATCTGCCTGCCAACGCAGAGGGCAATGGGTTCAATCCCAGGTCCAGGAAGATCCCGCGTGCCGTGGAGCAGCTAAGCCTGTGTGTCACCACTACTGAACCTCGAGCCGCAACTCCTGAGCCTGAGTGCTGCGACTGCTGAAGCCCATGCGCCTAGAGCCTGTGCTCTACAAGGAGAGGAGCCACGCAACGCGAAGCCGGGGCACCGCAATGAAGAGCAGCCCCTGCTCTCTGCAGCTAGAGAAAGCCCGTGCAGCAGCAACCAAGACCCAGTGCAGTCAAAACAAATCAGATTTTAAAAGCAGAAAAATACACATCAGCGAAAAGAAAAGGAAAGGAAGAATTTTTAAGAAATTAAAAAAATAGTAATAATCAGGCAGCTTACTGTGGAGACACAGCACATAATTTATCAGGACTACTTCACATATCTTGCTGCTGAATGTACCTACGTCCTCTTTATTTTCTCTTCTGGACAACAAGCTCTAGGCAAAACCATCACTTTTGTTATCTACCACCAGAGACCATGCACACTAGGGAATTCTTGCTTCTAGCTTTGGGGGCCTTAAGGGTATGTCTCAGCATCACAAACATGACTGGGCCTGAAAGGGAAAAACAGAGGCCAGGGCTGGTGTCTTGGAGTGTGTCATGACTGCCTGGGGACCTCACAGGGCACAGAAGCAGAATCCTCATTCCTCTTCTCCTATGAATGTAGAACCACCCCTTTCTGTCCTCTTTGCTTTCTCAGTCAATCTTCCATCCCTGAATGACCCACCATCCCTGTTTATCCAAGAATGACAGGGATCCTGGGACTTGAAACTTAAAGAGCTAAAACCAAGGGAGTCCCAGGAAAACCAAAATAGGTTAGCCACCCTGCCTGTTCCTTTCCCCCAAAGCATCAACTAAAGAACAAGAAAGAAAACCAACCAGGAGCACAGGGCCTGGGACGTAGTAGGTGCTCGATCAATGTTTGTGGAACAAATAAATGGTACACATCCTGGGACCCAACACAGAGTAAAGCTACCAACTTTTACTATTACTATTAGAACTAATAATGATTAAGCATATGGGACTTCCCTAGCAGTCCAGTGGTTAGGACTTTGCCTTCCAATGCAGGGGGTGCAAGTTTCAATTCCTGGTCAGGGAGTTAAGATCCCACATGTCTCATGGCCAAAAAATCAGAATGTAAACAACAGAAGCAGTATTGTAACAAGTTCAATAAAGACTTTAAAATGGTCCACATTAAAAAAAAAAAAAAACTTAAAGAAATAATGAAAAATAATGATTAAGCACCTACTTAATCATCCAAAGCTTCCCTGGTGGCTCAGAGGATAAAGCGTCTGCCTGCGATGCGGGAGGCCCAGGTTCAATCCCTGGGTGGGGAAGATCCCCTGGAGAAGGAAATGGTAACCCACTCCAGTATTCTTGCCTGGAAAATCCCGTGGAGAGGGGAGCCTGGCAGGCTACAGTCCACAGAGTCGCAAAGAGTTGGACACAACTGAGCGACTTCACTTTCTTTCTTTCTTTCTTTCTTTCTTTCTTTCTTTCTTTCTTTCTTTCTTTCTTTCTTTCTTAAGTACCTACACAACACACTTCTTAAACACCCCATGTAGCAGACATCTTGCAGGGTCCATTTTTAAAAATAAAAATAAAATCTCTGATGTCACCTTTGCCATACATACCCATCCAGGTGGGCTGCAGTTTAAAGAGTTAAGGGTTTGGTTATTTTGTTGTTTGGTTTGGCTTTTTTGAAGGTGGTTGCCATAAAATTAAAGGGAATTGTTTCACAGAAACTTCATGTAACTACTCTTTATTTTAATTCTCTGTATCAGGTATTCCTTCAAAGGATGTAAAGGATAGTGAAAATAAACACTGTAGTAGAGTTTTTGTTTGTTTTCATATCTGTATGATTCTTCATAGGATCCAGGTCTGGGAGGGAAAGAAAATAAGAAACAAAGGGAAACAAGCCTATTTCTGAGACTTCCTCACTATTCCTGGCACTTCTCATTTTCAGGTAGCTCTGTTTTCCCAATCGTGGCCCCTGTGCTGCTTGATAACTCCTTAACGTTAAAGATTAGATACTTGGGGGACTTCCCTGGTGGTCCAGTGGTTAAGACTTTGCCTTCCAATGCAGGGGGTGCAGGTTCAAACCCTCATCAGGGAACTAAGATCCCACATGCCTTGTGGACAAAAAAGCAAAACATAAAACGAAGCAATATTGTAACAAATTCAATAAAGATTAAAAAAAAAAAAAAAAAGATTAGATACTTGGAACTCAAGCAAAGTTGTCCCCAGGCCCCAGAGCTTGCTCACCACTACCAGTGCTCTTCTTCCCTCCACCTCCCCACGACCCATGGGGCCCAACACAACACTGAGCACGCCGTGCATGCCGCAAACAGCTACCCTCTCACCCCTGCTTTGGCATCTCACTAATGACCGGTCTGCCATCTTTGACTTCAATTCCGGTACTGGCCCCTTTTCTTTTCTCAACAGCCTTACAGATGCAGTCATCCACCTGGACAACCTGATGAGGTTATATGACCCATTTCTCCTTGTAGCCCTGGAAGAACTGCACTATTAACACCTTGACTGCTCCCTGAGAGAAAAAAGTAAATGACATTAAGATGAGCTATACTGCTAGGGTATATAAAATCTCTCTCTGCTATGTGAGGATTCCCAAAGACTCAGTCACATTCTGAAACTGCAAATACCCAATCATGTAACCAAGATAAATATGATACTTGCTACAATTTATTAAATGCCTGGCACAGAGCTAAGCAATACACATATATTCTCATTTATCCTGACAACCACTCTGTTAGTGGTTAAAACCACAAGCTTTGATGTCAGATCTTGGTTTAAACTCCAGTTCTGTGGCCTTGTTGGGTGGCGCTGGACAAGTGACACAAACCTCCTAGGCCCCAATTTCCAATATACTTATAAAGTGGAGGCACAAATAACTACCTGAAAAGACTGGTGTTGGAGTCAAGGGTGGAATGTGTCTAAATAAGTTTCCACAGTCCATGTTTAGGTAAATGGTGCTGATAATGATCAAGAAGAAAGAAGAGGAAGAAGATAAACCAATTCAGAGAGGCTAGTTACCTTACTTAAGGTCTCACCGCTAATCTGTGACAAATATGGAATTCAAAGCCAGGTTTAGCTCATTTTCAAATGACTTTTAGCATCAGAAGACACTCTTCCAATATCTTACTGGGACTTTCCTGGTGGTCCAGTGGTTAAGAATCCGCTTTGTCCATGCAGGGGACGCAGGTTCAATCCCTGGTCAGGGAACTAAAATCCCACATGCTGCAGAGCTACTGAATCAGTGTGCCACCACTAGAGTCTGTGTTCCATGACAAAAGACCCCATATATCACAGTGAAGAGCCCACGTGCTGCGGCTAAGACCCGACACAGCCAAATAAACTTCTTAAAAAATCTCACAACTCTGAGCATTTGTGTCCCACCTTCTATTCAGCACTCCTCTGAAGGAAGCTAAAAAGATCACTTAGGGTGCTGAGGAGCACCATTTGAAAATGGGAAACTACTGCTTTTAATAATTAATTAGTAATTAATTTTACGCAATATCACTTCCTTATGTATCTGTTATATACTGCTGCAATAATGCCAGGTGTAACAGAACACCACAGATAATGAATGTTTATTGCTCACACACCTACAGTCAGCTGTGATTTGGCTGGTCAAGTTCGGGCTCAAGTCCATCTACCATTTTTCTTGCACCAACAAGCCAGAACAGGTTCTCAAGGCAATGACAAAAGTACAAGAGAACATGCGGAAACACACAGGTCTCTTGAAGCACAGGCTCAGAACTGGTACCTTGCTCTGTTGCTTAAGTGAGTCACACAGCCAAGCCCAGAGTCAGAGTAAAAAACGTTGCACAATTAGATGGAGAGGGAGTGGCACCTTGGAACTCATTGAGTTGTTTCATATTCAAATCTCCAGTGGATGACACATGCCAGAATGTTGTTGAAGCTCCTCGCAGAGTTTGGCAAAGACCCCCATGAGCTGTACACAGCTGTCCTTAGCTCACCTCTTCTCCTTTCTCTGCAGTCACCCTCTTTGCTCAACAGTTATTGCTAGCTCTTTAATAAACCCTAGCACCAGGGAAATAGCTCAAAGCCTGGAGATCTGTTCCCTACCAACTGTGTGATCTTGGGCAAGACACTTAGCCTCCCTGAGCCTCATTATCTTCATTATGAAAACAGAGACCTTCATCTCTCTGGGGATGATTAACAACTATATAGGCAAAAAATGTTTCCTGAATGTTAGAATGATTCCTGAACTCCTGAGCAAATCTTTTGAGGTGTTTCTCTCAGCCCAGCTCCTAATACTGGGTTCTGCCTATAGCTAACTCAAACAGAAGTTGTTGCAAGTATAAGCATCTGGCCACTTCCTTTAACCTTGACATAGGACGGGAAGGGAAGCCGTTTATCTCATTGTTTGCCCAAAGGCAAGTGGGAAGTGGGAAAATGGGAGAGGTTTCCTAGAATATTCTGAAACCTAAGAGAGCCTTAGTGTTGTTGTTGAATCTCTAAGTTGTGTCTGACCCCATAGACTGCAGCCCACTAGGCTCCTCTGCCCATAGGATTTCCCAGGCAAGAATACTGGAGCGGATTGCCATTTGAGCCTTGGTGTGGCTTCTGCCTATAAAGTAGAAAGGGAAACAAACCCAAGAAATGCTGAAACTGAGCCAATTCATCTGCATCCAATGGCAACTTTTGTCCTTCAAACTTTTCCAGACGCACAGGCAGCTTAGTTGATATTCAGGTCATGGCTGTCCTTGCTCAAGCCATCCAGCATTTATCCCAAGTGGAGTCCCCTAACTCCCTTCTGCTTTGTTCTTAATCCCGAAACTAGGGGATAGTAGGGGAGGGTTAGCTCACTTCTGAGGAACAGCATATATACTCTTTACAGGTAACATATTTACTCAGAGCCCAGACTAGTTGACATCACAAATGCAAGAATGAGGCACCTGACCTAAGTTTCTGGGTGGACACTCTCAAAATAAGGGTAAGGATGGGTTCTTGCATCCTGGTTGTCTTTTCTTCTAATCACATCTCTTCTTTGCTGTATTTCATTCTTGTCTCTTTGCCCTGTGCCTTTAAGCCACAGGTCAGTCCTTGGACTGGTACCGTTATTAGAACTCACTCAGCTCAACCACAGCATATTAACCTCTCTTTCATTCCTCAGTCCAAAGTTGAAAACAATCCGCTAGATTTTCCCCAAGCTCTGCTGAAATACCTCTGGTAAGAGAGAGCTCCTGCCTCCTGAGAAATTTGTATGCAGGTCAAGAAGCAACAGTTAGAACCGGACATGGAACAATGGGCTGGTTATTGGGAAAGGAGTACATTAAATCTATATATTGTCACCCTGCTTATTTAACTTATATGCAGAATACATCATGGGAAATGCTGGGCTGGATGAAGTACCAGCTGGAATCAAGATGGCCGGGAGAAATATCAATAACCTCAGATATGCAGATGACACCACCCTTATGAGAACTAAATATCCTTTTGATGAAAGTGAAAGAGGAGAGTGAAGAAGCTGGCTTAAAACTCAACATTAAAAAACAAAAGACCATGAAAACCGCTGACGCGGCTCTTCGGAGTCGCAGTCTCGAGACCCGCCACGCATCCCAGCGCCGCCCGCATCCGTCTTGAGCGGCGTCGGCAGGCGCTCCGCGGGCTCTGAACCATGTATACCGGCACCAGGGTGCAGGGCTCCGGATTCGGAGCCCCCGCCGCCTCCTGCCCGACCCGGGACCCTCCTGCCTGGCGCGGGGAGCTGGGCTCACCGCAGGCGCCCAGGCAGGGTTTGGAGGCGGCTCCCGAGAGGCCTTCGCGGGAGAGCACGGAGCACGCGGGCCCGAGGTTCACAGGTGCGTATACCTTGATAGCACCAAATGAAAAACGAAGAAATGAGATACAACAGATGGCTGCGAAAGAGCTGGAGGAGCTGGAAAGGTGGAAGGAACAACAAAGGGTGAAGTCCATTACCCTACCGCCCATGACGCTAGGGGGAAGCCAATCAGAGGCTGAAGCCAGGCGGAGACAACAACTTCAACTGATACAATCTAAATACCAGAAGAAGCTAAAAAGAGAAGAATGTGTAAGAATCAAGAAGGAAGCTGAAGAAGCTGAAGTCCAAAAAATGAGGGCAGCTCAGAGAGAGAAGAGCAACAAATTAGAGGAGAAAAAAAGACTTCAAGAAAACCTCAGAAGAGAAACTTTTAGAGAGCATCAGCAATAATAATGGATGAAAGCTGATTTCTTGGCCAATCAGAGGAGTTGAAGGAGACACAGGGATTCCACGGGAGCATGTTGCCTGGAGACAATAAGAAAGTATTTTAGTATTGTAATGTATTGTAATACATAATAAAATGCATTTGTCCTGTGGCCAACAAAAAAAAAAAAAAAAAAACAAAGACCATGGCATTCAGTCCCATCACTTCATGGCAAATAGATGGGGGAAAAAAATGGAAACACTGTCAGATTTTATTTTCGTGGGCTCCAAAAAACTGCAGATGGTGACTGAAGCCATGAAATTAAAAGACACTTGCTTCTTGGAAGAAAAGCTATGACCAACCTAGACAACATATTAAAAAGCAGAGACACTACTTTGCCTACAAAGGTCCATCTAGTCAAAGCTATGGTTTTTCCAGTAGTCATGTACAGATGTGAGAGTTGGACCATAAAGGTTGAGCACTGAAGATTGATGCTTTTCAACTGTGGTGTTGGAGAAGACTCTTGAGAGTCCCATGGACAGCAAGGATACCAAATCAGTCGATCCTAAAGGAAACCAACCCTGAATATTCACTGGAAGGACTGATGCTGACGTTGAAGCATTAACACTTTGGCCACCTGAAACAGCTAACTCATTGGAAAAGACCCGATGCCGGGAAAGATTGAAGACAGGAGGACAAGGGCATGACACAGGATGAGATGGTTGGATGGCATCATGGACTCGAAGGACAAGAGTTTGAGCAATCTCTGGGACGTGGTGAAGGACAGGGAAGCCTGGCATGCTGCAATCCAAGCGGTTGCAAAGAGTCGGACGTGACTGAGTGAATGAACAGAGAGCTCACTAAATCTTAAAGCAGCAGCCTCCATTATAGGAGACCTTCAGAGGGTACCTTAGTTAGGTTAGATTTAATTAGGTTAGGCTTAGTTATGCCTCTCTGGTGACTCAGATGGTAAAGAGTCTGCCTGCAATGCAGGAGGCCCAAATTCAATCTCTGGGTCAGGAAGATACTCTGAAGAAGGGAATGGCAACCTAATCCAGTATTCTTGCCTGGAGAATTCCATGGTCAGAGGAGCCTCGTGGGATACAGTCCATGGGGTTGCAAAGAGTTGGACATGACTGAGTGACTAACACTTTAGTTAGGTTAAACCACAATTCACCTTTCCACAGCTCCTTCAGCCCTGATTCTATTCACTGAGGCTTCTCTCTCCTATAGTTGTTCTTTGGTATATGAAAGCAACTGTCACATCTCCTCACTGAGAAATTTTAGGTTCAATCTTTTTCAGCTTCTTACCCTGTACCTGGTCCCCATCCTCATCCCCATCCATCATCATGCCCTTCCTTAGCACCTGAAGAGTATAATTGCTTCTTTTTCTGTTTTCAGTCTAACCTTTCCACCGATGTTCTTGGCTCCATCTCCTCCTGCCCTCTCCATCACCTTGGTGATTGAACTGGACTTGGGAATCAATAAAAAACAAGAAGGAAGGTCCATACCCAAGTTTATAGCTTGCATGGCTAAATGAATGGGGAAGCCATCAATTACAAGAGGGAAAAGAGAGAAGCAGGTGTGGAAGGGAGATAAAAAGTTTGGGGGTCGGAGGCAGGTCGAGTTTGAGGTGTCTGGGAACATCCAAGTGGAAATGTCTAGCAAGTGGCTGGACATAAATTTCTAAAGCTTGGTAGGTGGGAGGAATTGAGAGATTGGGACTGACATATATACACTATTGATACTATCTATAAAACAGACAACTAATGAGAATATACTGGATAACACAGGGAACTCTGCTCAATGCACAGTGGTGACTTGAATGTGAAGGAAGTCCAAAAGAGAGGAGATATATGTATATGTTTGCCTGATTCGTTTTGTGGTACAGTAGAAACACAACATTGTAAAGCAGCTATAACTAAAATAATAATTTAAAAAATAAAATGAAGTTTGGGAAAGAGGCTTGGAATGGGGATTAAGATTAGGGAATCATCAGCATAGAGAAGGTGGTTGAACAAGAGAAATGATAAGATTGCCCAAAGAGGATACCAGGGAGACAAGTACTCTATTTGGGGGGACCTCAACTTTTAAGGGCCTTCCCTGCTGGCTTAGCTGGTAAATAATTCGCCCGCAATGCGGGAGACCTGGGTTCAATCCCTGGGTTGAGAAGATCCCCTAGAGAAGGGAAAGTCTACTCACTCCAGTATTCTGGCCTGGAGAATTCCATGGACTGTACAGCCTATGGGGTAGCAAAGAGTTGGACACAGCTGAACAACTTTCACTTTTATTTTCACTTCAACTTTTAAGAGGTGGGAAGGAGGATAATGCAGAGATGGAAAAGATACAAGGAAAATCAAGAGAATTTAGTGAAAGGAGAGCCAAAGGAGTAGAGAGAAGGGAAGGCGGGCTGATCAGCCATGTCAAATGAGTCATGCAGTTCAGGTAAAGAATTAACAGAAAAAATATCCAGCAAATTTGACTGTTAAAAGATCAGGAGTGAACTCAGAGAATGCAATTCTTATAGACAGACGGAGGCAGAACTGCAGTGGGTGAGAAAAGGTTGAACGGAATCCCAACACAGATGCCCCTTTTGAGACAATTACATGAGAATAAGAGGAGTTTCTAAAGGAGTTTCTGATTTCAGAGTTGTGTTAGTTTCCTAGCACTGCTGTATGAATTACCA
Organism: Budorcas taxicolor; assembly: GCF_023091745.1. NCBI lineage: Eukaryota > Metazoa > Chordata > Mammalia > Artiodactyla > Bovidae > Budorcas > Budorcas taxicolor. Next base: position 61,748,077 of record NC_068926.1, read on the forward strand.
CAGACTTGGTGGCCTTAAACAACAAATTTATTCCTCACAGTTGTGGAGGCCAGACTTCTGCAACCAAGCTGTTGGCAAGAACGATTTCCTCTGGAGGCTCTCAGGAAGAATCCGTCTCACGCCTCTCTCATAGCTTGGTTCACTGCAGGTGATCCTTGATGTTCCTCGGCTTGCAGACACATCGCTCCAACCCCAGCCTCTGTCTTACCATGGTCATCCCCCTCTGTCTCTCTGCGTTTGTGATTTGAACCTTCCAGCCTTTTGGATTAAGGACCCACCCCAAATGCAGATCATACAAAATCCCAGGTTGGATGCCTCACAAACTGGAATCAAGATTGCTGGGAGAAATATCAACAACCTCAGATATGCAGATGATACCACCTTAATGGCAGACAGTGAAGAGGAACAAAAGAGCCTCTTGATGAAGGTGAAAGAGGAAAGGTGAAAAAATTGGCTTAAAACCTAACATTCAAAAAACAAAGATCAAGGCATCCAGTCCTATCACTTCATGGCAAACACATGGGGAAAAAGTGGAAACAGTGTCAGATTTCATTTTCTTGGGCTCCAAAATCAAAGCAAATGGTGACTGCAGCCATGAAATTAAAAGATGCTTGCTCCTTGGAAGAAAAGCTATGACAAACCTAGACAGCATATTCAAAATAGAGACGTTACTTTGCCAACAAATGTCTGTCTAGTCAAAGCTATCATTTTTCCAGTAGTCATGTACAGATGTGAGAGTTGGACCATAAAGAAGACTGACTGCTTAAGAAATGATGCTTTTGAGGTGCTGGAAAAGACTCTTTACAGTCCCTTGGACAGCAAGGAAATCGAATCAGTCAGTTCTAAAGGAAATCAACCCTGAATATTTATTGGAAGGACTGGTGCTGAAGCTTAAGCTCCAATACTCTGGCTACCTGATGGAAGAGCTGACTCACTGGAAAAGACCCTGATGCTGGGAAAGATTGAAGGCAAAAGGAGAAGGGAGTGGCAGAGAATGAGATGGTTGGATGGTGTCACTGACTCAATGGATATGAGTTTCAGCAAACAGTGAAGGACAGGGAAGCCTGGTGTGCTGCAGCCCATGGGGTTGCAAAGAGTCGGACACGACTTAGTGACTCAACAATCAAATTCAGAGTGATCTCATCTCAAGATCCTTAATTTAATTACATCTGCAAAGACCTTATTTACACATAAGTTCAGATACAAGGGGTCAGGGCTTGAACACATCTTTTGGAGACATTATATTCAATCTACCACAAAGGTCCAAGTATAGATAGAAAACAAGCTTTGATAAAAACTCTCTGCTCCCTCACCAATCTATGATGTCCAGAAAGTAAATCATCTTATTAATATCTCATAAAGATGAATTCATTTAGGTAAATGGAAAATTTAAAAGCCTCAACAGGGGTAATATTCATTCAACAAAGATTTATTGAACTCTTTTGTGCCAAAGCATATTGCTAGGCACTGGGGATAATGAAGCAGACCAGATAGAAAAGTAAAAAGTCATTGTTAAATTAACTTCTGGAATTCTCTGTAACAAAAAGCCAGAAAACCCATCAACTCCGGAACGTGTATATAGATTTTCTTTAATGGATACATGATTTTTATTTTTTATCAACTTTATTGAGATATAATTTGCATACAGTAAAATGAACAGACTCTATGTGTAGCAGTTTGATGAGTTTTGACAAGTGTAACCACACCCCCAATCAAACAGAGAACATTTTCATTACCCCCTGTAAGTACTCTTTTGTCTCTTTATAGTCAAATCCATCCAGCAGTCACTAGTCTGCTTTCTGTCACTATAGATTAGCATTGCCTTTTCATAAAAATGGAACTGTATTCTTTTCTATATGGCTTCTTTTGCAGAACACAATGTTTTTGAAATTTATCATGGTGTGGTGTGCATAAGTAGCTTATTCTTTTTTATCTCTCAGTAGTATTCCATTGTATAAATGTACCCCAATTTGTTTATCCATCTACCTACTGACATTCAGTTTCTTTCTAGTTTGGGGATATTTATGAATAAAGCTGATGTGTGAAAAAGTGAAAGCAAAAGGATTAGTCACTCTATGGTGTCCTACTCTTTGTGACCCCATCGACTGTAGTCCACCAGGCTCCTCTGTCCGTGGAATTCTCCAGACAAGAATACTGGAGTGAGTGGCTATTCCCTTTCTCCAGGGGATCTTCCCAACCTAGGGATCAAACTCGGATCTCCTATATTGCAGGTGGATCCTTTACCATCTAAGCCACCAGGAAAGCCCCATATAGGGCTAGTTATTTACATATATATACATATCACTCAGTTCAGTTCAATCACTCAGTCATGTCCGACTCTTTGCAACCCCATGGACTGCAGCATGCCAGGATTCCCTGTCCATCACCAACTCCCAGAGTTTGCTCAAGCTCATGTCCATCGAGTCAGCGATGCCATCCAACCATCTCATCCTCTGTCGTCCCCTTCTCCTGCCTTCAATCTTTCCCAGCATCAGGGTCTCTTCCAATGGGTCAGTTCTTCGCATCAGGTGGTCAAAGTATTGGAGTTTCAGCATCAGTCCTTCCAGTGAATATTCAGGACTGATTCCCTTTAAGATTGACTAGTTTGATCTCCTTGCAGTCCAAGGGACTCTCAAGAGTCTTCTCCAACACCACAGTTCAAAAGCATCAATTCTTCGGTGCTCAGCTTTCTTTATAGTCCAACTCTCACATCCGTATATGCTGCTGCTGCTGCTAAATTGCTTCAGTCGTGTCTGACTCTGTGTGACCCCATAGATGGCAGCCTACCAGGCTCCTCCATCCTTGGAATTCTCCAGGCAAGAGTACTGGAGTGGGCTGCCACTGCCTTCTCCTCCGTACATGACTACTGGAAAAACCATAGCTTTGACTAGATGGGTTTCTCTTGGATAAATAACCTAGATGTCTGTGGTCATGTGCTAACTCCAAAATCACTGCAGACAGTGACTGCAGCCTTGAAATCAGAAGACAACTGCTTCTTGACCAGAAAGCAAAGACAAATCTTGACAGTGTGTTGAAAAGCAGAAACATTACTCTTCTGACAAAGGTCCTATAAAGTCAAGGCTGTGGTCTTCCCAGTGGTCACGTACAGTTGTGAGAGCTGGACCGTAAAGAAGGCAGAATGCCAAAGAATTGATGCCTTCGAACCACAGTATTGGAGAAGACTTCTGAAAGTCCAGTGGAGAGGAAGGAGATCAAACCAGACAATCTTAAGGGAGATCAACCCTGAATGTTCACTGGAAGGATTGATGCTGAAGCTGAAGTTTCAGTATTTTGGTCATCTGATGCGAACAGATGACTCATTAGAAAAGTCCCTGATGCTGGAAAAGATTAAGGGCAGAAGGAGAAGAGGGCATTAGAGGATGAGACGGCTGGATGGCATCTCCAATGCAATTAACATCAACTTGGGCAAACTCCGGGAGATGCTGAGGGACAGGGAGGCCTGACGTGCTGCAGTCCATGGGGTCGCAAAGAGTCGGACACAAGTGGATGACTGAACAACAACATGGCAACTCTATATTTTACTTCATAAGACACTGCTATGCCATTTTCTGAGGGGCTGTACCATTTCTATCAGTAACATATGAATGTTCCAGTAGTTTCATATCATCACCAACTTAGTATTAATCATTTGTTTTAAAAAAGCCATTCTAGTTAGTGTGTAGTAGTATCCTATTGTGGTTTTGATTTGCATTTCTCTAATTATTAGTGATGTTGAACATCTTTTCTTATGTTTATGTGACATCCCTTCTTTGGAGAAGCATCCATTGAAATATTTTGTTCACTTTTAATTGGTTTGGTTACCTATTATTGTGTAATGGGGTTATATAAATGTATATACATATTTATGTGTGTGTGTGTCTTGCAAAATATAGAAGTTCTGCGTTTTTATGAAAACAAATTTATCAAAGTTTCACGGTTCATGCTTTTTTTGCCCTTCCTAAGAAATCTTTACTCAACTGAAGGTCACAAAGATTTTTCTCCTATGTGTTTTGTAAGACGTTTTATAGTTTAGTGTTTTAAATTTAGATCTGTGATCCATTTCAAGTCAATATTTGTATATGGTGTGATGCAAAGGTGGAGGTTCATTTATTTTCATATGGATATCCAATTGTCCTCGCACAATTTGTTGCAAAGATTATTCTTTCTGTATCGAATTGTCTTGGCACCTTCTTTAAAAATTGACCACACATGTATGGGTCTATTAATCAGCTCTCTGTTCTATTCCATTTGTATCTTTCTATTCTTCTGACAATATTACATTGTATCGATTACTTTAGCATTTTAGTAAGTCTTAAATCAGGTAGTATGAGTCCCCTGAGTCTGTTCTTTTCAAAATTCTTTTAGTTGTTGTGGATTCTTTACACTCCATATAATTTTTAGAATTGGGTTGTCAATTCCTAAAAATGGAAGCCTGCTTGGATTTTGAACAAGATTACTTTAAGTCTACAGATCAGTTTGAGGAGATTTAACATCTTAGCAATATTGAGTCTTCAAATCCATGATATGGAATATTCTGCACTTATTTAGATTTTCCTTCATTTCTCTCAGCAATGATTTCTCATCAGTATAGGTTTTATACATATTTCATGAAGTCTATCCTTAAGTATTTCATGGTTTTGATGTTATTATACATAGTATTGTTTTAAATTTTTTATCTTATAATTAGGTATTGTTAGTATATAATAGTACAATTACATTTTTATATTAACCTTGTATCCTGCAACCTTGCTCAATTCTCTTATGTATTCTAATAGTTTTAAAATAGATTCCTTAGGATTTTCTACATACATGAGCATGTTGCCTGAGAAAAAAGACAGTTTTATATTTTCCTTTCCAAACTATATGCCTTTTTCTTTGCCTTGCTGCTACGGCTAAGCCCTCATATGATGCTGCATAGAAGTGGTAAAAGGGAATATCCTTACATCCTCCCCATATTAATGGAAAAGTTTTCAGTCATTCATTAATGATGATGCTAATGATAGATTTTACATAGATGTAACATTTTTTTAAATCAAATAATATCACTGTTACTATTAACATTATAAAGGATAAGTGTATTTAAATGTAAAACAGGCAAACAGAACTGAAGGGTATGACATAAAATGTTGTGACCCAGTTCTATCAATCTCCCCCAAAGGTAAATATCATAATTATTTGGATACTGAAAGAGATAGAGACAAGAAGACTGGGAAGGGGAAGGGGCAAAAAGAGAATACATGTTTATTTAAAAAGAAAAACAGTAAGTTGCTCTATAGCACCGGGAACTCAGCCTGGTGGTCTGTGACAACCTGAAGGTGTGGCTTGGGGTGGGAGGTTGGAGGGAGATTCCAGAGGGAGGGGACATGTGTATATCGATGGCTGATTCATATTGATGTATGGCAGAAACCAACAGAACCTTATAAAGCAATTATCCTCCAATCAAAAATGCATCAATTTTAACAAAAGAAAAATAACTTCAGTTATCTAGAGTGCACCAAATCTTTTCCGTGAGGGAACTCTCCTCTTTTCCTGAAGTTTTACCTGAGCCCAGATCATTCTGATTCAACTGTCTTCTCTGTATACACAGGACAGGGAACATGCTCCTTGGGATCAGAAGAGCGGGGATGAGAAGAAGCACAGCCTAGCAATTAAGAGCCTGAACTTCTGAGTCAGACCTGTCTGAGGTTATATCCTCATTGCAATTCTTACTCATGTGTAAGCCCTGACCCTCTATTTGTACATCTGTTAAAAAAAAAAAAAAAAGAGCCACGGTATTAGCACAGGTCTTACAGAGTTGCGATATAAAATGTGAGATGTAATACATGGATGTAACATGCTCAGCACTTTGCCTGCACATAACAAATCCACCCTGGATGTGAGCAGTCACTGGGTGTCTTTGGGCCCATTTATTAACCCCTAGGATCCCATCAAATGAGGCGCTGCCCATCTGCTTCCTGAGATTATATGGAAATGAAATGAGAGGATGAACATCAAAGACAGAGCCACACAACCAAGTCTGATCAATGACTGGAGGTAGAAATCAAAATTTGATTTAAGATCAGTGTTCATGTTTTTCACTCAAAATTGATTTCCTTGCAAAGCTCCAGCACTTGCTCCTTTATTGACCAACTTCTTAGATGACCAATATTATACTGGGTAGGCAGTAGCCTTGATTTTTAAAGAAGAATGAATTTGTTTACTCTGAAATGAGCACACTTCATTTTTTTCCTTCCCGAACTATTACCCTTTCTAATGAAGTGCCAAAAATAGAAGAGTGTCTGGCAAGCCTCCCAGTCCTATAGGTTTGGATATAATATACATCAGAAACAACACCAATTATCTTAAGAACACATATCCTCAATCCTTGTCTATGGATTAGAATTGCTAAATTTAGTGAATAAAAACACTAGATGCCTAGTTAAAAGTAGACTTCAGATAAACAGTGAATGGGGTGGGGTTCTTTTTTTTATAAGGATAAACCATATAAAATTTACACTAAAAAATTATTCATTGTTTATCTGAAATTCAAATGTAACAAGGAGTCCTGTATTTTATCAAACAACTCAATTATGGATTTCATCTCCAAACTGCATCTCAAACTTTCAACAAGTTAGGGTGTGAGAATTTAGAAGGAAACAGCAGAGATGGAGTAACGAAAGGGAATTTCAAAGATGGTGCTAAGTATTTTAGATACTTTTCCTCATTTAATCTTCACTCACACATTCAACAAAAGGCATATGGGTTGGCAGTCTCTCCCATTTTATGAATGAGGGGATTGAGGCTGAGAAAGTTTGAGTGGTTTATCTTAAATCTAAAGTAATTATCTAGGAGAGTTTCATGGCAGATAAGACCATTTCAAGCAAAAAGAATGCTTAGAAGGAGAGGATCCAGGAATAACAACAACTTGTCATGGGGATACTGAATGTAGGACAGAGGACATTCTCCTGAACCTCACACAGGAACGGCTATGAACCTGAGAGCTCATCACAGCCCAGGATACCACCTAAGTCACTTTTACTGGTGAATTGCATTACTGAGCTTCCCTAGATCACTGACTCATGGTGCGGTATACTCTCTCTCTCTCCCATCTCTTCCTTTCCCTTGCTTCTTCTGCATGGCCATCTCAGCTTGCTGGTCACCCCACAATAACACTGTCACTTGGAGGAAAGAAGAGGTCCTATTCAGTCCTCAGCTTAAGTCACTGGCCTGAAAAACCTACATGGAGGGGAGGCACTTGCCAGCTAATAACCAAATGAAGCTTCTACTTCCCGTTTGTTGCTGTGCCTTGTATGTGTAAAACTGCAGCTAGGAAATGGAGTGGCTGGGCCGAGCAGGATTCAAGCACTCCCTGGGTCCTCCCACCAAATTCTAGCAAATGCCCAAGGCCCAGCAATAGTAAGTCTGGTCCACTTGGAGATGAGAGTCGGGGAGTTTGGGAGGAAAATGACAAGGAGCCGTGAAAGAGCACTGCAGGCAAAGAAGAGCCACTTGAGGTGTCTGAACAAGGCAGCTGCCGTGCTAAGAGGGGCCGAGGTGTGAACAACAGCTTGCTGACCAGCTAATGAAACACCTTCAGTCTCCAGAGGAGTTTTCCACTAAGAGTGCAGGGCAGACTGGATACCAGTTAGGAGGGCCATGCAGGACTCCTGGCCTTCAGTGCCTCAGGCATCTTCTAACTGGAGAAGCAGGCCAAACACTGCATCTATTCTAGATGCTGGGGAAATGACATCTAACAATAAAGACCTGGTTCCTGCTCTCCTGGAACTTACATTCTGATGGGGAGACAGTTAGCAAGTAAGCTAGGGAATAAATAAGCACAATTTTTCAGCTGGCAGGAAGTGTTCTGAAAAAACTAGTTGATGGGATAGTGGGGAGCAGGGGGGCATCAATGGAAAAGAGAGTTGGGGAAGGGGAAGGCATCTCTGGCTTCAGTAGAGACTTAAAAGATCAGAAGGAGGCAGCCATGCAAAGATCTGGAGAAGAGAACATTCTAGACAAAGGAAAGAGCGAGCAAAAGAAATTGAAGCAAGAACAGATAGCCATGTGGCTGAAGCAGAGTGAGTGAAGAGAGAGGGGGAAGGGGTTGAGGTTGGATTGGTGGGGAAAGGCCAAATGGCACAGGGCCTTGCAGACCAAGTTAAGAAATGGGAACTTGCCCCAAGTGCAAGGACGAGTTTTTGGCTAACATGATAAATGATGGCAGTAGGGAGGAACGTTTCTGAAAATTTCTTCAAACCTGGAGAAGCCAGGACTTGAGAGGTGAGAGGTGAGGAACCCAAGAAGGATGCTGATCTCCTTGTGTTTGATTCCAGGACACTGATGAGCCCATGTTTGCTGGTGATGGGCAGGGTTTTCTAGTACATGCAGCTAACCTTGATTCTAACTGGTACTGGGGACAGTCTATGCCCCAACCGGTAATGCTAAAGAAGCTGAAGTTGAACGGTTCTATGAAAACCTACAAGACCTTCTAAAACTAACACCAAAAAAAGATGTCCTCTTCATTATAGGGGACTAGAATGCAGAAGTAGGAAGTCAAAAGCTACCCAGAGTAACAGGAAAATTTGGCCTTGGAGTACAAAACGAAGCAGGTCAAAGGCTAACAGAGTTTTGCCAAGAGAACGCACTGGTCATAGCAAACATCCTCTTCTGACAACACAAGAGAAGACTCTACACATGGACATCACCAGGTGGTGAATACCGAAATCAGATGGATTATATTCTTTGCAGCCAAAGGTGTAGAAGCTCTGTACAGTCAGCAAAAACAAGACTGGGAGCTGACTGTGGCTCAGATCATGAACTCCTTATTGCCAAATTCAGACAAGTAGGGAAAACCACTAGACCATTCAGGTATGACCTAAAACAAATCCCTTACCATTATACAGTGGAAGTGATAAATAGATTCAAGGGATTAGATCTGATAGACAGAGTGCCTGAAGAACTATGGATGGAGGTTCATGACATTGTACAGAAGGCAGTGATCAAGACCATCCCCAAGAAAAAGAAATGCAAAAAGGCAAAATGGTTGTCTGAGGAGGCCTTACAAATAGCTGAGAAAAGAATAGAAGCTAAAGGCAAAGGAGAAAAGGAAAGATATACCCATTTGAATCCAATGTTCCGAAGAACAGCAAGGAGAGATAAGAAAGTCTTCCTCAGTGATCAGTGCAAAGAAATAGAGGGAAAGCATAGAATGGGAAGCACTAGAGATCTCTTCAAGAAAATGAGAGATAGCAAGGGAACATTTCACGCAAAGTTGTGCACAATAAAGGACAGAAATGATATGGACCTAACAGAAGCAGAAGATATTAAGAAGAGGTGACAAGAATATACAGAAGAACTATACAAAAAAGATCTTCATGACTCAGATAACCATGATGCTGTGATCACTCACCTAGAGCCGGACATCCTGGAATGTGAAGTCAAGCGGGTCTTAGGAAGCATCACTACAAACAAAGCTAGTGGAACTGATGGAATTCCAGCTGAGCTATTTCAAATCCTGAAAGATGATGCTGTGAAAGTGCTGCATTCAACATGCCAGCAAATTTGGAAAACTCAGCAATGGCCACAGGACTGGAAAAGGTCTGTTTTCATTCCAACCCCAAAGAAAGGCAAAGCCAAAGAATGCTCAAACTACTGCACAATTGCTCTTATCTCACACGCTAGCAAAGGAACGCTCAAAATTCTCTAAGCCAGGCTTCAACAGTACGTGAATGGCAAACTTCCAGATGTTCAAACTGGTTTTAGAAAAGGCAGAGGAACCAGAGATCAAATTGCCAACCTCTGCTGGATCACAGAAAAAGCAAGAGAGTTCCAGAAAAACATCTACTTCTGCTTTATTAACTATGCCAAAGCCTTTGACTGTGTGAATCACAACAAACTATGGGAAATTCTTCAAGAGATGGGAATACCAGACCACCTGACCTGCCTCCTGAGAAATCTGTATGCAGGTCAGGACGCAACAGTTAGAGCCGGACATGGAACAACAGAATGGTTCCAAATTGGGAAAGGAGTACATTAAGGTTGTGTACTGTCACTCTGCTTATTTAACTTATATGCAGAGTACATCATGCGAAATGCCAGGCTGGATGAAGCACAAGCTGGAATCAAGACTGCTGGGAGAAATATCAATAACCTTAGATGACACCACCCTTATGGCAGAAAGCAAAGAAGAACTAAAGAGCTTTGATGAGACTTTCACTTTGATGAAAGTGAAAGATGAGAGTGAAAATGTTGGCTTAAAATTTAACATTCAGAAAACTAAGCTCATGGCATCCAGTCCCATCACTTCATGGCAAATAGAGGGGTAAACAATGGAAATAGTGAAAGACATTATTTTGTGGGGCTCAAAAATCACTGCAGATGGTGACTGCAAACATACACTTGCTCCTTGGAAGAAAAGCTATGACCAACCTAGACAGCATATTAAAAATCAGAAACATTACTTTGCCTACAAAGGTCCATCTAGTCAAAGCTATGGTTCTTCCAGTAGTCTTGTATGGATGTGAGAGTTGGACTATAAAGAAAGCTGAGTGCCAAAGAATTGATGCTTTTGAACTGTGGTGTTGGAGAAAACTCTTGAGAGTCCCTTGGACTGCAAGGAGATCCAACCAGTCAATCCTAAAGGAAATCAGCCCTGAATATTCACTGGAATGACTGATGCTGAAGCTGAAGCTCCAATACTTTGGCCACGTGATGAGAAGAACTGACTCACTGGAAAAGACCCTGATGCTGGGAAGGATTGAAGGTGGGAGGAGAAGGGGATGACAGAGGATGAGATGGTTAGATGGCATCAACTGACTCGATGGAGGATGAGATGGTTGGATGGCATCACCTACTCGATGGACATGAGTTTGAGTAGGCTCCAGCAGTTGGTGATGGACAAGAAAGCCTGGTGTGCTGCAGTCCATGGGGTCCCAAAGAGTCGGACACAACTGAGTGACTGAACTGAACTGAACTGATTGGGGACCTGGTTATCCGGAGAAGTTCTATCCCCATAAGGGCCAGTGAGCCTCACAGCGTTTCCCCTGAGAGAAGCAGGCGATGGGAACTCCCACATGCCACCTTCCTTTCTTCCCAGCAGTGGAAAAATAGGACAAGAGCAGCAGGGACTGGGGTTTACTAAGTAAGACTCTCACTCCCACTTCTGCTCCCAGAGGCTCACGGGCACAAGGGTACACAGTTAGTTAGAGATGGAGTGAAAAACTGAACACATGTTGACTGACTTGACTTAACCTTGGGGCCTCACGTTGTTGTTATTCAGTTGCTAAGTTGTGTCTAATCTTTTTGACACCATGGACTGCACCACGCGGAGCTCCTCTGTCTTCCATTATCTCCCAGAGTTTGCTCAAACTCATGTCCACTGAATTGATGTTGTTATCTAACCATTTCATCTTGTGCCACTCTCTTCTCCTTTTGCCTTTAATCTTTCCCAGCAACAGAGTCTTTTCCAATGAGTCATCTCTTTGAATCAGGTGACCGAAGTATTAGAGCTTCAACTTCAGCATCAGACTTTCCAATGAATAATCAGGGTTAATTTTCTTTAGGACTGGCAGGTTTGAGCTCTTTGCAGTCCAAGGGACTCTCAAGAGTCTTCTCCAGCACCACAGCTCGGAAGTATCAGTTCTTTAGTACTCAGACTTCTTGTCCAACTCTCACATCCATACATGACCACTAGAAAAACCATAGCTTTGACTATACAGATCTTTGTCAGTAAAGTGATATCTCTGCTTTTTAATATGCTTTCTAGGTTTGTTATAACTTTCCTTCCAAGGAGCAAGTGTCTTTTAGTTTCATGGCTGCAGTCACTGTCCGCAATAATTTTTGAGCCCAAGAAAATAAAATCTGTCATTGTTTCCCCTTCATGTATCATAGCCTTGTCATGGTGAAGGGGCTTGCATAACTCAATGAAGCTATGAGCCATGCTGTGCAGGGCAATCCAAGAAGGAAGGGTCATAATGAAGAGTTCTGACAAAACATGGTCCACTGGAGGAGGAAATGTCAACCCACTCCAGTATTCTTGCCAAGAGAGAGGACAGTATGAAAAAGCTGGGCCTTAGGGCTCCCTGATAAATCCCTTAGATCCTCAGATGCAAGCCCAGTCTCTTGGCCCTGAGGCCAATTGGAACCTGCCATCCTTCCCCTCCCAGCGAGGGCATCCTCCTGTTCCAGTGGAAACAGGTGGTTCTCATAGCCCTTCTCATGGTTAGAAGCTTTGTCTGCACTAGGACATCTAAAGGGTCCTCTTGTAAGTTTTGCATTTATAAGGAAGATCTCTTCCCTTTTATTTCCAGCCAGAAGTCCTTTCTTGCCTCCTCATCCAAAGCACTGTCATTGCTCTCATTTGTCTGAGCAATGTGACTTTGTGAGAGTAGATAAATGGGGTTCCAATGAGGGCTCTTCTGAGTATTTTTGCCAATCAGAAGAGTGCTGAAGGAGGGTACTAAGACCAGAAATTAGAAAGAAAAATATTTTCAGACTTGAACACATTATTTTTTTTCTGTACATCTTAGACACTGAAAACAAAAGTGGAAGACAAGTGACAAATTCAGGAGAAAATATTTGCAATGTATATGATAGGAAACAGGTTAATATCTGTAATATAAAGTGAAAATCAGCAAGAAAAAAGGAGCAACACAAAAGATAGAACTGACAAACTCAGGAACAGATGCTCAGCCTCCTTAATAACCAAATAAATAAGAATCAAAATCAGTTTTTTTTATCAGATTAGCACAAGATTGATCTTTTGCAGAACTGATTAGAGTAATTAGAAATGGACATTCATATTGTTGGTGGGAGTTAAAAATAGAACAATGTTTTGAGAGAGCAGTTTGGAATGTCTATCAAAATTTTAACATCAAGTTGTATAGATTAAATATCCACAGCTTTTTGCATGTCAATCATACCTCAATAAAGCAGTTAAATTTAGAAGGAAGGAAGGGAGGGATGAAGGGGGGGAGGGAAAGAGGGAAGAAAGGAAGGGAGATAAATAATGTGCCTACTTCCGAGGGTAGTCAGGACACAGTAAGTGTTCAAGGAGGAGTGAATGAATGAACCAGGGCTGCCACTGCTGTTAATAACAGACTAACACTTTTCCAGTCACCTAAACACTACAGGAAGAAAATTTCCACCCTACAGCCACAGTGATATTTTGAGAATCAAAGCCAGTCATATTATTCAACCACCTAAAACTCTCTAATAACAATTAAGTCCAGGAAATTCCTGCGGTCCCGCGGTTAGGACTCAGCACTTCCACTGTCGTGGGCCTGGGTTCAACCTTTGGTTGGTGATCTAAGATCCCACAAGCCACAGTGTGGCGAAAGGAAAATAATAAGAAGTCCAAAATTCTACCTCAGCCTTTGAGGCCCTGCCCACCGCTCCAGCCTCACCTTGTAAAGCTCTCCCCAGTTCATGTCACTGAGCCCCGGAGGCACTTTTTCCCATTCTGTGGTTTCCCACCTCAGGTCTTTGCACATGCTGTGCCTCCACGTGGAACATACTTCCCACTGCTGTCCTCGCACAGGTTTTCCCTGTCCTGCACAGCTTGACTGAAATGTGGCATCCCAGGCTTTCCTGACGGCCCACTCCAAAGCCAGCCACCCAACATCAGTCTCTATCAAACACCCTTTCCGTTTCCCTCCCAACACTTGGCATACTCGGCACTATGCATATGTTTATTGCATGGGTTTTTTCCATCTCTCTGCCCTCATTGGACTATGGAGCTTCACAAAGGCACAATCATGCCCGCTTTGCCCCTGCCCTTGAATTCCAAGCACCTGGCACAGCAAGACCTCGTTAATCATTTAATGAGCAAAGGGATGCCAGGCTCATTAAAGGACCCTCTTGCCTTAACCCCCTCGTGGCTTCCCCATGAAGTTCTATCTTCCAAGAGACAATGGGCCCTATCACACCAGGATAAGAGTGTTACAGCCTGAAGGAGAGCCAGGCTCCTTGGGGGAAGTTAAATTGGCATTCTGATGCTTGAAAGAAGAGAAGAAATGGCATGAAGTAGCCTGTAGTCTAAGAATAGAGATGGAAAACGCAAAAAGCAACAGTAGAAGAATGTTAGAGTTCATGGGAACCCCACATGGGGCTCCCCAATGGAAACCGCTTCCCATGGAAAGCAGGGTCCTATCTAATCTATCACACAGAACAGAGATTCTGTGTTTTCTGGTCTGCTTCCGAGTAGACTGTCAGCTATCAAAATGGAGACACAAAGACGTTACAGCGATAATGAGTCCCATCACTTCTCTTCCATCTGAACACATGCCTGACTTACAGTCAGCACCCAATTATTTTCTCTTGAAAAGCTGTTAAATCCCTCATCTTGTTTCTTCCCTTCTTGCAGCCTGTTCTGCAAAACAGGTGAAAATAACTATGTCCAGACCCTTATAGATTTGAACAGGAGATGAATCCAAATAGGAAGGCATGAAAGTGTTTTTCTTGACAGAAAATCCCCCATGGCATTGATTTTTGTTGTTGTTGATGATGACTGCATTTATTTTGTTATCTCTGCATTATAGGCTGAGTGAGCAAAGATCTTAGATATTGAACGCAGATCAAGTTTCAAATATCCTTTCCTCTTGCCTTCATAGCTGTACTTGTATTTCCAATTTCTGGTTCCGGCTTCTGAATTTTAGGCAAAGAAAAAAAAACAAGAATACACTTTTTCACTTGGAGAGAAAAACCCATCCTTGGGTTTCTTTAATTAATAACAGCAATGATGGTTGCCTCGTATGGTTCATTTGCTATGTGCCAGGCACTGTAATATGTGCCTTGCGAGCATCACGTACCACTGATGCCAGGACTCCCTGAGGTGGGGACTATTCCTGCTCCCATTTTACAGGAGAGAACACTGAGTCTTGTAGTGGGTAAAGAGCCTGTGCAAGATCACACAGGGAGAAAAACAGCAGGCCCCCCAGCCTGTGTAATGATGAAGCCTATGCTCTTGGTTTGCTTTTGCTTCCATTGTTCTCCTTTGACATGGGCCAGGTCCTATCCCCCTTCTCTTGTAAGCCAGGCTCATCCCAGCAAGGAGGCTCTGAAAGGTCAGCCTCCAGAAACCATACAGTTACTTTCCTGGGTGTGATTCTTCTTTTTCCAGTTGCCTGACTTCATGAGCTCTTCATCAGAGTGGAACTGCCTTTTTATGAGCCCACGAAGAGGCTCTATCACAGAAAACCAGATCTCACTGCAGCCAGCTGTAATTATTGAACTGAAGAGCCCCACAAAGAATCCACATGCAATGCAGGAGACTCAGGAGTTTGATCCCTGGGTAAGGAAGATCTCCTGAAGAAGGAAATGGCAACCCACTCCAGTATTCTTGCCTGGGAAATTCCATGGACAGAGGAACCTGGCGGGCTACAGTCCATGGGGTCACAAAAAGTTGGACATGACTGATGCAGCACAGCATCCTCAGGAGGAATCCCCAAAGCCCAGACTGGCTGGAATGCACTCCACTTTCATCAGGGAGAGAGGTTCCTGCCACTCCCCACCCATTCCTTCTCTTACTCTTTCCCTAATTGTTGCTGTTGTTCAGTCGCTAAGTTGTGTCTGATTCTTTGTGACCCTGTGGACTGCAGCATGCCAGGCTTCCCTGACCTTCACTATCTCCCAGGTTTGCTCAAATTCATGTCCACTGAGTCAGTGATGCCATCCAACCATCTCATCCTCTGTCATCCCCTTCTCCTCCTGCCCTTGATCTTTCCCAGCATCAGGGTCTTTTCCAATGAGTACACTCTTTGTGTCAAGTGGCCAAAGTATTGGAGCTTCAGCTTTAGCATCAGTCCTCCCAATGAATATGCAGGGTTGATTTCCTTTAGGATTGACTGGTTGGATCTCCTTGCAGTCCAAGGGACTCTCAAGAGTCTTCTCCAGCACCACAATTCCAAGGCATCAATTCTTCGGTGCTCAGCCTTCTTTATGGTCCAACTCCCACATCCATACATGACTACCGGAAAAAACCATCGCTTTCCGTAATATTGTCATCTTATTTCCAGCTGCCCCTTTTCTGTCCACTCCAGCCTCTGAGAATAGCTCATGACAACATCAGAATGTGTCTCCCAACTCTCATACAGAGAAGTTCATTTATCCGAGCCATCACTAATACTTTGATGGTGTGCTCTAAGAAGAAGCCATGCCTGGCCTTCTCCAAGCCATTCGAGCCCCTCAACACTGCTCCCAGGAAAGGGGCCCTTTTCCTCCCACACCTTCAGATTTCCCCCCAGGAGCTTCTGTCAGTCCATAGGAGGGAACATAGAGGCATTTGAAAAGAAGACCCAGTCTCTTTCTTACTGGCATCTGAAGTTACTGTGGGCCCCAGAATCCAATTTTGAAATCAAATAAAGTCACACCACAATTATGGTTTAGTTTGTGAGTTTAGCCCTGCTGGGGAGAGAAGCCAGGAAGCAGCTTGGTGAAAGAGTTTCAAAGCAGTTTTGAAGGGTGGACAGCAGCCAAGAGCCCTTGTGCTACAGTGTTGGTGGGTATTAAGGAAAAGCCAGAAACAACGCACAACCTGGATGAGGCGAGTCAGAGGGAAAATGAGTTTGGTTTATGAACATTCAGTGCCAGCCTTGGGCCCCTCTGCCCTCAGACCCATCCTCCCCATCTCTGCCCTGTGTCACACACTACATTTCCCAGGATCCACTGCTCACTTGAGGAACGCTTGAAACATTCAAGTGGAGATATTTAATGGTAGTTGGTTACATGGGGTGGAGCTCAGGCATATAAGGGGGGAAAGAGCATATAGATGACAGTTGAATCCCAGATTGAGCCCATGAGCAAGTGAGAAGAGTCCTGAGGAATTGTGCTTAGAGGAACATGGATATTTAGAAGCAGGTGAAGTAAATGAAAAAAAGACTGGCAAAGAAGTTGGAGGAGAAATAGGTCTTGGAGTTTTAAGAGTCAAGGAAGGAGAGAATTTCAAAGACAAGAGAAGAATTGGTCAGAGGGAAGGCAGTAGCTTTAAAAACTGGATTTTTAAAAAATGTATTTAAATGCTTCTATGAAAGGAACCAGGAGATGCAGCTTTGATCCCTGGGTCAGGAAGATCCCCTGGAGGAGGAAATGGCAACCCGCTCCAGTATTCTTGCCTGGGCAATCCTATGGACAGAGGAGCCTAGCAGGTACAGTCCACGGAGTTGCAGAGTCGGACAAGACTGAAGCGACTGAGCATGCGCACGAGCATTGCTCACTGGCGTCAGGAGGCTCTGCGACAGAGAAGCCCTTGTAGAAACCCAAGGGCAGGAGAAACGGGAAAGCAGGGGTGACTCCCCTTCCCTCTTTGCCTCGAGCAGCTTTTCTGGAAGGAGCTGCATCTCCTCTGTGAGTCCAGCTCCAGCTGGGCACACCTCCCTGACTGCGGCTTCCACCAGGAAGACCTCAGCTCCTTGACTCTACTCACACCCCCTTCTTTCTCTTCCCTCCCATCCTGGGGCAACAGTGTCCTCCAGCTACTGCTGGTCTCTGATTTCCTCACCACCACCCGTTTAACCAACTCCTGAGCTCTCTCTCTTTTACTTTAACACTCAGAGTCATTTCTGTTCTCCTAAGAGGACACTGGCTGATACAGCCACCAATACTGATTAACACAACCCTGAAAATGTAAGATTTATAGGAATGCAATTTTTCACAGAAAGCAATGAATACCTGAGCCAAGAGTTCAACCCTACAGATATAGGCAGAGCTGATAATCAAGGCCCCCCCAGAGGTCAAAGATTTTTTTAAAAAAACTAGAAAATGAAAACAGAAACAGAAAAACACCTTTCCAATCAAATATGAGTGGGTTTTCAAATTAAGCCAACCTGGGTTTGAACCCTAGTTCTGCCTTTACCAGCTGAAGGACTCTGAACAGTTCACTTAAGCTTCTTGAGCCTCAGTTTTTTCATCTGTAATAAGGGGAGAATCGTACCTGTACTTTATATGGTTGTCTTGAACATAAAGAGGGCATAGGTCCTGACATGGAGTTAACTCTTATGTAAATGCTGGTTCTCGGGACCTAAAAAAATTTATAGTCACCACAAACATACTCTGGAGGTGACATCTACCTAGGACACTTGCTCTAACATTTTGGTCTGTTGTGAACCTTAAAGAAACATGAAAAATGCCCTCAGCCTTTCAGAAAAACCCTAGTGTCTCTTGAGAAAATTCCAGAGATAAATCATCAGGAGAGGGAAAAAAAAAAGTTACCTCCTTTAACAGGTAAGTAGCAAGTTCTGGTGAAGAATAATAAAACTTTTGACACATGAAACCTGTTTTATGTAGTTTTAGCTTTGACAGAGATGAAAGAAAGAGAGATTCAGCTAAGACACTTCTGCAAATGCCATCTCTTTGGAGCCAGAGAGAGATTGCTACTGTTTTACAGGTTTGGAAGCTGCCCCGTAGGACCTTACTGCTCAGAATTCTTTAGTCTGTGGTTGCTGTGACAAAATTGAAAAGCCAGCTCTGACTTTCACTTGTGATGTTTAAAATAAACCAAGGAAGGAAAGCCCCTGAGGAAGAATGTCGATTGGGTCTTTTTTGCTTTTTTGTTTCAAATAAACCCCTGCTTATAACTTTCTATTGCCCATCAGATGAGGGGCTGTCCTGCTGCTTCTGTATCTCTTTTGCAGGGGCATCTGAAATAAAAGCTCAGATAGCTGATCCCCAGGAATGTGAGATGAAAACTCCGATTCTGGTATCTTGATGGATTCCTGGACGGGGTCAGAGATAGCAGATCTCTACACTCTCTACCTCCAGATGCTCCCGGGGAGGTAGCCTAGGACGGTTGGCATAGCTCAAAGAGATTTGAAACAGTCCCTCGCTCAGCTGTATCAGGGATCCTGTTGGGTAGAAATAAAGTCATTAGATGGCAGAGCCCAAACCACTGCTATTCAGTGGTGTTCTGTTGCAAATCCAACAAAAGAGACTCCCCATGTCATATACGTGTCACATGCCTATGTATGCCAAGTAAGGCCCACATGAGCAAAACTCACTAACTGCAAGAAGCAAGAAGTGAGAGGAGGGGGTAGTGACACAGGATGCTGGGAGACCTTGACTGACATCTCAGCTGCTCCTTTTCCTCATGCTTCAGTCATCAGCAAGTGACCTGCCTCTCTGTCTCTGAGCTTTTGTTTTCTCAGTTGCCATACAAAAATGATAAGACATCTAACAATAATAAGCTGTGGCCCTCACAGCATTACTGGGAGGCTCTAAGGAGAGAATGAAGAGGAAAGTGTTCGGTAACCATAATTGTTCAAATGTATTGTCTGAGACTGTTTCCTCCAGAAGCCGACATTACTGCAGAGTTTTATCTGGAGAGGGGGTGAAGTGAAACAGGGAAGGAAGGGAGCCAGGAAATGGTGCAGGTCAAGAGCTGTGGGCACTCCTGCTGGGTAAATCTGGGACCTGGGATAGGATACACCTCAAAGAAATCCCAACTGAGGGGTACATCAGCTGGGTATTTCCTCACTAACTTCCCATCATTGCTGTAGGCTGATCTGGGGGATGCTGGTTTCATCACACTTCTGGCTGGCCGGCTGCAAAGTCCACTTGAGGAAATCTGGGGGCCTGTGGAGAATGTGCACCCAAGTGAGGATGTTTGGGACAGAAAGGTTTCTTAGGATGCAGGACTTTCAGTGCTAAAACAGGGACAGTCCTGAACGTGGAGAGGGGTGGTCACCCTGGAGCTAATCCACCTGAGAACTGCCTCCAGGGATATTAACTCTCTGGCACTTCCAGCCTGCCCTGAGGATGGGCGTGCACAGCCCAGGGTCAGATGAAAGTCAGGGGGTGAGTCCCGGATGTTTGCAGTAAGCCCGCTTCAGGGTGTCAAGGGGAGCAATAGCACCGGCCACGACCCGTGGGCTGAGCCCAGCACTGAGCTCCCGTGGCATCTCACTGCATCTCACCACAGCCCTGTGAGCTTGCATAGGAGGAGCCAAGGTGCAGAGAACCACACGGTTAAGTCAACGGCGGAGCTGGTCTCAAAACCTGGGATGGTTCATCCTCTGTGTGCATTTGGCTAGGCTGTTGTGCTCATCTGTGTCATCAAACTCCAGGCTAGACCTCGCTGTGAAGGTATTCTTCGGATGTGACTAACATTTTTTAATTTCATTTTATTCATTTTGGCCACACCACAGGGCACAAGGGATTCTAATTCCCCAGCCAGGGATCAAACCTACACCCCATGCAGAGGAAGCATGGAGTCAATCACATTTAGGGAAGTTCCTAAATGTGGTTAACATTTAAATCAGTAGATTTCCGAGTAAAGCAAGTTACCCTCCACAGTGGGTGAACCTCATCCAATCTCCCTCTCTCCCTTTGTCTGTCTGTCTCTGCCTCAGTCTCTGTCTCTCTCATCTCTAACCTGGTCTGACACCCCTTTAGTCTGCCTGTTGTTCATCCCTCCCATCCTATATGTGTTCAAGCATTCATGCTTCTAACAGACTTTATTCCTGGTATGAGGCTATGTACTATCCCTGATTTGGATTGTTTCTTGAAAGTCTTTTAACAAGACGTTAAAATAAGACTGAGATTTGTTTTCTCTCCCTCAGCCCCTCTATTCCCCATTCTGGGTCTTTCAGTGAGTGATTTCTTTCCCCTGATCCGTCCCAATGGGCAGCTCCCATTAACCTCCTACCCCCTCTACCTTTGGTTTTTCTTATTGCCATATGAAATTTTAAAAAGAAAATGTTACATAACCATGAGTAAGACTACTTTAGTTCATTTGGTTGGTCCCCCATATCAGTTCCTAATAGTCTCAGACATTTGTGCCGTGTTTTACTTAATCTTAAATGTATTTTCATTTTTCATATTAAAAAACTAACATTAAAAAAATCTCTAGAGACAGAGAAACAGAAAGAGAGAGATTGATTCATATTGGGTCTACTTTTTTGGAAAACCTTGACTAGGACAAAGCCTAGTCTGAGTTTAGTTCAGTTCAGTTGCTCAGTCATTGAGACCCCACGGACTGCAGCACGCCAGGCTTCCCTGCCCATCACCAACTCCCAGAGCTTGCTCAAACTCATGTCTATCAGCCTCCAAAGACTGCTCTTATACTCTTCGCCACTCTATCATTTGTGAACTGTGAAGTGCCTCTAACTCCCATGCTCCGGTTCTGCTCTTTAGTTCATCAACTGATAGTTCTTCATAAAGCTCTGCTCTGCCTGTTGAAAATGCAAAAGAGAACACAAACCATGTCCCTTAATATCCATTCATCCCTTCTTCTTTCAGGAATAGATTCCTTGAATGGGGTAGGGGGGAGATGCACTGCATGGCTTGCAGGATCCAGTTGAACCCAGATCACCATAGTGCAGAGTTCTAACCACTGGATAGCCTTGGATTTCCCTAAATTCCTTGAATTTTAACTGGGCCCATAGTTACCCGAACTAAAGACTATCCTACCCTTGCAACTAGCTGTGGCCATGAGAATAAATCCTGGCCAATGAGACATGAGCAGAAGTGATCCATGCAACTTCTGAGCAGTCCCTTCAAAGAGAAGAGGCATGCCCCTGTTCTCTGCTTCTTGATGGAATGTAGACATAATGGCTGGACCTGGAACAGCCATTTTAGGATATGAAATGATAACCATGAGTTTGAGGATAGCAAAGCAACAAAGCAGAAAGTGCCTGCTGAGGACTCTATGACTGGGAAACAATCACATCAGTCCTAGACGGTATCTTCAGACTTTGAAAGAAATAAACATTTATTATCTCATTTCAGGTCTCCTTATTACAGTAGCAAAATCTACATTCTAATCAATATAAAGACTTGAGAGTGGGAACTGACTCCAGCCGATTGTTTCCATGTCTACTTTTCCAAGTCAGACACAGCCACCCACTTCCTTTTAAATCTACTAATCATAAAAATAAATGACTCATGGCTAGTGGCTCAGAAATCAGAGCAGTGTCTTAATGCCAAAACTTTCTTTAACAGTCAAACTTGGACATCTCCCCTATAGTTGATTAACTGCTTCATGATCTCAGTTAATACCCTCCCAATATCCATGTCTTTGCCACATGACTTTGCAGCTCCTCCCATCAAGAGGTTGGATCTGCCTCCCAGCTCTTAAATTGAGGCTGGCCTTATGATTTGTTTTGGCCAATAAAATGTAACTGAAGTGATGGTATGCCAATTCCAAGTCTTTGCCTCTAGAGAGTTTGCGTTCTTCTGTTCTTCCTTGGGACATGTCTTCCTGAGAACAAGGTAGAGTTAGACACTAGATAAAGCAGATATAATTCATCCCAGCCAAGTCCATCCCAAATTACCTACCACCCATGTGACCACAGACAGATGAGAACCCAGCCTAGATCAGCTGAGCAGAGCCCAGACCAGAAGAACCACCCATCCAGTCCATTTTAAATTGTGAACACAAAATCACTTACTAAAAAAACAGCTGTTGTTTTAAGCCACTAAGTTTTGGGGTGGCTTGCTACAGTGTAATAGCTAACCAGTATACCCTCTTATTGGAGAAGGAAATGGCAACCCACTCCAGCATCCTCACCTGGGAAATCCCATAGACAGAAGACCCTGGTGGGCTATAGTCCATGGAGTCGCCAAAGAGTTGGACACGACTTATCAACTAAACAGCAACAAACAATACCTTCTTATTCCACGTGCTATTCAAGAGCTCAGAAACAGAGACTTCCCTGGTGGTCCAGCGGTTAAGAATCTGCCTTCCAATGAAGGGGACTCGGCCTCCATCCTTGGTGAGGGAACTGAAATCCCACGTGCTGAGGGAAAAACTGAGCCTGCACACCACAACTAAAGAGAAGCCTGTGCACCACAGTGAAGAGCCCATGTGCCACAACTAAGACCCAGCACAGCCAAAAATAATAACTAAACTTTTTTAAAAGAGCTGGAAGCTTTTGGTTACCTGCAGGTGGATAAGTAAACAGATAGCGGCTCTTGAGAAGGTTCTTGGCAATATCTAACATTTTAAATGCATGCACCGTTTGATCCAGTAATCCCATTCCTGGAAACAGATCTATGGAAACAGTTGTGCATATTCTGAAATCTAAATACAGTCATCCCTCCATTTTCACAGGGGATGAGTTCCAGGAACCCTGAGGATACCAAAATCCACAGATGCTCAAGTAGCTTATATAAAATGGCATAATATTTGCATATTACCTACACACATTCTCCCATATACTTTAAATCATCTCTAAATTACTTGTAATACCTAATACAATGTAAATGCTATGGAAATAGTTGTAAATACAATGTAAATGCTATGGTAATTGTTGCTGGCATGCAGCAAATTCAAGTGGTGCTTTTTGCAAGTTTCTGGAATTTTTTTCTGAATATTTTTGATCCAAAGTTGCTTGAATCTATATAGAAGCATAACTTGCAGATACAGAAGGCCAACTGTGTCAAAGATGAACATCATTATTTATAACAATCCAACTATCTGTCAATTGGAGACATTAAATAACTTATGATATAGCAATGGAATACTATACAGCCATGAAAAGGATGAGACAGGTGTGTATGTGCTGACACAGAAAAGTGCACCAGATATATTAAAAGAAAATAAGAACCATATGCTTAGTATTATCTCACTTAAATTATTAGTGTCAAATTTATTGTGTACACTCTAGAAAAATATGTGTACAGAAACATTTTAAAAATCTGGAAGTAGAACAAACTAACACAATAGTAATTGGTTTTATAGAGTTTAAGGGGAGTTGGGGGGTTCATTTTTTTCTCTACTTTGTGATTTGGATTTGTTTATAAAAATGGGTCTTATTTCTGTAATTTAAAAAATCTCAGGGAGGAACTACCATGGTGATCCAGTGGTTAAGACTCTGCTCCCAATGCCAAGGGCACGAGTTTGATCCCTGGTCAGGGAACTAGGATACCACATGCAACACAGCACAACCAAAAAAAATCACAGAGAAAACTTTTAAGCAGCAATGTCTACAATGAGCTGGCAGCAATGCATTTAACAGTATTTTTTGCCAACTTTTTTTTTTTTTAACCATAAGCTTGCTTTGTTCTTAACTGTTATTTTTCAGGGCAATTGCTAGTTCATATAGTTTTTGAGGCAAATTAAGAAAAGGGCCCCTCTTTGCAGGTCCATTCAGGTGATAAACAGATTACGGGCTGGACATCAACTCCCACTCATTTCTCACCCTTGAGCAGTGAGCAACTTGCACAACCATACCCAGCAACTCTGGTTATCAATGATAGATATCGCTGTCTTTAGTGGATTTAGATGGAGTCGGGATTTGAAATAGAAAAAAGGAGAAAGAATCTTCATTTTTCATTGCTCATGAAGCTACTTGGAAGATAAATATCTGCACATATATCCACATTGTTATTCTGCTCTGAACCCAAAAGAATAAAATCCATCAAGAGATCTGAGAGGGTGAAATCAGGGCAGCACTGAGAATGCTGCTCTATTAATTCATTCTCTACCCAAGTGTACCTACAATAAAAAAGGAACCAGTGGGAAATTCAAGTTTACGGAGCAGTCAAATTTGGAAGTGCTTTTTCCAAAAGCATCATTGGTCACCTTAAGAGAAATTTATAGAAAATTACCTACCTGTTAGAGAGGACCAGTCTTAGAGAAAGCTCATTTATTATTTATTCATTTCACAAAGATTTTGTGTCTGCGGGGGTGGGGAGCATCTGTGTGCAAGGCATTGTGCTGAGTGCAGGGGATAGATTATGAGTAAGACAAATAGCACCACTGCCATTCCAGATCTTACAGCTTGGTCTATGAATTGAGATACTAACAACATAATCACACAGATACATAATTATAACATGTGGTGGGGCTGTGAAGGAAACCAAGGAAGTATTTGAGGTGAATGATCTACTCTGGGGGAGTCAGGGAAGGCTTCCTGGAGGAAGGGACATTTGAGCTGAGGTATGAAGAAAGTGTAGGACTTAACTAGGCAAAAGGATCAGGGGAGGACTTGCCATCCATTCATTCAACAACATTGTTTTAGTTCCTACTCAGGCCAAGCACTGTCCCAATAGGGAGGAAGGGATCAGATGAAACAAGGGTGTATTTATTCCTCACCTTTTCCTTGCAAAGTTTCCTTAGGACAGTTATGTCCCCTGATCTCAGTGGTCACCCAAGGTGGCCTGTTCCACACAGTTCCTCCTTCTGAGTTTGAATAGCCTTTCTCTCTTTTCATTCACCTCAGACTAAGACTAACAGATCTTCTGCTTCAAGTCCTGGGTTCCAGCACTATGCCTAGAAGTTCTTTCATTCACATCTTTCTAATTGGTCCCTTTATAAATAACTCCTCCTTAAATTATCCTGATTTGAATATGCCATGTTTACTGCTGGAGCCTTGACTGATATGGAAAGAAATCACAAATGATACTTGAATTTGCTGCCTGAGCAAATCCTTTTTCAGAGACGAAGATTTGGAGAAGAGAGGGTGCGAGGTGGGAGAGGGAATCCAAAGCTATCTTTGACATATTATGTGAGCTTCCTAATAGACATGCAAGTGAAGATTTAGGCTTATATACAGTTCACTTCATGGGAAATAGATGGGGAAACAGTGGAAACAGTGTCAGACTTTATTTTTTTGGGCTCCAAAATCACTGCAGATGGTGATTGCAGCCATGAAATTAAAAGACGCTTACTCCTTGGAAGAAAAGTTATGACCAACCTAGACAGCATGTTGAAAAGCAGAGACATTACTTTGCCAACAAAGGTCCATCTAGTCAAGGCTATGGTTTTTCCAGTGGTCATGTATGGATGTGAGAGTTGGACTGTGAAGAAAGCTGAGCACCGAAGAATTGATGCTTTTGAACCGTGGTGTTGGAGAAGACTCTTGAGAGTCCCTTGGACTGCAAGGAGATCCAACCAGTCCATTCTGAAGGAGATCAGCCCTGGGATTTCTTTGGAAGGAATGATGCTAAAGCTGAAACTCCAGTACTTTGACCACCTCATGCGAAGAGTTGACTCATTGGAAAAGACTCTGATGCTGGGAGGGGTTAGGGGCAGGAGAAGGGGACGACAGAGGATGAGATGGCTGGATGGCATCACGGACTCTATGGACGTGAGTCTGAGTGAACTCCAGGAGTTGGTGATGGACAGGGAGGCCTGGCGGGCTGCGATTCACGGGGTCGCAAAGAGTCGGACACGATTGAGCGACTGAACTGACTGACTGACTGACTGACTGACAATTTTTTGGTGTGTGTGGGTGTGTGTGTGTATACATACAAGTCTGTATTGCAAGGTAGAGGTTGGGACTAGAGATTCATACCTGGAAGATGCCCCACACATCAACAGCATTTAAAAACTTAAGACTGAATGAGCTAATCAAGAAGGGAAGAGCAATAAAGCGAGCTGAAACAGCATGTGCAAATGCCCTGAGGCAGAAGAGAGTGAGGCACTCTACTTTCAAAGAACTTGGAAATGGCTCATGTGACTGGAGTAGAGAACCAGAGGGTGGTTTTGGGATGAGGCTGCAAGGGTCCATGGAGAGGTTTCAGGTCTTCATCTTAAGAGCTTTAAAAGTCATCAAAATGTTTTAGGTAGACAGAATCAGGTCAGGATTTCTTTTTTTTTTTTTTCAAGATTTTTTGATGTGGACCATTTTTAAAGTCTGTATTAAATTTATTACAATATTTCATCTGTTTTTTTAATATTATTTATTTATTTGGCTGTACCAGGTCTTAGTTGCTGCATGCAGGATCTTTGATCTTCCTTGTATCATGCAGGATCTTTAGTTGCAGCATGTGAACTCTTAGTTGTGGCATATGGTATCTAGTTTGAGGATCAGGGATCAGACTCGGGCCCCCTGCATTAGAATCATGGAGTCTTAGCCACCAGGCCACCAGGGAAGTCCCTGCTTCTGTTTTATGTTTTGATTTTTTTGTCGCAAGGCATGTGGGATCTTCGCTCCGCAACCAGGAATTGAATCTGCACACCCTGCATTGTAAGGCAAAGTCTTGACCACTAGACTGCCAGGGAAGTCCCAAATCAGCATTTCTTAATGATGATGCCAATTAAGGTGTGGAGGATGGATTCAACTTAAGTCTCTGCTGACTAGAGATGAATCATAAATAAAGATGTTGGTGATGGTTTAGTTGCTAAATTGTGTCCAACTCTTTGCAAGCCCATGGACTGCAACCCACTAGGCTCTTCTGCTCATGGAACTTCCCAGGCAAGAATACTGGAGTGGGTTGCCATTTCCTTCTCTAAGGGATCTTCCCAACCCAGGGGTTGCACCTACATCTTCTGCTTAGCAGGTGGACTCTTTACCACTGAACCACCTGGGAAGCCCCTTAGTCAGTTCAGTCGCTCAGTCGTGTCTGACTCTGTAACCCCATGGACAGCAGCACGCCAGGCTTCCCTGTCCATCACCAACCCCTGGAGTTTGCTCAAACTCATGTCCATCGAGTCAGCGATGTCATCCAACCATCTCATCCTCTGTCATCCCCTTCTCCTCCCGCCTTCAATCTTTCCCAGCATCAGGGTCTTTTCCAATGAGTCAGTTCTTCGCATCAGGTGGCCAAAGTATTGGAGCTTCAGCTTCAGCATCAGCCCTTTCAAACAACATTCAGGACTGATTTCCTTTAGGACTGACTGGTTTGATCTCCTTGCAGTCCAAGGGAAGCCCCTAAATAAAGATAAAACTCAGCTAAACATACTATGACAATGACACTAAGATTTGGGCTCCAGAAATGCGGTTTACACAGCTTCTCAGGACCTTTGCTTTGGGTCAAAATACATGCATGAGGGGTCAGCATTAGAAAATTTAGGAGCAGAGACCCCTCCCCTTCCCAATGTACCTTCTGGAGCCTACCACGTGGGTGCCGGCATCATCTCTTGCCCCATAAAACTCCCTGATTCAGGCATCTCGTTGCCACTCTAGCCGCTGTTCTCTCACTCAGTTCGCTTTGACCAGACAGGATTTTACATTGGAGGGAACAAAAAGCCCCCCTGCCTCTTATTCTCCCAAGTCCCAAGGTGGGGAACTAGGGCAGCCCAATGTTCACACCTTCGACTGCCCAGCTGGACTGTAGCAGTAAAACAGGAGAGGTTTCAGAGGAGGCCCATACCAACAGTACATGTCAGAACTGGGAGGCTCAGGCTATTCCCAAGGCAGAGAGAACTGATGGCAGTGAGGGTTAAAGACTGGCCAGGGAGGAAAACTCAGCATAGGGTCACTGATCTAACGACCAGGACAGGATCCTAAAAGGCAAGGCTTTCAGACATAATCCCAACACCCCAGCTTTCCCCAAGCCATTAAAATGTCCCTGGCACCACACAGCAGAGAAAAAAGACATAAACTATTAAGTTCTGTTTCCATCTGAACAGCAGCAAGATAATTTCCCGTCGGTGACCTACATTGAGTGACGGCAGCCATGGCCGGATTGGCAGAACCTGACTCCCAGCTCAGGTAAATGCAAGAAATTGGAGTCATCTGCTACATCAGAGCTTGTTCCAAGTGAGTAGCAAGCGGGCTGCACTGCCGGTCTTGAACCTCATGCTTCTGACTCTCAATTAATGTACATTCGCCTGACCAGGCAGTGGCTTCCGCGCTTTTGCAGTCACTGCGCCCGCTACGAGTGAAAAGCCACACTTGGCCCAGGAAGCCTTTGCAGTAGTGAAGAAGCTTTCAGGAAATAGATTTTTTAAATCTGAGTTTATAAAAACAGCGAAGGGTGATTATTTGCAAATGTTTCTTCTTTTTCAAATGGATTCACAACTGTGCTCCAATAAATAAGTATAATCCCCTTGTGCAAGTAAGCTTTGTCTATAGACCATAAACTCTGAGGATAAAAGAATTTTGAAGATCGCTAATAGCCAAAATCAAGCAAACATTCAAATTTGAATAAAAATAACTAAAACTTTATAGCATATCTAACCTGTGCCAGGCACTAAGCCCTTTATCTGTATTTACTCACTTAACCTTTGCAAAGTTTTACCTTTGATATAGAAAAAATTAATGTCCCCATTTTACAGATGAGGAAACTCTCATCATCAATTTATCAGTCCCAGAGAAGACTTTGATGGGCTCGGGTTGGTCACGTGTCCATCCTTGTAGCTGGGGATTCAGGTAGTATGGGCCACCATAATTCACAGCCCTCAGGACCACAGAGCCTAAGTTGGTCAACTACAGCCCATGGGACAAATGTGGCCTGTCTCCTGTTTTTCTAAACAAACATTTACTGGAACAGTCAACGCATTCATTTGCCTACTGTCTTTGGTTGCTTTCATGCCATGGCAGAGTTCAGTAGCTGTGAGAGAAACTATATGGGCTGCAAAGCCTAAAATAATTATTTTCAGGCCCTGCCACAGACAATAAGACAGGAGTGAGCCCCGGTACTTCTTCTTATTAGATGTATAACCTTAGGCATATCACAACCTCTCTGACCTTTAGGTTCTTATCTGTAAGATAAAAATAACAATGCTTTCTTTTCTTCTTTTCTTGCTTTGTTCTTTTTTTAAATTTGGCTGCACTGAGTCTTCATTGCAGCATGCGGGATCTAGCTCCTTGACTGGAGATCGAACCCAGGTCCCCTGCTTTGGGAGCACGGAGTCTTAGGCGCTGGGCCACCAGGAAAGTCTAAACAATACTTTCTTCACAGGATGAATGAGTAGATGGACGAATGGACGGATGGATGAATGGATGTATCCATCATGCATAGAGGAGCTCATACTAAAACTTCTTTGTCTAACACTGCATTCCTTTAGAGTTAGATTTAATTATGGAAATGGCTAATCTAATCTTAACTATGGAAATGGCTAATGAGTTGAATGGGAGACATGCCAGGGAAATGCTACTGTACAAAAAATAAAGAGCTTAATATAGAGTCATGCACATAGTAAGCAGTCAATACATAGTAGACCAAAAAAAAAGAAAAGTTAATGGAAACCCAAAGAGAGTGAAGCTGCCCCACTGAAGGACAGCAGCATTAATAACTTTGTAAACGTACAGAATGACTGCGGGCATTTCAGCCTACCTCCTCCACACTGAGATCATGACACAATGATGCCTCAATCAAGAGGAAAGCAATTTTGTCCCTATTGTTCGGAGACGAGAGAATGGTCCCTACCTTGATGTTTGAACACCTCATAATGTTGAGGTACAGGTGCAAGTGGATGCTGACCCAGAATGCACTGGATTGCTTGTTTTGATGGGGAAGCGTGGGGAGACAGAGGGGTATTTGTGTAAAGCTGCTGTGGAAACAACTGTTTTCATTCTAATCAGAAGAAATGCTCCAAGAATAACTCTTCCTTAATTGCTCACAGAAGGTAGCACACTCATTTTTTAATGGAACATTAAAGACAGAACAGCACTTACAGACAAAACTGTAAGTGCTACAGTGCTACATCTGCTTCCTTTCAAGAGCTTCTTACTCTTTGTTGGACTCAGTTGCCTCCTCTGTAAAATGGGAAGACAGCACTTCACTTCCATGAAGATCTTCCAGGGGCCTAGACCAAACTGTGCTTCTAATTACTCTTGCCCTGTTTTGAATGAAACACTATTTTCAGGGACCTAAACAAGAATCCCAGAAGCTCATTTACCAACCACTTACCATTAAGCCAGACTCTCTCCTAGGTAATTTACATATATTGTCCCATGGAATCCAAAACCCCCATCTGAGAAAGCAGGTGTTGGAGTTATCTTCTCTTTTAGATAAAGAAATTGAGGCTTAGAGAGCTGCCTTGCCCTGCCCAAGGCCACCCATAAACTCAATGGTAGATCCAAGATCTCAACTGGGGCCTGTCTGATTTAAAATCCCACACTCCAGGCTTTTTACACGAGAGGAAATGGAAGCTTCAAAAGGCAACTTACTGTCAAATGATTCAGCAGGGAAAAAAAAAATTGGTACTGTACTCCCAAGTTTTCTATAACTTTGTGATTATCTCAAATTAGTTTTCTAAATATATATCAAAGAATATCTATCTACTGTATGAGATTTGAGTGTTAAGAAGAGTGTCAGGCATAAAGAAAGTTTTCAATCAATATTAGCAGTTATCATTATCAGCATCTTCTTCCTCCTCTGAACCTGAGAAGACAGACCATAAGGCACCAGCTGGCGAAGGTCAGTTAATCCGACCATCTGGGCACCAGCCCCAAAAGCAACCATCTTCTATCAATAAATGGATCTTGCCCCGATATATCAAACCCTTAGCAGCCATTCCCACAGATGCAGCAAAAAATTTGGTTTCTTTAGAGCATTTTATTGACAAGTCACACAATCCACCCACAAGTTCTTCTGGCTCAGCCTGCAACACATCTTCTGAATCCAAACATTTTGTATCACCTTCACAGCTAACAGTCTGGACCATGTCCTCATCTTCTCTCCCCTGGATCATTGTAACTGCTTTCTAAGTGGTCTCCCAGCCTTTGCCCTGCTCCCCCTTGCAAACTGTGTTTATGTGTGTGTTAAGTTACTTCAGTCATTTCCGACTCTGCGACCACATAGACTGTGGCCCACCAGGCTCCTCTGTTCATGGGGTTCTCCAGGCAAGAACACTGGATTGAGGTGCCTTGCCCTCCTCCAGGGGATCTTCACTTGCAGACTACTCTCAACATAGTAGGTGGCATAAACCCGCTTTAAAAAGGAAAGGAAAGGTGGTCCAGTGGTTACAAATCCACCTTCCAATGCAGGGGACACGGGTTTGATCCCTGGTGGGGAACTAAGATCCCACATGCCACAGGGCAACTAAGCCCCTGCTTCACAACTACTGAGTCCATGCACTCTAGAGTTGGTGTGTCAAAACTAGAGAGACACCCACTGCCACAACAAAGATACCGAATGTGACAGCTAAAACTCAATGCAGCCAAATGAATACATAAATAAGCATTAAATAATAATAATAATAAAATGGGAAGTACTTTTAAAAAACAAAAAGGAAAGAAATCAGATCCCACTATTCCTCCAGTCAAAATTTTCCAGAGATGCCCTCCTTCACTCAGAAAGGAAGCCAATGACCTTACAGGAGTCTCCAGGAGGTCATTCTGCCCTCATGATTCCCCCAGCCCCATCTCCTTCTGTTCTCCCCCTTGCTCGCTGTCCCCAGGCACGCTCTTCCAGAGCATGGAGGCTCCTACCTCAGGGCCTCTGCACTGGCTGTTCCCTCTGTCTGAAATGCTCTTCCCTTCATCCACACCTCCACCTCCCTCCTCCCCACTTCAGGTTTTGCTCAAAGGCCACCTTCTCAGTGAGTCTTTCTCTGACCCTCTATTTAAAATAGCAACATCCCTCTTCCCAGCACTCCCTGTCCTATTCCCCTATATTTTTTTCCTCCATAACTATCTTCACCTCTCTACATTTTCCAGTATTATCTACTTATGTTGCTTATTGGACTATTTATAATTATCATCATATTATCTCCTTGAGGGAAGAAGTAGTATTTTCACCAGAATATTCCAGCACCTAAACCTATGCCTGAAACATGGCAAATCAATCAATATACATGTGTTGAAACATGAATGAATGAAAGAAGGAAAGGGTGTTTTCACGGGGCAGAGAAAAGAAAGGAGAACAAACGTGCACAGGAACCACACCTGATGATGGTGGCTCTCCAAGGACAGAGTTTTATGTTATCTCTGGGGTCATTCACCAGCTACCCACCCTCTCTGGCCCTGTGGTTACACACACAAATACAGGAAGTGACTGGTTTTTCAAATGAAGGTTCCAGATTGGTGGTTGCCCCAAACAAGCCACCATATGATCCAGTAATTCCACTTCTCAGTACTCATCCCGAAAATTGAAAGCAGGAACTCAAACAGATACCCGTACACGCGCACTCACGGCATCATTAATCATAATAGCCAAATGGCGGAAACAACCCAGATGTTCACCGACAGATTAACAGATAAAAATAAGTTCTAACCACGCAATGAAATACTTTTTCAGCTTTTAAAGAGGAATAAATTCTGATATATGCTGCAACATGGATGAACCTCAGAAACATTTTATTTACATAAAATGAGCCAGGGACTTCCCTGGGGATCCAGTGGTTAAGAGTCTGCCCGCCAGTGCAGGCAGACTATCTCTCTATCCCTCCTCGGGAAGATCCCCCACGCCTCGGAGCAACTGAGCCCACGTGGCACGACTACTAAGCCCACCCGTGTGGAGCCTGAGCTCTGAAACAAGAGAAGCCTCCGCGCCGAGGAGCCCGAGCACCACGACGAAGAGCAGCCCCCAACTCGTCACACCTAGAGAAAGCCCGAGGACAGCAACGAGGGGCCAGCGCAGCCAGAAACAAAATGAGTGAGCAATGAAATACATAGAACAAGCCAGACACAAGGGCACAAATACCGTGTGGCTCAGCTTCCATGAGGTCCCTAGAAAAGGCAGGTTCGTAGAGGCAGAAAGCAGAAGAGTGCTTACTAGAGGTTGGGTGGGGGAGGAAATGGGAGCTATCCTTTAAGGGCATAGAGTTTTCTATCTAGGATAGAAAACTGCACAACGTTGTGAATGTACTTAACACAACTCAGTTACACACTTAAAAATGTTTGGAATGGGAAATTGTATGTATGTTATAATTACCATTATAAAAAATGAAAGTTCACGATTCCATTACACTGGATGTCTCTGGTATCAAGAGTGACATGGATCTACAGTACTGACATGCAAAAACACCAAGATATAATTAAGTTTAAAAAAAGTCAGATGGTATTTATAACATGAACTCATTTGTATTTTTAAAAATTAGGAGTTTGGGATTAACACATACACATTGCTATATATAAAACAAATAATTGACAAGGGCCTACTGTATAGCACGGGGAACTATACTCAGTATCTTGTAATAACCTACAATGGAAAAGAATGTGACAAAGAATACATATATACGTACATACTTACATACACATATATGTATATAACTGCATCATTTTGCTGTAGACCTAAAGCTAATACCCACTGTAAAACAACTATACTTCAATAAAAATTTGTTAAATTTATAGTGCACACACATCCATTGATTCATTCAATTAGTTATTGAATGTCTTTGGTATTTTTTATGCATATTGAAGGCTTTCAGATAATTATTGGGCCCTCATGTGTACCAGATCTTGCTACTGGCACTAGGATATAGAATGGGAAGCCAAGACAAAGCTCCTAGCTGTCACAGTGCTGGCATTCTTGTCAACAGTACCTCTGAGAGTGGGCCTGGAGATAAGCAGGGAGAGGGTTTTTTTTTCTTTTTTGCCTCTCTGTACTGTTTGAATTATTTTACCATGTGTGTGTTACTAAAAGCTACTTTTTATTAAAATATATACATATAAGGGGATGAGAAAGATTCCACTTTTGGACTCCCTTATCATACAAGAATCTCTTCTTGGCTTCCTCTTTGATGTTGTTCAGTCGCTAAGTCTGCCCAACTCTTTGTCACCCCATGGACCGCAGCATGCCAGACTTTCCTGTTCTTCACTATCTCCCAGAGTTTGCTTGAATTCGTGTCCATTGAGTTGGTGATGCTATCTAACCATCTCATCCTCTTCCCTTTTCCTCCTGCCTTCAATCTTTCCCAGCATCAGGGTCTTTTCCAATGAGTCAGTTCTTCGTATTAGGTGGCCAAAGTATTGGAGCTTCAGCTTCAGCATCAGTCCTTTCAATGAATGTTCAGAGTTGATTTCCTTTAGGATTGACTGATTTGATCTCCTTACAGTCCCAGGGACTCTCAAGAGTCTTTTCCAGCACCACAATTCGAAAGTAATCAACACGCAGGCTTCTCATATCTGTATATGACTACTGGAAAATTCATAGCTTTAACTATACTTTGTCAGCAAATTGATATCTCTGCTTTTTAATATGCTGTCTAGGTTTGTCATAGCTCTCCTTCCAAGGAGCCAGTCTGATAAGGAAGCCTTCAATGAATGAAGAAGGGAAGATTTCTAGAAAAAGTGAGGGAGGGACTTCCCTGGCAGTCCAGCGGTTAAGATATCCGCTTCCAAAACAAGGGGCACGGATTCAATCCCTGGTCGGGGAGCTAAGACCCCACATGCCTCGCAGCCAGAAAACCAAAACATAAAACAGAAGCAATGTTGCAACAAATTCAATAAAGCCTTTAAAAATGGTCCCTATCAAAAGATATTTAAATAAAGTAAGGGAGCTTGGCAACGATCGAGCCAAGCTTGTTAGTGTGGCAGGAAGGTCAGAAGTTCTGATTCTGACATCAGGGAGACCTGGACTTGAGTCTCAGCTGCTTTAGCTCAACATCCTCAGCTCTGGAACAGGGGTAATACTAGAGATGAGGTTATACCCAATGGGACTGCCTTGGCTGCCTGGACCGAACTGGAGATGTCAGCTTTCCCAGACTTCTAAGATGCTCCCTTCATTCATCCAACAGAAGTTTCTTGACAGTGTGTGTGCCAGGAACTAAAGTGATGTGGATCTATGTGCGTGTGTGTGTGTCAGTCGCTTAGTCATGTCCGACTCCTTGTGATCCCATGGACTGTAGCCTACCAGGCTCTTCTCTCCATGGAGTTCTCCAAGCAAGAATATTGGAGTGGATTAGCCATTCCTGTCTCCAGGGGACCTTCCCAACCCAGGGATCGAACCCAGGTCTCCCACACTGCAGGCGGATTCTTTACCAGCTGAGCCACCAGGGAAGCCCAACTGACCTTAAGGAGCTTATTATAGTCTAATGCAGTATTCTTGAAAGGCAGGCCACCAATTGCTCCAAGAACATGGGGTCAATTAATGCAAATAGCGCAAGTGCTCAGAACACAGGAGTCCTGCAGTCTTTTCTAAAGGGGGGTACACTGTGACCCAAAGAGAAGATAGGACTTGCCTTGGGTCACAGATCTTGGTTAGCAGTTTCATCGTTTACCCCATTGCTTTAACTGACTGCATCACCTGATTTATGGGATAACCAAGAGTCATAAAATCTCCACAAGGCACTGGATAGAGACCTTTTTTTAAGTAATTTAAAATGAAAAGTGCTAGGGGCACCAAACAGCAAATCTCACTACTCTCAGAGATGAATGGACATGAACTTTTCCAACTTGAAAAGGGAATAAAATGCAATGTAGCACTATCTGAAGTCTACCAAGAGATCTGGTTCACTTCACATCCATGAACCTCCCCCACAAATAAATCCTGTAGGTTTTCCATTTCTGTAAGCAAAGAATCAACCATCTTGAATTTTGAATCAGCAATTTCATATTTGAAAATGTCAACTAAGGAAATA
This sequence comes from Budorcas taxicolor, assembly GCF_023091745.1. Lineage (NCBI taxonomy): Eukaryota > Metazoa > Chordata > Mammalia > Artiodactyla > Bovidae > Budorcas > Budorcas taxicolor. The sequence continues at coordinate 61,784,183 of NC_068926.1, forward strand.
ACCCTAAATATAAAGGAAGAAAAATGTAATGCACATTATGCATGTAGAGAAAAATGAAAATCACCCTAAATGTCTCTTAACTGGTGACTTGGGTTAACATGTTAGTCAGCAGAACACTGTTCAGCCCTAACAAATCATGTTTGTGGCACATTTGTATCATGGAAAATATTTACATCAAGTCAAGTTAAAATATAGAATTGTATAGAGTATATGTAGTGACTTGTAATTGTGATAGATGAAAAACTAAGCATATAAAAATACCAGTGGAAAATACACTAAAACATTAACAGTGATTGTTTCCATATGTTCTCTCATCTGTAGTTTGCAAATTACTTACAATGATTATATATATATATATACAAATATATATCGGAGAAGGCGATGGCACCCCACTCCAGTACTCTTGCCTAGAAAATCCCATGGACAGAGGAGCCTGGTGGGCTGCAGTCCATGGGGTCTCGAAGAGTCGGACACGACTGAGCAACTTCACTTTCACTTTTCACTTTCATGCACTGGAGAAGGAAATGGCAACCTACTCCAGTGTTCTTGCCTGGAGAATCCCAGGGATGGGGGAGCCTGGTGGGCTGCCGTCTATGGGGTCGCACAGAGTCGGACACGACTGAAGTGACTTAGCAGCATACACATATCTAAAATATATAAAGGAACATCATTCCTTTCAACACAGAAGAAAACTAAATTTATTTTAAATATATTTTATAATGTCAGGAAAATATATAACCTAGATTTTCCCCCAGAAAATGAGTTTTCTCTTCTGAAGACTCAATGACGATGCCTTCTGCAAATAATAATAATAGTGACAATAATAACATTAATGCATTTTCTATTATGCTAGGCACTGTTCCAAGCACTTGACTTGTGTTAACTCACCTAGGCATTTGCTTGCTCACTCTGTTCTGCCTGCACTGCCCTCCTTTTGCTGCCTCGTGCTGCACTCAGTTGTGTCCAACCTTTGTGGCCCCATGGACTATAGCCTGCCAGGCTCCTCTGTGCATGGGGTTTCCCAGGTAAGACTACTGGAGTGGGTTGCCATTCCTCCTCCAGGGGATCTTCCCCACCCAAGGATCAAACCCGGGTCTTCTACATTGCAGGCAGATTCTTGACCGCCGAGCACTACCCTCCTTGCTGTCCCTCAAACTCTTTGCTGCTTCAAGGCCTTTGCACTTGCCATTCCCTCTGCCTGAAACCTGCTCTTTCCCGAGGTACACATCCAGGCTCACTCTGTTCAGGTCTCTACTCAAAGTCACCTCCTTGGAGAGGCCTTCCCTGACTGCATGACCGAGGACAGTGTACACCCTTCCTCCCTAGTCCCATTACTCTGCTTATTCTTCTTCATGGTACTTACCTGCCTGACATATTGTGTTTTTTGTTTTTTTTTTTTAATGGCTTTTTTTTTGTTTTTCGCCATGTCGGTCTTAGTTGCAACATGGGGGATCTTTGATCTATGCTGTAGCACAGGAATCGTTTACCTGTGGCATGTGAACTAGTTGCAGCATGTGCGATCTAGTTCCCTGACCAGGGATTGAACCCAGGCTCCCTGCATTGGGAGCACTGATTCTTAGCCACTGGACCACCAGAGAAGTCTCTTGCCATTGACTATGTTTATTGCCTATTACCCCCATTAGAGCATCTGCCTGTTTTATCCACTGCTGTCTCCAGCACAGAGAATAAGACATATTAGATAAGACATAGTAAGACAAGAATAAGACATACCTATCACATAGTAGGTGTTCAATACAAAGTGAATAAATGCAACAATCTTATGAGGTAGTTACCTTCAATATCCCCATTTTACAGATGACAAACTGACGCACAGAGGAGCTAAGCTACTTGTTCCCAAGGCTGTATGGTCAGTAAGTGGCAGAGGAAGGGCTCAAAATAAACAGTCTTGCACCAGAACTCACATTCTTGACCAAAAAATGACCTGAAGTGGTGTAGTAACAGGGTACTGGTGAAACGGAACAGATTTTCAGGAAAGACAAGTCAAGGACAGCATAACTTCCAAACCTAGATAGCATATTGAAAAGCAGAGACATTACTTTGCCAACAAAGGCCCATCTAGTCAAGGCTATGGTTTTTCCAGTGGTCATGTACGGATGTGAGAGTTGGACTGTGAAGAAAGCTGAGCGCCAAAGAATTGATGCTTTTGAACTGTGGTGTTTAGAGAAGACTCTTGAGAGTCCCTTGGACTGCAAGGAGATACAACCAATCCATTCTGAAGGAGATCAGCCCTGGGATTTCTTTGGAGGGAATGATGCTGAAACTGAAACTCCAGTACTTTGGCCACCTCATGCGAAGAGTTGACTCATTGGAAAAGACTCTGATGCTGGGAGGGATTGGGGGCAGGAGGAGAAGGGGATGACAGAGGATGAGATGGCTGGATGGCATCACGGACTCAATGGACATGAGTCTGAGTGAACTCTGGGAGTTGGTGATGGACAAGGAGGCCTGGTGTGCTGCGATTCATGGGGTCGCAAAGAGTCGGACATGACTGAGCGACTGAACTGAACTGAACTGAACTGAAGGATGAAATGTAGGTCTTTGAGCCAGACAGTGGGGGAGAAAAACTGGTTTGTGCAAGTGTAACACACTCAGACTCCTTGATTTTTGGTGTATTCTGGGCTCTGAAAGAACCAAAGCTAATCTGTGGCTAAATGCATACTTCAGAGTGGCCTGTAGCCCAAAAGAAGTAGTAGTTTCCCAAATGATAAGATGTGAACCCTCCAGTGTTAGCAAAAGGGATCATGCAGTGAAGACGTGCCCATTTACAAAATGATCTCCATATCCCTCATCAGGACAACCCTGTAAGTCAGGACTCTCACCAGCCATCAGCAACGTGAGGACAGAGACCATGCCTGTCTTGTTTCTGCCAAGTCCCAGGCCCCTCAAGTGACATCTGGCAGACAATCAGTAAACAATGAATATCGAAAGTGGAATGAATATTAGGAATGAGAAAACAGAGGCTCAGAGAGGGGACGCCACCTTTTCAAAGTCACACAACTGGTGGGCAGGTGTTTCATTTGACTCCATTTCTCCAGGGAGTATCATTTCTTCTACCTGGACAAAGATAATTCAAACTGTCAGACCTCACTGTGCACTTGCTGGTTTTAAAGCAGAAAAGAGGGAAGCTCCCCTAACCTGTCTTCACTTACAGAAGTTTAAAACCTACAGCGTTTATCTGGAGGGGTCTTTGATGCAGAGTGAACCAGATTTCTTGGTAGACCTTAGGTAGCACGTGGTGGCCACAAGAGAGCAGAGCTCAGATCTCAGAGAGCAAAGCTGCAGAGTGTGACTGCCTGACTACCTCCAGAGAACCTGAAGGCCCACCTTCCCAGGGTTGCTCCCAACCTCTGACTGAGAACGGCAAAGGTAGGACAGCCGGGCCACTCAGGATAGACACAGGACTCTTGGGGGTGCATTTCTATTCTGGGGCTCTCCAGAAGCCTGGCTGAGATCTTCTCAGGGCTGCACTGGGGTCTCAGGCTCTTCTGAGGCAACCCTCCTTCCTGCCCCTCCCTTTTCACAGGTGGCAGACCCACCTCACAGTCTATTCCTGCTCCCTCTCCTCTTCATCCTTCACAGGCCCTCACCCCCATAACTCTCCTAACATCTGCTTCCTGCAGGACCTGAACAGGCACAGATGGAAACCTGATCCACCCAACAGGCTTTTGAAGGATTCTGGGTAATTGAGGTGGGGTGGATAATGACACTGCTCCCCGCAAGATGTCTACATCCTAATCTGTGGAACCTATGGATATGGTACCTTATTTGGCAAAAGGACTTTGCAGAGATGATTAAGTTAAGGATCTTGAGATAGAAAGAAAATCTATTAATTTCTGGACTTTTCAGGCGAATACAATGTAATTATGAAGGCCCTTATAAGAGGGAGGAGGGAGGTGGAGGACTCCCCTGGGGGCCCCGTGGTTGGGAATCCACCTGCCAGTGCAGAGGACGCAGGTTCGACCCCTGGCCCCAGAAGATCCCACATGCCATGGAGCAAATAAGCCCATGCCCCACAACTACCGAGCCTGCGCCCTAGAGCCTGCAGACCACAGATACCGAGCCCACACGCGGCAACTAATGGAGCCTGGGCGCTCTGCGGCCTGTGCCCTGAAACAAAAGAAGTCACTGCAGTGAGAAGCCAGCGCGCTGCAACAGAGTAGCCCCCGCTCGCCGTGCCTAGAGGAAGCCCACATGCAGCAATGAAGACCCAGCACAACCAAAAACAAGTAAATAAATAAAAGTTCAAGTTAAAAGAGAGGGAGGCAGGAAGTCACACAGAAGAGAAGATGCTGTATTGCTGGCTTTGAAGATGGGGGAAGGAGGCAGGAGCAGCTTCTAGCAGCAGGCAGAGGCAAGGAAAGGATTCTTCCCTGAATCCGACAGAAAGAACTGGCCCTGCTGCCACCTTGATTTCAGTCTTCCGCATGAAGTCTTTGATTTCATCCATCCGACCTCCAGAATTTAGGAGAACAAATTTGGGTTGTTTTAAGTGACTAAAATCATGGTCATTTGTTACCTCAGCCATTGATGAAGTACAAGGGAGTAGCTGATTAACAAAATGTTAAACCCAAGCTTTTTGATCACACGAGGCTTTGGCATCCTTAAGGCATCCTTAACTAGGCCATATTTCAATGGTCCTGAGGTTGACCAAAACACATGATGCTGTGATTAAAGCATTCGATCTGTGTCTGACAGATTAACAAATACTCTCCGCAGGATGGATGACACCGTTCATAATTTGTTTTGCCTCGGGTTCTTTGAAGCAGTTCAGCCCCCGGAGAGTGAATGTATCTGTTGATACTTCCAATGTCAAGGTCATGAGACAGTCCTGGCATCAAATTCCAGTTCTGCCCTTGTTTATTAACTGTGAGAACCTGGGCAAGTCATCTCAAAAGTCATATGGTTTCACTCTATCATAGTCATAAGCCTGCCCAGATTCAAAGGGAAAGAACACAGACACTGGCACTCAAAGGAAAAGGCATCAAAGCTACACCATAAGAAGAATATGTGGGCTTTCCTGGCGATCCAGTAGTTAAGACTCCCGGCTCTCAGTGCAGGGGGCCCGGGTTCAATTCTGGTCAAGGAACTAAATCCCACATGACACTCAGTGCAGCCAAAAAGAAGATGCGAGATGGAAGATGCTGTTGTGAAACTTGGAAAATGCAATCTGCTACAAGATTCTCGGGTAAAGGCGACCCTCTCCCATGGTCATCATTCAGGTTCCATGCCCTTTGCCTGGCTTAGGCATGGGATGTGGTTCTAGCCAGGGAGTTGTGGGGAGAAGCCTGATGGAGTCTTCAGAGAAAGGTATTTTTTTTTTTTACTCTTAAAAAAGAGACACACAAATGAAAAATGGAACTTCTTCCATGACTGGACATTAAACTGCATCTGAAAATGACATCTAGAACTGGGAGAGCCATCTGGTGACCATTAGAGCTGCTGACATAAAAACATTAAGATGTCAGAGGAGACGTATGAAAAGAACATCAGTTCTCGGTGAAGTTAACAAGGTACTGAATTAATCCTGGAGTCACTGTTACTTGAGACAATAAAATTTTTATTGTTTAAGTCAGTTTAATCAGGATTTTTTTTTTGTCCCAATAAAAGCACCCTGAATGATAAAAATAGCTGCCTTTTCATTGAGCATTTACTATGGGCCCACAGCACACAGTACCATTATCTCTTCCACTGGGCTAACTATTATTTAATTTTCACAGCAACCCATGAGGCAGGCACTGTTATCAACCTCATTTTACAGAGGAAGCTGAAGCTCAGAGACAATATGAAAACTGTCTGGTGTCTCCCAGCTAGCGGCAGAGCTAGAATTCAAACCTAGGGTGGATGCTCTTGTATTTTACCAATCTTCTATAAAACTGCCTCCCTTAACTGTCCACAGGCTGTCTGCTTCTTCCATTCAAAACCCCACTCCTATTTACAAACTGATTGAGAGAGCAGCTGTTGTAGCCACAAACTTATGAATCAGATCTACTGCAAGCAATTGCAATCTTCGAACAATTCCACGAAGATACTGAAGAGCCATACTACGAAATCCAAACCAGATGTGATTCACCCCCAAGGATGGCAATTCAAGCTCCAGCTGGAGGGGAAAGATGAAATTTGCAGAGCAGAGCTCTCTCTGCTTTGAAACATCCTACACCTGCCTCGTCAAAAGTGAGATCCCAATTTAGTTCAAGCACTGCTTGCAGAATTTGTTTTCAGTTATGATAACAGTCTTAAAACATAGTTCAAGTGCTGTGCTCAAGCGTTTAAAAGCACACCTTTTAGAGAACAAGAAGGCTCTCTGGCAATAAACCGAGTAGACCCATGATGTGCTCAGATGATCTATATCCAGAGAATCAGGAAAAGCTGCATAGATAAGAATGTCATTTGGCAAAACCAAAGAAAGTTGCAGACATTTAATGAAATCAAGTGAACTAACTTCAAAAGAGGCAGAAACATACATAATAATACTAGACAATATGACCCTTTGTTATGGCACCAAAACAATCAAATTGTGTGTGTGTGCACTCAGTCATGTCTGACTGTTTGCAACCCCATGAACTGTAGCTCACCAGGCTCCTCTGTCCATGTGATTTCCCAGGCAAGAATACTGAGTGGGTTGCCATTTCCTTCTCCAGGGGATCTTCCCAACCCAGGGATCAAATCTGGGTCTCCTGCATTGCAGGGTGGATTTTTTTTACCACTGAGCCACCGTCAAGGGTGACATTAAAAATAGTGATGCCTCGTTATTTAATTCAGTAACAGTCATTTCAAACTCTGAGCCTTGTAAGCCTCACTTCTGTAACTCTCACAATATCTCCAAGTTTGACTTATGGGTCAGAACACTTGAGGTTAAATCTGAACAAACCTCTCATCCTCCCCCACCACCAAAAAAATGGAAATTTATTGTTTCTGGAAAATAAAATGACCAGGAGTCTTTTGCTTCAGGTAAAGCTGGATCCAGGCACTCAAATGAGATGGTAAAGACTTGCTCTCTCCCCAGATCATGATTCTGCTTTTCTCTGTGTTGACTTTCTTTTCAACCAGGGTCCCTCTTTGAGGTAAGTCCCCCCAGTTACTTAGGGTAGCATCAGACTTTTACCTATCTATTCTAGAGAAGAGTGAGTCTCTTCCCCACTCATGCAAGTTTTTTGTGGATATTCACTTCACCTATACAGCAACTAAAGCTGAGGATGAGTAAGGACTGAGGAAAAGCTGTTGGAGACGGTGATTTGAGGATCTTTGATGGAGTTCAGAAGACTGAGCTAATGTTGGAAAGTCCCTGGTATGTACAAGATGCTCAATCAATGTCTGTTGCCCACTGCAAACAGTAAGTGCTCAATCAATGTCTGTTGCCCACTGTAGCAGAGACTGTCATTGCTCATCCGTATCCCCTAGAGACTCATCAGATGGTGTGCCCTTGTGACTTTGCACCAGAGGGCTTCTTTTGGCCTACTTATAGGACAAGTTGGAAGTAAAAGGGAGTTAAATGTGTCAAGAGTAGCCCAGTTAGTCAACAAGAGATTGTGCTGGAGGATAAATACTGCAACTTCCTTGTCCCCTCAGATGGAACAACTCTGAGGCTTGCATTCTACGCTGTTTCCCAGAGTTCCCCAGCCGAACTGAGCTCTAAGCTCCAATCACCTACAGAGGTATCAGGTTTAATACTGAATGTGTAGGACTGTCAAACAAAATACAGGACACCAGTTAAATTAGATTTTAGATAAACAACAAATAATTCCTTAGTATAAATATACCCCAAAATATTTCATGCAATATACCTAATACTTAAAAATGATCTCTTGTTAGAAATTCAAGTTTAGGGACTTTCCTGGTGGTCCAGTGGCTAAGACTCTGGGCTCCCAGTGCAGGGGCCTGGGTTCAATCCCTGGTCAGGGAACTAGATCCCACATGCCACAACTGAGACCCTGGAACAGTCAATAAATAAATAAAAACATCTTTAAAAAAAAGAAATTCAAGTTTAACCCAATAGCCTGTGTTTTTATTTGCTAAAGCTGGCACATCTCTAAATGTATGACTTTGGGCAATTTAATTTAACCTCTCTGAGCTTCAGTTTCCTCATCTGCTGGATAGAGATAAAAATTCTGACCTTATCAGGTTATTATAAGAAATAGAAAAACGTACTAAATGTATGCTGTGCTGTGCTTAGTCGCTCAGTCATGTCTGACTCTTTGTGATCCCATGGACTGTAGCTCATGAGACTCCTCTGTCCATGGGGATTGTCCAGGCAAGAATACTGCAGTGGGTTGCTATACCTTTTCTCCAGGGGATCTTCTCAATCCAGGGATCAAACCGGGGTCTCCTGCATTGCAGGTGGATTCTTTACCAGCTGAGCTACCAGAGAAGCCCAATAAATATGTAGTACCTATCATACAGTAGGCACAAAACAAATGATATTATATAAATAGCTATATATTATAAATATATGCATAAATGTGAATATATTATAAATAGTTACTGGAATTATATATTCAGGGATTTAAATGCTGTTTGTTATTTATGCAAAGAAAGTGAGATCCTTGAGAGCAAACGCTGTCCATCTCATTCATTACTTCCTCTCCTACATTAAGCAAGCAGCAGGGAAGAGCATCTGCTTGCAAGCCAAACACCCTCCCTGGGTTTGAGACTCAGCTCCATCATCTACTGGCTGTGCAACCTTGAGCAAGGCACTTAATCTCTCTTTGCCTCCATTTCCTCACCTGGAAAATAGTAATAATATCAGAACCTATGTGTAGGTTCTGTAATCATGTATGGATGTGAGAACTGGACGATAAAGAAAGCTGAGTGTCAAAGAAATTGATGCTTTTGAACTGTGGTGCTGGAGAAGACTCTTGAGAGTCCCTTGGTCTGCAAGAAGATCCAACCAGTCAATCCTAAAGGAAATCAGTCCTGAATATTCATTGGAAGGACTGATGCTGACTCCAATACTTTAGCCACCTGATACGAAGAACTGACTCATTGGAAAAGGCCCTGATGCTGGAAAAGATTGAAGGCAGGAGGAGAAGGGGATGCCAGAGAATGAGATGGCTGGATGGCATCAAAGACACGATGGTCATGAGTTTGAGCAAACTCTGGGGATTGGTGATGGACAGGGAAGCCTGGCATGCTGCAGTTCATGGGGTCACAAAGAGTCAAACACGACTGAATGAGTGAACTGAACTGATGTGTAGGGTTATTGCAAAGGTTAACTGAGTTAATAATAAAAGTAGACTGCTTAGTGCCTGACTATGTTATGTACCCACTTAATCTTGATTGAAAGAATGAGTGAATTAATGAAGGCAACTGTGCTTTATCACATCTCAGTCCACACAAAAATCCACTTATCTGTCTCAACAGTATAATCACAGAGCTCCACAATCTCTAGCCTTTCTCTGGCGTTAAGAGTCTAAACTCCACATTCAAACGCATCTAACACACGCCTCTGTGATCCAGGTCACTTAAAGCTTGCTGTTTCAAGCAGCAGCTAGAATCCTGAAAGAGATTCGCCAGAGTAAACAAGCAAGCAGTAAATTTACTTGTAGCTTTGAATTTAATAGAGCTGAGATGCAGGCTGGCTGCAAGAGGAAAAAATTAAATGGTGACCTTTTCAAAATTTGCTTTCTCTGATGCAAATGCTAGCCCATGGCTGCAACCAGACATTTGTCATGTCTGGTTAGTAGATTTATAATCAGACAATTCTAAATGTACAGAAAACAGAAACGTGCTCTAATTTAACTGTACTCAGACCTCTTTCTTAGCCAAGCTTCTCAACGTTTGACTGTTCGATGAGTCAGCCACTTTCCATGCCCCAGACACACAAATACCCTATTAAGAATGACTGCATTTATACTACAGTTATTTTTTCCCACCACCTCTGCTGGAAAGCTAGAGAGAGGGAGGATGCTAAACAGAAGGAGAAACTGACAAAGAAAAGCAGAGAAAATCTAGAGCACTCAGGAGGAGACATCAGCGACTAAAGGGGTCCCACTTGTCCTATTCATCATTCTTCATGCTCCCGCACTCCACGCCTGTTAGAGTATTTTAGGAGGTTATTGAGATTTGCAAAGGGTATTAAATTCCATAGCCACAATCCCCTATCTCCACAGAACTTGCACGCACTCATATTTCTGTGACAGTTGATTCAATCAAAATTTAGTGAACTAAGCATCTGTTACTCCAAACTGGGATGCTATTCAATTCAAATAATATGTATCGGGCATTGAATGTCCCAGGATAACTATCATGAGAAGAGAGAGGGAAGAGTGGAAGGGAGGGGAGGCGAGAGAGGAGGGAAGAAGGTAAAAAAGAGAAAAGGGAAAGAAAGAGAGACAGTTAATGAGCATCTGTGTCATGTGTCATGTGTAATGAGGCTGTGTGGTGCAGGGGTTAAAGTCACAGCCTTCAGCCAGGGTCTGACTTTGAGCCCCTGCTCCGCTGTTCCCCAGCTGTGTGACCCCTGATGTATTACCAACCTCTCTGAGGTTCCATTTCCTCAAACGTAAAATGGAGGAAATTGCCCAGAGTTGTTTGAGCCGTTGTGAGGACTCACAAGTCAGTACCCAACCACCGGCAGATGTTATCACTGTCAGTAGGTGTCATGCTGACTGCTTCCGGGTTCTGTCCTCACCTAACCCGCTTACTCCTTGGAAGGAAACTTCTGACCAACCTAGATAGCATATTCAAAAGCAGAGACATTACTTTGCCAACAAAGGCCCATCTAGTCAAGGCTATGGTTTTTCCAGTGGTCATGTACGGATGTGAGAGTTGGACTGTGAAGAAAGCTGAGTGCCGAAGAACTGATGCTTTTGAACTGTGGTGTTGGAGAAGACTCTTGAGAGTCCCTTGGACAGCAAGGAGATCCAACCAGTCCATTCTAAAGGAGATCAGTCCTGGGATTTCTTTGGAAGGACTGACGCTAAAGCTGAAACTCCAGTACTTTGGCCACCTCATGCGAAGAGTTGACCCATTGGAAAAGACCCTGATGCTGGGAGGCATTGGGGGCAGGAGGAGAAGGGGACGACAGAGGATGAGATGGCTGGATGGCATCACTGACTCGATGGACGTGAGTTTGAGTGAACTCCAGGAGATGGTGATGGACAGGGAGGCCTGGCATGCTGTGATTCATGGGGTCCCAAAGAATCGGACACAACTGAGTGACTGAACTGAACTGAACTGAACCCTGCAGTACAGGGTCAGCACAATATGTGTGGATCTGGTTTTGGAGCCTATCCTCAGGACTTAGCTCTTCTATGTCCTCCAGCCATTTCCAGCTGCCAACGTCTGCATCTTTGTGGGGCTTTTGACAGAACCACCGAAGCCTCTCTGGCCAGCAAGCAGAGTGGATGTACCTGGGTGTCAGTCCCCCCCACCGCCGCCACCTAGAAGGTAGCCTTCTGGAGACCAGCTTAATGCTGCCCCTGTATTGGCTACCTTCCCTTCCCAGTATCACTCCTGTACTCTTCTGGCACCACTTGCACAGAAATTCTTGCCTTGGGATCAGTTTCTTAAGAGACTCAGAGAGGTTAGGGCAATTGCCCAAGGACACACAGCTATTAATAAGGGTGGGGGTGGGAGGAGGGGAGGGTGGTTAAACTACAAGAGTCTCATTCCCTAAAGGCTGTGATCACTTACCATTTGGTCTTCTTAAAACTCAACATGCCAGTGCTTAGGGATGGTGGCACCCATCAAGAGGAGTTTTCCTGAAATGAACAGAAAAGGCTGCCAGCCCCACCCATATTCTCCTTGATCCACTGATGACAGGTGGCACTTTCTCTAACATCGCAAGTCTCCTCATCTCAACTTGATAGGGCAATATGGCAATGTGTGGCATTCTCTCTCTGGGATATTTGAATAGAGGATTCAGGGAGCATTTCCAGATATCCAATCCCCAAAACAGTGAGATGTGGTATTTAAAAGAAGAGTCCTGGGGATAAAATTTGGTGGGGCAATTCTGGATTTGCTAACCTCCTCCTGGAGCCTCACAACACCATTAATGCATTAAACATTATGAGAAATTCCACAGTAAACCACCTTGCTTAACCCATTGTTTTCCAGGCTTATTTTGACTATGAAATCTTTTGGGGGTTATCAATTATCAAGATCTCAGTAGAGTCTCTTCAACAAGTGGTACTGGGAAAACTGGATAGCAACCTATAAATCAATGAATTTAGAACATTCTGTAACACCATATACAAAAATAAATTGAAAATGGATTAAAGAGCTAAATAGAAGGCCATATACCATAAAACTCCTAGAGGAAAACATAGGCAGAACTTTCTTTGACACAATTCATAGCAATATTTTTTTGATATATCTCCTAAAGCAAAGAACATAAAAGCAAAAACAAACAAATGGGACCTAATTAAACTTAAAAACTTTTGCACAGCAAAGGAAACCATTGACAAAATGAAAAAACAACCTGCTGAATGGGAGAAGATATTTACAAATAATATGACCCATAAGGGATTAATATCCAACATATAAAAACAGTTCATGCAATTCAACATCAAAAACCAAACAACCCCACTAAAAAATGGGTGGAAGAACTGAATAGACATTTTTCCAAAGAGGAAGTGTAGATACTCAACACTGCTATTCACCAGGGAAATGCAAATCAAAACCACAATGAGATATCACCTCACACCTGTCAGAATGGCTATCATCAAAAAGAACACAAATAGCAAATATTAGTGAGGGTGTGGGGAAGAGAACCTTCACACACTGCTGGTGTGACCGTAAAGTGACGCAGCCACTGTGGAAGACAGTACAGAGGTTTCTAAATAAAGCTGAAAACAGAACTACCATATGACCCAGCAATTCCACTCCTGGGTGTATATTTTAAAAAATACTAATTTGAAAAGATACATGCACCTCAATGTTCATAGTATCATTATTTGCAATTACCAGCTGTGGAGGCAACCTTAGTGCCTGTCAACATATATCGGAGTACTATTCAGCCATCAAAAAGAAGGGAACTTTGCCATTCATAGCAACATGAATGGACTTGGAGGGCATTACACTCAGTGAAATAAGTCAGACAGAGAAAGACAAATATTGTACGATATCACTTTCATGTGGAATCTGAAAAATACAACAAACTAGTGAATGTAACAAGAAAGAAGCAGATTCACAGATACAGAGAACAAACAAGTAGTTTCCAGTAGGGAGAGGAGGAGGGGAAGGGCAATATAAGGGTACAGGAGCAAGAAGCGCTAACTATTAGGTATAAAACAAGCTATAAGGATATATTGTACAACATGGGGTTGTACAGTCAGTATTTTATAATAATTGTAAATGGAGTGTAACTTTTAAAAATTATCAATCACGATGTATATACTTGTAACATGCAAAATTGTTTACCAGCTATACCTCAATTTTAAAAGATGAGAGGAAAAATAAATAAATAAAAATAAAATTTTGAAAAGATTCCTATAGAAACTAGTGTTCCACAGAACATATTTTGGGAAATAGTAGATTAGGGATTGATCAGAGATAAATAGAAGCCTTCATCTTGCTTGTTAAGTAGGATCTAATTAACGTGAAAAGTGAAAGTGAAAGTCACTCAGTGTGTCCAACTCTTTGCGACCCAATGGACTATACAGTCCATGGAATTCTTCAGGCCAGAATACTGGAGTGGGTAGCCTTTCCTTTCTCCAGGGGATATTCCCAACCCAGGGGTCGAACCCTGGTCTCTCCAACGTGGATGGCTATTAATCAGCATGTGTAGATCTGGCCACTGGGATAAGATATGGATAGGTATATGGTGCCAATCAGCCAATGCCAACTAGACCCACCAAGGATTATCATGGTGCCAGTTAGCAGGTACTTACTGTCTATATCATAAGATGCCAAGAATTTGAAAGGCTGTAAGAGAACCAAGTAAACCCCTGGAAAGGATCATCAAAAACTGTTTTCAAGCCCATTTCATCACCACCCTTCCTACTGATCATGGTTGTGTGATAATGGTGAGGTGGTTGAAGAGAAAGGAAAATGGAATTTATTTACAGGGCAACAATGGAGAAACACAGAAAATAGACTATGGACATGGGGAGAGGACAGGAGAGGGTGAGATGTATGGAAAGAGTAACATGGAAACTTACATTACCATATGTAAAATAGATAGCCAATGGGAATTTGCTGTATGGCTCAGGAAACTCAAACAGGGGCTCTGTATCAACCTAGAGGGGGTGGCTGGCGAGGGAAACAGGGAGCTTCAAAAGGGAGGGGATATATGCATACCTATGGCTGATTCATGTTGAGGTTTGACAGAAAACAGCAAAAATCTGTAAAGCATTTATCCTTCAATAAAAAATAAATTAATTTTAAAAAAAGAAAGGAAAATGGAAAAACTAATGTAAAATGAAAGAGGTCTGGCTAGATTAACTATGGCGCTTAATAGAAAACGTCTGCTGATCCCTGATCTACTCTGTCATATATTTTTTCTCCAACTCATTACACTCAAGTAAAGTTATCACAAGGAAGGATTTCCACTGTCACCCCCTCCACCACAAAGAAAGATGGTATATCCATGACCGTAAGTGGAAAATCAACACTTAGGAAAAGGCAAGGAAGGAAAAAATGTAAAAACAATGGCAGCAACATGATATTAAGTTCTAGCCAAGCTCTGTTACCTGCCCAGGCTCCCAGTCCAAGGCCCGCTGCCTGTTTGCTAAAGAGAGGGATTAGAGCCAGTGTTGGAAGCCGAGGGCACCCAACTGAGATTTTCTCCATGACCAGAGGACTGAAAGTGATTTGGAAAGAGTACACATTTGTCTATGCGAGTCAAGAAGTTACACAACATGATGCCCCAGATCATCTCACACCCCATCAGAAATCATCTCATATACCAGGGAGCACATTTGACATATGGGGAGATACTCAACCCATTCATCGTGTGAATCTCAAAGCACACAACAGCTGGCATGGATGCCATCCACTCAAACTGGTAACCCGTTTATTTTTTTAATTGGCCTCAAGTATGTACATCACTGAGAAGCATATGCTTTGGGCAAATCACGCTCACTTCCTGTTTTGACTTGGACGCGATCTCACAGACAGAAAATCAGGGAGCGCAGGAACACATGCAGTGTGAGCCCTGAGGGAGAAGACAATTAGATCTCAAACAACTTGCTGAGGGCCACCTGGCTGAACCAAGATGTGGACCCAAGGTGCCCACTCCGGATCTTGAGATATTCATAAATTCTGAACGTTGAGAAATACTGTCTCCAAGCTCAAAATCATAAGGAAAGATGTGCTTTCAACAAAAACATGATTCCTTATGAAACAGTAAACACAACTAACAATCACTATTTTGAAGGTAATTCATATAGATTGTTTCTTTTTTTTTTTAATTTATTTACTTGCTTGGCTGCTCTTCATGGCATGTGGGAGCTAGTTCCCCAGTCAGGGATGGAATCCGTGCCCCCACCTGCAGTGGAAGGGCAGAGTCTTAACCACTGGGCCACCAGGGAAGTCCCTAGATCACATTTTTTTAAACATCAGCTCCTTACTATGGCCTACAAGGCCCCACATGATCTGGCCCTGCCTCGCTCTTGGACTTCAGCTCTCCCCTCTCCCCTGGTCCAAATGTTCTAGCTGCACTGGCTGACAGTTACAGGGGGCTGTCCTGTGTATTGTAAGCAACATCTCTACCCTCTACCTGCTAGATGCCAATAGCACCAGCCTCCTCAGTTATGACACTCAAAAATGTCCCCGGTGACTTCCCTGGTGGTCCAGTGATTAAGACTTCACCTTCCAATGCCAGGGATGCAAGTTTGATACCTGGTCAGGGAACTCAGACCCCACATGTCCTGCAGCCAAAAAACCAAAACATAAAACAGAAGCAATACTGTACCAAATTCAACAAAGACTTTAAAAATGGTCCACATGAGAAAAACTTAAAAAAAAATATCTCCAGATATTGCCAAATGTCCCCCAGAGCAGAGGGAGTACCAATAGACCCAGTGTTGTATCTTTTTTTGGTTTGGATATGTAAGTGGCACTAGCAGTAAAGAACCCACCTGCCAGTGCAGGAGACACAAGAGGTTTGATCCCAGGTTTGATCCCTGGGTTGGGAAGATCCTCTGGAGTATTCTTGCCTGGAGAATTCCATGGACAGAGGAGCCTGGCAGGCTACAGTCCATGGGTTCGCAAAGAGTCAGTCATGACTAAAGCGACTTAGCACACACACGGAAGTTCCTAAGCCACCCTGGGAGTGGAATTCTAAACACATCCTACCGTCCAAGGAGGGCGGGCTCTACCACTTGAAGGATTCCATGTGGTTTATTCACTGTAATGGATTCTGGGCATGCAAGCTTGAGCCTGGGCTGAGGCAGAGTGAAACCGCTTGCCACAAAAAAGGATAAGGAGATTTTGAGAAAGAGCTGGAGGAGTCAAAAGCTCAACCCACTGAAAAAAGAGAAAATCAACGCAGCTAGTCCCAAGGAGGGCATCCATTCCTCATTCTGAGGAGGAGAACAGAAATATCCAGCGGCAGTCTTTCGAGCTGCATGATCCAAGTTCCATCTGCATCTCACTATGAAATCTCCAGCAAAACCCACAGTGCTCAATGCTATCATGTGACTTTGGGGCTTCCCTGGGGGACTCTGAAGAGGTGTGGAGTTTTGTGTCCAGGTTGCCACAAGATTAAAACAGAAACAACATGAGCGGAGGCAGAAGTTAGATTACAAGGGGCCACAGTCATCTGAGTTACCAACTCAGTTCAGTTCAGTTCAGTCGCTCAGTCATGTCCGACTCTTTGCAGCTGTATGAATTGCAGCACGCCAGGCCTCTCTGTCCATCACCAACTCCTGGAGTTCACTCAAATTCACGTCCATCAAGTCGGTGATGCCATCCAGCCATCTCATCCTCAGTCGTCCCCTTCTCCTCCTGCCCCCAATCCCTCCCAACATCAGAGTCTTTTCCAATGAGTCAACTCTTCGCATGAGGTGGCCAAAGTACTGGAGTTTCAGCTTCATTCAGCATCAGTCCTTCTAAAGAACACCCAGGACTGATCTCCTTCAGAATGGACTGGTTGGATCTCCTTGCAGTCCAAGGGACTCTCAAGAGTCTTCTCCAACACCACAGTTCAAAAGCATCAATTCTTCGGTGCTCAGCTTTCTTCACAGTCTAACTTTCACATCCATACATGACCACTGGAAAAACCATAGACTTGACTAGACAGACCTTTGTTGGCAAAGTAACGTCTCTGCTTTTGAATATGCTATCCACTAAACACCTGTAAAAACTAAACAGACAGAGGCAGGCTGGGGATGAGGCAGCCCCCACATCACCCCGTCTCCTCCACCTGGAATTCCCCTCCCCCTACTTCCCACCTGCTCACCCTGCCACTTCATCAGGCTAGTCTGGTGTCAGCTCAGCCATCACCTCCCACCCAGGGACAGAAAAGTGAAAGTTGCTCAGTCATGTTCGACTCTTTGTGACCCCATGGAATAGTCCATGGACTTCTCTAGGCCAGAATACTGGATATTCTGAAGGGAAAGAATACTTTCCCTTCTCCAGGAGATCTTCCCAACCCAGGAATCAAACCTCGGTCTCCTGCACTGCAGGCGGATTCTTTACCAGCCGAGCCACAAGGGAGGGACTGAACCCCCTATATTATAATCACCTACTGAATGTCTGTCTCCTCCACCCACCTCCCAGACTGAGAACTAATGATGGCAGGGACTGTATTTGTCCTACCCCAACACAGCGGTGCCTGGAATAGTGCCTGGCTGCCCAGAAGGAGTCACCAACAACTGTTTATAGAGTAGACACATGCAAAACTGACCCGCGCAGCAGGAGATAAAGGGCAGTAGATGCTGCTGGCCACCTGGTGTGAAGAGCCAACTCACTGGAAAAGACCCTGATGCTGCAAAGATTGAAGGCAGAAGGAAAAGAGGGCAACAAAAGATGAGACGGCTGGATGACACCACCGATGCACTGAACATGAACTTGGGCAAACTCCAGAAGATGGTGAGAGACAGGGAAGCCTGGTGTGCTGCAGTCCACGGGGTCACGAAGAGTTGGACATAACTTGGTGACTAGACAACAAACAAAATGCTATTGGTGCCTTGCCCAGAAGCTCTTTACCAGGTGGGGGCACACATTCCCCATCTCCTGTAGGTGTTGGTTGCTTAGGGCTCACAGCTGTATCCTTCTCCAAAGAATGTCCTCCAGATGGGGACCACCTTGCCCAGGAGGCTACACCCGAGTCCACCCCTGGGCAGCCCACAGCCAATAACTGGCTAGCATTGTAGTACAGAAAGCCAGTGCCCTCGTCTCAATATGGCACCAACTCCATGGTGTGATGTAGGTTCCAGAGTTCCTTGCAGGATCAGGCTGAAGTTGTCTCCACCTTAAGACCATGTCCCTGCTGAGCTTTTTCCCTGCCCTCTCTGCTTTTTCTCACACCCCTTCTTCTGAGAACTCTCCTTTAATAATCACTTGAATAAGAATCCCCATCTCAGAGAATCCTAAAATAGGACTAAATCATTGAAAGCATTAGGGAGGAGATGAAATCTGGGCAAAGCAGCATGGTATCACTAACACTCTAGCATATACAGAACTCAACAAATATTTGTGAAATGACTGGATGGATGAATAGACAGACAGAAGGGTCCATTAACCTATGAGAGCAAAAAATAAAACATACTGACATCACACCTCAAGGAAATGGCAAAAGATCATCAGATGGACCTGAGTCTGAATCTTTCTCTACCTCTTGCTAGCTGTGTGACCTTGGGCAAACTACAGTACATCTCTGAGCCTCAGTTTGCTCATCTGTAATATGGCAGATAGTCATGGTATCTACTTCATAGGCCTGTTGAAATGTGCCCAGGATTTCAGAGAGAGAGAGAGCTCTTAGCAAAGTGACTGATATATAAGTGCTTATAAACAACATCTATTATTATTATCAAGATTTTTATGATTACTATTGACCCAATTAAAAGTCAGGTACAAAGGGCATTCCTCTATTCTGTCACAATATAGATAAACAAGTAAAGCTGGTTTAAAAAAAATTTTTTAAGCAATTGCCAAGAGCTAACTGTTCAAAAAGGAGAGATAAAATTCCTTGTTGTGATAAAATGAAACCCTACACAGCAAACAGGTTAATTTATTAGGGAAAGAAGATAATGACCTCACATAGGAAGATGCCCTACATGAGTTCTGTGGGTCTGAGTCCTCCAGAGGAGCATTTATCAGTGAGTATTGTAACAGCCCGGCCTTCTCATCTAGAGCCAGTTGATAAGTGTCTCCAGGTCCCTCTCCAGTCTTTGATTAGTTGTTTTCATCATTTATATTTGGCTACATGCAGAAGGGAAAATGTTTTCACATTATCCCTAAACACCAGGAATCAAAGTATAGGAAGTTCTGAAAGCATGAGGCATTGGGCCAGCCTGGTGGGTCAAGGAGGAATAAATAATATGCTGTTTATCTCTTTGACCTCAGCACCCCACCACCACCCCAGCACTGTCACCTTCCTGGTTCAAGGCACCATCAGGACTATCCTCCTGGGTCTGCCTGTCTCCCTCCTCACCCCACTTCTGTGGATTCCCCTCACAGCATCTCCAGAAATCCTGTTAAAATGTAAGTCAGGCCTGCTCTAAAGCCTTCTTGGGTTCCCCATGTTAATCAGTGTTAGTTGCTCAGTTGTGTGACCCTATGGACTGTAGCCCACCAGGCTCCTCTGTCCATGGAGTTCTCCAGGCAAGAATATTGGATTGGGTTGCCATACCCTTCTCCAGGGGATCTTCGCGACCCAGGGATCAAACCCAGGTCTCCTGCATTGCAGGCAGATTCTTTACTGTCTAAGCCACCAGGGAAGCCCCATGTTAATCAGAGTGATAGTCAACATCCTACAGCGGTCCCAAGGCTCTGCCCAATCCGCACCCCCCTCCATTACCTCACTGGATTTGCTTCTTATGACTCTCCCCCTTGATTGTTCCACCTCCAGCAAGACCAGCCTCCTTGTTTTTGCCTACATATTCCAGGCATGCTTCAACCTCTCAACTTTTGCACTTGCTGTCCTCTCTGCCTGGGATACTCTTTCTCAGTTATTAACAGGCCTCACCCTCCCACTTTCTTCAGGTCTCTTCTCAAATGTCACTTTGTCGGTAAAGGTCCCCTGACTTCCCTATCTCAAGTGGAAGAGACTCCCACCCCTCCCCCACTCAATTTCTCCATCAGAGCAGGCTGGTGGAGGGCAAGAGAGGACTGTCAGGGGGTTGGCCCCAGGTGACAGCCGTGAAGGTGTAAGAAGTGCTCAGTTCCGGAAATGGCTTAAAGGTGGAGCAGACAGGACTGTTGATGGACCAGCTGTAGGACTAGTGAGAGGAGGAGAGGAATCCAAGAAGAAGCCAGGTGGGGATCCATGCCAGAGGAAGGATGGAGTTGCCAGTTGGCACTGGGAAGATTATGGAAGGAGTACGGTTTTGTTCGGAGACTGAGTTTGATTTTGAACGTGTTAAGTCTGACGTTCTTAAGAGACATCCTAAAACATCCTAGAGGAAGCATTGCATAGGCATTTGGCCATGCAAGTCTAATAATTAGGGGACCCACCGAGCTGGAGACAATAAATTTAGAAGTCATACACACTGAGATGGTACTTAAAATCAAATTTAGATGGAGAACAGAAGATGTCCAAATAAAGACCAACCCTGGAATACTAGTATTGTTTAAAGGTGGAGGAACCAGCAAAGAAGACTGATAAGAAGCAGCCAGGGAGGAAGAAGGAAAACAAGGAGAATGTGGTCCTGGAAATGACAACTCAGTAACTGTAATGGGGATTTGTAATCTGCTTCCTCGGCATCCATCCCCCTTCTGGCGGTTGCCCTCAATTTTCACTGAGAAATGTACTTCTGTTCTAAGACCACATGGTCTGGGTGAGGCTTTACTCCCAGCTCCAAGCATAGAGCATCATGACCTTGCTGTTGTTCAGTTGCTAACAACTGAACTGAAGGGTTGTGTCCAACCCTTTGCAACCCATTGGACTGCAGCATTCCAGGCTTCCTTATCCTTCACCATCTCTCAGAGTTTGTTTAAATTCATGTTCATTGAGTTGGCACTGCCATCCAACCATCTCATCCTCTGTGGTGCTGGAGAAGACTCTAGAGAGTCCCAAGGACAGCAAGGAGACAAAACCAGTCAATCCTAAAGGAAATCAACCCTGAATATTCACTGGAAGGACTGATGATGAAGCTGAAGCTCCAATACTTTGACCACCTACCTGATGCAGTCAACTCATTGAAAAAGACCCCGATGCTCAGAAAGATTGAAGGTATGAGGAAAGGGGGATGATAGAGCATCATGACCCAGAGCTAATCAATAAAAATGTGCTTCACAACAATGGCTGGCCATTGGCTTAAGGGTGAGAATGTGGCTTCAGCCAAGCCAATTAGAATGAATATCAGGACTCCTGCAGAAGCTACTGGGAAATGATTTTCAGCAGGATTTTTAACTTTGCAGGAAAGCAGCCACCCTGAGGGCAGTTATCTGTGAAAGAAGCCCACAAAGTATGGTGGTGGAGAAAGTGGATCCTAGTGATCAAGCCACATCTGAAGTCTTAAGTGCTCAGCTTTTCAGTTATGTGAGTTTTTGTCCATGCCACTTTGGGTTGGATTGTTTCAGAACCTGGAAAAAATCATGGGAATGGATAAAACCATTAGGGGGTATCTATCCTGTAGTATATCATTAGGTTGATAAAAGCAAGGTAGAACTCCACCTGTTGACCTGGAAACATGCCCATAATCATTAATAAATGGAAAAAAGCATACTATACTTCATATCCACTAAGATGGCTTAATCCAAAAGACAGTAAGTGTTGACAAGGATGTGGAGAGACTGAAACTTTCATACATTTCTGGTGGGTGGGATTATAAAATGGTAAAGCCACTTTGAAAACCAATTCGGCAGTTCCTCAAAATGTTAAACACAGGGTTACCATAAGACCAAGCAATTAAAAAATTATTCCACTCCTAGGTATGTGTATACATTTATATATGTATATATATTTTGGGCTTTCTAGGAGGCTCAGTGGTAAAGAATCCTCCTGCCAAGCAGGAGACAGTGCGATCCCTGAGTCAGGAAGATCCCCTGGAGAAGGAAATGGCAACCTACTCCAGTATTCTTGCCTGGGAAATCCCATGGACAGAGGAGCCTGGCAGGCTATATAGTCCCTGGAGTCACAAAGGATCAGACACGACTTAGTAACTAAACCACTAACACCACCACAAATATGTGTGAGAGTGTGTGTGTGTGTGTGTGTGTGTGTGTATTCATTCCCAGGAGAGTTGAAAACATATGCCCACACAAAAATTTGGACACAAGTATTCCTAGCAATATTATTCATAATATCCCAAATGGCCACCAACTGACAAATGGATAAGTAAATTGTGGTCTATCTGTATAATGCAATATTATTCAACCATAAAAAAAAAGAATAAGTACTGATTCATGCTTCAACACAAATGAACCCTGAAAATGTTACGGTAAGTGAAGCCAGACACAGAAGGACAGATTTTGTCTGTGAAGGGGAGCAGAATATACAATCTCAAAATCCGCCTCTTTGGCATAAGGATTATTTCAGGCTGATTATTAAAAAAGAAAAAAAAATCCAGCAGATATACGGAAAGCTCTGAAAACTGAGTAGAAGTTACCCTTTCGTTGAGACATTCATCTTGTTTAAGAGAAATCTGCATTTGTAAGGGTGTCTCCCTTGCTGTACCAGGATGAGAGGGGTGACTAAATCCCTAGAAAGCTTTATCACTGGAGAAGGGAATGACTTACAGCTGTATAACAACCTTACTCTTCTTTACCGAGCTTTTCCTAGTAATCTCCCTGACTCACCACTTTCCTCACCAACATCTTCTTTGGTTGTTAGCTGGAGAAATTTAAATTTCTTAATTTTTCTGGGGCTCTCCCACATATAGTCAAAGCTATGATTTTTCTAGGAGTCATGTACAGATGTGAGAGTTGGACCATTAAGAAGGCTGAGAGGCAAAGAACCGATGCTTTCAAACTGTGATGCTGGAGAAGACCCTTGAGAGTCCCTTGGACAGCAAGGAGACCAAACCAGTCAGTCCTAAGGGAAATTAACCCTGAATATTCACTGGAAGGACTGATGCTGAAGCTGAAGCTTCAAGACTTTGGCCACCTAACGCATAGAGCCGAGTCAATGGAAAAGATCCTGATACTAGGAAAGATTGAAGGCAGGAGAAGAGGGTGACAGAGGATGAGATGTCGGACAGCATCAGTGACTCAATGGACATGAGTTTCAGCAAACTCCTGTGGAGCCTGGCATGCTGCAGCCCATGGCGTCACAAAGAGTCGGAAATGCCTTAATGACTGAACAACAACTCCCACATATACAGGAGGTATTCATGTTATTAAACTTTTGTTTGCTTTTCTCCTGTTAATCTGTTTTTTATTACAGGAGGTATCTCAGCCAAGAACCTAGAAGTGTAGAGTGAAAATTCTTTTTCCTCCCCCATATATGATTCCATTTATATGAACTGTCTGAGATGGGCAAACCCATACGAACAGAAAATAAATTAGGGGTTAGCAGGGGCTGAGGAAGGGTGAGGGAAATGGGGAATTACTGCTAGGGGTTAAGGGATGAAAATATCCTAAATTTAAATTGTGATTATTTAGATGAAGATTGTATGACTCTGTGAATACAAAAGAAACACTGAACTGTACACTTTAAATGGGTAAAATGTATGGTATGTGACATATCTCAATAAAGCTATTTTTAAAAAGCAAACAACTCAGGTGGTTTCCCCAGGGTAAAATGGGCTAACATATCCCCAGGTCACGGCCAGAGAATCGTACACCAGAGACAAGCTGACTCCTGAAGCTGTAATTAAGAAATAGAAACATCAGAAGATGATGATTAACCCCAGTCTCTGTGTTCTTCCCCCTAAAAAAAGAAAATCCTACCTCAAAGACCACTTTGGCAGTGGATCTGAGACTTGTCTCCCACTCTCTCTTCCTTGGCACCTGCAATAAACGCTGTGCTTTCCATCACCACGAACTGTTGTCAGCTGGGTGGCTTTGCTGCGCATCCAGCAAGCAGACCCCAGTTCGGTTCACTAACCTGATATCAATATTGATATACGTACACAAGTACAGGCTTCCTTGGTGGCTCAGACGGTAAAGAATCGGCTTGCAGTGCAGGAGACCCAAGTTTGATCCTTGGGTTGAGAAGATCCCCTGAAGAAGAGAATGGCAACCCACTTCAGTATTCTTGCCTGGAGAAATCCATGGACAGAGGAACCTGGTGTGCTACAGTACCAGGGGTCGCAAAGAGTCGGACATGACTGAGTGATTTTCACGTTCACATATGCAAGTACAGGAAGACCTTGGAAAGGATAAATGCCACACCAGCAACAGTGGTTCCTCTGGAGAAGGGATGGAAAGCAAGGAACAAGAAAACTTCCATATGCTTCTTTTATGTAGTTCTGGTTTGTTTGAATTCGTCATGACAAGCATGAACGATTTTGTCATTCTGAAAAAGTGAGGAAAAATAAAAAAGGCAACTCAAGTGCCGCCTCCTCCAGGAAGCCTCGGGGGCTGATGTAAGGAAGGATCCCTTCCTTAACACTGCATGTAAATGTTGTTCCTTCTGCTACTTCAGCACTTGCCACTTGAGGAGAATTAACCGTTCTGGTGAGATAGGAGGGAAGTGGGCAAGGCACAGCCTTCAAAAGAATGAGGATATGACAAAAACTGGCTAGAACCTACTAGACCCAAGACAGCAGACGGTTCGACATCCGGTGGACTCCCAGCCTCATCACTTGTCCATTGTGATACATTGCCGCTGCTTCCCACAGGCACCGTGCCAGTTCTGAGAGGGTGTGTGCCCAGTCTGTCTGACTCGTAGTGACCCAGTGGACTGTACCCCACCAGACTCCTCTGTCCATGGAATTTTCCAGGCAAGAATACTGGAATGGGTTGCCATTTCCTACTCTAGGGGACCTTCCCCACGCGGGGATGGACCCTGCATCCCTTGCTTCTCAAGCACTGGCAGGCAGATTCTTGACCCACTGTACCACATGGGAAGCCCGACAATACAGAGACTGACCATAAAAGTTCAAAAGTGGGCAGTAGCCCAATTCCAGGAAATCTCTGCCCTTCCCAAAAATAGTTGAAATATTCCTCTCATTGGTTAGTCTATGAAATTATCCAGCCCATAAAAACTAACCACCCCACTTTTCAGGGTGCTCTCGCCTTTTGAGAGGGACCACATTCTGTCTATGGAAGGTGTGTCTGTTGCAGCAAACATGCTTTCACTTTACTGTGGCTTGCTCCTGACTTCTCTCCTGCACAAAGCCAAGAAACTTCACTAGGCTGCCCGTCCCAAGAACTTGCGTAAGACCTGCGACATTACCATGTTCTCACACCTCATTTTCCTGCAACCTCTTTCCAAAGGATATTAATAAATCTATTTCTTGCCTATCACTTTGCCTCTCACTGAGTTCCCTCTGCACTGAGATATGAAGAACCTGAGTTTCACTGAATCCTGAGATGAGCTGTACAGTTTCAGTCAGAAGATTGTGGGTGTAAGTCCCATTCGAAAAAGGGCAGTTTGCTCTAGAGGGCAGAGGTTGTTCATTTTGTCTCTCTGATAATGAGCTATAAGAGGAACTTAGTAATAACTGTCTGGGGAATGGAGGGACAGAGAGTGAGTGAGTAAATGAATAAGTTCACTATGGCCACAAGCATCTCTGAATCCCACCTGCCCATGCCCAAGCACACCCTAAGGAGACTGGCTAAATGACAAGAGTAGCCATTTGGGGATGCTGGGTGCCCCGAGGTGCCTGGGATTAATGCCGCCAACACCTGAGCAACACGGATTTGCAAGTCTTAATTGCATGCAGGGACCAGCAGGAACAGCTCATTCGGTAACTCCGAGCCCAGAGACTCAGTGCTTTTCTTTGTCCCTTCTCTCTCATTTTCCTGGCACCTCCAGCTCCTCAGAGAAAGCAGGGAGCAGGGGAGGCAAAGATGGAAAAGAGATGATGCTCTTCAAACAGGGAGGGAAAGAGGGCTCAGGCTGCGGGAGCTCTTCAACTTCAGCTTCAGACCTCAGGGTCTGAGAGGGGGAAAAACAGCTTCCTGTAATTTAAGGAAATGGCTCAGCCAGAGGTGATGGTGGGAAGCTGGGTCCTTGCCCAGAGTCAGATCTGCATTACAAATGCCTCTCAAACCCCCCTCAGGGAAGCTGGGAAGTTGTTGATAAGATCTGTTCTCCCAGCTGAGCTGAGAGGCAAGGAAGCTACCACATTTGTCTCTGCCAACTTTCCAAATTTCAGCTACTGGATCAACATTCTACCTCTGGTTTCAGAACATCTGAAAGATCATCTCTTCTGTGCATCTCTATGGGTGAACAAGTAAGAAACCAACTGAGGAAAAACAGGAGGGTGCTGCATGAGCTCAGATGAAAAGCAGACAGAGGTTCAAATCCCAGCCTCACCACTGAGCAGCTGTGTGGCCCGGAGCGAGTTGATTGACTTCTCTGAGCTTCAGTGATATCATCTCTGTCTTATTTTTAAAACCTCTCACTGCCTGATGCTGGGCAACTTTTACCCTCTCAAGATTTTGCCTTCAAATTAAAGCATTATCATCACTGTGTGTTAGTCGCTCAGTCGTGTACAACTCTTTGCAACCCAATGGACTGTAGCCTGCCAGGCTCCTCTGCCCATGGAATTCTCCAGGCAAGATACTGGAGTGGGTTGTCATTCCCTTCTCCGGTGGATCTTCCTGACCCAAGGATCAAACCTAGATCTCCTGCACTGCAGGCATCATCACTGAGAATACTCTTTTTAAATATATATACACACACGCATATCTGGCTGCACTGGGTCTTAGTTGTGGCATGCAGGCTCTTTAGTTGCAGCATGCAAACTCTTCATTGCAGCATGTAGGATCTAGTTCCTGAGTAGGGATCAAACCCAGGCCCACTGCAATGGGAGCAGAGTCTTAGCCACTGGACCACCAGGGAAGGCTTGTTAGGACCAAACTGGAGCCAGGACAGGCTCTAAGGGGCAGGCTAGGCCTGAGGTTTAGTCTCTAGAAAAGCTGAGGCACTGGGAACTCTCGCAGGCAGTGTAGCTCGACCAATCAGAAAAAAATCCCCGTAGCCCCCCGCCTGCGCCAGACCTGAGCCAATCCGGATAGAGATGCGAGGTTTAAAAGTCCCGCGCGCGTACGGTTTAACCAATCAGCTATGCTGTTACAGGAACAAAGAACCGTCTGTATAAAAGTAGATGTGATTCAGAGCTCGGGGCTCTCGTCAAGACTCCACTGCACTGGATGAGACTTGAGCCCTAGGTCGAGCTAGCAATAAACCCCTTTATGCTTTTGCATTGCTGTGGATGTCTTACTCTCTAAGTTTTGGGGACTCAGACACTGGGCATAACAGGCTCAGGAATACTCTTCTAAAATGCAAAAAACCCTTTAAAAGTCTCCAGCTCAGCCTTGAACATTTGAGAATGGATCTATTCGGCAGAGGCTAACAACCTGATATTTAGGAGGGCCCTGATGGCAGGAGACAACAGACAGGGAAGATTTAATTGGGAGAAAGAAAGAGAAGTTACTCCCAGAGAAAGAGAAAACAGGACTGCTGACCATGAGGATTCTAGGGATCAGGACTCAGGCCTCAGTTTCCCCATTTCAAGCAGATATTATAGAGGAAATTTTAATAAGCATTTACTAGCTTTCAGGCATCATGCTAAGGGCACCACAGATTCTCTATTCATGTTTACAAAAATCCCATTTTACAGATAATGAAACCAAGGCCCAGGGAGGTTAGGTAGCTTGCTCAAGGTCACACTACCAGTATGTGAGGGAGCCAGCTTGAAATCCCAGAGATTTTACTTGACAACAGTGGGTAACTTCAGGTTCTTTGGAAGCCCTGGGATGCTTATACAAGGTTGGGGAAAGGATGTGACAAAAGGAGGGCGTAAGGAAAGGAAAGAAGCCACTGAAAGATAAGCCCCAGCCACTCCGCAATTGCTATAGGATCTGCCGCCCTCTGCGGCTGAGATCTCCACTGGAGACAAAGCAAACTGGCTTAAGCGTGTCCCCAGGAAGCACTGGCTGGCACAGGCACCCTTCCCTCCTTCATTTCCTCTGGCTTCGGTTGGCCCAATGCCCCTGAAACTGTTACCATGGAGACTTCCTCTTCAGTGGCCAGAGCAGGGAAGGACTGGCACTGGGTTGGGAGAGTGAGTGCTGGTGGCCCTGGGGAGGTGGCGCCAGGGTTTGCCAGATGGCTGAGGGCAGAAGGCAAGCCCATCTCCATAAGGCAGGTCCCCAGTTACGCTAGGGTCTGCCAGACTTCTCAAAGCTACTAGGAAAAAAAAAAAGACAACAAAAGCAAAGAAACACCGATTTCTATCTGTCATTAATTATGCCTTAAATATTTGTGCAGTACCTGCTGTGTACCAGGTACTATGCAGGCTCCTGGGATATGATCATAGGAAATCCACAGATCCTCTGAAGCTCATCCATGAGTCCTCTAATATAGAATGAGTCCCTCAATATAAAATAGTGCAATATTTTATCCAATAGACAGGATATCCAATATCTAATATCTAATAGACAGGATATGAATTAGCCCAACACAAAGTTGCTCCTGAGTTGATTTTTATTTTCAGGTTCTTTGACTGGCATGCTTATCTTCATATTAGCATTAATAATAATAATATTAGTGGTAATAGTAGTCATCACGGTCGTTCTTCATTCACTCAGTGGTGTCCAACTCATTGCAACCCCATGGACTGCAGAACCCAGGGCTTCCCTGTCCTTCACTATCTCCCAGAGTTTGCTCAAATTAATTTCCATTGAGTTAGTGATGCCATCCAACCATCTCATCCTCTGTCACCCCCTTCTCCTCTTGCCCTCAATCTTTCCCAGCATCGGGGTCTTAGCTAGCATTTAATCAACACGTACTATGTGCCAACCATAAAGGAACTTCCGTGCCTCAACTCCTTTCAGCATTAGGCTATGATGTAGCCATTGTTACTATTATGCCCATTTCACAGATAATGAAATTGAGGCTCAGGGAGGATCATTCATAAGCCCAAAGACAAACATCCTGGTGTATTAATTCTCCATTGCCACTATACCATAAATTTAGGTGCTTAGAACAACCCAGATTTATTCTCTTGCAGTTCTGGAAGTCAGAAGCCAGAAATCAGGCTCCCAGAGCTAAAATCAAGGTGTCAGGAGAACTGGTTCCCTCTAGAGGCTTTGAGGGGAGGATCTATTTCCCTGCCTTTTCCAGCTTCTAGTAGCTGCCTGCATTCCATCCTTGGCTTATGGTTCCTTCCTCCCTCTCTTAAGGATATCACTCCAATCTCTGCTCCCTGTTGCTATAGACAGGATGTTTGTGCCCCTCCAAACTCATATGTTGACAACTGATTCCCAGTGTGGTGGTGATTGAAGATGGAACCTTCAGGAGGTGACTAGGTCATGAGGGTAGAGCCGTCATGAATGAGATTACTGCCCTTATAAAAGAGACCTCAGTGAGTCCCTTTTACCCTGTGAGAACGCAGCGAGAAGACAGCTACTGATGAGCCAGGAACTGGGCTCTCACTACACACCAAATCTTCCAGCATCTTGATCGTGGACTTGCAGCCTCCAGAATTGTGAGAGTAAATGTGGTTGATAAGGCTCCCAGTCTGTGCTATTTTGTTAGTGGCCCAAGCAGATGGAAACAGTTGTTCTACTCCTTAACTCTGACCCTCCTGCCTCTCTCTTATACGGATCTTCATAATTACATTGGGTCCCCAGATAATCCAGGATAACCTCCCCATCTTAATCACGTCTACGAAGTCCCTTTTGCCATGTGTGGTAACATTCACAGGGATTAAGACATGAACATATTTGGAGGCCATTATTAAGCCTACCATAACAAGAAGTGGCGAAGCCAGGATTCAAACCCCCAGATCTGCCTGACAGCAAAGACTATCCTGTGAATCACCAGGCCAGCAAGAGTACCCCTGACACCTCATTTCCAGAGAAGAGGATGCCTGGGCCCTCCAACCAGCAGGCCGGTGGATTCTCATAAAGCCAGGTCCTAAGCTAACTCAGGTGGTAGCCAATCTCCTGGATTACCACCCTCATGCTTCAGTCTGGAGCATCTATTTAGCAGAACAAGGAAGATTGTGGGCTTTGAAGTCAGACAGTTCTAGGTTTCACTATGCACAATGACCTCTACCAGCTCTGTGACCTTGGGCATGAACTTAGCTCTCTCTGAGTCTGTTTCTCCATCTGTAAAATGGGCATAATTAGACCCACCTCACAGGGCTGTTGTGCCCGTTAAATGAGGTTAGGAGAGAATGGTCTTAACACAGACCTAGCAGAGTCTGAGTTCAATAGATAGGAATAATAATAGTATATAATAATAATTTACTATTATTGTTGAATAAGTACACAAATTTCAGCAAACTCCGGGAGATAGTGGAGGACAGAGAAACCTGGAATGCTGTAGTCCATAGGGTTGCAAAGAGTCAGACACAACTTAGGGGCTGAACAACAAGAAACAACTTTGTCACCAGCCAGCCCACCTTGAATAACCTTGTTTACACCCAGATGCTCTCCTTGGATTTCACCTGGAAGATCTTAGAAGTTAAAAAGTAAAACTCTGTGAGGGAACCCCAAGGGCAGACAAAAGAACCCCAGTCATGGGTGAAAAGTTTAACAGAACAATAATGAAGTGCTAACAACTTCCTGAGAAGAAAACAATGACAAGATTTCCCAGCCCCATTAAAGGGGTGTGCATTCTAAGAACTGGGGTAACAACATGTTTAACTTCAATCAAACCAACAGCCTTTTAAGATCTAGATATGCAATAGGAAATAAAACAGAAGTCAGCAGACTTGTTTCAGCCCCGAAAATGCACCAAAGGCTGCAGATTAAGAGGCTCCTGGAGCAGTTCCAAATGAATAGCCCACACCCCCCCCCCAAAAAAAATATTTTGACAGGCGGGGTTGAATTATTCAAAAGACATTGCTCTTTATTTAAAGCAGAGCGTGGGTTTGCAAAAGGTTGCTTTGTTTTCACTTTATTTCTTCTCTGGAATCTTTATAGTCCGGATTTCATTAATGTTCCAAAAATGTCTCACTGCAGAGCATGGGGAAATGCGGTGGCAACAGTTAGGATTCTGGCCGATGCACCTATATCTGACAAACGTTTCAGCCACTAGCCATATGTACATCCATTTCAATTAAGGAGTAGGAAGGACAGTTATCCTGCTGCAGGCTGCTAATTTCATTGAGGGAACTCTCATCATTTTTTCCTTTTTATCTTCCTTCCTGACTAGAACAATTATGTAAGAGTATTCCTATTTGCTAGAACTACACACTAAAGTAAGAAATAATGACCATGATTTCTCTCAAAGATGCTCCAAATAGGATGAGTAAGGATCCAGGCAGGGTTGAAACATTCCCAGAAGAATGGCAGGAACTCCCTGGGGCAGAATTCTTACACCTTTCCTGGGGAGGTAAAAAGTATGTTCAGCTGACCATCTCCAATTGCAGCAGCGGTTACAGGAGTACATTTTTCTAAACCCATAAAACCACGGGACCATGAACCAGTTCTATTATATAAAAATGAAAAGACGTCATTACCACTGGTCAATAAAACTGATTAACAAACAAAAAAGTAAGAAAGAAAGAATGTTTAGAATCTGCCTAAACTGATCCCTGGAAGTATTTCTGCTTGCTGAAAAGCTTAATTGCACATCCAATCCAATTGTACATCCATTGAACAAGTATATATTGAGCACCTAGAGAAGATGCTTGAGAGTCCGATGGAGAGCAAGGAGATCAAATCAGTCAGTCCTAAAGGAAATCAACCCTGAATATACATTGGAAGGACTGAAGCCAAAGCTGAAGCTCCAATACTTGGCCACCTGATGTGAAGAGCCAACTCATTGGAAAAGACCCTGCTGCTGGGAAAGATTGAGGGCAAGAGGAAAAGGGGATGACAGAGGATGAGATGGTTGGATGGCATCACCGACTCAGTGGATGTAAGTTTGAGCAAACTCTGGGAGATAGTGAAGGACAGGAAGCCTGACACCCTATAGTCCATGGGGTCACAAAGAGTTGGACAAGACTTAGGGATGGAACAAGATTCAAGGCACTGTTCTAGGCACTAGGGAAGCAGCCATGCTCCCATCCATGAATCAGATGACAAGCGATGTACATTCAAGCAGGAAGAGGATAACTGTAAACAGAAGAGGTTTACATAGAAAAATCTCAGACAAATCTAAGTACCATAAAGACAACCAAATTAAAGAAGGGAATGCAGAGGGACTGGGCAAAGGGCTACTTTACGTGCATCAGAGAGGGCTTATCAAAGGGAAAGCCATTTGAGACCAGAATGAGAAGAAAAGCCAGAAAGAACAGCAAGTGCAAAGGTCCTGCGGTAGAAACAGAGTGATGATGGGGATGGTGTGGCTGAAGTCAAATGACCCAGGGAAGGGGTTTGCTGCAGAAGGGGGGTGGGGCCCATTGGCTCAAGGTACACACTGGGAGGTGTGCTAGCTATTCTGTCACGATGGGTACTGAGACCACTGGCCCTCTACATGGTAGACTTGGATTGGGGGTGATTTTCCAGAAGTTAGTATTGGATTTGCTTTCCATCACCTAGATGCTTCTGAAGAGTAGGATACAAGCTGGCAGACTGGTTTGAGAAGAAAGTTCTATAATCTTTTCAATACGTATTACCAGATACCTATTCTAGACATCATTCTAGAGACTGGGGAATAGAGCAGAGAAGAAGGCACAACTGGTCCATAAGCACACAGAGTTCTGCCATTGATGCCAGAAGGTGGCAGGGGAGGGGAGTACCAGAGATGTCAGAGCATTGACGAGGAGCTCCTAATGCGGACTCAGGGGGATCTGAGGAGGCTTCTCAGAGGAAGTCAACTGAAGGATAAGCAGGAAGTGGAAGGGGGGAAAGGAATGGCATTCCGGGCAGACAGATTGTCATGTGCAGAGGCCCAGAGGTCACAGAGGAAACTGAAGGGACAGCATTATAGCCTGACTGGACCAGAAAATACGAGGGTGGAGCAGTAGGCCAAGCCTCGTAAGTCACATTGAGGAGCTTAGAATTTATCTGAGGGGACACAGAGAGCCATGGAAAAGATGCAAGCCACAGGACAAGGAGGGAGTGATCAGATCTGCCCGTTAGGAAGATCGAGCTGTCTTCAGATGGAGAAAAGAGTAGCAGAAGGTGGAATGACCACAGGAAAAAGGGACTCCCAGTAAGAAGGCTGTTAGGGTCATTTCAGGGGAGAGACAGTAGGAGCCTCACCTAGAGAAGTGTCACTGTAGATTGGAGAGAGAAGGATGGATCGTGAGCCACGGATGAGGTGGACTCAACAGGACTCCTGACTGGTAGCAGCTGGAAAGGGGAGAAGAAGTCGAGGATAATATCCTTGAACACCTAACATACAAATATGGTGGTACCACTGGATAAGAAACAGTCCTTGAAGGGTTGGGGAAGATGATACTCATGAAACAGCCAGACCTGCACTGTCCCAGTATACTAACTACAAGCCACATGTGGCTTCTGAGTATTCAAAATGTGGCTAGAGTGACTGAAATATGGATTGTTAATGAATTTTAAAACCAAGATTTGATCCAGTTATGAGAAAATTTTTAAGTATGCCAAAGACTTAGTTATATGACTCTACTTTGCCAATTGTAAATTTTATGAAATCTAAATCAAATACCTCAGATGGAAATTTAGCATCCAAACTGCAATATGCTGTAAGTGTAAAATACACACCAGGTTTCAAATGCATAGTACAAAAAAAAAGTGTGCTTCTGTTTCATGTTCTCTTTTCAAAGTTTGTGTGCTTAGTCGCTCAGTCGTGTGTCTGACTCTTGGCAACAGTTTGGACTGTAGCCCGCCAGGCTCCTCTGCCCATGGCGTTTTCCAGGCAAGAATACTGAAATGGGTTGCCATTTCCTTCTCCAGGGGATCTTCCTGAACCAAGGATCAAACCAGCATTTCTTATGTTTACTTCATTGCAGGAAGATTCTTCACCCACTGAGCCATCAGGGAAGCCTTTTGCCAAGTTTCAGTTCAGTTCAGTCGCTCAGTCGTGTCCAACTCTTTGAGACCCCATGAAGCACACACAGCACACCAGGCCTCCCTGTCCATCACCAACTCCCGGAGTTCACTCAGACTCATGTCCATCGAGTCGGTGATGCCATCCAGCCATCTCATCCTCTGTCGTCCCCTTCTCTTCCTGCCCCCAATCCCTCCCAGCATCAGGGTCTTACGAGTCAACTCTTCGCAACAGGTGGCCAAAGTATCTGTTGAGTTTCAGCCTCAACATCAGACCTTCCAATGAACACCCAGGACTGATCTCCTTTAGGATGGACTGGTTGGATCTCCTTGCAGTCCAAGGGACTCTCAAGAGTCTTCTCCAACACCACAGTTCAAAAGCATCAATTCTTCAGGGCACAGCTTTCTTCACAGTCCAACTCTCACATCCATACATGACTACTGGAAAAACCATAGCCTTGACTAGACGGACCTTTGTTGCAAAAGTAATATCTCAGCTTTTCAATATACTATCTAGGTTGGTCATAACTTTCCTTCCAAGGAGTAAGCGTCTTTTAATTTCATGGCTGCAATCACCATCTGCAGTGATTTTGGAGCCCAAAAAAATAAAGTCTGACACTGTTTCCACTGTTTCCCCATCTATTTCCCATGAAGTGATGGGACCAGATGCCATGATCTTTGTTTTCTGAATGCTGAGCTTTAAGCCAACTTTTTCACTCTCCACTTTCACTTTCATCAAGAGGCTTTTTAGTTCCTCTTCACTTTCTGCCATAAGGGTGGTGTCATCTGCATATCTGAGGTGATTGATATTTCTCCCAGCAATCTTGATTCCAGCTTGTGCTTCTTCCAGCCCAGCGTTCCTTATGATGTACTCTGCATAGAAGTTAAATAAGCAGGGTGACAATATACAGCCTTGACATACTCCTTTTCCTATTTGGAACCAGTCTGTTGTTCCATGTACAGTTCTAACTGTTGCTTCCTGACTTGCATATAGGTTTCTCAAGAGGCAGGTCAGGCGGTCTGGTATTCCCATCTCTTTCAGAATTTTCCACAGTTTATTGTGATCCACACAGTCAAAGTCTTTGGCATAGTCAATAAAGCAGAAATAGATGTTTTTCTGGAACTCTCTTGCTTTTTCGATGATCCAGCGGATGTTGGCAATTTGATCTCTGGTTCCTCTGCCTTTTCTAAAACCAGCTTGAACATCTGGAAGTTCACAGTTCACGTACTGCTGAAGCCTGGCTTGCAGAATTTCAAAGTTTACTGCATGTTTATCATAGAGGCTCAAGCCCTTGGAAGTTAACCATTGCTTGCTTTTCACAAGCAGATTCGCATGTGCCAAGTCTTGAGTCCTACCATCTTAGAAGTCAATTTCCCCAAATATCCTAATGAGTTAACATCTCAATTGAAAGAAGTCCTTAATTAATGAAATTAAAAAACTAACCTTGAGAACAAAAGTGTTCCCCAAAGCACAATACAGGAATTTGCTAATTTAACGCAATAAATATTTACTAAGAACCTACCGTGGGCAGGATAGTAGTTAAAAGGGTATATTCAGTAACTACTGCTTTGTGATAAACCACCCCAAATCTCTAGTTTCAGCCAATGATGGCACTAGTGGTAAAGAACCCACCTGCCAGTGCAGGAGACATAGAGACACGGGTTCAATGCCCGGGTCAGGAAGATCCTCTGGAGGAGGGAGTGGTGAGCCACTCCAGTATTTTTGCCTGGAGAATCCCATGGACAGGGGAGCCTAGCAGGCTACAGTCCTAGGGGTCGCAAAGAGTCAGGCACAACTCAAGTGACTTATCACGCACCCACACACATGCAGGTCACCTTATCAAGGATGGGCTCTCCTGGCGGCTCTGCTCCACATCTCTCAACCTCTTCGGTCCAGTGGCAGCATCACTTCCTTCTCACTCTTTGTGCCAAAGTGAAATATCTAACTGAACCCAAAGACCAGAGGTGGGGAAATACAGGGTATACCAAAAAGTTTAGGGCAGTTTTAAGCTTTAATAACTTTGGGAGTATAAATGTTATCAACTTATAGAATATAACATGTGAATGTTTAACTTTCTTTTACACTGATTTAGGGTTAAAAGTTCCAAATATAATGGCACCCCACTCCAATACTCTTGCCTGGAAAATCCTATGGACAGAGGAGCCTGGTGGGCTGCAGTCCATGGGGTCGCTAAGAGTCGGACACGACTGAGCGACTTCCCTTTCACTTTTCACTTTCATGCATTGGAGAAGGAAATGGCAACCCACTCCAGTGTTCTTGCCTAGAGAATCCCAGGGACGGGGGAGCCTGGTGGGCTGCCATCTATGGGGTCGCACAGAGTCAGACACGACTGAAGTGACTTAGCAGCAGCAGCAGCAGCAGGGTTAAAAATTCTAAATATAATACTTTTACATTTTGTTTACATCCTTCTCATTGAAGACAGCAAATGTTAACCAAAACAAATCTTGGCTACAAGAAAGAACAAAGAATTAAAGTCCATGATACAATTCTACCAGCCAGTGATAGAGATGAGTTTGCAAGGAGCTAGCACTCTGGCTGGAGTGGTGGATGGAGGACAGTGGGCATTGACTGTAGTGCGTGCTTCCAAAGAGTAGGAAGAAACAAATGGAAAATACATTATTATACATTTCGTTTCTAAAAATAAACATGAACCAGGCAGTACCCTGTTTCATATGCATCATTTACTCCCCACAGCAACACAAAGAAGTAAATATCATTAACCCCATTTTACAGACAATAAGTTTAAAGATTAGAGAGGGGAAGTGACCTTGCCAAGGTAGCACAGTAAGTGAGGGAACCCACTTACTGTGAACCCATTCCCAGGGAATGGGAACCCATTCCCAGGTCTGTCAGATTACCAAGCTTGTGCTCAGAACCACTTATCTAGATACTGAGCTCCTGAAATCAAGCATAACAGTGATTCAAAGAACAGAGAGGGAACTGAAAGTCTTCTTGGAAGAGAAATCCTTTGCCTCTGGGTCCCGGTAATCTGAGTGTGATGGTGATAGGTAGAAAAATAGGAAAGGGAAGAAGAGCACAGAAGTTGGAGGGAAGAGAATGAATCCTAAGAGGGAAAATTTTTAAATCCCAGGGCATGTGTGGGGAGAAGCAAGTCGACTGTTTTGGCTTCCTGGGAAAGTGAAGATTCTGGGCTGAGCAGCTGGTATTCAATGCAGTGGGCAATAGGGAAGCACTGAAGGTTTTAGAGCAGGAGGGTGACTTCAGATCAAACTGCCTTTCTGTTAGCCATAAAATGAAGCACGTGCTGAGCAAAGAATAGTGTATTTAAGAGACAAGAGATCAGGCCAAAATCACAGCTAGGCATTTGTGGGGGAGAAGAAATTAGAAAGAGGATTCAGAAAGAATAGTTTGCTGGTGTTTGCAGAGCCCTGCTTGGAATCCGTTATTCATCAACTCTAGTGAGGACAGGAAAAGCTTCCCTCAGGGGGCTGCAGAAATTCCTGCAAACCCATCAGACATTCTCATTTAGGTAGATGATTAAAAAGCACTTTTTTTAACTGAGTGCCTCTCTTTCTTTTTCTCATGCTATTTAGCATGTCTTCCAATTAACATAAAACTGCATTAGCCAGTTCCTTGAGCCAATGGGAGGGGAAACAAATCACTGCAAACTTCTCAATATGCCCTCCTACACTGCAAAGGAAAAGAAAAGGTAATTATGTACATAAGTATGTTGCTCAATCTCTGCATGTGAAAAAACAACCCCTTTGGCTTCTATTAATTCTGTGCAACTATTATCTAAAATTACTACAGCAAGCAAAGGCAAGCAGGATATAATGAATAGATTTTTTTAGTAAATAGTATGGGTTTGCTGTATAGACGATCTGAAGGTGTTAATTGTTAAGAGATGGAAGGAACCTTGGGAATTACGCAATTGAACCCACTCATTTTAGAAGTGAAGGTAGTTTGAGAGGCCAAGGAATTTCTCCAACTCACACAGCAAGTTGAGATCTTGGTATACAGAGAAGTGGCTTTATAAGGGCAAGTGTGTTCAGAAATGTAAGGTGCCTTTGAGTGTTGACTACCTTGCAGTCGCTAAGCTAAGCATTTTTATGTATCATCTAATCCTTATAACAGTCCAATGAAGTAGGTATTGCTTTTAATCCCCATTTTACAGATGAGAAAACCAAGATTCAAAGAAATAAAGTTGCTTGCC
Source organism: Budorcas taxicolor (assembly GCF_023091745.1). Classification (NCBI taxonomy): domain Eukaryota; kingdom Metazoa; phylum Chordata; class Mammalia; order Artiodactyla; family Bovidae; genus Budorcas; species Budorcas taxicolor. The sequence goes on from NC_068926.1 coordinate 61,822,486, forward strand.
TGAGGACCTACATCTAGTAAATGGTAAAGCTGGAATCTGAACCCAAGTTTAACACGCACCTATGCTCTTTTCACAAGAGTAAATGCAAATTAGAATATTAACTCTGAAACGGATCAGAATACCACCCACAAATATGCTACTTTGACATAAGAACTATCTCAAGCTGAATGCAACTGAAGAAGTAGCATACACAGGAAGAGCTCTCTACCCTCCTCTTTCTGTCTAAAAATAAGGCATAAGTTTTCCTTGTAAAAGTGAGATGTTTCCACATATAGAAGTGTCCTCTTCTCCCCTACCAAGTAAAGAACCACTTTTATCATTAGAGATTACTTGAGGCTAGTCTGCATAACAAACCTTAATAAGCCTTTGTCTACCAAATATTGCCTATCACCTTCGTCCAATTTACCACCCTTATGGAACCCAAATCCCCTTTTTCTTGGACTAGTCACTTCTCCACAATTTATCACTCTTCGCTAAGATGGCATATAAACCCCTGAATTTAACCTTTTCTTTGGGTTTTCACTTTTGTGAAGCCCTTGTACACATAAAAATATTAATATGAATAAAATCTGTTTGTCTTTTCTTCGGTTATCTGGCGCTTGTATTTAATTGCAGTCCCGCAAGACATAACTTAAGATAGGAGAAGAAAAGGTTTCCCTCCCCTTACAGTTCTAAGACCACAGACTCCTATGGCTCTGTCTACTGTCACACCTCGGAGAAAGGCAGAGAAGTGGCCTGGAGGCAAGAAGGAGTCAGAGCCAAGCAGGTACCCAGAGAACAAAAGTACACAGATAAGTGGTGGCTCAACATAGCCTATCCAGAAGATCGTATCACTTACCTCCATCTTATTAACGGGTTTTTAGTGAGACTCAGGTGATACGCTGTGTATAAATGACCTTTGAAAACTCTGAAGAGTTATACAAAGGATAAGTTAAACAGACCTTTATAATTATCATTATTTCATCCAAAACTTACCCACAACGTCAATGATCTTCAAGACGAAGAATCTGGAATAGACGAAGAAAGCTTTCAGAGCACTCCAAAATGTTATAAATGCCACCTGATGAAAAAGAAACCCCAAATAGTCACTCAGAGTCTACTGACTCTCAATGGACACACAACTCACACTAAAAGTTACCAGGTTCCCCAACTTCACAAAAGATTCAAAATTCCAATTTAGAATAAGAAGGATGTTGCTTAGATGCGATAGATGATAGGCAGATAGAAAGAGGAAAGCTTTAAAAGCATATAAAGAGGCTTGCAGTCTGGGGCAAATAAGCATAAGGGCAAACAGCTCTCCATTCCTCAGTGAGGGAGAAATCACAGTACAGTGAAAAGAAAAAAAGTGTGGAATCATCTAGAACTATGGTTGCATCTAACCTCTACCACTTATAAACCCTATGAACTTCGGCAAGTTGACAGCACCTCCCTGAGTTGGTAGTTCTAAAAAAGGTACAAATTCTTTAATACTTCCACCTTCAAGAGGTGTAGAGCCTAATTCCCCTCTCCTAACAAACAGAATAAAGCAGAATTGACAATGTTCACCTACAAAGACTAAGTCTTAAAAGGTATTACGGATTCCATTGTGGTCTCTGTCTCTCCTGGATCATTCCATGCTGTGAAGTCATGTGGGTAGCTTACGGAAAGATTCATGAGGCAAGGAACTGAGGCTTCTGGCCAAAAACCATGTGAATGGAAGTAAATTTTTCAGCCCCGTCACATCTTCAGAGATTACAGTCTCTGCCACCCTCTGATTGCAACCTCATGAAATTCTCAGCCAGAATCACCCAAGCTGCTCCTGAAACACTGATTCCTCAGAAACTATGGAAGATCATAAATGTTCGTTGTTTAAAGCTGTTCATTTGTTATACAGTGGTTGATAATGAATACACACTGAGCCAGTTTCTCCATCTATCAAATGGGAATAATAACAGATAATAGGGAACATAAATAGGAATGTGGAAGATATCTGGCAGATGCCTGGTATGTGGTCATTGGTGAATACATGTTAGCTTCTTTCCCACCTGCCCCTCAAACACACCTGAGAGTATAACTTTGGAAAGGATGCATAACCGAATTTTATATCATAGGGAAAAAGTTAAATTGTTTCCCTACCCTCTTTTAGAAAGCAAAACAGTTTTTAAAGGGGGGTGATTCTTGGAGTGAAAATGAAAGTGAAGTCACTCAGTCGTGTCCAACTCTTCGCAACCACATGGACTGTAGTCTACCAGGCTCCTCCATGCATGGGATTTTCCAGGCAAGAGTACTGAGGTGGGTTGCCATTTCCTCCTCCAGGGGATCTTCCCAACCCAGGGATTGATCCAGAAGATCGCATCACTTACCTCCATCTTATTAATGGGTTAATAAGATGGGTTGCCCACATTGCAGACAGACGCTTTACTGTCTGAGCCACCAGGGAAGCGTTTCTTGGAATGACTGTCATTAAAATCACCCTCAGTAAGATAGAAAAGTTTGAACGACACATTAGCAAATAGAAACACAGTCCTTGATCTACCAGATATCAGCTTGGCCACTTTACCAGCTGTGTTCCCTTGGAAAAATCACTTAATCTCTCTGAACCTTGCGTTCTGCATATAAATATAGATGACCTCAGGGGTGTATGTTTCAGCCACCTGGAAAATGTACTTATTTATTGATAGAACTTCTCCTACCTTGGGGTTCCAGATGAAAGGGTCAGCTATCGAGAAGGCCAGAGCTGATGACTTGGCAAATGTTGCTCCTTCAGTCATCCACAACCAACAGACATACACACACACACACACACACACACACACACACACACACAACTAGGCAGCCTGCTGGAGGGTGAGGAGTAGTATATTGCATTCTCTTTTCATGTCAAGACTGCTTTTGGTATGCATTTTAATAAAACTTCTCTTACAAAGAAGTCGGGATTGGAGTAGAGGAGCCCTACGTATGATGACTTGTCTCAGTCCTGCCAGATAAGGTTGGTCCCATTTCTGCAGTAGTAAGTATACCTCCTGCCATCTCTTCCTCACACCCACCCCCAAAAGAGCCAGCGGTATCTGGGAGTGTTTGGAGGTGAACAGAATGAAGCCAGGGAAGTGAATGATAATTAAAACACAGGTGGAGAAAGCAAAAAAAGTGCTCCTTTAACATGCAAATTGAGAACCTGGCTGCCAGGAAGCTCCATTTTGAGCCAAGTGGGTTGGGGATTTTGTTAGTGAGACACTAGGAAGAAATGGAGGTGGGTGGAGAGAAGCTTTGGGTTCAGGAAGATTAAAGAATCTTTAATGGTTGGTAGGGGTGGTGGAATTTTAAGAATACAGAGGGGGTCCCTAAATTCCTTTCCTCATGGCTGGGGTGCAATTTTTAAAAATTACTGTTACCCACTTGAGCTGTATGTTCAAGGTGCGAAATGAAAATATCTCCTGGCGTATCAATAAACAAGAAATGTCACAGCCATCAAATGCAAATTTGTTGTTCAGTCACCCAGTCAGGTCTGACTCTTTGTGACCCCATGGACTGCAGCACCCCAGGCGTCCCTGTCCCTCACCAGCTCCCGGAGTTTGCCCAAGTTCACGTTCATTTCATCAGTGATGTCATCCAGCCATCTCATCCTCTGATGCCCTCTTCTCCTTCTGCCCTCAATCTTTCCCAGCATCAGGGACTTTCCCAATGAGTCATCTGTTCACATCAGATGACCAAGTACTGAAGCTTCAGATTCAGCATCAATCCTTCCAGTGAACATTCAGGGTTGATCTCCCTTAAGATTGTCTGGTTTGATCTCCTTGCTGTCCACAGGACTTTCGGGAGTCTTCTCCAACACCACAGTTCGAAGGCATCAATTCTTTGGTGTTCTCCCTTCTTTATGGTCCAGCTCTCACAACTGTACGTGACCACTAGGAAAACCATAACCTTGCCTGTACGGACCTCTGTCGGCAGAGTGATATCTCTGCTTTTCAACACACTGTCTAGGTTTGTCATGGCTTTCCTGCCAAGAAGCAATCGTCTTCTGATTTCACGTCCGCAGTCACTGTCCACAGTGATTTTGGAGCCCAAGAAGAGGAAATCTGTCACTGCTTTCAACTTTTCCCCTTCTATTTGCCAAATGTGAATGAGGGCTCTCAAAACTTCAATCCAGTGGATGCTGCCAACCCTCCACGGTGATTGCAGAGAACCTGGGAGAATTCGAGAAGCAAGGCAAACAAGGAAACAGGATGGGCCCCAGATAGCTGAGCGCAGACGAAGGGAATGGATGAAGGGTGAGCCCAGAGGCTTGCATCTTCCTACACACAGAATGCTAAATTCTTAAACTGATACCTGATATTCAATGTTCAACTGCCTGCTTCCTTTGTTGCAAACTTGTATAGAGCCTGACTTTCCCTCCTGCCTCCTTGGAGCAGTTTCCTCAGAGCTACTGAGATGGAGTCTCCCAGGTTCGGAGTCCTAAACGTTCCCACCAAATAAAATAACTCTCTACTTTCAGCTTGTGACTATATTTTTTATTCGACAAAGGACATAAAAGAGAATAAATGCCTCCAACAGCAGATTAAGAAATAAGCATCCTGGGCTCCCTAGTGACTTAGTGGTAAAGAATCTGCCTGCCAATGCAGGAGAGACACAGGTTCGATTCCTGGTCCGGGAAGATCTCACATGCTGTGGAGGAACCAAGCCCATGTACTACAGCTACTGAGCCTGAGCTCTAGAACCTGGAAGCTGCTGCTACGGAGCCCACGTGCCAAGCGTGGGCTTCTCATTGGGCCACCGCAATGAGATCACGCACCACAACTAGAGAATAGCCCCCACTCTCCACAACTAGAGAAAAGCCTGCATGGCAATGAAGACACAACACAGCCAAAAATAAATATTTTTTTAAAAAAGAAATAAACATCCTAGGATATATGAAGGCTCTTGTGTGCCCCCTCCTCAACCATACCCCCCACCAGCTCCGCTGAGGGAATCTCTGCTGTGAAGTTGGTGTTTTCGGTCTCATGTGTCTCTATACTTTTACTCCCCATGTGTGTAATGTGTATCCCTGACTTTATTCAATTGCTTTGCATAGTTTTAAACTTTATAGAAATAATATTCCATATGCATTTAGGGGCAACTTGCTTTTATTGCTCTCGACATTATGTTTTTTGGAGGATTCACTCACATTGATCCACAAAGCCCGAGCTCGTTCATTTTCAGTGGCATGAATCTAACGTATATACCCACTTTCCTGTTGATAGAGGCTAATTTACATCCCCACTCCCAAATACACTGTGAAGAAAAGATTATAAAGGGAAACGGATTTAAACACTCAAGGCGTCTGTTTGTCAGAGTGTTGCCACATGAAACGATTTTCATATCTACCTCAGAGGGCTTCCATCAGGATTGAGGAACATGATAACAAAAGAGAACATTTATCAAGTGCTTACAGCGTGCCCGGCTTTAGGCAAAAAATGTTTTGCATCGATAGTGCATTTAACCTTTAGCGCAACTGTGTTGATGGAGCAGCTCCTGTCATCACATTTTACAGATGAGGACACTGAGGCTCAGAAAAAAGGGAAGTGACTTGCCTGAAGACAAACTGCTTGGAGGAGGCAAGAGTGGCCTTGAACTAAGGTTTCTATGAGAATGCTTCACTCTAGACGCCATGCTAGAAAAGAGCTCAGGGCAGAGTCTGGCACAGAACAGGCCATTCAATCAATGGTAGTTGCTGTTATTAGTAATAATGAACCATTTTTGAGCCAGGCAGGATTATCAGAACTGGCATTAATTATTCAGCTCACCTGGGGAGAGTGACTTGCAGTGGAGCCTGTATTTAAACTAAGAGGAGGGAAATAGATGGCAGGGTGGATCTACCTTTCCCACAATCTGATTCTAATTATACCCCCAGGGAGTGCCCTAAACCCGTAAACACTGGGAAGCTGCACCACTGTGATTCAAAATCTGAGTTATGCAACCTTTTTCTCTAGGTTCACAGCTCAGGGTGAAGAAATTATGCACTTATTGGAGCCGCAAAGTACAATTCTGAATCCTCCAAGTGTATTAACTCACTCAGGCCTCACAGCAACTAAGGAACTTTTGTCATCCCATGGGACACCCAGAAGCTAAGGATCAGGAGATCAAGCCATAACCTAAAGCCACTGAGTTAGTGACTGTGGTATAATACCAAATATACGTTTGGTCTCTGTCCTTGGTTGCTTACACAGAGCTCCCAGAACTCTTGTCATTTCCTAAATGACAGGATGCTGTGTGCTTAGTCGCTCAGTCATGTCCGACACTCTGTGACGCCCCAGACTGCAGCCCGCCAGGCTCCTCTGTCCATGGGACTTTCCAGGCAAGAATACTGGAGTGGGTTGCCATTACCTCTTCCAGGGGATCTTCCCAACCCAGGAACTGAACCCATGCCAACTGTGTCTCCTGCATTGCAGGCAATTCTTTACCCACTGAGCCATCTAGGAAACCCCCAACAGAGTGCTAGGAGCATCTTTTGTTACAGTAGTTGGTCTTAGTCCCCTGTTCTTGACACAAGAGCTTCTAAGACCCTTGGATCTCTGGAGTGATAAGTGTATTTTTATGCTGATGAGATGACAAGTTGATGGGAGCCCCTAGAGAGTTGCAGGATGGAAGCTGGTTATGGAAAGATCGAGACATAATTAGAGGGTTGGAACTTGCAGCCCCAAACCCCTCCCAACCTCCAGGAAGGGAATAAGGGCTAGAGTTGTCAGTTAATCATCAAAAGCCAATGATTTAATCAATCGTGTCTGTGATGTGGAGTGTGGACTGTGGACTGCATTAGTCACTCAGTTGCGTCCTAATCTTTGTGACCCCACAAACTGTAGCCTGCCAGGCTTCTCTGTCCATGGAATGCTCCAGGATTCTGGAGCGGATTGCCATTCCCTTCTCCAGAGGAACTTCCCAACCCAGGGATCAAACCCTGATCTCCTGCCTCTTTACTGTTTGAACTACAGGGAAGTCTGTGATGGGATCTCCATAAAAACCCTAAACAGCGGGGTTCAGAGAGCTCCCCCTCCCCATGCTAGAAGGGTAGCACACCCCAACTCTACTGGGGCAGACGCCTCTTCAACTGGCTGTTCCATCAACTAGTTGAGGTATATTACAATGGGTACAGTGTTTCACGAAAGGCAACACGTATCAATTTTAATTATACAAAGCAGAACTCCTAGAACCAGAGATAAAGGTGGTTACCAGGGGCTGGGGTGGGTGTGGGAGTGGGGAATGAGTTATTAGCCAAAGGATATAAAGTTTCAGTTATAAGATAAGTAAGTTCTGGGGATCTAATATACAGCATGATGATTTTAATTAATACTATATTGTCTACTTTAAATTTGCTAAAAGAGTAGATCTTTTATTTAAGAATTTTTATTTTATTTTATTTATTTATATTTGGGCCTCTTGTGAGGCATGTAGGATCTTAGTTCCCTGACCAGGGAACAAACCCACATCCCTGTGGTGGAAGCACAAAGTCTTAGCCACTGGACCACCAGGAAAGTCCCAAGAGTAGATCTAAAGTGTTTTCATTACCAACAACAGCAACAACAAAAAGGTAACTATATGAGTTTATGGATGTGTTAATTACTTTGATTGCAGTAATCATTTCACAGTGTATACACATATTAAATCATCACATTGTAGACCTTAAAATCACATTGAACAACCTAAGTATATACAATTTTTACTATACAATGTATACAAAATACACATTTTTTGTATATACAATGAATATAGAGTATATATAATGTATACAAAATATACAATATAACTCAGTAAAGCTAGGTGGAAAATAAAATTCAATTTTTTCTTTAATTTTATGATTTTCTTTTCATATTTCAGAGGCCACTTTTTTTTTAGTGTGCAAATATTGCCACAGGCCTTTGTAAGACTCATAAGCTCCTAGCACTGATATCACAATACCTGATGGATAAACCAGATCTTATCTCAGATACGTGAATAGAAAGTCAACTTTCTCTTATTACACAGACACCATGACTCGCTTTTGTCTTCCTCCATGTTGGCCCTTCTAATGTGTCAAAGCCAACGTGGCGGGCGATATGGAAAGATGCTGGCAGCAGAGCACCAGGAAGACAGAGGGTTAATGGCTGCCCCACCCCCACTCCCCGGAAAAGAGAGGCTAATTGCTGGCATCTAAAACGTCTGATGGGAAGATGTTACACATCTATGTTACCAATTAACCTCACCTCTAAGAAACTCATCGCTGCCAATACTAGAAAACGACTATCATCCTAATTACAAGGACTGTACAGAGGCCAGGGCTAGGCAAGGAGGTTTCTAGCTTCACCTCCTCCTGGTTAGTTTCCTATTCTGTTTGGCATCCTTGCAACACATTGCACTTGGGTTCCACTTGCTCCTCAAAGCTTTCCCCATGTAAATCATTTTTACTGAGCACTTATTATACGCCAGGCACCACACTAAGTACATTCTCCTCCTCCTCCCACCCACTTCGCTTATTCATGGTCCCTGGCTGGTAAGATCTCTTAAGTTTCCAAACTCGGTCTAGGTTTCTCTACGGAATTCAATTCTGGCCGTGTACTCCCCCAGAGGAGCTGTCTCTCTTGACTCCCACCATCCAAACTCACAAAAGACCAATGTATAAATCAGAGGGCCAATGTACTGACTGCTGTTGAGACTCAGAAGTGGTTAGGGAAGAAAAGTTCATTTTCTTCACCAGCACATTTTCTTCCTGTTACAAACCTGTACCAGAAAACACAGTATACACTACTGCTGTCCCTCTCACTATCCCTTGCACACTGATGTGACAACTTCTGTCAATACCTATGACTCTTCACCAGGTCTTTCTCTGGCTGCTGAAGCCTGCTAAGCCAGTGTTCAGAATGCATCAGGAGTAGCCCTTCAATGATGACTGGTGTGAGTGAAGGACATGTTCTTCCTCACCCACACACCTTTGCACACCATGAGGGACTGTGAAGCACGTGCTATACAGCCTCCCAGTTGCCCTCAGCAAGATGCTACTGCTTACTGCCCTTCTCTGTCTCAGCTCCCTGCCCGACTAGTGCTTCGTGGAATCACCTGTCAGATAAACTCCTTGCACTGAAACCCTGTCTCAGGGTCTGCTTTTGGGGGGACCCAGCTTCCCAGGTGGTGCTAGCAGTAAAGAATCCGCCTGCCAAATGCAGGAGATGCAAGAGACATGGGTTTGATCCCTGGGTCGGGAAGATCCCCTGGAGGAGGAAATGGCAACCCACTCGAGTATTCTTGCCTGGAAAATTCCATGGGGAGAGGAGCCTGGTGGGCTACAGTCCGTGAGCAAAGAGCCAGACATCACTGAACAACTAAGCACAACTCTGCACAAGCCTCATAACCTTGAGGCCCTGCATTCTAGGCATTTGCCAATATATAAACAGGCTCTTTTGCTTACTAGTCTAGGAACGCTCTTGTGGACAGTTCTGGGCACATACACTGACCTGTCTGGAGGCCCTGGACTCAATTCTACAGATCCTCAGTTAACACAGCCTCTCTTCAGAAGACAACCCAATTGATCAGCTTTTTGTGCTTTTAATGACAATCCCCATTCAGGCACCTTCTGACATAGGTAGGAAGGGTTCTAGGCTCTCCTAACTCATCAGTCACACACATACCCCCATCCAGGCTTCCCTGATAGCTCAGTTGGTAAAGAATCTGCCCGCAGTGCAGGAGACCTGAATTTGATCCCTGGGTCGGGAAGATCCCCTGGAGAAGGGAAAGGCTACCCTCTCCAGTATTCCAGCCTAGAGAATTTCATGGACTGTATAGTCCATAGGGTCGTAGAGTCGGACACAACTGAGCAATTTCAAAGCTTTAGGATGGTCATTTACTTTTTTCTTATAACAGATTCTTCAATACATTAAGAAACAGTCCCATTTTTATAGTAATTAAAACATGACAAATACAGACCCTCTTGAATACCACCTTTCTCCAGGAATCTCAGTTCCCTTTTCCTCTCCCCTGTAGTCAGTTTGCTATATACATTTCCAGTCTTTTCCTATGAGTTTACACAGATATATTAAGTCATGGAAATATATGGGTGAGGTTAACATAAATGGTTGAACTACTCCAGTATCTGAGCAAGCATAGTTGGCTTGCTCAGATACTGTGACAAAGAGGGAAAGAGGAGGGAGAAAGCTGTTGGTGGTCAAACATCAAATACAGACTCCGACTCTTTATTACACTTGATTTATGTCAACTTGGGTAAGCACTTCGCTGCATAAAACACATATCCTCTATATCAATAGACAGTCACTAATCAATTTACCTTCGACTCTGACTTTAGCAGATCATATCAGGTTAAACTTGTTTCTGCTCCTGACTCCATTCCATATGAAAAACTGTTAAGGAAACCAACCTAGTGAGAGAGATATATAAGTTAATCGCTCATCTTTTGCTGAGTAGTTATTTTATATAGGAACTATTCCGAGAACTTTTGCCTTAGTTAACTCTTTGCCATAAAATAATTCTCTGAATTAATGGTTTTTATTATCCCTATTCTATCGGAGAGGAAACTGACATATAGAGGGGTAAAATGATTTGATTTGCATAGCCAATAAGTGGCAGACATAGGACTCAAAGCCAGGCTGTTCAGATCTAGAGCCCAAGTTCTTAATCACTATGCTGAAATGTGGACTTCTTCAGGAGAGTGGCAAATACATGGTCCCATGTATTTGTGCAACTCCAAGACCACATAGAATGCAATGTGAATGACATCCTCTAGAGCTGTGAAACAAATTGGGTCTTGTGTGCACCTAAGAATGCCTGGCATATAGTAAGTACTCAATAAACATTGGTGACTTAATTAATAACTGTACATAGAACAGTAAAAACAAAGCAGCATTATATTATCCATGAGGATATAAAAACCAGCACAATAAAATCAGCTAAAGAGCTCCAGCTCACACATTGAACATTATCTCAACATCCATGTCAATAGCCGCTGAGGAGAAATTGCCCTCTACTCATTAGAATGAGAGCACCAGGAAGGCAGAAACTGGAAGAATAAGTGGATGGATGGGTGGACGGATGGATGAATGAATGAATGGATGAATGTTTGTGGATTATTGGATGAATGGTGGGGTATATGGATGGATGAATGACTGCATGAACGAATGGATGGATGACAACAGAATAAACAGGTGGGTGGGTAGGTAGATAGGTGACATGAGCAGTTAAAATCATGAACTCTTTAGTTAGGCTGCCTGGGTTCATAGTCTAACTCTGTAAATTATTCCAGGAATAAATATGGAATTAAAGAGCCTGGAAAGCAACCCAAAATTAGACTCTGAGAAGGAATAGACCATGTGAATGAAATACTAATCAAACACCAGAGCCAAAAGGAACTGATTTAATCAAACATCTACCTTGTCCTACTGGAAACACTGGGATTCGGAGAGCGAAAACTACTTGTCCAAGATGACACAGTTGATTAGTGGCAGTAAGGACACAAGTTCAAACTTTCTGACTCTCTTTTATTCAACAAAAATACATTGAGTACCTACTATGCTCCAGGCAGTGTACTAGATGCTGGAGATAACACACTGAGCAAAACAGACACAGGAACTATTCTTAGGGCAGTTAAAGTCCGATGAGAAGTTATGTGGGATAATGCTATATGGGAGGAGTACCAGGATTTGGGGGATCATATAACAGTGAGAAGGCAATGGCACCCCACTCCAGTACTCTTGCCTGGAAAATCCCATGGATGGCAGAGCCTGGTGGGCTGCAGTCCATGGAGTCGCTAAGAGTCAGACACGACTGAGCGACTTCCCTTTCACTTTTCACTTTCATGCATTGGAGAAGGAAATGGCAACCCACTCCGGTGTTCTTGCCTGGAGAATCCCAGAGATGGGGGAGCCTAGTGTGCTTCCATCTATGGGGTCGCACAGAGTTGGACACGACTGAAGCAACTTAGCAGCAGCATAACAGTGAGAAGCACTCTAACCTGGTGATCAGGGAAGACTTCCTTGAGGAGGCATTATAGTTAATACCTACAGACAATTGAAAAGATGGATAGGAAGCATTCTGGCAGAACTATGTACTAAATAGCTCTATGACCCTGAGCAAACTACCTAATTTCCCTGGACCTCATTTTCCTCATTTTTAAATGTGGAAAATAAATAACAAAATAGATAGCACTCAATAAATGTTAGTTCTCAACCACCTGAGAAGTTCCCTTACTCATTAATAGAGAATGTATCAGTCAGCTTAGGCTAGGTTACGCTGCAGTAACAAATACACTAAAACTGCAGTGCTTTAGTACAATAAAAATTTACTCTCCCCTAGCAGAGTCTGCTGTCGTTCCAGGTAACTCAGAAATCCAGGTGAAAATAATACTCTGATTCCACATTTTCAACATGAGGCCTTCACAATTCACACAGCAGGAAAAAAGTACCCAGAGTACTCATAACCGTTCCTATGCCTAAGCCTGGAGGTGACTCACACTCTCTGCTCATAGACCATCGGCCAGAACTAGTCTCAAGGCTCCACTTAAGTGCAAAGGGACCAAGAATGCAGCCGAGAACATGGGCTGTCTGATGAGCATTACTGTCTCTGCCACAGTGGGGATACACACAAGGACATAATTACAATTCCGATATGTGCCAGCAAGGGTCTGACTGTGGATGGGCTGGCCAAGGCTCCTGAATTAAGACTTCAGAAGTCAGCAGACACATGTATAAAACCACAGAGAAAAAAGAAATAAATGACTGTCCATCACAGAACTGTTCTCAAAACCAGGGTAGGAGTCTCGAGAGTTATCCATCCCTGTAGCCTGGCCGCAACCAAGCAATGATTTCATTTCTAAGCACAAATCACTAAAACACAATGCAGAGCACAGAAATTCAGCCACACAATTCCCACAACACCTGTAAAAACAGCCTGACATGGCACAATGCCCAGGATTTATTTACTGGGTCCTGCTCTGAGTAAAAAGCTCAGCATATCATGGCCTGTGCCTAACCAGTACCTGGGTTCAGCTCAGATCCAATAAGAGTCAACAGAGGTCTCAAAGAAGAAAGATGGCCTCACAGGACTGGGACCAATAGGAGACACTGACCGACTTAAAGGGGCAGTTGCTCCTCAATACCACCTAAGCATTACTACTTGGGATTATTTTTAAATTTCTAAGAGAAGTTGGAGATCTGGATTTTTCTGTGAGATCTCTTTGATTTTTGTAAAGTGGGAATTAAATAAAGTTATTAAAAATATTCTTCAAGTTGAACAAAACACATCTGCTGTCCGGATTCATCCAGTGGGGCTGCAATGGAACAGGCCTGCTGTGAAGCCAGACTTCAATTCTCTCTATTCAGACTCTGAAAAAAATGTAGCCTGGAGCCTTCAGAAAATGAGTCATCCCACCATCAGTAGCGTTAAAAGAGAAAAGCTGCCATCAACCAGTACGACACCAGTTAGGGAGTGGTTATGTAAATTAAGTTGCCCAATGAAATATTATGTACCCATTAAAGATGTTTTTCATGAAGACAGGAAGGACAGACAGACATGCATAGGGAGGAAATGCTAACAGAAAAGCATACAAACCTGTTATTATGTACAATGAAAATAATCTGCATATCAAAACTGTATAGCAAAAAAAGATGAAAAGAAATGCACAAAAATGTTCATGGCAGTTCTTTGGGTGTTAGAATTATGGAGAGTTTTCATTTGTTCTTTTTATTTCTCCTCAAATCATTTAATGAGTTTGTCCTTTTCATAACAGGAGGGAAATACATATTAAAAATTAAGCATTTGTTGGTATCTGCATGAAAGAATTTTAGACCTCGGAAAAAATGTTAGAGGTCATCAAGTTCAAAACTTCTGACTCAACAGAAGAGGAAATTGAAGCCCAGAGAGGTTGAATAACTTTCCCATGGTCACACAGCAGCAAAGCCAGAATTAAACTCAGCTATCTTGATGTCAGTCTGGGTTCAGGTATAGCAGGCTACTGACCCAAACATAACATAGAGGAAAGGAAAATTAAAAAGGAAAAGGAAGGCAGGAGGAAGGGAGGGGGGGGAGGAAAAAATCTTAAAACTTCCCAAGCTACCTATCTTTTTTTCCTAAACATTTCACATTATCTCTAGACCTGCCCGTTTCCCTAAAGGCTGACGATCTTAATTTTGCCAAGACTCTGCAAAACATTTCCTCTCTGTAATATTCCCCAAGGGAGGAAAACTTGCAGGAAGTAACCAAAGAACAATTTTTACCTTCTAACTTAATTACTGCTTCTTTCTTCTATTAGGGAGCTCACCAAGAACTGAGATTTAAATGTTCCCCCCTCTAAACTGGTGTGTAATGAGTGGACACAGAATTAAGAAAAGTTAATTTTGAATGTCAGTGTAATTCCTGTGGGAGAATACACTTCTATAATTTACCTCCCTGATCCATTAGTGCTTTGCCAGTTTTAGGAATTTAATATTTTAGTCACATCTCACATCTTGCAAACCACTCTGCACAAATTTGCTAATAAAAAGACTATTTTGCTAAAAGTTAGCAAGCCAGCTAACTTCCCCCTGCTGCTGTGATATACAAAATACAAAAATTATGTTAGCTAAGCCCTGGATTAGGACTTCCCTGATAGCTCAGTTGGTAAAGAATCTGCCTGCAATGCAGGTGACCCTGGTTCGATTCCCAAGTCTGGAAGACCCCCTGGAGAAGGGATAGGCGATCCCTTGGAGAAGGGATATCCCCTGGAAATGGGATAGCCATGAAATTAAAAGAGGCTTACTCCTTGAAAGAAAAGCTATGACCAACCTAGACAGCATATTAAAAAGCAGGGACATTATTTTTCCAACAAAGGTCCATCTAGTCAAAGCTATGGTTCTTCTAGTAGTCATTTATGGATATGAGAATTGGACTATAAAGAAAAGCTGAGCGCCAAAGAATTGATGCTTTTGAACTGTGGTGTTGGAGAAGACCCTTGAATGTCCCTTGGACTGCAAGGAGATCCAACCACTTTATCCTAAAGGAAATCAGTCCTGTATACCCATTGGAAGGACTGATACTAAAGCTGAAACTGCAATATTTCGACCACCTGATGTGAAGAACTGATTCATTGGAAAAGACCCTGATGCTGGGAAAGATGGAAGGCAGGAGGAAAAAGTGATGACAGAGGATGAGATGGTGACGTGTCATCACTGATTCAATGGACATGAGTTTGAGCAAGCTCCAGGAGTTGGTGATGGACAGGGAAGCCCAGCATACCATAGTCCATGGTGGGGGTCACAAAGAGTGGAAACGACTGAGCGACTGAACTGAACTGAAGCCCTTAATTAAAATGGCCTCATATGGAGGGGACTCTTCCTAAAGTCATAGCTTGTTGAAAAAAGCTGGGGGGGTGTTCGCTAATAGGAAAGATGGGGTATTAGGGATGGGGTAAGGAAGCCAGGGGAGACAGAAAGAGGCAGAGAGATACCCTGGTGGTCCAGTGGTTAGGACTAGATGCTTTCAGTGCTGGGGCCATGGGTTTGATCCCTAGTAGGGGAACTAAGATCCCACAGGTTGTAGGGTGTGGTCAAAAAAAAGAGGAGAGACAGAAAGAGTCTAATATAAAGTTCATAGAGAGAAACGGAGAGATAAGCAGAGAAAGACAGACAAAAAGAGTGAGACACAGGCAGACAAAGATATATAGACACAAAGAGAGACTGAGAGGCAGACAGACAGAGGCAGAGACAGAAGACAAAGAAACTGACAGCGAGCAATGGAGTAAGAGAGGAAGTGAGAAGTGGGTGCCGATCTTCCTTCAACCTTAAAGCCCTCATCACGTCGTCATCATCACAGCAGCAAACCATAATCACTCTGTCACCCGGGTTCAGGGTGTCCAGTGAGATTGAGAGCAAAGTCAAAATAAAATGGGTTGTTAGGATCCCAGGCAAGACAGGAAGAGAAGGACCGACACAGCTTTCCGGCAGAAAGTTAGACTCCCAGGACTCTGAGCCTTGGACGTGGAGGCAAGTCTTCCGGTGCTTTCTAGGAAAGCTGGTCCCCAAAGCATCCATTTTCTGCCCCTTGCCCAGAGAGTACTAACAGGGAATGAGGGTGAAGCTTCATGTGGCTCTGAAGCACTTCCTATTACACGGACTAATGCCTGCAGGCCAGGGAAATGCCAGGCTCAAAACCTGTGTGCTCTTTCTCTCCACTGTGACCTGAATGCATCACACATGTTCATCAGCACAAACTAAAGCTCTTTTGTCCCCCAGACTTCACTGGTCTTCACAAACTTGAAATTTGCCCTAGATTTTTCTCTTTCAGCTGATATTTACACAGGAAAAAAAAATAGCGATAATAATATCAGCAGGCAGTTTTTGACCACTGATTGTGTGGCAGGCACTGGGCCACACTTTACAAGAATTATGTCATGTCGTGCTCACCACAAAACTCTTTACGTTTGAGTAACAGTGTTTTTTAGGTAAGAAAAGTGTGACTCAGTTATGTTTTGTTTAAGAGTACATTGCTAATGGGCCAGGTAGAAAAGATTTGCACCCATGAACCAGCTCTTCACCACACTGCCTCTAAATCTCTGCTGTGAAGTTTCATTCAGTTAAAGAATGCAGTTCCAGGGAATTACCTGATGGTTCAGTGGTTAGGACTCTGCACTTCCACTGCAGGGGCGCATGGATATGATCCCTGGCCCAAAAACTAAGTTCCCACAAGCCACACAGCCAGAAAAATAAAAAAAGAATATGATTCCAAGTACCCAAGAAAATGGTTCCTGAAATTGCCATGCTCCCTTCCTCAACAGGGCTTTGCATAAGTAATTTAATTAATAAATTACTTATTAAAAGAATGAATGAAATAACTAGAAATATACGTTAAAATCAAAATTAGAAGTATGAAGATGGGGAAATGCTGTAAGAATCAGCTAAGGGGGTTGAAAGTAGTTGCCTCTAAGGATGGACTAGGAAAGAAGTGGGAAATATGATTATTCTGTTATAAATACGTGATAATTGACTTCTCAGCTATATGGATGTATTATACCAATACAGTTAAATCATAAAAATTAAAAGCAATGACTTTACTGGAATTTTTTAAAATATAAGAAGAAAGATGAAAGGGAAGGAGAGAGGAGTTTTTCAAATGGGAAGAGAATGGAGTGGTGAGGGAGGGGAGGATGTCGGGGAAGACACATCCCAGAGAGCAATCCATGCAGTTTAAAGGGTCTGGGCTTGAGCTGAGTCACTCAGCTGTGTCAGACTCTTTGAGACCCCATGGACTGCAGCCCATCAGGCTTCTCTGTCCATGGGATTTTTCAGGCTAGAATATTGGAGTGGGTTGCCATTCCCTCCTCCAGGGGATCTTCCCAACCCAGGGATCAACCCATGACTCCTGCATCTCCCGCACTGCAGGCAGATTCTTTACTGCTGAGCCAACAGGGAAGCCCTGGGTACCCACAATCTAATTCTCAGAATGAGGAGTCACGGCCAACCTTGAGCTATACAGTGGAATGGAAGGAGACCTCTATGAAATTGTATACAAAATGAAGTCACATGTGAATTTCCCAGGTTCAATAAGCTTCTCTTTAAAAGAAACCATGGAACCATGCAGGCATATCAGCCACTCACACTTTAGTCTGAACTAGCCACTTTCTGACAGCTAGGAGTTGCAAACTCAACTGCTTACAGGGTTCAGGCATAAAATGTCCAGATTATCAAAGGAAGCTGTGATGAAAGGTTCAGTTCAGTTCAGTTCAGTTAGGAACTAGTAAATAAACAGGGTAAAAAAAATTTTTATATGTTTTTAAAAACGGAAAGAGTTCATGTAAAGTTCTAAATTTCTGACTCTGTCCGCCAAAATACAGTAATGCTGAGCCTGTAGTTTCTCATGGTAATGATCGCCCAGAGCTGAGTTGCAGCTGCTCCCTGTATAACAGGGAAGAGCAAATCTGACTTGATAGTGGCTCTACTGGTATTTCTTTAACCCCTGTATTCTATTGCTTTTGCTACAGATTAAGAATGTTGCCTATAGCCCAAAATATACTGGATAGCCCATTTCCAAGGCTCTGTCTTTTAAAGGTGTAACAAATTTCCATCATATAGAGATAAAAAAACTGCAAAACAGGAACACTGCTCATGTTGGAAGTTTACAGGAATATGGTGACCTGACCTATATGGACAGCTGCATAAACAAAGGATTCTCACAGGGTGAAGTTTGCAATAATCAACCACTCACCTTTGAGCATAGAAGCAGCCTGAATGCTAACTTGAGTAAGATGTTGTTGTTGTTTTTCCCTCTAGGAAGAATTTTATTGTCAAGTAATTCCCTTAGAGAACAAAGCTTTCTGAGAAGTCTGAAGCACACTTCCCCTTTCCTTCTGTGATTTAAGATGGTTCTTTGGGACACTAGACTACCATCTTCTTGGTCTGCTGGCTTTCCAAATAAAGTCACTATTCCTTTTGCCTCAACAGCTCATCTGCCAATTTATTGGCCTATCATGCAAGAAGCAGTATGAGCTTGAACTCACTAACATCTATAGATGGAGCATGTACTCTCCAACTCACCACATCCTACCACTCTTGTATTTTCCTGGCCCATCCTACTTTACTTGTTGACATTTTATGCCTGAACCCTGTAAGCAGTTGAGTTTGCAACTTCTAGCTGTCAGAAAGTGGCTAGTTCAGACTAAAGTGTAAGTGGCTGATATGCCCGCATGGTTCCATGGTTTCTTTTTAAAGAGAAGCTTATTGAACCCATCAAAACTCTTAATGATGAAATTCATAGGCCATCTATTTCTGAGTCCCTCAGACCATGTTTATACATCTCACTTTTTCTCGCATTCAGATTAGACCAACAGAAATCCAGCTCCAAGCATTCTCCCTCCAAAAAACTTCTGTAGACCTTCCCAGATTTCTCCACAATCTATTGTTACTGTTAATTTAGTTTGGATTGGCTGCTTTTGGCTTGTTTGATTTTGGAGTCTTTGATTGGGTAGTTGGTTTTTTGTTGTTATTGTTTTTGTTTTCCATGGGGTTTTTTCGATTTGGTTTTTGCTATTTTAAGACAAATTATTAGCTGCTGGCAATCATAATTTTGCCTGTCGAAAGAATCTTGGCCTCCAAGAAAATGGGGAATCAGTAGCTCCCTTTGATTGACACATACTTTTGAAAGCTTCTGTTTGCTTCCCTAGCTCTGAGGTAACTATCGAAGACAGCCATTATCGCTGGGGCCACACTGAGAAAAGCCCTGTTACCTTTTCATAACAAAATGCTGCGCACTTTGAAACTGTCTCATGCTGGGCCCATTTTCCTAACTGTTTGGCACCTGCAAAGGGACAAGATGACTTTGAATTGAGGGGTAGTGGTGAGAAAAACAAAGGGGAGCAAAGTCAAAGACTGTGATGTTCTTTATATCAGAAGTGTGCAAACAGTGACTTCCATTGCAGCTCAAAAGGAGAGAGAGATTCCTTGCCTGAGGCTGGTGTCTAAGAGACTGAATCTCTACTTCACTTGAGTCAATTACATTTGATTCAGTATTTCCTGAGCATCATTATGTGAAATGCAGTATGTCTGACTTATGAGGATGCAAAGATGAGGAAGACAGAGCCACAGTTCTCAAGGAACTTGCAGTCTAATAGGAGAGATCAGACAAAAACTCTAAGAATGATAAATAAATAAATACAGTTTCCAATTACATAATCTTTCTATTCTTTCCTAACAAACATTTATTCCCACTATTCTTGGTAACCACTACCATGTTCCCAATTTCAAGCTATTTGGTCCAGGAGAGCCCCCTGAGAGAAAGATAATTTCAACTATACTAGATGAGCCCCTGGATCAAGCCATACCTGAAACTTTCCCCCTTAGTCTTTTCTGAGCCTTCAAGCTGTAAAATCCCTGTTTGTTTTGCATAAGCAGGTTTAAGTTATCTTTTTAACTGAAAGAATCCAGACTAATAAAAACATATATAAATACTCTTACTTATATTATCTCATTTCATCTTCAAAGCAATTCTGTAAGATTTACAAGAAGGAACTGTTCAGGGACCTGTAAAGGGATGAGACTGGTGTGAACAATGCCAGTTCTATTATGTAACCTAATCGAACCTTCCTAAAGGAAATGCTTAGTTCACCAAATTACCTTGGGCCAGACCAGAGCTTTAGGGTATCAAAGGCAAGAAATTCAACTCTAAGATCAATAGAAGATCATGAATCTGGAGACATGAAGAACTATCTGGAAGGAGACTAATATAACTTATCCAGGCAAAAAAGGCCTAGAGCAGTGTCTCTCAAACTTTGATATGTATATAGATCAACTGGGGATCTCATTAAAATCCAGGGTCTAATTCAGTAGGTCTAGGGTGAGGCCTGAGATTCAACATTTATAACCAGCTTCCAAAAGATACTGATACAGATGCTGCTGAACCAGGACCACACTTTGAAGAGCCAGGGCTCAGATCAGGGCAGTGACCACCCAGACATGTTTAGGACAGAGGTAGCTACTGAACATGTCTTATTTGGCTCACACAGTAATTAAAAAAAAAAAAGTTACTATATCAGTTTCTCTATTTGTGTGTTTGAAACTTTTCATTATAAAAAGTGTTTTAAAATGTAAGTCAATTGTCAAAATCTAAAGATGACTTTACAAAAATGTCCCACTTTCTTCTTCTCAAGAAATCAGATGATCTGGCCACACTGGGCTCACAATCCTGCCTGGAAACATGAATCTCTCTGGTGGGGCTCCAAGTTGATTCCACAGTCCATCTGCTCAGCACAGCACAATGGTTCAAAGTCTGGAACCTGGACCCACCCTACCCATCTGGTCCTGACCTGGTACTTCTTACCCATGTGATTTTGGGCAAGTAACTTTCACCAGCTTTCCTATCTGTGAAATAGGAATGATAACAAGTAGCAACCTTGAGGTAGGGTGAGGATTAAGTAAATGGGTATGTGTAAAGCTCTCCAGAGAGTGCCTGGTATCCAGTTGGGACCAGGTAAGGCTTGGTATCATTATTTATCTCCTGGTCCTTGTATGCACCTGAGTTTGCCATCCCTGGTTTAGAAGATGAAATTTCAAGAATATTGTCAGTGGGTGAGGCCAGGAAGACCCCCTCTGAGTATGGAAACCACTATCCCTGGGGTGAGAAGTGAAGACCAGGGTAACAATCTGATACACACAGGCTGATGTTCACTGGCCCTTAAGAGTCCAGATAACAGCACTTTCTGCATCTCCCCTCTTCCTCTCCCTTTGAAAGACCGCTGACTAAGGCCCAAGGATGGAGAAGTGTCCCAGTTGATGCCAGGGAACCCCCAGGACCTCTGGAGAAGGCGTGCACCCAACACAGGAGGCTACCGAGGCCAGGTGCCAACCCCCTGCCCACGTGGGGAAGAGGGGCACCGCTGGAGACACAGGCCACTGAGCCCCAGGGACCAGTTTCTGGCGACCACCTGTTTTCTGCGCAGACGCTGCCACTAGCACACACTCTGGGGACCAGCCCCCCAAATTCCGGTCGGATCCCGCCGTCCAATACCGTAGTCGCCCCACCCTCAGTTCTAGCGCATCCTCCAGCTCCAGCTGGCCCCGAGGACATCGTCCTGCGTCCCCCTCCCCACCCCAAATAACACCCCACTATCCCGGACTCAGCGCTCGAGGAGGTAGGACCTGCGGTGACCAGTCCCCTCCCCCTGACCAAACCCCTTCCCCGCCAGCCCACCTTACCCTCCCGCAGCGACGGACAGCCCGCGTCTCTCGTCCTCCTCCTCCAGCCTTGTCGCCTCTTCCACCGCCACCGCTGCAAAGCCACCTGCGCGTGACCCTCGATCACCAACACCCTCCCCCACCAACCCCCCACGTACACCCGCGTTTGCGCTCAGACCTTAGATGTGGAGCAGCGCACGAGGGGAAGCTCAGAAAGGGTTAAGGAGCCAAGCTCAAAGATCAGGAAGACCACCTCCCTCCTCCATCCCCTCTCCACCACCGCCTGTAAGTTGTCTCTGCAGTTGGGCTTCTTGGCTGGCAGAATCCATTCACCCACTCCTCCTTCCTCCATTCAGTCATTCACTCACGTTGCTTGTCCCCAGATACACAGTGGTCTACCGCCACTCGTGAAAGGCAGCGGGGAAGGGGGTAGGCACGGTGGGGGGGGGGGTCACTTGCGGTCCCTCTAGGAGCACTTTCTCCCCCTCCTAAAGGTCCTCAAAGAGAAAACCAGGAAAGGTGGGGTTGGGCTGGGGTGGAGGAGTCAACTTTCATTTTCACTCTCAAAAGGAACTGCTGGCTAGAATGAGCAAGATTTTTAATCAGTGACTTAAAGGGTGCCTAAGATGGACTTTCAGCCAGTTTATTTAACCCCTCTGGGACCAAACGAAGTAGAGTGGATGTTGGAAGTATTATTAAATGCATTGTCCTATGTAAATCTTAATAGT
Source organism: Budorcas taxicolor (assembly GCF_023091745.1). Taxonomy (NCBI): domain Eukaryota; kingdom Metazoa; phylum Chordata; class Mammalia; order Artiodactyla; family Bovidae; genus Budorcas; species Budorcas taxicolor. The sequence goes on from NC_068926.1 coordinate 61,844,840, forward strand.
GTCTGGCACACAGTGGGCACTCAATCATGGTAGCTATTATTGCCCACTGCATTCAGCAAGACACCTATTCCCAAAGCTGGAATGGAAGAGAACATCCTGCTAGTGAGGAAATCATTTCATTCTCTTCCTCTTTAAGCCAAGTGATATAAACCAGAGGAGTGTGGCCAAGGGTGACCTGCAAAATATGTTCTGCTTGGTTTAGTCGGGTTTTTTAAAGAGAACTAATTACCAACACTTACAAACTGAGACACTGATCCTGAAACTGATGCTCCAGTACTTCGGCCACCTGATGCAAAGAGCCGACTCATTAGAAAAGGCCCTGCTCCTGGGAAAGATTGAAGGCAGAAGGAGAAGGGGACAACAGAGGACGAGATGGTTGGATGGAGTCACTGACTCGATGGACATGAATTTGAGCAAGCTCAGGGAGACAGTAAAGGACAGGGAAGCCTGGCATGCTGCAGTCCATGGCATTGCAAAGAGTCAGACATGACTGAGCGACTGAAAAACAGCAACAATAAACTGAGAGGGCACATAAATATGGGGATTTTCAGTACCTCTTTAACAGAAGGTTTGGGCCTTCTAACCCCACTTTCCTGAAGGCAGGAAGTTCAAGGGCAGTGGGGTCCTTTAAACAAGTGTCTTTTCCAGCATTTCTTATTTTTTTTTTTGGTCACACCATGTGGTATGTGGGATCCTAGTTCCCCGACCAAGAATCAAACCTGCGCCCCCTGCATCAAGCATGGCATCTTAACCACTGGACCACCAGGGAAGTCATGGGTGTTTCTTCTGATTAGTCAGTTTCCACTAGGCCCACTTTCCTCATTTACAAGGTCTTCTTGGCCCCTGTGAACCTTTATATTAATTTATTTGGCTTCATCAGATATTCATTGTGGCTTACAGGATCTTCATTGGGCTTATTCTGGCTATTTACAGGGCAGGCTAGAGCCTGACTAGTGTCAGGAGTTAGCTTCCCTCCCTTCTCCTGGAGCGTGTTTCAACCAATGACTGGCCAAAGGTGGGAGTGGAGGATAAGCATCAGATCTCAGATCCCTCACTCCTTGGTGGAGGATACATTGAATGTGGATTTGGGCTCTGGTGCCCCAGTGGCAGTCTGCTCAAGTGTTTGCTTCCTTCCTTTGCTTTCCCCTCTCCTCCACTGATGCTTCCTGAGGTCGCCTCCCCCAGTAATTGATTTGTACTCACATCTTTGTCTCAGGGTCAGCTCTTGAAGGTAGAGAAGGAAATGGCAACCCACTCCAGTACTCTTGCCTGGAAAATCTCATGGATGGAAGAGCCTGGTAGTCTACAGTCCATGGGGTCGCAAAGAGTCAGACACGACTGAGCGACTTCACTTCACATCACTTCAGCTGTTGAAGGAGGTCATCAAGAGGACGTGACTACTGTTTGGCCCTTGAGGTGGCCCTAGGCAATCAGAGGCTCTTCACCTCCCCTCTTCTGATCTAGCAATGTACCTTCTGCCCACTGTTCCTGCAGTAAGAAGCATTTTCCAGGACAGCCTTGGGAGAGTAAGGTGCAGTTGAGACCATCTGGATGGTATATGTAATCAAGCCCAGTTATGGCGTCTCTGTAAACTTTTCAGACTGGCAGGCCGGTGTGGAGATATCCCCATCTTGTGTTGGCCCAAGACCAGCCTCGGAAGTAAGTTCCCTTACTTACTGAAACTGCCATCTGCCAGCTGGTGTGGCTGCCCCTTTCTCTGGTCTCTCCCTGCTGTGTGTGTGAACCAATCTCTGCTGGGGAGGAGCACGAATGAGGACGCTGCACACTGCGCTTAACATACCACCCCAGCGCCCTCTCGGGCCCACATCGCAGGCATGGCCTGGCCCCTGCTGTGGCCTACTCCAGTGTTTCAGTGAGCCAGGCTTTCACCTCCTCAGACACGCTGAAAGGTGGCCTCAGGGCCTTTCTACAGGCCCTCTCTCCTTTTCACTTGTGGGCCATTTCCCCAGAAGAGCTTTCACTCATCATCCTAAATTCAGCACCCCTCTGTCTGCTCCGGGTTATTTTCATCCGCACCTGTATCACCACTTGGAATGACGTATTTGTCCTCCCTTCCCAAACTGTGAGCCTCTTTGAGGATAACTATGTCTGGCTTATTCACCATTGTAAACCCAAAGCCCGCTTCACAGAGGTGCTCAATACATATTTATTAAACAAATGAACAAAGTGTGATTATCATTATGCCCATTTCACAGAAGAGTAAGTTGATGTTCAGAGTGATTTAATCATTTGTTCAAGTTAACACATTTGGAAAGTGAAGGTCTGGATTTAAACCTGGCTCAGGAAAATGTCTGCTGAGTCATATGGTGTCTCTTTAACTTTATAGGAGACAGCAAACTATTTTCCAAAGTTGTTGTGCCATTTTGCATTGCCACCAGCAACATATGAAAGTTCTAGATGCTCCATATTTTTGTCAATATTCGATGTTGTCAGCTTTATTAATTTTAACCATTCTGCTGGGAGTGTTGATTTATCTCATCGTGGCTTTAATTTTGCATTTCCCAAGATCCCCTGGAGAAGGAAATGGCAACCCACTCCAGTACTCTTGCCTGGAAAATCCCATGGATGAAGGAGCCTCGTAGGCTACAGTCCATGGGGTCACAAAGAGTCGGACACGACTGAGCTACAACACGTTTGTTTGGTTGGTTGTTTGTTCTTGACATTTCAATCATACAGGACATGTCTGGGTGCCTCTACTCCCCTGGTGCCAATGATTAATACAGGCCTCCCAGGTGGCGCTAGTGGTAAAGCATCCACTGCCAATGCAGGAGATGCAAGAGATGCAGGTTCAATCCCTGGATTGGGAAGATCCCATGGAGAAGGAAATGGCAACCTGCTCCAGTTTTCTTGCCTGGAAAATTCCATGGACAGGGGAGCCTGGTGGGCTACAGTCTGTGCGGGTCGCAAAGAGTCAGACACGACAGAACACACAGCACAATAATTAATAACACTGAACATCTTTTCATGGGCTTATTGGCCATTTGTATATCTTCTTTTGTGAAATATCTTTTTTATTTCACAAAATAAAATAAAGATGGGAAGATAATGACCCAATCATGGAACAGGGTAGAAGCAAAGTATGAGATGGGAAAGAAGAAACCAGGTCAACTTGGCAGGTGGGAAGACAGAGTGGAGTTGTGAAATTAAACGTTAAAAGTTGGAGAGGGAAAAGGTAAGGACTATTACAGCAGGAAGATTTGCCCACTGCTGTATCTCCAACACAGACCTTGCCTGCCAGGTAGTAAGTACCCACTAAATATTTGCTGAATGAATAATAGCAGCCTTATGATATTCTTACTATTTGTCCCATGACTGCCCTCCCTTCCCTCCACCTTCTTTCCTTCAATATTAGAGAGTATATTCACATCCTAGGGAACTGACTGGAGGCTTGAGTAGGGTGGCAGGATGAGTTAGGGGCAAGTACTCTGGGCTGAATACTGCATCTTCCCCAAATTCATATATTGAAATCTTAATCCAAGATGTGATGGTACTTGGAGGTGGGGATGTGGGCCTTAGGGAGGCGATTATGTTAGTGGGGCCATCGTGACAGGATTAGTGTCCTTACAAGCAGAGGGGGAGAGAGGAGATCTCTCACTTTCCTTCTCTCTCTCAGCAAACACCCAGGAAAGCCCACAAGAGGACAGAAGCTGAGACAGAGCCCTCAAGAAGAACTCCACCATGCTAGGACTTCCCTGGCGGTCCAGTGGTTAAGACTCCAAGCTTTCACTGCAGGGGGTGTGAGTTCAATCCCTGGTTGGGGAACTAAGATCCTACATGGCCCCGCAGCACAGCCAAAAAAAAAAAAAAAAGGAATTCCACCGTTCTGGCACCTTGATTTCAGGCTTCCAGCCTCCAGAATTATGAGAAATAAATGTTATTTAAGCAGCCTAGAGAGCTGAAGAATTCAGAAGGCATGGATTTGTCCTCCAGGAAATCACAGTCCTATTCACCTCCAAGAACTAAGGTAATGGCTGTAAAAAGACCTGGATCAAGAGACAGTGCTATCTATCTATAAAGTGGAATATTATTCAATCATAAAAAGGAAGGAAGCACTGATTCATGGTGCAACATGGATGAGTCTTGAAAATATTATGCTCACTGAAAGGAGCCAGTCACACAAAAAAAGAACACATATTGTAAGATCCCATTTTTATGAAATGTCCAGAATACGTAAATCCATCAAGACAGAAAGATGAGTGGTTGCCAGAGGGTAGGAGGAGAAAAGAGCATGGAAAGTGACTGTTAACTGGGTACACATTTCCTTTTTGGGTGATAAAAAGGTTTTAGAACTAGATAGTGACGATGGTTGCACAACACTGTGAATGTCACTGACTTGAACCTTTTAAAATGGTTAATTTTATGCAAGATCAATTTTAAAAAAAAAGACCTGTGAACATAAAAATGGGAATTTTTCTGAAAAATCCCTCATAGGGATTATTCTAGCTAATGCCAAAGACTTTGCTGCTGGTGCCTAGTTCCATGTCACATGTGGGGCTGCCACACTGCCCAGTTCCAGGGGTGCCATTTACACGGTATTCATTCTACAGGAGTGGCGCCCCCTAGAGTTGTGAGACATGGCAGCTCCACCTTTAGGGTCAGAAACAGATCCGACTGGCTGGAATGCCACTGCCTCCCCAAGTTTGTGTCTTTCTCCTCTTCCCCAAAAGGCTCAGGGACGTGGCTCTGACAATCCTGACTCCAATTAGAAAAGCAGTGTTAGAGGCTGGATCACGGGTGCCTGCAGGTGGCTGGTGAGAGTCCCCAGACAGCCCTGGAAGGATGGCTTCTTCACTCTTTACAGAAACTCTATCCCAGGGTTGTTAGGCTGGTTCAAAGGGCAGAGTGAGGAGTGCTTGGTAATTGCATTGAGCTGGGCAGCTTGCTTCCCAATTACTGGGCATCTGAAGTTATTTGATGCAGGAAAAGTGTCTGCACTGCTGAACTTCCTCTAAGCTGCTGTGGGAACAGCGAGAGCGTACCAGCTCCACGCTGAGATGGACCAGATGCCAAGCAGAGATGCCTATTTTGGTTTTAGCTCCTTCCTGCGCACAGCTGGGCCAAGATGGGCACTTAAAAATAATCATCCTTATCAAAATGTCATTGACATGCCATAACACTAAAGAAAGAAACAACTTTATGGAGGTATGATTTCCGTACAACAATACACCCATTAAGTGGACAGTTTGGTGCATTTTGGGGCTACCCTGGTGGCTCAGCAGTAAAGAATACTCCTACAGCGCAGGAGATAGCCTGCAATGCAGGAGACAAGGGTTCAATCCCTGGGTATCTGCATAACCACCACTCCAGTAAAGATACATCACCCCAGAAACTTTCCTCATATTCCTTTGCCCTTAATCACCACCCCCTCAATCCTAGACAGCCATTGACATGTGAAAGAGCTCTAGAATTTCATATAAATAAAATCATACAATATGCACATTTCTCTATCTGGCTTTTTTTGCTTAGCAGAATGTTTTTTTATATTTGTCCACATTGTTGACTGTATCAGTAGTTCACTCCTTTTTCATCACTAACAAGTATTCCATTATATGGATACACCAGAATTTGTTTATCTAAGCACACATTGATGGGTATTTGGGTTATGTCCATTTTGGAGCTATTATGAATTTCACTGCTGTGTGCAAATCTTTGTATAAGCATATGCTTTCATTTCTCTTGGGTAAATGCCCAGGAGTGGAACTACTGGGTCATATGATAAAGTGTATGCTGAACTTTATAAGAAATTGCCAAACTATTTTCCCAAATTGTACCACTTTGTGTTCCCATCAGCAGCTCACCAATGTTCCAGTTGCTCCACACCCTCACAAACACTTAATATTGTCAGTCTTACTAGTGTGAGCCAACCTGGTAGATGCGTAGTGGTTGTCTCACTGAGGTGTTAATTTGTATTTCTCTAATGATTAATACCATTGAACACCTTTTCATGTGTCTATTGGCCACTTATATACGTTCTTTTTTGAACTGTCAAGTATTTTGCTCACATTTTGATTGGGTCATTTGCTCAATGTTGAATTATAAGATGATATATTCCAAAGGCAAGGGGTGAAGTTATTCAAGATTCTCAGTGTGATGGGAGGGGTTCCTAGTCTCCGTTTTTCTCTGGGGTCTGGCCAGGACGACTGAGAAGGGAGCCTGTAGTAGTATAACCTGAGGTGCAGAAAGATTAAAAGCATAAATCCTTATAGCATAGAGCACACAGGAGGACATTAACCTCAAACTTTAGTATTCATGAGAATCACCTGGAAGACTTGTTCAACCAGAGATTCCCCGGGAGACTCACCCCAGGTGTTTGACTCGGTAGCTCTAAGGCAGAGCCCAGGAATCTGCCTTTCTAACAAGCTCCCAGCTGATGCTGATGCTGAAGCTGCTGGTCTGGGGACCACAGTTTGAGTTACACCTTAAAGGTGCTTGATGCTGAAGATGGACTACAGTGAACTCCCTCTTGTCCAATCTGTCATCTCTGAAGCCCTCCCCTCTTCCTCCATCCACCCGCCCATCCCGCGCTCAGAGTAACTGGACAGAATGGAATGAGTGACAGACTACACTGTCACCACAGAGAGGACCAACATGGCCCAGGGGCTCAAGGAGAGTGCTTTCCCCGATGACCTCATGGGGTAGACGCATCTTAAGGAGTGCCCTAAAAGTCAAGAACGGAAGCCACAAACTAGCTGAGTCAGGCCTGGATACGAGTCTTTTTGTGGGCAAGGAGGTTGTCTACACAGTATTCAGGATTCTTCTGAATTAGTCATCAACATGTATACAAAATTGACAAATCCAAGGTCATTTTTTTTAGAGCCACTGGTTGCAACCAAACTCTTTTTAATTTGCTTTTTTATTTAACTTTCTGTTTTTTTTAATTTTAAATTGGTTTTTACTGTTGTTATTTTTAAACCATTTTTTCTTTTTTTCAAACCCTTGTGTCAAGGGCTGACTTTCAATAGGTCGAAGCAAGGGCGGTGCCTTGCTACAAATGAAACCCCAACCCAGAAGCAGGTCATCTACGAATCAAACTCTTCTTAAACTTTCATGTGAAAGGTAGAATTATGCTTATTAAAAATAATTCTTAGTGACTTTGGCATCTGAGTTTAGGACGAAATACATATGGGGGCTAAGATACCTGGAGAGACAGCAAAAGCTTGTTAGAAGTAGGAATGCATACAGATAGGCCTGTATGTGCGCAGCACACTTTTTTTCCCTTTTCTTTTTTGGCAGCACAGCGTGGCATGCGGGATCTTAGTTCCCCCACCAGGGATCAAAACTGTCCCCTGCACTGGGGGCTCAGAGTCTTAACCACTGGACCACCAGGAAAAAACACACATCTTTTTCTTATATGTGTTCATTGAGCTAAAAGAATGCACAACCTTAATTGAAAACTTAACAGGAAAGACTTTGATTTTGCAAATTTATAAACTACAGAGTAAAATATAAATAAAGAAAGAGAAAGAAGAAGAAGAAATGGAAAGGAAAGAATACTCATGGTTGCCAGTAACTAGGAGCAGATGAAATAAGAAACATTTTCGATCTTAGTTAAAATTTTAGAAATTTTCCAAAGTGCTTAAATGAGAGAGGGGAAAAAAAAGGAAGTAGAGTGAATAGGGGAAAGGGTACTGCCAATTCAGATGAAGCTAAAAATTTAAATTCTTGTTAAACAATCCTAAGAAATTGGCATTCAAAAGATGCTATTAATAAAAATACTCTGTTCAAAAAGATGGTTTGGTGTAAAGTACTTTTTCCCCTTTATACTTTCCCTTACCCCTCAGGCATTTGGGATATAAAGATTGGATTTGAATTCCAGTTTTGCTGTTTATTACCTGTGTTACCTTGGACAATTCACTAGACCTTTCTGATCCTCAGTTTCCTTACTTGTAAATTGGGAATAGTGAAAATTACTTCTTGGGTAAACGGTAGAAAACTCAGCAGTAGATCTTAGGCAGAACTCAAAAGGTCCACATCAAGGGACCTCCCTGGTGGTCCAGTGGCTAAGACTCCACTCTCCCAATGCAGGGGGCCAGGGTTCAAACCCTGCTCAGGGAACTAGATCCTGCATATTGCAACTAAAGATCCTGCACGATGAAATGAAGGCAGAAGATTCCATGTGCCACAACTAAGACCCTGCACAGCCAAATAGGTAAATAAATAAATATGTATTTAATACTAAATACTAGATTTATTACTAAGTTCATATTTATTTTTAAATTAAAAAAAAAAAACCTTGCCTACGAATATTAGGTGCAGCTGGCTGCTGAAAGTTTTCAGTTCTGTGTGCCCAGAAATGGAGTGTGCCAAGCGGATATGAGCAGGGCACCCACAACATGTAATGAGTCACTGAAGGATTTTAAGCAGAGTGATTTTCAAAGCTCACTCTGGTCTTTGGGAAGATAAGAGGCTGTAGGTGACATCAGTGGAAACACAAGTGTAGCGTGGATTCTGCTGGCAGTAACTCAGGCAGGAGATGGCCGTAGTTTGGACCGGTATGGCGGATGGGGGTGGAGAGAGTGGGAAGGTTTGAGATACATTCAAAGTAGGAACTGCAGGGATGATGTGGGATGATGGATGGGATGTGGGCCTGAGAGAGAGTGGGGCATCAAGGATAGCTCCTAAATTTCTGGCTTTGTCCACTAGGTGAATGAAGATGCTATTCTCTGAGAAGGAACTGGAGAAGAAAATGTTGCTATTATTGTGGAATTTGATTCAATTAAGGAGACTGCACCTAGTCTGGGGCCTTCCCTATGCTAGGCTCTCAGTAAAGTTCTGTGTTCTACCTCCCACTTTCATCTTCTTTGGAGACAATATCAAAGCCTACTGGGGCCCACAAAGAGGGAAACGTTTAATCTCTGGGAAATAACAGACAATAGAAACGGACTTCCCAGCCCACCTTGGCAGGTTTATTGAAATTCCATGTGATATCCCTGGTGACTCAGACAGGAAAGAATCTGCGTGCAATGCAGGAGACCCAGGTTCAATCCCTAGGTCAGGAAGATCCCCTGCAGAAGGGAATGGCAACCCAGTCCAATATTCTTGTCTGGAGAATTCCATGGACAGAGGAGCCTGGTGGGCCAATCCATGGGGTCACAAAAAGTCAGATATGACTGAATGACTAACACTCATGTGACATTCCAACCCAATTCTGGAAGCAAATTCCAGAAATTACCTTTGGTCCTGATATACCAGGGGCAGATCTTTTTTTTTTTTTTTTTTTTTTGATTGGCATCAATTATAAGCTGAGGGTTAGAACAATGTGGTCATTTTCAGCTGGTGATGTGCTTTTAGTTCAGTATTTTCAAATGGCTCAGAGTTTTCCTCTTAACACATGGTCCAAAAACAAACATGGAAAACATTTGGGATTGCTCCAGAAGATCTGAATCAATCACTCACATATTCAACAAACATGAGCATCGAGTGTTTTCAAGGCAACTGGTAGACAGAGGAGCTTTCTCAAGGAGCTAAACCATATGAGCAGATATGAAACTGTTCACAGCCAAGACAGAAAGTATACTGGCGGGGGTCAGAAAAGGGGGTGATTGTTATCCACAAGTGTCTTTACAGGGAATACAGGGACACGGAATGATGCAAAGACTTAGAGACGGAAAGACATGCAGAGTTACCCGAAGAGGAGTGCAAACGGGTACAACCACTTTGGAAAACTGGTGGTATCTATCAGAATTACACAGACATACACACTGTAATCTAGCAATTCCATTCCTAGGCATAATGCATTCATTTGTTCACTAAAGACATGTGCTAGAGAGTTCAAGGTCATGCTATTCATTAGAGCAAAACAATCAAAACCAAGAGACTGGAAACAACACAAGTGCTGACCAACAGCAGCATGAGTGAACAAACTGCGGTACATTTACACAATGGAGTATCATTATACACCGTACAGCAATGGGAATAGTTTCCAAGAACACACAATAGCATGGACGATTCCCATACAGTTACAATTCTAACAATAATACTTTACAGTTGGACATACTGTTAAATAATTTCAAGAAATACTGAGAAGTAATTGCTAGAACGGGCTTTCCTGGTTCTTCGACTCAGTAGTAAAGAATCCGCCTGCCAATGCAAGAGATGGGGGTTTAACCCCTGAGTGGGGAAGACCCCCTGGAGGAGATCTATTCTTGCCTAGAAAATTCCGTGGACAGAGGAGCCTGATGGGCCACAGTCCCTGGAGTCGTGACTAAGCAGCTGAGCACAATACACACACACACACACACACTTCCGAGAATAGACGCTGCCTGAGGTACTGGAGATGAGACAGTAAACAAGATCTTGAAAAACCCTTGCCTTCATGTATCTTACATTCTAGTGAAGGGAACAGACAGCAAATAAGTAGTATATCTGAAATCTCTGAACATGTTTAGTATGGTTTGGGCTTTTTAATGGAATTAGATAACTTAATGGCCAGGACTGAATCAAATGAACATTATCCCCTAAACCTGGAGTTGAGGAACATCTGTGGAGAGGGGTGACCCTTGATGGATACTGAGGGACCACCGAATCTCGTAGAATTATATGTAAAATGTTGTATGTCTAGGGCTTTTTCTGGGGAGACGGTCCAAGGCATTCTCAGATTCTTAAAAAGGTTACTGAAAGGGAGTTCCAAATCTCCAGATTCTCCCCAGTGCTGCTCAGGGAGCATACACACAATCCCAGGACACTTGCCAATAATTATGGGATCAACTGTATTTTGCTCAATCTGCTCAACATTATTTCTCTGAACCAGGAAATGTATAGTCCCGTCCTACGTGTCATTCATAAATGCTACAACAGATTTTGCTGCTTCATATTCTGTTCGCTTTGCAGAACTACTCCCTGCCCGTCCGTCAGGCATGGGGTTGTTTCCCCTGTCTTACCATCCCACAAAGGTTGCTGTGAAAGCTTTGGAAAGATTGTTTGTTCCTTTTAAAGTTTTTTCTTGAAGTGTTTTCAAAAACTGCAAGAAGTGGGTCAAATAGTACCAACGGTTTAATACTCCAGAATGGCTTTTGACCACATTTTCAATACAGCAAGAATAGCTATTAAAAATCACCTACAGGATATGACAAAGGGATCATTTTAGCTTTAATTCATCATTGATCTTCTTCTCCCCCCAACAATAGTAGTCATTTATCTGTGATAAAATAGCAGAATGAAACATACTTATTACAATAATGGGAAAATACCTATTTTCTGGCAAGATATTTCATGCTTCTATGCCCTTGGAAGTTCCTCTCAAATTTTTTTCATTCACCATAACCAATGTGTCAGTTTCAGGGTAAACAGGCAAGATGGAGTGGGGGATGGGGGGGGTTGAAGGGTGGAATGTTGCTATGGTAACAAAGGATTTCAGTGATGAGTATCCATGGTGATTGTTGCTAAATTCTGAGAGGCTTTAAATGCTTTATTTAAAATACATAACAACTGTGCAGCTGCTGAGGATGTTGTGAGAGGAAGAGAGGAATGGACTGTTTGTTCCTTTATGGATCCATGGTTGGTGTGGTTCAGAAGGAAAAAAATAAGGCAGTTTAAGGACAGACGTGCTCCCTGTGTGATGCTGTTTAACAGCTATCAAGGTCTGCTCTCCCTCTAACATAGGATGCTCTCACAGTTCTGAGTCTGTTTTACCTTGATCGCCTACTTGACAGGGTAATGCCTGAGATAAACTCCAGCAGGAGCGAGTTCCCATCCTGCTCCTTCCTTGGGCACCCTGCCCACATCACTGCTTCAGAACAGAAACACCCAGTGCCCTGAGCAGAACTGAGAGTTCCCGAGGGGTGAACCCCAATGGAAGCTTAAATTCAAGGCTGAGGATTGTGAAGCAGGGACTATTTTTTTCACCCCCAAATTGGAATGGAAGATGAACTGGAGGAGTGGGACTAGAATCCAGGTCGTCTAATTAGTAACAGAATTCACTCTTTCTCCTTTTGTATTAGAATGAACTTTCGCTATGAACAGCAAAGATCCAACATAGAAACTTTTTAAAATAGAAGCTCATTTCTCTTTCATAAATCCAATCAACTCATTAAGCAATAACTCCAGAGGCTCGGGGGGGGGGGGTGCCGGGGGCCCCTTATTGCTCCACTAGACTCCATATTCATGGTCCCTTCTTTGTCCACCATGGCTGCCTAATTCTAACCATCACATCCAAATTCCAACCAACAGGGAAGAGAAAGCGATGAAGAAATAAAAGCAACGGTCCAAATAAATGTCTTTTTAAAGAAGGTTCCTAAAAACTGCCCCGACACTTTCCTTTATACCTCATCTGTTTTTACTGAACACAAGTCCGTGCGCCAATACACAGTGAGGCCAAACAATACCACAACATTGGAGTTTGGAGCAGAGAAAGGCTTATTGCAGGGCCATCCAAAAAAACGGATCACTCACGTCTTAAAAACCCTAAACTTCCTAAAAGCTTTCGGCAAAGCTCTTTTATAGGAAAGGTGAGGGAGGGGCATGGTTAGTTGTTGCAAACATCTAGGCGTCAGATCCTTTGTTCTGAAGGTCAGGACATGATCAGGTTATGATATATAAACCTACAAACCTATAAACCTCCACCAAAACAAACGTTAGTCTCTGTTCTGATAATAAAGAGCAAGGTCCCAAGGCTTAACTTTTGTCCTCTAGGGCCCCTATGCCAGCCAGTTACTCTGCCCAGGAGCACTTGTCCAGCATCCAGTCTGGGTCCTTCTGCCTGTGCCCAGGTCCTGCTGAAGAGGCAGCTGTCAGCTGGTGGTGCCCTCGGGGCCAGGTCCCCAGACCCTGTCCAGTCATTTTCACTGAGGGAGCCAGGCACCAAGGAACCTGCCGCTCTCAGGCTTTTCATTTAGACAGGAGAGAATAGTTGTATAGGATCAATAGAATATGTGTCATAGCAAGTATCAGGTTAATTCCCAGCTCATCACAATTGCCCTTCTTTGAGAACAGCCCCAACTGTTACGGAAGTCACTGACCAAAACGGCCCACCCTCGCTAGCCATGATAGTAACCACTTGCATGAGTTATCAAACAGGAGGTGCTGGTAAGGAACATGGAACTGACAAGCTGCTACCAGCCAGAATTTTAAAAAAAAGGAAAGGAAAGAGGTGAGACGCCAGTCCATACGTCCTGCCACCTTCCTAGAGTCCTTCTCACCAGACCCCATCTTGGCTGAGCAATGCACGTGCCACCAGGAAGGTAAGGTCCCTGAGTCGGAATGACTGGCCAAAGACAACCTGGAAGCTAACCTCCTTACCAGCACCTCCTGTTTGATAACTCATGCAAGTGGTTACTATCATGGCTAGCGAGGGTGGGCCGTTTTGGTCAGTGACTTCCGTAACAGTTGGGGCTGTTCTCAAAGAAGGGCAATTGTGATGAGCTGGGAATTAACCTGATACTTGCTATGACACATATTCTATTGATCCTATACAACCTGGAAGCATAAAACCCGAGACTGTGAGCCGCAGGGCAGAGCAGTCCTCCTGGGTTCCCTGACCCTGCTGCTCTCCGACCAGGGCGCCCCTCCCCACTGACGTCTCTTGCTCCATGAGCACGGGTGTCTCCTCGAACAATTCCTTTCTGAGTGTTAGACCAGAGCCCAGCCTCCAGGCCCTGGAAGGGGTCTGCTTTCCTCCAACACAACCACAGAGGTGGACTTGAGGTGATAATGTGCAACGTCCTTGCAACTTAACCCTGGCCTCTGGTCACCTCCTAGAGGTATACAACTGATCTAAACTGGACCAAGTTGTGAAACTTGGACAGAGAGACTGAAGCTGTTGGAAACTATTTCCTTAAGGGCAGCATCTACGTACGCCGTCCTCTGAGGACATCAGGAGGTTCCGAGACGGCGGCCATTAGGTGGAGGAGGCGGAGGTCAGGGAAAGGTTCGCCTCTGCCTGGAGGCCAGGACGAGGGCTCTGGAGCTCTGCGGGCAAGACACAGCGCTCAGCCTGTCCCTGGGCCCCTGGTTCACCTGCCAGCCCTGAGCTGGAGGGCCCCTGGGAGAAGGCTGAGCTCCACCTCTGGGCACACTCACCTCTGGGAGGGCCCCCCGCTGCTAGGCTGACCGCTGGACTAGCGAGACCTCCAGCCTCCGCACACTCTGGACCTCGTTCCAACGGTCTCGCGGCAACGGTCTCGCGGTAACATGCCCCCCACCCCCACCCCACCCCCACCCCCCAGGACGGTAGTGCTTGAGACAATCCGAAATGGTATGTTGGGCTTCCCTGGTGGCTCAGACTGTAAAGAATTTGCCTGCAATGCAGGAGACTGGGGTTCGATCCCTGGGTCAGGAAGATCCCCTGGAAAGGGGAATGGCAACCCACTCCATTCTTTCCTGGAGAATTCCATGGACAGAGGAGCCTGGCAAGAGCCACTAACACACAATCTTTATCTTGGAAGAAATTCGTCCCTTTTTTCATTCCCTTCCAATCCTGAGCACGACAAGGAGAAAGTCTCAAGTTGGTAACCACAGGTCCCCAATGCTGCCCTCAAACTTGCTATTGCCTCCTTTTAACAGGAAGTCTCAGCCCAGAGTTCTTTTTTAATATTTTTTAAATTTATTCGGCTGCTCTGGGTCTTAGTAGTGGCATGCGGGATCGGGTTTCCTCAGCAGTCAACCCCGGATATCTGCATGGGAGCGCAGTCTTAGCCACTGGACCACCAGGGAAGTCCCACCCAGAGTTCTAAGTAGCCCTGCTGCTGCTGCTGCTGCTGCTAAGTCGCGTCAATCATGTCCGACTCTGTGTGACCCCATAGACGGCAGCCCACCAGGCTCCCCCGTTCCGGGGATTCTCCAGGCAAGAACACTGGAGTGGGTTGCCATTTCCTTCTCCAATGCATGAAAGTAAAAAGTGAAAGTGAAGTCGCTCAGTAGTGTCCGACTCTTAGCGATCCCAGGGACTGCAGCCTACCAGGCTCCTCTGTCCATGGATTTTCCAAGCAAGAGTACTGGAGTGGGGTGCCACTGCCTTCTCCGTAAGTAGCCCTAAATATCTCTAAATACTAAACCTGATGGGCAGAGCAGATGCTAGCTTTTGTTGTACATGAGCCATTGTCTTAACAATCACAGTTGCCTTACTAGAGCTTCATACATGGTTTTACTTGCCTTGTATAATTATCATTTATTTTCTATTTTTGTGAGTAATAAGATTTTCCATTTACACTTGGGCAGTTATTTCCTTTTAAATAAACAGCTTTATGTTTTTTAAAGGGAATCTATTTAAAGGAAAAACTTACGTGCACAATAGTACTAGGGGCACATGAATATCTTACAAGTGTGACTGAACTATGGGAACACAAAATTTTCATGGAAAATACAACTACTGAGGCTGGAAGAGGCCTCATTCTAATCCCAGTTATGCCACCGATTTGCTGTGTGACTTTGGACAAGTCCCTTTACCTCTCTGGGCTCCCATTTCTTTACCTGTAAAATGAAGAAAACTGAACTGCTGTAAAATGAAGAACCACTGAACAGTGGTTGCTAAGATCCCTACTCTAAGTGATAGGAATTCTGGGGTCTACAGAGAACTCCAAAATATAACTTGCAAGGATCCAGTGATACCAGCTTTGTGACACCAGCTTCCTCTAGTGATACCAGCTTTGCCTCCATGAGCCTTTGAGAGCACGTGTTCTCTCATGCATGCTAAGTCACGTCCAACTCTGTGTGACCCTTTGGACTGTAGCCTGCCAGGCTCCTCTGTCCATGGGATTCTCCAGGCAAGAATACTGGAGTGGGTTGCCACGACATCTTCAGGGAATCTTCCTGACCTAGGAATTGAACCCGTGTCTCTTATATCTTCTGCAATAGCAGGTGGGTTCTTTATGACTAGCACCACCTGGGAAGCCCCAGTTGAGAGTACATCAAGCAGCAAAAGCTTAGTTTAGCAATGGAGATTAATCTGTATTCAGAACATTGCAAATAAATAAAGATTTTTAAGCCAGTGGAGAGCCATCTCCCAAACATGCAAAATTAGAGTTAATTATTTTTAAAACAATACATCTCTTAATTTGCAAATGAGCAGAACCAGCATGCTAAGCAGGGTCTTATTTTGGATGCTAACTACAGTAGCTTTTTCAATGGAAGATTTTCATACTCTCTCTTCACACTTCCCCTCAACTGTTTATTAATAACTCTGCCTTTTCCTTGGGTTTAAATTATCCCTAAATATTAAAGCCGGTGTGCAGCGCAGATGCTAACTTTTGTTTTACGTAAGTCGCTTGTCTTATTATAACCCGAAACAAAGACCCGTATCAAGAAATCCCGAGAGATGATCTACTTCGGAGCTCTGGACTTGAACAAAATTGGGGGGGAGTCTGGGGGGGACACAGCTCCACTGTCCCTCAGAAATGTTGACATCTGAGTTCCCAGGCATATCAAGAAATGTGTGGGAAAACCACTATTTTACACCCAAGCACTGGAGAAAATTGAAGTGTCTGGCTATAGCAAGTGTTGTCAAGGATGAGTAATTCTTATAGACAGGAAGCCAGGCAAGGGAGGCCCCATGCCTGCGGTGGACAGAAGGATGGCTTTGGAGTTATTCACTCAACAAATATATATTGAGCACCTACTGTGTGCCAGGCGCTGCTCTTGATGCTGGGGAAGCAGCAGAGGGCGTGACAAAGCACCTTGCTTTCATGGAGCTGATCTTTTCGAGAAGAGTGAACAACAAACAAAAATAAGTAAGTGATAGAGTGTGTTAGATAATGAGAAGTGCCAGGGAGAAAAATAAGGAAAGAAGGGGAAATCAGGGGTAGTGGGGAAAAGTTGCAATTTTTAAAAGGGTTGTCAGAGAAGAGGTGACATTTGAGCAGACACTTGAAACAAGTTTATGCAACTATTTGGGGAAGAGTATTCTAGGCAGAGGAGAAGGCAATGGCACCCCACTCCAGTACTCTTGCCTGGAAAATCCCATGGATGGAGAAGCCTGGTGGGCTGCAGTCCATGGGGTCGCTAAGAGTCGGACACGACTGAGCGACTTCACTTTCACTTTTCACTTTCATGCATTGGAGAAGGAAATGGCAACCCACTCCAGTATTCTTGCCTGGAGAATCCCAGGGACGGGGGAGCCTGGTGGGCTGCTGTCTATGGGATCGCACAGAGTTGGACACGATTGAAGCGACTTAGCAGCAGCAGCAGATTTCTAGGCAGAAGGAACAGCCTGTGCAAAGGCTGAGGAAGGAGTATGCCTGGGATGATTAACAAAGAGGTGGGGAGAGAGGATGTAATCAGGGAGACCAGGGAAGAGGCTACTGAGATGTGAGAACGGCTGGACCAGGTGATAGCAGCGGGGTTGGGGAAAAGTGGGCAGGTACATATTTTGAAAGTAGAGCCAAAAGATTGTGCTGAATCTAGTTAGAGCTGAGTTCAAATTCCAGTTCATCCATTTTCTCAGATGTGTCAGTTTTCCTCTCCGAGCCTCAGTTTCTTCATCTGTAAAATGGGGATAATCGTTCCATTGGCAGCTGTGGTGGGGAGTCAGTGACATAGCTGGTGCACAGTAACTCAAAGCTATTATTATTATCTCCTCCAGCCAATGTTCACCTCCTCAGGGCTCTACTGACCACCTTAGAAAGACAGAGCGCCCTGGGGGTGGGGGGTTATCACAGAGCCATGTTCTGATATGGAAAAGGGAAATGAATCTGACCAGAGTGGACCCTAAGAAGCTGATGCCACCAGCCACATAGAAACAGGATGGGTCATGGGCACAGGAGGAGACTGACCACCACCACATGACCTGTCCTCAGCCAGAAGCCAGGAAAACCTCCTTCCGTCCTCCGCCTCTCTCTCTGCTTCTGCTAGTCTCGTCTCATCTCTCCACGAACTGTAGCCTCTTGTTCTTAATGGCGAGTTCTGGCTGCCTCTGATGGCCTTTCTGCACACTGAAGATATGGGAAAAACAAAATAATTAAACCTTGCCTTTCTTGGTATCTTTCAGCTGGGAACCCAAAGTGCTTTTCCAACATTAATGAGACTGCTGAGGCTTCCAGCAGCTGAGCACGGAGGGCAGGTCACTGACACAGCATGGACCCGGCTGTCAGGGTCTTTCTGTTGCCTTAAGAGCCCTCCAGGAGGAATATCCGCTAATTCAGAGAAATGTCCATGCAGTTCTATAAGGATGGATGAATCTGCCCTTTGGGTTACCTCTTTTAAAAACAGTAAAATTCAACACAGAAAAAGGAAGCCAAAAAACCTTAAAATGTTTATGGAAGAACTCTTATGTAATTCGCTGCTGCTGCTAAGTCGCTTCAGTCATTTCCGACTCTGTGCGACCCCATAAATAGCAGTCCACCAGGCTCCCCCGTCCCTGGGATTCTCCAGGCAAGAATACTGAAGTGGGTTGCCATTTCCTTCTCCAGCTGATTACCAATAATCAGCTTATCCACTTCTGCGATAATCAAGCTAGACATCAGCATAATGTCATTATGTCAATCAATAAACATTCTCTGTCATTTCACATCACTCAGACATGTTTTTTCTGATCTCTGTATTTAAAACAGCATCCCACTGCCCCCATCTCTATTATTCTTTGTTCCTTTATCCTATTTTATTTGTCTTATTTCTTCTATTATTATATGAAATTGTGATTATTTATCTATTTTCTTACTTACTATTTTCTCCTCCAGCTGAAAATAAACCTCATGTGTCCCTTATTTGCTGCTCTGTCCCAGCACCTGTCACAGTGACCATCACATACTGCACCCTCAATAAATACTGAATGAGAGGATGAATGAAAGAGGGAACAACCCTTCGGGGTAGGTGGGCCTCGTATATCTTTGCCATTTAACAGATGAAGAAACTGAGGCTTATCTTATCCAGATTGAAACAAACAGCTCAAGGAGGGGTACAGGACAGAGCCAAGAGTTAGAAGAGAAAGAAGGGTGGGCCATGAGGTCTCCTGAGTCATCACACTCTGGACCATGACTGAGGAATCCAACATTCTAAATTCAAACCCATAAGTGTGTCAAGATAGAAAGATAACTCACATTTTGTTTATTTGCTTGATGTATAATTTTCAAATACACAAACTAAAGATATCCTGGCCTCCCTCTGCACTCTTGCCTTGGAGCCTGCAAATGTTAGAGGTGCCCCCATCACCCCAAACCAAGAAGTGAGCCTGGAACCCATGCTGGGCTGATAGCACGTCCCCTCTCCCACAGTCTAACTCCTGAAGCTTCTGATTAACGTCTTTGACTTAACTGAGCCCGAATTGGTGTCTGTTGCTTCGCACAGAGTCAGACACGACTGAAGAGACTTAGCAGCAGCAGCAGCAGCAGCTTCCAACCTAAGAACCCGCCAGATATTCCCACCCCCAAATTCATTGTTCCTTCCATTAGAAAAGGAAGTAAATACACATCAGGTCTGCATCCCCAGAAGACGTACAAGACACAGAGAGGTAGAAAGGGGAGGGTAGGATGGAACCTCAGGTACACCTCACAAGAGGTACCCAGAGACTGCGTTGGATCCTCCGTCCCCAATTCCCCCCACCTCAACTGACTCAGGGCAAACAGAGTCTTAAAATTCACTGAATCTCATAAAAGAAATTGTGCCTTCAGCTGCAACCTCCACCCTCATATGTATTGAACAAAAAAAAGCAAAACCATTAAAAATCATTTTAATTTTTGCTAGAAATCATTAAAACCTTCACACTTCATGCTCTGTCTTTTGTAAATATTTCTATCACATCCCCTAAAAAGTGATCTCACTGAATGGATGAATAATAATCGAAAGAGAGGACAGGAGGAAATTTACATCATTTAAATGAAAGCCTCTATTATGCAAAATTATTATTCAAATCATGCAAATATCACCCTCTCAACTGGATGAACTTGCCAGGGGAGTGGGGAGGGAGCGGGGGCAGACCACTCCATGGAGCGGAGGGAGGGAAGAAGCAAGATAAGCAGGATCCTAGAAGAGCATCTGGAGGGTACTAAAGCCTGCAATGGTCCACGGCGGGATGGGTCTTTGTATGTTAGATTTGTTTGTGCATCACTCTACCCTAAAAATATGCAAAAATCTGATTCATTTCCTGTGATTCCCACAAATTGCAAGAAATGAACCCCTCAGATGTTGTGGCTGTACATCAAGAATACTTGTAGCAATAGAAGGATGGAATTCTCTTCCAGCAGGGTGTCTAGTAAAGATGAGACAACCTGAAAAAAAAGTTAGCTTTCAGGATAAATGGGGAAAGGACAGAATGTTTGCTACAACAGAGACCAATCCCCATTATTATTACCATGGATGCTGATACTGCTGATAAGAACCCCCTTCCTTTGCCAGAGAGTTTTTTTTTTCTTTCTTCCCTTTTCTTTCTTTCTTCTTTTTCTTTCTTTCTTCTCTCTTCCTTTCTTTCTCTCTTTTTTTTTTTTAAAGGAAATTGGATGGTGCTGTTCCCCTCCTTAAAGCCTCTTAGGAGCTTCCCATTCACTGATGACGGGAAGGCTACATGTCCTCCCATCCACCTAGGAGTAAGTGTGATTGTCATCCAGTGTTCCAAGCTGGAATCCACCTGGAAACCAGGAAATCCACAGGAACTCCACCTGGAGACAGAGCTTAGCATATGGGCTATTTATTAAGGAGAGCCCTTGGGATGGATCCCTGTGGAAGGCTAGGGAAGGAAGTAGAGTGGATAGAGGGGGAAACTGAGCTTGTGGTGCAGGTTCAACCACATCCTCAACCCCCATGGGGAGGCCTGGTGCTAATTTGGTGATGTTCAAAAGTTGGGTCTCGATGGCTAGGCCTTCATACTCCACCTTGAGTTGCAGGCTGACCCAGAAGGGGAAAAGGTCAAAGTGGCTCTGCAGCTGAGGGAACCTTGAAGGAATTAACAGCTGAGGGCCATCTGCTGTCAGCATCCCCCTGACAAGCCCTCCACTAAAAGGGGATCTGAGTGGCACATGGAACTGAGACTTGATGAGTTTTTGCAACCTGCCAAACGTCTCATAAGTACAACACAGACAAACAGCAGAGCCAAGATTTGAACCCAGATCTGTCTGATGCCAACATTTTCCCCACCAGCATGTACTTCTTATTTAAACTGCTAGTCTACACTGGTTAGTAAAAAGCAAAGGAGTTCATAATGACTTGGATAAAGGGAATAAAACAGAAAAGACTGAAAGACCAATCTGTGGTTTGACAGCCTGGGAGCCTGAGTATATGATGGCATCCCTGACAAATGGGAAAGTTGGGATGCGGAGTCAGCAGAGGGAGGAGAGGTGACAGGTTCTGATCTGACCAAGTGGCCTGTGGCAGAGATTGCTAGAGGGAAAATTTGCATTCAGGGATAGATATGAAAAAAATCACCATGTTTTGAACTCTCTGAGTTGGCAAAGGGCCAGGAAGATAACCCAGCATTTGTCTGGAGCATTGCATGACAGGAAATGCCATTAACACTTGGAAAAGATGAAATGCAGCCGAGGCGATTAAATAACAACACTGCACTTTCTTCCAGAAACTGTGAGGACTTGGGCTTCTCCCCAGAGAGAGGTAGCACCTGAAGACAGTTTCACAGATGATGACAAAATGGAACAAGTACACAGTGAGGAAGCAGGGGCCCTGAAGTTCAGCAACAAAACTTCGCTGCGTGTCCTTGAGCAAGCCACTCGCCCTCTCTGAGCTTTGAGGTGAGTGAGTTACAGTGAGCACAGTGAATTCTGCCTTAACAGAAGCCAGATATAACACAAAGCAAAGTCAGATACGTTTGTCTCCTAATGATGTCTCAGTATTCTTTTGTCCCAGTCACACATCGTGTGCACATTAAAGCTTTGCCAAGAGCACTATTTCCGCAAAAGAAAACATTCCTTTTTCATCTGCTTCTGAGGAAAAGCCCTCTCCATCTATCCTTTGTCCTTCCTCTCCAAGGGGCATTAAGTAAAAGAAATGTTTTGGTTTCCTCTCTACTGTAACATGTATGTGCTGATACACAGCACTGAGTGACACTCCAGCTGCAAATTCAGAGGCACTAGAAAGTGATCTGGGATGTGCAAGAAGGAAGGAGGGAGGGGGCTTCCTTCTGGCCCCTCCCTGCTCTGACCACCTACCTTCTGACTTAGGGTGGCCCCTCCTGCATAGCCCCACCTGTCCTTCCCCACCCCCTCACCCCACACCGCTTCCAACTGCACTCCTTCCCTTTGCCCTGGAGGTGGTAATGATTCTCTCTCTGCCAGCCCTAACGCCTCAGTATGCCCTGTAGTCCCCTTGATCACAACCACATCGTTATACTGGGCTACAGTTACATAACTATATAACTATACAGCTACAGTCTTTTTTACCAAACTCTCCTCAATTATCCAGTTGAAGTGTGCATTCTCTTCCCTGCTGGAACCCTAGCGGATACAATAAATACGGATTTTTAAAAAAATAAATGAACAAATATTTGAATAATTGAGTGGATGAAAATGGTAACTGTGTGAGGTGATGAATGCATTAATTAACTTGATTGTGGTCATCATTTCATAATATATACGTATATTCCCTAGTAGCTTCCCTAGTAGCTCAGATGGTAAAGAATCTGCCTGCAGTGCAGGAGACCCAGATTCGCTACCTGGGTCGAGGAGATCCCCGGGAGAAGGGAATGGCTACCTACTCCAGTATTCTTACCTGGAGAATTCCATGGACAGAGGAGCCTGGTGGGCTGCAGTCCACAGGGTCAAAAAGAGTCAGACACGACTGAGCAACTAACAGACACATAGGAGGTCTTCACAGTGGAGACCTTAAATGTATGCAATACTAATTATACCTTAGTAAATCTGGAGAGGGGATGAATGGATGAATGAGGTGGATAAAGGGGAGAAGCAGAGGATTGTGGTTGAGGTTAGTTACGAGTTAGAGTAAGGTAAGGGATAGGGAGGCCTGGCGTGCTGCAATTCGTGGGGTTGCAAAGAGTCGGACATGACTGAGCGACTGAAATGAACTGAACTGAACTGAACTGAACTGAAGGGTTAGGGTTAGAACTGGGGTTAGGGTTAGTGCTAGGGTTTGTCTGCAAAGTAGAGGGAGAAGGGATGTCATCACGGCAAGCAGAGCCGCCCACAGCTGTCTCTGGTGCTGTGTGGAGGCTCCTCCATCCCATCTCTGCTGCCCAAGGGGCCGTGAGATGACTGTACTGTGCAAAAAGCCCATTGATTATTTTGGCTGAAGGTCAGTTGACACACCCCACAGACAGTACATTAAAACACCTGTCACATGGTGGTCCTTCTGGGGGCAGCCAGCACCTCCACAAAAGGATGCAAACCTCAGCCTCCAGCAAGGTCAGATTGAAGGAGTCCGGCGTGCATGACGCCCTTAGTGGAAGTCACCAGGCTCTATGGCTACGAAAGGAAGACATTCCTCATCTTAGACAAGCGATTTTGTGAGCTACCAGAGCTGTGGCTTAGAATACACTCAGGAGCCCCCATCTGGTGTCTTCCCTGATGCAGGCATTTTCCTTCTTTGTGGAATTCTAGGTTTCTAGCGTGTGAAGTGCTTCCTGAGTTTCAGTGACTCAAAGCCGTGGTCGCAATTTGGCTGTACCCTTGTCATGCATGCTTTATTATCTGTTTAATACTTTTCTTTAAATTAACTCTCACCTCCTTTCTTTGTTCTTGTTTTTGGTAAATCTGTTTTAAAAAGGAAACATTATGTCATGTATCAGCAAACTAGGATGGTTAAGGTCACAGGCTCTGAAGGCAGAATTCCTGGGTTCAAATCCCCCTTCTGGTATGTACTAGCTGTGTGACCTTGGGCAAGTGCATCAACCTCTCTGTGATTTTATTTTCTCATTTCTAAAGTGGGGATAATAATAGTATCCTATCTTGTAAGAGAAGGAAATGAGTCATGCATGTAAAATCTTGAGAAAAGTTCCTGGAATTAGTAAGCACTACGTTGGTGTTGGTAGTGGTGATTGCTGGATTATAAATAAATGGAAAACTAGTTTTCACTGGCTACACAGAGAGAAGGGCAAGGAAAAACACAAATAGTAAATAAAAACAATGTTTTTTATGTATATATATCTGAAGAAAACAAAAATACTCTTTCAAAAAAATACATGTATCCCGATGTTCATAACAGCATTATTTGCCATAGCCAAGATTTGGAAACAATCCAAGTGCCCATCAACGGATGAATGGATAAAGAAGACATGGTAAAAAAAAAAAAAAATGAAATTTTGCCATAAAAAAGAATGAAATTTTGCCAGGGACAGACTTGAATGGTATTGTGCTCAGTAAAATAAATCAGATAAAGAAAGACAGACACTGTATGATATCATTTACATGTGGAATCTAAAAAATACAACAAACTAGTGATATAACAAAAAAGAAACAAACTCAGAGATGTCGAGAACAAACTAGTGATCATCAGTGAGAAGAGGGAAGAGGAGGAGCAATATAGGGGTAGAGGATTAAGAATACAAACTAGTATGTATAAAATAAATAAGATATGGGAATATATTATATAGTACAGGGAATATGCCTCCCTGATGGCTCAGATGCTAAAGCATCTGTCTCCAATGCGGGAGATCTGGGTTCGATCTCTGGGTCGGGAAGATCCCCAGGAGAAGGAAATGGCAACCCACGCCAGTACTTTTGCCTGAAAAATTCCATGAACGGAGGAGACTGGTAGGCTACAGTCCATGGTGTCTCAAAAAGTTGGACGTGACTGAGCAACTTTACTAGCTCACTAACAGGGAATATAGCCATTTGTTTTATAATAACTATAAATGGAGTATAGCCTTTAAAAATTGTGAATCACTAAGTTGTACACCTGAAGTTTATATAATATTGTAAGTCAACTATCCCTCAACTTAAAAAGATAAAATTTTTAAAAAGGCAATGTTATTAAATTTTCTTTGTTAGAAGGAGATATTAGCCAATGCAGGTATTAAAATATCATTAGCAACAAGCTGCATTTTTCTTCACGGAAAAGACAAATGGAATTGATCAAGGAAAGAAATTCCCCAGGGGTCTAGTGCTTAGGATTCAGAGCTTCCACTGCAGAGGCCCTGGATTTGACTCCTGGTTGGGGAACTAAGATCCCTCAAGCCTCTTAGTGCAGCCTAAAAAAAGACAGAATTGAACAAAAAATACTTTAACCAGATGATATTTAAAGCTCTATCCTTGTATCAACTAAAATTTGTTTCATACACTATAGTCCACTCTGGTTTTACCCTCCAGGACAGGGGCAAACAGAGGTCCCAACGTTGGCCTGCCCAAGGGCACAGGCAATCTAATACAGATGTCATTCTCAGCCAAGCTGGAAGTTCTCTGGACATCAGAATTCCTAAAATCTCTTCTAGACAAGGATAACCAAGAGCCCCAGTTCAGCTCTGTTCAGTGGGTTTATATTTTCAGGCACCAGACCTGGAAAGACCTGAAATGCAAAAGAAATCTTTAATAAAATTCCATTAAAACTTGAGAAGCAGTCAATGGCCGTGACACAAAATGACTTGCAGAAGCTTCGAGTATTTTCATCTTCTCCAAACTGCCTTTATGAAAAAGACAGCTATAAAAGTGAAGGTTTTAGCAGCCCTGCCAGGGCTTTTGAACATACAGGTAGATTGCAATCAGTGTTGCAGTTAGCCTCAGGAAATGCAATTTTTTGGCCACTGAAAATGCCTGTGATATTCTTCTTTGGTTTTCAAAGTAAATGCAAATGCACATCCCTCAAGACAAAAGGAAAGTAAGGAATAAAATAAAAAATAAAAATGTCAGGTTTAGGGGGATGAAACCAGGAGATAGAGTTTGTCGCTGTGGGAAGTGGACCAATTATTTTACCTCATTCAGGGCCTGGGTTCTTCACCTTAAAAAATAGGGAATTGAAACTAATGGTCTCTACGTAGAGAATGGACTTGCAGTTGCCAAGGGGGAAGGAGGAGAGGGAGGGGACTAGACTGGGAGTTTGGGGTTAATAAATGCAAACTACTAAGTTTAAAATGGATAAACAACCAAGTCCTACTGTATACCACAGGGAACTATTGACATATCCAATTTCCTGGGATAAACCATAATGGAAAAGAATATAAAACAAGAATGTATATATGTGTATAACTGAATGACTTTGCTGTGCAGCAGAAATTAGTGCAACATTGTAAATCAAGTATACTTCAACTGAAAAACAACTAATGGTCTCTAATGACTGCCACGCACATCTCTTACACACACACACACACAGGAGCTGTAACAGAGAAAGCTAGCTGCTCCTCCACCCACACACTCAGCCCTTCCCCACATTATTCTTAGCTGAAGGTTGGCCATCCTCCTAGGAACCAGGACTCCAGACTTGAGGCCTCTAAGCACCTTATCTCCATCGTATCCATCCACATAGCATGCCAAATCTTGCCAACTCTCCTCTTATTATTTATTTTTGCTTTTATTTATACAACGCTTATTATATTCCAGGGAAAAAATGGGTTTAAACCTTTCCAGCAGTCAGTAATAAGCACTATTACTTTGCTACCCAGCACCCATACCCCTTCTTCTGGTAATAGCACCCTGTTTTCTTTTGAGGACCATCCCCCACTCTTAATCCATGAGGCTTAGGAAATGCCAACACACACTCCCTTCCAATGACCCAGGCCTTACAATGCGTGTGTGTAATCCGTCCCTCTGGCTATTAGGATTCACTCAGGAATGGGCATGTGAGCTGTGGTGATCCAATTACCAACCCCATAATTTTTATCAGAACTATTAATAAAGAGGTAATCTCTTTACGTAGGATTTGTTGAGGGAGCGTGACATAGGTCTGGATGTACTGGCAGCCAACTTGCCACCATGAGGAAAGTAACAGCCTAAATAAAGCCAACACTTTATCAAGAGACAAATCCCTAGTAACTTTACTGAAGCCTCTGGATCCAGCCATACCTGAAATCGGAGCAGTCTCTAGTGAGCATACAATACAAGTAGTTACCTTAGTGGGAGAGTGAAAGCAGAATATCTCAGGTAGAACACTGAGGCATATGCAAAGGCCCTGAGGCAGAAACAGAAAGGAAATATCTATTTTTGTGAAACAGAATGGCTGTTGTGCAGCCGTTCTGCACAACAGAATGTGGCTGGCGTGCAGACACCAGGGACAGGCAAGAGTGGAAGGAAATTAAGTTCTGAGAGAAAGGTAAGGGTCAGACCATCGAGGGTAGACCAGAGTATGTATTTAGATATTCATCCTAAAGTCAATGGGCAAAATAATCATAATAATAAGTAAAGACAATAGGTAAAGTTTTAAGAAGGAGAGGGTTAATAGTCTGATTTGAATTTTGAGAAATCCACTGGGGTTGTTTGAAGGAGAATGGACTGGGAAGGCAGATTTTGGAGGGACAATTCGGGGACTATTGTAATCATCAGGGGAGAGAAGGTGGCCTGGAACACGGTGGCATGTGTCCAAACAGCTGCCCTTGGAAAGGCCACAGAGAGGAGGAGAGGCCGGCCACGTGCTCTATCTTAGAAGCTACATGAAATGAAAACTAATGCAACAACCAAGGCAAGATTTGCAGCCCCCAGCAGCCCACCCAAACCACCGAATCATGGAGAGCTAACACAATCAATAAATCCACAGTTGCTGGGCAAGAGCACTGCTCTGCATATATATCGGCACGAAGTAAGGGACCAAGAGCTATGCACCAGTTACATTCAGTCACCCCTAAGGCTTGCAAGAACCTGGAAGCTGAGCAAACTGTCTGCCAGACAGGACCCCTTGCACCTGTTTGTCTTTTCCTGTTTACACTCTTGAGCGATTTCTCCTGACTATTTCCCTTGAATTAAAAAATGGCAGATGTTCATCATGAA
The DNA here is from genome assembly GCF_023091745.1 of Budorcas taxicolor. Lineage (NCBI taxonomy): Eukaryota > Metazoa > Chordata > Mammalia > Artiodactyla > Bovidae > Budorcas > Budorcas taxicolor. Next base: position 61,872,595 of record NC_068926.1, read on the forward strand.
GGGGAATGATTCCTTTACAGGGGAGAAATTAGACAATATCACCTTGGCCACATGATCAAGGTTAACATCATCAATAACAGGACAAATGACACCTCGTGCCTCCTGATGGGACACACCAAGAAGGACACAACGATGCCCACACTGTGTTTTTGCCAAAAGATGTTTAACCCCAATCTAATCATAAGAAACAATCAAACAAATTCAGATCGATGGACTTTGTACAAGACAAACGGCCTGTGCTTCTCGAATACCAATGTCATAAAAGAAAGAGAAGGGAACTGCTCTAAATTCCGGGAGACTGAATCAAAACGACTAATAAATGACATGTGTGATCTCTGACTGGATCCTGGTTCCCAAAAAAGAAAGACATTTGGGGGACAATGGGGAAATAAAAATATTGACTATATATTAGACAATGATGTTGTGTCAGTGTTAAATTTCTCGAGTGTGCACACAGCATAATCATAATTATGAAGAAGGATGAGAATGCGTTTAGGGTTTGCACCCTGCAATGTTAAAGGATGAAGTGTCATGCTGTCTGTGCTTGAGTCTAAGGAAAAATAATGATATTGATTGACAAAGAAAGTATGTAGGTAGGTGGGTAAATAGATTAGTAGGTGGACAGATAAGATAGGTAGGTAGAAAGATAGGTAGGGTAGGTAGGACTGATGCTGAAGCTGAAGCTCCAATAGTTTGACCAAAGAGCTGACTCACTGAAAAAGACCCTGATGCTGGGAAAGATTGAGGAGAAGGCAGTGACAGAGGATGAGATAGTTGGGTGGCATCACCAACTCAAAGGATATGAGTTTGAACAAACTCTGGGAGATAGTGAAGGACAGGGAAGCCTGGTGTGCTGCAGTCCCTGGGGTCACGAAAAGTCAGACACAATTTAGTGACTGAACAACAACAAGAAGATAGATAGGCAGGTATATAAAGTAGATAGATAGATAAGATAGGTAGACAGATACAAAGATAGGTAGGTTACCTGGGTAGACAATAAGGCAGATAGATGGGTAGATAGATAAAATCAGTAGATAAAGACAAGTAGGTATGTAGGTAGGTAGAGAGACGTAGGTAGGCGGAGATGACATAAATGTGGCACCTGTCAAAAATGGCTCTATCAAGGTAACTATTATGTAAGTGTTCATTGCACTAATCCATTATTCTTGCATTTCTTCTGCACTCTTGAAATCTCCCAAGTTATAAATTGTGGGGAAAAATCAGTCACTTGTTTCAATGCTCACACATACAGCACACAGCCAGTGTCCTGCTGCCACTGTGGTGAAGAGTCACCTCCCTGATTGGCAATGTTACCAGGCCTCCTGGTTTGCCCAAGACAGAGAGCATTATTAACAGTGCCCCCTGAAAACCAAGATGGCTGCCCAAAGTGGAGAGAAAATATCACCACCATCTGACTTCTGAAATACCAGCATGTAACACTCACATTCATCAGCTGTATGGTGGGCACATAATGGTGTGTCGAGTATACAATGCTGAACAAAGTCAGGAAGATTCCTCCCCTCATGGAACTGATGGTCGACAGCCCCTTTTTGCAAACTGCAGCCCATGGGCCACATCCAGCCCCCGGCCTGCTTTTCATTCACTCGCGAGTGAAGAAAAACTTTACATTCTAAAATGCTTAGAAAAAATCAAAAGAAAAAAAAATTGTGACATTTGGAAATTAAATGAAATTCAAACAAAATGACCATCAATAAAGTTTTATTGGCACACAGCCCCATCATTGAGGTACACAATATCTCTGTTGTGTCCCAACAGCAGAGTCATGATAGTGACAATCTGGCCCACAAAGCACAAAATATTCACTTTCTGACCCTTTATAAAAAAAAAAATTCGCCGACCTCTGGTCAACAGTTATATTTTCAGTTGATTTCCTAGGGTCTCCAAAAGATGAAGTAAGATAAGGCAAGTGTAACAGAAGCACCTGGCACTTAATAAATTCTCAGACAATGTGATTTGGTTAACTGTCTCAATTTACTCATCTGACAAGTGAAGGTAACTGCACCTACAGAGACTTCCCTAGCAGGTCAGTGGTTAAGACTCCACATTTCCACTGCAGGGGCGTGGGTTTGATCCCTGGTTGGAGAATTAAGATTCCATACGTTCTGTGGTGCAGCTAAAAATTTTTTTAAAAAGGAAAAGAAAGAAACCACAAAGCTCATATAGATAATCTCTGCCACAAGTTATCATCTGAGAAGGCAGTTGTGGTGTGGTGAAGAAAAAACACGGCAGCTCCAGGGTGTGGTGGTTGTGTGGAGGTAGTCAGAGAATGCAGGTCAAGCCCTTGGCAGAGTGCCTACACCTGGAAGTCAGTCAACAAGCAGCAACTACTGGCTGTTATACAAGCTGACTTGAGCAGTGCACTATTCACGAGGTGCTTGTCACATTTATTAGCGTCACCTTTTTAATGTTTCACCCTGACATATTTCAAATGTTCAAGAGAATATATGGAACATATAATCTTATAATATGAACATATTACAAAATGTTATAAAATCCATAAAAACATGAAACATATCATCTTATAATGTAAATACCTTATAAAATGTCACAAAATCTACAATTATATGGAACTTATGCTCTTATAACGTAAATAGATGATAAGACATAAAAACTAATAACATGAATAAATCGCTCCAATAAGCATCGTGGAAGCCATCAGAAGCCCACTGGTCCCTCTCTCTTATCCAGCCCCATATCCTCCTAATGTGGAAACAACTACCAGAAAGTGAGGGTTATCGTTCCTGTATTTTCCTTTAGAGTTTGACTATGAACAATTTTCTTCTCTAAACATGGTTATTTGTTTTTGCATGTAGCTGGGCATGCAGAATAAATGATCTCACTGTGTTCGTCTTCTCCCAAGATTTCCTTGTCCCTTTGTGTGAAGGATTCAATCATATTGACAGGATCCATTCCTTCCCTTTGCTGTATCACACATCAGTCAGTGTATGGAAAACACCACAACTACTGATCCCATCCATTCTTCTGCAGAGGGACTTTTGGGGGATCTTTCATTGCTTTGCTCCTACAAAGAATCATTCTTGTGTATCCTGTTAGCTCATTTTATCTGCACAGGCAGTATGATCATCACCCCATTCTCCATGAGGTTCTGAAAGCTTAAATTACTTCCCAGAGTCACACGAGCAAAATTTACGACCCAGTCTTTACCGTCAGCTCATCCCCATTCTCAGCTCTTTCAGATCACGCTTCCCAAATTGAAGCAATTTCCCACTTGTTGACTGTAATAAAGTAAAAGGTATTTGCTCAACCATTACCTTTTGGAAGGGCTATGTAAACTCTAAAGTAACCCATGAATTTCATTCATATCCTCCCTGCTATGTGCCATTAGCTAGTAAATTCATATAACACAGGAACAAGCTATGTCAAGGGTCTGCAAGAGATTTCCAAGTCCTGTAGGAAAAACATAGATGTTTATTGAGTGCCTACTATGTGCCGAGTCATCCACCCCCATTAAACTTCTCAACAATCCTTCACAACAAGGTAGATTTCCCAAAGAGGAATCTGTGGATCAAAGGCCTGAACTGATTTGTCTAAGATCTTATAGCCAATAGGTGATAAAACCAAGAAACAAGATCAGGATTGTAGGATTTCAAAGCCCTGATTTTTCCCACTAAATTAACACGCCTAGCACAGAATGTTCCACCTCCTCCTGGAGCCTAAAACTCCAACATAATTAACACCTTGCACCAAAACATATATTTTAACTTCCCCTTAGAAGAAACTTGATGGTTTATTCTTTTATCTCGTGAGAGGAATTAGGACTTACTTGTTGGTCCAGTGGTTAAGACTCCACACCTCCACTGCAGAGGGCACGGGTTTGATCCCTGGTTGGGGAACTAAGATCCTGCATGCCTCACAGTGTGTTCAAAAAATTAAAAATAAAGAAAGGATTTATGCATCCCCAACGAGGATCTTGGGGCTTCCTGGGTGGCACTAGAGGTAAAAAATCTGCCTGACAAGCAGGTGATGTAAGAGTGTTGTAGCCACGTGTTCTGGGAAGCAAACTCACTCAGAAGGACAGTTTGTTTCCTGGAACGCGTGGATACAACATTTGGGGCATTGGCCGGGAAACTCCTCACTTTGAGGAGACAAGTCCCATTTGGGACTACTCCGAGGCCTTGCAGCTCGAATTTTCTAGAGGGGGAAGGCGCCTCGCCCTTCTGGAAGGATTGTGCTTTTCAATGCCTGGACCTTTCACGTTGGCAGGTAGTGGACGGCAGCAGAGGAACTGAGCTCTCAGGTGAGGAGAAACCTACCCAGTAGGATGGAAGAGGGGGCCTGATCACCCTCCTGGGAGGGATTAGAAGGGGCACAGACCTACAGGAGCCTGGAATAGGCAGGTGGCAACAATTACTTGGTACACAGGTTGACAAGCGAGTTAGGGCTTAGGAAGGAAATTTGTGTAGGTCATTTAGGAGGTGGTGTCCACACCGTCTTGGGGAAAATTATTACCAAGCAATTGTCAGGGGATTTTTAGGAGAAGAAACTTGGTTTTTCTGTGCTCGTATTCTGCCCTCCCCAAGGAGGTGTCCCATCTGCTATGAAATTCTCGACCCCCTCGGAATTGTCAGGCTAGAAGGAGGGGGATACATAAGTGAGTACGAATTGGCTTTTCCGGAGACGGCCTGGGACGTGGGATATTTAACCCATCTGTATTTTCATCTGAACCTAATCAAGCCCACCAAGGCAGAAGGGACTTTCAAAGTTAAGGGAGAAACAGTCTTGGATCACGTGATGTTCTGGCTTGGCTACACTGACCGGCAGGTGAAGACACGCCGATCCCCCTTCTCCCTCTGAGACCTGGCAGGTAAGGCTCATCTCAACCCAATTAGGAAGGAGGCAGAATGGCAATTTAAGTGTCATTGAGTGGAAATATCAGAAGCACATAGGGTACTGAGAACTTTGTGGACAGAACAAAACGGAAAAGTAGAAGGTCCGAGAAGGTAAGCAAGATGGGGGAAGTGAATCTAAGGTAACTGTATTGGAGTGCATGATTAAAAATTTAAAGAAAGGATTTGGAGGAGACTATGGGGTGAAGATGAAGCCTAACCGCCTCCACATACTTTGTGAGGTCGAATGGCCCCGTATGGGAGTAGGATGGCCACCAGAGAACACCATGAACTTAAAAATAGTGGAAGCAGTCTACGCAGTAGTCACAGGAGGGCCAGGACACCTGGATCAATATCCATATACTGACTCATGGCTAGGCTTAGCTGAAGACCCTCCTACTTAGACAAGGTTCTGTATCCAGAAGGGAAAGGGAAAAATATTAATGGCACAAAAATTGACTGATGATAAAAAAGGAAATTCTACAGGATTTGGACGGGGATGACCTGACCCTTCCCCATACTGGATAATGACACGCCTGCCTCCCAATGCTCCACCAGGACTGGAGGCCGCCTTACTGCCCCATGCAGGGCCAGGTGAAGTTCCTGCAGCAGCCACTGCTCTTCCACCAGCTCTCCTGGAGTTCGTAGAGCCGCCGTTTCAGCAGGCTCCAATCCCAGCAATGGAGACCTCTAGTCAATGCCCCCAGAATTCCACCTTAGCTGGACCTCCTAGATTGTATCCACTCTCCTGGTGAGTACTGATGGGAAGGGGGAAGAAAACACAGCAATTAGACAGAGGCTGTGCTCCACCTAGGAACAGGGGGAAAGAGCCCCACTACAGATGCCCCTCAGAGAGCTACGACAGCCTCCAGTTCAGGACACATGGGGCACTACCATCAGCCCCCTGTAGCCTATTATTACCAGCTATGTTCCTCTATGGATACATTAAACTGGCAGAGACACACTCCACCATAGTGTGGGGGAGCCACAAGCCACGATTAGGCTAATGGAGACTATTTTTCGAACCCACCGCCCTGCATGGGATGACATAATCCAACTACTAGTCTCCCTCTTCAGCACTGAGGACAGACACAGGATCCTAACTGAGGCCAGAAAATGGTTAAGAGCAATGGCACCTGAGGGTACTGCAAACCTGCGGCGGTGGACAGAGCTAGCCACCCCCGATGAGAGGCCCCGCTGGGACTGTAACACAGAGGAAGGGAGGGGCCACCTGGAGAGATACCAGGTGGCTATTTTACAAGGCCTCAAGAGGGGGGCCCGAAAAGGTATGAGTATGGCAAAACCCTCCAAAGTGATTCAAAGGGAAAGCGAATCACCCTCTGAGTTCTGCGAAAGACTGTGTGAGGCCTATAGACTTTATACGCCAATAGACCCAGCCAGAGGCTGCTGGGTCTCAGATGGTGACTAAATGCAGCCATTGTGTCTCAAGCCTACCCCGAAAATGTCAGATGGTGGCGGGCACCAAGTGACTCATGAATGTTTATACATCCCTGAATGCCTAGTACCTTTGTTGGGAAGAGACTTGCTGTCTAAACTGGGGGCTGCTGCTAAGTCACTTCAGTCGTGTCTGACTCTGTGTGACCCCATGGACTGCAGCCTACCAGGCTCCTCCATCCATGGGGTTTTCCAGGCAAAAGTACTGGAGTGGGGTGCCACTGCCTTCTCTGAAATTGGGGGCACAAGTGACCTTTCCCCCCACAAAAGACCCACTGTTCGAGTGGGCTCAACCACCTATTTACTCTTCCTCTCAGTAACCCCTCAAGATGAATGGAGGTTGCATGAGCTCCTGGAAGGGAAACTGGACGGGCTAAACAGTCAAGAGAGAGTGTTAACTCAACAATTCCCTGAGGTCTGGGTGGAAGACAACCCTGCACCCCCACCCCCCGCACCAGGCTTGCAAAACATGTCCCACTGGTAACAGAACTCAAACCCGGTACAATGACATCAGTACCCGCCTTGGGCCTGCCAGACCTTGCAAAGCCGTTGACTCTTTACATGACTGAAAAGGACAAGGTGGCTATGGGAGTGTTGTCCCAGACTATGGGGACATGGGACAGACCAGTGACTTATCTCTAATCAGCTGGACAATGTTGCCACTGGGTGGCTGGGATGCTTATGGGCAGTTGTTGCAGTTGCCTTACTGGTCCAAGAGGCAACGAAGCTGACTTTGGGCCAAGATTTGTTCATAGAAGTCCCGCATGAGGTCAACATTCTCCTGCGAGGGAACCCCCATAAATGGCTATCGACATCCCGGATTACTCAATACCAAGGACTGTTATGTGAGAACCCCCATGTTACTACTGAGCCTTGTCAGGCTCTGAATCCGGCCACTCTCCTTCCTGTGGGAGAAGGTGGGCCCTCACATGATTGCAAGGAAATATGCCAGCAGACCTGACTTGAGAGACCAGCCAATCCCAGACCCAGATTTGGTCCTGTACACCAAGGGCACCAGCCTGGTGAAACAAGGACAATGACTGTTGGGATATGCAGTAGTCATGGAAGAAACCATCACTGAGGCTAGCTCTCTGCCGTCACACTGGTCTCCTCAATGGGTCAAACAATATGCTCTAATCCGGGCCCTCCAGCTGTCAAAAGGTAAGAAGACAAACATTGATACAGACTCCAGGTATGCTTTTGCCACACTACAGGGCTCTGTATAAGGAGAGAGGCCTTTGACAGTTAGTGAAAAAGATATTAAAAATAAGGAAGAAATTAAGACCCTGTTAGATGCTGCCTGGGAACCAGAAAGGGTTGCAGTCATACACTGCCGAGGACGTCAAAAAGAGGATACCCACCCCCCAGGCTCAGGGAACAGACTGGCAGATAAGACCACTAAACAAGCAGCCGAGGGCTTGGGGGTGACAAGTGAAGCCCCTATTAAAGCTCTCATATTGGTGGAGCTGCCTGAGGTAACGCTAGACTCTCCAAAATACACTGAAGCCAAAACTAACTAGCCAAAGCAGAAGGGGCCATCAAGACTGAAAAGGGGTGGTGGGAATTGCCAAGTGGCAAATTATTGGTACCGGAGGAATTGGCAGCCACTCTGATAAGCCAAACACACCAAGCAACCCATCTAGGCCATGATAAACTGGAAGAGCTAATTTGAAAATATTTCTTAGTTCCCCACCTCTCTTCCCTAACACAGGACAAAATCTCAGAACTGCACTGCCTGCTCACAGGTCAATGCTGCCTCTTGGCATGGACAGAAACCTCCAGGGATTCAGCTAAAAGGCACGCTGCCCTTTGAATACCTGGAAGCGGACTTGACTAAAATGAAACCTCACCGACACTACTGTTACCTGCTGGTCATGGTATGTACATTCTCGGGATGGGTAGAAGCTTTTCCTGCCCAGACTGAAACAGCATCAGAAGTAGCCTGGTGCCTGCTTAGGAGATAGTTCCCAGATTTGGATTTCCTACCAGCATTGGATCAGACAATGGCCCGGCTTTCATAGCTGATTTAGTATAACAAGTAAGCAAAACTTTAAACATCAAGTGGAAATTACATACAGCATATAGGCCCCAGAGTTCTGGGATGGAGGATGGAACCAACCGGACACTTAAAAAGACACTCTCCAAGTGGATCTTAGAGACTGACTGTTCCGGGGTGGATTTGCTTCCGACGGCTCTGCTCACTCAGGATGACCCCACAGTTCCGTGGCTCTTTCCCATACAAAACTGTGTATGGGAGGCCCCCTCCCATAATAAAACAGGTGTCAACACATTTCCCTCAGGTAAAGAGCGATGAGATTTCACAGCAGATGGAACAACTGGGTAAGGTAATAAATCAGGTAACTAAGTTTGTACAAGAAAGGGTGCCGTTCTCCCTTTGGGAACAGATTCATGAATTTGTGCCCAGGGATCAGGTGTGGTCAAGGACGGGAAACAGCACTCCTTGGCCCCACATTGGAAGGGTCCATATACTGTTGTTCTAACCAGCCCTACTGCAGTTAAAGTTGCAGGTGTCACTCCCTGGATCCACCATGTGAGGGTGAAGAGAGCATACCAGGCAGACCCGGAGGACGCTAAGCAGACTACGCAACAGGACCCCACTGATCCCCGTGAAACCAAGGTCATCTTAAAGATGAAACAGAGATGAAGCTCGACGATCAACTGCTGCTACAAGGACTTGCTGGTATCGTCTTGAGACTAACCTTAGTTTCAGTACAAAGAGGGACCTGTGCTATAATTAAAATTGAATGTTGTGTATATATTCCTGATTTATCTGGCTATATATCAGCCACCCAGGATGACATGAAAGGTCAGGTAAAGGTTATGTCTGATGATAATCTTCCTTTTTGGACTTCAGTCCTATCTTGGGTGAAGGGTGATTGGTGGAAAACTATATTTACCATTGTTATAGTTGCCTTGATAGTTCTGCTTTGTGGACCCTTTATTTTACAATGTATTATGAATTTTGTAACCCAAAGGTTGATGTCATTCTCCCACATTGGAGGTCGGAGAGTCAGGGTGCAATATATCCCTATGAATTATGCTCATACTATGAGTTAAGAGCATCAAGAGGGGGAAATGAAGGAGGAAACAGACAGAACAGGCTCCATCTTGAAAGCAGGACTCCATCTCAGGCCGGACTGTGGACTTTGAGCTATATGCCCAGTATCTATGGAAACAACATACCAACTGGAAAACCAGGCCACCTGGATGGAAGAGCCCCAGGGCTCGTACCTAGACTCTCTGTTGCCTAAAAGAATACCCTAATTATCTGTGTAACTGAATAGAATCATAAATTCTATCATGTTTATTGGGGTATGACCACAGGCCTATTGATATTTGTCCACTGTTAACTACCTAGGCTTAAGGCATATGAATCACAGGTTAACTTTGATTGTATCTTTCTTTTCCTTTGTTCAGACTAGTTTCAGGGAATTTGGGGAGGTGGGTTTGGGCACGTACACTTAGGGTATATAAGGTTTTCATCAGAAAAACTGGTCAGGGTCCTTGGCTAAGAGGAGACTCTGCCTTGGGCCCGCCAGTGTAATAAACTGCACTCCACTATCTGCATTGTCCTTCTGAGTGAGTTTGTTTCCCAGAACACGTGGCTACAACAAGAGATATGGGTTCGATCCCTGGGTTGGAAAGATCCCCTGGAGAAAGGAATGCCATCCCACTCCAGCATTCTTGCCTGGAAAATTGCACAGACAAGGGAGCCTGGTGGGCTACAGTTCACGGGGTCACAAAGAGTCGGACACGACTAAGCATACACACACAAACAAGGATCTTAGTCCATTGTCAAAGGTGGAAAACATATTGAACACAATAAATCAATTCACAGTGGGGCACTGCTAGAAGCTTATTTGTATGACGGAAGCTTAGGAATCTTTTCTGTCCGTAACTCAAACCTTTGTTAAGACATTTTCTAAAGCCTTTATACAAGGTAACACTTGAGAGAATCCACCCTTTAGAAAGAAGGAAATTGATTTTCGTATGAGAAAAAATAATAATGGTAAAAGGGGAAGCAACCGTCAAACATGTATGAATGAAGATGGAAAAAAACTACTTCTTACAAGCCGAGAAATCCATCAGGACCCAGACATCTGTCACCTCCCAAACAGACTTTAATTTTAGAGTTTGCTTCCTCTACATTTCTTTCCCCTTCTCTTCCCATAGTTAGATGGATTTAACATATGCTTGGGATTTCACAAACTCGGTTTTGGTAGGTGCGATGTCTAAGAATATCTAAAGTTGGTTTTGAGGCCTTATGGGTTCTTTGAGACTCAGTCTTTGGATTTTTCCTATTCTTCGTGGGTACTCCTGTGATGTCAAGTGATTCCCAAATCCCCATCTGCAGATGTGGACTGAACCAAGCACGGGGTCTAATTTCCAACGACCTTTCTCTCCAATGCAGCTCATTTCAAATGTGCCCACACAGCCCCTGGTAATCTTGTTTAAAAAAAAAAAAAAAATACAGTTTGTGATTCAATCCCTGGTGGCTCAGACAGTAAAGAATCTGCCTGCAATGCAGAAGACTCGGGTTCAATTCCTGGGTTGGAAAGATCCCCTGGAGAAGGAAATGGCTACCCACTCCAGTATTCTTGTCTGGGAAATCCCATGGGCAGAGAAGCATGGTGGGCTACAGTCAAATAGAGTCACACACAACTGAGCAATTAACACTTTCACTTTTCTGACCCAGTAAGGGTGAAGGAGGGCCTGAGACACTGCCTTTCCTTAACTTCCAGGAACATCACTACCTGTCTCCTTGACCTTCGAATGGCAGTAATAGTAATGGCAACAGACCAGGGCTAGATATACTTTAGGAGAGTGAATGGAACTGGCCGGAGGGATGGACAGGCACCGGAGGGGTCACAGATGATCCCTACATTTCTGGTTGAAACAATAGAGCGGTGGTAATGCTGGGGCCTGCACCAGTGGAGGAGATGCTGAGTGCTGGCCCAGAGCTTCAAGGGGCTTCTGCAGGGGCTGGGCGTGACTGTTCAGAGTTCACAGCTGCCCCAGAGAATCAGAGTGAGGCTGCCTCCACCTGAGTCCTGCTTATCCTGCACTCCTGGGCTCAACAGACCCTAATTCCCCACTTACTGAGCGAGTGGAACCTCAGATAAGTCAGTTGTGTCCCTGAATCTCAGTTTGCATGCATGCTAAGTTGTTTCAGTTGTATCCGACTCTGTGCGACCCCATGGACTGTAGCCCCCCAGGCTCCTCTGTCCATGAAATTCTCCAGGCAAGAATACTGGAGTGGATTGCCATTTCCTCCTCCAGGGGATCTTCCTGACCCAGGGATCAAACCTGAGTCTCCTGCTTCTCCTGCATTGTAGGTGGATTCTTTACCGCTGAGCCACTGGGGAAGACAGAACCTCAGTTTACTCATCTGTAAAATGGAGATGAGCCATTCATCCGTAACTACTGAGCCACCCAGGCATCATGCTAGGCACAGGTACATGGCGGTGAGCAAGACAGACAGGGGAGAGTACCTGCTTTGCCAGGGGAAGGTACCTTTCAGTTTTTTAAATCATCTCTGACAGTCTTTCCATAGCTGTTTTATTTTCCATCTTTTATTTAGCCTGTGTGTGTCTCCTTTCCCTAAATGGGGTGTCAAGTCTTTTAAGACAGGGGTCAAGATGGATATTTGTTTTCCATCCCTCATAGTAGCTAGCCTAGGGCTCACCATACTCATTAAAAAGGGGTTGAATGGATGCATGAATGCATACTGCTTGTTGCTTTTGAATCTGAAAGAAAACCTGAAGAAATTCTAAACTCGCTGCTGCTGCTAAGTCACTTCAGTCGTGTCCAACTCTGTGCGACCCCATGGACTGCAGCCTACCAGGCTCCTCTGTCCATGGGATTTGCCAGGCAAGAGTACTGGAGTGGGTTGCCACTGCCTTCTCCCCTAAACTCACTAGCCAGGATAATTAAGACTGGTCTCACATGGTAGCTGGTAGAGAGCTTCAGCATCCTGGCAATGCCAAGAATGCTCTCCATCAACCTGAGGAAGGAAAAAAACTGAGAATGACAATCACAGCAAGGCCCAAACCACAATGCACAGACAGGTATATTCCATACGCACCTAAAGAGCATTTACAGAAATTGATTGGTGATTCAGTAATTCCAGACAAGTCAGCCAGTCAGAGAGAATTGAATATCTTTCGTCCTAAACTCAGAACAGGACAGATCCAGAACTGAAAAGGAAAGGAAAAAACAAAAAGGCAAGTGGCATAAAGAATTCACAGAAAGGGATGCACAAAGCATTTGAAACGATGCTTGAGAGAAGCAGATTTAGTTACATTGAACCATCTCTGTTCATCTATTAGAGGGATGAGGGCTCATGTTGGACCACAGGGTAAAGATACGAGGGGAAAGAGGCTGGTCGGGCTATAACTAGTGTCAGCCACACTGGGGGACATTTCAGCATCCTGCATCCAAGAAACAAGTGTAAACTCTTGGAACCAGCACTTTGTTGTTGCTGTTGTTCAGTTGCTCAGTCGTGTCCAACTCTTTGCGACCCCATGGACTGCAGCACGCCAGGCTTCCCTGTCCTTCACCAGCTCCCAGAGTTTACTCAAACTCATGTCCATTGAGTCGGCGATGCCATCCAACCATCTCATCCTCTGTTGTCCCCTTCTCCTCCTGCCCTCAATCTTTCCCAGCAGCAGGGTCTTTCCCAATGAGTCGGCTCTTCTCATTATATGGCCAAAGTATTGGAGCTTCAGCTTCAGCATCAGTTCTTCTGATGAATAGTCTGGACTGATTTCCTTTAGGATTGACTGGTTTGATCTCCTCACAGTCCAAGGGACTCTCAAGAGTCTTTTCCAACACCATATCCAAGTAACAAATGTAAACTCTTGGAACTGGCACTTACAGTGGGACATATGTTCAAAGCTGCTCTCAGTCCTTGGGGATAATGAGAAACACTGTTCACAGGAGACAGGTGTGAAGAGATTTCCCACTGTATGCTCTTTTGACTGATGCTAAAGCTGAAGTTCCAATACTTTGGCCACCTAATGCAAAGAGCCGACTCATTGGAAAAGCTCCTGATGCTAGGAAAGATTGAGGGCAGGAGGAGAAGGAGGTGACAGAGGATGAGATGGTTGGATGGCATCACTGACTCAGTGGACATGAGTTTGAGCAAACTCTGGGAGACAGTGAAGGGCAGGGAAGCCTGGCATGCTGCAGTCCATGGGGTCAGAGAGAGTCAGACACGACAGCCACTGAACAACAAAAAAATGCTCTTTTGAATACTTCACACTTTGTTCTAAGTGAATTTATTATGTATTCAAAAACAAACACAATTTTTTAAGCCTAGGGGAGGGAAACTTTTAAAAAACAGACATATTGGTTAATGGGTCCAGAATTTCAGTGGTGATGATACAGTTCTGGAAATATCATGGTTAATGTTGCACAGTAATGTGAATTCCTCATACCATACACTTAAAAGTGGTATAAACGTTCAATTTTGTGTTATTCACATTTCACAATTAAAAAAAAAATTTTTAAACAAACTAAAGACAAACACAAAAGAACTCATGAATCATGAGATCACATTCAAATACAATTACTTGGGAATCCCCTGGTGACCAGATGGTTGATGGCATCATCAACTCAATGGACCAATGGACATGAGTTTGAGCAAACGCCAGGAAACAGTGAAGGACGGGGAAGACTGGTGTGCTGCAGTCCACGGGGTCACAAAGAGTTAGACACAAATGAGTGATTGAATGACAACCAGTGGCTAGGATTCTGAGCTTTCACTGCCAAGGGCCCAGGTTGGATCTCTGGTTGGGGAACTAGATCCCAGAAGCCGCAGAGCCGGAAAAAAAGAAAATACCAGCACTTGGAAGATACATTCTGCCAAGCTGTTAAAACTCAGAGGCCTAGATTATATACATTCTCTAGGGTAGTCCTGAATTAATAAATAAAGGAACATTTATTAATTGTAAAACTAAACTGCAATGTAACTCTGTGAACTTATATGAAAACATTTACAATGTAGGGAAAAAAAATCCTTCGCCTTAGGACGTGAACTTGATTTTTCCCTTGAAAAATGTGGTCTCAACAGTGATTACATTCAGAATGAAATGGCTCATTCCAAACCATAGTTATACTCTAAATTATACTAGGAAGTCCTAACAAAACTAGCCTAGATTATCCAAATAGTGACTTTATACTTCACCAAGAGCAGGATGGTTAAAAATGTGGTGAACAGATGCATGGATAGAGGATAAAGACACTGATAAAATATGTACTATGTTTTGCTGCAAAATGTGTCCAGAAGAGTCCTAGAACTGCCATTGGTGCAGATCATGACAAACAGAATTATTCTCCTTTATTCAAAGATGAATAGAGAAGAGTTGAAAGAGAAGAAGGGAAATAGCTATTTGCCTTGCATGTTCATTTCTAGAAAGAGAAGCAAAGAAACTGACCTTAACTGAACCCACAAGAAAATGAAAGGACAGTTTGCCTATTTCTCTACACACACACACTTCCCCTCTTTCTCTGTACATACGCACACAAACACAGAGAGGCTCCCCCATGGCCAAGAATAAGCTTAAGGGACCCCCAACATTGAATTCCAACTCCCCTATAATTTACTCCTCTATGTAACCATTCAGTTAATACTCTTATTGTCTACTCCCATCAACTTACTACCTATATACAGATCTATCTCCTTGACTACACTAAACATGTCAAAACAAGGACTTTTATCCATCTATTCCCGTGTCTAGTCTCTAGCAAGGATTTAATTTTTGCTGAATGGAAGAGAGTTTGTACCCAAAACACTCTACGGTCTTATCAGGTAGAGACAAGTCTGAGTAACATATGAATTTTTTTGTCCATAAAAATGTTCATAAGATTCTTTCTTATCAACTCTTCTTTGAGTAGCTGTGTTTTATATCAGGATGCTATTTAGAGATTTAAATCATCTAACCTCAAATGACAAGACTATCAGCTCACTAGTAACTGTGGCTATTGATAAAATAGCAAATCACTCTTCTTGGCTCAAATTCAGTGTTTGGAAGCTCACTTAGTTCCTAGGGGGAAAAAAACAGCACCTGCAATAAAACCATTTACTTCAGGTCACCATCCCCTTTTTTTTCCAACTGCTTCTTGTATGGGCTTCCCTGATAGCTCAGCTGGTGAAGAATCAGTCAAAGCAAATGAGTGGATACAAAAGCATGCACATGATCCAATAACAGGTGCTTTCTTCAAAAGCTTTTCATTTACAAGATGATCAAGCTTGACAGGCTACAGCCCAGCCCATCGGGTTGGAAACAGTCAGATACAACTGAGTAACTAACACAACAACAAGCTAAATAAACCCTTAGCGCTCCATTCACAATTAATTGGTTATGGGGATTCCTGCTTTGCCCTTTAATCTACACATTCTCTTAGGGACTCTTCTTATGTGTAAGACCTATAGAACTAGAAAGTTCTTTCATGACAAGTAAAAGATACTGCCATTGCCATCTAATGTACAGAAATTCCTTGGTGGCTTAGACAGTAAAGAATCCACCTGCAATGCAGGAGACCTGTGTTCGATCCCTGGGTTGGGAAGATCCCCTGGAGAAGGAAATGGCAACCCACTCCAGTATTCTTGCCTGGAAAATTCTATGGACAGAGGAGCCTGGCAGGCTACAATCCAAGGGGTTGCAAACAGTCAGACACAAACGAGCAACTAATATCTAATGTACAACTCAGGATCTCAGGCAGGCTGAAGGGGAAAGAGAGTTTCCAGGCCAGCAGTGTATACCTTTTCTGAAACCCCAGAGGGTACACACCAAAGTTGTTGTTGTTCAGTCGCTACACACCAAAATACCATGCTATGAAAACCCAGCAGAGGTTCCCCTCTCAAGAAAATTCCCTTGATAGATACCCTCAGTTCCTCTTCACAACTCCCATACCATTTGAAATTCACTAATTCCCATTTTTCCTGCTTGTCTTACTGTCCTGCATCTTCAGTAGTGCTTATCCCAAGTACAGCTAACTGCTTTCCTTTTTTTTTTGCTGCACCATGTGGCTTGTGGGATTTTTTTTTTGACTGCACCCCACAGCCCGTGGGACCCTAATTCCCTGACCAGGGGTCGAACTCAAGCCCCTTGCATTGGAAGGTGAAGTCTTAACCACTGGACTCCCAGAGAAGTCCCTTGTGGGATTTTAGTTCCTCGACCAGGATCAGGACCAGGGATCGAACCCGGGCCCTTAGCACTGAGAGCACTGGCCCACCAGGGAATCCCCAGTTAACTACCTTCTGACTGTACCAGGCCTAGCTCCCATGTTGGAGCACCACCACTGTGACGATGGCCCCCACATCTATTCTGCTCACTGCTCAGTCCCCGTGACTTAACACAGACAGACGCAGCACTCGGCATTTCGCAGGGGCTCTGTATTTCCTGAATGGATACATGACCAAACCACCTGCATCTAAATACAGGCAACTCGGCTGAGACCAAGAGGAGGGCAACAGTATTTTACAAAAGTGTAAGTAAGTAAATAATACAGATCATTCCTTGGATTTATAATACAGAAGGAATACCTGTTTTGTTATTTATAAAAAAGGATTTCTTTCTGGGTAGCGATGTCAGAAGCAGCAAACGGCCCTGTTGGCATGAGGTATGAGACCTAAGCTACTCCTAAGGGGAGACTGACGTCCTGCGCCACGCTGATTTACTGCTCCTGCAAGCCTCCTTTATCATATCTTCACTTCAGGGCCCCACTCAACACTATTTACATCCAGTTCTATATGTTTTCTGTGTATATTATACAGACATATTTTTTATTTGCTACTTACTCATAAGTTCTTTCGAATAAAATTGCCTTTGTGTCTCCCAGAGCTGCTCAATAAGTTGGTACTGAGTAAGTGCCTGAGGAACTGATTCATTCATTCATTCTATATTCCAAGTTCCCTTCTAGGTAAGAGTTGCTAAATGTCAGCATCTGGCCAGTATAGAGGTTCAGGGACATATAAACACAGTTTTTCCTCGACCTTTTTTTTTTTTTTTTGGAGTATAGTTGCTTTGCAATGTTGTTTCTGGACATTTTTGATGAAGTAAATGACAAATACTGTAATATAAGAAAATGGTTTTATTCCTAATTTTTAGTTCCCATACAGTTTACAAATACACTTTTACTCTGATAATGCAGCTTTGCAACTAGCAAAGCAGTTAAAACTAACACCCATAAATATAGGTGGGGAGACAATTAACAGCCACTAACGTTCCTCTACATAAACTATTCTCTTAATGTTATTTTTTAAAAACAATTGCAAATAGACTATGTAATATACGTGGGCAAAAAGGCAATTAACTGAATCTCTTGAAACACTAAATGTATAATAAACAGTGCATATTATCAACATTTACATGATTCACATCAAAATGATGACATCCTAAAACGTCTTCCTTTTGAAGGATAGATTTATCAATAAAATATTACATATCTTTCAATACTCTGGCACAATACTTCATATACTGCAGGAAAATTACCTGTAGGTCTAGTCATCAACTTAATAAAGGGTCCTTTTCCATTAGCTTTTATTAATAAAAGAATCACAATTAGGTCATAAATAAACAGGCAAATTATTAATTACATGATTTGAGGTTTAGGATGAAAACTTGTAAAAATTAGTTTGATAGACAGTAAAGTTATACAACACACTAAAACCAACTGTTTAATATTTTTGCCTTGTGTGAACTGCCCGTAATGAAAAAGGAATAAACTTTAGGGATGGAAGATACAATAAACTATATTTTGGAACTTACTTTTCAAGAGGAAGAGGAAAAAAGATTTTAAAGAAATCAAGGGCTAATACAGATCCTAATAAAGGCATATTGAAATCAGGGAGGCCATGTGCTTGCCATATAAAACTTTATTCCCCCAACAACATACAGAAAACAAAAACTGCACTGGGTTTGTACTTATGTCTACAACCTAAGTCTCCCTTGCAGATTAATAAGCTACAACAAAGCACTTCACAACTGCATACCTTTTTCCACATTCCTCTGCACTAGAAAGAACCCAGGACATTATATTAGTTCTTAAAAACCCCAGTAAACCCTTAACAACCCCTTAATAACACCTAAAAATAATCTTGATGACTTTCTTGGGTGTTCCAAAGCAACTGGGCTTTGTAAAGGACGCACAAACACCAAGAAAATCATACATGTACGTTCTCATCCCTGTTTAGCCACATTTAAAAAGTCACTGAGTCACTGATTTCAAAGGGAGAGATGACCAGAATTTTCAGGAGGGCCACACACTGAATACAAGGTGTCTTTTTGCTTTTTTTTTTCCTTTTTAAAAAAGTTATTAAGACTCTGAAATTTGGCTTCTTTTTAAAAAACCCCAATACCACGTGCCAGGTAATTTCTTCACCCCAAATATAAAATCTTATGCTTATAATTTTAAAATACTTAGCCAGCTACGGGATATTGTGCAAATTTAATGTCTACCAGCAACCTGGAAGCAGACTGTAGACGTGTAGCTATCACACCTACTTCCCAGTAACTTGATTCAACTATTACTGACTGCTCTGGCCCCAGGCCCTCTGACTTCCTCAGAAACCACCTCTTTGGAACTTCCATTTCCACTGTATTTTTTTCTACCTGCACCTTGAGCCCCCGCCCCCTGCCCCCACCCATCTTCACAGTCCCTCCACCTGAATCCATCCCATGTAACGTTACCCAAGAACCTACAATCACCTTTACCAAACACATGGCACACCTCAGCACCCTAGGGACTATTACAACCTTGTCTTGGCATCAGTTTATAGCACATGATAGTTTGCTGACTTTATGGAGGGAAATCTAAATGAAATCAATGTCCCTTTACAAAGCTGGCCAAGATCAGGTGGTTTCCAAGTGCAAAACCAACTGATCTTAAGCTACAGGCAGAGACGTTACTGCAGCAGATATATTGTACAATCAAACCCTTGTTTGCTGGTGAAAGACCTTGCCCCCAAAGTCCACAGTCAAAAATTTACCGCAAAAATGAGAACCCTTCAATGTGACAATGTAATAAAAAATAACAGGACGCAAGATCCTTGTTGCAAATACTTAACTGGAATCTCTTTCCTTACAGGTTTGACAAGAAGACAGTAGTCATTTACATTCCTCTTACAAGGTAATTACCTTCAGATCAGACCTGTGTTCTGAAGCACTGAAGGCTGTGCTTCAATGCTGAAGTTCAACGGCCAGGCGGGATGGGAGGTGGGGTAGGGGGGAAATCAACATACTCTTTTTTTCCAATGTACATTTTTGTCTTCTGAAAATGGCAGCCAGGCTCTCCTCAAACAAATCTCCTCAGGATTTTAAAGGAGGTAAAGCCCTCAGGAAGGAACTACTACCAGGGCTGGATCTAGTCCTTCTTTTTCAGGAGACAAAGCAAGAAGAATTCGATGAAGGAGCCCATGACTTAACAGCAAAGTTGCCATGGCATTTTATTATCTTTACCATGTCCACCAATGACGCTTTAATTGAAATACACTCATTGAATGATGATTCAACACACAGGGCAAAGAGGGATGTCTTTGGAGAAGGCACTTCAGGTAGGACGTTAGCAAATCTTACTGCTCAGTTAAAACAAAAATGAGCTACTGCTAATTCAGTCAGATTAGTGGCCTCAGGAGAACTGCTCCTCCTCACTCAGCCAACGGCAGGCATGGGTGTGGGATATGTGGGAGTGCACTCCATACACCTCTCTGTAGGGGCTAGGGCAGTGAGCTGGTTCTGCTTTCAAATGCTCTGCCCTCACAAACACATCCATCCTTGAGAGGTCAGGTGCCCAAAGTGATGGTTCAGAAAATATGCTAAGAGCCAGCAGAAGTGGTTCAAGAAGCTTGCTGAAGGCCCTGTTTCTGCCCGACTCCCAACTTACACCAGTTATCATAACCAGCTTCAGCTTTCCAAGGTCACTAGCGGCTCCTACTTTTGCTACTTTTTTTTTTAGCTGTTTTTCCATGGCACTGGTCCTGACTGTTACGCTGGGGGCCTCCAAGGAAACTTACCTCCAGTTCATGCCCTCATGCAGGCCCCTCTTCCCAAACGGGGCCTGGGCCTGGCCCTGGGCCTGGGCCTGGGACTGGCTTTAACCAACACGGGGCAGTAGAAATGATGCGGCGACAGTTCTGGGTTGAAGTCTTCAGTGCATGTGGCCGTTACTACTCTATACCCTTGGGGCCTCAGAGCTCCCATGAATGTGGTCCAGCTACCCTGCTGGCGAATAAGAGACCTGAGGACCACACGCAGACAGAGAAGCCAAGCCATCCTGCCCACCACATGAGTGACACCAGCAAGACAAGGAGAGGAATCACCCAGCTGAGCCCAGCCCAGTTTGAAGAAGGTGAGAAAAAGCAAGCTCTTGTTTTAAGCCACTCAGTTTTGAGGTGGTTTGTCAGCAACAAATGATAACCAAAAACTGGTTATCTGAAGATGCAATTTTTTTCCCCAAACACAAGACAATTACTCAAATGAAAAGGAAAGATGGCAAATGTTTTCCCACCACAACGTTTTCAGTCAACAGGCTGAATGGTAACTGGTCAACTGCTAAGAAGAAAGCATGCCTTTTATCCTAAGTTCCCATGATCTTTCCCCTCCGTGATTTTTTAATGTCAATGCAAAGGTAGACAGTCTGGGGCACTGGCTTAATTATTCTTGAGCCAAAATAAGAGGCCATCAAAATGAATTATCCACTACTGGATAAGTGATGATAAATAAAACTGTTCACTCTTCTATAGGATGTTGTTACTTAATTTTTCCAAATCATTTTTCCTCTTACAAGTGCCCTAGCATCCCCTACAAAGAGGGGAGAGGAAACTCAATCTGTTGAGGTTATAAAAAAAAAATGCCAATAACTAGAATTTGAGTCACCATCATCTGTAAAATATACAACACAATTTAACTGCTTCCTCAATTTAAAATAAAATTCCATAAAATATAACACTGTCTACATCATAGAGATGATTTCTTATCTGAGGACATGAGTAACTAGAAATCAGGTATCATCAAGTTAAAATACAGTGGTCTTTAAATGGTTTCAAATTTTGCTTATCAAAAGGTAGCCAACCACAGTGCAAGTTTTCCAAATTCAAGTTCATTCTTCATGTAACCTTTCTTGCATCTGTTCTTGATCTTTTCAGGGAGAGGGTGAAAGTTCACATCTAGCAAAGAAAGAAATTAGAATTTTTAAGGAGCATACATTGAAAAGTCTGGCAAGGCAGTAAACCATTTTAAAGCAGAGTTAAAGCTTTTAAATATACTACTCATTAGAAATGAGAACTTCAACATGAAATACTAAAAACTGTGAGCTTCTAAATTCTCTTGGGTTACATCCATACACGCACTTGGGTCACTCTCTAAAAAGATGATTGACAGGGAGGAGATGTACAAGGGAGATAATTCCTAGCATCAGAGCTGGAAGGTGTGGAGTCGAGCCAGTCAGAGAGGCCCAGGAGGTTCAGTGCCCTGTGTCACACAGGCAGGCAATCAGAGGCCCACTAAGGTGAAAACTCAGGCATCCTGACTCCAATCATCCAGGACCGTGTCCCCATACTTCCTAAATCCCTAGAGATCCTCTCCCAGCACAGCCTGGGTTAATCTACTTTACTAAAAATTGCAGGAATGATGATATATGCTCTTCATCACCAGTTTTAACCATTTCTCAGTTCAGTGCTAACCCTGCCCTTAACAGAATTAATTTTGCATTTGATTTCAATATTTAAATGAATCCAGCTTGGAAAAAGAAATACAGGCAAAAGAAAAAGAAGGCTGATTTCTAAAAAGAAGGAGGTTTGTTTTATTATAACAGTCACGGATTATATGCCAGCTCCGAAATGCCACAAATTCACCAGACCCTGATGCTGGGGAAGATTGAAGGCAGAAGGAGAAGGGGACGGTAAGAGGATGAGATGGTTGGATGGCATCACCGACCTGATGGACATGAGTTTGAGTAAGCTCCGGGAATTGGTGATGGACAGAGAAGCCTGGCATGCTGTAGTCCATGGGGTCACAAAGAGTTGGACACGACCTGAGCGACTGAACTGAATTGATATGAACAATGAACCCGAGACCACTTGCACTGAAATACCTGTTTCTGTGCTTGACGTCTTGGTGGGTCTTCTCATCTGAAGCTTTTCTGCTGCTGCATCAGGCCCACGTTTTCATAGACTCTAGCATTGTCTTCTCTCATTCTGAAAAGAAGAGAAAGAAGAAGACACTAACAAAAACACAGACATACTGCTTAACCTTATGTGATAGTAATAACCCATCTACTTCATTCTCTGGGACTGAGTATGGCACAGATATAGCTGTTGTCCCCAGGAGCTGACATTCTAGGAGGGGATTTGAGACAGAAACACATATCAAAATCACTGTGAAGAGCCTTGAGTCCCTGTGCTCTCAAGGGTTTGGCACACGGAGAGCTGTTTCCCAGTAGGTTGGAGTAAGGGAGGCCTGTGTAACAAGGTCCTGGGTTAGGCCGTGAAGGAAGCTGGGGAGTGTGCACAGAGAAAAAAATGGTGTTCACTGCGAGGAGAGGGATCTGATGGCCAGAGCTCTATGAAGGCAAAATGTAGGAATGGTCAGGCAGTGACTCTAGATCCATTCAGTCCCTATCCAGTCACGTGAAAGTGAACGTGAAACTGGTTGGTGGTTTAGGGCCCCTGGTGACCAGAACAGTCCAGGAGGACGAGGAAATCAGCAGCAGCAGGCTGGCCAGAGAGGAACAAGCTGAAACAAGCAGCAGGGGCTGGGGTCTCCTGGGTCTGCACCCTATGAGGGGGATGATGGGAAAGGCAGAGAACCTGTTGCTCACAAGGAGGCCACTGGTAACAGGGGAGTCATCAGAGCTAATTCTGTTGAGCCAACACGTGGGGAAAGCTTCCTGGCAAGAAATTGGGGCCCTGACGTGCTGGTTCCACTGCAGATCACAATTCAAAGTATCAACTTTCCCCATCGGCCTACTGGGAAAGAAACAAGCAGCCAGAAGGAAGAGGGAGCTTGGCGAAAAGCGTACTTTTGCTGCATCACTTCATCTCAATGCTAAATAGAAAGCAAATGTAAATACGAACCTCATATATGTTATCCAAAACATTTATATAGAGTATTAAAGCCAGCAGGGGTTTAAAAATCCACATCAGAAGCAAACAGACATAAGACTCGCAGGGGAAAATAAAAAGTAAATGTTATACCAGAGAGTGACTTCAGGATATACAGAAAAATCATAACTTATAATTACTATTACATCATTGATTTAACAAATATTTTCCTATCACATGTTTTAGTTTTAAAAAGGAGTTGGCAAAGTTTTTCTGTACAGAACCAGACCGAAAATTATGTAGTCTCTGTGGGCCATATGCGGTCTCTGTCATGTATTATTCTTTGTGTGTGTGGTTTTTTTTAATAACCCTTTAAAAGCCATCCATGAGCTGTACAAAAACAAGCTGTGGCCCAGATTTGGCCTGGGTGCTACAGTTCGCTAACCCCTGGTTTAAATAGCCACGGTGGATTTCTGCTGACTCTGGAAAATTAGACCACGGCTGTGTGGACCACTGTGTGCTTAGTCGCTGAGTCAAGTCCAGCTCTTTGTGACCCGACGGACTATAGCCTGCCAGGCTCCTCTGTCCATGGGATTCTTCAGGCAAGAATACTGGAATCAGCTCCCATTCCCTTCACCACGGGATCTTCTCGACCCAGGGATCAAACCTGGGTCTCCTGCACTGTAGCAGATTCTTTACCACCTGAGCCACCAGGGACCATTAGACCATTATTTTATGTAGCAAAGAATCCTGACTCATCAAAAGGGGTGTTACCTACCTCTGCAACAATCCCCCACCCCACTGAAATAAAAATAAAATTCTTCTTGGAGAAACAGCACTTGATATATTTATAATCCCCTAGGTTCCTACCCAGTGTAGCAAGCAGCCTTCAGTTTAGGTGAATTACAATTTAGCTTAGCTAGCCACACTCACAAACTAGTCAGGCAACAATAATGTGCACCAAGGAAAAGCATGTGCTGCAAACATGTGTCATTTTTTAAGCTTTTCTAAAGGACTATGTTCAGGTAAAAAGAATTTCCTTCATTTCTACTTACTCTGCACAGGATGGTGTTGGGGTACAAGGTGGCAGGGGACTCTGATCTCCACTTGCCTGGTCCATCAGGGAATACTTAATATTTGTGTATTCGTGTCCTTTCCTCTTGCTTTTCTGAAAAGCAAAGGTTGCATATATGAAGTCCTATGACTTTTTTGAAGGAATGAAGAAGTTAAAAAGGCATTTCACAGGAAAGGAAAAAGGAGAGAGAAAGACAGAGCTGGACATATAGATAAGTTGAACCCTGAATACTGGTATGCTGGCCAAATGCCAGGGAATTCACCTCCTCCATGTAAATTCATCCTATGGGTGAAAGGGACTTTTGAACCATACAACTCAAAAGCAGAGAGAATCATGCATTAACAACTTACCGTATTAAATGAAATGTACCTGCTTCTGGGCTAAGAGAGAATTCACACTTTCTTTGCCACATTAGCATCTAATCATTTCATAGTTCACTTGCAACACATTTAATGATTTTCAAGTAAACGGGTGGGAAGAGAGTTCCAGAAATAAATGCACTCCAAGTAGAAATGGCCCACGGGTACAAAAGATGTCAGCATCTTATCAGGATCATACATTTTATCACATTGTCCCCATCCCACCCTTACACCAGAAAAAACCCTAGCACATTTAATACTTTATTTTCAGCCTAATGATGAACTCTGGAGGGAAAAAAGGCAAAAAAAATCAGTAGAATGCAATCTCATCTCAGATACAGAATGAACTGCATTCGGTAGGACTCCTGGTTAGATGATTTATCACTCTTTCCTCCTAAATTCACCAGTTCCAAAAATCTAATCCATAAAGTTCTCATCATTATACAATGCTGCTTTCATTTCAGGATTATTCAAGACACAGCAAATATTACAAAGGGTATCCATATCAAATACTGACATACAGCAATGACTTTCGTTCACTGCTGGTGGGAGGGTAAACTATGCCATCACTTTGATGCACAATTCGTCAGAACGGATAGTGCTAACACTAGTTAGTATCTGGTAATGATGAAAAGGCACGTATGTACTACAACTTTAAACATTTTCTTCTTCAGAGGCTCATGCACACAAGCCTAGAAGAGCTGATAAGGATGTCCAGTGATGTGCTATTTCCAACATTCACCAAGAGAACAAAGGAATGTGATGTACTCATATCACAAAATAAGAAGAAATGTACGTATGTATACGTGCACACCAAAACAGATTTCATACACAATGTTAGGTACAAAAATACAACCTGCAAAATAATGAAACAGTACAATAGTATGATACCACCTTACTGAACATTCTATGGAGAAGGCAATGGCAACCCATTCCAGTACTCTTGCCTGGAAGATCCCATGGATGGAGGAGCCTGGTAGGCTGCAGTCCATGGGGTCGTGAAGTCGGACACGACTGAGTGACCTCACTTTCACTTTTCACTTTCATGCATTGGAGAAGGAAATAGCAACCCACTCCAGTGTTCTTGCCTGGAGAATCCCAGGGACGGGGGAGCCTGGTGGGCTGCCGTCTATGGGGTCGCACAGAGTCAGACACAACTGAAGCGACTTACCAGCAGCAGAACATTCTAAGGGAATTCCATTACGCTGTTTCTGCGTATTTTTTAAAAATGTCTTTTTAATACTGTAAATGGAAGTTAACAAAAGAAATCAACTTCCAAGTAAATAGCAGAGTATGAGATCGGTATATAAAGACTGGAAAATTTTCTCAGTCTTGCTCATTTGCATTTCCCCTAGATTCCCACCTGTTTTGCATTTCCTCCTTCCAATGCTGCCTTGGTGTCTCTTCGTCCCTTACCCTGCTCTCCACCTCTGACTGTCATTTTCTTTTTTTCCATTTATTCCTCTGTAGCACAGTCTTTTACTCCCAAAGGTCCTTAATGCTTCATATTAATAATTTTGGAAATACCTGGATTTCAGCATAATTAATTATGCTGAATGAGTTTTGTTCGTTTGCTTAATCTAAAAATCAGATGGGTGTAGTATTTTTAAGTCTGCCACTGAAACCTACTAAATTAAAGTACTTCTTACTCTAGTCCCAAATCAAGTAGCAAGTTCCTACATTGAATCAAACAGTATACTGAAAGAAACAACATACCACAAAATCTACTTTATTTCTTTTTATTAGTGGATTTTTTTAAATTTATTTTTTGCCCCACTCTGGCATGCAGGATCTTAGTTCCCTGACCAGAGAATCAAGGCTGTAACCCTTGTGTTGGGAGCATGGAGTCTTAACAACTGGGATCACCAGGGAAGTCCCCACAAAATCTAATTTTAAAAAACAAATACAATCTAAGCCTACATATTTTTCTTTTAAATCCAAAGGTTCATATACCAAATAGCTAATGTGCTGACACATAATGGCACCGACAAGTATTGGCTGAGTGGACGAATACACACACTCATTCGGTACTCTTGGGATGGCATTACTGGGGACATCCAATTTCTATAGTCTACATTCTGTAATATTTAAGTGATTCTACCTCCCCTACCTCTCATCCCCAACAAAAGGGCAGCAATAAAGGTATTTTGGTTTTAACTAGTTCCTAAATCCAAATTACAACTTCAGATTTAGGGTCAGAGGGACCATATACAGTAAGTAATAGGAAGACGTGAAGTGCCAGATAAGCTGGGAGGGAAAGTCCCTAAATTCTCCAAAACCAGAAGAAAAACCAAAGCTTCTGAATGAAATAGAGAGCTTTTCTGAACAAGACGACCTTATGGTCTTCAAAATATTCCCAAGTAATTTCCCATCTGTACCAGTGGTACTACATTCTACTTCTTAGAAGTCCTTCTTTTGAGGCAACTTCATGCTTTAAGTAAGTACTCCTGGCCCAAATCAGGAGTGTGATTTGGGAAGGTGAATATGAAATAGCCTACAGTAACCATCTAAAGGCTTCCTGGTGGCTCAGACAGTAAAGAATCTGCTTGCAATGCATAAGACCTGGGTTCGATCCTTAGGTCGGGAAGATCCCCTGGAGAAGAGATGGCTACCCGCTCCAGTATTCTTCCCTGAGAATTCCACGGGCGGAGGAGCCTGGTGAGCTACAGTCCATGGTGTTGCAAAGAGTCAGACATGACTGAGAGATTAACACTTCTAAGTTCTATTCTAAGTTCATAGCACTTACATTAAGACAACAACCTAAAGCGGTAAAGTTCAAAACCAGAGCAGAGCTTGTTAATCATTTGACCAT
Organism: Budorcas taxicolor; assembly: GCF_023091745.1. Taxonomy (NCBI): domain Eukaryota; kingdom Metazoa; phylum Chordata; class Mammalia; order Artiodactyla; family Bovidae; genus Budorcas; species Budorcas taxicolor. The sequence goes on from NC_068926.1 coordinate 61,900,229, forward strand.
GCCTTTCTATATCCACACTGTTTCTGAAGACGTTTTTGTACAAGGAAACAACCTAGTGAGTATTTGTGCGTGGACTGAGAACCTGCTGAACTAACTAACTCGGGCTAACCACGCTTTGATAACATGGCCGCTGCGCTGCTAGGCTAGAAGCCTTTCAGTAAGGTTGTAGGTCCCCTTTTTGAGAAGCTGAATTTTCCAGAAGGTGATAAACAGGGTAAAGAAGGCAAATACCACTGTTTAGACATCACATCTATCCAGTGAGCAGCACGGTGATGGGGCTGGGGTTGGGGGTGGGCAGTGAGCTAAGGACAGCTCCCAAAAGAGCAGTTTCCTCAGTCCTCATGAACTCAGCTTTGTGTGTTATAAAGAGCTTGCAACGGAGAGCCTCCAGTGCCACACTGTTCATTATGTATGGCTTATTAAAAATGGAAATGTTTCTGTTTCCAACTTGACCACACTGGTGGTTCCAACCCTCATGTGCTATGAAGAGTAAGGCATTCATTTAAGAGATGGAATCAGGATGAATAAGGCCTGGATCAAAACTGGAACAGGCTGGAAACTTTGAGGCTTGGAGTTCTAAGCCTACCAGGTGAACCTGGGGAAATCCCAAACCCATCTGTCAGGCTTGTTGCCCCTCCCTGAGCTACTCCATAGTGAAAAATCCAAGTTGTGCGGTAGGGAATAATTCATTTCCAGAGAGGTCCTTCCTGGTTGGGAACTTGTTTCTCCTTTTCAGATAAAGATAGTTATCTAGCAAAGCCTGTATTCTCTCTCAGAAGGAGAGCATATCCAAGCCAAGCTGCCCAGAAAAAAACACCAAAAATCTATATGTCAGCCGTGTAGGCTTGGTACCTGCTCTTCTTCAATCCTGCGCTGTAGTGTTTCAATATAATGCTGGACAGCCATATAGATGAATCGGTACTGTGCTTCTGTCTGGACCATCCCTGACCTCTGTGACCGCACCATCTGAATGGTTTTGGGAACGTCGATGTCACAGTCGACACCTACAAAGCAAAGCACCACGGAGCATCAGGAGAAACTGCAGAGACAAGGTGAAGCGGTTTAAAGCACAACTTTGAGCAGAGATAAAGCAAATTTACACGTTCGTGTTTTAACCGAACCTGTTCCAAGGGCTACGGCATTGGCCTTCTGACCAACAACGATCCTAGAAGATTATAGGGTTAGGGGTCAGCGGTGAGGAGCCCCGCAGGTTACAACACCGCCCTGTACCATCAGCAAAGAGCGAGCAGATGGACAGAGACCACCACTCTCCTAGGCTGTGTTTTATGCCAAAAGCTCAAACAGCATCACTTCTGTTCTTGGGCAAACATATTGAAAGTTGAAGTCTCTGGCCTAGATTTTTGTGAAAATACTTTAACGTTCAATTTTCTTCTGCAGGCTATTTTCACTAGCACTTTCCTTGCATAAACTAAAAACAGGAATCATAGCTTCTTGCCCTCCAAATGACCTACCTTTCTCTCTGATGATGTCAATAAGAATATCAATCACAATGAACGTCCCTGTCCGGCCAATTCCAGCACTGTGGGCAGAAGGACGAAGAGCGAGGACAATGGAGTCATTCATGAGGGTTTTATACTCAAAACCAAGCTATTAAGATTAACAGAAACAATGTCTGCTCTTGGGAGTATTTATAAGATTGTCTATTTATATTTGCAAACATATTAGCAAAGAGCCCAGGGCTTTGGACTCAGTCCATCCTGCACTTGGAGCCCAGCTTCTCCAGCACAGTGTGCCTGAGGCAAATCCCTTAACCTCTCTGACCCTCTGTTTCATCATCTGTGAAATGGGCTATTGTGAGTATCAAATATCAGTAATGGGTGAAAAACAATTGATGCAGATGCTGGTATGGAGCAAGGGCTCAATAAAAGGGAGCTTTTATAGAACTGAATAAATAATGTTTCACACGCATCTACTTGCCCAACATATGAAAGATTTAGGAAACCCAACTTTCCCCAGTATAATCATGAAGCCTAAACTTGGTAACTGGCACCTACAAACTCTGGTGCGGAGGCCATGGGCCTGGCTTCTAGAAGCCTGAACAGGGAGCGGTCCAAATATTCTGAAATAAATAGGTATGTTGTCAGGGGGAAAAAAATACACCATATTTCCATGGAAAACAAGAACAGGATCACAATCAAAGAGATGAATCCTAAAATAACTGCATGAACAGAGAAAACCAATCAAACATTACCAGACTAAGGGTGCCTTAAGAATAAGGACTGTGTTCACCACCCCCTGCCCCAACCACCCCAGTACCTGGTGGTCCCACAGGATCTAGAAGAAATATACTTTGGGGTCAAAGTGTCCCTTAATGCCACAAACAGGCATTAAATTTTTCCCACAGTTAAAGAGCTGTGGCTTGGGCTGGGCAAGTACAAACAAGCACCCTGGGCGTCGAGAGATGATGGGACAGGTGACATCCTAGAGGTGGAGGGGCCAGTCACCTGCAGTGAACCACCACGGGCCCCGCATCCACAATGCTCTCCTGCTTGTGGTGAACCTCCTCCAGAAAGTCCAGCACGCCCCCCGGGTCACTGGGCACGCCGTGGTCCGGCCAGGTCCGAAAGTGGTATTGCCAGACCGTTCTCTCCGTATTCCCCTGGAGTAAAGCCAAGAAAAACCAGAAAAGAATTAAATAAATCAAGGGGTTGAGACATCGTCCGGGTCCTATCTTTCCCAGATCCTCCGTGAGCCAGGAGGACCAGGCCACCACCGCCTCCCGACGCTCCGTTCACAGGTCCCCCCGACAAGTTCCCCAGATCTCTCCTCCTCCTGGGTCTGGCTGAGCAATCCTGGAGGCTGGAACCCATTGCCTCTGTCCAAAGAAACAAGATGTCTCTTACAGCAGTTTGTTCTTGAGGAAACGACAGCCAGCATTCGTGCCTGCCCCGTCAGCCAGCGGCAGATGAGGTCCCTGTTCCCCCTCCTCCGAGCACAGCTGCACGTGGGAGACAGCGGAGCCCTCTGGGACTCGGGGGCTCTCCTCCCACCACCTGAGAAAGGGGAATTCCCTCCAGACATCTGCTCGTCTCTGTCTTTTTGTACCTGGCCCGCCTCTCCTGCAACATGCACTTTTATTATAATTATTTCAACTTCCATTTTGGTGCAGAGCAGGTAAGACAGGCTTTGCAATCAGGTGGGTGGATTCAGGCCCCAACCCCAGCATTCACGCTCACTGTGGTCCTTGGACATCTCTAAGCCTCAAACCCCTCATGTGCGGATGGGCATAAGACACTCTACCACAATTATCACTGGGAGGACTAAACAAGACCAGTTAAACGGAAAGCCACTGCGAAGCAAGGAAGAGGCTCAGCACGCTGGTGCTCTTCTGAGGACTGACATTAATAAAGGTCAACAAGGGTACCGAGACCAAAAAAACTAAAAAGGCATCGTGTTCTGGGTTCACCCAATTAGGTCACTATTTGTCACTGTGTCTTCTTCCTACATTATCTGGAGACTACATAAGCTAAGTAACATTTTTAAAGGGGATTTTGAAAAAAGGAAAGAGAGAGAATAACCAAACCAGTATCCACCACCTGTGACCTTCAGAACATCCAAGGAATCTGAACCACAGTCAAGATCTTTTCGGGAATTATGAGCATTTAGTTTGCTGAGTCATGAAAAAGGATTTTTCTGGAGGTTACCAGTGAGCTAAAACTCAGGGGGTTCCCAGGGTCACAGAAAGGACAGGGAATGAGAGAGACCCAGCTGCCCTGAGCATCCTTGTTCCTCCTCCTATATAAATGGCCACTGAGGTCTTGGTCCCACTCCTCCTTCCCAGGCGATTAGGAGGCTTAAATGAGATCATCTGATAGCACTTTAAAAAAAATGGAGCATGCTATACAAAAAAGCAGATAACCCATGACCAGTAATCCTGGAGAAATGATCGGCCTTGTGTCAGCACCTGCACCCACAAGTGCAAAACAGAAACACAAACACCAACATTCCCTGTACCTGGTACTCCCAAATCTCTGCTAACAAGAAGATGGATGGTTTATCAAAAAAAAAAAAAAAACCTGAAGAAAAATCCACCTGCTACTGAGAAACACCTGATAACGAGAAGACGGGTAGTTTACCACTACAGCTGAAGAAAAATCTATCTGAAATCTTTGTCTGATGTCCTCTAAATCTCTAATTTCTGCTTGACAGAGACATTCTTCCAGCTTGCCCACACAGTCTCGCAATCGACTGAACCTCCACCCTCTCCCTGCCAGCAACAGAACGGCACATCAGAAGTTCCGACATCTCACCCTGGACCACAGCCGCTGAGGCTCCCGGCTCACTCAGGTCCCCAGACCACCTCATGAAACTCACCAGAGGACAGTCCCTCCTCCGCCCTCCGCCTGCCTCCTCCCGCCCCGGCTGCCCAGCTATGACTCCGTGCACTCTCTCCATCACGGATCTGCACTCCCCCAACCCTCTCTCCACCCGCTGCTGAGGAACCCCAGCACCTTAGGTGGGTGTGACAGCGGGTGTCTGCTAGATGGCATAGGGACTTGTACCATGGCTTCTCGTGGCTACATGACTGCAATTCCTTGAGGACAAAGGCTGTTTTGTTCACCTCTGTGTCCCAAGAGGCCCCTGAATAAGTAAGCCTATCTCACCATGAAATCATGATGAATCCAAATCACGATGGATGCAAAGTTAGTCACCCCAGATGTACACATATTGGTGACTCCCTTTGCTGTCCACCTGAAACTATCACAACATTGCTGATCGTCTATACTTCAATATAACATAAAAAGTTAAAAAAAAAAAAAACAAACATAGTCATCCCAGGGACAAACCTGAACTACGTACAATTAGAAGCTGACACATGGAACATGAGCACTAAAATAGGCCTCAGGGCCTTTGCACTTGCTGCTCCTGTTGCTTGGAACTCTCCTCTCCCGAGCCTCAGATGCTGCTCCACCTTCAGGTCTCAGCTTGCCTGGCACCCCCCGAAAGAGGTCCTCCCTGCTTACTCCATTTCATTCTCTAACACACCACACTGTGGCGTTCACAGCCCCAGCACAACTGGAAAGCTTGGTTGGTTATTTACTCCTTAGCCTCCCACCTCCCTAGGCTCTGTGGGGAAAGGGACCGTGCAGATCTGGTTTGCCATGTACCAGTCCAGTACCCTGCGGCTTCCCAAGTGGCTCAGACGGTAAAGAATCTACCTGCAACGCAGGAGACCTGGGTTCGATCCCTGGGTCAGGAAGATGTCCTGGAGAAGGGAATGGCAACCCACCCCAGTATTCTTGCCTGGTGAATTCCAAGGGCGGAGGAGCCTGGCGGGCTACAGTCACAAAGAGTCAGACACGACTGAGTGACTAACACAATGACAACAAAACAAGTACCTCGGTGGTACCTGGCACACAGAGGGTGTCCACAACTGGATGTTATTCAGTGAGTGAACAAATGCCTGAAGGTATGCAGACAGGAGTGACTGCACGACCCTGGATTAGCACACCCCCTGTGCAGTTACCAGACTGTCTAAAGTACGACAGTATACTTACTTGTCCAACCTTCGAGAGTTTAAGTTCTCTTAAGGTATAGTCGTGAGCGGCACTTTCCTTGACGTTCCTAACGCGCATGACTCCGTATTCTTTTAGTGCATACTCGTCAGGCCAGTATTTGACACATTTACTCTGGAAGGGGTCCAAGAAAAGAGTTAATCTCTGTGAACTCTGACATGAAAGACTCAACCAGCAGAAGAGCAACATTCAAGTGTTGACTACTAACATGGAAAAGGGCCTGCCTGGTGTCTGTTGGATTTTCAAAGGAAAGGAAAGAAGAGTTCAAACTAAAGAAGCAGATGCAGGGAGAACCAGGGAGAAGTGGGAAGAGAAAGCCAGTGCAGCAGAGTGGTTCATCTAAGTCACGGGTCTGAGGAGAGTCGGTGCTTGTTTATTTGTCTCTAAAGAACCAAGGAGGGATTTCCCTGACGATCCAGTGGCTAAGACTCTGTGCTCCCAATGCAGGGGACCCAGGTTCGATCCCTGGTCATGGAACTGGATCCCACGTGCCACAACTGACCGTTTGCATGCCTCAACCAAAGATCCTGCATACCGCAACCAAGACCCAGCAGAGCCAAATAAATAAATATATTTTTAAAGAAAGGACTTGAACTTATCTTTTTTAAGAAGAACTAAAGGGCAGAGAGCAGGGGACTACGGGGTGTGCAGGGTGCTGACTAGCAACCGCTGAGCGCTGAATTCCAGAGATCTGCCAGTCACTCTGCAGGGAAGACAGGCAGGGGCTCTGGAGGTGGATGGGCTACCCAATGAGCCAGACTGTCTGGTTCATTTCCGCGCCCGTGTAGGAGGCCTCCGTGCCTTATCTAACCCAAGTGTGAACAACTCCAGCACAGAAAGGCAGCTGATGGAGTTTTGAACCAGCTGCTTTTTCTATATCCAGATCCACTTGATACCTGCTGCACACGTCACCCTCGCTTAACCGGGCGCCTGGGAACGCCGAGCCTGCAATAGCTGCTGGCTTCGGGTTGAAAAATATGGCACTAGGGGAATCAGTCTTGCTGCCAAAGAGGAAGATACTTTGTTCAATGAGACATGAGTCTGCAGAGATCTGGTGACGCGTCCTGGGCAGAGAATGTTTTTGTGTCTTGCTTTTTTCCCCAGGAGCAGTCACCCACAGCACTCACTTTCCACAGCCCCCAAGACACAACTACCAGCAAGAGAAATCTACCTGGTACATTAGAAAGATACAGCAATTCACTGTTAAAAAACAAGAAATCAGGAAACAGCTGCAGACACCACCCCCCCAGTCAATGATTAATCGAAAGGAAACAAAATATGGTAGGAGAAAAGATCAACAGAAGAATTAATGGATAGCACTACTGTTTTTCTTGACATGCTTTATGCGGCCTTTTATTTATTATTCTGAATTTGGCTTTCCCTCCAGTATTTTGTAGATCCAAATACCTCTTTGACAGATTTGATACAATTTTTATTATCCCCAAATGAACACTTTGACTATTAAATGTATGCAATGCTCTCACTGGTCAATCAATTCTGAGGGCTGCTGGTCACCCAAGAGAACACAAATCACAACTCCTAACACTGTAGCTGACTCTACACGTCTGCGAATGACTGCGCCCTCCTCCCAGTTTCCCAAACTCTGATGTAAACCTTGGCAAACAACTTCTAAAACGTGAGCACCGATACTTTAGCTTTTAAATTAAAAGCCCAGGAATCCAGAGTCTGGTTTTCCTTCTATGCACTGGCGGCAGGGGGCAGATACCAAGGCAAACACAAGTTATTGGAAAGACTTGTGGGGAGACCAAGAGCACATCACCCTCCGCTCCAGCTGCAGAGTGAAGAGGGAGAATGGGAACATAGGCGCAGGCCAGGAGAAGGAGGTAAGGAGCGGGGCAGGGTGACTGGTCCCAACGTCTGTCTGTTCTAGGAGCTTCTGGCAGCTCTTCTGACAGGGGCCAATCCTGATCCCTCTAAAGTAACCCGAGAACCCTCTCTTCCCAGTCCCCAAGTCGGCCTCCTCCAACCGCACCAGAGAATGAGAACGGGTGGCCTCCTATAACTGCAACCAGGCAACCGGCAGGGTTCAGTTTTCCTTTCTACACTCAGAGCAGGTGATCCTCCCCTGAAGCAGAAATCATAAAAATGTTTTAACTTGTCCATTAATTCAAGAACATCTAATGCTACTGCGGGCAGCTGCTGGAGGAAGCCTTTCTTTCACCATGACCAGACCTAGCCCCAAAGGTATTCAGACGTGTTAACAACTAGCAGTACAACAACGAAAACCTTATAAGGGAACTCCTTGGTGGTCCAGTGGTTAGACTCCACGCTTTCACTGAGGAGAGCTGGGTTTTGATCCCTGCCCAGGAAACTAGGGATACAACACTAGACCATGCAGTGCAGAAAACTACACCAGATTTCCTCCACTCCCCTTTTTCCAGAGGGTCAGTTAGAATAAGCTTAGCATGCTTATTCAGTTCTTAACATGATCATAACATGATAGAACATAACATAACATGATAGAAGCAAGGTCCAATGCTGTGAAGAGCAATACTGCATAGGAACCTGGAATGTCAGGTCCATGAATCAAGGCAAATTGGAAGTGGTCAAACAAAAGATGGCAAGAGTGAACGTTGATATTTGAGGAATCAACGAACTAAAATGGACTGGAATGGGTGAATTTAACTCAGATGACCATTATATCTACTACTGTGGGCAGGAATCCCTTAGAAGAAATGAAGTAGCCATCACGGTCAACAAAAGAGTCTGAAATGCAGTACTTGGATGCAATCTCAAAAACGACAGAATGATCTCTGTTCGTTTCCAAGGCAAACCATTCAATATCACAGTAATCCAAGTCTATGCCCCAACCAGTAACGCTGAAGAAACTGAAGTTGAACGGTTCTATGAAGACCTACAAGACCTTTTAGAACTAACACCCCAAAAAGATGTCCTTTTCATTATAAGGGACTGGAATGCAAAAGTAGGAAGTCAAGAAACACCTGGAGTAACAGGAAAATTTGGCCTTGGAATACGGAATGAAGCAGGGCAAAGACTAATAGAGTTTCGCCAAGAAAATGCACTGGTCATAGCAAACACCCTCTTCCAACAACACAAGAGAAGTCTCTACACATGGACATCACCGGATGGTCAACACTGAAATCAGATTGATTATATTCTTTGCAGCCAAAGATGGAGAAGCTCTATACAGTCAGCAGAAACAAGACCAGGAGCTGACTGTGGCTCAGATCATGAACTCCTTATTACCAAATTCAGACTCAAATTGAAGAAAGTAGGGAAAACCAATAGACCATTCAGGTATGACCTAAATCAAATCCCTTATGATTATACAGTGGAAGTGAGAAATAGATTTAAGGGCCTAGATCTGATAGATAGAGTGCCTGATGAACTATGGACGGAGGTTCATGACATTGTACAGGAGACAAGGATCAAGACCATCCCCATGGAAAAGAAATGCAAAAAAACAAAATGGCTGTCTGGGGAGGCCTTACAAATAGCTGTGAAAAGAAGAGAAGTGAAAAGCAAAGGAGAAAAGGAAAGATAATCCATTTGAATGCAGAGTTCCAAAGAATAGCAAGAAGAGATAAGAAAGCCTTCCTCAGTGATCAATGCAAAGAAATAGAGGAAAACAACAGAATGGGAAGGACTACAGATCTCTTCAAGAAAATGAGATATACCAAGGGAACATTTCATGCAAAGATGGGCTCGATAAAGGACAGAAACAGTATGGACCTAACAGAAGCAGAAGATATTAAGAAGAGGTGGCAAGAATACACAGAAGAACTGTACAAAAAAGATCTTCACGACTCAGATAATCACGATGGTGTGATCACTCACCTAGAGCCAGACATCCTGGAATGTGAAGTCAAGTGGGCCTTAGAAAGCATCACTATGAACAAAGCTAGTGGAGGTGATGGAATTCCAGTGGAGCTATTTCAAATCCTGAAAGATGATGCTGTGAAAGTGCTGCACTCAATATGCCAGCAAATTTGGAAAACTCAGCAGTGGCCACAGGACTGGAAAAGGTCAGTTTTCATTCCAATTCCAAAGAAAGGCAATGCCAAAGAATGCTCAAACTACTGCACAATTGCACTCATCTGACATGCTAGTAAAGTAATGCTCAAAATTCTCCAAGCCAGGCTTCAGCAATATGTAAACCATGAGCTTCCAGATGTTCAAGCTGGTTTTAGAAAAGGCAGAGGAACCAGAGATCAAATTGCCAACATCCGCTGGATCATCAAAAAAGCAAGAGAGTTCCAGAAAAACACCTATTTCTGCTTTATTGACTATGCCAAAGACTTTGACTGTGTGTTTATCACAATAAACTATGGAAAGTTCTGAAAGAGATGGGAATACTAGACCACCTGACCTGCCTCTTGAGAAACCTATGTGCAGGTCAGGAAGCAACAGTTAGAACTGGACATGGAACAACAGACTGGTTCCAAACAGGAAAAGGAATACGTCAAGGCCGTATATTGTCACCCTGCTTATTTAACTTCTATGCAGAGTACATCATGAGAAACGCTGGGCTGGAAGAAGCACAAGCTGGAATCAAGATTGCTGGGAGAAATACCAATAAACTCAGATGTGCAGATGACACCACCCTTATGGCAGAAAGTGAAGAGGAAGTAAAAAGCTTCTTGATGAAAGTGAAAGTGTAGAGTGAAAAAGTTGGCTTAAAGCGCAACATTCAGAAAACGAAGATCATGGCATCTGGCCCCATCACTTCATGGGAAATAGATGGGGAAAGTGTCAGACTTTATTTTTTGGGGCTCCAAAATCACTGCAGATGGTGACTGCAACCATGAAATTAAAAGATACTTACTCCTTGGAAGAAAAGTTATGACCAACCTAGATAGTATATTCAAAAGCAGAGACATTACTTTGCCGACTAAGGTCCGTCTAGTCAAGGCTATGGTTTTTCCTGTGGTCATGTATGGATGTGAGAGTTGGACTGTGAAGAAAGCTGAGTGCCAAAGAATTGATGCATTTGAACTGTGGTGTTGGAGAAGACTCTTAAGAGTCCCTTGGACTGCAAGGAGATCCAACCAGTCCATTCTGAAGGAGATCAGCCCTGGGATTTCTTTGGAAGGAATGATGCTGAAGCTGAAGCTCCAGTACTTTGGCCATGTCATGCGAAGAGTTGACTCACTGGAAAAGACTCTGATGCTGGGGGGGACTGGGGGCAGGAGGAGAAGGGGACGACAGAGGGTGAGATGGCTGGATGGCATCACTGACTCGATGGACATGAGTCTGAGTGAACTCCGGGAGTTGGTGATGGACAGGGAGGCCTGGCATGCTGCGATTCATGGGGTTGCAAAGAATTGGGACATGACTGAGCAACTGAACTGAACTGAACTGAACTGAATGTGATCAACCTGACGCGTCCAATACTTCAAGAGACTATAGTACGCGGTATACCTTTCCTCTCTCCACTTCTTTTGTCGTCATGACAATCACTCGGGAGTTCTCTTGGAAGACCATCCTCCAGAAGTCATTCACCGTGTTCTGCAGGCAGCCTTGTGTGGCAATGTAACTCTTTTTGGGCTTTGAGTTGTTGCATTTGGTTTCAAATTCAGGCTAGAGATTGAGGAAGAAAACAACTTCAAATGTTCGAAAATTGCTTTCAGGCCATGTGGAAGGATTTAAAATACAAACACTGGCTAGCAATATACAATCAGAAAACACCATGAAAGCAGTTTACCATGATAATGTTTGCATTGATGTAATCCGAAACGGGCTCATTGGGATCACCATCATGGAGGACGACCCTGGTGTGATCGACTGGAAGAAGAAGAGACCACGGTCACAGTGGTACTCAGACCCCTTCAGGACAAGTCAAGTCAAATCAGCTCATCCTCAGGGAGTCCCGGTTTTATTCATTTCATGATAAAATGCCATTAAAAACTAAATCCAACGCGAACATGATAATCTGAATATGATGCCCCCAAATGCTTTCCTTAAGGAGTATAAGGTAGCAATGTTAATTCCCTGGTTTTAATAGTGTATTGTTGATATTATCATCTGGAGAAGCTGGAGAAAACAACGGTACACGGGAACCCTCTATGTATTTTTGCAACTTCTTGTGAGTCTAAAATTATTTCAAAACAAAACGTTTTTTGCTTTCTTGTTTTTTTTTTCTTTAAAGGAAAAGTATAGGTAAATGACCTATGTCTGAGATTTGCTTCACAACAATTCAGGGAAAGAAGAGACATGTACCAGAATACAGATAAATTGGGACCTCCCTGGTGGTCCAGTGGCTAAGACTCCATGCTCCCAATGCAGGGGGGCCAGGTTCAATCCCTGGTCAGGGAGCTAGATCCCACATGCCACATCTAAGAGGTTGTATGCAGCAACTAAAGATCGCATGTGCTGCAACTAATACCCGTCGCGCCAAAATAAATAAGAATAAATATTTAAAAAAAGAATAGAAATGAATCAAGATTGGGGACGAGCTGACAATTGGTAGAGCTGGGTGCTAGGCATGTGTGGGTTGTGTATACTGTCTACTTTCAAATATACTTTAAACTTTCTGTAATAAAAAGGATTTTTTAAAAGTGAAGTAGAATTAAATACAGTCTCCAGACAACAAGATTCTGACAATAGTATCTACTGACCAAATTCTGTATAAAAGTACATTACTGATATAAAAATCTGAGTGTGCTTCCAAGCAACACATTTTACACTGGGAATTAGTAATAAAGTCCTAAGTCTTAACACTGTTCTTTTGTTTCAGATTGCCCATCTTTAAAGAAAATGATGCTAATCAGAAGAAACATCTGCTTGGGATTTTTATGGAAGGAAAGGACAGTAATATTCTTTTTAGTACTGCATACCACTGTTCCCGTCATCTTTCCCTACATGCCCACATCTTACTAATGAGCACCATTCAGACCTCCTGAGCAGAAATGAAAACTTAAGATGTAGAGAGGATAATGCTTCCCCAAGGTCATTAGGACCATGCTGTGGCTCAGAATGATTCCCTGCAAATTCCTCTTTTTCTCTCCTCGATATTAGAAGAGCTTCCACTGTCTCCCATCCTCACTTACACACATCTATATGGATGTGATATTCATATACACCATGTATGTGCCTATATGAACACAGAAAGAGGAAGACTATGCTCCACACACACACACGGGATGGGTTTACAATATATAACAAAGTAGCTCTGACCCGATGAGACATTAGAGCAAGGCTCTCCAATCTGATCACGTTCCCCAATAAACTCTAATAATAAAGTTTTTGGACATTGAAATGTATACATATTGGATGGGTCAAAAAGTTCATTTGGGTTCTTCTGTATGCTCACAATGTGGGAAACCCAAACAAACTTTCTGGCCAATCCAATCCAAGTATAGATACAAACAAAGCTTATTAAATACATTATACACACTCTGCTATCAAGCTGCATATCAGATTTAATTTTTTTTTCTTTCTCTTCCTTTTTTTTTTTGGATAAAGAATATAAATCAAGAGAAGTTCTAAATGTTTCTTCCTGGCCCACTCTGGAGACCCTGCATTAGAGCCTGGAGCTAAGAGTAGTGACTCTGGGGGTTCCAGTACCAGTTTTCCCACGCAGACCCAAGAGCCAGGGACTGCAGAGCAAGGGCACAATCCTGGGACCCCTGAGGCTGACGGTGAGACCCTGGGAGAGAGCAAGCCTTGACATGATCTCTCCTGGGCAGTCTAAATTAACAGAAGGAAACAACCACACTCTAAGCCTCCTAGTGACAACTTCACTCTGTAAGAAGCAGCATCACAGGGACGTGATGAACGAGGCCATCCGTCTCCACCACAGCTGACTACTTTGGAAACTACTCACAATTAAAGGAAGCTAAGGCCTTGGATCTGCTGAAAAAGCACATGCCCCACCTCCCCAGAGAAGTGACAGAGACACTGGGGATCAAAACCTCCAAGAGTGACTATTACGGAGACTGGTACTTACAGGGCAGGATGTTCTTATATCTATTTTTGTTTTTATTTTCTTGCCTCTGACCCTCTTTCCGGCTATAGAGAAGTTTACACTCCTGTTGTTGTAGTGTCTGGAGAGAAACAAAAGTAAATATTATTATGAATCAAAAGCTTCCCCAAAAAAGCCTGACTGAGCAGTTCTGCTTTAAGGGATTTATCCCAGGAAATGTTTAAGAGTCGTGGGCGACAGCTATAAGAATGCTCACCTTAATGCTACATCAAGAGGGGCAGAGACACTGAAAGAGCTGCCGAAATAAACACTTTCATTCATTCAAACAAAGGATGTTCTACAGACATTTAAGAGACAGCCTAGGAGAATATCTAATGCCTTGGAAAGATAATCAGAGTGTTAACTAAAAAGAAGGTCAAATTTTCCAAACAGTGTGTTACATAAACCCTTATGTCTGTGTGCACGTATGTATCTAAGAAATGGCAGAAGTCTGTACACCAAAAAAGGATGGGGCTTTTTTATTTTCAGCAGTAAGATTATATTTTGTTTTGCTCATTTTTTGCCTAAATTTTCTACACTAAATATTTATGAGAAGAGAAACTTTGGGAATTTCCTATCAGGTTAGGACTCCTTGCTCTCATTGCTGAGGGCCTGGGTTCACTCCCTGGTCAGGGAGCTAAGATCCGATCCCCCAAGTCGCCCAGTGTGCCCCTACCCTGAAAAGAGAGACCTTTAAAAGTAAGTTATTAAGAATGAAAGCCAGTGACCGTTGGTATACAGTACCCAAATAGGAGATGTGATCCATGTTCTTGAGGACTTTGTAATCTGCCTACTTTAACCATTGATGAATTCAAAGCAAGCTGAAACTCAGTTCTCTAATCTGGATTCTGGCGGACAGTAAAAGTGGTTTACTGTGGGCATGCAATCTTTGTTAGCAAAGCTTTACAGTCCTCCTGTGCCCCAAACCTACATCAGTGCCCTGGGCAGCCAAGCCTGCGTCTGCACAGACGCCCGCTCCCCTGCACTCTGAGGGGAGGGGGCGCCCCTCTGTCTCCCCAGATAGAGACGGAGGAGGAGAACGCTCAGGCTCCTGAAGCGAGTGGTCAGGAAGGACACTTCTGCAGGGAAAGGACGTGGCGAACGGAACCAAGGAAAGAAGAGCCTAAACAAAGCAGGCAGCCACAGCAGGGCTGGCCCCAGGGAAGAAGGGACGACATAAGGAAGTGGAGAGGAAGACCAGCTGTAGAAACAGACAGGAAGGTGGACCAGCCAGGCTGAATGAAGCATTTTTAAGGATGTAGGCTTCATTTTCAGAATCACCAAAAGTGCCTCTTCAAGGAACCAATGGTTTCAGACCAGCCTCGTTTGAATAGGAAATCACAAATGGGCTAATCAAGAAAGTGAAAGGCAGACTAAAAAGAAAAAAAAAAGTGTTACATACTAAAAATATATTTATATATGCCAAAATGATGATCCCTTAAGAGATTTCTCTACAAGGGAAGGCAGAGCCAGTATTTCATAACACAGTGGACCTATTATATTTCTATTTCATTTATCTGCATTTCACAGACAGGTATGAAAGTCAGGAGTTTAAATTGCTATTTGACTCTAGGTTTCAAAATGCAATAATTCAGCCTTGACACACAGCTCAAAACCAAAATGTTTAGCCAGCTGAAACCTGGACAGAAATAAAATACAACATACACAGAACTCTGACAATCAAATGGTCACTCAAAATTCCTCAGTGAGTTCACATACAGTAATTAGAGCCATCTGCATTCTCGGAGCTGGCATATCCTCTGATACTGCTGTTAGGAAGAAAGTTTGATCTTGATTTTTAGACAGTAAGGTGAGGTTCAAACCCTATGAACTGAATCAATCACTTAAACATCAACCAAGTGAAGAGAAACAACATCAACAAAAGCTACACGCCAGGAAATAACTAGGGGCTTGATTCAAAACAAACTTTACAGCAAAGCATTCAAATGCTCACTTATGGAACACACTTCGAGTGACGCTTCACTTGTGGAGGGCACACTGCCAGAGCGAGCTCTAGAAAAGGCAAATCTCATCCATCTCTCCCTGTTTAATCACGTTCAATTTCTCCCCCTGCCTTCGAGACAAGCGCATGCTTCTCCAAACAACTCAGGAGACCTTCTCTTCTCTGAGTGGATGGAGGCCTGCCTCTAACCTCAGCTTCTGACTGTCCGGTCACTATCCTGACTGTCCTTCAGTGTCCTCCGGCATAAAGCAGGGTGAACCCTAATTACCTACCCCACAGAGTTGGTGTAAGAGTTAAGGCGCACTGTCTACACCGCAGCCACACCAAGTGTCTTGAACCCACCGTATTTCTTCAGGCCTTCATGTTCTTGTTCATGGCCTCTGCCTAGAATTCCTTTTCTCTGCCTTGAATACCTCTGAATGTTACTTTTCGGTCATTCATTAGGACCCACCCCAAGTGCCGCCGCCTCTGGGAAGCTCTCCTGACCCACTCAGCACGACCTCCCTGTGTCCCATGATACCCACACACGATCTGCAGCACCACCCTCCGTGAGCGCTCCTGTCACACTGAATACAGCTACGTCTTTACAACCTGTCTTTTCTATTAGAGAGCATGGACCACCCCTGTTTCCTGTAACCAGCTCAGCATCCAGCACAAAGCAGGCCCTCCAAATGTATCTGCTGGATGGACAAATAAATACAGGAAGGGGTTGGGGGGTGGAAGGGAGACAGACAAACCACAGACCATCATTGGCGATGGCCAGGAACTGCAGGCCCCACACTCAGCATTCCATGCTGACACTGTTGACCTGGCCTTCAACGTAAAGGAAAGCCACTGGAAGCAAAATATGAGATCAGCATTTCCCAATCTTTAGTCACCTGAAAAGCATATTTAAGGGAATTCCCTGACAGTCCAGTAGTTAGGACTCCAAGCTTTCACTGCCAAGGGTGCTGATTCAATCCCTGGTCAAAGAACTAAGATCCCACAAGCTGCACAGCACAGCCAAAAACAAAAAGATAAATGAAAACAAAGGAAGGAAAGCATCTTCAAGATGCTGTCTCTTCTCGGCACACTGCCTATTATATCAGTTGTTTTCTTAAACTAACCTCCACTTTTTCCCCTTTGGAAGATGTATTTCAAAAGAAAACTGCATATTACTAGCACATAAGAAAACCACTATCACTTGCTACATATAGAAGGTAACCAGAAGAAGGAATATAATAAAAATGAAATATTGTCAAATCCTATCTAGATATTATAGCATGCCTGAAAGTGAAAGTCGCTCAGTCGTGTCCGACTCTACTGTCTATGGAACTCTCCAGGCCAGAATACTGGAGTGGGTAGCCTATCCCTTCTCCAGCAGATCTTCCCTACCCAGGCGTAGAACCAGAGTCTCCTGCATTGCAGGCCAATTCTTTACCAGCTGAGCTACCAGGGAAGCCCTGGTATGCCTGAGGCTTTATTTTAAAAAAAAGAAAGGTATACTGGCAAGTGTTAAGAAAGAGATGTTGCTGCTGTGCAGTCACTAAGTCGTGTCTGACTCTTTTGTGAACCCATGGACTGTAGCCTGCCAGGCTCCTCTGTTCACGGGATTTCCAGGCAAGGATACTGGAGCCACTTCTTTCTACAGGGGATCTTCCTGACCCAGAGATCAAACCTGCGTCTCCTGCACTGGCAGGTAGATTCTCTACCACTAAGCCACCAGGGAAGCCCAGAGGCAGATGTAAGAGGCATATTAAAACTGTACTCAGACCTTCTCCTAAGCCATGACCAAAGAAATGGATAAGGGTAAAAGAGAAAAAAAAGAGAAAACCTTCTTCATTCACTAATTTAATCTTACTGTAATAGGGCCGCCGAAAATCACCTCACACACCAAAAACACTTTGCTAGAATAATTCAGACTTCCAGGCTGAGGAAAGCCTCACCAATACCCAGCACGTGCTGGCTGGACCATCTACTCGGCTCAGCCTCTGGCTTCCCTCATCCTGCATTAAGTTACCAACCGTCTCTTCCATGCGGTAGGTTTAAACAGAACACAAGCTGAGACAGTTTGGGCCCTGGAGTCTTCCAGAAAGGACAGGCCCAGGGGCCCTGTGTCCCTGGCTTTGCCGGGTGCTGACTGCCAGCGGCTGGCAGCTGTCATGGATTAGAACTGAGTAACCGTGTGTCTCCCACTCCAGCCCTGCCCCCTCCTCAGACCCCATCAGCCTGTTCTCAACTATGCCTGGGGCCCACTTGCCTGAACACAATTCATTTCTCACAGTAGACGGCTGCCATTCCCTAGAGTGAGGCTGAAAATAAAAAGAACTCAGAAGTTGTGAGTTTCTGTGCTCTGCCAGCAGAGGCTCCCCGACTGCACCCGAGATTATCAGCTACCGCCTGCTAAGGGGTGCTTTCTCCCAGGGACCAGGCTGGTGGACCAGGCATTGTCACCAAGCCCTGCCCCCAGGAGGTTACAACCCCTTCCCAGTTGATCTTCCATGAACTCCCTCTAAGCCGCCCCCAGGTCACCAAAAGCTGTGAATGACCTGCAGCTGACTGTCACTGTTTCTGTCCCCATTATCCACTGGGCCAGGCAGGATGTCAGTGATAAGGCATTGGACAGGCAGCTAAAAGGATAGTACAAAACTAGAGAGAAGCCCATGTGCAACCAACAACGACAAAAAAGACTATAAAGCTTGGGCACAGGCTGCAAGTATCCCATTCTCCCAAGCAATACAACCAAAGATTTGCACCGAAGGATGAACCCTCCAAAAGGACCAGAGGCTGGCTACAGTCACCTGATTACATGAGCCAAAGCTGATCAACAAAGGGATTATATCAAATGGTTAAGCCTTTATAAAAGCCATGAAGAGAAAGATAATCCCCTGATCCACACTATACATTAGGAGTGCCCAGCAGCACCACCAGTGTGGACAGAACAGGTGTTCACAGTGCAGAACCATCCCTTACACGTATGGCTGTTGAACATCCATGCTCCCCACACCTGGACCCCTGCCGGTCTCCAGCCCAAAAGCCAGTAGCAGCATCCTCAGTCTCTGTGATGATCAAAAGAGACCCCTCGGAACACTCCCTCACAGACTTCCAAAGCCCTCTGATTAAAGACCACTGGAACTGGCTCTTGAACAGAATGTCATGAATGCAAGTGGAAAAACAGGATCAAAGAAAGACAGACACACAAGTGGATGGGCAGAGCCAGGCAGCCCCACGCGCCAGGACATGGCCTGAGAACCACTTGTCCTCACTGCTCTGAGCAACCGGGACTAACTGCTAAGGCGGGGGGTGGGGAATAATGCCATAAACCATTAGGGACAGACCAAGTTGTACAGTTACTTTATTTTTTAAATTCTAATCCTTCCTCTTCTTATTTTTTGGCTGCACCGAGTCTTTGCTGAGGCGTGCAGGCTTTCTCCAGCTGTGGAGTATGAGCTCTTGAGCACGCGGGATCAGCAGTCCTGGCGCACGAGCTCTCTAGCTGTGGCACGCAGACTTCTCTAGCTGCAGTGCGTAGGCTTAGTCTCCTCGCGGCATATGGGCTGTGGCATCTCAGTTCCCTGACCAGGGATCAAACCTGCGTCCCCTGCATTGGAAGGTGAATTCTTAACCACTGCACCACCAGGGAAATCCCAGCAGTTACTTTATTTTTAAAAACAAACTAGGAGGGGAGGAAACAAGAATAACAAAGTATTGCTAAGTGTTAAGCTGAGTGTTGGGAAAAAGAAGGTTCATCATTCTAGTTTCTCGACTTCAGGGTGTGTGAAAACATCAATAATAAAAGAAAGTTTTTATAAATTGTAAAAAAGAAAAACAGAAATGTAAAAGTTGCTATTAACTCTCCCGCTACCTATGCATGGCTGGCCTCCTGAAGGAGAGAGAGAAGGCTGAGAAGGGCTGCTGGGCCGATGGCCTCTCTGATTTGGGGCCACGAATAAGACAGTGGCAACCATGTGGGCAGGCTCCACGTGTGCAGGCCTTCTTCCCTGTCTGAATGAATTTCTGTTTCCCTTTGGTGTCTGCCCTCTGCAAAGAGGAACACTGGAATTCTCACTCTGTCCTCTTTACTGCAAACTCTGCAATGTTACCAGGCACCACTAGCGGGTGAAAGCCCCCACTTCCAGATGCTACGTGGCCTGGCCTTTTACCACTTCCTCACGGTGGAGTCTGAGCGGTTAGTTCCCAATGAGTCCACGGCAACCTCGAGAAATGAAAGGGCTGATGGAGTCTCTCATGGTCAGAGTAGGTCCGCACTGATGGACAAGCACTTACAAAGCACCATGAATAGACAAAACCAACCTAAGATCTGGTTCCTTTCCAGGTGCATGTTGTAAGTCAAGTCATCACCTTCCTCCAACAAGGGGAAGAATAAGTGGAAAAACACATTTAGAAGACACAGTCCCCAGATGAGAATAGGATCTGACACAGGAAATAGCAGCCCACAGCACAAGACAAATCCATCATTAACACTCTGCCATTCAGTGTGTAATGGATTAGGTGATGTAGAACTTTGGGAGTGAGATTCATGAAAGTGAAGGGAAGGTGGTTTCTGGGAGGAGCTGAGGCTTGAGGTAGGTGAGGGGTGAGGCAGAGACAGAGGAGGGCAAGGAAGAAGACAAGACATCCCAGCAAGGCAGGGATGCAAGCAAAGGTGGCTAACAGGCCAGAGCTAGTAACCTCAGAGTTGGGGGGAAGGAAACTGGTCAGAGTCTGGAAGTCATGCTGTCAGCGGTGGGGAATGAGGTCAGGTGGGGAGCTGGAGGGCTTTGGGAACTGGGCAGGAGATCTTCAACAGCTGAGCAGCACAGTGCAGTGGACTGGGAGTCAGAAGTTCTGAAAGTTCAAACCACAGCCAACTATTTGCCCGCCACATCCTTGGGGACAGCTTTCTCCCTTTCTTCCGGGTACTTCATCTTCAGAATGAAAATGCTATATCTCTGGTGGGACATCAGGAGCCACTGCAGGTTTGCAAGCAGAAGAGTGACGGGAGAAATGCTGGGAGCAGATGAGCATGAAGGGTGAATGGAAGGGCAGAGGTCAAGGGTAAAAGAGCAGCTGGTGTCCTGTGGGGCGGTGAGCACCTACAGCCCTGGCATCGGGTGAGACTCCTGTCTCGGCCGCTGCCCGCCTGGGCGGTCCTGGGGAGTTGCCCTGATCACAGAGCGTCCAGGGACACAAGATCTGCCTCCCTCAAAAGATCCGGAGACACAATGAGATGACTTCCTTAGCCCACAGCACAGCACCAAACAGACCGTAAATGCTGGCTTGCTTCCTTCCTTCCTCTAAAATCAGAAAGACAACTAGGAAAGGAAAATCAACTGGACCTGGTGCATGACAATCAGAGAAAGAGGAGAAAGACGCGTTAAGGGATGCTCCGAGGATTCCATCATACAGGGTCAGAGAATATACAGGACAAGCACCAGAGATGGAGATGTAAAAATGGATAGTTGGTTTGAAGGCAAAAATGAAACAGTAGGTCTGGCTGTGGATGCTTGAATCTGAAGAGACATGAAAGCCAAGAAGTGTGGAAGGCACAAATCAAAAGGTAAAACCAGAGCCTGGAAGCCACTTGGTGTAATTGGACTGGGGTGAAAATGGACGTGCTCTCAGTGAGGAGCAATTTTAAAGCCAGAAGAGCAGAGGGCCCAGGCCATGTCTTGGAGAACCAGCAGAGTTAACTGGTCAGGAGAAGAGAGAGCAGTGAATAGCAAGAAGGGCACACGGGATGGGAGGAGGGAATAAACCAGGCACATGCTGCCATCAGAGGAATGAGAAGATGGTGGGAAAGAGAGGCTGGACAGCTGTTCCAAGACTGGCTCACAGGAAAAAAAGGCCAGAGAAAAGACTGTTTTTAAATCACAATTAAGAAAACCTTTGGTGGGACCTCCCTGGTGGTCCAGTGGTTAAGAATCTGCCTTCCAATGTAGGGGACACGGGTTCAATCCCTGGCTGGGAAACTAAGATCCCATGTGCTACAAGGCAACCAAGCCTGCGTGTTGCAACTGGAGAGCCTATGCACCGCAACTACTGAGCCCGTGTGCCACAGTGAAGACCAAGCACAGCCCCCCAAAAAGAAAGCAAGCAAGCCACTGGTGTCTTCTAAAAGTGTTATGTCAATATACTGGGGACTGTCACATTCCAAAGTTAAGGAAGAAAGGGGCTAAGAAGAAATGGAGGCCACAATACAGGCCCACTGGATGGAGAAGACAGAGGACAACCACAGGTGTAGAAAGCACCAAGGGTGTTCAAAAGCAAAGGGGAAGGTTAAGCAGAGACGTGAAAGTACCTGGAAGTATCTCAGGTTCTTCAACTCTCTGTAAAGACATCAGGCAGCTCCAGCAAATGAAAACATTCCTAAAGAGAAAAACCTGACACTGGAGAGGCGCAGAACAAAAGCTGGAGGGGAGGGAGGCTGAAAGAGAAAGAGTTCAAAGGAAACAAAGGAATTTCTCCAGAATGAAGCTTGTGGAATAGACCCCCTTAGCCACTGTGATGCTCTGCCTGCAAGAAGACAGCAGCTGGGAGCTCGGGCCTGGATGGAAAACCCTGATGACAGCTTCAGGGCTGCCATCCTAGGGCATTTTTAAGCACGAAGTTGGAGCCCTGGTTGGGGGCTGTTGTTCAACATGGGTTTGCTTAGTCACCCAGCGGAAGATTTCTGCTAGAGATCACCAGCAAGAATCATTATTCGAGGCACAGCTTTGGGGTGCAGTTAAAAGTCTTGTCTCCATAAAAACCTAACCACCTCCAAGGAGAATTTATAGCTCCCCTGAGCGGATGTAATCACTTTAAAGAAATCAAACCAGACTGTGGGTTTGAAGATAGGCACGAGCTCCTTCCGGAGACACGCTGGCTGGCAGAGTTGCTGGCAGAATCCAGGACATCTGTGTGGCTGTCAGCGAACTGCCTGCAATGCCCATGCAAATGGAGAATAGTTTCAGACCATGACAGGGAAGAGATGCTTGTGTATAATGGAAGGAGGATGGGCTTTGAAGAAAAACCAAAATACTGAGGAAAACAAGCTTTAAAGCGCTTTGTAAAACAGAACCCCAGTGAAGAAGGTGTGCTGGGTTTATCTGTGTGCATTTTTTTTTTAAAGTCAGAAAGTTCATAACTGAAATCTTTCTGAAATTCATTACTGCGATCTTGAATGACATCGTTTTAAGCAAGTCTGTAGAGAGGTTGCAGGGACTAAAATGTGCATTTGCCAAGCCTCCAACAGGGACTCCAAATGAAAAGTGCATGAGAATAAAGAGGGACATATCAAAGCAAAGCCTGGAACATTCCTCCATACTTTTTAAGCGTCAGAGATCTGTTCCCTACTGAATATAAGCAAAGGGTCCAAAGCCACTACAAGTCTCTTGCTACTGAAAACAGCTCACACTTGACAAAACACAAAAACATACGCTGTGCCTACTGTGTGCCAGGCACTTTGCTGGATTCTGGGGCTACAGTGAACAGAACAAAACAAAAAGGACTACATGTCTTTGCAGGGCCACAGACTCACCCGGACTATCTTCTTAGATAATATGCATACAGCAGACATAAACAGCAGGGCTGAAGTGTATCTATTTGTTCACCAACAGTTTCATTTGAACAAAACCATAACTCATAATGGGCTTCCCAGGTGGTGCTAGTGGTAAAGAACCCACCTACCAATGCAGGATTCATGCTTTTGAGCTGTTGTGCTGGAGAAGACCCTTGAGAATCGCTTGGACTGCAAGGAGATCAAACCAATCAATCCTAAAGGAAATCAGTCCTGAATGTTCATTGGAAGGATTGATGCTGAAGCTGAAACTCCAATACTTTGGCCACCTGATGCAAAGAACTGACTCACTGGAAAAGACCCTGATGCTGGGAAAGACTGAAGGCAGGATGAGAAGGGAGGCAACAGAGGATAAGATGGTTGGATGGCACCACTGACTCGATGGAAATGAGTTTGAACAAGCTCCGGGAGCTGGTGATGGCACAGGGAATCCTGGTGTGCTGCGGTCCATGGGGTCACAAAGAGTCGGACACAACTGAGCAACTAATCTGAACTGAACCAGTGAAGGAGATGTAAGAGGAGCAGGTCTGATCCCTGGGTCAGAAGGATTCCCTGGAGGAGGAAATGGCACCCCACTCCAGTATTCTTGCCTGGAGAATCCCATGGACAGAGGAGCCTGGACGGCTACAGTCCATGGGGTCACAGAGTTGGACACGACTGAAGCAACTTAGCACACACACTCTCATGCATGATACACAGGTGGTGAATTCAGGTTTCAGGTCACTTGCACATCACAGGGACAAAATGGCAGGATCATAACCTACCTGTTCATTTATTTAGTGTCAGTCTCATTTTAACAGAACTTTAGTTCATTTCACCAAATCTAGAAATATTGTCCACCTCTTCGCAGTCATGAGCAGAGATATGCAAGAGACACAAGATGTTTACAGAAAAGGGCACACTCATTTTACCACAGTAAATGTGGTTTTTTAAAAAAAGAAAGGTGGGGGAGAAAGAAAAGAAGATGGAGAATCTACAGGGAAGAAAAATCAAAGCTTGGGTTTGCAACATTCTGATCACACCACATGACCTAGAAGAAAACCATCAATCTGAATTTATTTCAGGAGCAAAGGAGGAAAGAACCAAAGAGTTTCAGAAGAGACTTTGTGTATTTTAAGATGCATCAAGATCGGAAGTAATTTGTAAGTGTCTTCTGGGAGAAATAGCTGAAAGAACACTCAGAATTTTACAGAAAACCAGAAGCCTGGCATACAGACAAACAAAATGTACCCATCAGAGCTAAATTCTCAAAGGCACTGCAATTTAGAGCTCTGGTTGACTCTAAAGACCATAGAACACACAGTAAGAAGGAACTAATCCCAAATTTATCACCTTCTGGGAAAAAACTAAGGTACAACCACTAAAATAATACCTTGCTGTTGGATCAAGCTTTACCTTCAGAGGACTTAAGATTTTAATGAGTTTCTGCTTCCACAGACCTAAGTTCTTCTATAATTGTTCGCTCTGTTCCCAGCCTTATTCCCCTGGCCCCAACTTTAAAGGGCATTTTTTTAAAAAATTGACTGGATTTAAGAAGCAGGTACATAAGAGATCTAGAAAGCAGGCCACCAGCTGTTTGGATCTAGCTTCAGTTTAAATGAAACGATAATGCCCTGACTGAGTGCCTGACAATTCATCACCCCAGCCTGACCTCTGAAGAGGATATAGGAGAGTTCAGACATGATCTTGTTTCTCTCCCACTTCCCCTGAAAGCCAACTCAGTTCTCCCTCATTTTGTTGTTAATAATATATAAAACATGAACTTAATTTGACATGTCACGGAGTGAAACCATCAGGTGAACATTTAGAGTCAATCTTCTTTCCATGGCCAGAAAGGTCAGGTTAGGCACCTTCCTTCTAAGTTCTTATCCTAACCCTACCAATGGGATCAGGAAAAACTCCCTGCTGCCACAAGCGGCAGGAAGGACTTAGTTTCTTTAAGCATTGCCTAAGTGAACTTAACGAATCCAGATACCCAATGCACCAGATACCCAATTGGCTGCTATAATTTTTTAAAAGTCCATAGTCACTTTAGTTTCCCTGGTGGCTCAGTGGTAAGAATCTGCCGGCCAGTGTAGAAGACACGAGACACAGGTTTAACCCCTGAGTCAGGAAGATCCCCCGGAGAAGGAAATAGAAACCCACTCCAGTATTCTTACCTGAAAAACCCCATGGACAGAGGAGCCTGGCAGGGTACAGTCCACGGGCTCGCAGAGTCAGACATGACTGAGAGACTAACCACACAGGCACACACGGTCACATTTTATAGGAAAAGTGGTTGATGCAAATGACTGCCCCAGTTATTTTAAAGTGTAATATAAAAATGGGTCTAGATTACAAAATTACTCACCATTTACTTCTTATAATTATTTCTTACATTTACCAAAAAGGTTTGATATTTTAAAATTTTAATTAGAAACAGTACTTTTCAGACTTTAAACATGCTAACCAAAATCATGCAGGATAGATAATAAAGATTAAAGATGAGTAGGGAGTTTCCTGGGAGTCAGTGCTTAGGTTTCAGAGCTTTCACTGCTGTGGCCCAGTTCAATCCCTGGTCAGGGAACTGAGATCTAGCAAGCCATGTGGCGTGGCCAAAAAAGAATAAAGATGAGTTAACAACCATCACTTTTTTAAAAAATACAGAATACCAAAAAAAAAGTTAATATGAACAATAATCCACAAAAATAAGAGAAACAAGCATGCACAAGGCTATCCACTGTATCTTCTTTCATTTGCAAACTATCCAAATGCAGATCAAAAAGCTGAATAAACTATGGTACATCCCCACAATGGAGTATTATGCAGTAAAAATGAATGAAGATTATCTGTAGACACTATTGTCCGGTGGATCTCCAATGTAACAAAAAGACAATGCTGGGAAAAAAAGGGTGTAAAATGTTGCAACTATTTATCCACAAAAGGATGGGTTATGAAATTACAGATACATATTTGCTTATGCTTTTTGAAAGGCAATGATAAGCTACAATTTTTTTAAAGGGCTATAAATATAAGGAGGAAAAGATGGGAATAGAAGATAGACTTCTTTGAATGTATTTTTTTATATCTGACTTTAGAATCAAAGATAATATTTTATATAATTACAAATAAAATTTTATAGAAAGAAATTTCTGAAATTCAAATATAAAATGAAACAACCTAACTGTATATCCAGTTAGAAAATAACCATATAGAGAAGAACTATTACAAATGAATTGAAAGAACAGTAATATGACTCTATTTCTCTGAAGGAACTACCTTAAGGATTAAAAAATAAAAACTAGGAAAACAAACTGTTTTCAGTAATCATATTATTACAGGTAGTGGAAGTCCTGTAATTCTGAGCCCTAAATTTGAATTGGAAGTTTCATCTGGACTCATAAGTTATTTCAAGAAAATAACTTTTTCTAGCTCCACCCACTGAGAAGGCAATAACCAACGTTATAGCAATAAGCACTTCTGGCTCCTGGACTACAGTCTCTAAATACCACTTCCCAAGAAAGGAAGGGAAAAAAGGGAGGAAAGAGAGAAGCTAACTCACTCCTTAGAGAAATGACTGATTCCAGTTCTGATATGGGAAATGTATTACCTGTAACAATTTATTAAACCACAAAGTTAAGGAATCTAGCAAAAACTACTAGAGTGGTACAGGAAGGAGTAGAAGCCACTTGCAGAAGCTCCCAGTGGCAAAAGCTAAAATAATTTGAGCAACAAAAATGATGATGAATGCCGTAAACAGACGCACACTGAATGTGTTAAAAATTCATGAGTAGGGCTCCTCTGGTAGTCCAGTGGGTAAGAACCCACTTTGCGACGCACTGGACACCAGTTCGATCCCCGGTCTGGGAGGATCTCACATGCTGCGGAGCAATTAGGCCCATATGCCCACAACTACTAAGCCCCAGCCTGTGAGCCACGACTACTGAAGTCCGTGCACCTAGAGACCGTGCTGCGCTACAAGACAAGCCACGACACTGAGAAGCCTGCGCGCCCCAACTACAGAGCAGCCTCCGCTTGTCACAGCTAGAGAAAGACCATGCACAGCAACGTAGGACCCCTGCACAGCCATAAATAAAGAATAAAAATTAAAATGTAAGGTGCCAATGCAAAAATAAAGTAAAAATAAAGACGTACAGAACGTTTTTTTAAAATCCATGAGCACATATTGATAGAAAAATTTTTTTTGGAGAATGCTATTTTGAAAACTACTTAGTAAAAAGGAAGAGAATCAAACATTTATCTTGTCTTTGGTGACAAGCACCTCCTGACACACCAACATATATGCAGTCCTGCTGAGGAAAAACTGGATCTGACGAAGCTTCTAGATAGACCAACCTACAAAAAATACAGGGGACTTCCCTGGTGGTCCAGTGGTTAAGACTGCATGCTCCCAATGCAGGGTGCATGGGTTGGATCCCTGCTTGGGGAACGAAGATCCCACATGCCGTGCAGCACAGCCAAGAAAGAAAGAAGGGGGAGGTGGGGGTGCTAGCCTGTTCTTAGAACCTCCCACATGAGAACATTTAGAGCCTTAGGATTTTAAAACAGAGATCCAGGGGGAACGTATCTGAAAAATGATCCAACAACAACAACAAGAGACAACTAGCATAATGAGAACAATGACTACTATGTGATGACTCTTCATTATAAGTGGAATGTAGTGTAAAAAGACTGGCCAGGTAACATCAATTGTTAATGTTGGGTGACAGGTATATACTACTACAAGCAGATGATTCTCTCTGCACTTGTATATATTTGAAATTTTACATAATAAAAAGTCTTTTTAAAAAATAGGTTTTTCATTCAAACTCTGATGTAAGATCTCTGAAATTTCTGTTCTTATCCATCTCTCAACTCAAAGTTCCTTAAAGACAAAACCCTGTCCATCTTGTTCACCAGGGTGTCCATGGTGACTAGCCCAATGCTGGTACAAAGGAATAAACATGAGGTCAAATCCCTGGTCAGGAACACACAGCAAAGACCATGACTGTTCTATTCTGTACCCACCCTGAGTGCTGCAATTCAATCAAGGTTCGTGGTACAGAATGTTGGACAATTTACTCAGCCTCTCTGAGCCTGAAGGCTCTTCCCTCATCTGTAAAATGGAAATAATATCTTGCCAAGGTGATCTGACATATGGTGGTTAAAAGGACTCCATGTGGCCATTTACTTGTTCATTCATTCCACAGATATTTATGAATCCTAAAGTCCATGGCAACCCACTCTAGTACTCTTGCCTGGAGAATCCCATGGAGGGAGCAGCCTGGTAGGCTACTAGTCCATGGGGTCGCAAAGAGTTGGACACGACTGAGCGACTTCACTCACTCGAAGTCCTACAAAAAGTGTGTAATGATCATTCCCATAAACAGAATAACAATAATATAATAACATAAATATTAGCTAAATGTAAATACTCATTCAACAAACATTTATGGAGCTTCTGCTGGTTACTAGGCATGCTGCTTAAAGGTAACTATGAAGATAGATACAGCACACACGCACACAATTGTTTTTCAGGACGTTTTCTGTCAAAGGGATGACAAGGGAGAGAACAAGGTTACAACGGTGACACATCTCAATGCAACAGGGACACAGCCCACTCCCACTGTGGACATTCTCCTACCCAAGCTGGTTTCAGGAAAGAAATCAGTTAATCTCTGAAAAGGTATAAACTTCCAGATTATACCTTATAAAAGGTATAAGCTCCCAGATTAAAGCCACATCGAGCTGTCTTTTACTTATTCGCTGCAGCAAAGCTATATATTCTTCCTGAAGACCCCAGCCAATGCTGGAAATCTTCCGAAGAATTAGGTACTTTTATGTTTCTGGGATTTTGCCAGCAGTCCAAACCAAAAGAGCCAAATCCATGAGCCAAATGGCTCATTCATTTAATATTAACTGCCAACTCCTTTCTCCTAGAACATAACGCCAACTTTTTTGAAAAAGCCCCCTCAGCAACTTGCTCCATGTCAATCAACGACCAAATTAAGAAGAGCTGCAGATCCAAGTGAGTATTTGAGATCCAATCCCAAACACAAGACTATCTTCCCTTCCACTAAGATTAGGATTTAATAAATCATGTAAAAAAATTTTTTTTCATAACTTACCTCAAATTCTTCCCAAAAGCCTTGTTTGACTTTATCTGTGGTCTCAGCTAATTTGCTTAGTTCTCGAACCCGACTTTCTATTTCAGCAGCATTGATACGAGTTGTGTTGAGGGGCTAATCAAATTCAGCAGTCGGTGCAAAATGAAGAAAGTATTACAGAAAAAAGCATCAATGCAAAAAAAAAAAAAGACTTCTATGTTGGCATTCATAAAAGCAAGGACAGGAAGTTCACAGTATTCACAATAAAAGTTTTCAAACACAGTTTCACTTTCCTTTCTGTTCAGTCAGGAAATACCTTTCTTGAATCTCCACATACTTTACTCTGCTGATATAAATTTGAACCTATTTTTCTTTATAAATAGACCACATGTTAGAGATGATGTCATTTGCCACTAAGTAATGAGTGAGTTTTAAAATAGTAGTAACTCCCAAGTGAAAAGCAATGATCACCTAAAGATAATCAAAGCTGGATTTACAATGAAAACTTTATCAAAACTTTGCTTTAAAACTCCGTAAGGCCTTTTGAATTATATATGAAAACAGTCATGAAAATGATGTAATGTCTAAAATTCGTGTACAAATACTACGGAAGAACGTAGTGAGTGGACTAATAAATGAAACAAGACTTGATGAGTTGATATACTTGAAGCTGGATGATGAGTACATGGAGGTTTATGATACTATTCTACTTCCATCTGGAATATTTTATGTTGGGACTTCTTTAATTGTATAAGGAGGTGGAGTTTAGCTTTCCAATATGCTTACCTGTTTGAGTTGTAGTACTGTGCCCAATGTTTCTACCATAGGATTCTTCTTGTAATGCTCCACGAGGTCTGTCAAAGAGTCAAACCGTTCTCCTCCACCAACATCATATTTCAGTTCCTTTAATGATAAAAAACAACAAAAAAAATTATGCTCATGACCTTTAGGTTAAATGACTGCTTTTCCCAACTCAAGTATAGAGACTAACTCTCCCCCGACTTGGTAGTCTTGAAAACCGATGGCTTCATAACCGCAGTAGCTGGGAAAACGAAGCAGCTCAGCACAACTGGAGCAGACAAGATGAAACTGGAACACTGTCCAGACCAGTCCCCAGAGAATTATCACTACGTGATCTGTTTAGCAGCTCCCTGTTTTCAGAGCTTGTCTTTGAACCTGACTTAGAGCCTATTTAGCCCTGCCTTCAGGGGATCTCCCCAAAACAATCTGCAGCAACTTGTTTAATATCACAGCTGCCTGAGGCAGCAATACCAGTCAGTGCTTTATAAGAGACTGAGCAAAAACCTAAAAGGAAAATCCAGGCAACGTCCGTAGCGGGCTCTGAAAACCTCCAACATACTCTTGAGAATCTAGAAGGACATGTGCACGTGCAGGGCTATGTAAAGTTCAGGAAAGATCCAAAAAGGCCCTAATCTTTATCTCTGGCTGATTCTGAGGTTGTGTACAAGCAGGAAGTGAAGGCTAAGGCTGAGTTTTAAGGTATCAGAACACTAAAAGCAGACGTGTGGTTGTGTAAAAGCAGGAAGTGAAGGCTAAGGCTGAGTTTTAAGGTATCAGAACACTAAAAGCAGACGTGCCCCAACACACACACACACACACACACACACACACACACACACACACAGCTATGCTGGCACAGTCTGGGAGATTTAATGTTTCACGGCATTTAAGGAAATCTCTGTCCAACCATCAGGTGATCACTATGCTACCCAAGCAGAGACATCAGTGGCCCCACATGACAAAGAATATAGGAAAGTCAATAAACATACAAACAGCAACAACTATAGGAACAATAAAAAGCAGCAACAACAAACCCTGGGAAAGGAGGACATCAGATTTCCAGAGCTGCCACATAATATTGCTTTAACTGTCTAGTTTCCAAGAATTTCCTGGTAGTCCAGTGGTTAGGACTCCAAGTTTCCACTGCAGAGGGCCCAGATTCAATCCCTGGTTGGGGAACTTCGATCCCACAAGCCATATGGCATGGGGGAAATTTTTTTAATAAGTAAAATACTTTGCTGTCCACCTGAAACTATCACAACATTGTTAAATGGCTATACTCCAATACAAATTTCAAAGTTTTAAAAAATAAAATGTCTAGTTTCCAAAAAAAACTCATGAGCCATGCAAAGAAACAGGAAACTGTGGACCATATTTTGGGAATGGGAGGAAAGCATTCAGTAGAAATTGTCCTTGAGAAAGTATAGACAAAACTTTAAACCAGCTAGTATAATAAAGGAAACTATACAAATTAAAAGAAAATATGAACATCATGTCTCATCAAATAGAGAATATCATGAAAACTTTTACATAAATGCATTATTCATGATAGCCAAAATGCCCATCAGTTGTTTAATGGATAAACAAAATGTGGTATATATCTATACGACAGAAAGTATGACAACAGAAAGAGTTTACTGACACATGCTACAATATGGATAAGTCTTGAGAAACATGCTAAGTAAAAGAAGTCTGTCACAAAAGGCCACATATTACGTGAGTCCATCTATATAAAACACCCCAAACAGGCAAATCCATTGAAATGAAGAGATTAGTGGCTGCCAAGAGTCGGGGAGAGGGGGAAAGATAGGGAGTGACTGGTAAAGAACAGTTTCTTTTCGGGGTGATGAGAATATTCTGGAATTATTGTTACTGGATGCATAATTTGTAAATATAGTAAAAAAAAAAAAAAAACACCAAACTGTCCACCCTAAAAAGAGTGAATTTCATGGTGTGTGAATTATATCTCAATAAAGCTGGTTTTTTTTTTAATCTTATTAAAAAACCAAAGCAATAAGTGAATACACAGTTACTATTTAAGAAACTATGTCAATGTATATTATCATATATGAAATAGATTGCCAGTCCAGGTTCGATGCATGAGACAGGGTGCTCAGGGCTGGTGCACTGGGATGACCCTGAGGGATGGGATGGGGAGGGACGTGGGAGGAAGGGTCAGGATGGGGAACACATGTATACCCATGGCTGATTCATGTGAATGTATGGCAAAAACAACTACAATATTGTAAAGTAATTAGCCTCCAACTAAACTTAAAAAAAAAAAACCTATGTCAAAACAAAGTTTAATGTAGTTGACCAAAAACCTAACCTCCTCAGTCTAGCCACCACATTAAAAACAAGAAATGGTGAGTTCAATTCTCCCAGCCTTAACTGATATGAAATCACATGTAGTCACAGGCTATACTATGCCAACCCAAGGGAGGAGCTGAGGCCATCGCTTTAGAAATTCAGATGGAGGCAGATTACAGCTGCAACCATGTCCAAGTAGATTGAGATACTGTGGGGCTGGGAATTCCCTGGCAGCCCAGTGGTTAGCACTCCACACTTTCACCACCAAGGACCAGGGTTCAAGATTCTGCAAGCCACGTGGTGCATCCAAAAAAAATTTAAAAAGATACCACAGGGCAGAAGGTGACTTGCTAGAGACACACAGGAAATAAGTAATACAATAAAGCCATGAAATGATGAAACAGTTATAATTAACAAGGTACTCAAAGTGTAGAAGCCCTCGCCTAAATGAACAAAGAAAACCTGACTTTGCAGGAAATGGTGTTGGTCTTCTCCCAATTGAAAAACCACCCAAAGATGACATTTCAGAAGACTCACGGTTCAGCTGGGGCTTTACCTGACAGCGGATCATGACGTGGGTCACTTTAGACTTGGCATCATTGCTCTCCCCTTTGTCATCTCCAGTTCGGACAGAGAGAACAAAATCTCCAGGGTGGCTCTGGCTCTCGCGCACAAGAAAGCTACCATGTTTTCCTTTTTCAGTTAATAATTTTTCTGCTTCTTTCCCAGAGAGGTGTCCATGAAACCACCTAATTTTTTTTTTTAATGACAATCAATTGAGTTCTGCAATGAGTTCACAACATCCTTTTATAAAACTACCATCCACAGTCATCTCTCAAAACAATTTAAAATAGACACATTCGTCCAAGAGACTGATCCATCCCATTCAAGACTGAACCTGCATCCCCAGCATGCAGGAAAAAGGATAAAGACGTTATGAGTAACCATTAAATTCCTTAAATGAGCCCACAGTCATTTGAACACAAATATTCTCAATCTTCCTTATTTTCTTTTAAATCCCTCATCTTTTAAAAAGGCAGTCTGCCATTTCTCCACTGCCCAACCCTAAAATGACCAACTATTTAATCACAGTCATTTAAAGAAATTATAATAGAGAGTTATGGTAGTGACAGAGAATCATGTGAATGTTTGCCCTTGCTTTGGCATGCAAACACTCCATAAAAAAGGGATCTTCGTTAGAAATGAATTCAAACATTCCAAGCTTTTCCAGATTTTCAACTTATACTTCAAGAGCCTCCAAGTTTGCTGTTCACGTATTTGGACTATCCGCTGGGTTATCATTTCAAATTTTAATGCACATGAGACCTGAAGTAGAGGCAAAGGACTGGGCTAACGATGTGAACTCTCATACCTTACAAGCAGAGATACCAATACACTAAGTCAGAATGGGGCCCAGCAATTTGCATTTTTAACTAGCACATTAGAGTCCTAATGTAGGCGGTCTGAGGTCAGACTTTGAGAAAATACTACTCTAAGTTACTATAGAAAATATCTTAACATAGTCATATTAATAATGTGGCTTTTTCCCTCAGGATCTTGGTGAGGAAACAAGTATGATCTGCACGTAGTGCTAATCGCTCATCACTGAAGGTATATGTATCAAGATATTTTTCATCCACTCTCAGCCAAAGACAGTAAAATTAAGAAATAAACTGCAGAGAGTTGGCTGACAGTCTTTAGCTTAATAATCTGGCTGGCAAACAAATGATCAGCATAAAATAACAATGACATGAAGGTATAAAGAGAAGAAACCTATCTGAAGACGGAAAATATACAAACCTAATTAAGAGACCCTGATTTGGTATTGAGTCAGAAAGGAGACCGAGAATGCAGAAGAAAACCAATAAAATCAATACAAATAAATCAAGCCCCAGCTTTCATCAGCTTAGTTCCAAAACAAGGGAAAGATCTCAGAAATAATACAATTCCCTCTAAGCAAGGTCATTCCCCCACATTCGTGGATATAACATCAAAGAACTTATGAACAATCTGAACCGGCTGAGTTCTCTGCTTTCCCACTTCTGAGCTTAAACTGACATCTGTTGGTGGCACTGCTGAACAGCTAGTCAGCAGCTACAGGGAACTACTACCGTTTTGGTGTTTCCATTAGTGTTTGTTTTCCTCTCCTAACTCTCAAAGTTCAGTAACATTCAAATTTAATAATCTTAAAATTATTGCATGTACCAAGTATAATCTATACAGGAACTGTCTGAGACTTCTATGAGTTCTCAGTAATAGTGACTGAAGCTTTTGCAAAAAAAGGCCACTCTGAGAGTAAACTGATCCTACCACTGATACTTTAGTAAAACTTTTAAGATTATGAGATTTTTAAGATTTTAAGATTAATAAACAGATAGAAGCCAAACCCCCATGATGCATTCACATCACACCTGTGACACGGAAGAGACACAGGCTCCACAGTTACAGAACCAGAACTGACCTTTCAGAGGTAGGATCGGCACAGTTGAGAGGATATTTGAGCTCAATGACATCTCCATTCTTCTCTTTCAATTGCCCATGATGTTCCATGTAATATTGGACCAATTCAGCCAAAGTGGCAAATTTCTCTCCTCCGTACAGGTCATAGTAATCACCAGTGTTCTGAATCTTGATGTGGGTGACAGCTCCATTTCTTCTAAAATAGTCCATTAGAAAGACGGGGTGGGGGGTGGGGGGGGTGGGGAGACAAATAAAGAGCTACACTAGTAAATACGGATCTCACATTCATTATTAGATTTCACCTAACTGAAACAAACCCAAAGAAGGTACAAGTTTATGCTTTTTTAAAACAAATGCATTGAGTGAAAAATAACCACACAGTCAACCATTTCAACACAAAGGGTTCTGTGTATATTAAGGGGCAATCATTTTTCTCATCACTAATCAAGATGAGTATCATTAGAATTAAACAGTAATTCAGTAAACCCGCTCTTAAGTATTTTGCCCTCTAAAAATGAAACTTCATGGCTACCAAAAGATTGGCTCAAGAATATTCACTGCGGCCTCTTTGTAGTAGCAGAAGAATGAAAAATCAAATATTTATCACCAAAATGTATACAAACAGTCATACAATGGAATATCATATAGGAATTTACAAAGAGAGACACAGAACCATTCACAAACAACATAGGTCAATCTCTAAAACATTAGGTTATGACAAAGAAGCCAGTGCTCACTTTGGCAGCACATATACTAAAATTGGAACGGTACAAAGATTAGCATGGCCCCTGCGCAAAGATGACATGCAAATTCGTGAAGCGTTTCATAATTTTAAAAAAAAGAGAGGGAGAAGTCAGACACAAAAGAAAATATACTGTATGACTTCATTTATATATTACTGTCAAATAAGCTAGTCAATGGGGATAGAAAAAAGAATATTAATATTGCTGACCTCTTAGCGGGAGGAAAATTAGAAAGGAGCACAAAGGGACTTTCGAGGGTGAAAGAAATAGTCAAGATTTTGACTGTGGAGTTTTGGTTACATTAATAAGTACACTAGTCAAAACTCGTCTCACGATACACTTCAAGATATCATACATAACTGTATCTTTAAAAATCATTTTAAAGACATATAACTGACACAGGTTCCAAAATGAGACGGCTAATATGTCAACCCACTGAACTGATGTAACACACTGGCCAAAAGTTTCTAAAACTTGGTATTTTAGTTAGCCTAGGCAGTCTGATGATTTTCCGTTTGGTTTTCCGAACTACTAAATATACCTCGTTACTCATAATCATCTTTGTGGACCCAAGAAGTCTGGCAATCCCAAAATGATAGCCACTAACCTATATTTTTTAGTCTGACCCTACAACATTATCGACGGAGGCCTCTGTTAAATATAAACACTACTATCTTTATCCAAAGATAAAGCAAAATGGGAACAAAGTATGAAAAAGTACCCTACAATGTTAACAACGATATCTACTTCTAATGTGTGGTAACAATCTTTTCCATGTAAAAAAGACTTACTTCAAGTCTCTCCTCCAGCTACACCTGATTCTAATTTAGCACATGAGCTTTCTATCTCTAATCTTAAGAACACAAAAACAGATATTTCAGTTATGGACTAGATCAATATAAAGCAACATAGGTGGATCTAAAAAATACAATATTAGGAATTCCCTGATGGTATAGTGGTTAGGACTTGGTGCTTTAACTCCTGGGGCCCAGGTTCGGTACCTGGTCAGGGAACCAAGATCGGCAAGCCTTGCTGTGCAGCCAAAAAAAAAAATGTATATATACATAAATATACATGATAGAGCATGAAAGAAGCACAATGCAGAACGATATGCTTAGCATGTACCATTTATGAAAATTTCAGAATGTACACAAGTCATACCATATATTATTCATGACACAGACCACAGACATACATATAATTATGTTTACATTTTATTATTTTTATGTTCCATTATTTATTATATGTACCCTTTTTAAAATGAACTAGAAAGAAATATACCAAACTCAGACAGTAGTTATTTCTGGGAAAGAAAAGAACAGCAGAAAGCGTGGTGAAAAAGAGGAAACTTTGCTTTACTTTATATTTTACTTTGAAGAAAAAAATGACTGGCAATAAACACAACATGGGTAATTGTACATAAATTTATGTATTTTTCTGTATTTTTTTTGCTCAAAATTAAAACTGGGTATCTTCCTTGACTAACTAGCATGGGCGCATAACAGAAAGTTTAGATCACCTGCAGAAAACTAGAACAATAAACATGTCATGCATACACATATACACATATCTCAGTGTCTATTATATCATATATACAAGAAACCATATTTATCATATACATAAAAAAATGAGTGCATAACCAAAAATGAATACAGAAAGAAATGAATCTGACTTCATAGTAAGTTCATAACTACACAGAAAATTAATTCCTGTAGCTTTTGAAAACAGTACTAACAGTACACCCTTATTGGGGTATATTCTAAGAACAAAAAAGACTCCAGGGAAATCATGAACTTTACTTAATTAGAAATGTCTGTAATTAGAAATGATAGTGGTATAGTCATTCTGAAGCTATTTTCCTATTATAGGATTGGGCAAATGAGGTCATACACTGATGCGGCTATAAAACAGGGTTCTCGCTATAAGTGAAGGGAAATGCAAATATGGAATGAGAAGAGGTGAAGAAGCTGGTGTTGAACTGGAACTATCTAACTTGGCTTGATATATATTCATGTATGTATTGATGTTGATATATTCAAAATTTGCTTTCAAATATATATTTACTCTCCAGCTCTGTCTACTACAAGGGCCTAAAAGAAGTAACACTGCAAGAGAACAAACACCAAAAGATAAGACAAACAGATATTCTGTGCTTTCTGATGTGACATAAAGGGATGGCTTCACAAGCCACGATTGAAATGAAGAGAGAAATTTGAACAGGGACTGTACGTTAGATAACATTGAATCAATGTTAAAATTTCTCATATATAATATTAATGATATTGTAATTATACAGGATATCCTTGTTCATAGGACATGCACACTGAACTAACAATATTGAGAGGTTAAAAATAAGCATCCTGACATTTGCAACTTATTTTCAAAAGGTTTGGTAGAAGGAGTATACACACACACACACTCATAAAAAGAAAGAGCAAACACAGTGAAATGTTATAATAACAGGTAAAGAGACTGCGGGTGTTCACGGTATTCACATTTTGACTTTCCGATAGACCTGAAATTGCTCAGAATAAAAAGCTGAGGAAAAGTAAATTAAAAAAAAAAACCCTCACCAGTTCTGTAGTCCTGGCTCTGCTGCCTACTAGGTACGAGACCAGCTTTCTAACTTGACCGTTGAGCTTCAGCTTACTCACCTCAAAGCTGGAGATAGTGGTATTTATTCTTAGGACTTAATAAAGTGGTATTTATTCTTAGGTTACTGGAGAGATTAAATAAAATGAAACACGGTGCTTAGCAAGATGGCCTGGGATGTGTCAAGTCCTCAGTAATGTTTGCTACCATC
Source organism: Budorcas taxicolor (assembly GCF_023091745.1). Lineage (NCBI taxonomy): Eukaryota > Metazoa > Chordata > Mammalia > Artiodactyla > Bovidae > Budorcas > Budorcas taxicolor. Next base: position 61,938,417 of record NC_068926.1, read on the forward strand.
CTCCTCTTCCTCCTCCTCATCATCATTACTATTATATAATCTCCATGCAAACTCTTGTAAGTCAAATGTCACTCAACTGTAGGTTAGAGGTCTGTGCTAAGACAAGGCCTGAAAACTCACGAAGGCTTCTGCCCACTCCTGGGAGCAAAACAGAAGTAAAAGCTAATGACAACATGGGCTCCTAGAGAAACTAATACCCATCAAAAAGGGACTTCTCAAGTCCCAAAAGGGTCCTAGATAAATCCTGAGAGCACATTTTCCTTACTTTTTTTTAAAAAAATAATAACAACAAAAGAAAATTCATAGAGCAGTTCGGATCTGGCTCCTGGAATGAGCTAGAGCAAGGAGAATATGAGAGTATATAAGAGAAACTCAATTTCAAGAAAAAACTCTCCCATGTGGGCTCAAAGAGACATGCAACAGGATAGGCTGGCCATACTGTTCAAAACAATTTTAAACATAGTAAAGATAACTTAGTGTCCGACAATAGGGGATGGGATAAATTGTGGTATATTCACACCATTCAAGTATTATACAGCCATTAAAATTGATAATTAGATCTATATGTCCCAGCACAGAATTTAAAAAAAAAAAAATTTTCAAGGAAGTCGCAGAATGCATACGTTATAAAGCCAGGGATATGAATTCTAAAAACACACAAACCAACTGCATATCATTCACACATAGGACAAATGCAGTACAGCATAAAAACATGTTCAGGAAAGAGATATGCCAGCCTCTTGATGGTGGTTTCCTCTGAGGAAAGAGCGAGGGGAATGGGACTGGACAGGGGAACAAACGGCACCACAACTTCCTCAGTGATGCTTTATTTCTTGAAAAAGAAAAGGGATCTCAAGAAACTCTTCTCTTTCTTTCTCTTTTTACTTGAAGTATAGCTGATTCAGTGTTGTGTTAGTTCCAGGTGTACAGCAACGCGGCTCAGTTATGTACACATTTTTTTTCAGATTCTTTTCCCTTATAGAACATTACAGGATACTGAGTACAGTTCCCTGAGCTATACAGTAGGTCTTTGTTACCTACTTTATATATAATATAGTGTTTATCTGTTAATCCCAGACCCCCACCACCACCACTTCCCCCTTTGGTAACCTTAAGTTTGTTTTCTATGTCTGTGAGTCTATTTGAAGAAATATTTCAAGAGTATTTTTTTTTCCCCCATTCAGTAATCACCAGAAGAGAAAGGGAACCAAATTCAGGATGAGTGGAACCAGAACTGCGCCTTGTGTGGGATTACACTGGGATCAAACCAGGCTCAATTTAAGAACTTATGCTCTGCTCCAACTCATCCTTTTGTGGTCCCTCCAGAGAGAAGAAAAGCCCACCTTTCAGGCCCTTTCTGCTGACTCCCTAATCCGCTCACTCGTAGGAGGCCATGTCCTAAAACACCACATGCAGGCCTGAATCACCCCTGATCTGGGGACCAGGGCACTGGCAAGGCCTCACTCACAGGGCTGCAGACAGGTCTTCAGACTCTAAATGAGGGTAGCAGGTTGTCCAAATGTGGTATTAACATTTCCCACCTGGCAGGCACTCTCAGGATGTGCTCTTGTTCTTCCGACTCACCTAACGGAAAGCGTGAAGTCGCCAGGGTTGCTTTTGCTGGGCCTCGCCAAGAAACTGCCGTCAACTCCTCTTGTCAACAGTAGGTTTTCTGCCTCCACGCCAGTGATATTTGGGTGAAACCATCTTGAGAGAGAGAGAAAAAGAGCGATGAAAAACAAAGCACTGCTTTCCACACCATTGCCGCTAAAATGCCTATGAGAAGAGTAGCAGATAAAAATATCAACACAACCTTTCCCCAACTCTCTCTGATCACCGCCTTCTCCCTGTCTTCCCTTCTGTAGGGACCTGGCATCCCGCTGGCACAGCCGGTGAGGCTGGGGGCATGGTTAACGGGACTGGGGCTGACATGGATGCTATTTATTCAGGGTGGCTGGGGACGGCCTCAGCCATAAGGGAGTATCTGATCAGATCTGGAAGAAGCAAGGCAGTAACATGTAGCCATATAAGACAGGAGCACAGCAGGCAAACGGAGGAACAAGAAAAGGGCACAGGGGCAGACCATTTTTGACCTGTTCAACTTGGGACAGAACAGACAAGGGTCAGAGGGAAAGGAGATGAGGCCAGTGAGGTAATGAAAAGCCAGATGAGGGAGGGCCTTGGAGGACACTGTAAAAACTTCAGCTTTATTTTTGTGTGAAATGGGAAAGGACTACCGGGTTTTTAGGCAGAGGAGCAACATGATCTAACTTACTTTTTATTTTTTTATTTGGCTGTGCAGGGTCTTAGTTGCAGCATGAGGAATCTTCAGCATTCACTGTGACATGCAGGATCTTTAGTTGTGGCACACAGAATTTTTAGTTGCAGCATGTGGGATCTAGTTCCCTGACCAGGGATCGAACCCAGGTCCCCTGCATTGGGAGCAGAGTCTTGGCCACTGGACCATCGGGGAAGTCCCTGACTTACATTTTAAAATCATCCTTTAAGCTATCATGCAAGGACAGAAGCACACAGATCAGTTAAATAAGCTCCTGTGATAATCCACGCAAGAGACGATGGTACCAAGGACCAAGGTGGCAGAAGGAGCAGTGATAAACAGTCCAACTGGGAATACTCTGAAGGCAGCCAACAGGATTTCCTTATTAACAAATGAGATGCGGAAAAGAGAAAACAGTAAGAAAGATGCCTGGGTTTCAGGTCTGGGTAAGTAGAAAGTTGGAGGTACTGTGTACAAGACAAGGGAAAAAGGTGGGGAGAGGAAACTCAGGTGTTGGATTTGGCATGTGCTAAATACGAGATGCTTAGTCATCCGAGAGTGCATCTATATTACGCACTAAGGTTAGATATTATTACTGCCAATCATAATAATAAATGTAAGACTGTTCTGACAAGGAATAATCAGAAAAGGCAAGAATTCAGACATAGCCTACCAACACTCCTGTTATTTACATTAACTGAAATTTATTTTCTTTTTAATTTTTCCTACTGTATCTTCCGAGCATTTGGGGGAAAGTCTAAACATCACTCTGATTGTCCCAGAGAAAAATCACAGGGCTCAGGTGAAAAAAATATGTATATATTAGTTGGCTTTTCACTCCCTCTGAGAGCCTGTCAAAAAATCAAGATGGAATTTTACCCCAGGAAAACTCAACCTCAAGTTATATATACCTATCATCCCAACATCCCATACTTTAGCACACAGCATGATTACTAAACTCTTTTTTTTTCTTTGATTTCTTTGATCTGTGGTTCCCACCTGAGTCCTCACAGCCCTAGGGAATCAAAAAGCAATAACAGAGGGTTTCCAGTTACTTATAACTTTTCAAAAAGTACAGTGAAAATCTTACATTAACATTCAATTTGTCTACCTATATAAGCCAGTTAGAATGTCAAATCTCTTTTGCTTTTGGCTACAAAATAACATATTACTTGATGTGGTAGTCTGAAGCTGAGTGGGGGAACACACATATAACCAAGAAAAAAAAAAACATGCAACAGAATCCTCCTGCCAATGCAGGAGACATGGGTGTGATCCCTGATCTAGGAAAATCCCACGTGCTGCAGAGCAGCTAGGAATGTGTCACAACTACTGAGCCTGAGCTCTAAACCCACAGCTACTGAGCCCACGTGTCACAACTACTGAAGTCTGTGTGTGCTAGAGAGCATGCTCTGTAACAAGAGAAGCCATCACAATGAGAAGTCCAGGAACCACAGCTGGAGAATGGCCCCAGTTCACTGCAACTAGCAAAAAGCCTGCAAAGCAACAAAGACTTGGCACAACCAAAAATAAATAACTAAATAAATATATTAAAATTTTAAAAAATAAATTGAGACAATAAATAAGATGTGGACATATACACTGAAAAGTGTCACCAGGTACTTAGGAAAATTAGCCCAGAACAGTCACTCTGACTCTTGTTCTAATGAAACTATTACACTTTAAAAACAAATGGGAAAAAAAATCTTCAGTGCCTGCAGGAAAATCAAATAACTTGCTACAGGAAACAAATGAGACTAGCATCCGACTTTTCAAAGTCAACATATACAGCAAGTTGACAAATGAACAAGAATTTTTTTAAAAACACAATGAAAGAAAAGTGTAAACCAAGAATTTTATATCCAGCCAAGTTATCCTTCAACTATCAAAGCTATAGAAAAAAACAAGTTTCAACATACAAGAACTAAGGGAATGCTGCACATATCAGTCTTTCCTGATGAATCTCCTAAAGGATAAACTTCATTTAAGCAAATGGTAACAAGCAACATTGACAAAATACCTGACAGTGGGCATTTAATAATCTGTAAGTGTACACGGACAACTGAAACAAAGACTGGAAGGGGAGTAGAAGGCTAATGCACAGTAGTTACATATTGTCACATAGCAGAAATACTACAACCAGAAAACGGGAAAGGGAAAACAATAAAAACCTCATTGTTGGGGAACTAGGATCCCACATGAGTCCTCTTGATCTCCACAGCTAAAGAGTCTGTGTGTTGCCAGGAAAGATTCCCCAGTGCCACAACTGAGACCCAACACCGCCAAAATAAAAACCTCACTGCTGTATAGTGAAAGTGAAAGTCACTCAGTCATGTCCAACTCTTTTGTGACCCCAGGGACTGTAGCCTTCCAGGCTCCTCTGTCCATGGAATTCTCCAGGCAAGAATACTGGAGTGGGTAGCCTATTCCTTCTCCCACAGACCTTCCCAATCCAGGAATCAAACCAGAACCAGAGTCTCCTGCGTTGCAGGCAGATTCTTTACCAGCTGAGCTACCAGGGAAGCCCCACTGCTATATAGGCAATAGGCAACAGATGGGTATTTAAAGGAAATGAAAAAAATCTGATAAGCCTGATAATGAAAGTTAAATAACCAAACAGAGGGGTGTTAAGTACTAGAATTAAGAAAAAAGACACAAACCTTCCAAAAAACTATTTTCAACAAAAAACTTTTAAATACACTACACATCTTAGAAAAAAATTATACACACACACATCTTGAGACAAACAATGCAAGGAAACACTATTACACACAAGACCCGTGAAAAACTTGGGGATTAGAGGCACTGATCCTTACACAGTTGAAAATCCATATTTAACTTTATACACAGCCCTCCATACCCACTGTTCTGCTTCCAACCACATGATTTCAACCAGCTGCAGACTGTATTGTACTGTAGCACATACTTATTGAGGGAAATCTATGTTTAAGTAGACCTGTGCAATTCAAACTTGTGTTGTTCAAGGGTCAACTGTAAGTATAAAATATTATGATAGAATTGATACCAAACCTATCAATCATAACAATGTAGATGAGGTTGCTATCTATTAAAAAAATTAACAAACAACAAATCTATGAATATTTATGTACAATCACCTTTATGGAGCAAAAACTATAGGAGATGCAAGGAAACACACTAATAACAGAAGATTTTAATAGTCCACATCTAATACAAAAGAAAACAGACTAAGAAAATAGGTGAGAGATAGAAAATCTAAACAACGTAAACAATATGGTAGATACATTGCGCATATGTTGAATTCCACACCTTGATAATAGTCACATATTCTTCCCTGGTGCCCAGAGAGTTTTCATAAAAACTGATCAGATATATTAGGTCACAAAGAAAAGAAAACAGTAACTCCTATAAAGTAGAAGTATTACAACTTAATACCATTGTATCATGATTGGTCTACAGAAAATAATAGAATTCTATATCAGCAAAACTACCATTTAACAGAAAAACCTGTGATCACTTTTTAAAATCCAGATGCACATCAGAATTATCTTAGAATTTTTTGAAAAATACAAATGCCCAGGTATTGCTTTTTTTCTCCAGATGTGTTTATAATGAGCAGCCATGTTGCAGAGCAACTGGACTATACGATTATCTTTTACTTTTTATCTAGCTTGTTTCACTTTATCTATTTCATATTCAGTGCTCCCATTTTATTTAGTCTCTGTTTTCCATTTTTTCATATATAGCCATATATGTATTATACACATAATTACATGTCTATATATACATGTATAATATATGTATTTTAGAAAACTTCTATATATATTTTTGCCTAGCTAAAAAATTTATGACATTTTGATTCTACTTGTTTGATGTAGTATGAATAGAATGCTAGATTTCATGCAACAAACAACAAAAGTTTACTGTATAGCACAGGGAACTATATATAGTCCGTATCTTATAATAACCTATAATGGAAAAGAATCTTAAAAATAGTACATGTGTACACACATAAGTGAATCACCTTGCTGTGCACCTGAAGCACTGTAAGTCAACTATATTTCAATAATATATATATATTAAGAGAAAAAAGTATTACCAAATACACTATCATAAAGCAATAAAACCGAATTCTACTAACATAAGCAAAAAACTGAAAGGCCCTTCTACCCGGAAATTTTAAAACCTTCCATTAAACAACTGTTAGGTAAAGGGGGAAATATAAGCTCAAATTACACAATTTGTAAAAAATAATGGCCACAAAAACACTATGTATCGATATTTATAGCATACAACTAATGGAGTGGTCAGTGGGAAATTCCCTACACAAACACTAACAATAATAAAAAAAATAAATAATAAAGTCCCACCCCCCCCAAAAAAAAGGGCCAAAGTATACCACAAGGAAGGAAACATATTTTATTTATTTATTTTTTAATTTTTATTTTTACTTTATTTTACTTTACAATACTGTATTGGTTTTGCCTTACATTGAGGAAACATATTTTATAAAGCTAAAAGCAAAAATCAAAGAAAACAAAAAGGTAGCAGATGTAATTAATAAAAATCCTGCTTCTTAAAATTAGCAAAATAGACAAACCACTAGTTAACTTATTCCGGAGTACAAAAACAAGAAAAAAAATCACAAATACACAAAATAAGAAATGACAAGGGGGAAATAACCATAACCACTGAAACAGAAGAAGGAGAATTTTTTCAGAAGCTACTTCGCAAACTGGTGCGCAAATAAATTAGAAAATCCAGATAAAGTGAATAATTTTCTAAGGAAATACAGACTGCCAAAACTGGTCCATTCGAGAGAAAATGCAGGCAAACCAACTTCTATATAAAAACAGAGCAATTTTAAAACTGCCCCACAGAAAAGCACCAGGCTTTTTGTTTGGTTTCAAAATGGAATTCTATCAAACTTTCAAAGACCATACCATTCCAATGCTCTGTAATTTATTCCAGAGAAGCAAAAGGAAAGAAAATGCACCACTTCCTTTCATGAAGCAAGTATAACACTGATATCTATACCAGATAAAGACAGCTACTTCAGTGATATGGAAGGCAGATACCTTGTTCCTGATTCAAAAAAGATTCTAATTATTTTTAAATTATAACGATGGTTATATCACAGTATTTGAAAACTCCTGAACCCTGCAGTTCTCAGGTTGCTGAAGCAAATGAGGGGAAGCCACTTTGTCTCCCTCTGCGGACGCGTGCTGCAAGCCCAGCGGTTGCTCCACTTGGCTGGTCACCCCGCCTGGGCCCCACCACCTACGGGAGGCCTGTTCCCTTACTGCTCCACCACTGTTACCTCCTCTCTGTTTTTCAAAAACAGGTTCTTAGAAGAATTTCTCGGGTTTGCCCTCAACCTCACCACGGGGAGGGCTGCCTCGAGAGCATTGTTTACTGCTTCTAGCAAGATCCTTTTATTTGGTTATCCTGTTTTTCATTCCTGTTTCATCTTTCCTTATCTCAGCCAGCTACTTTAGGCGGCTCTAATTTTGTATAGAGTCGATGCCCTCTAGGATCCTGCTGAGCACACACGCTTAAAGCTTTCTAAAACCTTTTAAAATTTATTTATTAAAACAGCACAGATAGGCATGAAATTCAGAGAAAAACGGCCAAGGTTCCATAGACTCCCAGCTGTATTCGTCAAAAGTAACTACAGTTAGCAAGTTTCCTGTAACACTGAGAAACGTCTCATGCATACACACACACACACACACACACACACACACACACACTTACCTATGTGTGCACAGGCGCATAGTCCATGCCAGGCTATGTGAAACACACACACAAATGGAATCCTGATCCACACCCCGATTTTTTCACTTACTACAACACAAAGATCTTTCTATATGATCTTTCTATTCTTTTTAATGGCTATACATTATTTCATTATAAGAATGTACTATTCATAATTTAATCCCTATTAAAGGACATTTATATTATTCCTAGATTTTTGTTAATACAAATAATGCAGAATATCATACCCTTTATAATTATCTTTATACATGTTTACAAGTATGTTTGTAAATTAAAATTTTAGAAACAAAACTGTTTTGACAAGAGTGTTTTTTTAACTCTGACAAATCTGTCAAACTGCACTCAAAAGAAGGTAACAGTTTCAACTCCCATGAAATGAGTGTGAAAGTCCCTGTTTTCTCCCAGTTTTGCCAATACTACATATATTACCAAACTTTTTCATCTGAGTCATGGAAAATGGTACCATTCTACTTTGCATTTCTGTGTGAGACTGAGCAATTTTTCATGTCTTCAGACCATTTTTTTTTTCCTTTTCTGTGAGTTGTCAGCTTGCCATTGTTCATTTTCTATTGGATTTTTTTTCTTACTCATTTAAAGGGGCTCTTGATAGAACCAGAAAAATGATCCTTTATTATATGTGTGACATTTGTCTTAGCATTTTTCCTTTTTTACTCACTTGTGGTTAATTTTTTTGCCCCCAAAGAAATGCATCTTGGCATGATTAAATTTATCAGCTGGTTCCTTTATGGCTTCTGGGTTTCTTGCTATGTTTAGAAAACCTTAACTCACAGCAAGTTGTTGTGAGCTTGAAGTAAATTAATAACACATAAAATGCTTAGCACAGAAAAAACTCTAAGGACTTTCACCTTGGGAACTAGGAATTCTGTTTTAGGTCAGAATAAAATACCTACAATAAAGGCATAGATTTTAACAGGACCCTTCACAATAGGTACTAAAAAGACGGGGTGACTGGAAGAAGAAAGTAAATAAGACAGAGATGAGAATTTACATCAGGAAAGAGTATGAAAACAGAGAAGGCATAATTATATGTTTACCACTAATCATATTTCTTAATTGGTAGAAAATTGCTTTATAATGTTGTGCTTTTTTCCTGAGGTACAATAACACAAATCAAGTCATGAAAAGCGTTAGTCACTCAGTCACGTCCAACTCTTCGAAACCTCATGGACTGTAGCCCACCAGGCTCCTCTGTCCATGAGATTTCTGAGGCAAGAATACTATAGTGGGTTGCCGTTTCCTTCTCCAGGGGATATTCCTGACCCAGGGATTGAACCCGGGTCTCCTGCATTGCAGGTGGATTCTTTACTGTCTGAGTCACCAAGGAAGCCATAATTATTTATATATATATATATATATATATATATATATATATATATCCCCTCCCTTTTGAGTCTCTCTCCCCTACAAATATTTCAGATTTAAATTAAAAGTTGCAAATTATAAAACAGAAAAGACTTCTCCATGGTCATATTATTACATACATTTTTTTCTCCTCAATTATGAACTAGCTCTGACAGCAAGGAAAAAAATAATTTACTGGCTATTATTTATTATGGCTGGTTAAAACGGCGGCCACGGGACTTCCCTGGTGGTCCAGTGGTTAAGAATCCGCCTTGCAATGTAAGGGACACGGGTTCGATCTCTGATCCAGAAAGGTCCCACATGCCATGCAGACAACTAAGCCCACGCATCCTAGGGCCCGTGCTCCGAAACAAGGAAGCCACCACAGCGGGAAGCCCGCGCACCGCGTCTGGAGAGCGGCCACCCCTCTCCGCCACTAGAGAAAGCCCACACACAGCAACAAAGACGCAGCAGCCAAAAATAAAAATAAACAATAAATACATGCTTTTCTAAACCTGTGGCCACATTTACTGACTGTTTTCCATGGGGCCAGCATACAATGTAGACTCCAGAAATCAAAATTTTAGCCTTTACACTGTTATTTATTTCTAAAAATTTCTGGAGCAAGACTCTGAGTCTAGATGGTCTTCATTCATAACCATGTGTTCCCACCTTTGTATATTTTAAAAACACAACATTTATGTAGAGTATCCTGCTGAGGCTGAGAGACATTATAAAAGTGACTGCTGAAGGTAGGGCTAGGTAACCACCACGGACACTCATCAGACAGACTGGCACAGGAGAAAAAGCAAGTGGTCTCTTTACCCCTTTATTAAACAAACTATTATTGCTTCATTCTAATTATGCCTATCATGTTATTAAGAGGGAACAGAGGAGAGTAATGTTTACCAGGGAAACTCAGTAACCAGCATTTAGCACAAAGGTTAGACAGAGTAAGGGCTTAACAAACACTGGTTATCGCTGTTGTTATCATTACTATTTTTGGTGGAAGATATACAGATAGATTCTTCTTTTGCATAATTATGTCAGTTTCACATGGCCCATTTTGACGTATGAATCATTTATTTTACACTGTCTTTGCAAAAACTGAACTTCAAGGCTCAGGGGCTGTCCCCATGTTATTTCGAACGGTGTATAATTAGAAATTGAAAGTTCTACAACATAATCCACCCACTTGAGTTTTGATATACTGTAAACTCTCCTTCCTGAGCTATGCTTTTCAAAAAGTTCTTTGTATTTACCAGAAACTTTTTCCCAATTGCATATTTAATATTTGTAGTTCAATGACTAGCAGTTTTGTGATTTGCAAAATGCTCACCTCTAACACAGAGCAATGGCAGCCCACTCCAGTACTGTTCCCTGGCAAATCCCATAGACAGAGGAACCTGGTAGGCTGCAGTTCATGGGGTCGCTGAGGGTCGGACATGACTGAGCAACTTCACTTTCACTTTTCACTTTCATGCCTTGGAGAAGGAAATGGCAACCCACTCCAGTGTTCTTGCCTGGAGAATCCCAGGGACGGGGGAGCCTGGTGGGCTGCCGTCTATGGGGTCGCACAGAGTCGGACACGACTGAAGCGACGCAGCAGCAGCAGCAGCAGCAGCAACACAGAGCGGTTAAGAGTTCATTCAATCCCTGAGATCTTAGTGAGGGAGGGTAGAGGATATGCGTGTGCTAAGTCGCTTCAGTCGTGTCTGACTCTGTGCGACCCTATGGACTGTAGCCCACCAGGCTCCTCTGTCCATGGAGATTCTCCAGGCAATACTGGAGTGGGTTGCCATGTCTTTCTCCAGGTGATCTTCCCAACCCAGGGGCTGAACCTATGTCCCTTACATCTCTTGTGCTGGTAGGCGGGTTCTTTACCACTGAGCCACGAGGGAAGCCAAAGAATCGTGAAGTTAATAGGTTTAATATTAGATTATAGAGCCAGCCTCAAGGATGACAGAAACACTTGTAATAGTAGGTACCGAGGCCACACATCTCTAAATCCTGCCCCCATCTTCTGCTTCATGAGAATTCAAACAGCAGAGGTTAGTCTCCCCAAATCATGTAAATGTATCTATGTCACCTCAAAGGACGGGAAAAGGGCATTTGGGTTTATCAACAAGGTAGGTCCATAAAAGATGAGAAGAAACAGATAAATTTCAGTCTGCCTAACGTCTACTGTAGGCACTTGGTGAAGGATAGATGCCTGAGTTAATTTTGGGGAATGAAGAAAAACCAGGGAGGAGAAAAGCCAGAGAGGACGGGCACAGGGGAAAAAATCACATGCAAAAGAGGGGAAGAGAGTTCGCTTCTTTATTTTTTCTCAATGCCCTGCCACAAGGCATGCTGGATCTTAGTTCCCTGACCAGGGATCAAACCGGTGACCCCTGCAGTGGAAGTACAGAGTCTTAACCACTGGGCCACCAGGGAATATGAGCGTCCTCTTGTACACTGTAACTCTCACAAACCTGCAGGTGCTTGACAACCCCTTCTAATTGGTCATCCTCTGGCACTATTTTTTTTTAAACTTTTTTCTAATTTTATATTGGGTATAGCCAATTAACAATGTTGTGATGGTTTCAGGTGGACAGCAAAGGAACTAAGCATACCTGTACATGCGTCCATTCTGCCCCAAGCTCCCCTCCCGTCTAGGCTGCCACGTAACACTGTGCAGGGTTCCCTGTGCTGCGCAGGAGGCCTTTGTTGGTTATCCACTTTAAATATAACGGTGTGTACATGTCCATCTCAAACACCCTAACTATCCCTTTCCCCATCCTTCCTCCTGATAAGTTTGTTCTCTTAGTCTGTGGCACTATTATTTATTAAGATTCTCAGGTCATAACATGGCCCAGGTGGGGACCACCCATCTCGCAGAAAGAGCTGAAAACACATACACACTCACACAATCCCAACACCTGTGGAAAAAAGAGCCTTCAATCAATGTGTAAAACAAATCAGCCCTGTGCTGAGTGGGCTTGAAGAAAGGAAAGACAGAATCCCCCACCTCCAGGAGAGTTTACTAACCCAAACTACTTGCCGGGAAATCATACCAAAAATGTAAATCTCTCATCACTGAACACAGATTCTACAAAGCCCTAGCTCACTGAGACCAGGCTCTTCTTTATGTCAAGTGAGTTTAAAAAAGAAAATGCTGATGAACCAAAAAGAAAATACAATGATGCTGATTATTTTATCCATGCGTCCCCTTCCCCCCAGTGACGTGGGGAAACAGTAGAGCAGGCTGTTAATTTCAGGAACTTATTCTCAAGGCTGCTATGCTAAGAAAGGAGTTTAAACTAGGGATTCAAAGTCTAATTTCAGTTTCTTGCCTAAATATAAAGTAATACTGGGTATGGTTTTCTTACCCGCTGCTCCAGAAAAAATGATTCTTTGTCCTTGGGGAGAAAGCTTAGAGTGGTACTTTCTGCAGATTACAAGAATGTTCCTTTTTTCCAATTAAATGGTAATTTTCTATGGTGAAAAGGATGAGTCATGAGGGAGGGGTAGTCGATAGGGAAAAGGATTCTAGGTAACAGAGGTTAGAAAAAAAGTTAAGGCAGTTTTTCAATGGTAGTAAAGAGCTATGGCTTAATCGATCATTATCTTTTCACAGAGTTTCATTGGTCAGCATCTCTGCTCTGATGACAAGGCATTGGAAACTGCCTCCAAAAATCTTTCCACAAATGGCTTCTACCCTGTTCAAAGTCTCGTTTGTCTGCTCTCCCAGGGTCTACTCGAGCCTCTTACAACCCTCCCTTCAGAGCAGCTAGAGGGATATTTTTAAATAGATCAGCTCATGCCACTCCCCGATCACATCCTTCTATGGGTTTGAGCTGCTCTTAAAATACAATCCAAACTCTTCTCTGGGGTCCACGTGATGCTGAGGACCTTAATAATCCCTGCATGGTCTAGTCCCCACCTACAGCCCCAGTGTCAGCTCTACCACGTGCTCCTGTCTGTCCTTCAAGCAGTCTGAGAGCTCCCCACCTCAGCACTTTCACACTCGCTGTTTCCTTAAAACCTGGACACTCAACGCCTAGTACAGTGCCCCCCATACGTAGTAATCCCCTAATAACTAAGTTAAATCCCACATTCGTGAATTAATAAGTCAAGGTTCCATTAGAGTGGGTCAGTGGAATGACAAAGGCTTGGATCTATAGTCTACTATTTTTAAAATAAACATATTGCATGTGGGTATAGGTATGTGTATATAAACAGACATACACAGTGTGTGTGAACGTGTACATCAGTACACAAGCATGTGTGTATTCTAAACAGTACGCTCTATACTGACAAATTTCAGTTTCAGTTTGGTCCTACTTTCATCAGATTCATTCGATGTTGGCCTACAAGTCTGTCTCCCTCTAAAGCCAATGCTACTTGAAAACGTGAACTGTGTCTTTCATATTTCAGCACCGCCAAGAGTTTGCTAAATGTACATCACCCTCCAAAACTCAGTAGTGAAATGGGCTGCAATTTTAGGGTGTCTGAATCCATTTCGGCGGGGCGGGGCGGGGCGGGGGGGGGGTGGTCTCAAACCCTTGGCTGCAGTCCACAACTGCCACAGAACCTACCAAACATCAGTATTTGTCTTCCCCTTCCTTAAAAAGGGCAGCATCGGAGGGCAAGTGCTGTTTGTGTTTCCCAAAGGGAAAAAGGAATAAGCACAGTGTCTTCTATTGTTCTGCTGCTGCCTAACAAAGTACACCAAGGCCCACTAGTAACAATTACAAACAAGGGTTGGCTCTGCTTTTCCAGATCTCGTGTGACTCTCTAACAGTCACCACATTGACCACGTGCAAGAGCGGTAAGGAATCTCAGCAGTGGGCCTTGCATTTGAGCAGCTCTGGACAAACACCCAAGTGACTCTCTAACAGTCACCACACTGACCACGTGCAAGAGCAGTAAGGAATCTCAGCAGTGGGCCTTGCATTTGAGCAGCTCTGGACAAAAACCCAAGTTCTGGACAGGATGTTAGCAAAGACAACCAGTTTCAACTGGAAAGACACAGAGCTGTTATTTTTCAGTAAGGCAAGTTTATTGACTCCCACAGGAGATAAACAAACATGGCCACCAGGGAGAGCCTGGGACAAAATGTACTTGACCTGCAACAAATAAACCAAAAGCCTAGAGTTAGAGAACAAGCTAAATTTTCTGCCCCTCTCAGTACAAGTCATCGGACAGTCTCTCCCAGAGGAACAAAAGCAAATGCCAAAGATGTACCAGATGCTGAAGGATATAACCTGTTTGGTCAGCCGGGTGAGGCAGAGTAGAGCAGCCAAGCAATCTCAAAATCTAAACAAAGAACTGCCATCACTCTATTACCTGGGGTGGTTGTTGTTTAATGGCTAAGCCATGTCTGACTTTTTGCGACCCCGTGGACTGCCAGGCTCCTCTGTCCATAGGATTTCCCAGGCAAGCATACTGCAGTGGGTTGCCCTTTCCTTCTCCAGAGGATTTTCCCAACCCAGGGATCCAATCTGCGTCTCCTACTTTGGCAGGCAGATACTTCACTGCCTAGCCACCAGGGAAGCCCATGGCAGAGGCGGGGTGGGGATGGGGTGGGGCTTGTCATTTAACTGCTCATGACTTCCTTTCCCTACCTGTGATGCTGAGAGGCATCAGCATACTGAATATGACATTTTAATTACTGAACGCACAGAGACTCTAAACCCATGGACCAAAAAAGATTAGTTTGATAATTAAGCTACACAAAATTCAGGATATTCGTCACTGAGGCGTCAGCTCCTATGATCACCTCCTCAGAGACTTCTCCTAAATCCATTATCAAAACTAACGACATTCTCCACATTTGCTTTTTTCGGCCTCCCAGAAGTTACTGCTACCTGAAACAGTCTTATTTATTCATGGGTTCTCTCTCAGTCATGAGAACAGCAAACTTTGCCTACTTTATTGCCTCATCCTGCCTGGTTCAGTAACTACTTGGTCAATGTATGAATTCTGAGGTTAAACGTCATTTGAAAAAGAACAGTTTGAAGACTGAAGACACTATCCGATTTCAAGACTTGTTATAAAGCTACAGTGATCAAGATCCTGCAGTATTGGCATAAAGACAAATAGATCAATAGAACAGAAGAGAGTCCAGAAATAGACCCATGTACAAACGGACAACTGATCTTCAAAAAAGGTGCGAGTTCAGTAAAGATGGACAGTCTTTTCAACAAGTGGTGCCAGAACAACTGAACACTCATATGTAAAAAAGAGAAGATATATCCACAGCCCATACCACACACAAAAGTTAACTCAAAGTCAATCACAAACCTAAAACTATAAAACTTGGAGAAAACATTTGAGACTTAGATTAAGCCAAGATTTCTTAGGAATAACACCAAAAGCATGATCCACTTTTTTTAACTGATAATTTTGACTTCATCAAAATTAAAACCCTCTGTTTAAGACACTGTTTAAAAAAATGAAAAGACAAGGTACAGACTAAAAGAAAATGCTTACAATTCTGATCAAAGACTTGTATCCAGAATAAAAAAGCTCTCAAATTTCAATAAGAAAACAAACAAGTAAATTTTTTTTTACACATAAACTTTCAAAAGGAAAATATATTTAATCAATAGATGTGCCACCAAAGAAGAGATACAGATGGCAAACAAACACATGAAAAAAATGATCAACATTATTAGTCACCAGGGAAAATACAAATTAAAATTACAATAAATAAATATCAAATCAGTATGCTGTACACCTGAAACTAATATAATGTTACATGTCAATTATACCTCCATTAAAATATTAAATAAGTAAATTAAATTAAAAAGAACTGATATAGGAAAAAACTACAATGACACACCTTTACATGACTGAAATTTAAAAACTGACCACACCAAGTGTTGACCAAGATGTGGAGAAACTATAATTCTTAATACACTGCCAGTGGGAACATTTTGAAAAAGTTTGATAGTTTCTGAAAAAATTAAATATACACGTGCTCAAACAGGGGCTCTGTATCAACCTAGAGGGGTGGGATGGGGAGGGAGATGGGAGGAAGGTTCAAGAGGGAGGGGACATATGTATACCTATGGCTGATTCATACTGAGGTTTGACGGAAAACAACAAAATTCTGTAAAGCAATTATCCTTCAATTAAATAATAAATAATTTTTAAAGTAAAAAAAATTGTAAATCAACTACACACCAATAAAAAATTTAAAAAATTATATCTCCTAAATATATATACATACACATCTGCTATGTGATTCAGCCATACCACTGATAAGGATTTATCAAAGAGGAATGAAAGTATACATCCATATAAATACATAAACACGGACATTCAGGAGAAGGAAATGGCAACCCACTCCAGTACTCTTCCCCGGAAAATCCCATGGACAGAGGAGTGTAGTAGGCTACAGTCCATGGGGTCGCAAAGAGTTGGACACAACTGAGCGACTTCACCTGACTTCAAACTCTGAAACAACCCAAATGTCTACCAACAACTGGATGGAAAAATGAAGGGTGGTACAGGCATACAGTGGAATATCACTGATCAATAAAAAGGAACTATTTGCCATACACAACAACATAGATGAACCTCAATATAATTTTGCTGAGCATAAGAAGCCACACACAAAAGTCCACTTGTATAAAATCCTAGGAAATGCAAACTAACATATAGTGACAGAAAGCAGAAGAGTATTTGCCTGGCAACAAGGAAGGGATTATAAAGGGTTCCAGGAGCCATCACAGGAGTGATGGATATATTCATTATCTTGATTGTATTGCTGGTTTCTTGAGTGTATACATGTGTGGAAACTTATCAAATTGTATGCTTAAATATATTTAATTTGTGGCATGTCTCTTATACCTCAATAAAGCTGGTTTAAAAATAATAAAAGACCTATGATCTGAAAACTAATAATAAATAATCCCCAATTGTGTGCATTGTTGTTGTTGTTATTTAGTTGCTAAATCATCTCTGACTCTTTTGCAACTCCATGGACTGCAGACAGCCAGGCTCCTCTGTCCATAGGATTTCCCAGGCAAGAATACTGGACAGGGTTGCCATTTCCTTCTCCAAGGAATCTTCCCCACCCAGGGATCCAATCTGAGTCTTCTGCATTGGCAGGTGAATTCTTAACCACTGAGCCACCTGGGAAGTCGTGCATTACAATCATTTGTGTGTGTGTGTGTGTGTGTGTGTGCATTACAATCATAATCTGACTTCTTAGGGGGCACATATTTCTCTTCCATAACAAGTATGGGAGAGCTGGAGGAGGAGAGGAGGAATTACTTCATTTCAAACTGTCATCTTTACCACTTGCTGCTTTGGCTCTTCTCACACTTCCTGGCTTCTAAATTAACAAGTTGGACAATGTAGGGTCTATTACTACCCAGTCCCTACCCCACCCCCAGTCCCCAGACTTTTTGTCTCCTAAAAGAAGCAGATCCTTACTTGTCTGGAAAAGCAGACACAAGGAACAAAAGCCTCAATGACTATTTGACAGATTAAAGAATAGAAAACTGTTTTATTTAAATGCTCTCTAAAGAATTAGAACATTTGAGGCTATAGGCTGTTCTGCTGAAATGCAATTATATATTACCCAGATCTGTAAGCACTTGCCAGAAGACCTGTCCAAATCACTCACTGCTTGAGTTTTCAGTTTTCTCCTTTCACTCTTTTCATCCCATCAATGAATAATGTGCAGGTGTATTTCTGAGAAGACATTCCTAATGTTTTGAAGTCTCTCAGTCAATAACCCCAACAGCTTGAAACAGTTTTCCAAATGTCTAAGACAGTGTGAATTCTATACAGAATGACAATACAATAGCAGGATCATTATCTGAAAACAATCGATCATACTAATATTTAACAACAAAATTAAGGCTTACAAATGATTGGCAATAGTTATAATAGCAATTAACAGTGGGGTTCTGTCTCCACCACTTACTGATTGAGTGACCTTAGGCAAGAGTCGGACACGACTGAGCGACCAACACTAGCACTAGAACTACTAGGCAAGTTGCTTAACTTCGAAATTCATTTACTCTCTTTAGAGCGGGATAACAGTACCTACCTGATAGGGTTATAAGGATTAAATGTGTTTGGCATACGGTAAGAGCTAAATAAATGTTAGCAATGAGTAGTATAGTTACTACTATACTACTTTCCAAGGATCTCATTAACTCGCTCATCTTCCTTCTGACTTCTAGGTTCAAACCCTGTCATTTACCAGTATGTTTCTTCTGAGCCTCAGTTTCCACATCCGTAAAACGGAGGTAATAAATGTTACCTGACTTTTAAGGTTGTGGTGAAGGATTAAAATAACTAGAGATACGATCCCTTCCCTCCCACCTCCCAAAGCGAAGATCGCAGAGGAAGGAAATACTTCTAATAGCTGCAGATATAGTCAGTTTTTCCATTTCTGGCACGTGAGGGGTGGGGGGTGGGGGGGGAAGAAGATGCAAAGAGGCATACAAAGTGGTCAAGGACCCTGAGTAAAGCCCCCAAATGCGCGCAAAACGCAGAGTGACCCAAAAAGGCTCGACTATCGGCCTGGCCTCGCGCAACTCTCTACTCTCCCCTCCCGCGTCCCGGGCCGAGGAGCCTCCCCTAAGTGAGCGGGGTTATTTCGGAATCACCATGAGGCAATTCTCATGAGGCAATGGGTCAGGAATGCGGCGCGCCGAGCCGGGCCGCTAGCGTCCGCGGTTCCCCGGGCGGCTCTACCTGTCCCCGTCCTGACGGGCATCCCCAGGGCTGCGGGAGCCGGAACTCCGCGGAGGCAGGAAATGAATGAGGACCCGAGGGGTTGGGGGCGCGCTAGGGCCGGGCCCCGGGGCCCTGGAGGGCTTAGGGGGCTGGAACGGAGCCTGCCCCGCGACCCCGGGCGGGAGTCCGAAGCCCAGCCGGGCCGCCCCCTCCCGGGCGGAGCTGACTGAAAGCGGCGGGGGCCGGGCCGAGGCCCGGGCTAGGCCCTCGG
This sequence comes from Budorcas taxicolor, assembly GCF_023091745.1. Classification (NCBI taxonomy): domain Eukaryota; kingdom Metazoa; phylum Chordata; class Mammalia; order Artiodactyla; family Bovidae; genus Budorcas; species Budorcas taxicolor. The sequence continues at coordinate 61,957,772 of NC_068926.1, forward strand.
GGCTCCTCACCTCCGCGATGTCATGTTCCTCCCGCCCTCCGGCTCCGCGACGAACCGGCTCCTTACTCAGGCTCCGCTGGGCCCGGTCACATCGGGCTGGCCCGAGGGAGGCCCGCTCCGGACCGGACGTGGGGGGGGGGCGGGCAGAGCCAGCCGGCCGCGCGCAGACCCCCCTCAAGGCCTGAGGAGCCCGGAGACTGTGCAGCCGCCCCCCAAGCCCGGTTCGCTCCTCCTCCTCCTCCTCCTCCTCCCCCGCCCTTCCCCGTCGGCTCCTCCGTGACGTCACTCCCACGCGACGCCCGCCGCTACTTCCTGCTTCCATTCTGCGCTGAGGCTGGTCATGGCAGTTTGGTGGATCTGTGGAGCCTCCGCCGCGCTGTTCCCAAAGGACTTTCTCATTCTCCTTTAGATCTTGGCGTTAAACCGTGCGTTGTATGCTCAAAGTTACACGCAGTCGCGTGAATTGATTCTATCTGCTCCCACAGCGTCAATTTCCATCCCTGCGCTGTGAAGTCGAATTTCATTCATTTCATTCCTCAAATAGTTGTTCCGCTTACTGCTGTGTAACCTTAGGAAAGAGGTTGGGGTCGCAAAGAGTCGGACACGACTGAGCGACTGAACTGAACCTTAGGAAAGTTGATTTCTCTGAGCCTCCATCCTTGATTTCTGTAAAAAGAGAATAGTAATTGTATTTTCTTCTTAGGATTATAAGGACGATTAAATATGTTAAATGTTTAGAACTAGGCCTGGTCTGTTTAATAAGTTCTCCGTAAAAAATCCGCCTGCAGTGCAGGAGACCCTGGTTCGATTCTTGGGTCTGGAAGATCCCCTGAAGAAGGGAAAGGCTACCCACTCCAGTATTCTGGCCAGGAGAATGCCAAGAACTGTATAGTCCATGGGGTTGCAAAGAGTCGGACACGACTGAGCGACTTTTACTCACTCTCTCCTGTAGTTATTGGGGCTTCCCTGGTGGCTCAGATGGTAAAGAATCTGCCTGCAATGCAGGAAATCCCAGTTCAATCCCTAGGTCGGGAGTATCCCTTGAAGAAAGGAATAGCTACCCAATCCAGTATTCTTGCCAGTAGAATTCCATAGAGAAGCCTGTGATGCTACCGTCCATGGAGTCACAAAGAGTTGGACACAACTGAGCAACTAACACTTGGACTTTTTCACTTTTTTGTGTGTGTAATTATTAGCTCTATTATCATTGGAAGGAAACGTGAGCATTTTCTGTCTGCTAGGCACTGATTTTCGACTATAGAGATAAAAGAGTGAACTGAAAAGACAAAAATCCCCGATATTCTCATGGGAGGAGCTACAGTAATCGAGATAAATAAAACAATTGAGATAATACCCCCAATACTCATCTCCCTTCTTTTCTCCATTGCCCTTTATATTACTTTAAATGGGGTATTTAGGGAAAGCTTCACTAAGGATGATACTTGAGTCAAGGAGCAGTCTAGTAGTGAAGTTGCTCAATTGTGTCTGACTCTCTGCCACCCATGGACTGTAGCCTACCAGGCTCCTCCACCCATGGGGAATTTTCCAGGCAAGAGTACTGGAGTGGGTTGCCGTTGCCTTCTCCAGGGGATCTTCCCGACCAAGGGATCAAACCCAGGTCTCCCACATTAACAGGCAGACACTTTACCATCTGAGCCACCAGGGAAGCCCTGAGCAGTCAGTGGAAATTTAGAAAAAGAGCATTTCAAGTACAGGAGGAGGCCAGTGCAAAGGCTCTGAGGCTAGAGGCTGATTTCTGTATTTGAAGAAAAAGGGAGAGCATTGCAGGCAAATTCTTCATGAGTCTGAACTGCCAGAGAAGTTGGAGCACAGCAGGAGGTGGGGGATGGGGTGGGGGGGGGTGATATAGGAGATGCAGGGAGAGTAGCAGCAAATGAGATGAGGAAGGGGTAGAGATGATATAGGGTCCAAAGCCTATTGAAATAAATAGTAGGGACTTCCCAGGCAGTCCAGTGGTTAACTCTCTGTGCTTCCAATGCAAGGGGCTTGGGTTCCAGCCCTGGTTGAAGAAGTAAGATCCCATAGGCCAAAAAAAAATTTTTTTTAATCTAGTAAAAAAAAAAGATAAATGAACAGTAAAATGGAGAGTCATTAAAAGATTTTAAGCAGAGAAGAATATAATCTATGCTTTAATAGTATTCCTTTGGGTACTTTCAGTAACTGAATCACGAGGGCAAAGCTGGAAACAGAGACCAGTTCAGAATACTGTAACACTGGAGATGATGGAGATGAGGGAGCTCAGACCAGAGTGAGACGGTAGAGCTTTTTCTGAGAAAAATCTGCCCCTGTGACTCATGAAAGGCCACAGATCTAGTACATGGCAGAACCAAAATTCAAACCCACAACTGCAGAGCTCCAAAATCCTCATTTTTTTCCCCTTCCAGTGTTCCCCACATCATTCCTATACAAAGAACTCTCATACAGTATGCTAATTTCTTCAGCACTGATGCTACCCAAAAATTCTTACAAAAATTGTCTTTAATATATGCCAATTTAAGCCATAGACTTTGAACAAGCAGTTGTCCAGCCTGTTTCTTTTCATTCCCCTGAATCTGGCCACCCAGATGGCAAACAACATCCTATCTGACCTTAAGCCTGAAGGCTTGTTCTCTCCAACTATTCACCACATAATAGCCCCGGTAATCTAAACTGCAAAACTAGTCACGACTTCAGTTGAACACTTCAATGTGTTCTCACTGCTTTTAAAATACGGTCAAAAAATTTTTTTTCTGGACTTTCCTAGTGGTCTAGTAGTTAAGACTCCATTCTTCCAATGAAGGGGGCACAGTTCAATTCCTGGTTGGGAAACTAAGATCCCTCATGATGCAGCGTGGCCCCCAAAAAATGAAAACATATATAAAATGCACAGCATGCAGCTTGAGTTTTTAAAAGCATTTGACAATCACCTGGTCTGGTCCCTGCTCACTTTACCAGCCCCTTTTCTCACCACCGCTCTATGATGCAGCCATGCTGAATGACTTTCAGTTCCTCTCAATAGCCATGTTCTCTTCCACCTCAGGGCCTTTAAACAATCTACTCCCTCTCCTTGGAGGATTCTGACCCTCCCCATGAACTCTAGTCTATGCCTCTGATCTCGGGCTAAAAGTCATCTCCTCTGGAACAGAAAGAATCACCTCATTCTCCCAACCCAGTTTAGATGGTCCCCAAGACACCTGGTGGCTCAGATGGTAAAGAATCTGCCTGCAATGCAGGAGACCCGAGTTCTATCCCTAAGTCAGGAAGATCCCCTGGAGAAGGGAATGGAAACCACTCTAGTACTCTTGCCTGGAGAATCCTAAGGACAGAATAGCCTGGCAGGCTACCGTCCATGGGGTCACAAAGCATCAGACAGGACTGACTGATCAATACTAAGACACCTGTTGTAGCTTAGAACTGAACACACTCCATTATAAATCTAAGACACAATATCGTATGAGGATTAAGTTGTTAATCTCCAAAGTTTAGCTTGCCTGGGTGTCCTCAGGCGAGTCACTTGGGTCCTCTGTTTCTCAGTTTACTTCTCTGTAAAATGGAGAGATCAAAATACTACCAACCATCAGTTCAGTTCAGTCACTCAGTCGTGTCTGGCTCTTTGCGACCTCATGGACTGCAGCACACCAGGCCTCCCAGTCCATCACCACCTCCTGGAGTTTACTCAAACTCGTGTACATTGAGTCAGTGATGCCATTCAACCATCTCATCCTCTATCGTCCCCTTCTCCTGCCTTCACTCTTTCCCACCATCAGGGTCTTTTCCAATGAGTCAGTTCTTCACATCAGGTGGCCAAAGTATTGAAGTTTCAACTTCATCAGTCCTTCCAATGAATATTCAGGACTGATTTCCTTTAGGATTGACTGCTATGATCTCCTTGCAGTCCAAGGGACTCTAGAGAGTCTTCTCCAGACTACAGTTCAAAGGCATCAATTCTTTGGCGCTCAGCTTTCTTTATAGTCCAACTCTCACATCCATACATGACTGCTGGAAAAACCATAGCTTTGTAGATGGACCTTCGTCAGCAAATGTCTCTGCTTTTTAATAAACTGTCTCAGTTGGTCATAACTTTTCTTCCAAGGAGGAAGCGTCTTTTAATTTCATGGCTGCAATCACCATCTGTAGTGATTTTGGAGCCCCCAAAAATAAAGTCTGACACTGTTTCCACTGTTTCCCCATCTATTTGCCATGAAGTGATGGGACCAGATGACATGATCTTAGTTTTCTGAATGTTGAGTTTTAAGCCAACTTTTTCACTCTCCTCTTTCACTTTCATCAAGAGGCTCTTTAGTTCTTCACTTTCTGTCATAAGGGAGGCATCATCTGCATATCTAAGGTTATTGATATTTCTCCTGGCAATCTTGATTCCAGATTGTGCTTCATCCAGTCCAGCACCTACCATAGGGTAACCATAAAAAATAAAAGAGTTAATGTTTATGAAGTACTTAGAACAGTGCCTGGCAAAGTCAGCATGTGATAAATGCTGGTTATCATTAGTCTCTTTTCAAAAGTAAACTGTAAGCTTTTTTTTTTCTTTTGGACATACTACATGGCTTGCAGGATCTTAATTCCTTGACCAGGGACTGAACACAGGCCACAGCAATGAATGTGCCAAGTCACCATTGGACAGCCAGGGAATTCCCAAACTGTAAGCTGTGTGAGTGAAGAAGCCATTGCTACCCCAGTATCTTCTATGTTCTATACACTCAACAGCTAGAATGATCTTTCTACAATACAAATCTAGTCATGTCCTTTCCATGAAAGAAGTTCAAAGCCTTTACTGTGAGTGAAAATTCTTCCATGGGGCCCTTCTAAACATGAACTATGCCTACCTGGTCAGTTTCATTTACCTCAACTTCTTCACATAATCTGGTAGTTTCCAAAGGCCTCTGGCTGTTTCTTGTATCCTTGTCTTTCAAAATTTAATCCTTCTTAATAATATATCCTTTAGGGGACTTCCCTGGTGGTTCAGTGGCTAAGATTCCACACTCCCAATGCAAGGGGCCCTGGTTCGATCCCTGGTCAGGGAACTAGATCCCACATAGCAATTAAAAGATCCTCCCTGCAGCACCTAACACCCAGTACAGTCAAGTAAAATTTTTAAATTAATTAATTAATTAAATACCCTTTAAGTTCATCTCCATCTGGGAAACTGAACGTCATGCAAGTTTCAGCTCCAACTCAATCAGCTCCTCTAGGAAACATTCACTGTACACATCCCTTGACTACTTCCTCAAAATAAAATAGAAACCTCTCCCTGGAAATTCCCTGGCAGTCTAGTGGTTAGGGGGCCTCCTAGGTGGCTCAGTGTGGAAAGGAATCCGCTTGCCAGTGCTGGAGCCGCAGGAGATGCAGCTTTGATTCCTGCATCGGGAAGATCCTTTGGAGTAGGAAATGGCCACCCACTCCAGTATTCTTGCATGAATACTCCATGGGCAGAGGAGCCTGGCGGGCTACAAGTCCGTAGGGTTACAAAGGAATCAGACATGACTGATTAGCTGAGCATGCCCAGCGGTTAGGGCTCAGTGCTTTCATTACCATGGGCCCAGGTTGAATCCCTGGTTGGGGAACTAATGTGAACAGAAAGCAGAAACAAAAAAAAACTCTCCCTAAACTTTGGGATTTGCCTGTTCATGCCTCTGTCAGTCCCTAACATTGTTGGTTGATTCCCTGTCTCTTCCCCTAGATCAGGAGCTCCTCTTAAACTCATTGTCTTCATCTTTTTATGCCCAGAGCCTAGCACAGGCATGAGCAAGCTTAATAAACATTCCATTCAGCTCAGTTCAGTTCAGTTCAGTCACTCAGTCGTGTCCGACTCTTTGCGACCCTACAAATCGAATGACGTGAGGCCTCCCTGTTCATCACCAACTCCCAGAGTTTACCCAAACTCACGTCCATCGAGTCAGTGATGCCATCCAGCCATCTCATCCTCTGTCGTCCCCTTCTCCTTCTGCCCTTAATCCCTCCCAGCATCAGGGTTTTTTCCAATGAGTCAACTCTTCGCATCAGGTGGCCAAAGGACTGGAGTTTCAGCTTCACCATCAGTCCTTCCAACCCACTCCAGTATTCTTGCCTGGAGAATCCCATGGACAGAGGAGCTTGGTTGGCTACAGTCCACAAGTTGCAAAGAGTCGGACACGACTGAGCGACTTCACTTTCACTTTCACTATCAGTCCTTCCAATGAACACCCAGGACTGATCTCCTTTAGGATGGACTGGTTGGATCTCCTTGCAGTCCAAGGGACTCTCAAGAGGCTTCTCCAACACCACAGTTCAAAAGCATCAATTATTCGGCATTCAGCTTTCTTTATAATCCAACTCTCACATCCATACATGACCTCTGGAAAAACCATAGCCTTGACTAGACGGACCTTTGTTGACAAAGTAATGTCTCTGCTTTTTAATATGCTATCTAGGTTGGTCATAACTTTCCTTCCAAGAAGTAAGCGTCTTTTAGTTTCATGGCTGCAGTCACCATCTGCAGTGATTTTGGAGCCCCCAAAATAAAGTCTGACACTGTTTCCACTGTTTACCCATCTATTTGCCATGTAGTGATGGGACCAGATGCCATGATTTTCGTTGTCTGAATGTTGAGCTTTAAGCCAACTTTTTCACTCTCCTCTTTCACTTTCATCAACAGGCTTTTTAGCTCCTCTTCACTTTCTGCCATAAGCGTGGTGTCATCTGCATATCTGAGGTTATTGATATTTCTCCTGGCAATCTTGATTCCAGCTTGTGCTTCCTTCAGCCCAGCGTTTCTCATGATGTACTCTGCATATCAGTTAAATAAGCAGGGTGACAATATACAGCCTTGGCATACTCCTTTTCCTATTTGGAACCAAACATTCCTTTAGATATACTTTATTTTAATTTCTTCCTCAGCTACAAAAACAATAGAAGTTCCTTGAAACAGATCAAATAAAACAGTGATTTTTCCCTGCTCTACAATGTATACACCCTCCCTTCCCAAACCCCTACCAGAGTTAATGGTTTGGTGTGTATCCTTCCATACTTTTTTCTATACCTATACAAACACACATAGCCCACACCCACACTCACTCACACACATAACATATATAGGGATTTTTAAAAATAGAGTCTTAGTGTGCATAAATATGTATGAGTTCATAATATGTATCACTGTGGATGGTGACTGCAGCTGTGAAATTAAAAGATGCTTGCTCCTTGGAAGGACAGCTATGACAAACCTAGAGAGTGTCTTAAAAAGTAAAGACACCACTTTGCTGACAAAGGTCCATATAGTCAAAGCTATGGTTTTTCCAGTAGTCGTGTGAGAGTTGGACCATAAAGAAGATTGAGCACTGAAGAATTAATGCTTTCAAACGGTGGTGCTGGAGAAGACTCTTGAGAGTCCCTTGGACACAGCAAAGAGATCAAACCAGTCAATTCTAAAGGAAATCAACCCTAAATATTCATTAGAAGGAAGGACTGATGCTGAAGCTGAAGCTCCAATCCTTTGGCCACCGGATGGGAAGAGCCGACTCATTGGAAAAGACGCTGATGATGGGAAAGACTGAAGGCAAAAGGAGAAGATGGTGGCAGAGGATGAGGTGATTAGACAGCATCAGTGACTCAGTGGACATGAATATGAGCAATTTTCTGGAGATAGTGAAGGACAGGGAAGCCTGGCATGCTTCAGTCCACAGGATCACAAAAGTCAGACATGACTTAGCAACTGAACAACAACAATAATATGTATGTATTTGAACATACACATACATTTGTATATATATGTACATATATATGTGTATACATATAAAAAATAAAATTCTGATATTTTTTCCTCTTAAATATAATGGGCATTACTAACAGAAGCAGAAGATATAAAAAGAAGTGGCAAGAATACACAGAAGAACTGTACAAAAAAGATCTTCACGACCCAGTTAATCACGATGGTGTGATCATTCACCTAGAGCCAGACATCCTGGAATGTGAAGTCAAGTGGGCCTTAGGAAGCATCACTAAAAACAAAGCTAGTGGAGGTGATGGAATTCCAGTTGAGCTATTTCAAATCCTAAATGATGATGCTATGAAAGTGCTGCACTCAATATGCCAGCAAATTTGGAAAACTCAGCAGTGGCCACAGGACTGGTAAAGGTCAGTTTTCATTCAAATCTCAAAGAAAGGCAATGCCAAAGAATGCTCAAACTACCGCACAATTGCACTCATCTCACATGCTGGTAAAGTAATGCTCAAAATTCTCCAAGCCAGGCTTCAGCAATCTGTGAACCATGAACTTCCAGATGTTCAAGCTGGTTTTAGAAAAGGCAGAGGAACCAGAGATCAAACTGCCAACATCTGCTGGATCATCAAAAAAGCAAGAGAGTTCCAGAAAAACATCTATTTCTGCTTTATTGACTATGCCAAAGCCTTTGATTGTGTGGATGACAATAAACTGTGGAAAATTCTTCAAGAGATGGGAATACCAGACCACCTGACCTGCCTCTTGAGAAATCTGTATGCAGGTCAGGAAGCAACAGTTAGAACTGGACATGGAACAACAGACTGGTTCCAAATAGGAAAAAGAGTATGTCACGGCTGTATATTGTCACCCTGCTTATTTAACTTATATGCAGAGTACATCATAAGAAATGCTGGGCTGAAGGAAGCACAAGCTGGAATCAAGATTGCCAGGAGAAATATCGATAATCTCAGATATGCAGATGACACCACGCTTATGGCAGAAAGTGAAGAGGAACTCAAGAGCCTGTTGATGAAAGTGAAAGAGGAGAGTGAAAAAGTTGGCTTAAAGCTCAACATTCAGAAAACTAAGATCATGGCATCTGGTCCCATCAGTTTAGTTCAGTTCAGTTCAGTCACTCAGTCGTGTCCGACTCTTTGCGACCCCATGAACCTCAGCACACCAGGCCTTCCTGTCCATCACAAACTTCTGGAGTCCACCCAAACCCTGGTACTATCACCTCATGGCAAACAGATGGGGAAACAGTGGAAAGAGTGATGGACTTTATTTTGGGGGGCTCCAAAATCACTGCAGATGGTGACTGCAGCCATGAAATTAAAAGATGCTTACTCCTTGGAAGGAAAGTTATGACCAACCTAGACAGCACATTAAAAAGCAGAGACATTACTTTGTCAACAAAGGTCCATCTAGTCAAGGCTATGGTTTTTCCAGAGGTCATGTATGGATGTGAGAGTTGGACTATAAAGAAAGCTGAGTGCCAAAGAATTGATGCTTTTGAACTGTGGTGTTGGAGAAGACTCTTGAGAGTCCCTTGGACTGCAAGGAGATCCAACCAGTCCATCCTAAAGGAGATCAGTCCTGAGTGTTCATTGGAAGGACAGATATTGAAGCTGAAACTCCAATACTTTGGCCACCTGATGCGAAGAGTTGACTCATTTGAAAAGACCCTGATGCTGGGAGGGATTGAAGGCAGGAGGAGAAGGGGACGACAGAGGATGAGATGGCTGGATGGCATCACCAACTCGATGGACATGAGTTTGGGTGGGCTCCAGGAGTTGGTGTTGGACAGGGAGGCCTGGTGTGCTGCAGTTCATGGGGTTGCAAATAATCGGACACAACTGAGTGACTGAACTGAACTGAACTGAACTCTAGACCAGCACTGATTGTCCATACAAATAAAATGTCAGCCATATATATGTGATTTTATCTATTTGTTTCTTCGGCGTATAGTTGCTTTATCATGTTGTGTTAGCTTCTGCTGTACAGAAAAGTGAATCAGCTTTACATATACATATATTCCCCTCCTTATTGGACTTCCTTCCCATTTAGAGAAGTTGCTCTGTGGTGACAGAGCACTGAATAGAGTTCCCTATGCTATATATTCAGTTCTCATTAGTTATCTATTTTATACATAGTAGCATACCATATATGTAATTTTAAAACTTCTAGTGAAAGAAAGTGAAAGTGAAGTCGCTCAGTCGTGTCTGACTCTTTGCGACCCCATGAACTGCAGCGCGCCAGGCCTTCCTGTCCAACACCAACTCCCGGAGCCCACCCAAACTCATGTCCATTGAGTCAGTGATGCTATCCAACCATCTCATCCTCTGTCGACTCTATGGACTGGAGCCTGCCAGGCTCCTCTGTCGATGAGATTTTCCAGGGAAGAGTACTGGAGTGGGTTGCCATTTCCTTCTCCAGGGGATCTTCCTGACTCAGGGATCAAAGTCTGTTCTCTCACATTGCAGGCAGACTCTTTACCCTCTGAGCCACCTGTGAATCCCCAAAACTTCAGGTAGTCACACGTAAAAAGGTAAAGAAACAGGTAAAATAAGTTTGTAAAAATATGCTTATTTAACCCAAAATAATGTCAAATATAAAAACTATTTTACATTATTTTATTTTACTTATTAAAGCTTTGAAGTCCAGTGTGTATTTTGCACTTACAGACAATGTGTGAAATCTCAGTGTGAACTGGCTGCATTTCCAGTGCTTAATAACCACATTTGGCTGATGCAACCATACTGGACACTTATTCCTTGGAAGAAAAGCTATGACCAACCTAGACAGCATATTAAAAAGCAGAGACATTACTTTGCTGGCAAAGGTCTGTCTAGTCAAAGCTATGGCTTTTCCAGTAGTCATGTATGGATGTGAGTTGGACTATAAAGAAAGTTGTGTTGCGAAGAATTGATGCTTTTGAACTGTAATGCTGGAGTCCCTTGGACTGCAAGGAGATCAAAGCAGTCAATCCTAAAGGAAATCAGTCCCGAATATTCATTGGAAGGACTGATGCTGAAGCTGAAGCTCCAGTACTTTGGCCACCTGATGTGAAGAACTGACTCATTGGAAAAGACCCTGATGCTGAGAAAGATTGAAGGCAGGAGGAGAAGGGGACGACAGAGGATGAGATGTTTGGATGGCATCACTGACTCGATGGACATGAGTCTGAGCAAGCTCTGGGAGTTGGTGATGGACAGGGAAGCCTGGCGTGCTGCAGTCCACTGGGCTGCAAAGAGTCGGACACGACTGAGCGACTGAACTGAACTGAACTGAACTATACTGGACAGCACACTGAGATGTAACTCACGCTTTTCCATATCTGCATAGTATTCCACAGTGTGGATGTTCAGTATTTAGTCAGTTACTGTGTTGGTAGACAATTTATTTACAGGGTGGTCTGTTTTAATGGTGCTTGCATGAACTTCCTTATGAGAAAATTGAGTGAGGGAGTGAACCGCTATTAACCTTAACATTAACATTAAGGGAGTGATTATTAGTATTGTCAATATCATCCTCCATTTTAAAAATAAGAGATTTATCACAAAGTCAGAGAACAAATGATCCCTGGCTAGAAGAGTAGTACTCTTTCTGTAGCACAACTGCCCACTGGTTTTCTGTTTTCCAGTAGCTCTAAGAGATAGGATTCAATGTAAATGTATGTGTGACCTTGGATAAGCCATTTATTGTAATCAAACCTCAGTTCTTTCATGTTAAAGTCCTACATCGTGTTAAAGTCTTGCGTTGAGGCTTCAAATATTTACATTGTAATTAATAAACTGCTGAACAAATTTATGACCTCCTTATAGATGGCAAAACCAGGTGCTTAATCATACTGTTTATCTATAACAGAATGATGATATTAATGTTTTTTGCCCAACTAAGGCGTTCCTTGGTGGCTCAAACGGTAAAGGATCTGCCTGCAGTGCGGGAGAACTGGGCTTGATCCCTAGGTTAGGAAGATCCCCTGGAGGAGGGCATGGCAACCCACTCCAGTATTCTGGCCTGGAGAATACCCATGGACAGAGGAGCCTGGTGGGCTACAGTCCATGGGGTCACAAAGAGTCCGACACAACTGAGGCGATACAACTGAGTGACTAAGGCCCAGCACAGTGAATGCTAAATTTTGCAATACCGCAACAAAACACTAGAGGGAGTTCATTATATCTTTGTGTCAATGGCAAGTCATTTAAGAAACGTTTTGGAGTCATCACTAGGAGAAAGTCTCTGAGACTGTCAGAATTTTTGAGGGGTTCAAGTAAACCATTCTGCACTTTATTCGTTGTGATACATTTTCTGAATTAGCAGTTTCTAAGAGGTGTTTTGCTTAAGAAGCTGAGCAAATAAATGTGCTGACATCCCCATTCTCAAAAAAAAAAAAAAAAAAAAAAAACCAGTGTCAGCTCTTCCTGGAGAAAATTACATGCCTGGACAGTGAATAATCCTGAATGGGTATGAAACGGAGTAGGACACTACGGTCCTTGCCTCAACTTGCCTTTCATCTGTAGAAAAACTTTAGACAAAGAACACGTTTAATTAGAGAACTGAGAAAATGCAGAAGCAAAGAAAAGCAGTCAAACAGGACAAAACAATAATAGTTTAGTCTGTAAGCAAAGTCAAGGATCTTTAGTTCCTTCTCAAAGGCTGTAGATAGTATTCTGAGCCACATCCTGTGAGCTGTCTTATAGAGTCTAAAACCCCCACCAGGTGGAAGAACTTATCTACACGATGACCAGACTGAAGCCGTGAAACAAGCTGCCACAATTCCGAGAACCGACCTCAAGAAAATGGGAACAAATCAACCCTGGAACTGAAGACCAACTGTACTTAGTTAAAGATGACGCTGGTCAGGCCAATTTCAAGAGGACTATCAGAGCTGACTGTGCTATTTCTACACATAGCTCCCTCCCTCTGCCTATAAAAACTCTTGCCCCCGATTGTCGGGTGAGAGAGTCAGCCTTTGGACAGGAATTGCCGGCATCCAAAATAAAGCAAACTTTCCTCTTCGCCAACCTTGACTCTTTAATGTCTTTTGAGCAGTGAGTAGCCAGACCCCACTTTTCGTTACTGGTTCTAAATGCAGCCTATTAGGATCTTATTCATCCTAACCCATGTGGAAGGCAGACATGGGTAGAAGCCCCATGTTTCAACAAACGTGGCAACCCTGCCTCTACTGTGGTCAGAAGTGTCCCACTGATATTTCTGAGACCTTCATAAGCATCTGATCACTGCATCTGTGTCCTTAGTCACCTGGAACCAGAAAAGGCTACATTAATCTCAGGGACACAGCATTGAAGCAAGTGGTTTGTATACATCAAGGCATAAAGCTCTAGCCACCAGCAACAGCAAACGGAAGAGAATGGAAACTTCAAGCTGAAAGATGTCGTATTGTGTACATGTTACCTTAAGGGCTGCAGTGAAGTTTAAAACATACACACACACACACACACACACACACACACACAACCCTATAAGATATACCGTGCTATTGGTTTTGCAAGAGATAATAACTGTTCTTATTTTTAATTCTATTAATATGCACAGCAAGCTGTCTTATTCATCTTCATTAATCAGTTCTTTAATCTTCACAGACTATTGGTTAAGAGTGCACTCTCTGAAATCTGATCCATGCTGTGGGCAAGTTACTGCACCTCTTTGAGTCTGAGTTTTCCCATAATAGTATCCTCTATAGGCTGTCAGGAGGATTCAATGAAATAAGGCAAAATACATAAAGCAGTGTTAGGCACATAGCATACAGCATTGCTCTTCCCACCCCTGATGTATAGTTTTTCCCAGAATACTTGGCACGTAGTAAGACCCCACAGGGTCCTGCTCCATTACATCATTCACAGCTATGACCTAGATGGTGATGATGGTGCTGGTGGCAGTGACAACAAGGACAGATATTTATTTAGCCCTTTCCATGCATAAAATGCCATACTTAGCAATTTTGTATATATTAACTTATTTAATCTTCCCAACAATTCTGTGAGGTACATATTATGGTTATCTCCTTTTTTTTTTTTCCATTTTAGAAATGAAGAAACAGAGGGCAAAGTGGCCAGGGAGGGAATGTGGAGGGAATGAACAATCATGCTCTTTGATGCCTCCATGCCCCTTGATGCCTCCATGCCCCCTGCATTTATTGTTCCAATTGCCACTTCCATCTGCTAAATTTGTATCTAGTCTTCCAAATCCAATGCAAAACCAAACTCTTTTGCAAAACTTTCCTAAATCCCCCAGAAGAAGTAACTTATAATTATTCATTTCTCTGTTTGTTTTTTCCTTGAATATGTGTTCTCAAGGGCAGGAATGTACTTCATTGGCTTTAAATTCTAGCCTTTTCTACTACTGTATTACAAAGGGAACTATACCCAATCTCCTGGGATAAACCATAATGAAAAATAAATATTTTTAAAATAATGTATCTATGTGTAAATTGACTCACTTTGTCATACACCAAAGACTGGCACGTCATTGTAAATCAACTATATTTCAATAAATATGGTAAAACAAATTCTAGCTTTTTAGACCTGCTGTCATTGAGCACAGGCTGTAGTCTGATTAGGCGATGCAGGCTTTAGGTAATTGTGGAGAAAATGTCCCTGGAAGGTTCCCATCTAGCCTTTCATCGGATAGGTTTCACTTTATCTGGGATAAGTCCTTCATCCATCCATGTGCTAAGTCCTTCCAGTCCTGTCCAACTCTATGGGACCCCATGAACTATAGCCCACCAGGCTTCTCTGGCCATCGAATTCTCCAGGCAAGAATACTGGAGCAGGTTGTCAAGCCCTCCTCCAGGGAATCTTCCAGACCCAGAAATCCAACCATGTCTCTTGCATCTCCAGCATTGGGAGGTGTGTTCTTTACCACAAGCGCCACCTGGGAAGCTCATTCATCTATCTATCAGTTCAGTTCAGTCGCACAGTCATGTCCGACTCTTTGCAACTCCATGAACCGCAGCACGCCAGGCCTCCCTGTCCACCACCAACTCCCAGAGTCTACCTAAACCCACGTCCATTGAGTCGGTGATGCCATCCAACCATCTCATCCTCTGTCGTCCCCTTCTCCTCCTGCCCTCAATCCCTCCCAGCATCAGGGTCTTTTCAAATGAGTCAACTCTTCGCATCAGGTGGCCAAAGTATTGGAGTTTCAGCTTCAACATCAGTCCTTCCAATGAACACCCAAGACTGATCTCCTTTAGGATGGACTGGTTAGATCTCCTTGCAGTCCAAGGGACTCTCAAGAGTCTTCTCCAACACCACAGTTCAAAAGCATCAATTCTTTGGCATTCAGCTTTCTTTACAGTCCAACTCTCACATCCATACATGACCTCTGGAAAAACCATAGCCTTGACTAGACAGACCTTTGCTGACAAAGTAATGTCTCTGCTTTTTAATATGCTCTCCAGGTTGGTCATAACTTTCCTTCCAAGGAGTAAGCATCTTTTAATTTCATGGCTGCAATCACCATCTGCAGTGATTTTGGAGCTCTCCCCCAAAAATTCTGGCACTGTTTCCACTGTTTACCTATCTATTTCCCATGAAGTGATGGGACTGGATGCCATGATCTTAGTTTTCTGAATGTTGAGCTTTAAGCCAATTTTTTCATTCTCCTCTTTCACTTTCATCAACAGGCTCTTGAGTTCCTCTTCACTTTCTGCCATAAGGGTGGTGTCATCTGCATATCTGAGGTTATTGATATTTCTCCTGGCAATCTTGATTCCAGCTTGTGCTTCCTCCAGCCCAGAGTTTCTCTTGATGTACTCTGCATATCAGTTAAATAAGCAGGGTGACAATATACAGCCGTGACATACTCCTTTTCCTATTTGGAACCAGTCTGTTGTCCCATATCCAGTTCTAACTGTAGCTTCCGGACCTGGATACAGATTTCTCAAGAGGCAGGTCAGGTTGTTCTGGTATTCCCATCTCTTGAAGAATTTTCTACAGTTAATTGTGATCCACACAGTCAAAAGCTTTGGCATAGTCAATAAAGCAGAAATAGATGTTTTTCTGGAACTCTCTTGCTTTTTCCATGATCCAGCAGACGTTGGCAATTTGATTTCTGGTTCCTCTGCCTTTTCTAAAACCAGCTTGAACATCTGGAAGTTCATGGTTCACAGATTGCTGAAGCCTGGCTTGGAGAATTTTGAGCATTACTTTACTAGCATGTGAGATGAGTGCAATTGTGTGGTAGTTTGAGTATTCTTTGGCATTGCCTTTCTTTGAGATTTGAATGAAAACTGACCTTTACCAGTCCTGTGGCCACTGCTGAGTTTTCCAAATTTGCTGGCATATTGAGTGCAGCACTTTCATAGCATCATCATTTAGGATTTGAAACAGCTCAACTGGAATTCCATCACCTCCACTAGCTTTGTTTTTAGTGATGCTTCCTAAGGCCCACTTGACTTCACATTCCAGGATGTCTGGCTCTAGGTGAATGATCACACCATCGTGATTAACTGGGTCGTGAAGATCTTTTTTGTACAGTTCTTCTGTGTATTCTTCCCACCTCTCCTTAATATCGTCTGCTTCTGTTAGGTCCAGACCATTTCTGTCCTTTATTGAGCCCATCTTTGCATGAAACTTTCCCTTGGTATCTCTAATATTCTTAAAGAGATCTCTAGTCTTTCCTATTCTATTGTTTTCTTCTATTTCTTTGCATTGATCTCTGAGGAAGGCTTCTTATCTCTCTTTGCTATTCTTTGGAACTCTACATTCAGATGGGTCCTTCAGATGGGTCCACGGCGCAGGAGTGGTGGCTGCAATAGCGCAGGAGCGGCAGAGAGGAGCTACCCCACGTCCAAGATAAGCGAAACCCAAATAAGATCGTAGGCGCTGAGAGAGGGCATCAGAGGGCAAACAGACTGAAACCACAGTCACAGACAACTAGCCAATCTGATCACACGGACCACAGCCTTGTCTAACTCAATGCAGCTAAGCCATGCTGTGGGGGGCCACCCAAGACAGGCAGGTCATGGTAGAGAGGTCTGACCGAATGTGGTCCACTGGAGAAGGGAATAGCAAACCACTTCAGTATTCTTGCCTTGAGAACCCCATGAACAGTAAGAAAAGGCAAAATGATAGGATACTGAAAGAGGAACTCCCCAGGTTGGTAGGTGCCCAATATGCTACTGGAGATCAGTGGAGAAATAACTCCAGAAAGAAAGAAGGGATGGAGCCGAAGCAAAAAGAACACCCAGTTGTGGATGGGACTGGTGATAGAAGCAAGGTTTGATGCTGTAAAGAGCAATATTGCACAGGAATCTGAAATGTTAGGTCCATGAATCAAGGAAAATTGCAAGTGCTCAAACAGGAGATGGCAATAGTGAACATCAACATTCTAGGAATCAGCGAACTAAGATGGACTGGAATGGGTGAATTTAA
Organism: Budorcas taxicolor; assembly: GCF_023091745.1. Lineage (NCBI taxonomy): Eukaryota > Metazoa > Chordata > Mammalia > Artiodactyla > Bovidae > Budorcas > Budorcas taxicolor. Next base: position 61,974,890 of record NC_068926.1, read on the forward strand.
CTCAGATGACCATTATATCTACTACTGTGGGCAGGAATCCTTTAGAAGAAATGGAGTAGCCATCATGGTCAACAAAAGAGTCCGAAATGCAGTACTTGGATGCAATCTCAAGAACGACAGAATGATCTCTGTTCATTTCCAAGGCAAACCATTCAATATCACAGTAATCCAAATCTATGCCCTGACCAGTAATGGTGAAGAAACTGAAGTTGAACGGTTCTATGAAGACCTACAAGACCTTCTAGAACTAACACCCAAAAAAGATGTCCTTTTCATTATAGGGGACTGGAATGCAAAAGTAGGAAGTCAAGAAACACCTGGAGTAACAGGCAAATTTGGCCTTGGAGTACAGAATGAAGCCGGGCAAAGGCTAATTGAGTTCTGCCAAGAGAACGCACTGATCATAGCAAACACCCTCTTCCAACAATGCAAGGGAAGACTCTACACATGGACATCACCATATGGACAACACCAAAATCAAACTGATTATATTCTTTGCAGCCAAAGATGGAGAAGCTCTATACAGTCAGCAAAAACAAGACTGGGAACTGACTGTGGCTCAGATCATGAACTCTTTGTTGCCAAATCAGACTTAAATTGAAGAAAGTGGGGAAAACCACTAAACCATTCAGGTATGACCTAAATCAAATCCCTATGACTATACAGTGGCAGTGAGAAATAGATTTAAGGGACTAGATCTGATAGACAGAGTGCCTGATGAACTATGGATGGAGGTTCGTGACATTGTACAGGAGACAGGGATTAAGACTGGCCACCGCATGCGAAGAGTTGACTCATTGGAAAAGATTCTGATGCTGGGAAGGATTGGGGGCAGGAGGAGAAGGGGACGACCGAGGATGAGATGGCTGGATGGCATCACGGACTCGATGGACTTGAGTCTGAGTGAACTCCGGGAGATGGTGATGGACAGGGAGGCCTGGCGTGCTGCGATTCATGGGGTCGCAAAGAGTCAGACACGACTGAGCGACTGAACTGAACTGAAGAAAAATAAATACAAAAAAGCAAAATGGCTGTCTGAGGAGGCGTTACAAATAGCTGTGAAAAGAAGAGAAGCAAAAAGCAAAGGACAAAAGGAAAGATATACCCATTCATCTATACTTTCTTACTATTTAAAATGGTAATGCTTTCTAATGTCTTTGGTCGGCAAAATAAACGTTTCAACTTTAGGCCCGTTCCCAAAAGTACTCTGAGAATTCTACTAGTCTATAAAATGAAGCATTTTCAGAAAACGTATTCTCCACTTTCGCCTCCTGAGAAAATCAGTCCTGTATACAGTACCAAAGAGGCTGAACTACATTTCCCATAATGCCTCAGACCCGGAAGGAAGTGAAACTCATTCCTTATAGACCGGAAGCCAGGATCTTAGTTCTCTTTCCCATCTTGCAAGGTAAGAATGGTGGTATGTCTTTTCAGGACTAGATTTCAAGATCCCAATCCTTCGCCATCCTAGCCGAGAGGGTATCAAGTCGACATCTGCAGGGGTCAGACACCCTCGGGACCTTCTGAGAGGCCTCCCGGACGCTTCATTTCTCTCTCTTGGGTTTACGGTAGGGCACGAAGAGGGTGAGGTGGAATGTTGTAGAGGCTCCGGTCGCTCGCCACCTTCCTGTACTGGGGAAACAGGGCCCTTCCAGGGATTCGTAGCGGACTAGCGGGGCCGCAGGGACTAGAGCGGCGGCGCGCGCTCCGGAATCCCCAGTCTGGGTTCCAGAATACGCAACCTAGTTTGTCTCTGCCACGTTGTGGATTTGAGGGTGAGGCCAAATGCTGCTTTCCCCTCTTGCCCAGTCCGCGGGCCGGAAGTCGGCGCCGGGGCTTTGCGTTTTTTTCTCTCTGGGCTTAGTTTGGACTTGGTGAGTGTGTGTCTTCGCCTCCTAAACCGAATTTCTTGAATGAGGCAGTCTGGTAAGAACAGTCCTGAAAGCGAGCGATTTCAAGTTAGAGTCTCGCTGCTTCTTGGCTTTGGAAATTGTTTTGGCCTGTGCCTAGAATTTTTAATTTGCAAAATAGAAATAATGGAATAAGGACCTGTGACATCAAAATATGCAGCAAACACTTAACGGGCGTGAGGTGTCTTCGGCTTGTCGAAGAGGTTATAGTGTATTGTGGGAGACAACCTAAAAATTACACCATTACGGATGTTGTTGCAAAGGTGGGATTAGGAGGAAGGCCTGTATCTTAAGAGTGGGAAGAATGAAAAGGACGTTTTAGCTACTTGGAGGATGAGGACTTGTAGTTTGGGAGGGCTGTCAGTGTATAGCTATGGGATAACTGGTGAAATGCCTTTAAAAAAAAAAAATACACGTGTTGGTAGATGGCGGGTGAAAAGGCTGAGAAGCCAGATACTAAGGAGAAAAAACCTGAAGCCAAGAAGGCTGATGCTGGCAAGAAGGCTAAAAAGGTGGAAAAGGTGAAGAAGGTTAAGAAGGGGAAGCCCCACTGCAGCCGAAATCCTGTCCTGGTCAGAGGAATTGGCAGATATTCCCGATCAGCCATGTACTCCAGAAAGGCCTTGTACAAGAGAAAATATTCAGCACCTAAATCCAAGGTAAGGGATGAGGGGAACTCATTGGGCATTTTCTTAAGCTTAAAATGTTTGTCTGCCTCTGACTGTGATGTGTTTGTCTCCTCATAGGTCGAAAAGAAAAAGAAGGTTCGTGCTCTTGCTACTGTCACAAAACCAGTTGGTGGCGACAAGAATGGTGGTACCCGAGTGGTCAAACTTCGCAAAATGGTAAGATGTGGAGATCTTAAGTTGGGAGTTGAGTTGTATCTTGTGAGCGTTTTTGTGTGTGCTCAAGGTTCTGGAAGTTTGTGTTTACCAGAGGATTACTAATGGAGGGTAGCAAGTTTTGGGTTTATGACTTGGCTTTATTACTTCCCTGGTGGCTCAGAGGTTAAAGCATCTGCCTGCAATGCGGGAGACCTAGGTTTGATCCCTGGGTCGGGAAGATCCCCTGGAGAAGGAAATGGCCACCCACTCCAGTATTCTTGCCTGGAGAATCTCATGGATGAAGGAGCCTGGTGGGCTACAGTCCACAGGGTCGCAAAGAGTCTGACAGGACTGAGCGAGTTCACTTTCACTTATTACTATTCCTCAGCAGAGTTACTTCTCTGCGCTTTTGTTTCTTATAAAGCTGGAATAAAGTTTCGCCTCTCGGGGTTGTGAAATTTACCCTGCACAGAGCCTAGAAATGCGGCCAGACCTACAGAACATTTGTCCACTAAAGCTGTGTTTCTTGGCCCCTCTTTACCATGCACAAGACACAACATTTTCTCTGTGAAAAAGAAAGGTTTGCTCTGATTTCCATTATGGGACTATTCCCAGAGGTATTTCACTCTGCACAGTTGAATATTACTGCACAAGAGCAAAAATGGCACTTTGATTCTTCTTATCAAAGGTTTTGTGAGCTGATTTTTCTGTTAGCCATTCATGTTTGTGGTAAAAGCAGAAGTGTCCACTAAACTGATAGAATTAGATTATTGTGAGTTACTTGTCATAGGATCTGTTACTTGTCTGTGGGGTCTTATTTTTATAATAAATGAACTGGCAGTCTTGATGATCTAAGCTAGTATCTTTGGTTCTATACAGTTTGTTTTTCTTTGTGAATGATGTGGAAGTCATGCATGTTAGTGTGATGTGTGTGAACATATTTTAATTGGAAAACAAGCTTTGGTTTTTTCATAGCATACAGAATGTGTCAGGCCTTTGTTTTCTGAAATGTGGTTTACAGCAGAGTCAGAAACCTTAGAAAAGCTTGAGAATGGCTGCTGCACGACAGTACATAAGCCATGCAGTACACTAAAGTTTGGTTTGACCCCAGATTTACTTGCTGGATCTTTCCCTCTGCTTGAACACACAGCTCTCTCAGTTTCTACCCTGTGTTCTTGCATGAAAAGCTAATAAAGCAGCACTGACCTTTTCTACTTTTAAAATCTTAGAAGTGAAATGCAATAGTGTAAATAAAAGTGTAAATAAAACTAACTGCAAGACTGTAGTAAAGGTTTTACCTACCCAAGAACCAGCTCTACTGACTTGATTAGCTTACTTTAATAAGTTGGACCTATGGGCTTTCTCCAGCCTAGGTATTACCCTACGGAAGATGTGCCTCGGAAACTGTTGAGTCATGGCAAAAAACCCTTCAGTAAGCATGTGAGGAAGCTGCGTGCCAGCATCACTCCTGGGACCATTCTGATCATCCTCACTGGGCGCCACAGAGGCAAGGTGAGTTCAGCTGCCCGGAGTTACTGCATCCGAATACGCTGGCACTTGGGATGGGATTGGTTTGCCTGTGTTAACTGCATCTAGCAGCAGGAGGTCCCATGGGCGAGATGGGATGCTCCATAACAGAACCAACAATCCAGTCCCTAGCATCATGTGTCTAGTCTATAAGTGATTACCTTTTCCTGTTTTTGGTAATACTAGTTACAAATGATTCAGGTGTCCCTGTACTCAAAAAATATGTTTGAGTTACTTCCTTAGAATGGAATTGCAGGGATAGAATTAGAGTTGAAGGATATTTATTTTTATTGTTAAGGGTGGTGGCTGCTAATTAAAAAAAAAAAGGCACACCGAATTACTGCTTATATCCTAGAATCACCCCTGTTAGTAGTTTGGTATAATTCCTTCCAGAACTGTTGTATCTATACATAGGTAGAAATTTGCTTTAACAAAGTTAGTCTGTGATTTGATTAATTTAGAAGTCAGGTTTTATTTGTGAAGCCATGTAGCATTTCTTTTTAATTTACAGAGGGTCGTTTTCCTGAAGCAGCTGGGCAGTGGCTTGCTACTTGTGACTGGTAAGTCAGTCCTTGGATTTAATATTCTCTGAAATTTGCAGCTCTCCCCATCTTCAGTTTTGTTTAGAAATAACTTACATGCATCACTCTTAGGAGTTGAAGGTGTACAATATGATGGTTTGATTTATTAATATATATATTATGAAATAATTACCATAGTGGACAAGTTTAAAAGTTCTTTCTTTGTGATGAAAACTCTTAGAAACTACTCTCTTGAATTGTGTTTTTAAATGCCTGAAGTGTACATTTTGCTTAGGTGGGAACCTAAGTAGAGGTTTCAGTGCCCTGAGATTCTTAAGCCTATTTCATTGCCTTGTGTACAGATGCATTCTAAGGGAGCAGGTATTTAACTTTATGATAATGTGGCATATCATAAAGTAATTGCCACCTGTAATGCAGAGTGTTTGGCTGCTAATTCCAAGGAATACTGTACAAGGCCTGTGATTGGTCTGCCACTTGGCCCCAGGATGGAGTTCCTAGAAGTCCTTAGTTTGAATTTTTCACGAGGCACTGGTGATTTTTTTTTTTTAACCAACCTGTATGAGTAACTCGGCTCTCTCCTGGTCTGCGTAACTTTAAGATGGGAGGGGTAGTCTGTGTAACTTAAGGTGTGAGGGATGGGGGAAGCCACACCTCTTGATAAAAGCCTTGGTGCTGGCAGTGGAAAGCAGTTTGGAATTTCTTCTGACCTAGAAAAAAGATAGAACCTTTGTCAGCAGATATTTTTTTCAAATCCAGTCAGGTCTTGACCATTTGCTCCTCCTTTCCCTCACTATATTGATCCTCCCCCACCCCCAGGGCCTCTATCCCTCAATCGAGTTCCTCTGCGTAGAACACACCAGAAATTTGTCATTGCCACCTCCACCAAAATCGATATCAGTGGTGTGAAAATTCCAGAATATCTCACTGACACTTACTTCAAGAAGAAGAAGCTGCGTAAACCCAGACACCAGGAGGGTGAGATCTTTGACACAGAGAGAGAGGTAAGCTGCTATTTCTGTCTTTGCCTTTGGTAACTCTGGCTCCTCTAGTTGGGAGTAAAAATAAATAAGGTTAAGAACTGTTAAAAAGAAAGGCTGTAAATAACGAGTGAGGACTATCTGGGAAATAATATTAAATAATAATAAATGGTAGTGTCCTGGATTCCTAGTTGGCAGCTAGGAGTTCAACTCAGAAGCCTGAGGTTTTGATGAAACTCTGTGAACTACTGTTTTGCTTGGAATTATCGATCATTTATCCTTTTATATTATATTAAAGTAGGCAAAAGGGTAAAACTGGTTGTTATATATTAAAATAGGTTATGTTTCACAGCTCTCCAAAGAGGATTATCAGAATTGCCTTCTGAATATCCCCAGGACTGAGTACTTGTGAATGAGGATTTCTTATGAGGAGTTTGGTTCTTGGGCCAAGTTTTTTTTAATGATTTTTCTTTTTCTTTAGAAATACGAGATCACAGAGCAGCGCAAGGTTGACCAGAAAGCTGTGGACTCGCAAATTCTGCGAAGAATCAAAGCTGTCCCTCAGCTCCAGGGCTATCTCCGCTCTGTGTTTGCTCTCACAAATGGAATTTATCCTCACAAAGTAGTATTCTGAACTTCTTGCAAAGAACCTAATTAAATAACTTGTCACTTCCTTTGTGTCTTTTTTTTTTGATCTGCTTCTAGGTGTGGTATGACTTATAGCCAACTTAATGGGACATTAGCCTCTATTAAAAGGAGTGGGATTGGGGGCTGTAAACTGCAGAGGAGTCTTTTCAGATAAGCATTCTTAGCTTCCTTAGTGTCTTTTCAGCTTTGTCGCCAGGCACGTACCAATACAAAACAGTGGGATTTCCCCAGTCATCACTGAATGAGTCTGTACTAACTACATGGATAAGAACTGGGCTTTTCAGCTTGCAGACTTTCCCTTCTTTCCAGTTTCTTGTATGCTTAGTTTCTTAAAGCATATATAACAAATTAGTGTAATTAGATACCCTTCTCCCTCGTGTGCAGTACATGCCGTTACACGGGTAAGTGTGTTATGATTGTTCCATAGGAAGTGCTCATCTTTACTGCTGCATAGTGTAACCTTGGCGTCCTGTGGGTATTTGGGTTTCTAGCATTTTAATTAAATAGGTTTTCACTGCTTTCTAGAAGTAGAGTACTCCTCTGAAACCTTTTGTAAACTAAAATGGCATAAAGTGAAATTACCTTATGACATACCTTGCTAACAGGTATAAAATGATATAAAACACAGGTGCTCACAGTTCACAGCAATGGTTCTTTACCTGAAATGCTAAATGCAGTTCCCAGGAAAGGAGCTTGGCAATGCCATTCCCACAGCCTAGACACGCCTCTGTAATGGCTCTGTAAGACAGCTGTTTTTCCCCACTTTTCCTTTTTTTGGTTGAAGTAGACTCAGCAGTGGGTGCCTGAGAGTTAGAATCTGAGATATGCATACAGATGAGCAAGTACCAGGAAAAGTTTGCTTAGTCAGAGAACTTACTAAGCCGTTGTGGTTACGCTCATTTGTGTCCGACTCAGGTGTGTCCGTCTGTGTCTCACCCATGGACTGTTGCCTGCCAAGCTTCTCTGTCCATGGGATTTTCTAGGCAAGAACACTGGAGTGGTTGCCAATTCCTGATCCAGGGATTGAACCCACATCTCCCACATTGCCAGCAGACCCACTGAGCCACCTGGGAAGCCATAGGCTGTTCTGGTAAATGGTGCCAAAGTACACTACCCTCCATGAAGGTTGTACCAACTTGAGAGTGCCCGTTACCTTACAGACTCACTAAATGAAGTAGTCAGACTTCAGTTTAGCAATAGGTGAAAAATGACAAGATTTTTTTTTTTTTTGATAATAGGGTGGTGGTGGTGGTTTTGCTGCACCGGGTCTAGTTCCTGAACCAGGGACCGACCCTGGGTCCCCTGCCTTGGGAACGAGAAGTCTTAGCGACTGCACTACCAGAAAAATCTGTTCATCTATTAAGATTTATGAAATATGTTTTAATACTTCGTGTTGATTTGTTTGAACATTCATGTGCTGTTTATGAAAGAAAGTGAAAGTGAAGTCGCTCAGTCGTGTGAAGTCTGACTCTTTGTGACCCCATGGACTATAGCTTACCAGGCTCCTCTGTCCATGGGATTTTCCAGGCAATAGTACTGGAGTGGAATGCCATTTCCTTCTCCAGGGGATCTTCCCGACCCAGGGATCGAACCCGGGTCTCCCACATTGTAGACAGACGCTTTACCGTCTGAGCCACCAGGGAAGTCCATGAAAGTTTATGAGAGAGATGGGTAGAATATTCAAGAGAGCAACATAGAGTCTTGAAATAATCATAAATATGCAAAAGTCATGTGGATAAAATTATCATTTTATTAATATAAAGTGTGATTATAAAAATTGCCATAAGAAATTCTTATGTACATTAAAGACTGAGTTTTCTTTTTTGGTCTCCAGAGCTCTTTATGGTCTTAAATTATCTGTGATAAGAGTTTTTTGTTCATGTGAGTTATGTCTGTTGATAGTATACCATATTAAGACCAAATAATTGTTAAAATATTTGTATTTAAATGACAAACCATTCCATGTTAATGCAATATTTTTGTGAAAAATAATTTCCAAAACAAAATGGCATTGTTTCATGGTTTTGCCAATTTCTGAACTTCTGGGTTTATGGAAGACAGCTGGCTTCTCATGCGTGCTTCTACATTCAGTCTGTTGCTGTGTCAAATATGTCCTGCACCCTCTGGACACTTCATTTTCCTCTCACCAGAGAATGAACGTGAAGACAGCATCTCAGTAGCAACATGGCACATGGCTTTCACTTCACACACTCATTTTAAAATATCAGGGACACCAAGGATTCCCAAATCATAGTACCACTCTACTGGCTCCTTTGCAAGGTTCCAGATTCTTTGATATTTTTTTTTTTAAATACATTTGCCGTGCTGACAGCATGTGGGATTTTGGTTCCTTGACAAGGAATTGAACCCATGCCCCTTACAGTGGAAGCTCGGAGTCTTAACCGCTGGACCAGCAGCAAAGTCCCCAGTGTTTCCGTCTCAGATGTCCTTCCTTTCCATCCGTCTGCTTCCTGTAGCTCTGGTGCATCTGTGCAATGCTTAGGGCAGGACTGCTTGTAGAGAACAAGGCTGGGAACCCTGTGTCTGAGATCCTTCTTCCTTAGCATCCAAACACCTCTCCGTTGCTGCTGTAAAAAGTTACCACAAAGTCTGTGACTTAAGTACATTCTCTTAGAGTTCTGGAGGTCAGAAGTCCAAAGTGGGTTTCAGTGGGTTAGTGTCAAGCCTACGGTAGTGAGTGTCCATCCATCTCCCATGACTTGGGATCCCTTCCTCCCAGGTGCTCCAGCCCAGGTTCTGTCATATCAGCTTTCTCTGACCCTCGATCTCTAAAAGACCAGTGTGATTACATCCCAGCTGGAAAATCCAGGGTATCTCCTTGTGAAGATAGTTTCTCCACTCACAATACTTCTGACACCAAAATGTGTGGATTTTCCCACACCAAGCAATTCTCCAGTTCTCCACAGATACCAGCTGAATGTCCTACAATCCCGTTCTGACACTTAACTACTTGGAATTAGCATGGACCCAAAAATTAAGGCTCAGTACCCAAGACTGCCCCTCACGTCAGATACCAATGACAAGTACTGGGTCCCTGGGTCAGACCCACACTTCTGTCTGAGCTACAAATAGAGGATTCTTACAAATCCATCCTCAGCTTTGATAGTTTGCTGTAACGGCTCTCAGCTCAGAGGAACACTTCACATCCATTCACCAGTTTGCAATAAAAGGTACAACTCAGGAAGCTATAAATGGAGCAAAGCAAGTAAGGGTGGTGCTGGGAGCACTGTACCCTCTCTGGGTATACTATTTCCAGCACCTCTTGATATGTTCATCAATCAAGAAGCTCATCAAATCTTATTCAAGAGTTTTAACATAGAACTTGGTCACTAGCACTACCACCACTTCCCTGCCTTTCCTTAAGTCTGGGTTGGGCTGAAATTTCCAGCCTTCAAATACCTTGGTCTTTCTGGTGACTATCCCTATCCTGAGGCTAGGGGCTGACCCTAAGTCAGCTCATTAACTTGGGTGTGGTCAAAAAGGGGCTTCCCTGGTAGCTCAGACCATAAAGAATCCACCTGCAACGTGGGAGACCTGGGGTCAATCCCTGGGTTGGGGAGATCCCCTGGAGAAGGAAATGGCTACCCACTCCAGTATTCTGGCCAGGAAAATTGCATGGACAGAGGAGGCTGGCAGGCCCTAATCCATGGCATCACAAGAGTGATCAAAAAGAGCTCCTTACAAATAACAAAAGATACTTCCATCTCTCAGGAAATTGCATGGGCTTTAGGAGGTCTGTGCCAAGGACCCAGGAAAAAGACCAAATATATTTTTGTGTTATACTGCCTTCCCCACCTTGAGGTCTTTCTTAAAAAAACGTTTATTTATTTGGTTGCATCATGTCTTAGTTGCAGCACATGGGATCTTTCCTGTGTAGGCTTCTGCTTGTGGCTCGTGGGCTTAGTTACCCCCTGAGGCATGTGGGATCTTAGTTCCCCCACCAGGGATCTAACCCCCATCCCCTACATGGGAAGGTGGATTTTTAACCCCTGGACCACCAGAGATGTCCCTCAAGATCTTTACCTTTATCACATCTGGGTCTTCCCCAGCAGTCCAGTGGTTAGGACTCTGCTTCCACTGCAGGGATGGCAGGTTTGATCCCTGGTCAGGGAACCAAGATCCTGCAAGCAAAACACTTAATCACATCTGCCAAGTACTCTTTGCCATATAAAGTAATATGCATGAGGTTGAGGGATTAAGACAGGTCACTTTTGGGGACCATTACGTAGCCTGCATCAAGCACCAAGCTCTGGTTACATGCGTTTGGGGAGGATTCCTATTCTAGTCCAGAGCCTGATTACCACCTTTAGCAGCCCAAAGTGTTGAACACACCTCAGTGCTATGCTCCATGTATGTAATTCAAAATAAAAACAGTATCAAAGTAAGGAAAGGCAACTGTGTTCTGAATTTCCCATAGATTGTACAAGTATAAAATTGGAATTTCTTGGACAAAGAAGGTATGGACTACACTCAAAAATTGTTCATTGAATACAGGTCAATTGAGAATGGTATAGAGGTTCAAGTTGTAGCTTTGGAGATCCAATGGACTTGGATTTGAAACCTAACTTTGCTGCTATTCATTTACCTTTCAGGTAATCAGTGTGGCCCTAATGACAAAAGCTATTGTCCTGACTATGTGCCAAGCAGTTAAAGTGTATACGTTTTTTTTAGAATTGTATTTTTAATTATTTATCTTATTATTTTTTTGGTTGCGCTGGGTCTCTTGCTACACACAGGCTCTCTCCAGTTGTGGTGTGGTGACTTCTCTTGCTGTGGAGTATGGGCTCTAGGGTGCTCAGTCTCCAGTAGCTGCAGCATGTGGGCTTAGTAGCTGTGGCATGTGGGATCTTCCCGGAACCAGGAATCGAACCCTTGTCCCCTGCATTGGCAGGCGAGTTCTTATCCACTGTACCACCAGGGAAGTACTAGAATTATTTTACTGTGGTAAATTATATATAACAAAACATGCCATTTTAAACACTTTAAATATACAGTTCCCACCTGTATAGGTACTACTGTAAATATACAGTGGCACTAAGAATTTAATGTACTTAATATACTGGGCTCCCCTGGTGGCTCAGACAGTAAAGAATCCACCTGCAATGAGGGAGATCTGAGTTTGATCCCTGGGTTGGGAAGATCCTCTGGAGGAGGGCATGGCAATCCACTCCAGTATTCTTGCCTGGAGAATCCCCATGGACAGAGGAGCCTGGTGGGCTACAGTCGATGAGGTCGCAGAGTCAGACACGACTGAGTGACTAAGCATAGTACAACACAGCACATTTAATATATATTTGTATATGTATTAATATATAGGTATTTGATTAAATATGCAAATATTTAACATATATTTTAAAATGTATTTAAGGTATACAGTCTAACAAGGGCATCTAAATTTTTATTGATAATTATTTAATTGCAGTTAAAATAGGTGGGCTTCCCAGGTGGCACTCTTGGTAAAGGACCTGCCTGCCAATGCAGGATTTGTAAGAGACTCAGGTTCAGTCCCTAGGTCAGGAAGATCCCCTGAAGGAGGAAATGGCAACCTACTCCAGTATTCCTGCCTGGAGAATCCCATGGACAGGGGAGCCTGGTGGGCTACAGTCCATGGGGTCACAAAGAGCTGGACTCGACTGACACGGCTTAGCACAAAATAGGTACTACTGAGAAAGTATGCTGTGCAAAGAGATTGAGAAACAGGAGGACTTGTCATGTTTGGGGGAGCCAAGGAATTTCTCTTTGAGGTAGCTGAGACCTGAAGGATGAATAGGAGTTTGTCAAGTGAAACAGGTGGGAAGTACAATCTGGGCCAGGGACTACCATGTGCAAAGACCCTGAGCAGGAACAACTGTACAAGGGCTAAAGAACCCGGAAGAAGCCTGGGTAACTCTTGGATCAAGATTGGCTCTGGCCTAAGAAGAGTAAATCCTAAGAGTTCTCTTCACAAGGAAAAAACTTCTTTTTTCTTTTGTTTGTACATGGGATGAATGGATGTTTGATAAACTCGTTGTGATAATCACTGCATGATGTAAGTCAAATCATTATACTGTACACCTTAAACTTACACAACTGTGTGCTGTGCTTAGTTGGCTCAGTTGTGTTCGACTTTGTGGCCCCATGAACTGTAGCCCACCAGGCTCCTCCATCCATGGGATTTTCCAGGCAAAAATATTGGAATGGGTTGCCATGCCCTCCTTCAGGGGATTTTCCAACACAAGCATCCAGTTCAGGTCTCCTGTATTGCAGGCAGATTCTTTACCATCTGAGCCAGCAAAAAAAGCCCAAACTTATGTCAATTATATCTCAAAAAAAAAAAAAAAAAAAAAACACTAAAAAAACCTGAGCAAAAACACCCTGGACAAAATTATTAAAAAAGGAAAACCTTAAGGGGAACCGTCCTCATTTCTCAGATCAGGTCCCTAGCCTTCTCATCCCCTTTGGAATTACTTGTTTCCAGTCATTTTCCCATTCTAAGCAGGAGCTAGGAAAGATGCTTTTCTCCTAGAGGGGAGGAGTGCCAAACCTAACGCTTTGCCGGCACTTGGAATACTGAATGAATGAAAAGATAACAGTGTTTGCCTTTTTTCTTGTGCAGACTCTAGGATTATGCCTTTTGCCCGCTTTTCCTTTGTGGGGACTAGCTTTTTAAAATTGGAGGATCATTGTTTTACAATGTGTTGGTTTCTTCTGTATAACAACATGAATCAGCTATATGTGTACACATATCCCCTCCCTATTGAATAAGGCCTCTGGTATCCACAAGGGGGCAAGAGAGGACGTGGCATCTTTTGGAACTCCAAGGTGCCGGATTCCTCCAATGACAATTGCACTTCTTGATGCTTTTCATCAACGTGGAGGCTCTTCCCTTGGTAATCGTAATTAAGGGAGCTCTCAGGAGAATTTCTCCCTCTGATTTTCAAATATCTTTTCTTTCAAATTCTTTTCTCCGATGCCTCATAGACCCTCCTATGAGCTGAAGGAATTTTCCTTAAATTACAAAAAAAAAGAGAAAACACGGCCAACCATATCATTTGGAAAAAAGATTTTGAGTAGGTGTGCGTGTTTCCTCTTTGAGACTGTGATTAGTGAGATGGAAATAATCAATCTCCCCCACAGATTCTGTCGATGTGTGTGCATATAGTTATGTAGCAGATGTAGGCATGTATTTTTCCCTTGGTGTTTTGAAAGGCCTTAAAAATTAACATGGCTGCTTTGTTTAAAGCTATTTCAAGCTCTATTAAGGCTTATCAAGGACCACTTATCCCCACCCTACAGTTGCATTTTTGTGGGCCCGGTAAGGCTTACAGACTCAATTTTAGACAGTCAGCTGGTACAGGAAAGCTAGCAGAAAGGAGAGCTATTGAAAAATCCCAGAGGGGCCCCAGCTCAAGGCAAGGCCCGTGAACACCACGTCAGCAGCTGGGGCAGCGGGGAGACAGTCTCTACCAACAAGCTCGCTCTCTCTTGAGGAGATGCCTCCCAGGGGAAACTGAAGTCCAATCTACTCATGGCTTTTCTTCCTTCTTGTTCAGACTTCTTTGCTTCCAACAGAGGGTTGTCCAGACAACACCTTCTCCTGCTCCTTTTCCTATCCCAAGCACCCGTTCTCAAACAGAAGAGTGGAGAGGACAATTCCAATGAAAATAAGTCGTAAATCATAAACCTTTCCTTTCCATATGCTTCCATGAATGGCTGTTTCCTGTATGCATGGTATGTGTGTGTGTGTGTGATCTTAACTAAATTTGGATTCTCTGTATCCAGGTTTCTAGCATAAAATTCTTTTGAGCAGGGACTTTCTCCATCTTGCTGATCTGTTCTAAGAGATTTCCAGTAAATGGTCTCTTTTTCCATAGGGCTTCTATAAATATTAATTCATCAGCTGCCTCTTCATGGTACAGTGGTAGCCATGTAGTCCAGTGACTAATTAATTACTGTTGCTAAAATATTAAATAACTATTCATTATGCAGTCTAAAGACTTTCAGCTGTGGATATGTGCTGTTTTAATTCATTGAAGTGAAGGGCAATACGGACTGTCCCCAACCTAGGATGGTTCAACTTACAGATTTTTCAACTTTACAGTGGTGGAAAATGGATAGAGTTGATTTTGCTCAACTACAGACAATGTAAGTGTTCTGAGCACCTTCAAGGTAGTGTAAGCTAAGCTATGAAGTTCAGTGAGGCTTTCTATTTTTTATATTTTCAACTTACAATGGGTTTATCAGGACATAACCCCATCATAGGTCAAGAAAGATCTGTAATTCCTGGGCATCTTGACTCCTTATCTTGAAATACAAACAATATGAGGAGGAGAATTATTTTGAGCCACACAAGGCTATTTAGATTCCAACTGAAATGTTCTTTCACAGAGGAATGGATAAAGAAGATGTGGTGCATATATACAACGGAATATTCCTCAGCCATTAAAAAGAATGAAGTAATGCCATTTGCAGCAACATGGATAGACCTAGAGAGTGTCATACTGAATGAAATAAGTCAGACAGAGAAGATGAAATACTATATGACATCCCTTATATGTGGAATCTAAAAAGAAATGATACAAATGAAATTACTAGCAAACCAGAAAGAGACTCACAGACTTAGAGAATAAACTTATGGTTGCTGGGTTGAAGGGATGGTTGGGGAGTTTCGAATGAACATGCACACATTGCTGTATTTAAAATGGATAACCAACAAGAACCTACTGCATAGCACTAGGAACTCTGCTCAATGTTATGTGGCAGCCTGGATGGGAGGGGAGTTTGGTATATGTATCGTTGAGTCCCTTTGCTGTTCACCTGAAACTATCACAACATTCTTAATTGGCTATACACCTATACAATAGAGAAAGTTTTTAAAAAAAGAAAGCTGGGATTATAGATTCAAACAAACCTAGGTTCGCATCTGAGATTTGATGTTTGCTGTCTGTGAGATATTGATTAAAGCATCCAACTGAGCCTTGGTTTTCTAGCTGAAAACAGGGGTAATAATATCTCCATTCTATATACCTCCCAGGATTTGACACTTGCTAGAAGCTTAACACATGCATGGGGGATAAATATCCTGAAAATGAAATTAACAATTGTTGTAAGGCACATGAGGTTGTTATAGTGCAGTGTATATGAATTGCTTATTTGGGAGGGAGGCAGAAGAGGATAGAGCCAGTCAGGGATTCAAATCTCAATTCTGCCAATTTCTAGGTGGGTGCAAGTCACTTAATTCTGAGCTTCAGTTCCTTGTAAAATGCAAATATTAATGAATACTCAGAAGGATAGTGTGATAGATATATGAGTGGAGGTACCTCCATTCCTAGAGGTTCAATAGATTTTTTTTTTTCAGTTTTATCAAAAGTAATGCAAGCTTGAGAAAGAAAATTTGGAAAACATTGCAAAGCACAAACCACTCATCTCCCAGTCAATGCACTGCTGTAAATGTAGTGCATCTCCTGTAAATGCACTGCTGAAATTTACCAAAATATTATCAGACATGATACTTTCCCTGTCTTCTACATCTACAGTCATGCATGTATGTAATTTTTAAAATGCAGTCTTACAACAAACACAATTAAATTTCAAAATTTCTTTACTATTTTAGCCTGATTTTTTTCCATTTACTAATACCTCACCATTCACTTGTATTAATATCCTTTATAAGCATTATTCTGAATGGCATCGTAATATTCCATGTTTCAGATATACCATTATAATAGTTAACCAGTCCCACATTGTTGGGTATTTAATCTGACTATAATTTTTCCTCTTATAAACGATACTGAGCTGCACATCCCTGTGTGTTCATCCTGGACTGTGAATCTGATAATTTCCTTCAGACAACTTCCTCAAAGCTGAATTGCTGGATCAAAAAGTATGCTCTTTAATGCTCTCATTCATTCTTTCTTTATGAAAACTTTTATTTTTTAGAAAAGTTTTAGGTTCACACACACACACACACACAAACTGAGGATGCAGAAATTTCAGACATACTCCCTGCTCCCATGCGTGCATGATCTCTCCCGTGTTCACATGCCCCACCATGTGATACATTTGTCATGACTGATGAACCGAACTGGCACATCATAATGCTTAAAGTCCATATTTTACACTGTGGCTCCCTCTTGGTGTAGTATGTTCTATGATTTTGAAAAAATGTATAATTTCATGTATACATCATTACTGTATTATACAGAGTACTGTTCACTGCCCTAAAAATTTCTGTGCTCTGCCTTTCTGCATCCCTTCCTTTCTGCATCCACTAGCTACCAATGATCTTTTTTTATCATCTCCATAGTTTAGTCTTTTCCAAAATATGATATAGTTGGAATCATACAGGGTATTGTCTTCTCCTGGTTTGATAGTCATTTCTTCTTTGTGCTGAATAATATTCCATTGTCCAGATGTACCATGGTTTATCTATCCATTACTTCCTGAAGGGCATCTTGGTTTTGGCAATTATGAATAAAGCTGCTATAAACTTCCCTATGCAGGTTTTTTAAATTTTAAAAATTTATTTTAATTGGAGGATAATTGCTTTACAGTATTATATTGGTTTCTGCCATACACCAACATGAATCAGCGATAGGTATACATATTTACCCTCCCTCTTGAGTCTCCCTTCTACATCCCACCCTTCTAGACTGTCACAGAGCAGCTGATTTGGGCTCCCTGCCTCATACAGCAAGTTTCCACTGGCTATCTAATTTTACTTATGGTAATATATACGTTTCAGTGCTACTTTCTCAGTTTGTCCCATCCTCTCCTCCCGCCACTGTGTCCACAGGTTGTTCTCTATGTCTGTGTCTCCACTGCTGCCCTTCAAATAGGTTCATCGGTACCATTTTTCTAGATTTCATATATATGGTTACCACACAATTGTTGTTTTTCTGACTTACTTCACTGGGTGTAACAGGCTCTAGGTTCATCCTCCTCATTAGAACTGACTCAAATGCATTCCTTTTTATGGGCTGAGTAATATTCCATTGCATTTATGTACCACAACTTCTTTATCCATTCATGTATGGATGGACATCTAGGCCTGTGCAGGTATTTTGGTGGACATATGCATTCAAGTCCTTTGATACTAAAGAGTGCTCTTTTTTTTTTTTTGGAAGTATAAAAGCAATACAAAGATAATCTTACTTCAGCCATTCCAGGCTAGTCCTGCTCTGTGTGGCAATTCATATTAACAACTTAGTACATAGTCACTCACACATTTTTCTCTAAACACATAGTTCTTTCCTTTCTTCTTTTAATAAAAGTGGGATGGCTGGCATATTTTTAAGGTGTATGTCAATCAGTGTTGAATAGTGATAGAATATAAGAATAATTTTAACTCCCTCTTGTAGCATTTATTAAGGGCCAGACACCAGACATTGTGACTAGTGCTTTATTTTCACCAGATTTTGAGTGATTACTGGGTACAAGAATTTGTGGTGAATATGTAGCACCTACTGTGCATTTCGACCAAGTGCTTATGAACAAACTGCAGCACCTACTGTGAGCCATATTTTTGCATATATCTTATTTAAACTTGTAAGCAGCCCGTGAACTTCCATGTGTCTGCCCAGGTGCCCACGGTGGGACTCAGGCCAGAGAGGGGTGCACACATGAGCAGAGGGTTGGAGAGCAGAGGAAGGCTGCCCTCTTCTCCTGGAGCAATGCAGGCGTAGGGCGCCCTGGAAGTGTAAAGGACGTGGGAGGTCACTCTGAGGGCAAGATGCAGAAAAAGGCTAGGCAGAGATCCAGCCAACCTGGCTGTCTCCGGGCCTTCGGTAGGTGGGCGGGGCCAGATGAGTGGGCGGGGCCGGTATTGTCCGCTCCGCGGGGCATGCCGGGAGCCCCGCCCCCAACATGGCGCCTCACTGACAGTTGGCTGCCTAGCGGCAGAGGCGGATCCTGTTCCTCAGGGCGGCGGCAGCGGCGGTGGCGGCGGGGCCGGGGTCTCCGGGGCCAGAGGTGGGAGGATGGCAGCTCGGACCTCCTAGGGCGGAGCTGCACGGGCGAGGCGGCGAGTGGGGCGCTGCAGGCGGGCGCGGCGGCTGCTGCCATGGACTGGTGAACTCGGCGGCTCCTGCTCGCATCTCGCCGAGCCGAGCGGCTGCTCCTCACAGCCAACCCCTCAGCTGGGGCCATGGGCTCGTCGGCGGCCGCGGCGGCTGCGGCGGCTGCCGCCGCGGACTCGGCGCAGTGGCTCTCGGTGAAGGAGGAGACCATCTTCCTGCACGACGGGCTGATCCGGGTCACCGACCTGGCCGAGCTGCCCAGCGAGATCCTCGGGGCCCCGGAGGCCGCCGACACTGACCTAGAGGTGAGCGAGGCTGCCCCCTGGCCTCCGCCGTCAGATTAGCCCACCCGGCCCGCACCCCTGGGGTCGGGCCTTCTTTCCGCTTCACCCCGGACCCCGAGGGCCCCAGAAGGCTGCCCTGGCAGGTGTGTGTGGTGGGTGGGCGCTGGGCAGGCAGGTGCGGGCCGCGCCGCTGGTCTGCAGACCACCCGGGGCCTCAGGCCCGCCGGGGATTTCATTTGTGGTTTCATTTTGAACCTTCCGACTCCCAGCATTTTATTAGACCATCACCCGGCCCGGCCTTCACGCCCCAGAGGAGCCGCCGCCGCCTCCCGGGCCCTATCTCCCCTCCCCCACGGGCCCCTCGGACGCACTTCCAGGGCACACCCAGGCTGCTTAGCTTTGGGGTCTTTAATTTTAATGCTTTACATCTCCCGCCGTGTTGTTATACCCCAGTGTGTGTGTGTGTGTGTGTGTGTGCGCGCGCGCGCGCGTGTGTGTGTGTTGTTTATTTTTCTCGGGAGAAGGTAGTGTCAGCTGCCAGTCGGTGATGGGCATTCCAGCAACTACTGTGTGTCGTGCCGGGGATTGGCACGGGGCCTTTGTCAGGGAAGCAAGCTGGCTGTGTGGACAGCGAAGGGGGATGCTGCGGCGGTCCTCAATGCGCTCTCCGCAAGGGTCATGAACGTTTTAGGCCGCAAGGCCTTATCTGTGATCTCGGGGGTCAAGGACAAGCCCAGGCTTAGCAGCCGTGGCAGGTGCAAAAGCAAATCTCAGCAGTTGTGCCGCTGGGTTTGGGGGCAGAAGGAAACCAAATATGCTGGATGGATGGGAACTTTGCACCGACTTCACTTGATTCCCGTGTTTGCCCCGGGGTGAGAGCTCCGGCAGGATCGGTTGATCCAGGCACTGCCCCCTCCCCACCTCCACTTTGCGGGATGACATTTTGACGTGTAGGAAGCATCCGGTGGCACGAAATTCTTATTGTCGCAAGGAGGACTCTCAGGGGTAGGGCGCAGAGAGGCTGGCCTGTCTGTTGGCTATAAACGGAATGCGAGGAATCTTTTTGTGTTTTGCGGTTTTGCAGGCACTTTGGCTTTCAGCACAACGAACATTTATAGAAACGGATTAAACCCCATTACTGTGTGTTTCTGGACAGGGCAGTGACGGGATCCCGTTGGCTGAGACATTTGGATGTGTCTGAGATGGGAATACCGACCTCTGTATTTTTGTGTCTGGATTCGAGGTTGAGGTTGCAGCATTTCCACTGTGAACTCCTAATGACTTATTTTACAGTCTAGCTACCAAAAAAAGGCATGTGCATATTGATAGGGAATTCCTAACATGGAATTAGAGGTTTATCATGTCTCATTCGGGCCTTTCCTATAAAAAGCAAGGTGTGTCTGAGTGTCTTATCTGCTTGAAAGCTCAAGGGGCATTATGCTATGATGGTGGAATCTTTGGATTTAATTGGCTCTCTTGTAGGTAAAATGTGGAAAGCTCTTTGTTTCTCAAGACTAAGTTCACGGATCCAAAATTTTTATATGTATGTAGTTTATTTATTTTTAGGATTAAAAAGTGTAGGCTCCCTTAAAAATACGTGAAGTTGGCTTTCCTAAGATGTTCACTGTATAAATGTACTGAGTATTTGCCAGGTATTTCCACAGAAGAATGATTTTAAAAGAAGGAACCTCTCTGGCCTGGAAGTTTTTTTTTAAACTCTTAAACATTTTTTTGTTGTCTGACCTCTCAGAAACCAATATGTGTATGAGTGATAAACACTTCTGACTATAGTCAGAACTTTTTTCATTTCTTTCCATGTGTGATACAGGCAACATAGTATCAGAAGAAGCAGCTAAGAATGTTTTGCTAGATTTGTGTTTTGTGTGGGTGTATTCACATTTATTTATTTAATAATAATGTTGATTAAGTATGTCATATGTGTCAAGCATTTATTAAATTCTCAAAGGGATCTTGGTTTTTTTAAAAAAGGATCCTGGTAGCTAAATATTGTTACCTGTTTTAACAGTTGTAAATATTGTATCCATGTACAGATGAGGCAAATAAACTGCAGAGCAGGTATGCAGTTTGCTCAGGATCACATAACTGGAAAAGAGGGCCTGACATTAACTCAGCTCTATTTGGTCTCAAACATACCTGCTACTAATCATGTATGTATGATGCTCATGTTTGTAATTACTTTAAATTCAATAACTGGTTAAAGATAAGGTAATAAACAGATATCTTTATTTCCTTTCTAGTGACTTATTCTTTTTATTTTTGAGGAAGATTAGAGGTTCATTAACTTTTTAAAAACTAGTTTTTGGAGACTTCTCTGGCAGTCAGTGGCCAGAGGTCTGCGCTCCTAATGTAGGGAACCCAGGTTCAGTCCTTGGTCAGAGAACTAGCTCCCACATGCCTCAACCAAGACATGGAGCAGCTAGGTAAATACAAAACAAAACACCTAACTTTTGAAATGCTGCCACCCCTATGTAGTATATTCTTCCAGGTCACACCTTCTAGTGGACACCTGGGTAAAAATGACCGATTTTTACAGGGTTTTATAGTTATATAGAATCTTTCAGTTTTTGATTAGAAAGATGAGATTCAAGCTGAGTTAAGTGATTTATGATTGGCAACTTTCATAAGACTGCACTAGCTGTAACAGAGTCTCAGAATTTTAGGAGGAACCTTAGAGATATTTGTTTCTCTTATTTTATTATTAAAAAAATTTTTTTTAAACCAATCTCATTTTTAAAGCTTATTTTTAATTGAAGGATAATTGCTTTACAGAATTTTGTTGTTTTCTGTCAAACATCAATCTCATTTTAAAAAAATGTTATTTAATTTGGACATACCGTGTGACTTGTGGGATCCTAGTTCTCTGACCAGGGATTGAACCGAGGCCCCTCAGCAGTGAGAGCACAGGCAGGGAATTTCCTTCCCCTCATTTTAGAGAGAAGTTATCTGAGATAAGGAAAGGTTTTGGCTGGGAGCAAGCTAGTCCCTGATGCCGGGAAAGATTGAGGGCAGAAGGAGAGGAGGGTGTCAGAGGATGAGATGGCTGGATAGCATCATGGATGCAATGGACATGCACTTGGGCAAACTTTGGGAGATGGTGAGGGACAGGGAGGTCTGGCGTGCTGCAGTCCAGGGGGTTGCAAAGATTCGGATACTACTGGGCGACTGAACAACAACAACAACATAGCTAGTTATGGCAAGGCAAATGACTAGACCCTGGCTTTCCTGTCTTTAAATTCCAGTGTTCTTTTCATCTGTAAGTGTAGCTTAAAGTTAAATGTCAATCTGAAAAAAGAGCCCATCCTGAAAAGTAGATCAGCATTAACTTAGCATTTTAATTTAAGCAGTAGCAGGGTATTTAATTAAAAAAAATTTTCTTCCCTGTGAATTCTAAACAGAAGGGTATTTTTGTTGTTGGTTTGTTTATTTTTCAGTAAATAGTGTTTAATCAACAAATTCATTCAAGTGTTTGTGGAATTCAGAGGTAGGCTGAGCCTACTGTTGTGAAGTGAGCATAGCAGGGGGCAGATAAAATCCTTGTTCTTAAGAAAGCTTTTATTTTAGTGGGGGATATAGACAATAACAAATATTGTTAAACGTAAGATGTGTATACATTATGTCAAATGATAAGTGCTATGGAGAAAAGTGTAGCTGGGTAAGAGTGATGGAGGGTGATGGGGATAATGGGGATAGGGGGAGGGCTCTATTTCACATGCAGTGGGCAAGAGACGAAAGCCTGGGATGGCATTTGAGACCTGAAGGAAGTGACAGTGTCAGTTTAGCTCAGTTGTTCAGTCGTGTCCGGCTCTTTGCAGCCCCATGGACTGCAGCACGGCAAGCTTCCTTCTCCATCAACTCCCGGAGCTTGCTCAAAGTCGTGTCCATCGAGTCGGTGATTCCATCCAATCATCTCATCCTCTGTCATCCCCTTCTCCTCCTGCCTTCAATCGTTCCCCACATCAGGGTCTTTGCTAAGAAGTCAGTTCTTCACATCAGGTGGCCAAAGTTTTGGAGCTTCAGCTTCAGCATCAGTCCTTCCAGTGAATATTCAGAGTTGATTTCCTTTAGAATTGACTGGTTTGTTCTTGCTGTCCAAGGGACTCTCAAGAGTCTTCCCCAACACCACAGTTCAAAAGTATCAGTTCTTCAGAGCTTAGCTTTCTTTATGGTCCAACTCTCAACATCCATTCATGACTACTGGAAAAACCATAGCTTTGACCAGACGGACCTTTGACAGCAAAGTAATGTCTCTGCTTTTTAATATGCTGTCTAGGTTGGTCATAGATTTTCTTTCCAAGGAGCAAGTGTCTTTTAATTTCATGGCTGCAGTCACCATCTGCAGTGATTTTGGTGCCCAAGATAATAAAGTCTGTCACAGTTTCCATTGTTTCCCCACTATTTGCCATGAAGTGAGGGGACCAGATGCCATGATCTTCATTTTTTAAATGTTGAGTTTTAAGCCAGCTTTTTCACTGTCCTCTTTCACTTTCATCAAGAGGCTCTTTAGTTCCTCTTCCCTTTCTGCCATAAGGGTGGTATCATCTGCATATCTGAGGTTATTGATATTTCTCCCGGCAGTCTTGATTCCAGCTTGTGCTTCATCCAGCCCAGCATTTCACATGATGTACTTTGCATATAAGTTCACTAAACAGGGTGACAATATATGGTCTTGGTGTACTCCTTTCCCAATTCGAAACCAGTCTGTTCCATGTCTGGTTCTAACTGTTGTTTCTTGACCTGCATACAAATTTCTGAGGAGGCCAGTAAGGTGGTCTGATATTCCCATCTCTTGAAGAATTTTCCACAGTTTGTTGTGATCCACACAGTCAAAGGCTTTGGCGTAGTGAGAGGGTACCGTATAGCTAATAGAGGAAGTGCATCCCAGACAGAGAACCAAGTCACTGAGAGGGAAGCAGCCTTAGCATCCTTAGTGTGGATCTCTGAGCCCAGGAAGCAACGGGGGAGAGGAGAATGAATGATTGGATGGAGGTGGGAGCTGCAGATCAAGTAGGGCCTGGTAGATAGGAACTCTGAATCTACTCTGAGTGAATTAAAGATGCAGAGTGAAGCTCTTTCTTGGCCTCTGAAATAGCTGTTGTTTAGTCACTAAGTCCTGTCCAACTCTTTTGGGACCCCGTGGACTGTAGCCTGCCAGGCTTGTCTGTCTGTGGGATTTCCCAGCAAGAATACTGGCCTGGGATGCCATTCCCTCCTCCAGGGGATCTTCCCAACCCAGGGATCAAACTCACGTGTCCTGCACTGGCAGGTGAATCTTTACCACGGAGCCACCAGGGAAGCCCCTGAAAATAGCCATCTGTATTTCATTTTATGTTGTTGGCAAAAAGTGAAAGCATGCAGGAAGTTATTTTTAAGTGTTGAAATAAATATAAATTTAAGAGAAATAAAAAAGCAATAGCTCAAAAATGACAACTCAAATATTATTGAACTCAAAATATTTTGCATTACATTTCATAGTACATTAGTCCTTCTAAACGAAAGGGAATTTTCAAGGAAAAAGCATCAGTTCTGATTCGTTTCGACCCTGTGGACTATAGCCTACCAGGCTCCTCCGTTCATGGAATTCTCCAGGCAAGGGTACTGGAGGGGGTTGCCTTTTCCTTCTCCAGGGGATCTTCCCAACCCAGGGATTGAACCCGGGTCTCAGTTTCTTTGTGGGAGTTGCAAAAGATTTCAGCCTCCTGTCACACTTTACAAACTCCAAGTGAGGACAAGCAGCATACATATGAGTATTGGTAGAGATAATAACTGACTTGCTCAAGGTAGCCAAGTTATTTTTTACTCTGTAGTTTAATTTTGAACCCAAGCATTTTGCTTAGTGTTTCTCATTTTTCATTGTGTTTGTTTATTAGGACCCCTTTCTTCATTGCCACCCCCCTCCCAACCCCCAACACCACTCAAAGACTTCAACATGTATGTTCAGGGCAGCTTTATTTGTGATTGCCAAAAACTGGAAATAATAAAAACATCCATCAACAAGTGAATAGGTAAACAGATGTGGTACACCCATATAATGGAATACTACTCGGCAGTAAAAATGAATCAGCTGTTGATACTGACAACATGGATTTATGCTGAGTGGAAGAACCCAGTCTTACAAGAGTGCACACTGTAAGATGTATATGACATTCTAGGAAATGTAAACTAATCTGTAGTTACAGAAAGCAGATCAGTGGCTGCCTGGGGATGGAGACAGGCAGGAAGGGTTGGGAGAAAGGATTACAAAGGTCCATGAGGAAATTTTTGGGCTGATAGTAATGTTCCCTATTTTGATTGTGATGATTTCATGTTGTATGTGTACATATGTCAAAACTCTTCAAATTGTACACTTCAAATTTGTGTAGTTTATTGCATGCCAGTTATACTTCAATAAAACAAAACCCATGGAAGCCCAGAATACTTTATTGATATTATTTAGGAAGTGATAACGGAGAAGGCAATGGCACCCCACTCCAGTACTCTTGCCTGGAAAATCCCATGGACGGAGAAGCCTGGTAAGCTGCAGTCCATGGGGTTGCTAAGAGTCGGCCACGACTGAGCAACTTCACTTTCCCTTTTCACTTTCATGCATTGGAGAAGGAGGAAATGGCAACCCACTCCAGTGTTCTTGCCTGGAGAATCCCAGGGATGGGGGAGCCTAGTGGGCTGCTGTCTATGGGGTCGCACAGAGTCGGACACGACTGAAGCAACACAGCAGCAGCAGCAAAAAGTGAAAAAGACTAAATAGCTCTTTGATTTGGTTTTGTCCTGTCATATAAGGGAAGGAACATTTTGGCTTGGAGGTGGTCACCTGAAATAGACAAGGCTTTGAATACTTATATTACACTCAAGTAAAATCTTTGAGATGATATTTAAATTCATAAATGTTGATCTATTCTCCTAGGAGGATACTACCACCTGTTTATCCTTTGGTCAGAAATCTTTGGAAAGTGTTTATGTACTTTTAGAGAAATTCAAATTCTAGATTTGGAAGAGTTAATGAGTAAATGAATAAACTACCTTTGTTCACCAAGAGAATTAATTATCAGATATTTAATGAACACTGGAATAAGAGTCACTGAATTTTGGTACAGTTCTTTCAGTTCAGCAAATGTCTTAGAAGTTCTCAGGTGAAGGAATATAAAAAGGAATGTTTACACGTGTATAACTCAGTCACTGTGGTGCAGCAGAAATTAGTACAACATTGTAAATCAGCTATCCTTGAATTAAAAAAACATTCTCAGGCCTGGCTGGCTAGCTACAAAGTTAGGATGAAGTACCTGAAGACCTTGGGAGGTAGTATTGCCTAGAGGTTAAAATCAGATTCAGAGAGTCAGACTGGGATTGAAATTCCAGCTCTGCACTCTTACTAGCTGCGTGACCTTGGGCAAGTTCAGTTACCTTTGCTCATCCCTGATTTCTTCCACTGCAACATCTCTGTCATCATTGTCACCACCTCTGCCACCAAGAGGACGACAGTGTCAGCATATTGCAGGCCAGGCTCTGTGCTAAGCACTTCCCACCCACTATCTCATTTAATCCTCACTGAGACTTTATGAGGTTGGTATTATTGTTATTTATTGTACGAATAAGGAAGCCATGGCACAGAAATGAAGTCACTTGAGGAAGGTCATACAGTTACTAGTAATGCTGAGGCTGAAATAGATCTGTCTGATTCCAGCCCAGGGTCGAGGCTTGAAAACCATTGTTAGACTGCCTAGTCATCTGTACTAGGGAGATAATAATAGGGCTAATGTAAGGATTAAATAAGGATGGATGTGAATATGTACTTACAGTGTATACATTCTCTTTGGAAGGTGCTATGCTGCTGAAGTTATTTTATGTATATTAAATTAACTGCCTATTGTATATGAAAGCAAAACTATCCCATCAACATTTTTTTTTCTGGTAGTGAATAGTGGGTATAGTGCTTTTTTGGTGTGTTTATGATCCCTTTGGAATATTCTTTCTTCCCAGTTTGTTTGGAATCTGGCTGGCAGATGAGATAATAGTCTTCATTCAGGTTTCCTCCAATTGTATGCCCAGGCTTTTGCTAAATAAATCAGTTCTGATTATTATCTGTCTTCTTGACTTCCATATTGGCTATCACAAAATACCACCAGGGCTGCTGGGTGAATTGTCATGCACCTGTTCTTTCCTAAGTCTGGTAAGGTGCCTGTGGTGATCACTATAAAGGGACTGTCAGTTCCTGGATATACCCCATGCTGTCTCTCCCCTTTGCCCCTCTTTCTGGATTGTTTTTACAATGGTGGTGGTGGGGTGAACACAAGGAGTGTAGTCTGCTTTGCAAGATGTTTAGTCAGTGGTTGTAGACAAATGTAAATAACAGCAGGTGATCAACTATGGGACGAATGCATAATTACTTCGAACGGAGAGAAACCTGCAGAAATTGTATAACTATTACTTTGATCCTGCATTTTTAACATTTTTATGTGTTCATTATATTTTTAAAAACGAGCACATGAATACATTCTTATAAAAAATGCAGGGGAAACTGAAGCTCCTTTTGACTACCATCACTAATCCTGTCTTCGTCTACTCCCCAGCTCAGTTAAGACAATGATAATTTTTTAATATACTTTTCAAGACCATTGTTGAATGTGTATGTTTGTGTGTGTGTGTATACATGACACTTTTTATTATTTTTCTCTTTTGCATGAAAGATTTGATGCTAGACATATCTTTGTATAACTCACTTCTTAAAAAAAAAACACAACTCAATGTTTTGGTTTTCTGTGTCTCCATATATATAGATCTACCACATTTTTTTAAGTGCTGCACAAGACTCCAGAAATACCATAGTTTTTTTAGCAGTTCCTCTGTTGACGGGTGTGTTAGTTTCCTGTTGCTATGCTAACACGTTATGACAAACTTAGTGGCTTAAAACAACACAAACTTACCTATTACATTTCTGGAGATCAGAAGTCCTAAATGAGTCACCTTGAGTTAAAGTCAGGTGTTGATAGATCTGCTTCCTTTTAGAGGTTCTAGGGGAGGATGCATTCCCTGGCCTTTTTCACAGTTTCTAGTGGGCACCAGTATTCCTTGGCTTGTGGCTTCTTCCTCGAAACTTGAAAGTACATTACCCTCGTCTCTCATCTGTCATCCTACCTTCTGCTCTGACTGACTCCTTCCCTTTTACAAGGTCCCTTGTGATTACATTTAGAGCCCACCCAGATAATCCAGAGTAATTTCCCCATCTCGGGGTCCTTGATTTAATCCCATCTGCAAAGTCCCTTTTGCCCTCTAAGGTCACATTCACCGGTTTGAGGGATTAGGGTATGTCCATCTTGAGGGCGGTTCATTATTTGGCTTCCCACAATGAGTATTTTTTGTTTGTTTGAATTCAGTTTTTCTCTCTTTAAAACAGTCCTTCAGGGACTTCCCTGGTGGTCTAGTGGCTAAAACTCCACACTCCCAATTTAGGGGATCTGGGTTCGGTCCCTGGTCAGGGAACTATATCCCATATGCTGATCCTGAGTGCCGCGACTGAGACATGGTGCAGCCAAGTAAATATGTAAACAAACATACGGAAATGATCCTTCAGCGGACATCCTTGTATGCCTGTTTGTGCACATGTGGGAGTATTTCTCTAGAGCAGTTTCTGAGAAGTAGAATTGCTGAGTCACAGGTGACCATTTTAAATTAGAAAAGATACTACCAAGTTGCTCTCCAGAGTGGCTATCCCAGTTCATGCACCCAAAGAACAGGGCTTCTGATAGGCCTCTTTTCCTCACACCCTCGTAGAACGTGTGGATTTGCTTAAATTTATCATTTGCTTAAGCCAGTGGCTTTTGCTCCCAAAGATGAGTCCAGCAGATGTAACTGGGTACCTGCACATGCGTGCCAAATCCTAGTTAGCTGAAAGAAGCCCGAGTTTTCTGTGAGGGTGCCTAGCTGTTATCACTTCACTTCAGAGAACTTCTCTGGTGGCTCGATTGCCTTCAGCTCCTGGCATGTACTCATGTTAGTCAGTAATCCAGAGAATACAGACTATGTCCATATATGGGCAGGCGAGAGCACCAGCTGTGTATTCTGGTGGTCTGGGGATGCTGCCAGAGGCCAGCAGAGGCAGGGAGCTGCCCACCCTAGGAGGAGATGCAGTGGCCCCCAGTGAGTGCAGAGTCCGTAGTAGCTGTTAGGCAGACTGTCTGGACTCAGATTGTCTTAAATTTTTCTCTCGTACATGCCAATATAAGGAGTAATTCTCTTTTTTTAACCTGTATGGAAAATAATTGATAGTAAGTTCATTATAATTTTATGCTATCAAAACTTTTTTGATTATAAAGAATACATGGATGTCATAGAAATTGGAGGGAGTTCTAAAGATATAAGAGAGAAAAGAATATCCTTTGATTGCTTAGAGGGAGTTCTAAAGGTATAAGAGAGAAAAGAAATATCCTTTGATTGCACTATCCAGGAATAGCCACATTAACTCACTTTTTAGTAGTTTCTTCTTAAATTCACATTTATATATATTATTGTAAATCCAAAAAATTTTTAATGTTTGGGGTGTAATTTTCTTTTTTTTTTTTTTGAGTGTTATCGACAAAATTTGGTTAATTGCTAATTTGTGGTAACTTAAAAGTATGTTTCAATCAACTATACTTCAATAAAAAATAAAATTAAAAACGGAAAAGCAGCAACAACAACAAAGTCTGTTTCTGCAACCCATTGTTATTAGCAGTTATAATTGAAGGAGATTTTTATTTAATATAATGCTATATGATTCCTCTCCCAGTAATGTTGAATATTTGTGTGGAGCTTTGAGTTTATGAAGTGCTAGTAAAGCACAATTGTAGAATAATTAATTAATGTTCCATGATGGGACACTTACAAGTGGACACACTTGAATCCCTGGTGTTTCTACTGAAACCTGCAGTTGACTGAATTATTAGGTCAGAGCACAGTGTGTAGCAATTTTAGATTAACAATAAAGAGATATGGTATTTGCAGGCTATTTTATGCAAATTGTAGGTTTAGCAACCCTAATAACTACAGATTCATGGTTCAAGTGGTGGTTTTATACCAACAAAATATCAATATGAACTTTCAACTTGTATTTGTAATGGACCTTTTCTGGGTTTTCTATATTTTCTTTGAGCTCTGTAGTTTGCATGACTGATTTCAAATGAACGAAGTCTAATATAAAAGGTATAGCTATTTATAGGACAGATTAGAAAATCTGGACCTCCTATCTTTAGATATATTTGCTTTTCTTACTTGTGAGATAAATCATTAAGAATGTTAAAGGAGAATCTGTGTCAGCATATTTTTATCAAAACAATGGCCTCTAATAGAGTAATTACCTTTTTGAGTTCTTGATATGAGTTCTTTCCTGATTATCCAATGGTGGTGTGGCTGAAAGATAACTACTGGTTTATTTAATCTGAAAAGGAGCAAAATATGTGGTAGAAAGGTAAATATACATTTGGGGAACTTTGAAGGCAGTTTTTTTTCTCTTTTTTGATGAGCTTATAATAAAAGTTTGCTTTCCCTCAGGGGAAAGGGATTCTGAACCTGAAGAGAATTCGATGGGCGACGGGGGGAGTCCCATGAACTTGTATGGGGAAAATTATATCTTTATTTACTCATACCTTTAGCTAGAACTCAGCATTTCCTTCTTTTTTAAATTTAATTTTTAATTGAAGGATAATTGCTCTACAATGCTGTGTTGGTTTTTGCCGTACAACAACGTGAACCAGTCATAACTATATATATATACATATATATGTGTGTATATATATATATCGCCTTCCTCTGAAGCCTCCCTCCCACCCACTTTCCCAGCATTTCCTTCGGTTATGAATGGAGTCAACAAACCCTAGTATTGGCAGTACCTGTGACCTTGTAACCGGTTGTTGTTTAGTCACTCAGTTGTGTCCGACTCTGTGACCCCGCCAGGCTCCTCTGTCCATGGAATTCTCCAGGCAAGAATACTGGAGTGGATTGCCATTTTCTTCTCCAGGGGACCTTCCCAATCCAGGGATCGAACCTGAGTCTCCTGCACTGGCAGGCAGATTCTTTACCACTGAGCCGCCAAGGAAGTCCGTAGAAATCATGAATATTTCCAGATCATATTGCTCTTATGGTTGTTGAACATGTCTTGAAGTATTGTTTATGCTTGCCTCACCACCACTTGGAAATTATGGCAAGTGTTAGATCTTGTTATTCCAATGTATGAACTAATAATGAAGTTTCTGATATCACAGGTTTGTTTCTTAAAGTATTTTGGTAACTGTATTTTAGTATACTTTAATTGGTTTTTTATAATTCCATGTGTTTTGTTTTATGCATTTAAAAATGTTACCTGAGAAGGGTTGTCGGCATCACCAAACATGTGAGGGTTAAAAGCCATCCAGAGATAGACTCTCTTTCTGCCAGCATCTCTCCCTTTTTGGTCACAGTTTATTGAAGACCAGCATAGTTTGCAATTGTTTGAAATAAAAGTGACCACATGTTGGAAAATCCTTAATGTTTTTTGTGGTTTCAAATGTTAATCTCCTAGTTTTTTCCATTACCGACTAATTGTAAGCTTTTAGCTATAATAATTTTCCTGGGTGATCTGATTTTTGCCCATTTGCTAAATATGGTACCATTAAAAAAGGAAACTTTTTTAAAAAAGAAAATTGAATACTTGCTAAAAAATGACAAGCAGTTCTTTTGAAATAGAATAATTTTTTGTTAACCAAATATTTTGGGTTTCTTCCCTCTCATCTGGGGAGAATGTTGGTCAACAGAAACTGTGGAAATAAAAATTAATCAACATACTTTATATTGGTATCTTATACTGCTAATAATGAGCCATTTTAAACAAATGGCCTCAACCAGTAACTGTTGGTATCCCAGGAGAACATTATTTTTTTAAGCTTAAAAATCATTTATTTTCATCTCTGTAGAGTACAGTTATGTGATTGTGGTTTCTTTTATGGTTCAAAATGTTATTTTATGCTTGTATTATCAAAGTTTAGCAGTTTTATTTAAATAACCTCCAGAACTATGCTGTCCAGGAGGGACATGTGGCTGCTACCCACATGTGGTTATTGAGCACTGCAAATGTGGCTAGTCAGAGTGAAGTGTGTTGCAGGTGTAAAAAACACATCAGATTTTGAAGATTCATCCAAAAATGTTGTAAAATATCTCCCTTCGCTGTTGTTTAGTTGCTAAGTTGTGTCTGTCTCTATGCAACCCCAGCGACTGTAGCCCACCAGGGTCTGTCCGTGGGATTTCCCAGGCAAGAATACTGGAGTGGGTTGCCATTTCCTTCTCCAGGGGATCTTCCCGACCCAGGGATCGTACCTGTGTCTCTTGGATTGGCAGGCGGATTCTTTACAGCTAAGCCACCAGGGAAGCCCAAAATATCTCCCTAATAACATCTAAATGGATTAAATGTAGAAATGATAGTATTTTGGATTAAATTAAATATATTATTTAAATTAAAATATACTAAAATTCATTTCATCAATTTCTTTTTACCTTCTTAAATGTGGCTGCTGGAAAAATACTAAATTCCATATGTGTTCCACCTATTGGACAGTGCTTCTGTATACATAGGTCAGCCAATCCAGCTGTCATTATAAATAAAGTTTAATTGGAACATACCCAGTCCATTCTCTACGTAGTATCTGCCTTCATGCTACAAGGAAGAACTGAGTGTTTGTGACAGAGACCTTATGGCCAGCAAGCCTTCCGGGGGCTTCCGTACATACTATTTTCATTTCATCCTTTCAGTGGCTTCATGAGACAGTAGAGGAGATATTTATTATTTTAGGAAAAAAGACTAAGAGAAGTGAAATGATTTGTCCAAGGTAATATAATTAATTCGGAGAAGGCAATGACACCCCACTCCAGTACTCTTGCCTGGAAAATCCCACGGATGGAGGAACCTGGTAGACTGCAGTCCATGGGTTCGCTAAGAGTCAGACACGACTGAGCGACTTCCCTTTCACTTTCCACTTTCATGGACTGGAGAAGGAAATGGCAACCCACTCCAGTGTTCTTGCCTGGAGAATCCCAGGGACGGGGGAGCCTGGTGGGAGACCGTCTATGGGGTCTCACAGAGTCGGACACGACTGAAGCGACTTAGCAGCAGCAGCAGCAGCAGGACTCTGTTTCATTTCTTGAGCGATTTTCCACTAAAACTCTGCTTTAGGTAGCACTTGATCCTAATAACCTATTATCTCTGAGACAGGAGTTAATGGAAGCTATTTTAAATAATAACTACATAGCACAGCTTACACAGGCTGCCAGAGTAATCTTCCTAAAGCACAGTTATGTTACCTCCTTGCTCAAATCTTCAGCAGCTTCCCATTTCCTACAAAATAAAATAATAATTCAACATAGCTATGTCTTGGCTCCATCTAGCTTTCCAGTCTTGTATCATTAATACTTGCCCTGCCTTCCCCCATATTTTATAAATTGACCACATTTACTCCTACAGTCTTGGGTCATGTGGTTCCATTGCCCTGGGGTACCCCATCTTCACCTTTGACACCCTACTCTTTATCCTTCAAGGGGCAGATCAAATGCTACTTGTCCATGAAATTTTCATAATGCTTATGGTTGGAGGTAGTCACACGCTCTTCTGTATCTCTGTAGCACTGCTTACATATATGTAAAAGTTATCTTACTATAAGCTCTTTGAGAACAGCCATTTCATATTGTACATCAAGTACCTGCTAATATAGCAGCAGCTCCAAAATTGAATATTGATTGAACTGAATTTTAAAAGGTGCATTTGAAATGTGTGAGAAAGTGTGATTTAATGAAGGTGGCTCAGCTGTAAAGACTCTGCCTGCAGTGTAGGAGACCACCTGCAATGCAGGAGACCTAGGTTCAGTCCTGGAGTCAGGAAGATCCCCTGGAGAAGGAAATGGCAACCCATTCCAGTACTATTGCTTGGGAAATCCCATGGAGAGAGGAGCCTGGAGGGCCATAGCCCATGGGGTTGCCAGAGTCGGACACAATTTAGCAACTAAACCACTACCACCATCACGAGTTGAGGACACAGGTAAGGAAAAATTCATTAATAGAGAATAAAATAATAGGTAGTTATTTTTGATGAACTGAAGTAATAGTTCAGGTGAGACTTAAGGAATTTTAATTGTGGTTGTGCTTTGCATTTTAGATAAGAAGATTGAACACATTCCAGCAGTTGTAATACATGTTGGTAATGCTGGAATATGGATAATATGATGGTTAACATCTTTCATTTTGTGTAGAGTACGGTGCTGTTTTTCATAGAAATAATGCATTCCCAAGAGGTTTCTGAATCTCTTCCCTGCTGTCAGCTTCCCTGATATCCCTGATAGCTCAGTTGGTAAAGAATCCACTTGCAGTACAGGAGATCCCAGCTTGATTCCTGGGTCAGGAAGATCCCCTGGAGAAGGGAAAGGCTACCCACTCCAGTATTTTTGGGCTTCCTTTGTGGCTCAGCTGGTAAAAAATCCACTTGCAATGCGGGAGACCTGGGTTCAATCTCTGGGTTGGGAAGATTCCCTGGAAAAGGGAAAGGCCACCCACTCCAGTATTCTGGCCTGGAGAATTCCATGGACTGTATAGTCCATCGGGTTGCAAAGAGTTGGACATGCTGAGCGACTTTCACTTCACAAGAGATTTCTGAAAACAGCTAGATTAAAGGGAGTTAATTAAAAATACTTTGCTTTGCTCATAATTCTAAAACTCTTAATGAATTTGAATGAATTTTTATTTAACTTAGTTCTGTGGTTAGGTAGTGAACTTGAGCATTATTGTGTTTATTTTGAACATTTCCACATAGAGGCTTTTTTTGTTTATTTTTCAGGCTTTTCATTCAACTGTGACCATTTATCAGCTTTTATTGAGTGGCAGTGGTGCCTTGAGGACTGAACTGTCACAAAAGTTATCTTACAGGATTTAGTCTCTAGTTAGCATAGTAAGGCTACTAATCATACTTTATTTAAAATATTATAAAATGCTTACAATTAAAAAAATTAAAATATTATAATTTTAGAAAACTTGCAAGATATAAAAAAAAGTGTAAAGAAGAAAATAATATTGCCCTAGAGATGAGATTAATTTATAATTTCATGTGTTTCCCTTCAGAATTTTTTCTATGCATGTACACTTCAGAGATATTTTAAGAAATCAGGTTCATTTTATATGCATTTTGTATCTTGCTTTTGTCACTTAACATTGATGTTATTTGGGGGGCATTTCTCTAAAACTTCCAGTATTGTTGAGAATATAATTTTTAATACCTGCATAGATATTACAGTCTGCATGGCATTTCATTATATGGATATTCAATGATTTATGTACCCATTCCTCAACTGTTGGATATTTGGCCAATTCTGTTGAAAAGGTTTTTAAAATTAGGGAAATGATTTTTATAAATAGTGAGATTCTTCTAAGTATGCTTCAACACAGATATATGACCATCTACATTTATTTACCATAAGTCAGAATGAGAGGCTTCAGAACTATTCTGTAACTGTATCAATTAATAGGATTGTTTCCTTGTGTGTTTTTATATGCATAGTCAGGTTCATGTTTTTGATTATGTAATATATAAATTACATGTGAAGTCTGTGACTTCATGAGGTGCTTTATTAAAAATTTTAGGAAAGCAACGCATGGTTTAAAATTATTAGGGTTCAAGAAGGAGTTCGAAGAAGGCAATGGCACCCCACTCCAGTACTCTTGCCTGGAAAATCCCACGGATGGAGGAGCCTGGTAGGCTGCAGTCCATGAGGTCACGAAGAGTCGGACACGACTGAGCAACTTCACTTTCACTTTTCACTTTCATGCATTGGAGAAGGAAATGGCAACCCACTCCAGTGTTCTTTCCTGGAGAATCCCAGGGACGGGGGAGCCTGGCAGGCTGCCATCTATGGGGTTGCACAGAGTTGGACACGACTGAAGTGACTTAGCCAAAAGGTAGTTCAGGGGAAAGTCTCCTTCCTAGCCTCTCTTCCCTGGCAGGAGCCAGTGGTGCCCACAGAGGTATTTAATACACATACAAGCCAGTGCCTAGCAGATTCCTTGGGACTTCTGCTCCCACTATGCTCCCCCTCTTTTCCTTCACTCCCCTGCAGCTACCTGGGCTTCCTGGTGTTCCTCGAGGTCAGGCTGGTGGGTCCCTTCTTCAGAACCTTTGCTCTTCCCTCTGGATGAAATTAGCTTCTACAAGGCAGCAATCCACAAAGGAGATAGAGGTGGTACTTTTGTGAATATTACAGTATGAAAAACGTAGAAACTTAAACATATTAGAAAACAAAGATAGCCATATTACTAAGGGCAGCTTTAGCTCTGATAGCAGACCAGTGGGAAAAACTTTGAAACAACTTAAACAATGAATCTTTCAAACAGATACAAACAGTCAAATGTGTAACAGTTCTAGAGATCTGAGATAGAAACCCCTGCTTTGAGTGCCATGCATGGCAAAGGAGACAGAGGATTTCCTGGTTCAGAGGTTCTCTGGTTGCAGGACTGTGTGGTAATTCCACATAATTGGGACATATAGCGTTACCCAGAACTAGAACAGTTCTCCCAAATTCTGGTCTACAGATTCATCTTCCTCTAAGTATTTCTGTTTGGTGCTAAAATATCTCCCTGCCTGCTACGGGAGTCAGACAGGCACCTCCATGATAAGCAACTGTATATCTTGCGCAGGATGGGTTTTTAAATGTCTATCAAGTACTGTGTTGTATGGCTCTTTTCTTGCCTGTTGTTTTTAGAAGGCATGTTAATATATGGGGCTATGCAGAATACGGTACCCTCTGGGATTTAAAGAATGGTGGTATACTGAGTCAGTGACAGATCTGGGACTTCTAAATATAGGAGTCTTCAGGGGATGTGAAGACACAAAAGTTGAGCCCAGTGGTTAAGCCAATAGACTTTGGCATTAACCCACACATCTAGCCAACATTCTGTCACCTGTCCAAACTTCCATTTCTTGGTTATATTTTAAGCTTATTTTTTCATGACTTAGATTTAATTTTTGCAATGTCCAATTTTTAGGAACTAATTTGTAGGAGAGTTGCACTCCGCCCCCACCCCGTCCGAATTCTCCCAGATAAATGCTGTTGTGGTTGGTGTTTATCCTTACTCAGCTGCATCTCACTGGCAGTATCTGCCTCCCAGTAAATTCTTATTCCTTTTTTCTGAGCTTACTCTTCCTCCCTGTTTATTGCCTTTCTTCTTTTTTTTTAATGAATTTATTTTGATTGGAGGGTAATTACTTTACATATTGTGGTGGTTTTTGTTATACATTGACATGAATCAGCCACGGGTGCACATGTTTCCCCCCCATCCTGAACCCCCTTCCTACTTCCCTCCCCACTCCATCCCTCTGGGCTGTTCCAGAGCTCCAGCTTTGAGTGCCCTGCTTTATTGCCTTTCCTCGTTTAGTCACTCCATTGCTGCAACAGAATTGGCTGTCTTTAGGCAGTGAGGGTTTTATTTGCTGGTCATGTCACATCTTCAGCATTCAGAATCATAGGATGTGTGGGGCTGAAGAGGATCTTGAGATCATTTAATCTAGCTTTCTTTTTTCAGAAGACACTGAGTTCCTTTAGCCTCTTGTGATCATTACTAAGAGTTTGGAGACTTTTGAAAATTACTTTGAAAAATTAAATGGTTGCGTATTTAAGTGTGGGCCACATAACACAAACTGTTACCTGTAACAACAAGGTAAGTACAGAAACTGAGAGTCAACATTCAGAAACTTCATAGAAGATTGCTAGACTAGTTTTATATCTGTAGCAAAAAAACTTGGGACTTGCATTTTGTGCCTTTTTTCACTTTTTGTTCACTTTTGTTCACTTTTTGTTACAAAACTTTCGTCACATGTGCTCAGTCATGTCTGATGCTTTGGGACCCTTTGCACTGTGGCCCACCAGGCTCCTCTGTCCTTGGGACTTTTCAGGCAAAAATACTGGAGCAGGTTGCCGTTTCTTTCTCTAGAGGATCTTTCCGATCCAGGAATCACCCAAGATAGTTTGAGAAGTAACTGATATAGAATTATCTAACATAATGTTTGGCATACAGTAGGCTCTCAAAGGAAATGGCAACCCACTCCAGTGTTCTTGCCTGGAGAATCCCAGGGACTGGGGAGCCTGGTGGGCTGCTGTCTCTGGGGTAACACAGAGTCGGACACGACTGAAGTGACTTAGCAGCAGCAGCAGCAGCAGGCTCTCAAAAAAAACCAAATGCTTCCTTGTTTTGTAAAAGTTTGCATTTATTTTGGGTAAGGATGCTAGAGATCTGAGTAGTAGATAAATGAAACATTACTTTATAGAACTGAGGTGATTAAAGTTGACATTGCTTGTTTTCAAATACAAGTAACTCGGGTCTTTTTTTCCTGTTTAAATTTAGCCTGTGCTTTGAAGAGAGATTTATACAGGGTAGAACTGTAATACATAATTGCACTGATTCTTGGAGTTCCTTTATAACGTTTAATGTGCTACTAAACCCTCAGCTCAGCAAGGTTGAAGGAACTTAAACTTTTTGGTAGCAAGCCATATCCATAAATATTTGAATACGTCACGGCAGTATGCATATATTATCTTCTTGGATAAAAGGAGAAGATCTAGTGAGAAGCACTGGGGCTTTTGTCAGTTTTCTCACATCATTCAGCTTTTGGAAAGTACACAGTTGTAATATTATTTGGCATTCCCATTTTGAAGCAGTTGAATGCCACATATGATAGCCTTTATATTTATTTTTAGCAATCCTTGACTATATTTTGAAATTAGTCTTGTCCTGATTTTTTAATTAAATTAAATTGTACTAGAACTTATAGTAAGTATAGAGTATCAGAGGTTGTTAGCTTATCCTGGTTTACAGGTTTGAGGGACATTTTTCATATTACTCAAGATCTTGAAATTGCCACTCCCTATTTAAGGGTAAAGAAAGGTCAATGACTAAGTCAGGTGATTCTCCTCAAATGTCACCCCTTTAAAAATTCTGTTTATAACCAAGAACCCTTAGAAATGAATCCCTTGGATTTATGAGATTTCATTTTGGCAAATTGAAAAAGTTATTTGAATGTTGAGAAACCTTAAAGGATTGCTCTTTCCTTGGCAGTACCATCTACCTCCATGTAATACCATACACATAACATAATAGGATAAATCTTTGTCCATAAAATGAAGTGGAATGACACATTAAAAAAATCCTATTTGGAACATCCTTAATCTTATGCTTATTTAAATGTTAGAATAAATATTTGCTCTGTAAGGCAGATCAAATATGTTTGTTTTGAGTTTCAATTTTATTTGGACAAGGCTCAAATTTTCTTCTTTTTTTTTAAATTTATTTTAAAAATTTCTTGACTGTGCCATGCAGCATGTGGGATGTTAGTTCTCCTACCAGGAATTGAACCCACACCCCCTGTACTGGAAACATGGAGTCTTAACCACTGGACCACCAAGGGAGCCCCCTGGTTACATCTTTTTTTTTTTAATTTATTTTTTGTTTTTAAACATTGAAGTGTAGTTGACATGCAGTATTTTATACAGGTGTATGATGTAGTGATTCACAATTTTTAAAGGTTATAGCCTACTTATACTTATAAAATATTGGTTATATTCCCCATACCGTACAATATATTCTTATAGCTTAATTTATACATAATAGTTTGTACCTATTAATCCCCTATTGCCCCTTTCCACTTCCCACTCCCCAGTGGGAACCAGTTTGTTCTCTATGTCTGTGAGTCTGCTTCTGTTTTGTTCTAGTCATTAGTTTGTTTTATTTTTTTTAGATTACGCATATAGGTGATACCATACAGAATTTTCTTTCTCTGTCTGACTTATTTCATCCTCCAAGTCCATCCATGTTGTGCAAATGGCAAAACTTCATTCTTTTAAAAGATCAAATTATTAATATCCGTGGTGTCTGAGACCGAGCTAGGATTTGAAGTAACCAGCATATACCATGCTTGAGAGTATTTTTGAAGTGATGACTTAAAATGATTTGAGATTTGAAGTGTCACTCCCTGGTTTTACTAGGAGCATTTGAATAACACATCCAGGTTTTCCTCTCTTTCTGTGTCTTTTAGGAGTCAGGCTAAAGAACTTCAGGAAAAAAACCCACCATTACTAATCCTGTTGAGCACATGTTACATTTTGGTACCTCTGGCTGATGAGGTGAAGATTACTCTTCACATTTTAAAAGTTACAGTTCTGTAATGTCACTAAGAAGCAGGTAGATCCTAGGAGGACAGGAAATGAACGTTCCTTCACCCTAACTTTTCAAAATTTAGAATTTATTTTGGGATTTTGCTTTGATGCATGAGAGGATCTGGTTGTAGTATTTTTTTTTAAATAACTCAATTTATCTCTGTTAGCAGTCGTGTTGAAATTCAAGGAAAAGCTATGTGTTGGAAAATAAGAAAGAGAAGAAACTGGAACTCTTGTAGTGGTATAATATGTTCTTCTGTGACAGAGCTGGAAAACACTAAATAGTCTCTAAGTGGGTTAATAATTGGAGAGTCTTTTCTCCCAGGTTGTTGTTTACTTTGCTTCATGTCTGACTCTTTTGTGGCCTATAGACTGTTACTCATGCTTCCATGGTGTCTCAGATGGTAAAGAATCTGCCTGCAATGCAAGAGACCTGGGTTCAGTACTTGGGTCAGAATGATCCCCTGGAGGAGAGGATGGCAACCCACTCTA
This sequence comes from Budorcas taxicolor, assembly GCF_023091745.1. Classification (NCBI taxonomy): domain Eukaryota; kingdom Metazoa; phylum Chordata; class Mammalia; order Artiodactyla; family Bovidae; genus Budorcas; species Budorcas taxicolor. The sequence continues at coordinate 62,015,311 of NC_068926.1, forward strand.
GTATTATTGCCTGGGAAATAGAGAAGCCTGGTGGGCTACCGTCCATGGGGTTGCAAAGAGTTGGACACAACTGAGCAACTAACACACACAGAGAGACCATTACCCACCAGGCTCCTTCAGTTTTAGGATTATCCCAGCAAGAGTACTGGAGTGAGTTGCCATTTTCTTCTCCAGGGAATCTTCCCAACCAAGGGATCAAACCCACATCTCCTACGTTGGCAGGTGGACTTTACCACTGAATCACCAAGGAAGCCCATTCTCCCACATACCATATTTAGAGTTTAAGGAAATAGTCCAGGTTTGGAATTAATGGAAATTAATGGAAATTTCATTAGCCTACAAAGGTTCCTAGTAAGAAACCCTCACCAGTTAGTAAGTTGTTCCTTGACTATAACAAAACCACACGCTGGTCCTGAGAACTGCAAAGCTGTCAAGGTAATATTGCTAGAGAGAACGCCTTGGAGATCCAGTGGTCAGGACTCCGCAGTCACTCTGCAGTGCCTGGGTTCAATCCCACAAACCACGTGTCACAGCCAAAAACAAAAATATAATCTTGCTAGAGAGGTCAGCATTGTTTTAACCTGGTTAATGGTGGCTGCTGGTTAGGGGGCTGCCCAGTCTGATTCATATGAAATCCTTGGTGACTTCATCCTTGTCACCAACGTTTGTTAACCTGAAAACGAGTATGCTTCCAGCTGTTTGGCGCCTGACTTGTTGGAATCCTGGTGTTTTCTTCATTGTAGACAAGGTTTCCTCATTGCTCTGCCCCAGTTGCTGCTCTTCAGGTTTTGAGGATCAGAATTATGCTCTCTGTGGTTAAAACTCAGATTGACAGTTAAAAAATTTTTTCCCTTTGCTTCCTGTATTTTCAAGTGCCTAAATAAAGCAGAGAAAAAACTGTGTTTGTGACAAGGTGTTACTCCATGGCCATATCCCTATGGGGCCTTGGTATTTTAGTACAGATGATCTGAATGAGGTTCAGCCCTGCAGTGGGCTGGATTGTGCCCTTCCCTGCTTATTGTCACTCTTCATCCCAGCCTCCTTTTTATTTCCCTTAGAAGTTTGTTTTTTTTTTTAAATAGCTGTGAGGGAGGCTAGGTGATGCTAATGTTTTACTGACTTTTAAAGACAACTTCTCCAGCTTGCTTTTATATCTGAGTGATTGCAGCTTGTTTTTCCCTGTCTGGGATTTGAAATGTTAGTAAAATAGATAGGAAGCCTTTTACTGAGAAGTCTTCAGCTTCCCTGTCCTGATAGGGTTATCCTGATGGTCACTTCCTTCTCAGTTTCTGAAATAAATTCACCTGCAATCCAGTTTATCTAAAAATGAGCCTTCAAACTTAACATTAATGTTACTTTTTTATAGAAGCATAAAAGATGCAGTTCTAGTCAGAAAGTACTTTGTGTGTTTTTTATATTATAGCCCAAGTTTTTTTTAAACCTCCAAAAGAGAAATGGGAGTTTCAGTCCCATTTCTAGACCAACCTAGATAGCATATTCAAAAACAGAGACATAACTTTGCCAACAAAGGTCTGCCTAGTCAAGACTATGGTTTTTCCAGTAGTCATGTATGGATGTGAGAGTTGGACTGTGAAGAAAGCTGAGCACCGAAGAATTGATGCTTTTGAACTGTGGTGTTGGAGAAGACTCTTGAGAGTCCCTCGGACTGCAAGGAGATCCAACCAGTCCATTCTAAAGGAGATCAGTCCTAGGTGTTCTTTGGAAGGAATGATGCTAAAGCTGAAACTCCAGTATTTTGGCCACCTCACGCGAAGAGCTGACTCATTGGAAAAGACCTTGATGCTGGGAGGGATTGAGGGCAGGAGGAAAAGGGGATGACAGAGGATGAGATGGCTGGATGCCATCACCGGCTCGATGTGAGTGTGAGTGAACTCTGGAAGTTGGTGATGGACAGGGAGGCCTAGCGTGCTGCAATTCATGGGGTCACAAAGAATCGGACACGACTGAGCGACTGAACTGAACTGAATATTCAGTGACAGTATTTCATCTAACATAGGTGTCCGTTGGATGTTTCTGATTTATTCTTAGGCTTTTCCTTTGGCTTGTTGGCCTCCTAGTCTTAGGCTAGCAAGAGTTGTACCTAGTGATCTTATTTTGGGTTTTTCTTTCTTTTTTCCGTGTTTTTACTTTTAAGGGACCTCAAGTAGCCAAATCTAAACAGATGCCTTATGTTTATTGATGATTTTATTGTTTCTAAGTCATATGGAAACAATGACATATTTTAAATTTCCTGATGTATTTTAAGAGCCAGGCATTCTGTAAAATAAAAAACAAAAACCTTCTTAATCAGAAATTTCCCAATTTCCCTATGACTGCATGTACATTTGTGAATGAGAGCCACTCAGCCTACTTATTATCCACAGTATGGTATGTTTGGTGAATATTTGTTAAATTGAACGAAAGCACCAATATATGAGAGAGAATGGGCGTATTAAAACAGGTTTAGTCACATTTCTGAGCGGTTGCTAGATAGGAATCATTCTGTCTTTGTCTTAAAGACTAGGAACCTGAGGAACAGAAAGATTAGTGACTGTCATAACTTGGGTTAGACTTTTTGCCTCTTAACACACTAAGTGTGTTTTCTTTGTTAAGCTGTGTTACAAAGTCAGCATGCACAGCTGGCCTTAGGTAGTGAAATCCAGTGCATTGGCCCAATTTAAGTCGGGCCACGTAGCGTACAAATGGGTAAAAATATTCTCTTATGATCTCTAATGATTTATCTGTAGCTTTAACAGGGGAAAAAAACAACTAAACATGCTAAATTTAAAACTTTCATTTTTATCCCTTTCTCTAGAAATGTCTGTTTATTAAAGCATGAGATTAGTTTCTATCTCTCCATTTGTCTCTATGGGTAGCTGATAGATCTAGAACTCTTCAGAGTTGCCTTTTTGGGGGTACCTGCTTAAATTGTCATCTTTCTTAAACCTCCTACCTGTTTTTTGTTTTTTTTTTTTTTAACCATTAAAAGATTCTGTAAGTTGGTTACCTAGAGGAGACCTCCATGGTGTTGTGAGTCATATTCTGAGATAGCAGAAGGAGGGCCAGCTGTATGTCCTTATCTGTGTCCTGACAGACACTGTAAATGAACTCCACCCTGGTATATTTGGTGAGAGGCGATAGTGTGTCCTAGTTGATGATGACTTCTGGTCCCTCCCTGCGCTGGGGACCTCTGTCCTCACAGGAAGTTTGATTTACTTTGGAAGCAAAGAGATTTGAATTCTTTGTAAACACTAACGAAGTGAGGCAGATAGGCTGGGCAAGGGCCAGTTACTTGATGCGTCTACACAGAAAGCTGGGTTCAGATCATTTAGATCTGCAAGATATAGAAAATAACCCCAAAGTATAGAAAATAATCCCCGAAGTGAACTGATGGCTATAACGGGAAATGAGGTGGCTAAGAAACGAAGGTAAAAAAATAAAATAAAATAAAAAGGTAAGAAAAAATTAAAAAATAAATTTAAAAAAGGTGAAAAAAATAAGAAATAAAAAATAAATTAAAAAATAAAAATAAAAAAAGAAACGAAGGTGATGGTTTATGCTGCCATTCACACTCTGTTGGATTTCTGACACAGAATGAAGCTCTTTCTTAGGGATACTAAAAGGCCCTTAATGTAGATTGAACCACAATTTAGTATTTGGTTCCAACTGACTGGGCTAGTTGTATTAGCCCAAAGAGCTGACCCAGCCCTTTCACTGAAAGGTCTTAATTAATAACCAGGAGAGCAAAGGATGGTATGATGTGCGGCCAGAGCTTTGGCATCATAAATCAGAGCTGATTGCATGTGGACGGTGAAAACTGAGGGGTGTGTCTTGCTGACAGCCTTAAGCTTTTAAAATTGGATTATTTTCTTACAATGAAATTCACTTATTCACTTGAGGGACACTTGAGGGGTTCTTTTGAAAAATGATTTCATCCAAGAACAGTAAAGCATAAAATTTTATTAAATAAAAATATACTGAGAAATTGGAGGGGTGGGTCCTCTTCATTGGCTTTATATCCTTAATAAAGAAAAACAAAATAGACACTAAACCTCTAAGAAGCAAAGCCTGGAATTTGCCTGATGGACTACTGAGAAGGTTAGGAGGATATGACAGTATTGCTTCCTAAATCAATGAAATCAAAACAAGAAAAGTTATACAAGATAATTTTTTTTTTTCTGATAGCACATGCTGTTTCCTCAGAAATGATCATTACCTCCTCCTTGCAGCATGTTTTGAGAACGGCATGTTTATTTGGGGATGTAAACCTAAAAAGACATTTGATACCAAAATAATAAATGCTGTATATTTATTACCAGCCCCCCACCTCCACAGAAAAGTTTTCAGGGATATAACATTATTTGAGGTATTCTCAACATTATTGCTTTTCTAGAATTAAGTAGGTTTCTTTAATCAGTTGTTTTTTTTTTTTTTTTTTTCATTTGCATGCAGACCTTGCCCAAAATAAAATCCTCCTACACTGGCTCAACCAGTTTTACTCTATAACATTCCAGGCACTGTTTCTAGGAAGAGGTTAAAATTAAGAATAATGTATTTCCCGCTGACCACCACATTGGTGCTGCCACAGCTGAGTGCTGCGCCAATTTCTTTTGCCATCTGTTCTCAGCATGGAGAAGTTGAGATTCATTCAATGAGGGAGAAGCCAAACTAGATGTTTTACCTGACTTCTTCCCCAAGAAGCAAGGCTTATCTTTGCCAATTAGAGTCTTCACTGGAGAATAATTTGACACGGAAATATCATGCAAGCAGTTTTTAAATGTTGATTTTGGGGTATTTCATTCTAGGCATCTCTATAATTTTTTTAAGTTAGTAAAAACATTTTTTGTTTTGTAACCTGCTTTATTTATTTACCTGATGTTGTATTTTAAGTGTTCTTCCCATGATATCATATATCCACCCATCTCCCCAAATCAAAGGCAGTTTGTGCTTATTGTACACAACTTGGAAAATAAAAAAAGATAGAAGTCAACCATAATTTCTCCACTCTAAGGATTTTGAACCTGTTCCTCCTCTCCCTCCCCCCACCATATATACACATAATATATACACACATACATAAAACACACATGCACATTTGAAAAATAAGATCATTCTCTATCTAACATTTTAGTGAATGTAAATTTTAGGTTTTTGATCCATTGTTCTGATTGATAAAACAAGCAGGAGCATCATAAAGCCTATTTCAAAGACAGTCTAGAATCTTCTTGATGAGGTTTATTTCTCTCAGCCCTAAAATTGGTCAGTTCCTTACATCTTCCTTTTGAGGTTTTTGACAAAAGTAGAAAGAGGCTAGGGTCACCCAGATAAAATATATAGTCCTCTCAATGCATCCTCTTGTAGAGCACTTTATTTAAAGTGTTAATCTACTTTATTTCTTTTCCCTTTTAATTTTTTTCATTTACCTTTTTATTTCTATTTCTTTCTTCTTTTAATTTATTTTTTAACTGGAGGGAAATTGCTTTACAAGTTTGTGTTGGTTTCTGCCATATAGCAATGCAAATCAGTCATAATTATATATATTACTTTATTTCTTAATATCAAAGCTTGGTCTTTGAAAACGTTCAACCTTTGCATTCACGGTGTCCCACCCTTGTCTCTCTATGGTTTGTCCAAACTAAGACGTGAACTATCTACTCAAGCCTGGGTTGAGGACTTGGCAGAGCCAAGGAAGTGACAGCCTGAAAAAGCTCAAGCCGGGAATTCTCTGTATTGTCCTATTACACGTCATCCATATAAATGGAATGTGTTTATAGTTCATATGGCAAGCAATTGGCATGAACACAAGCACAGCTTGGGCCAACATACTGTCCTTATGTTCTAAATCAGCAGTTCTTAACACCTGCCATGGGGACCCCCTCTCCTTCTGCCCCAAGCATCACTGTGTTAGGAAATCAGGGTGACTGAGAAAGAGTATGATACGTCTTTTGGTTCTGTTGGAATAGGAGGGTGGTAAATCATAGCTCCAAGTTCTGTCCACTAGGTCTGATATTATTCCTTATATCAATATGCATATTGATGATTAATGGTAAGAAAGTGAAGTGCAAATAAGTTCCTTATTTAAGCTGACTTAGTATTACCAATCCTGAGTTCCACTTTTTAAAGAGCCTACTTGACAGATGCCAAGTCATTTATCATCAGAGGTTTTTTTCAGCTTATTGAAGTATGATTGACAAACAAGGAATTTAAATGCAACATTTGTCCTCTCCATGAATACGCGCACACAGACACACACACATAGTATAATGAATGATATGTATTTATGGAAAAAGACACTGAGGTAAGAAGAAATTTGGGCCCACAAGGATTGCAAACTATAGTCAGAAGGTCAGAACCCATAGGCTTTGTTTGGCATGCAGAGTTTTACGAAATATTTGAATGCCTTTAAGAGGAACTCCCATTTTCCAGTTTGTGGTGGACCTCACCATTGCTTGTATATATGTATGTGAAAGTGAAAATGGAAGTGTTAGTTGCTCAGTCTTGTCTGACTATTTTGCGACCCCATGGACTGTAGCCTGCCAGGCTCCTCTTTCATGTAATTCTCTAGGCAAGAATACTGGAGTGGGTTGCCATTCCCTTCTCCAGGGGATCTTCCCGACCCAAGGATCAAACCCAGGTCTCCTGCATTGCAGGTGGATTCTTTACTGCCTGAACCGCCAGGGAAGCCCCATATATGTATAGATGAAATACTAATTCAAGAATTGATAACCTGTTTCTACTGGGAAATCTTATTTAGGATTTTCAAAATGAGAGTAACAGAGTAGGGAGGTCACTGAACTCATTCTCCTACTCCTTCCTCCTTTCCTCAACCATGATTTCCCCAGTTTGTGTTTCGGGAAAACAAGCTGACAGTGACTCTCATCAGAGCAGTTGTGGAGGTTGTCGAAATTCAGCATCTATGACAGCCTCAATACAAAAGCTTTATCTCCTGCTTTGTGTTGTATAGTCTTTTTCTCTCTCTGGAAATCCAAGGGTGACTTCAACCAATAGATTGACCTGGTTTTCTTTTGTGTTTTGCAGAATGTAGTATCTGGCATTTAAACAGTTCATATCAACTAGGGCCAATTTGTATGCAGCAATAAGCTTCATCCTAAACAAAAAGTTTGGGTGATAGCAGAGGGTGGACAGATCTTCCAAGTTATAGCTTGTAAGAATTACTGGGACACCTGTTAAATACAGAGATTTCCAGGTCCATGTTAGAAGGTGTAGGGGAGCATGTTTTTTAAACTAGTGTTGAAGATTATTCTGAACATGTGTGGAAATACTGGTGGTGTGGTTCAGAATGTGGACTTGAGTTTACAGACTACCTTTTAATCCAAGTTCACCATTTACTAGTGAAGTGATTTTGGTCATTGCTTTAACCTGGTAAACCAGCCATTTCCTATTGGTTGATTTACACTATTGCAGGTGTATAGCAAAGTGAATTTAGTTATATATTTTTTATATACACTCTTTTTCAGACTCTTTTCCATTATAATCTTATATAGGTTATTACAAGGTATTGAATATAGTTCCGTGTGCTGTACAGTAGGTCCTTGTTGTTTATCTGTTTTAAATATAGTAATGTGTATTTGTTCATTCCAAATTCCCAATTTATCCCTCCCTCCCAAACCAGTCATTTTTTTATCTAGTGGGGCTGTTGCACTACTTAACAGCGCTATTGCTTACCCGCCTCATGCTATGCTTTTCCAGATTAAGAACCACGGTGAATGGAACTTTCTTGGCACAGCTTCTGGCACATAAACATTTGGTAAATTTTGTAAATGTAGTTCCCTCACTACTAAACAGTTCCATTCTGTGAGCTCCTGAACTACAGTTTTCTAGTGCCTTTTGGAAAGATATTTGCTTTGTATTCTTTCTAAAATAGCTTCTTATAGGGAACTGTATTCATTATCCTATGATAAGCCATAATGGGAAAGAATAGAAAAAAAGAATGTATACACACACACACACACACACACACACACACACAAATAACTGAATCATTTTACTGTGCAGCAGAAACTAACAAAACATTGTAAATCAACTATACTTCAAGTTTTAAAAATGAAGAAATCTTAAAAAATAAAGTAATTCTTGTAAAAGTAATGCATGTTCTCTGGAAAAAATTTGTAAAAGCAAAAGGAATATAAATTACTTGTACTCCATAATTTCATGAATTTGCTTCCAGTCTTTGTAGGCAGGTGTTATAATGTGATTAATATATAACTAGTAATTTTCTGTTATAAAACACTTTATTGTTCTCAAATTGCTTATTTTGCTATTTACGTTTGTTTCTTTCTTTATTCTGGTTGCTTAGTTTTTGGTTGTTCTTATAGATAGGGTTTAGAGCCTTGTTTATTGTTTCTGTATTGTTTGATCATGATTTTTTTTCTTAATCCAAACATTTTGTATGCAATAAGAAAACTCAAGATAGTCCAGAGACCTACAGCCATTTTTGTTTCCAGTCTCCTTACTTTTTTGTTAGTACCCTTGTGCCTCTGCTTTGTCAAGCTTTTTATGAACTCTGAGTGAAGCTAGTTTTGGATTTGTATTTTGAACAGAGACATTGCCGCTTTGTTTAGTTTCTCACAGTGTGGCTGTTTACCAGGCCGTGTTCTTTATGCTGAACACTCCTCCAAGTTGTTCCGGAAATCACTGAGCCAATTATAACACCCCTGCAGTTTTTGGTTTACAGCTTTAGTTGTTTCACTAAAACAGGACATTATAGGATACTTCTGCGGTGGTTGATTTTTCTCCTTGAAGCCATTAAGGGTTGGAAATGCTTTGGAGTTAAAATTTTGAGTTTTCCCAAGAGTAACAGTTCTAAGTAAATGGAAATCAATTATTACAAAAATTTAAGTGATCTGCAAGCTTGCTTGAGGAATTCTTTGGAGAGATACTGAGGATTCACACTCTGCCCTATTCAAATCCCATTCCATTGTCCCTCACCATTATTGGTCTCTTCCAAGTATGTTCGTCTCAGCTCTTGGCTTGTTTGCTCACAGAGCCTGTAGATTCTGCCTATAGAAGATATGTAGTATTGGCCTTTTTTTTTAGTATCAGTGTTGTTATATGCATGTTTTTGCAACTTGTATTTTTTATACTTAGTATATCTTAGAGCTTGATTCATGTGTGTGTATATGAATTATATATATGAATATGAACTATAATTATATATAATTATATATGACCTGTGTATATATATGACATATGGGTTATATATAACTGTTTTACATAATTCATATGAATTGTATATAATTATATATATATACAAATTGCTTATTTATTTATATGACTTGCTCAGCCTCATTCTTTTAAACTTCCTCAGAGATTATTTAGCCCTTCTCTTGCTAATAGACATTTCAGATTGATTCCAATTTTTCTCCAGTACAATGTTTAATGTCTTTATACCTCCAAATGTTTCTGAAAACTCACAGTGCTTATCAGTACTTTGTACATGAAAAGCCACATCAGAAATAAAGTTTGTTGACTGAATTTGAAGAATGTGGGTTTATTTATTTGTAAATGGAATTCAGTAGTATTTGTCAAAGTAGCGATATTATCAAAAAATTTGAAGTATAGTTTTGAGAGAATATCAGTATCACTAACTACCTATATGCTCATGCTAGTTGAACCCCTGTACAATAAATCTATGTAACAAAAATGTTTTTAACCTAGTTGGTGGAAATTTATTTTCTGTTAAATTTGTTGCAGCATATTTCCTGTGCCATGAAAAAAAAAAAGATATGCCTTTGGAAGTGATTTTGTCTGTAGTTTTAAGAGTTTTAGTGAAATTCTAAAATTGCAGTTATATGATTTTGAAGAAAAATAAGGAGCTGTAACTCCTGGGTGCAGAGTGTTGTAAGTTAAATATACATTGATGCGGTAAATTGTAGTGTTTTTCAAATAAATTTCCAAAGTGTAAAATTTTTAATGCTTCATTTTGTTGTCTGCTGCATTACTTGATAGAGAGAGGATTTCTTTGGTAGAAAAATTGTACTGCAAAGAGAAACTGGACTTTAGACATTTCGTGATGTTTAAGGACATAGGTATAACATGGTATAATTTGGTATATGTGGTTTGGGCAGCAAAAATCAATCTGCAGTCTCACAGTTAAAATCCATAATGAAATAGGTCTTTTTCATGTCTTCCTCCTTTATCATACCTAGGGAAGGACTCTGTAACTCAGAAGTGAAGTAAAATCTGCAATAAGAGGGGGAATTTTATGTATGTTGCTGTCATAATTTATAAAACTCTTAGACATTTAAAGTTATAGGTTCCAGATAGAGGCCATAAAAAGTGGATTTTTTTTTTTTTTCTAATCATGGGACAGGACCCAGTAGCTCAGCAATGAATCATCTGTTTTTCAGATCTCAAGAGTAAAGCTATAGATTTTGAGCCTGTTTAGGTTTTCGAATGTTCAGATGAGAGGAAAATGGATGAGCAAACCTTTGGAGTTGATAGCCCTGTGTAGTTATTTTGGAAGAGCAGCGTTTGACAAGTATTCATTTCTCCAGAAAGTTGCCTTTAGACAAACCTTTTTTACCCATGAGTTTCTGGATTTATCCCTGTTTTGCTAAGATAGGAGTTGAATAAGTAATATAGTTAAGCTTTGTGTCACCTTCTTTTTATCCATAGATTTATTCATGTACTGCTTGCTTCCTGCCCCCAACAACATATTAAGTCTTAGCTACAAAAGGTACATTTAATTTTAGCTAGTTGGATAGTTTTTCTGAACATTTGTTCTTTGTAGACCGAGGGAGACAGATGGATTTGAATTCTAAAGTGGGGTCTTTTGAGCTAGTAGAAGAAATAACCAGTAAAGTGATAGACAAGGATTCCAGGCAGTTCTAATTAGTCAGGCACAGCTGTGAGCAGGAATTGATGAGAAGGGCAAGATTCAATGGCATAGAAGATGCAATATTTCTCATTTTCTTAGAGGTACTTAGTGGTCAGCCATGGTCATCGGTCATTTTTGAATAGTTGCTGGGTGCCTGTTTATGTTTTTACCTAACCCAGCCAAACAATTACAGGCTATGGGTCTAGAAATGAACGTCTCTGATCTTATAGTCAAAATATGGATGACTGATTTCAGCTTCTTTGTTCATGTTGACTAGAGGAAGATGAGGTCAGGAGTCTCATTAGAAGCCTAGGGACTTCTCTGTGGCTGTGACTCCAAATTCCCAATCTGAGGTCCTGGGATTGATCCCTGGTCGGGGGACTGAATCCCACATGCCACAACTAAAGACCCCGCAGGCTGCAACTAAGAGCTGGTACAGCCAAATGAACACATTTTTAAAAAAAATTACTGGCCTGGAGTGTATTTGCACCTGGTGCCTTATTGTGTCTGTAGCTTTCTGTGTTTTGTTTTGTTTGCTGCTGCTAAGTCGCTTCAGTCGTGTCCGACTCTGTGCGACCCCATAGACGGCAGCCCACCAGGCTCCCCTGTCCCTGGGACTCTCCAGGCAAGAACACTGGAGTGGGTTGCCATTGCCTTCTGCATGTTTTGTTTGAGGGGCACTTGTGTGCCGGACAGAAATGGTATGGACCTAACAGAAGCAGAAGATATTAAGAAGAGGTGGCAAGAATACATGGAAGAATTGTACAAAAAAGATCTTCACGACCCAGATAATCATGATGATGTGATCACTCATCTAGAGCCAGACATCTTGGAATATGAAGTCAAGTGGGCCTTAGAAAGCATCACTACGAACAAAGCTAGTGGAGGTGATGGAATTCCAGTTGAGCTTTTTCAAATCCTGAAAGATGATGCTGTGAAAGTGCTGCACTCAATATGCCAGCAAATTTGGAAAACTCAGCAGTGGCCACAGGACTGGAAAAGGTCAGTTTTCATTCCAATTCCAAAGAAAGGCAATGCCAAAGAATGCTCAAACTACCACACAATTGCACTCATCTCACATGCTAGTAAAGTAATGCTCAAAATTCTCCAAGCCAGGCTTCAGCAATACGTGAACCGTGAACTCCCTGATGTTCAAGCTGGTTTTAGAAAAGGCAGAGGAACCAGAGATCAAATTGCCAACATCCGCTGGATCATGGAAAAAGCAAGAGAGTTCCAGAAAAACATCTATTTCTGCTTGACTGACTATGCCAAAGCCTTTGACTGTGTGGATCACAATAAACTGTGGAAAATTCTTCAAGAGATGGGAATACCAGACCACCTAACCTGCCTCTTGAGAAATCTGTATGCAGGTCAGGAAGCAACAGTTAGAACTGGACATTGAACAACAGATTGGTTCCAAATAGGAAAAGGAGTATGTCACGGCTGTATATTGTCACCCTGCTTATTTAACTGATATGCAGAGTACATCATGAGAAACACTGAACTGGAAGAAACACAAGCTGGAATCAAGATTGCTGGGAGAAATATCAATAACCTCAGATATGCAGATGACACCACCCTTATGGCAGAAAGTGAAGAGGAGCTAAAAAGCCTCTTGATGAAAGTGAAAGAGGAGAGCGAAAACATTGGCTTAAAGCTCAACATTCAGAAAACGAAGATCACGGCATCCGGTCCCATCACTTCATGGGAAATAGATGGGGAAACAGTGGAAACTGTCAGACTTTATTTTTTTTGGCTCCAAAATCACTGCAGATGGTGACTGCAGCCATGAAATTAAAAGACGCTTACTCTTTGGAAGAAAAGTTATGACCAACCTAGATAGTATATTGAAAAGCAGAGACATTACTTTGCTGACTAAGGTCTGTCTAGGCAAGGCTATGGTTTTTCCTGTGGTCATGTATGGATGTGAGAGTTGGACTGTGAAGAAGGCTGAGCGCCGAAGAATTGATGCTTTTGAACTGTGGTGTTGGAGAAGACTCTTGAGAGTCCCTTGGACTGCAAGGAGATCCAACCAGTCCATCCTAAAGGAGATCAGTCCTGGGTGTTCATTGGAAGGTCTGATGTTGAGGCTGAAACTCAACAAATACTTTGGCCACCTGATGCGAAGAGTTAACTCATTGGAAAAGATTCTGATGCTGGGAGGGATTGGGGGCAGGAGGAGAAGGGGACGACTGAGGATGAGATGGCTTGATGGCGTCACGGACTCGATGGATGTGAGTCTGAGTGAACTCCGGGAGTTGGTGATGGACAGGGAGGCCTGGCGTGCTGCAATTCATGGGGTCTCAAAGAGTCGGACATGACTGAGTGGCTGAACTGAACTGTGTGCAGTCTTGGGTCGCATCTTTAGTCATTTTCTTCTCAGTAAATATTTATTGAGCACCTGTTACCTGCCAGGTTCTCTGGTGCTTGGTATACATTAAGGAAAAGGATAGACAAAGTTGTAATCCATATTGACAGAGAAAAACCTTTTTTTTCCCAATTAATATGAACTAATGTTATTGAAGTGGCTTCCCTGAAGGCTCAGCCGTAAAGAATCTGCCTGCAATGCAGGACACACAGGTTCCATTCCTGGGTGGGTAAGATCCCCTGGAGAAGGGAATGGCAACCTGCTCCAGTATTCTTGGCTGGGGAATCCCATGGACAGAGGAGCTTGGTGGGCTACAGTCCACGGGGTGGCAAAGAGTCAGACACAACTGAGCGACTGAGCACACACGCAGTGTTACTGTGTGCTTGCTATCTGCCAAGTGCTTTGCTCAGTGCTTTATTTCAGGGGAAGCCATCAAAACATGCTGAGATTTAAGTGCAGAGGATAAAAAGAGGAACAAATCTAAGTGTGTGCCCTCAAGAAGTTTACAATCTATCAGAATCTCTCTGGTAACAGTATCTGCTGCTGCTGCTGCTGCTAAGTCGCTTCAGTCGTGTCTGACTCTGTGCGTCCCCATAGACAGCAGCCCACCAGGCTCCCCCGTCCCTGGGATTCTCCAGGCAAGAACACTGGAGTTGGTTGCCATTTCCTTCTCCAATGCATGAAAGTGAAAAGTGAAAGTGAAGTCGCTCAGTCGTGTCCAACTCTTAGCGACTCCATGGACTGCAGCCTACCAGGCTTCTCTGTCCATGGGATTTTCCAGGCAAGAGTACTGGAGTGGGGTGCCACCGCCTTCTCCAGGTAACAGTATCTATAGAACTTAATTGAGCATATTAGAATCCCTCCAATGCACAACTCAGGATTGACAGATTTTGCAAACCAGACTGTGTCCTTAATGGGAAGTTGTTCGCCACACTTAATGTCAGGTGGCAGTAGTTAGTTAGGCTAACTACAGTAGTTAGTAGTAGTTAGTTAGTAGTTAGTTAGGCATACATTCAATCAAGTGTTTACTGTAGAGCAGGGTTTTTCAACCTCAGCCAGATAACTCTATTGTGGGGGCTTCTCTGTACATTATATGATGTTTAGCAGCATCCCTGGCCTCTACTCAGTAGATGTCAGTTTCTATACTTGTGACAACTAAAAATATTCCCAGACATTGCCAAACATCCCCTGGGAGGCACAGAGAGTCTCTGCTCTAGGCATTAGTCTCCCTGGACATTCAGCAGCTCTTCCAGGAGGCAAAGCCAACCGCAGCATCACCCAACATTTAGCTTGTGCCACCAGCTCACTCTCTTCCTACAAATGGGAACTGCTTGGGCTCTTCACACCTTATACTGGAAATACAATCATGTACAGTGACAGTGTCTCTGCAGTGTCACTGACTGCTTATCAGCAGTGGGGATAATGATCTTGATCTGCCTTTCAGAGCTAGAATAATCAGTGGGAATTTCATTTTTTGTTATTAAATTTATTATGAATTTGAATAATACATATGTGAGGTATAAATACATAAGTATAACTTTGAATCTATACATAAAGTAATTTTTTAAAGTATGTATTCTGTTTTTCCACCACCCAGTTAAGAAGTGGGTCCTGAGCAATACCTTTAAAGACCCCTGCAATGCTGTACCATCCAACCCTCCCTCTCTCCCACATAGGAGACACTGTCCTGAGTTTTGTGTTTGCTTTTCATTATTGTTTTCTCATATTATGCACACAACTCTAAACATTACAGAGCTCAGTTTTGTGTGTTTTAAGACCTTATTATATAAACGTAGCATGCCATATTATGTTTCTTGTGACTTGCTCTTTTTTCTGTCCCACATGTGTTCTGGGATTCTTCCATACCTATGTGTGTAGCTGTACTTTTATTTTCACTGATGTGTAATTATATGAATACATCACAGCATATCCATTTTGTTGCTGAATGTTTGCCTGGTTTCCAGTTTTGTTGTGGCTGTAAACAACATTTCTGTGACTCTTCTTGTACTTGTCATCTGGTGTTCATGTGCAAGAGTTTCTGCAGGGAATTACCCAGAAGTGGATGGCTGTATTTAGGCTGTATCTATGGAGCAGGCTGAAGGATGGCTCCCAAAGATATCAGGTCCTAATGCCTGGAACCTGTAAACGTTATCTTATGTGGAAAGACGATCTTTGCAGATGTGATTAAGTTAAAGATCTTGAGCTGGGGAGATTATCCTTGATTATCAGGAGGACCATGGATACAATCACAGGTGTCCTTAGTAAAGGAAAGGCTGATGGAGATTCCTCAGAGTACAAGTGGAGAAGGCCATGTAATCACAGAGACAGAAACTGAAGTGATGGAGCCACAGCTGAGGGCACCAGCGGCAGCCAGAGGTGGAGCAGCCAAGAGACACACTGTTTCCCCGAGCCTCTGGATGGAGTTCGGCTCTGCCAACACCTTGAATTTGGCCCACTGATACTGATTTTGGACTTCTGGCCTCCAGAACTGTAAGAAAATAAATATCTGTTGTTTTAAGCCACTAAGTATGATGATTTGTTATAGCAGCTGCTGCGAACTAAAACAATGCATTTTCATTTTAACTGGACAGTACCAGTTGTTTTCTGAGGTGTTTTTACCAATTTCTGTTTCCACTAGAAGTGTCTCAATTCCTGTTGTTTGACATTCTTCTCAGCACTTAGGTATTTTTGCATTTTACCAATAAGAAATTTTTCTAAGCAAGTCTATTAAATTTGGTGTAAACTTTGAAATTTTTAGTCTAGAATGCAAAACAAGCAAAAAACTGAATATGCTAATAACGTTAAAATGTTGATATTGAATACTATAATAAGGAAGATAAGGGGTTTGGTTAAATTGATAAATATGCTATAGACACTGTATTATACCTATTATTTCTCTTGGCTTATCTCCTAACCACTGAACTTAGTATGTTCTCTACACACTCTTCTTTCTCTTGAAAATAACCTAGTGATTGGGGACTTTCATTTTGGTCCAGAGGCTCAGACTCCATGTTGCCAATGCAGGGGGCCCCCAGTTCGATCCCTGATCAGGGAACTAGGTCCCGTAGACCATAACTAAACGATAATTAAAGATCCCATGTGCCACTGCTAAGACCTGGCACAGCCAAATGAATAAATATTTTAAAATATAAGCTGTCTGGACTTAACTTAAAAAAAATATCTGCTGATTCTTTGGTATTCATTGCATGAGTTGGCATGCCCCTTAGTTTCTGTTGGGTTTGTTTCTGTTTTTACTCTATCCCATGTTAAATCTTTTTGGCTAAACATAAATTGGTAAAATAGTATTTTGTGAAGGATGGGCAGTGGGCAGTAATTATAAACTATCTGCTCAATAAAATAGTGTATTTCTGTATGTATTTTGAGCGAACAGATGTTTAGTCATCAATCTCAGAAAATGTTACCATTCCTTTGTCTCATGAATTATATTGTTTGATGATAAACATATTGCCCATACTAACAATAATTGTAAATACCTTAGGGATGAATTGCTTTTGGCAGTTTAAAAACTAACTTTAAAACATATATCCTCATTTGATTAATTTGTTTCTTTTGGGTTCCTTCAGGGTACACATTTAACCAGATATATTTACTTACGAAACTGGGTGAATCATAGTTGTTTGTAACAGTTTTGAGAGGCCCAAGAAAAAGTTTCTATTAGCAAAATTAAGCGGCAAATTGAGATTATGGAACCCTACCATTGGGAGAGGAAATTCTTACCTGCCATTTATAAGAACTGGAATAAAATCTAGTTTCTTCTTGATTGTGCCCAATGGTGGGGCTCTTATAACCTCTTCAGCTTTTGGTTTTGACAAGCTTTTTTTTTTTTTCCCAAAACCCTTTTCTTATAAAAAAAATTTGGACAATTATCCCCTAACGTTAAAGTAGACGGAGTTGCATAACAAACCCTTAGGTACCTATCACCAACTTCACCAGTTTTCAGCGCATAGCCAATCTTCTTTCAGCTATACTGCCACCTGTTTTCTCTCTTTCTCATATTATTCCCATATTATTTTAAAGTAAATACATGACATCCTATCACTTTATCCATAAGTATTTCTGTGTGTATCTAAAGAGGTGAGGAATCCTTAAAAACAATCATAATCTTTCATATCTTTAACTTTTAAAAATATAATTAAATATGTAGGCAGCATTTGGATTTCCAGTTGTCTTATGATTGTGCTAATATTTTTAAAAAGATTGATTGTTTGAGTTAGTGTTAGTCGCTCAGTCGTGCCCGACTCTGTGACCCCATGGACTGCAGTCCACCAGGCTCCTCTGTCCATGAGATTTTCCAGGCAAGGATACTGGAGTGGGTTGCGATTTCCTTCTCCAGGGGATCTTCCTAACCCAGGGATCAAACCTGGGTCTCCTGCACTGCAGGCAGAGTCTTTACTGACTGAGCTACAAGGGAAGCTGTTTGAATCACGATATAAATAGGACACAGCATGACATTGGTTGATTTTTTTTTAAATATTTATTTTATTTTGACTTTGCCGGGTCTTAGTTGTAGCATGTGGACTCATAGTTGCAGCATGCGTGTGGGATCTAGTTCCTCAACCAGGAATCACACCTGGGCCCCTGCATTGGGAACATAGAGTCTTACCCACTAGACCACAAGGGAAGTCCCAGGTTGATGTTTCTGAACTACATGGTGCTTCTCTTTTTTTTTTTCCCTTCCTCTGCCTTGCCGAAAGTTGGTTCTTTGTCCTGTTGAGTTTCCTTTGGTATTGTTGAGTCGCTAAGTTGTGTCTGACTGTTTTCAACCCCATGGGCTGCAGCACGCCAGGCTTCCTTGTCCTTTGCTGTCTCCTGGAGTTTGCTCAGATTCGTGTCCATTAAGTTCGTGATGCTACCTAACCATCTCATCCTCTGCCACCCGTTTCTCCTTTTGCTTTCAATTTTTCCCAGCATCAGAGTCTTTTCCAATGAGTTGGCTCTTCACATCAGGTGGCCAAAGTATTGGAGCTTCAGCTTCAGCACCAGTCCTTCTAATGAATATTCAAGGTTGATTTCCTTTAGGATTGACTGGTTTGATCTCCTTGCTGTGTCCAAGAGTCTTCTCCAGCACCACAATTTGAAAGCATCAATTCTTCGGTGCTTAGCATTTCTTATGGTCCAACTCACATCCGTACATGACTACTGGAAAAACCATAGCTTTGACTATGTGGACCTTTGTTGGCAAAGTGATGTCTCCGCTTTTTAGTATGCTAAGTTTGTCATAGCTTTCCTTCCAAGGAGCCAGTGTCTTTTAATTTCACGGCTGCAGTCACCGTCCACAGTGATTTTGGAGCCCAAGAAAATAAAGTCTGCCACTGCTTCCACTTTTCCCCCATCTGTTTGCTGTGATATGATGGGGCCAGATGCCATGGTCTTAGTTTTTTAATGTTGAGTTTTAAGCCAGCCTTTTCACTCTCCTCTTTCATCCTCATCAAGAGGCTCTTTAGATCCTCTTCACTTTCTGCCATTAGAGTGGTATCATCTGCATATCTGGGGTTGTTGATATTTCTGCTGGCAGTCTTGATTCCAGCTTGTGATTCTTCCCGCCTGGCATTTCTCATTATGTACTCTGCATAGAAGTTAAATGAGTAGAGTGACAATATACAGCCTTGTTGTACTCTTTTCCCAGTTGGAAACCAGTCAGTTGTTCCATGTCTGGTTCTAACTGTTGCTTCTTGTCTTGCATAAAGGTTTCTCAGGAGACAGGTAAGGTGGTCTGGTATTCCCATCTCTTGAAAAATTTTCCACAGTTCATTGTGATCCACACAGTCAAAGGCTTTAGCATAGTCAGTGAAGTAGATGTTTTTCTGGAATTCTCTTGCTTTCTCTATGATCTGAAGAATGTTGGCAATTTGATCTCTGGTTCTTCTGCCTTTTCTAAACCCAGCTTGTATATTGGAAGCTCTCCATTCACATACTGCTGAAGCCTAACTTGAAGGATTTTTGAGCATAACCTTATTACATGTGAAATGAGCACAATAGTATGGTAGTTTAAACATCCTTTGGCATTGCCCTTCTCTGGGATTGGAATGAAAACTGACCTTTTCCAGTCCTGTGGCCACTGCTGAGTTTATGCTTATTGTACCTGCCTAGTATAGTTTAACATGTCTTTTTCTGTCCTCTAAATTTCCTGTAACTTTATCTCTGGATCTCACTTCTAGATCAGGGTTCGCTCAGATTTTAGGTTTTTCAGAGCACTCTCTGTACATGATTTCCTTTGATCTTAACAGTGTAAACCCCTCATTTCTATAAATATAGAAACACAGACTGAGAGAATTTAAGTAAAATGCCTAAGTGGAGAATTACTTGCAGAGGCTCAGCTAGAACTTAGTTTCCTTAACTCAGTGGTTTGTAATCTTGGCTGTGTATCTCATTCACCTCTGGAGTTAAGCAAAACAAATGCCTAGATATTTTGAGTTAATCGGGCTGGGGTGGGGCCCATTAAATATTATGTGAAAGCTCTCAAGGCAGTTCTCAATGTTTAGCCAGGGTTGAAAGCAACTACCCTAATGCATATCTCATGTTCCCTCCTCTGTCACATATATTTTCTTCATCTAATTAGAAGATTCTTACATGGAAGAGGAATAGTTATTTTCCATTGCTCCAGAAGGCAGAAATATAATTAGTCCAAGTGAGGGAAGTTTACTTGGATGTAACAGTGGGAACCAGCTATACATCCTAAGAGCATTATTCTTGGAATTTATGTATCTTCTCATTCATTAATTTATCAAACATTTATGTGCCAGACACTGATACAAGTATGACTAAGACATGGTTCCCTCTTTCAGAGTTCACAGTTAAAATAGGGGTACAGCTTTAAATAACGTTATAGTAGAGTGTGTTACACATCTTGGGGGCTGCATAATTTCCTTTTATAAGTTGTTATATTTTTGTATTTTTAAATTGTCATCAGTGGCTTTCTTACTAAGATACTTACGCTAAGCATTTAGTGAATATGTCACAATGAGAGTCCTTCCATTAAATATGTAATTCAAGCAATAACAAGTAAAGTTAGTCTTTGCATAGTTATCATTTTTCTTTAAATAGAAAAAAAATAAAATTTATAATAGCATTGAAACCATTTTGAGAGTTCATTTCTACATCTTTCTCCGAATTTTACTCTGTTGATTACTAAGCATAGAAGGATGATTTGTATTGGTTTTGTCAATACTTTGGTGAAAAAAAATGATTTTGTAACATGGAGAAATTTTTAGATTTGGACTTTATGCCTCAGATCAACTTTGAAGAGTCACTCTACATACCACTCACTACATTTCCTTCATGGACATCATTTATTAAAAACAAATCATTGAGGCTGGGATGGGGGTAGGAGGGGATATATGTATAGTTATAGCTAATTCACATTGTTGTACAGCAGAAATCAACACGACATTGTAAAGCAATTATCCTCCAATTAAAAAAAGTTTAAAAATTTAAAAACAAAGTAATATGAAGTGATATAGGGAGAACATTCAGAAAACGAAGATCATGACATCTGGTCCCATCACTTAATGGGAAATAGATGGGGAAACAGTGGAAACAGTGTCAGGCTTTATTTTGGGGGGCTCCAAAATCACTGCAGATGGTAATTGCAGCCATGAAATTAAAAGACGTTTACTCCTTGGAAGGAAAGTTATGACCAACCTAGATAGCATATTGAAAAGCAGAGACATTACTTTGCCAACAAATCTGTCTAGTCAAGACTATGGTTTTACCAGTGGTCATGTATGGATATGAGAGTTGGACTGTGAAGAAAGCTGAGTGCCAAAGAATTGATGCTTTTGAACTGTGGTGTTAGAGAAGACTCGTGAGAGTCCCTTGGACTGCAAGGAGATCCAACCAGTCTATTCTAAAGGAGATCAGCCCTGGGTGTTCTTTGGAAGGAATGATGCTAAAGCTGAAGCTCCCGTACTTTGGCTACCTCATGCAAAGAGTTGACTCATTGGAAAAGACTCTGATGCTGGGAGGGATTGGGGGCAGGAGAAGAAGGGGACGACAGAGGATGAGATGGCTGAATGGCATCACCGACTCGATGGACGTGAGTTTGAGTGAACTCTGGGAGTTGGTAATGGACAGGGAGGCCTGGTGTGTTGCGATTCATGGGGTCACAAAGAGTCGGACACAACTGAGTGACCGAACTGAGCTGAACTGAGCTGATAGGGAGAAAAACAAATTCATTGAGAGACTTCCCTTGTTGCCCAATGGTTAAGACTCCATGCTCACAATGCAGGGTTCCATCCCTGGTCAGGAAGCTAGATCCCACATGCTGCAGCTGAGTTCCCATGCCTCAGCTAAAGATCTCACTTGCCTGCACACAGCTGCAGCCAAATAAATAAATAAAAATAAATATTAAAAAACAAATCTTTGATACATCTGTTGAAATAGCAGGCACAATTTCTCTTAGAGTTGGTATCTGACCCTTTGATAGAGGTATGTTCTAGATGATATGGGAATACCAAAAGGTTATCTGGAACTTCCCTGATGGCTCAGTAGGTAAAGAATCTGCCTGCAATGCAGGAGACTCAGGTTTGATCCCTGGGTCAGGAAGATCCCCTGGAGAAGGAAATGTCAACCCACTCCAGTATTCCTGCCTGGGAAATCCCATGGACAGAGGAGCCTGGTGGGCTATAGTCCCTGGGATCATAAGAATTGGACATGACTTAGCAACAAAACGTATAAAGCAACTAATAATAAAAGATTATTCTCAGACGGGGAAGTGAGAGGAAGAAAAGTGTATTTCAAAGTTGATGGTGGAGCAGAGCTGAGTTCTGAATGATAGGTAGGATTTGAACTTAGTGGTATAGGACATTCAGGCCATATTAGCAGAGAGATGACAAAATAGAACCCTGGTCATAGAACATGACAGAGATGAAAACTAAGCAAGGATTAGGATAAGATGGAACTTTTATGCAAAAAGAATTTGAACAGTGATTTCTTACATATGGGAGTCCTCAGAGTTCTAACAGTTGTGCTGTCAATAAAAACTGTTCTCAGTTTATCCAGCGATTTGGGAGAAATCACCGGATACTGGAGTTCCAGAACTGAGCCAAAGCTAATTAGCGTGGTAACAAGGCAGAGTCCATTCCTAGTTTTGGCACCAAGCTAAGGGCTAAAACTCATGAATTAAAGTGTGAAATTTAATTGTGGTTATCAGTTCAGATCATTTTAAAAAATAGATGCTGATGAGAGTTTGCATACATACAAGACTGAATAAGGTTGTGCAGCTTCAGGGTCTAATTTAATTGATAACGGATCCACTTTTGATTTAGGCTTTTGTATTAGAGATAGAGTTCCATCCTTTCATTCTTGATTCATTTACTTGGTTCACATGAAATCTTTCTGATCTTTGAGTTGCCAGATGCAATTCAATTTGACCATAACTGCCATCTTCATAATGTAAAAAAAATTGTAGGAAAATCTGTAAAAGGGTTTAAAAACTCACTCTAACGTTTGAGAGAATTTTGGTATTCTGTTGACTCTACTGAAAAGTTTTGTCCTGGGGTTGCAAGTCGGGCCAGTTCAATCTGCTTTGGAATAATTCAGGTATAAATTCATTTAATGCTGACAAGTTCACATAATGAATTGAATCAGTTAATGAACCTTACTAGGGAGTATAATAATTTATTCATGATAGGGAGTGTAATAATTTATTTGGAGCTTCCGTGATCCTGAGTTTTAAATCTCATTTCTTTTTGGAGAATGAACAGTTTTACTGTTCACTGATAGTTCTCAGCATCTGTGGTGGTCTCCGCCATCCCACCACAGTCTTCCACCTAATGAGCCCTACAGTGAGAAAAACTGCTGCTGAAATACAATAGATGGGACTAATGAATTGATTTAAAGAAAACACTCCCTGGGGTCCTTATGCTTGTGCTTTGTCAGATACATCCCCCAAATGTTGATATATCAGTTACCATTTGTTTGACTAGGAATTATTAAAGACTGCTTGCTGCTGTAAAATACCAGCTCTAGTTATGACTACTTTTTTTCAATATAAACTATTTAACTTGTCATCACAGTTTTTTTTTAATAGAGGAAAAAAACCCACCTGTTTATATTACCTCAAATATTAATGACATTTCAAAATTGAATAAGTACATTTTACCTTATTATAGGGCATATACAATTTTTATACTGCTTTTTATTGTTGTATAGTTTTAATTATTTTTAATTTATTCCACAATACTCCATTATGATATAATTTAATTGAACACTTCTGAATTTTGAGATTGCTTCTACTTTTTCCACTGTGATAAGACTGCAGTGAAAATCTCTCTGTGTGTTTTTATTTCTGGAATGTTTCAGATAAATTCTTAGAAATGGGGTGCTTTCTGTTTCTTTCAGAGGTAGGAGATTATATATGTTTTAGCTACATCTTGACCCTTTTAGAGGATTACATCTCTAGTATTCTGAACAGCAAAGTAGATGGAAATTGAGATTTACATTTAGGAGAGTATAGTAGTTCATTCCCTAATCTTGATTTTTCTAATGATTTATTAGTCTAGTTAATTTCCTAATGTGTATATATAATATTTTCTGTTACCCAAAAAGCCTCTATATGCTTATTATTCCTACCATATTTAGCATCATGACTGGTAGGTATATGTTCTGTGTTTTCCAAATGAAAAAAAAGTTGGTAAAAATGATACAGTCCTCTCTAACTCTTCTGTCGCTACTGGAGTCTTGTTCAAAGCTAGATATGGCTGGTAAAGAATATTTTGCTTCCTTTCTCTTAACTTTCCAGAATGATTGTTTTTTAGCTTCAAAACATATGTGTCATGTATGATGAAAAAATTACATTAAGACTTTAAGTTAATATTTTGAGTGTCATTCCCTTAATACTTTGGTGACGTCAGCATTGTCACCAAAGTACAGTTAGTAAACCTGTCTTCTGATTAAAGGTGTCAAGGATCTTCCTTTTTCCTCAAATAGCCTTTTTCCTTTTTTAAAAAAAATTTAATTTTCTAATGATATTTTGGTCTTGATCAAGATCTTTACTAACAGTAGTGGTTTTATATGAGCATCAGAGACAAATTATTTAATATTCATAAGTACCAGAAAAGATCGTCCATAGCTGACTCACTAAAACCCAAAGGTATGATCTCTTTCTCTTTATAAAATGATTTTAGGCCATGACTTTCGAACTTTAGAATTCTTAAAAACAGCAGCATATCAGACAGTTCTTAGTTTTCATAAGAGGCCATTGAAATGGATAATGCTGAGTAACCTAATGGATTTCTGAAAGCATAGGGTGCTTTAGATACTGCTAAATCAATAAACATAACAGTCACTTAAGTGTGTATATTGTGTATTATTTGGTTAATTATAATTCAAATCCTTTCAGAGTATTTGTCTTTCAAGTGGAATGCTAAAAATATAACTAAAGTGCTTGTAAAAAATAGAACCATCAGCAAAATGCAGTAGTATGTATTTTTTCAGATAATCTTAATATTTGAAGTTAACCTCAGATTCTGCCATATACATCATTTTATGAACCATGAAGGAACAAATTTCAGAAGCACTTAGTAGTAAAAGTAAATAGTTGAGTTTAATGTTACTTTCGGAGACGGCAACAGCAGCCCACTCCAGTACTCTTGCCTGGAAAAATCCCATGGATGGAGGAGCCTGGTGGGCTATAGTCCATGGAGTCGCTAAGAGTCGGACACGACTGAGCGACTTCACTTTCACTTTTATGCATTGGAGGAGGAAATGGCAACCCACTCCAGTGTTCTTGCATGGAGAATCCCAGGGACGGGGGAGCCTGGTGGGTTGCCATTTGTAAGGTCTCACAGAGTCGGACACAACTGAAGCGACTTAGCAGCAGCAGAAGCAGCAATGTTACTTTAGAAAAGGCAGAGGAACCAGAGATCAAATTGGCAGCATCCACTGGATCATAGATAAAGCAAGAGAATTCTAGAAAAACATCTATTTCAATTTCATTGAATATGCTAAAAAGCCTTTGACTGTGTGGATCACAACGAACTATGGAAAATTCTTAAAGAGATGGGAATACCAGACCACCTTATTGAAAGTTGCTTGGTTGTGTCCAACTCTTTGCAACCCCATGGACTTCTCCAGGCCAGAATACTGGAGTGGGTAGCCTTTCCCTTCTCTAGGGGATCTTCCCAACCCATGGATCAAACCCAGATCTCCCACATTGCAGGTGATTCTTTACCAGCTGAGCCACAAGGGAAGCCCGAGAATACTGGAGTGGGTAGCCTATCCCTTCTCCAGCAGGAATTGAACTGGGGTCTCCTGCATTGCAGGCGGATTCTTTACCAACTGAGCTATCAAGGAAGCCCCTAATTGCCTCCTGAGAAATCTGTATGCAGGCCAAGAAGCAACAGTTAAAACCATACATGGAACAATGGACTGGTTCCAAATTGGGAAGGGAGTACATCAAGGCTGTATATTGTCACCTTGCTTATTTAACTTACATTCAGAGTACATCATGTGAAATGCCAGGCTAGATGAAGCACAAACTGGAATCAAGATTGCATGGGGAAATATCAACATCAGATATGCAGATGACACCACCCTTATGGCAGAAAGCAAAGAGGAACTAAAGAGCCTCTTGAAAGTGAAGGAGGTGAGTGAAAAAGCTGGCTTAAAACTCAACATTCAAAAAACTAAGATCATGGCACCTGGTCCCATCACTTCATGGCAAACAGATCGGGAAACAATGGAAACAGTGACAGACTTTATTTTCTTGGACTCCAAAATCACTGCAGATGGTGACTCCAACCATGAAATTTAAAAGATGCTTCCTCCTTGGAAGGAAAGCTATGACCAACCTAGACAGCATATTAAAAAGCAGAGACATTACTTTGCTGACAAAGGCCTGTCTAGTCAAAGCTATAGTTTTTCCAGTAGTCATGTATGGATGTGAGAGTTGGACTGTAAAGAAAGCTAAATGCCAAAGAATTGATGCTTTTGAACTGTGTTTAGAGAAGACTCTTGAAAGTCCCTTGGACAGCAAGGAGATCAAATCAGTCAATCCTAAAGGAAAGCAGTCCTGAATATTCATTGGAAGGACTGATGCTGAAGCTGAAGCTCCAATACTTTGGCCACCTGATGTGAAGAACTGACTCATTAGAAAAGATCCTGATGCTGGGAAAGATTGAAAGCAGGAGATGAAGGGGACGACAGAGGATGAGATGGTTGGATGGCATCACCGACTCGATGGACATGAGTTTGAGCAAGCTCTGGGAGTTGGTGATAGACAGGGAAGCCTGAAGGGCTGCAGTCCTTGGGTCGCAAAGAATCAGACACAACTGAGCGACTGAACTGAATGATACTGAATTGTTGTTTGATTTGTTTGTCCAATAAAAGCCTATATTGAATTTTTCAGGAGTTGCTTCATATAACATAAGTAGCTGCTCAGTGTAGCATAAGTAAAAATGTATCTGGAGTGCATATGTATTGTGTATCAAAGGGTTGTACTGGGTAGAAATCACAAAATCAATATTGAAAGCTTTTTAAAAATGTAACAAAATTTGTTTAGATCTTCATAACTTGAGATGACCAAATTTAAAATTCTATGGTTTTTCACATTAAAAGTATCTTAATCTTTGTTGACCATGACGGTGGAAGCTGGTTACTGACTTTTTGAGGGGAGATCTTAAAAAAAAAATAGGCAATCTAGCTTCCTTAGGTACTATTACTTCAGGGTAGATAGTCGCCTCTGAAATGTGATCCTTTCTATAGGAATTTGTAGTTATTTTATCTGCTACCATTTGTGAAAAATAATCAAAAGTGTAATTTGTGTTTGAATCTAGACAAAAGGGTGGGATGATTGAATTTGTATGACTTGATGGTGAAGGACATTATAATCATTATCTGTTTGATACTCTTTAATAAATACTAAATAGAAATGTCCCTAGTTCTTATTTTTAATAATATGGTTTGCAGTATAGTTTTACTTAATGATACCTAGTTGAATACAACTATTGCCTGGTTAGAACTTTTTAAAATTTTATTTAAAAATTATCAAGTAGACATTTTTTGGGGGGAAAGTACAGTTCTATGACTCTTAACACATATGTTGATTCATGTAACCATTTAACACATGTATTGATTCATGCAACCACTTAGCACATGTAAGATTCATGTAACCACCAGTGCTGTCCAAGATATAGAACAATTTGTCTTCATGAACCTTCTTATACTGTCCCTAAATAGTCATACCCTGCGTGTATCCCAACCTCTGGCAACCATTGATCTGTTTTTTAAATCACTATACATTTTTTCCCCAGAAAGTAATAAATAGAATCATGCAGACGGAACCTTTTGAAACTGATTTCTCTCACTCACAAAATGCCATTGAGATTCACTGAGGTTGTGGGGATCAGTAGTTCATTTTTTTTATTGCCAAGTTGTTGGTTGAAATGTTATGGCATTTGGATATTATTTCTGATCTGACACACTGGCACTGAAGTTTGAATTGGTTGCTTTTAACTGGGTTGACTAATTTTTTTAATCAGTTAAATGAGATACACATGTAGTTAATTTTCTGAATTAGAATGTCTTTTTAAACTGAACATTTTTTTAGTTTAGTGGCTTGCATGTATAGCTAAGCTAGTCAGTTACAGGATTTAAGGGCAAAATTTGAGGTTAAAAAAAAGGATTTTGCAGTTTATGAGTGAAATAGAATGATCTATGACCCTTTAAAATGCCAGTGCCAATGACTTGACAGAATTTTCTTTGGTTTTGTTCCAAGCCTGTTCCCACTCTGTCTTCCTGGTCTACTGAGAACCAGACACTCTAGTGGCTGATAATCTATTTTAATATGCTTGCTTCAGAAGTGCCTGCCTTTATTTGTTGGTTATACCAGTCTATTCACCTTAACTTGGTCAAACTTCCGTGTGTAAACTCTTTGCATCATAAATTTAGTTTGATTCTTTATCTTAGTATCTATTTCTTAGTTGATTGAGGTTTTATTATTTCCCCAGCTGCTGAAAATCTCAAGGAGGTCTCCTGATAATTGTGTGTTTTGGGAAAGAAAATAGTGGTGGTTCTGCTATCAATGAGAACTGTGTAAATCTATTTATGATGCCACCAATTGAAATAATGGATTAACAGTAGTAAGAGTGGAATGCTTCTCAAACGGAGAGAATAATATGCAATCATTTATTAGTAGGTATTTTAGATTTTGAAGATGAAACTTGTTCTGTTTTCATTGACAATCTAATTGGTAATAGAAGTTAGAGACAGATTTATAAATTGATTGAGTAAATATTTATGCCTCAGCTAAGTTATTCAAATTAACTTTGGCTTCCATATTTAACTATTTTCATGATTCAGGTTCTAACTTTTAATAGTAACATTAGCAGAAATGCCAAGAAAAGAAAATCTCCATCAGCAGCCTGGCTTTATAGCACACATTTTCATATTTGGTCCCAGAAGATTTTTTGATGTGGACCATTTTTTTAACTTTCAACTTTAAAATTTTAATTTTAAACTTTAATTTTGTACTGGGGTATTGCCAGTTAACAATGTTGTGATAGTTTCAGGTGTACAGCAAAGGAACTCAGCTATATATATACAAGTATCCATTCTCCCACAAACTCCCCTTCCATCCAGGCTGCCATGATGTGGGCCATTTTTAGATACCAGTGGATAGATTTACTCTTATCATAGATGAGAGTGGTGGTGGAAGCAATACATACCAACTTCCTCTCTACTGGTTCTTTCCTTAGATTTTAACGTTTGAGACCAAGAACCCAACGGAATTAGCAGAACGTCTGCGCTCTGTTTGTGGGAATCAGAGCAACGCGTATGCCCGCCTGCTGGAATACCGCCTGAATGCCTTGCGAGGACTGTGGAATGCCCAGCGCCAGCTGGCCTTGGAAGAACAGCATGAAAGGGAGAGTTCAGGTGATGAAGAAACTTTGGCCTTGCTCAAACGCCAGGGCTTGTTGCAGCAACCCGAGCAAGCTCCCTTCACATCGAGGATGGGGCTCCTGCTGGTCTTCCCCCTTATTCAGTCCCAGAGTAGAACAGACCCCTCTCTCTGTAACATCACTGCTGAGGTGCTATTGAACTGCCTTCGCGACTGCCAGCCTTTGAGCCTGACCAAGGAGCCTGCTGACTGTCTCAATGGAATTGAAACTTTGCTGTGCTCCTGGCTAGAGGAGACTTCTGACACAGGCCGACATATCCCACATAAGCAAAAAGAAAATGCTGCTGCTGCCCTCGTGGCTTTGGCATGTGCCAGGTAAGGAAAATCAAAGGTACTCCCCGGTGACCTTGTCATAGCTGCTGCCTGGGTTGGGTGAGTGAATGAGAGAGCAAGCGTATTTGATGGATGTCTTAACATTCTGAAGTTCTTTGTTTTCAGTATTGAATTTCACAGCCTTGACAGTGCCTAAGATGTTTTCATCAAAACTTGGCACCAGGAGTTGGAGCTGGAACCAAAGTTCAAGGTTTTGCTTTGTGTTATATCATGATAACAGCTTAATCAGTTTAAAATGGAGAATTAACACTTGCCATTATCTACTTACCCTTAGATGATTTGTGTTTTACATCAAGTGGTTAGTGGAAGATGTTATATCTGTATTTCTCCCAGAAGGACAGTGAAAAAAATGTGTAGAGCTTTTAAATTTTTTTGTGACACATGTCTGTAAGGAGTGTGTCAGCGAGTGAAGGGGTTATTACTCACCTGGACTCGGTCACACAGATATGGTCACAAATTATATTTCTGGACCTTGATGCTTGGCTCCATCAATCTGATTGAAAGATCTCTCTGTGTATGTGTGTATATGTGTGTGTGTGTGTGTGTGTGTGTGTGTGTGCATAGGATTTAATAGTGTACTGTACTTCGCATGTAAGTTGATGTTATTGATAACCATCAATAAGAAATATTCTTGGAAAAAAAAAAAAAAGAAATATTCTTGGAGTTACTTTTCCAGGAGAGGATTTCTTACATTCTCCTGCTCAGTAAACTGTATGATCCCTCTAACATATTTGTGAAGAAAAGGTTCACTGCCTTTGCTTTCTTCTAACCTAATTGTCTAGGGACCATTAGGACCATGGTCTGACAGGTTAATGCTGCTAATCTGTCCCTCTCCTTTCAAAATTTTTTCTTTGATTGAGTTCTTCCTTTTGTTAGCAAAGCAAATGTGGATAACTTCTTGGAGGATTACGAAGTCCTTAGACTCCTTCCTCCATTTTTATGGCTTCAAAGTTGACCTTCAAATGGTTCAATCTCAAGCGGTTTTTAAGGCAAAATGGCACCAACATTTATTGTCAGTTTCTTTGCCCTGAGCAAACTGTCATAGCTTACTTTTAGATGCTGGAAGACTGTAGTTGATTATGGAAATCCTGACATGAGCTTAATTCTGGAGACATTACTGGGTGGTACCAAAATAAGTTTCCCTGTAAAGGCTTTATATTGGATTGATTTATTAATTTTTGGATATGCAGAAGACAGTTTTGATCCCTAAATAGATTTGTTATTAATGCAAAAGTCCTACTTTGGGAAGTTTTTCTGTCTATCTTTAGACAGATTTAGGATGTTTGGAATAATTACCAACTCTTTACTTTCAGATGTTTTAATAAACATGGGGTCATAAAACTCACTTTTTTATTGTGCCCTAATTTAGTCTGAACCAAAAGATGGTTATTGAAATTGCTTCATGTACTTGAGATTCCAAAGTCCATCCTGCAGAAATGAGTGTTTTTATTTTCTTCTTCTTGGGGTGTGTGTGTGTGTTGTTTTTGTCTTAGTGCCTACATTGTGTTGCTAATATTATCACCTTGTCTGGACTTTATTTACCTCAGAAGTTATATGCTTTTCAGGGTTGGATCATCTCTTTTAATGACGTGTTTAGGAGCATATTATTTAACTTTTGAGGCTGATGCTCTCAAAGACAGAACAGTGTTTCCAAAAAATTATTTTGAAGATATTCATTCATTTCAATTAGCTAACATTTATTGAACACTTCTGATGTGCCAGGAACCTTGCTAGGTCTTAGAGAAATAGTGACTCATGGTGGGTGACTCACGATCTCTAATTTTACAGTTGAGTAGATTGCATTTTGTCAATCATTATTGCTCATTTACCACAGGCAAGGGACTCTTCTTCGCAGTAGGAACATAGCAGTGAACAAAGTAGATGGTCCCTAAGATTGCAAAGTTTACGTGAGAGAAAGACAGACAACTGGCAATGAATGAATGTGTAGGATAATTTCCAGATAAAGAAGACAAATCAGGATATTTTGCTAATAGAGAATAACTTAAGAGGAGGTGGAGGCCAGCATTAACTAGAGATGCCAGGGAAGACCTTACTGAAGAGATAACATTTGAGCTGAGGCCTAGACAGTTGACAAAGAGCCAGCCACACAAAAGAGCCAGTAACAGGGAATTCCAGGCAAGAGGAGCATCAAGCAGCACAAATCTGATCCTGCTCCTGCCCTTGGGGTTGCTGAGGGACAGCAAAGTGAGCGGGGGGCTGGAATGCAGTGGTAGAAGGGGAGGTGGGAGAGGAGGGTCCAGACCATGTTGAGGCTTAGGAGCCATGGACGGAGTCTAAATTTTACTCTAATGTCTGAATCTGGCAGCCAGTAATATCTTATAGTTGGCTTACTGGTTTTAAATATTCCAGTGTGCCCTTGCCCATTAATTTTAACCTCGTTGTAACACAGGGAGGTATCCTTGTTGGACAGATGATGAAGTAAAAACCTATAGGAGTTTGGTAACAAGACTGAGATGGTGCCGCTGGTGAGTGCCAGAGCCTGGTTTCAGAGCCTAGGGGTCTTTTCTCCCAGCTTGTGCTTTTACACTCTCTCTGCTGCCTCCCTGCCAGTATGGTTCTTTGGTTTTGATTCTTTTGAACACCAGAGATAGGGAAGGGGACAGTTAAGAGGAGAACTCTAGGCCTCCTTGATCCTCTGTTGGGTATTCCATGTCTTGTGAGGTTTAGGCACATGATACCTAGCAATTAAAGCCTTGGCTAAGAGAAATAAGGCAGCAGTCTGAAGTCAGCCCAGCTGATGCCCATGACCATTTAGTTCAGGAGATGTTCTTGTGGTGATTTATACTTGGAATCTGGCCAGGTAAGTCTTGTGCATCTTAAAAGCACCTTCTTTTAGATCCTGCTGACCGTATTACAGACTTCCCAGGGCCTCAAGCCTTTGGAACCAAAAGGAAATCGGGTCTTGGTGAGCTCTGCAAGCATTACAATCACATACTTCACAGCAGGGGAAAGCAGAAGGAATACCCTTCAGCACAAAATACTATTTGAATGTTTTTCTTTTTGGTCATATTTAATGTGATGGGAAATTGGTGAGATGTAAAATGGATGAACTTAACAAAGATATTAAAAAATTTAAGCCTGGAAATAGTGCTAGACTTTAAATATAACCTCTTCCAGTGAAATCGCTCCTCTAGACTAGAGATTGACTTGATGCAAGAGTATCCAGGCATAATCACCACCTGTGTTTTGTGCTTGAGCTTTCTGTTTTGAACTTTCATGTTAGGGGGAGATAATTTACCTTTGCAAATACAAGAAGAACCAGCACGGTAAGAGGCAAGTATATCTGATATTTTGTACAGCACAGCTACTGATTGGCAGCATGTATGCATGCTCAGTTGCTCAGCAGACACAGACTTATTTTGGAAGCTTCCCAAGTGATTAATAACATTGACATCAACAACCTTATTATTTGACAGTTCAATTTAAATGATTTTCTGTTCCCTCTTTTTTTAGGGGATCATTGAAAACTTTTGTTCATACAGTCCATCTATTACAGAAACAGACTGATTTAGGGTCTCTGCCTGTAGCCGATGTGCTGTATAGGTAAGCTGTCACTTTGGATCCTCACCCTCCTACACAAGTAAGCCCTGAGAATTAAAGCTTTTCCAATAAGTACATTGGTAAACTTTTTTTTTAATCAATTAATTACTCATGCTTTTAAGTAAGTGTGCTATTCTAATCATTGTAAGTAAGAATTTTGTTTTTTCCTTCTTAAAAAAGCATGTTGTTTTTCATTTTTTAATTTTAGTGGATTAAAAAAATGCAATAGCTTGTCTTAAGTTTTTATTGTAGATTTCAAGATGATAATATGTTAAGACATAAAGTGAAAAAGTGAAAGTTGTTCATAATTTCGCTCCTCAAAGATAACCACTCCAAATGTTGTATGTATTTCCTAGTTCATACCCCCTCTCTCTCCATCCCTTCCTTTCTCTCATACATGTATACATGTAAAATATATACATTTTTATACACAGCTGCAAATTTATTATAACATAAGCACTACTTCATAATTTTTTTAATGTAAAAATATGTTTCATGAATGTCTTTTCAGATACATAGTATTGTGTAGAACTATTGTAGTTTTATGCTCTTTGAGATGGTAAATTGACTTTTATCTTCTTGTTGGAATGGATAGTGTCAGTGTCTTTATGATTCTCTACCTCCTTCTTTTAGGCTGTTGCTTTTGGAAGGGGGGCCCGGATCCCCATCCTGTTTGCTTGGTGGCAAACATATAGTATCCTGGGGGTATGAAGACATGCTGCCTGCACCAGATAGCAACACTGGCTCTAGTTCTGAAAATAAAGGTAATGCAAGGGTTTGGGTCCTATGATTGAAATTAAGATATGAAAAGAGTGGTTTTAGATCATTGTGGCAAATGATTTAGATATAACTCTGTGTTCCTTTTAATTAAGAGCTCAAGCTTCCTATACAGTGCATTCATTGTCTGCTTTATCAGTAAAAGTATAAAAGCTGATACTGAGTGAGGTAAGAAAATGGATAGGTTTTACTATCGCAAGGGAAAAGGATCATCCGTACAGTCCTGCAAACGAGGCATGAGTTACTTAAATTGATTCCTGAGTATTTAAATTTGGGCATGGGAACCTTAAGTTGAATTTTTATATCCACGAGTAGAGTATCAGGTCTTGCTGCCTGATTCTGTTTCTTTGAGTAATTTATTGTGTGTGTGTGTTGGGGAGCCCTCTTGTCCTAAAAACAACAACAACAACAAAAAAGATGGTTCAAAGGAGCATGAATTGTGAAGTATCTCCTTTAAACAAAGGAGATTAAAATGTTTTTACACAGTTTCACAAGTATTACGTATCTGTTTACTCTGTGATCTCAGCGAAAATGGCAGAAGGTCTCTGAAATGTCCTGCAGTTAACTGACTTGCCAGATGAATTAGGCCTCTTTCTTCATTTGGTGGATGTACTGACTAGTGTGCCATGACACACACAACCCTTGAGGCCAATACACTCTTTTTATAGTCTGTGCCCTGCTGCTTCCACATCTGGAGTTGCAGCCTTGCAAGGAGTCTGCCTTGCTTCCAAACCTGTTTGTTATTGTAGTTGGTACTTGTGATTATATCATTAAATGTTGCATAACTGATAAAAGTAAGAATTTTAAAAAAACCCTAGGAAATCATTTCCATTTAGAAATAGAATACTTTAGAACGATCTCTAAGAAATTGATGTTCTCTAAGAATTTAGGATGGGATTCAGAGTCTGTTCTCCCTACCCTTTCATTTCATTCTCTTGATGGGGGCAACTTTCTCAGATAACCGTACGGGAATGGGGTGCAGTCTCAGCGATGGGCCACCCCCCATCTCTCGTCTGGTGCCTGTGCCTTTTCATGGTCCACTGTTTATTCCGGATAGTCATGCTAAAGTGATGAGAGGAGCAGCCAAGACTTTGGGATGTGAGTTACCACCTTCACTGACTCAATTAGAGTCAACAGGAAAAGTGAAAACCTGCAGTGCCCAAGAAGTTCTTAAACATTATGGGCAGAAATAAACAAATTCATACAAAACCAAAACCCTTTTCTTCACTTTCTCCTTTAGTCCTTTTGGGTTTCTCAGGTGGTGCTAATGGTAAAGAACCCACTTGCCAATGCAAGAGACATAAGAGACATGGGTTTGATCCCTGGGTTGGGAAGATCCCCTGGAGGTGGGCATGGCAACCCTCCCCAGTATTCTTGCCTAGAGAATCTCACAGACATGTAATTTCTCACGGAGGATGATGATATCAAGCTGATCTGTATGCCCTTCAGTCTCTTGTACCTTTGGTTTTGCTTCTGGCTAGAGGATGTTTTTCTTATAAAAATTTAAAATGTAATCTTATTTAACTTTTAATACTGGAAACATTCAACATACACAGAAGTTGAAAGAATTCTATAGTAAATAATATAGTAAACACTCAGCTTCAGCAAGTGTCAGGTCTGGCCCATCTTATTTATTGTTCTGTCCCCTTCACTCCCACTCCCTGTCAGATCCATACTCATAAGGCCTTGACCTTAATCTCAATAGTGGTGAATAAGTGTCTGTTTATAAGTTGTAAGTTAAAATGTTTAAGGAATGAAATTAGTATTTTTAAAATGATGACCTACTTTAACTGTTTTTTGAAGAACCAGTAGGAACAAGTCTCAGTTGTCTTGGATTAGTAGACTGAATTTTTAAGATAATCACGTGTGGATGTGGATGTGCACGTGTGCTGAGTCGCTTCAGTCATGTCTGACTCATTGCGACCCCCTGGACTGTAGCCCACCAGGCTTCTCTGTCCGTGGGATTCTCCAGGCAGGAATACTGGAGTGGGTTGCCATGTCCTTCCTCTAGAGGATCTTCCCAACCACATGCTCAGTGCCAATTTGAGTGCTGTGACGCTGAATTTTCTCTAATATGTCAAGTAGTAAAGAAACTCCACTTAAACATAGTAAGTGGATTGATTTTGAAAATAAGCCCAACGTTTTATTTATATGTTCTTTTTTTAAAGGTAAATTCTCTAGGATGTTTTAGTAAACCATGTACTATCATTCAGAGAGAAACTTTGTTTTAGCTTGGGGAAGATATACCAAAAGGGAAATATAATTGCTGTTTTTAAATAGAAGCAATATTATATTTTTGTACTGTGTCATTCCAGAAATTTGGGTTTCCCAGTGGCCCAGCAGTAAAGAATCCATCCACAAAGCAGGAGACGTGGGTTCAATCCCTTGATCAGGAAAATCCCCTGGAGGAAGGCGTGGCAACCCACTCCAGTATTCTTAGAGGATCCCACGGACTGAAGAGCCTGGTGGGCTACAGTCTGTAGGATCGCAAAGAGTCAGACATGACTGAAGCAACTGAGCACAACACTCCAGAAATTTAACATTAGTATCTCTTGATGGAAAATCCACAAGGAGCAGATTCTAGTTCAAATTATCATTAGTCTATCAATATAATATCATTTGCCATTTAAGGGGCACTGGCTTTGTACCAGAGAACAGTGTGGTGTGTGCTTATATTGTCTCCTTCAACCGTCACAGTCACTCTTACTGTGCATGCTATCTGCATATCTCAGTATGCACTATACTGTGCACACTAAGGTACATACTATCTTCAGCTTAGAGCTGCAGAAACTGAAATTCAGAGAGGTCCAAAGTCAACTAATAAGTGTCCCAAACTCTTGAACCTTCTACCTTTTTTTATTATGCACTCCTTAGGGAAAGTATTGTATTCTTAGTCATTTCAGATTAGAGTTAGGAATGAATTTTTCCTATTCAGAAAGAAAAAAGAAAAATCTTTGGCAGACTGAACCAGATTCTCCTGATAATAACTATCTGACCTCTTTCCCTGATCTTGGTCCCTAACCCTATATGCATTTTGAAGTTTGATGTAGGGGTTCGAGCTGTCTTCCCTGGAAGTCACACTGAAGCACTTACTTTATTATTATTATTTTTAGCTGTACTCCACAGCTTGTGGGGATCTTAGTTCTGAGACCAGGGATCAAACCTGGGGCCCTGGCCATGAGCACCATTGAGTCTTAATCACTGGACCACCAGGGAGTTCTCAAGAAGCACTTATTTTAAAAGTGGGAAATTATCTTTCACTCAGCCTCCTAATGGTTTTTTCATTAGAAAAAGCACATTTATAATTTCATTAGAAAAAGCATGTATATAATTTACCTGTGAAAAAACGATTTCAGATGCTGACTTGGGACGCTGTCTCACGGCAGATGGTCTTTACCTGTATACTACTAACTCAGTTGGAAGAGGAGTAAGCAAATTGGGGTCTGGATTACATGGTACTCTCAGGTCAGTTGCATGGAACTTGCTGAATAATTTGGCTGGAACATTTTCCTCATTACATAAATCTGTGGTGAAGACCCCTGGGAGTGCGTGCTAACTCCCTGTAGACTGACTAGTGACTAAACAAATCTGAATGACTTCATACGATTCTGGTTTTCTCTTATTGTCACTTTCTTTTCCTGGTTCTATTAATGCATTTCAGCTTTGTTTTTGACTCTATAAAAATTGAGTTTGGTAGCCCTAAGATCATTGTTTGTAGCTTCTAGCCAAAAATCTCTCCGTGATCAGAATTTCTATATTAGTGACTTCTCCATGTCAAAAAGTGGGTATATTTCTAGTTAAGTCTGTTTGTCCTTGGATTTGACATTGGATCAGCAGTGATTTTTTTTTCAGTTGAGATATAAGATCTATGAATTGCTGCCAAAACAAACCGCAGTTTGAGATCCTTATGTATATTTAATTAGATTGTTTCCCCAACCTTTTCTCCTCTCCAATTTGTTGTGGGAAATTAATATTTGCCATAGTTTGTCAGTCTCAAAGTTAATATTGTTATTCTCCTTCAGATGTTTTGTATACTTAGTCATTGAAAAGAAATGAGGAGGAAAATATAGTTTTGTCTGTGGTAGCTCATTGTCGGGTGTCAGACCTGACCTGCTGACTTAGCCTGTGTGCCTTTTCCCCCCGCAGAGGTTTTGTGTACTGCCGGAACGAGGAGCTGGAACCAGGATGGCTTGCTTTTGGCAGTGGCAGTCTTCTCCACCGGCCTGTATCTTTTGACAATAAACCTCACTCCCTTTTCCAGGTCATTGACCAGAATACCCTTCAGGTAAACAGAACACCAAGGCTTTGTGTTCTATATTTTGGAGATGGTAAGCAAAGTTCATGACATGATCAGAAGCAATAACACAGTTGATACCTTGGGTTCGTTTGGGTTTTTCCGTAAGATGTTACAGCAGTTTCCTGCTGGAGTGACATCCTTTTAACTGTCATTGTTTTGGGCATTCTGTTCTTTCTCTAGTGTCTTAACTTTTCCTACATGATCTGAGTGAATGTGCTCTGTTAGAGTTTCTAAGGCCAAAGACAAACTTTTTTTTAGTTACTTTTTATTGAACTATAGTTGCTTTACAACAGTTGTGTTAGTTTTCTGTTGTACAGCAAAATGAATCAGCTATATGTGTACATGTACCTCCTCTCTTTTGGATTTCCTTCCCATTTAGGTTACTACACAGAGCGCTGAGTAGAGTTCCCTATGCTATATAGTATGTCTTCATTAGTTATCTATTTTATATATAGTAACAATAGTGTATATACATCAATTGCAGTCTCCCAAATCATCCCAGAACAAACTTTTGATTTAAAAAAATTCTAGAGAGTCAAAGATGGTATAAATACCAGCTTTTTTTTTTTTTTCCCAACTAGATCTATTTTGAAAAGACAGTATTTCCCTTATTCAGTTTGTTCTAAGCAGCCTTTCTGTGGGAACGGGAGCTTTGAAGTGAGTTTAGATAAAATCATCATGTGCCCAGGATCGCACTTGACCATGGAGCTCTCATAGCACTCTGTGATGTCACTTGCCACATTATATTGAGATCACCTGCTCTCGTGTGGAACTACTCGCCAAGACCACACGCACCTTTAGTTTCGGACACTGTCTTACTCATATTTGTGTCCCTAGAATGTAGCCACAGCACTTGATTGATGATAATGATAATAAGCTTGTCTCTCTGTGCCAGGCCCTGGTTTGGGCAATTGACACGTCCTACCTGGGAGGTACAACTACGGCAGTTTCATCTTACAGTTAAGGCACCTGAGGCTAGGCACATTGTAAGCGTCCAGTAAGTGTTTGTCCTTCAGTGGAAGAGTGCGCTTAGAGAGATTAAGTATCTTGGCACACAGTAACGGCAGCAAGAGGACTTGAACCCATCCACTCTAGAGTCTGAGTTCTTTATGCTACAGCTGTCTGCCTTTCAACCAAATTTGAACACAACAGTTATAGTTGCCATCTGTGGAGTGAGTGCCCTGAGAGTAGTCATAGCCAGGGCTTAAGTGAGATGTTACACCTTTTCTTGTCTGCCTCTCAGCTGTGTTTTTCCTGGAGTTGTCACCATTGCGTCTCCAGATCAGATTGGAGGTACTCAGAAATTGTGAAAGTGAATTGAAAAAGTGAATAAATAGAGGCCATATTAACTCCATTTCCTATCAGTAATTCATATAGATGAGAACACTGCCTGTATTTATTTGCAGTGGAGTTATAAGCTAGGGAATTAAACAGATGTTAAATCTTAGAATGTGATTTACACTTGAAGTAATGTTACTATCCTGTGTTGTCGTAAAAACTCTGTTGTCCAAGAAAGCAGTGTTCTCACTAACTAGATATCTGCATTGGAACAATTTTGGGGTGGCTTAGGCCATTCAGTGACTTCCCTGGTGGCTCAGATGGTAAAGCATCTGCCTATAATGCGGGAGACCCGGGTTCAATCCCTGGATCAGGAAGATCCCATGGAGAAGGAAATGGCAACCCACTCCAGTATTCTTGCCTGGAAAATTACATGGACGGAGGAGCCTGGTTGGCTACCGTCCATGGGGTCACAAAAAGTTGGACACGACTGAGTGACTTCACTTAGGCCATCAGTAGCTGTTAACTTTATAGACTTATTGGCATTACATATTTCAAAGTGTAGTTACAGCAACTCCATGACTTTTAAACTTTTGAGGTAGACAAAACAAGTCTGGAAAAAAGTTCATAACATGAGTTCAGGGGTCAAAAGTAACCTGAGGAAAACTAGTGATGCACCCAAAGAAATGGAGTAACTGAAGGTCATTCTTAATGTTCCCTGAAGGCACCTGACCATCTCTAATTATTTTTATTTGGGAATTTTCAGTTCTGCTCCTATTCTTGGATTAAAAAAAAAAAAAAAGCAGGTTTCTTGATTCTTATTTTCTATTATTTTAAGTGCTTTCCTCTGGCAATAAAAATTAGTATAAGAACTTATTCATTATACTGAAACCAAAGGATGTTTGCTATTAGAAACACATGCCTTCATGTCTAATGTATAGAATGGCTGTTTGTCTCTTTCTTCCTGGTAAATTTCAATAACGTCTCGTGTTCTACGTTAGGAGCTTATGTGTGCCTTCTTTTTTTGAGGCCTTTCTCCTCTTTCTTCTTTGCTTTCCCTCTTGTTTTCTTCTTGCCTTCTCTTTTTGCTTCCTTCCATAATTATTAATTTTTGAGTTAGACTCTAAATTAGGTGCTGGGAGTATAAAGATGAATAACATATGGTTCCTGTCCTTTACATATAATGAAGTCTTAAATTTATTTACTAAGGAAATTTCAGAAAGTACTATTTCTCTAAGACTTTTTAAAAAATAAATATTTGATAAAACACACATGCAAAGCAGATTTAAAGTGTTTAGCAAATACTTTTTTTTCCTATTAAAATGTAATTTGAATTAATCTCAAGGATCTTTTAATATGTCGCATGGCTTGTTGTATGAAGTTTTATATATTTGTCATGTGATTTTCATATATTATTCTTAGAGATAAATGTCAGTTTTATTTTGACCAGGAAGCCTACCGAATTCTCTTCTTGGATTTAATGGCATTAATGATGAATTGATAGGAACAGAATTTACATGTCACACGAATGAAATTTTCCTCCCTTTCTTGTCCAGGTGTGCCAGGTGGTGCCAATGCCAGCCAATCACCTCCCTGTTGGCAGCACTATGAGCACTGTGCACCTTTCTTCAGACGGCACTTACTTCTATTGGATCTGGTCTCCTGCCAGCCTGAATGAGAAAACACCTAAGGGACATTCTGTTTTCATGGACACTTTTGAACTTGTGGTGAGTTTCACTTTCTCATCCCGTGTCTTTGCAGAGACATTTTCACTTGCTTTCTTTTTATGTTGATGTACAAGGGACCTGAGAAACTGGAGTACTTGTGCAGTATATTCACTCTTGCCTCAAAATTGGTTTTTCTCTTGGATGTGTTTTGAAGGCTTCTTTATTTGGAGTTGGATGACACAAGTAAAGCAGGCTTTTTGAAGGTTAATCTAGCAACAAAATGGAGACAACAATAGTTAATATTTAGACAGTGGGGTTTTTAAGGAGAAATGCTCATGAGCTTGCTGGAAATTTGGAACTAGATTACAGTAGCAAGATTGTGTCTACACATGGATATTGGGCGTCTCCGAGAGAGATGATGATTGAAACTGTGAAAGGCAATCATTCATTCATTCATTAGATATTGGCAAGGTATCTCCTGAGAGCCAGGCACAGTGGTGTTCAGGTGGTGGGAATACAGTGATGGGCAAGGGGGTAGGATGCTTGCTCAAATGGAGCTTGTATCTTGACTAGTGGGTGGGTTGAGTGGCAGTGGGAGAGAGACAAAACTTCACCCATAATCGAGTGAACAAATAAATGGACAGCATAATTTGAGGTAGTGAAGGAAATGTAGTAGCTAACCAGATGAGGGGGTTGGGGGGAGGGGAGGGGAAAACATTCTAGGAAAAGGAGACCACAA
The DNA here is from genome assembly GCF_023091745.1 of Budorcas taxicolor. Lineage (NCBI taxonomy): Eukaryota > Metazoa > Chordata > Mammalia > Artiodactyla > Bovidae > Budorcas > Budorcas taxicolor. The sequence goes on from NC_068926.1 coordinate 62,057,090, forward strand.
GTGCAAAAGCTCTGTGGTGGCAGCAGGCATGTGTGTTGTAGGAAATGACAGTGAGCCAGAGTGGATGAGTGCAGAGAGCAGAGCTTGAGGCGAGCAGAGACGGGGAACTGTGAGAGTCCAGATCTGCACTGTCCACTGCAATAGCCAGTAGCCACATGAAGCTGTGGTTTAATTTAATCAGAAGTTTAAATTGATCAGAAATAAATACAGTTAAAACTTTAGTTGCTCAGTCACATTAGCCACGGTTCAAGTGCTCAGTAGCCACATGTGGCTGGCTAGTGGCTACCATATTGAATGTCAAAGATAACATTTCCATCATTAAAGAAAGTTCTCTTGGACAGCACTGAGACGTCAAGATAGTATTTGTAGAGACTTGTAAAAGAAAAAATTGCTCCAAGCCAGGTTCAACAAAACCTTTTTTCATGATGTAATTTAACAGCCTCCTTCTGGGAAGAATTTTAGCCTTCCTGGGAAGGGAGAAAAGACACTGAAGTAATTTCTAATAAACTTTAATGAGGTTATAACTTGTTCTGGAAAATCAGTCATCCATCCTGCCAGCTAACTATCAGTTTAGTAACCTTTCAGTATACATTGTTCTTTTTCTATTATCTAGTTTCACAGTATTCTCCAAAAATGATCTTTTCTTATAAAATGTCTTAGCCAGAGTGAGCCTTCAGATTGATCTGCTAGAGGTTATACAACTAGGAATGTCTTTTTTAAAAAAGAAAATTGTTTTCAAACAAACTTAACCAGCTGGTTAAAGGATTTAGATCTTTTTTCTGGACAGAGAAGCCTGACTGGCTATAGCCATGGGGTCTCAAGAGTCGGACTTGACTTAGCAAATAAACCACCACTGCCACCACCTAAGAATAATGGAAAAACATCAAAGAATTCCCCTTTCCTTGATGTGCTTTGGTTGAATTTTAAAGATCATGTCAAAGACAAACATGCACATGCATTAAAATTTGAGGTGGTACATCTAGTACATCTGGGCTCATAATGAAAAGTGGGAGTCTCTTGCCCCATCCCTGACATGTTCCTTATAGATAGTTACTTTAATGGTGTCAGCTTTTCCTTCTACTTTCATGTCTCTAAGTGAAAGGCTTACATTGCTGTTTCTTGATTTACTAACTCCATATATTATGTGTTTGTGTTTTAGTTTTTTGCTGTGACAGATGAGGATTTCGCTCAATTCACCTCCTTTTTTTCTTCCTTCCTCCTAGTGTATTTATTTGATTCATTTTAACTCCTCTTTGGAGGAGGATATCTTTGTAACTTATACTTAAACCTTTATTACTTGTTCCTCAGCTCTAAGTAGTATCTCTTATCCCCTGACCTTAGGAGATGGAGATAGATAATAGTGTCTCTTCTTGTCCTTTAGTATGGGGAAAGCCAAAACTAAAAGTATGCATTCAGGGGAATTCCCAAGAGGAAGAGAGATGATTCACCAACATCCAGCCTTAGAGAGTCTTAAGGATTGGTGGCATCAGGTATGGCACAGAACTATTGTGAGACGGGGGTATAGACTGCAAGTTTGTTAAAGGAACTGTCTGTCGTCTCCTTTCCTGGTACACACTACATTTGTGCTCAGATGCCAGCCGTCCAGGCAAAAGTCTTGATGTTTGTCTGAAAAAACCAAATGACCCTGGAGAAAAGACCCCACTGTACTGATATTTGGGTTCATATAAGTTAAGGACTTGCTGCCCCAGTGAATCACCCACAGTGATGTCTTCTAGTAAGGAAGCGTCCCCAACCATGTGTATAGCATTCCTTTCTAGTGGTGAACTGTTTTAAAAAAGAGCAGACACAAAAACACCCCAAACAAGCAAAGGCCAGGGCTTTGGAGAGCTGTGTGTGTGGAGGGAGAGGAATAGATTTTCGAAGTTTGGCAAGGTGGTGATTACTGAAGCCAGGAGCCGGGCACATGGGGAGCTCATTATACTACTCTTTCTTCTTTTGTGTACATTTTAAAATGACACTAATAAAGTTCTTTAAAAAAATTTAAAGCAGACCATTGAGAAACTCTAGACAAACTAGGAAAGTCTCTAGATTGGAAACTAAAAATAAGAAAAAGAAATCAGAAAAACAGCTAATAGAGTAAGATAAAGACCTCATTAGCGCTTACTACTCTGTGAGACAGATGAGAAGATACTGCGTTCATAAAACAGAGCAGGATGTCATGAAAAAAGGACTCTCAGAATGAGAAGGAGTTTATGATTGTCAAATTTTAAAAATTAATAAGGGAATTAAAGATATGAAATCTAGAAAGTAGGATAAGTAAAGAGCAGTAAATATGAAAAGATAAAAGACATAGAGGAATAATCCTTCTGAATACTTAGTAACACCAGTTCCCAAAAGAGAACAGAAAATAAGATATTATCAAAGAAATAATAGAAGGACAATGTCAAACTAAAGGACACTGATGTCCAGATTAAAAGGTCTTTGGCACAGTGAATGAAAAATGTCCACACTGGCACCTCATCTTGAAATTTCAGATCATCAGGAGCAAAGAAGATTTTAAAGCTTTTGGAGGTAAAATAAAATCATGTACAAATAATGAGGTATAAGAAGAACACCAGGCTGTTCAGTCTCATTACTGGGTGTAAAAATGGGGCAGTACTTCCAAAAATTCTGGGGGAAATCAATATCTAACCCAGAAGTCAGATAGTCAACCAAAATATCAATCAGTCATAAAAACAGCATAAAGATACTTTTAGACATAGAGGATCAAAAGCTCATACCTGCCCTGGAGGAAATAGAACAACTACAAGCCTTTGCCTGTGGCATGAAATAAAAAGTTGGGGAGACGCTCAAGGGCCTGCTCTAGATTAAACCAGTAACCTTTGAGTTACTTTTGGAGTCTGAATCCAATGGACCAATTGTAGAAAAGAAAATTTGGAGACAATTTGGA